>NC_140586.1:576024189-577491689 GCF_964204655.1 Triturus cristatus
GATACCACATGTGGCATGGTGTGCGGAACAGTGTGCAATGTCAATCTACACACAGACACATGTTGGTTGCTGCAACAGCTGCAGCTTTTGAGGGTGCTCCGACATCAACCTAATGGGAACCCCCCACACATACATGACATAGTCACATCGTGCACCGTGGGTAGTGACATGTCAGGTGTGGTAACCCCTGTACCGGGCATCAGGGGACACTTCCGTGTGTTGGTGTCCGTGTCATGCCAGTGACGCTTATCCCAAGTGTGCAGTACGACATGCACACATGTCAAAGGAGTCAAGGGCATGGCTGGCACACATTGCACCGTCACACATAACATCTGTACACATCGCATCATACATCTGGTGCCTTCTCGACTTAGGAGTAATGTGCCACATCACAGCCTGTCACACCTGTGCCCCACACATGTAGTACTGCCCAGACAATGCCTTGATGTCCATCCATGGACAAGTATGTCAGCCCTATTCCTTCCTGTGTGCTGCCTGTCACCACTGTGATGTGTGAATACCACCGTACTGCTGCTAAGAGGGCCTGTGTACGTTCCCATATCACTATGGGAGTGCTGCCGTATGTGTACCCATAGTGATGGTGAGCATACAGGCATGTGTACGGTCAGTAAGTACGCATACACAAGAAGACCCATAGTGGTACGGGCCGTACACGCGTGCGTACGTTCACTATCACTACGGGTGTCCTCGCGTATGCGTACTCGCAGTGGTACGGGCCGTACACACGCCTGTACGCTCACTATCACTATGGGTGTCCTCGCGTATGCGTACTCGTAGTGGTACGGGCCATACACACGCCTGTACGCTCACTATCACTATGGGTGTCCTCGCGTATGCGTACTCGTACTGGTAAGGCCCGTACACACGCCTGTACGCTCACTATCACTATGGGTGTCCTCGCGTATGCGTACTCGTAGTGGTACTGGCCGTACAGACGCCTGTACGCTCACTATCACTATGGGTGTCCTCGCGTATGCGTACTCATAGTGGTACGGGCCGTACACACGCCTGTACGCTCACTATCACTATGGGTGTCCTCGCGTATGCGTACTCGTACTGGTACGGCCCGTACACACGCCTGTACGCTCACTATCACTATGGGTGTCCTCGCGTATGAGTACTCGTAGTGGTATGGCCGTACACACGCCTGTATGCTCACTATCACTATGGGTGTCCTCGCGTATGCGTACTCGTAGTGGTACGGCCCGTACACACGCCTGTACGCTCACTATCACTATGGGTGTCCTCGCGTATGCGTACTCGTACTGGTATGGCCCGTACACACGCCTGTACGCTCACTATCACTATGGGTGTCCTCGCGTATGCGTACTCGTACTGGTACGGCCCGTACACACGCCTGTACGCTCACTATCACTACGAGTACGCATACGCGAGGACACCCATAGTGATAGTGAGCGTACAGGCGTGTGTACGGGCCGTACCAGTACGAGTACGCATACGCGAGGACACCCATAGTGATAGTGAGCGTACAGGCGTGTGTACGGCCCGTACCACTGCGAGTACGCATACGCGAGGACACCCATAGTGATAGTGAGCGTACAGGCGTGTGTACGGGCCGTACCACTGCGAGTACGCATACGCGAGGGCACCCATGGTGATAGTGAAAGTACGCACGCCTGTACGGGCCATTGCTATGCATTTTGGGTGCCCTAGGGCCCCGGAACGCACCATACCTGTGTGTGAAGCTCAAAATTACATAGGGGACTTATGAGGGACAAGTATTAAGGCCTACATGCATGCTGGTTGTCATGGAGACCAAGTTTTAAGTTTGAATTTGTTCTGGAAGGTGCACAGCAGAAGTCAGTTGGAATGAATCTACTTTGTTGCAATGTGTTTGTGGGGTTGACATCATGCTGAAGAAAAAAACACAATAAGAACCCACTGACTGTGCAAGGTTTGAAGGGATTGGAGTAAACATAGGATGCAAATGTGAGTGACCAATCACTCTGTACTCCTGTGCATGAAACAGGACAGTAAGGCAGATATAAGGCAGCCAGGTCCCATGAGGGAGCACTTGCCTGCACATCTCTGTATTCCACGACCGAGCTGCTGCTACTGATTCCCTGGAACCATGTCAAGGTCTGTGGAGAGGTCACAGCCCTTCACCCTGGAGGAGAACATGGCTCTGCTGGATGTGATCCTCCCACAGTACCCCATGCTGTATGGGCGACCAGGGTATCAGGTGAGTGCAGAGCTACTAGCACAGACTGTGTCCCTTTTTTTGTGACTGTGACTTCTGCCATTGTGTTCAGGTGTGACACACATGCTATGTACTGTAGGGGAGGTCCCAGGGGGGGGGATGCCTGATATCTCCCAGCAGTGCCCAGAGACAGGAGGGGTGTGTGCAGAGTCCTCCCAGCAGTGCCCAGACACAGGAGGGGTGGGTGCCTATCACTCCCAGCAGTGCCCAGACACAGGAGGGGTGTGTGCAGAGTCCTCCCAGCAGTGCCCAGAGACAGGAGGGGTGTGTGCAGAGTCCTCCCAGCAGGAGGGGTGGGTGTGATGCACAGTGTGAGGCTTTGTAATTGATTGTGTCTTTGCCCTCATTCCACCTGTGTACTTTCACTGGCACGTACTGCTTTTGCCCTTCCCCAGAGGAGTATGTCCCTATGGCAAAGGTGCAATGCGTTGACTGCATGACATGCCTTGTTGTAACCAGCTAATTTGTTCTCATATGTGTCTCTGTGACATGTTGCAGGTGTATTGATGTAGTGTCACTTGTTCATCCTCACAGGTAGGCGCCACTGCCTGGGGAGCAGATCTGGCTAACCGCCGTCAGTGCCGTGAGGAGTGCGGATGGGCGCAAGCGGCGCCTGCCCCAGGTGAGGAAACGCTGGCAGGATATCCGGTGCTGGACACGGAGGATCGCACGGGTCCTGCTGGGGGACTCACCTGAGAGCCATAAGAACCGCGGGCGCCGCCGACTGAGCCACATCCACAAGCGTTTGCTGCCGCTGGTCTTTCCAGACTTGGAGAGGCGCTTACAGGAGATGCAGCAGCAGGAAGGGGGTAGGTACATGTGTGTTTGTTGTGTTTCACCAGCATTTGTAAGTGCACTGTTCCATGGATGCACTGCCAGGGTTTAATGGTGCTGTGCAGATCCTGTTACCCACAGTATTGCAGTGCTCTCCTGCCTCCCTTCCCCTCCTTGCAATGTGTTCCCTGGTCTGTGTGAAGTCACTCCGTCACAAGGTTATGTAGCCTGGCATCCTTCTCCACGTGTACAATGCCTGCATCATCATGAGTGGGGGTGGTGTGTAACAGGTTTTGGGACCTTGCCTGTGCCCTGTCCAGTTCTGATCTTGTGGGTTCCATGTCAGTTGGCACTAATGATGAGTCCAGACATGGGAGTTAGTCTCTCAAGTGTGAGGCCTTACAGCACGCATGTCCTATGTGGTGGCTTGTGACATGATGTGCATGAGTGTGCGGTACACATAGTGCGGGGATGGTAGCGTGTGTTGCAGCCATTCCCATTCAGGAGCATGGAGTTGTGTGGCCACTACTGTCCGCAGGGGCATATTTTCCTAGGTATCATGTGTGTAATCCGAATATGTTGACAATCTCTGTGTCTACAGCATAGTTTGTGCTCTGTGCCATTGTCCCCTGGCCAAATGTATATTGACGTGAAATGTGGTACAAGTGTCCACTGTACAGCCTGACCTGATTTTCCTTGTTCATACTCACGGTGGACATTGCCTGTGTGTCTTGTTACAATCATCTGATGATGACCATTTGTACATGATTATTTGGACAGGCGCACCTTGGGTATTTTGTGTGCAACCTTGATTTGTTGCATCCCATGTGTATTTCACCCAGACTAAGGGATGTATGTGCTTCCTGTGTCTACAAATAATAGTCTCATGTAGGGGGTGGGTGGTGCGGGCATGGCCTTCATGTCACAACCTGATATCTCCTTGCTAGGACTGGCCAGTGTGTGATGTTTGTCTGGACATGCACTTAAGGTGCAGTGGGCCAGTCATGGTGGGCATGTTTTCAGTATGACCTATGCTGCATGTGCCTCTTGTTCCTGGATATGGTCCCTGCTCATCCCTATTTCCTGCCACGCTGTGTGGTGCTGATGCAGTGCTGGATTGTCCCCAGGGCCTTGCTCCTCAGTCAAAATTCCATTCCATCTCATTTGCTATTGTGTCATGCTCTCCATAGTTTTTCGGTGGCATGGTGGGTCAAACAACTGTGTCTTGCATGCCCTACATATGTACCTTGTTTTGTAGATGTAACTCTTCTTTTGTTTCAGGCTATGCACTGTGACCTATGTAGATTGGACTCATGTGACATATGTATACAGGTGTATGATTAATTTCTGTCTCTTCACCCTGCCCACAGCATCGTCGGGGGACACGGAGGGAGACAAGAGCACAGACGGAGCAGAGGGACTGAGCACCAGTGCCAGCGGTGACATCGGGGCTGGCACATCAAGTGGGACTGAGGTGGAGGAGAGTGAAGCCGGGGACCTGTCGACTGGCACAACAGAGTATGAAGCTGACGGGTCTGAGGATGATCTCTCCGAGTGGGCGGCGGCTGCACCAGCAGCTGACAGCGGCACTACATCTCGCCCCGCCCCCTCCATTGCCATCAGCCGCCTCCCACTTGCTCGTGTCCCTTCCCAACGTGCCCGGTCACCACATGTCTCCTTCCTGCCAGGCACCGCACCCCCTGCCCCTGTCTCCACTGCTGCCGCCAATTCCGAGTCTGTGGACATCCAGCGGCAGTTGCAGGTTGGTCAGGCTGCGATCCTTAATGTCCTCCATGGCCACAGCCAAGTGCTGCACAACATGGAGGCATACTTGGAGGGCATTCATTCATCGCAGGCTGACCAACGCAGCTTGCTGAGGTCAATAGACTCAACACTGACTGCAGCAGTGGGTCTCCTGCAGCGCTACGTCCCACCCCCTACCCCTGCCCCATCCACACTTCCCACTCCCATGCCTGTCCCACGTACACCCAGATGTCAGCATGCACCCACCACAACACACAGGCACCACACCAGCAGGGAAGGTCCACCGCACACCTCCTGACACGCACACACAGGGTGAAGTAGGCACACCCACTGGGTCGGGGGGCAAACGTGTGACACGCAGCCAGAGTGGGAGTCCGCATTCCACCCAATCCACTCCCTCCAAATCCCCTCCCCTCAGCTCTCCTGGCCACATCTCCCCCAAAGACTCCTTCATGGCCGCTCTGTCCCTGAGCCCCACAGTGACGCCACCACGCAAGCGGTCAAGGAAGTCCTCGGTCAGGGTGGTTGATTCCCCCCCTGTCTACACCCTCCCCCAGTGGCGCTGCGACCCATCCCTCTGACCCCCCCCTCCTTGGGGCCTGTGGTTCCTTCGGGTGCAGGGGATTCCCTGGAGGACCTTGCTAAGGTGTGCAGCGAGATCCTGGCCTCCGCCTTTGGCCCTGCCCCACCCCCTGTGGTGGAGTCCTCCATCCCTGCACCCACGACGCCTACCCTTCACCCTCCTGTCCCTGCGGTGCCTGTTTCTTCCCCCCCACATGATGCCCTCACCCCTGTGGAAGACGACGGAATGTAACTGTGCAGGCAAGCTAGGGGACACGCATACCACTGTGTCCCCCATCCAGCTGTGACTTCTGGACTGCCCAATGGGCTTTGTAAATATTGAACTTTATACGAACATACAATATTTGATCATGCTGATTAAAGCCATTTTTGTTTCCAATGAACACTACTGCTTTTCTGATATTGCTGTTGGTGGGGCTGCTACATGATTTTGGGTGGTGATCATGTGTTGGTTGTGTGGGAAATGTAGTAGTGTGCTGGTCATAGGGGGGACCCTGGGATCTGTGTGCCATCACACGGTGTTAGCTAGGTTTCTGTGTTCATGTAAGCAGTTGCTGCATGGTGAAATTGTCCAAAGGTGTATTCCTTCCTCTGCGTACCCTGACATCTTCCCTGCAGGGTGTTCCCAATATTTAGCGCAGAGCTGTGTGTACATTAGCTGGGTGTGTGACGGACTCCTTCTACTTTGCACATGCATGCGGGCGATGTCTCCACCTGCATCATTCGTGGCATTCTTGATAGTCATTGTACTTGTATGTGGACTATTGACATGACTTCATGTGGACATGTTTTCTTTTCTGCGCTATGCATGCGTATACTCCCAGCCTCGCACACATGTGGTTACATGTACTGCAGGGTCTTTGTGCACCTGACTGACATTTGTGGGCATGGTATCTGTGGCTACTCCACCCTTTGCGTTACATGGGAACTGCTGTAAGTGTTAGGCACCCACCCCTCCTGTGTCTGGGCACTGCTGGGAGGACTCTGCACACACCCCTCCTGCCTCTGGGCACTGCTGGGCGGCCTCTGCACACACCCCTCCTGACTCTGGGCACTGGTGGGAGGACTCTGCACCCACCCCTCCTGCCTCTGGGCACTGCTGGGAGTGATTGGCACACACCCCTCCTGTCTCTGGGCACTGCTGGGGGGACTCTGCACACACCCCTCCTGTGTCTGGGCACTGCTGGGAGGACTCTGCACCCACCCCTCCTGTCTCTGGGCACTGCTGGGAGGACTCTGCACCCACCCCTCCTGTGTCTGGGCACTGCTGGGAGTGCTAGGCACACACCCCTCCTGTGTCTGGGCACTGCTGGGAGCACTCTGCACCCACCCCTCCTGTGTCTGGGCACTGCTGGGAGGCCTCTGCACACACCCCTCCTGACTCTGGGCACTGCTGGGGGGACTCTGCACACTCCCCTCCTCTCTCTGGTCACTGCTGGGGGGACTCTGCACACACCCCTCCTGTGTCTGGGCACTGCTGGGAGGACTCTGCACACACCACTCCTGTCTCTGGGCACTGCTGGGAGTGATAGGCACACACCCCTCCTGACTCTGGGCACTGCTGGGGGGACTCTGCACACACCCCTCCTGTCTCTGGGCACTGCTGGGAGGACTCTGCACCCACCCCTCCTGTGTCTGGGCACTGCTGGGAGGACTCTGCACACACCCCTCCTGCCTCTGGGCACTGCTGGGCGGCCTCTGCACACACCCCTCCTGACTCTGGGCACTGGTGGGAGGACTCTGCACACACCCCTCCTGCCTCTGGGCACTGCTGGGAGTGATTGGCACACACCCCTCCTGTCTCTGGGCACTGCTGGGGGGACTCTGCACACACCCCTCCTGTGTCTGGGCACTGCTGGGAGGCCTCTGCACACACCCCTCCTGACTCTGGGCACTGGTGGGAGGACTCTGCACACACCCCTCCTGACTCTGGGCACTGCTGGGCGGCCTCTGCACAAAACCCTCCTGACTCTGGGCACTGGTGGGAGGCCTCTGCACACACCCCTCCTGCCTCTGGGCACTGCTGTGAGTGATAGGCACACACCCCTCCTGACTCTGGGCACTGCTGGGAGTGATTGGCACACACCCCTCCTATTTAACAATATGTACGCTTTGTCCATACACGTGTGTGGGTTCGCTCCATGGGGGTACGGTTCGTACTTACACTGTTGGGGTGGGGGGTACGCTCCATACGTCCGCGGGTGAGGGTATGGGTTGTACTTACACTGTTGGGGTGGGGGTACGCTCCATACGTACGCGGGTGAGGGTACGGGTCGTACTTACACTGTTGGGGTGGGGGGTACACTCCATGCATACGGGGGTGGGGGGACGTGTCGTACGTACAATGTTGGCATGGGGGTACGCCCCTTGCATACGCGGGTGGGGGTACGTGTTGTACTTACACTGTTGGGGTGGGACGTACACTCCATGCGTACGCGGGTAAGGGTACGGGTCGTACTTACACTGTTGGGGTGGGGGTACGCTCCATACGTACGCGGGTGAGGGTACGGGTCGTACTTACACTGTTGGGGTGGGGGGTACGCTCCATGCATACGCGGGTGGGGGGACGTGTCGTACGTACAATGTTGGCATGGGGGGTACGCTCCTTGCATACGCGGGTGGGGGTACGTGTCGTACTTACACTGTTGGGATGGGACGTACGCTCCATGCGTACGCGGGTAAGGGTATGGGTCGTACTTACACTGTTGGGGTGGGGGTACGCTCCATACGTACGCGGGTGAGGGTACGGGTCGTACATACACGGTTGCTGTAGGGGGTACGCTCCATACGTACACGGGTGAGGGTACGGGTCGTACATACACTGTTGGCATGGGGGGTACGCTCCTTGCATACGCGGGTGGGGGTACGTGTCGTACTTACACTGTTGGGGTGGGGGGTACGCTCCTTGCATACGCGGGTGGGGGTACGTGTCGTACGTACATTGTTGGCATGGGGGTACGCTCCTTGCATACGCGGGTGGGGGGATGTGTCGTACGTACAATGTTGACATGGGGGGTGCGCTCCTTGCATACGCGGGTGGGGGTACGTGTTGTACTTACACTGTTGGGGTGGGACGTACGCTCCATGCGTACGCGGGTAAGGGTACAGGTCGTACTTACACTGTTGGGGTGGGGGTACGCTCCATACGTACGCGGGTGGGGGTACGTGTCATACTTACACTGTTGGCATGGGGGGTACGCTCCTTGCATACGCGGGTGGGGGTACGTGTCGTACTTACACTGTTGGGGTGGGGGTACGCTCCTTGCATACGTGGGTGGGGGTACGTGTCGTACGTACAATGTTGGCATGGGGGTACGCAACTTGCATACGCGGGTGGGGGTACGGGTCATACTTACACTGTTGGGGTGGGGGTACGCTCCATACGTACGTGGGTGGGGGTACGTGTCGTACTTACACTGTTGGCATGGGGGGTACGCTCCTTGCATACGCGGGTGGGGGTACGTGTCGTACTTACACTGTTGGGGTGGGGGGTATGCTCCTTGCATACGCGGGTGGGGGTACGTGTCGTACTTACACTGTTGGGGTGGGGGGTACGCTCCATACGTCCGCGGGTGAGGGTATGGGTTGTACTTACACTGTTGGGGTGGGGGTACGCTCCATACGTACGCGGGTGAGGGTACGGGTCGTACTTACACTGTTGGGGTGGGGGGTACACTCCATGCATACGGGGGTGGGGGGACGTGTCGTACGTACAATGTTGGCATGGGGGTACGCCCCTTGCATACGCGGGTGGGGGTACGTGTCGTACTTACACTGTTGGGGTGGGACGTACGCTCCATGCGTACGCGGGTAAGGGTACGGGTCGTACTTACACTGTTGGGGTGGGGGTACGCTCCATACGTACGCGGGTGAGGGTACGGGTCGTACTTACACTGTTGGGGTGGGGGGTACACTCCATGCATACGCGGGTGGGGGGACGTGTCGTACGTACAATGTTGGCATGGGGGGTACGCTCCTTGCATACGCGGGTGGGGGTACGTGTCGTACTTACACTGTTGGGATGGGACGTACGCTCCATGCGTACGCGGGTAAGGGTACGGGTCGTACTTACACTGTTGGGGTGGGGGTACGCTCCATACGTACGCGGGTGAGGGTACGGGTCGTACATACACGGTTGGGGTAGGGGGTACGCTCCATACGTATGCGGGTGAGGGTACGGGTCGTACATACATGGTTGGGGTGGGGAGTAAGCTCCATACATACGCGGGTGGGGGTACGTGTCGTACTTACACTGTTGGCATGGGGGGTACGCTCCTTGCATACGCAGGTGGGGGTACGTGTCGTACTTACACTGTTGGGGTGGGGGGTACGCTCATTGCATACGCGGGTGGGGGTACGTGTCGTACGTACATTGTTGGCATGGGGGTACGCTCCTTGCATACGCGGGTGGGGGGACGTGTCGTACGTACAATGTTGACATGGGGGGTACGCTCCTTGCATACGCGGGTGGGGGTACGTGCTGTACTTACACTGTTGGGGTGGGACGTACGCTCCATGCGTACGCGGGTAAGGGTACGGGTCGTACTTACACTGTTGGGGTGGGGGTACGCTCCATACGTACGCGGGTGAGGGTACGGGTCGTACATACACGGTTGGGGTGGGGGGTACGCTCCATACATACGCGGGTGGGGGTACGTGTCGTACTTACACTGTTGGCATGGGGGGTACGCTCCTTGCATACGCGGGTGGGGGTACATGTCGTACTTACACTGTTGGGGTGGGGGTACGCTCCTTGCATACATGGGTGGGGGTACGTGTCGTATGTACAATGTTGGCATGGGGGGTACGCAACTTGCATACGCGGGTGGGGGTACGGGTCATACTTACACTGTTGGGGTGGGTGTACGCTCCATACGTACGTGGGTGGGGGTACGTGTTGTACTTACACTGTTGGCATGGGGGTACGCTCCTTGCATACGCGGGTGGGGGTACGTGTCGTACTTACACTGTTGGGGTGGGGGGTACGCTCCTTGCATACGCGGGTGGGGGTACGTGTCGTACTTACACTGTTGGGGTTGGGGGGTCGCTCCATGCATACGGGTTGGGGGTACGGTTCGTACATATCCATCCCCATGCTATGTGATGCATGTGCGGCCCGTACCCAGGCCTTTGCCACGTGGGTACGAGCCGTCCCGCCATTGTTGGGGTGACGTAGGTGTGGGCGTGGTACGACTCGTACCCACGCTCTTAAGGCATGGGTACGGAACGTACCTGTCTGGTTGTGTTGCCGGTTCGCGTCATCAAGAACTTCCGTTGTGGCGGTCGCTGGCTTAGCTGGACACGCCCCCACCCCCTCGTAGTGACCAGGGCCTGAGGGTCAGGTATGTCCAGGGCATGTGTGCTGTGTGACTTTGGTGGGGGTTTTGTGGCCTGCCCTGGTCCTGCCACCCCCCCTTCTCCCCTCCCTTTGTTGTTCTGACCTTCTGCGGCGTCTGCGTCGGAACCTGTAGAGGAGGTCGACTGCTATGAGGGCCGGGATGACACGTAGGTTCGGGTCCATGTCTGTCCGTCGCGTACAGGTACTCCTTGTTCGCGTCGTCCTGTCTGTCCGTCGCGTACCGGTACTCCTTGTTCGCGTCGTCCTGATTTCCCGCCAGTTTTTGGCAGCCGGAAAATATTCACCGTGCGGGATGACGTCGGTGCGAATCGTAATTCCTGGTTCGTGAATGGCAGGCTGCGTGCATCCCGACGTCACGTCGGCGCTTTCCCGGATCGCATTTCTACGTTTATTTTCGTCGGTCGGGGTTTTGTACGATTCGTACGGAAATGGTGTTTCCGTGCGAATCGTAATTCCATGTTTGTATATTTTGACGACCGGGTACGCGTCGGACGGAGAATATGCTCCGTCCGACGGTTCGTACCCGGTTTTTACAGGATCGTGATCGGCACCCTAATGTGGATCAAAAAGAAATAGCCCAAAAAGTGGAGGAAAAACAACAAAGAAGTAAAAACTTTTATGATCTTCGCATGAATGTTAAAGTACCAAAATTTGTGGTTGGAGATTTTGTAAAATCTACGTAAATTTCCCAAGGAGAGAAATGTGTTACATTCCATGTATCATACATTATGTTTCCCTTTTATCACATGTTTCCCTTTTAATTGCTTTGTATACTTTTAACCATGGCACCTTCCTTAAAGTTTATTGTTACATCATATGGAATGTGTTCTGTCATTATACTCTGACCACTGGCTGTGCGAGTACTGTGCTCTTCCTATTAAACTTCATCTTCATCCTCCTTCTTGGATTTATGACCTATGCCTTAGAGACTCCCGGGGCGGCTGCCTTTGGTTTTGAGCCTTGCGAGGCTGAACACAGTTAACCTTGCACACTTGCACAATATCGCCTAAATTGCCTATCTTGCCTAATTTGCACAAACTTCGCGCTGTTTTTTCGTGCTTTTAATCTACTTTTAATCATTATACTGTATTTTTTGTGTATCTGCTTAGCGTTCTTCCACTTTGCACCTTGCTCTTTTCTCCTGAGGCGGAAAGCCGGGAGACACTCTCACTGTACTCTCTTCTTCTGGCTGGGGATCTCGGCTCTTACCGGAGGGGCTCTGGAGTCTATTGTTGGGGCTCCAGGGGTCTCGTCGCTGGTCCCCCGCCTCCCTCTCTTCCTCAGCGCTGCCCGGGCGTCCCGCGTATGGCAGACCCGTGAATCGGGTCGGACGCTA
This sequence comes from Triturus cristatus, assembly GCF_964204655.1. Classification (NCBI taxonomy): domain Eukaryota; kingdom Metazoa; phylum Chordata; class Amphibia; order Caudata; family Salamandridae; genus Triturus; species Triturus cristatus. The sequence goes on from NC_140586.1 coordinate 576,036,247, forward strand.
GCGCCGCGGCCATCTTGGGTGAGGCAGGCTTGCCAGTCGGCGGACTAGGCTTGCTGCCTCACGGGCGGGAGCTATAAAGTGAGCTTCTTTCCCGCATTCTGGTTCAGACCTATGCCTTAGAGACTCCCGGGGCGGCTGCCTTTGGTTTTGAGCCTTGCGAGGCTGAACACAGTTAACCTTGCACACTTGCACAATATCGCCTAAATTGCCTATCTTGCCTAATTTGCACAAACTTCGCGCTGTTTTTTAGTGCTTTTAATCTACTTTTAATCATTGTACTGTATTTTTTGTGTATCTGCTTAGCGTTCTTCCACTTTGCACCTTGCTCTTTTCTCCTGAGGCGGAAAGCCGGGAGACACTCTCACTGTACTCTCTTCTTCTGGCTGGGGATCTCGGCTCTTACCGGAGGGGCTCTGGAGTCTATTGTTGGGGCTCCAGGGGTCTCGTCGCTGGTCCCCCGCCTCCCTCTCTTCCTCAGCGCTGCCCGGGCGTCCCGCGTATGGCAGACCCGTGAATCGGGTCGGACGCTAGCGCCGCGGCCATCTTGGGTGAGGCAGGCTTGCCAGTCGGCGGACTAGGCTTGCTGCCTCACGGGCGGGAGCTATAAAGTGATACGGGGATGTCTCCGCGCAGCGGACGCGCTCAGCGGATGCGCCTTTCCCGCGCCGAAGGAGCGCCTAAGGAAAGCCGGTCTGCGCCCGTCAGCGTCCCGGATGCGGACAGCTGCGGGCGAGGCCGGGCAACAGAGAGTCAACACCATGCGCAAACCTTGGTCTATACCACCCAACAGCTTTGTGCTCTCGGACAACATGGTGACCGCGGGTGCAGTACCTTTGACCCTGCTACTCGGGCGAGACATCACTGTACCAGCTGTGGCTGGTCACTGAGGAGTAGGTCGACGGACTCAGAGGGGGCAAAGTCTAGCCGATTTACAACCGTACCAACCGAGCTGGCCTCTGCGGCCCGTTCTTTCAGCTGTGCCCTTCTGAATACTCGGTCTATGAGCAAACATGCCCTGGACCTGTTCAACTTCCTTACTGACTCTAAGCCCGCATGCCTGTTCCTCACCGAAACATGGCTCGGCGAAGCATCAGGTCCAGATATAGCCAACGCCCTGCCCGCGAACTATTTCATATTAAGGAAGGACCGGAGCACAGGCAAAGGGGGAGGAGTGGCCTTGGTAATAGACAGACGTTTTGAGTGCTCTATTATACCTACTGATGACTTTCGAGGGGCGGAAGCACTCGGCTTCTGTCTTACGCTCACCCCCGGCCATTCTTGCGCTGGTCTTTTGGTTTATAGACCCCCTGGCCCGGTTGGATGCTTTCATGAGGAGTTGGACGCCGTAATCTCTGATATGAGCGTTCAATTCAAGCATTTTATTCTTTTAGGTGATTTTAATGTCCACTTTGATAGGACGGAGGCGTCAGATACCATCAAAATTTTAGATATCACTAACCCACTGGGTCTCTTTCCCTATGTCATGTTGCCCACCCATAGCAAAGGACATACCCTGGACCAGATTTTTTCCATCACTTTTGTGACAGTTATGCCCCCTCGCCCAGTGCTATGGTCCGACCATTTTATGGTTGCTTTTAAGATCCAGGCACAAGCCAGCAAGACTAGCAGAAGCGTGGGGTGTCTGGCCCTGCGGTCGCGTCCGTTCCACTTAGTAACCGTGGAAATGATCGATCAGTATCGACTAACCCACCCCTGCTCTCTCACGGGCGAGCTTGAGTCGGACCTTGCGCTCTCTCAAGAGTGGCTCGAACAGTGCCTAGAGGCGTTAGCCCCGCCTAGGCAGCTGTTAAAAAAATCCCCTCGTGCTTCAGCCCCATGGTTCACTCCTGCGCTTAACTCTAGCAGAAGGCTCTGCAAAAAAGCAGAAAGAGCATGGCGAGCAAAGTATCTGGATCCACTGAAGGAGGCATACAGAAGTTGCGTCAGGGCCTATCATAAGGATATCTACCGAGCCAAAAAAACCTATTTCGCTCATCGGATTGAGGAGGCTGCTAACACCAGCAAAGAAATCTTCACAATTGTGAAAGAATTTACCTCTCCAGTGGCTATTACACCCAGGTGCTCTTTTTCGGAACCGTGGGTTCGGCAATTAGCAAGTTTTTTTGCTGATAAAATTAAAACCATTCAGGCTACCTTCTCTGCTCTTGCACAGGGAGGAGCACCGTGTCAGGAAACTAAGGCCACTACCTCGGACCTGGTTAATCCTAGTCTGGTGAGTTTTCCACCGATTGCACCCCAATCTTCACTGGAACTCCTCGCCAAAATAAGATCTGGTTCTCCTCTGGACCCATGTCCCGCAAAGCTTTTGGCCAAAATAGCTGGTGCCATTAACCCCCTGGTGAACCCTATTCTAAATTGTTCATTGCTCACAGGGACTGTGCCGTCTGCCTGGAAACAGGCAATGGTCATTCCGCTCCTGAAAAAACCGTCATTGGACCGGGACGTTCATGCGAACTATCGACCTATCTCCTTACTCCCTGCTTTGGCTAAAGTGACAGAAAAGCACGTCCAGTCTGTCCTTTCTCATTTTGTGGAGGCTCACGGCCTCCTCCACCACACCCAATCCGGATTCCGTACGAACATGAGCACAGAGACCGCCCTGTTAGAGGTGGTGGAGGCCATCAAGGAAGTTCAGGACTCTGGGGGTAAAGCGATGTTGGTGTTACTCGATCTCTCGGCGGCGTTTGACACCGTTCCTCACGACCGCCTTCTGACCCGTCTGGGGGAGATCGGGATTGGAGGTACGGTGTTTAAATGGTTTAAGTCTTTTCTGACCAACCGCCAACAGACAGTCTGGGCACCTCCGTACTCGGCGACAGTGCCGCCTCTGGAAGTAGGAGTTCCTAAAGGATCTATACTTAGCCCGATCCTTTTCAATATTTATATGACCCCGCTGGCTGCACTGGTCGAGTCTTTTGGAGCCCAGATTGTTTCCTACACCGATGACACTCAGCTTCTTTTCACGTGCAGCAAAAATATGGATTTCAATGGTGACCGTATTAAGAGCTGTTTGGCCGCGGTCTTCACATGGTTCCACTGCAACCAGCTAAAATGTAACTCTGATAAATCGGAGGTTCTTTTCTTCGGCTGCCCTCCTGATCCATGCTGGAGGTCTTGGTGGCCTGCTGATATGTTTCCCCCTGCGGACGTGGCCTCGGTGGCCAAAAATCTCGGAGTTAAATTGGACAACTGTCTCTCCCTGAAACCACAGATCCAGAGCCTTGTTGGTCAATGCTTTGGCATTTTAAAAATGCTAAGAAAATTTCTTCCTGTTTTGTCCATCCCTCACAGGAAGATTACGGTGCAGGCCCTGATAGGTTCCAGGCTTGACTATGCCAATGTCCTGTACCTGGGTCTCCCCAAGTGCCTTCTCTCTCGCTTACAGGTCGTACAGAACTCGGCCGCGCGAGCTATCTTCGGCCTTAGCCATCGCTCCCATGCCACGGGACTACTGCAATCTCTGCACTGGCTCCCCATCCAGAAGAGTATTGAGTTTAAGGCACTTATCACGACATTTAAATCGCTTCATGGTATTGGCCCTCTCTATTTGAGAAAAAGGACTAGTTTCTATTGACCCACCAGATCTTTGCGCTCTGCGTCACTATCCCTCACTGTGGTCCCGGCAATTAAGCGCTCCCGGATCGGAGGGCGTTCCTTTCAACACCTAGCACCACTCGCCTGGAATGCCCTCCCTCTGGCGTTAAGAAAGTGTGATAACTTGACGACCTTTCGAAAGAAGCTCAAAACTCGGCTTTTCTGCCTCTAAGTCCTCCCCTGGGTAGATGGTCTGTGGTCTAGGGTCTGTCAGCGCCGGGACACTCTGTCTGAGTAGCTGAGCGCTTAACAAAACTCTGGATAACATAACATAACATAACATGCTTTAATTTTCATGGAATTTTACACCCTTGTTTCCTTTCAGGAGAGAAATTCTCACCTCCTATGGCTACAAGATATGAGTCAAATAAAAAGTTCCCCTTTGTCCAAGGTAGCATTGGTTCACCCCTCTCTGGAAGAAATTGTGGAGGTTGGCTCAACCCAGAAGCCATCCTTGCAGCTAAAGTAAAAAAAAATAGGCTAACACAACCAAATAAAATATTGAGTCAATAAAACAAGCTAACATAACCAAAATACAGAACCAATTAAATTAACTAAAATAATTAAAGCTTTTGCCAATGAAGACTTCACTCCCAGTGAATGGCTGTGGGCCCCATTCACAGAACTAATCTGAGACAAAATCCTATACGTACTACTTTTGGTATTCACAGAAGGCATTTTGTTGTAGTAAAGTTAGGATTTTGTCTTAAGTTTGACTTAAGACAGACTTAAGACAGACTTAAGACAAACTTAAGACAGACAAGACAGACTTAAGACAAACTTAACAGACTTAAGACAGACTTAAGACAAAATCCTAACTTTACTACTACTAAATGCCTTCTGTGAATACAAAAAGTAGTACGTTTAGGATTTTGTCTCAGATTAGTTCTGTGAATCGGGCCCTGTGTAACCAAGTTTTCAAAAATAACAAATTGTCGAAAAATGTCACCAATAAGAGTTAGTCTGCTATGAAATAGTAAAAGGCAGATGGGGTCCACCGAGATTTGAATGTGTGACCATGATTCCTGGAGTGGATACGTTAGTCAACTGAGCCACTAAGCCAGACATTTTCATGAGGTGCTTTGTATACATAGATCATGCGGAAAATTTGCATTTGGCAGAGAGTGTAGAATGATTATGGATTAGAAACACACTCTGATGTTTACAGAGCAATGCAGTGGCTCCTCCGCAATGGAGTGTCGTCCCACTGTCTTAGAGCCACCAACTGAAAAATAAAATAATATTTTATTATCGTTTTATTTTTCAGCTGCTGGCTAAGCCAGCATGTGTAGGCAGTGGTGGGAGCAGGCTATGGTAGATGGGGTGGAGTGATGTGCAATGCTAAGTGTGCACGTTGGTTTGGCTGGTCATCTTAGACCAGCCAAACAGACATGCGCAGTAGGTTTCTCCAACCCAGATGTAGTGCACAGAAGAAACAGCAAAGACATCCTATGCCTGAATGAGCATTTAAGCTGCCCTCTCAGTCCAATCCCCACGCTGCTCTCATACTATTAGTAAGAGCATGAGATAAGAACGGGGTTTCAATGGGGAATGCTTCTGCTGTCCCAGGGACTGCTGGGAGCAGGAAGCAGAGGAGCACCATCTGATGGGCAGCATCAGGTAAGTTTTTTTTAAAATTCTTAACACCACTGCGCTTCCCCGTGCTCCCCCTGCACACCCTTCTCCCAACCCACCACTTTTATTATTTATGTTGTCCGCCAGTGACAAAGAACAAACCCTGCAGGGACTGCACAATGGAAGATAGCGCTGTGAAAGCGTGGAGGGGCTTAGCATTCTGGTAGTGCGAGGGATCTACGTGGGAGTGCACATTCTGCCAGGCAGCAGTGGCAGACCACACAATCAGTGCACATTCTTGTCAGGAACTGTGACACATCCTGCAAGCCATGCTTACATATACATACAATTGGGAAATCGGACATATACTACGCAACGTGGGCCCCAGGCAGGGGTGGCTGTATGTCCTGCGCGTAACAATGAAGACTCTTCACGGATGTAGCGAAAAAGGTGACAAAGCGAGTAAAAATCTCAAATCAGGTGAAAGTTTAGGTCGAGCCTTCACATTAAGACTTTTACTTCACTTGAACATGGTTCTGTATTCAAAACCATCATATGTGAACATTAATAGCACTGGAAACTTTACTAAAGTAGCCTGGGAATCATTGGTCATAATTGTATATGAACGTGCAATAATACATATTTGTGGATGCATGTTGTAATACTTTAGTTTGGCAAATTCGAGCACAAATGTAACTGTGATACTATATGCACTGCATTTTCTGTGCTTATAAAGGGGAATCACCAGCACAGGGCCCTTCTAGGGCCAAAGATATCATACACTCTGGCTGGGAAGTACTTAAAAATAGCATGAATAGTAAAAGCATGCAACTGATTGGCAGGTTTGCTAAAGTCTTCGAGGCTGCAAATCAAATTGTACAAGGGTGTTTGGTAAGGTTGCCCGAGTCCGAGTGATGTAAACAGCTGAACGGAGAGCCCGACGTATCAGGTAGTGCAAACTTGATTGGTTGAGCAACACAAATGTGCGGTGTTTTCCAAATGAAACATTTGAGCCTAAAGCTCTTCTATTACGCAACTCCTCTGACACATGATTTTGATACATTTCTATCACAAAGGCTCAATTGCATATTAAAGAACATTCTTTTTGTATTATTTAATTTTAAATTGTAAACATTGTTGAAGTCCGGCATAGCAGAAAGGGCTTCACAATCCTAAAAGGAATGAGACTGCAAGGAATGTTAGGTTTCACTAAAAACGGTTGAGGGGGGTAGGTGTCGACCTGAACAGTAGTTTGCACAGCACAGGCTTACTTGTAGGATTCAGTTCATCTCAGCCACTTAAACTGCCACAAATTCCCAAGCACTCCAGCGTCAGGAAGGCTATCATTACACGTCAGCGTGACCCGAGCTAGCGGCTCATAACTCGTGACGTCAAATCACCTGCACAAGAGATCCACCCCATAGAGGGGAAGTCTGCTAGGGAGGAAACCACCAGTCAATTACCCCACTATTTTACAACTTGTAACTGAGAGGGATGGGGAAAGTGAAGCTTGCTGATTCCCCCACTAAGTGGCGAAAGGGTTGACTGTGCTGCTGTGACATCCAGGCAGCCTCCTACATGGCTGTAGTGGAACATTCCTGAAAATGTTTTCGATGGATGTTCCATGAGGAGGAGGAGACAGGGAAGGAGGGGCACTTGTGCTCCAAGGCAACGCTGCTGCTTTTCCTGGGTAAGCCCTACAAACGCTGCAGTGCAGTGTCTCACTCTCACAGGCACCTTTGCACAGTGCGCTGATTAAAGACACTGGCTGTCATCCCTTTCTTAGAGTGTGGGTCAGACTATGATTTCACTTACAGGCAGCATTTACTTTTCACATCATAAGTGTTGCAACATCATCCTGTGCCCTGAGCACCCCCAACGATTTGCTGACTGGTACTAGTGGTAACTGACTCTGACTGACCCTGAGCTCTGCCTAACCAGGACCAGGGCCAGTGCTATGCTGAAAGAGACACTTAGAATACAGTGAAACCATATACATACACTAGGAAACACTAAGGGTTGGGGTACCCGTGTGATTGGCATGACCTACCCTAGGGGGATAGAAACTACCTATCAGTCCCTAGTATGTAATAGGGCATGGCAGGTTAGAGATCAGCAGACCTTTCTGCACTTGCATGTGTGCACTGCTGAAGCATGAGGTCATCTTAAAAGTGGCTCTGTGTGGCAGGACTGCTTTAAAAAAGTAAATTGTGCCCAAACTCGACTTTGTGTTTGGGGCACTTACAAATGGTTAACCTATAATGTTTGGGCCTATTAGGTACCCCCAGGGTCTCCCCTAGGTGTCCCATGGGTGGGTGGGAGGGGGTTCAGGTATCTATAAGGTGGAGCCTTATAAAATTAGTTTTATATGTCCTGGGTAAAATGAAATTGCACAGTTCACTCCCCACATTGTGATAAAGTGCTGCCCGAAATCGACTTTGGTGGTAGGAGCACTGTGGAGGGAGGATCTGCAATATTTTTACATATTCAGAACCCCTAAAGTCTCCCTCAGGTGTTCCTGGGGTAGGGGTCCAGTAGATATATGTAGCGTACTTATAAAATATGTTTTTATAAGCCCCGGTGCGGTAAAAATGGCCCAAGTCACGTTTCCCATTACAAACCCTATGCCATAGGTTAACATTGGGAAAGGTTATTAGTTAATAACTGGAGAAAGAAAAGCCATAAAACTAGGATTAAAGGACTCAGTAGAATGGTAATGATAAATCCAACAATATGGTATTATTGAATGTATTGTAAAATGTACAGACAAGAAGTTATAAGACTTTTTTTGCCTGTAAGCCAAAACTCAACCCTGTACTACTCTGTCCTGATTGGTCAAAGATAGGTGGGTGAGCCTGGCTGCTTTGAAGAGGTGATAAATGACCCCTGGGGTTAGGAAGCCTCTCGGGGAGGAGAGGTCGCTGGGCATAGGAATGTCAGAGCCAGGGGGAGGGTCACTAAAGATTGCTCTTCAAGGGAAGGGGAAGAAATGATAAAAATATAACTTTTATTTACAACTCTCCTCTTTGACCCAAGGCAGATGCTAGGCTTAAGAAAGGAATGAGCAGATGCAAAGGGGAGAGACTATGGAAATTAGCCATCCTAGGGATGTGTTTAGCCAGGTCTTCTCTGCCTGCTGAAAATTCTGACATATTGAATTTTGGAAGAATAGTGGTTTCTGGGTTAGCATTTTGCCACACTCTGCAGGAAGTGGGCAGAACTTGGGGTGGAACCCTCCAGCTCATTGGATAGGAGTGCCCTCCTGCTTGATCTCAGAGAACACTGAATAAGTATCTGAGAAGGGCAGAGCCGTTCAGATCTGCGGCTTGAAACTTAAGAAAGCAAGACGGGCCATGCTGGAACTTTGCTGTGCATTTTCAAAGGACTGCACCTTCTGCACGATCTGCAACTACAGCCTGTGAATTACTTTGCTGTAAAAGGACTAAAGAGTGGACTCCCTGCAAGCTGCAGGTTAACAGAGCTCACCTGGACATCACCATAAAGAATCCCCAGCCTGGAGTACTACCAGTGTATTTGTAAGGGTTCTGTTCAAGTGGATTGTGGGAATTGAAGTCTCACACTTTCAAGGACCGTCTTGGAGATTTCAGAACCTTGGATTGTGTGTTGGATACTTTGGGACCAGCAAGAAGAACTTCAGAAAGGAGTTCTAACTGGACCCAGCCAGCTAAAGGGGGCTGCACAAGAGTGGTGAGAGATCCTCCCAAACAATTGCTAAAGGTGAATGTGTCCCTGTCAGAGGCCAAGAAATGATTAAAAACGGCACTGTTGGTTTCTAAGCACTAGAAAGTGACTAATCTTTAAAAATTCATATCTCTGGTTCCCTACAGTGGATTTTTTTTGTTTTGGTGTCATTTAAAATACATTGGTGTTGAATTTGTATTCAGTATTGTTCCTTAATTATTTACTGAATTGGTGTTTTTAAATCCTTTACATACCTGTCTTTGAAATTAAGCCTACTTGCTCGCAGCCACAATACCAAGGGTTGAGCATAGGAATCATTTTCTGAGACCTATTCTGAGCCCCACACTGTCTTAGTGGCCTTATTGCCAGTGGCAGACCTACATTTGCCCCTACCAATAATCCACTTTCCAACATTTGGTGCTCATCGGTGTGGATGAGGACTTGCGTTTAAAGAGTACACCTTTCAGTAAAGTGAATTAAGATTGTAAAATTCCTCTAAATTGCCTTTGAACAAAACTTTTGAGTTTGATTTTGGGAATTTGGACTAAACTGTTTTTCATCTATTGTTTTGATTTTTCCAAATTGTTCCAAGTCTGTTGTGCCTAGTTATTGTGACCCAACACTAGGGAACCATGGAGCTGGACCTGGCTATACTGTCCCAGTTCGCTGTGGGTGATCTTAGGGTACAGTGTAGGCTTAGGAGGCTGCCTGCTTCCAAACAGATTAAGAAGGCAGGGTTGCTTAAGTCCCTAATTGCCTGGGCTGGGGTATCTGAAGAGATTCAAAGGGGGATGGAGGGTGAGCCCCCAACCTCACCCCAGAGTGGGGTGAGGATGATGCCTCTACCACTTTATCTAGTGTTAGCCATATGATTCCAGATAGTGGGAGAGGGGAAGGGTCCCTTACTCAGCAACCAACACTGTCCCTTGCAGAGAGACAGCTTAAGGGTCAATTAGCTTTGATAGCTTTGGAGCAGAGAAAACTTGAATTGGCTGAGAAGAGATAGGAGAGGGAGGAGGCGTTGAAAGAAATGGTGGCAGTGAAAATTATGAGGATTTTGAAATGTCCATGGGTGGTGGTCTTGATCACAAACATCCCAAGGGTATAGTACCCAAGTACACTGAGGGGATGACATTTACAAGTGGCTAGCAGCTTTTGAGAGGGCCCTCAGAATGAGTAGGGTCCACTCTAAGTAATGGGGTGCACTCCTGTGGGAGTTGAGTCCAGTAGCTGGGAGGGATAGGCTTCTGACCCTGAAGGGAGCGGATACAGAATCATACCAGCAGATGAAGGCGTACTTAGTCAAAAGATTTGGTCTGACTCCAGAGCAGTACAGGGTGAAGTTTAGAGGCATCAAGAAATTGAGTTTAAAGTCTTGGGTAGACTTTGTGGACATTTCAGTGAAGGCACTGGACGGCTGGATTGTTGGTAACACTGTTGACACATATGAGGAATTGCATAATTTGTTTTTGAAAGATCATATTTTGAATCAGTGTGCAGGAGAAGTTACGCTATTATCTACTGGACTCTAAGCTGACAGACCCCAGAGAGCTGCGAGAATCAGCTGATGAGTCGGTGAGAACCCGGGTTTCCAATCAGCACCCAGGGGGTGACCAGAAGAAAGGAGGACAGGTCCCTCTCCAGATCAAAGCCCAAGGAAAAGAAGGTCAAAACCAGGAGTCCTCCAAAGACCCACAAAAACCTGCACAAGGAGGGGGGGGCCCGAGCCAACCCAAATTCAAAGGGAGGAGGTATCAGGGAAAGAATGGTAGGTTTCTTGATCCCTCAAAGGTGGGTAAGTGCTTTGACTGTAACTAGCCAGGGCACAAACAGGGAAATGCTGTCTGCGCCAAGAAGCTCCCCCCTAAGTAGCCATCCACATAGATTGCCAATGTCAGTGTAGGGGTGGAGAGTGGTGCCCCAGCGAGGGGTAGTCAGGTGGTGGAAGCAACCTTAGTGTCCCTGGGTGGGGTGAATATTGTAAACCTTGCTGCTTTACCTCCAAACAAGGACAAGTACAGGCAGAGGCCTAAAGTGAATGAGAGTGAAGTTGAAGCTATCAGAGACACAGGGGCTAGTGTAACCATGGTCCTGGACGAGCTGGTGCCTCCAGCAAGGTTGATACCTGGTGAGTTTTACCAGGTGACTTATGCAGACAGCACTACCAAACTCTATCCTATGGCGTATTTAAAATGGGGAGGTGTGACAGGCCATATGAAGGTAGCTGTGTCAAAGGTGCTCCCAGTCCAGTGTTTACTGGGCAATGATCTTTAAGCCTCTGAGTGGTCATAGGTGGAGAGAGGACTCCATATGAAAATATTGGGGCTCCCTGAGTGGATATATGCTGTGACTAGGTCAGAGATTAGCCAGAAGTGAGGGTCTGGAAGCTTGAACCCTGGAACAAAGGGCCAAGCATCCAAGGAAAAGGGGCCTGGGCCTGGTGAGCCGGCCCAGAGAACTCCAGAGGGGCAGGAAGAATCTAACCCTGATGGGGAGGATCTGGCCTCTGAGGGAGGGAATCCATCCCTGTCAGAGCTGTCAGAGTTGGCAGAACTGACAGGAGCAAGTGGACCCTCCAAAGAGGAGTTCAGTAAGGGACAGAGAGACTGACCCACCCCTGAGTGCCTGAGGCGGATTGCCTCTAAGAGGAGGGGGCTTACAGTGGGTTTCACAAACTCTACTGGGAAGATGGACTGCTTTATACCAGAGACCAGAAACCTCAAGGAGGGGGCCACCAGGAGATTGGACATGCCCCAGAAGTACAGAGAGTTCATCCTGACTTTGGGTCATGATATTCCCTTGGCAGGACATTTGGGACAGACAAAGACATGGAACAGGTAGGTGAACCATTTCTACTGGCCCCATATGTCTGAAAAGGTAAAGGAGTTTTGCAGCTCCTGTGTCACCTGTCAGGCCAGTGGCAAGGCAGGGGGCAAGACAAAGGTTCCCCTAATACCACTGCCAGTGGTTGGGGTTCCTTTTGAAAGGGTGGGGATGGACATTGTTCGTTCCCTGGACCCACCTACTGCATCATGGAATAGGTATATCTTAGTGGTAGTGGACCATGCCACTAGGTACCCTGAAGCAATCCCTATTTAGAACCATTGCTGCTCCTGCAGTGGCTGGAGCACTGCTTGGTGTGTTCACCAGAGTGGCTTTTCCGAAAGAGGTGGAATCAGATAGGGGCACAAACTTCCGTTACAGCTATCTGACCGCAATGTGGGATGAGTGTGGTGTCAACTACAAGTTCACCACCCCCTATCACTCACAAGCATATGGTCTTGTTGAGAGATTCAACAAAACCCTGAAGGGCATGATAAATGGGTTGTCAGAGAAACTCAGGAAGAGATGGGATGTTCTCCTTCCATGCTTACTGTTTGCCTACAGGGAGGTGCCACAGAAAGGGGTTGGTTTCAGTCCCTTTGAGTTGTTCTTTGGACGCCCTGTGAGGGGGCCATGGAGCCTGCTGAGAGAGTCTTTAGAGAAGCCTCTTAAAGAAGCAAAGCACAATGTGCTTCACTATGTGCTAGGCCTGAGATCTAGAATGGCAGAGTATATGTACATGGCTAACAGGAAACTGGAGACCAACCAGGAGGTCATGAAGCACTGGTATGATCAGAAGGCTACTATGCTTGAGTATACTCCAGGACAATTGGTGTGGGTGTTGGAGCCTGTGGCTCCCACGGCCCTCCATGACAAGTGGAGTGGGCCCTATCCAATCTCAGAAAAGAAGGACGACGTTACCTGTTTGTTTGCCCAATGCACCCCCAGGAACCCTCATAGGGTCTTGCATATGAATAGATTGAAACCCCACCTTGACAGGGCAGATATGACCATGTTACTGGTCACTGAGGAAGGTGTGGAGGAGGAAACTGAGCCTGTGCCCGACCTCCTCTCCACTAATGTGCAAGATGGGTCAGTGGAGGCGGTTGTACTCTCCCCCAATTCAACAGAGCAGCAGCACAGAGACTGTAAGTGCCGGAGCAGTTTGCTGGCCTGTTCGCTTTGAACCCATGCATCACTGAGTGCTGTGTGCACCACATTGACACTGGTGACAGCCTACCTGCAAAAATAAACTGTACAGTTTGTCTGACCATGTCCGGGCCAGTATTAAAGCTGAGGTTGCTAAGATGCTAGAATTGGGGGTAATTGGACCGTTTGAGAGGTCATGGGCCAGTCCAGTGGTGCTGGTACCTAAACCTAATCCTCAGGGGGTCCCAAGGAGTTAAGGTTCTGTGTTGACTACAGAGGATTGACTGCAGTCACAAAGACTGACACTCACCCTATAACTAGAGCTGATGAGCTCATAGACAGGTTAAGGGCTGCTAAGTACCTGAGTCCTTTTGATTTGACTTCAGGTTACTGGCAGATTGCCCTCACTGATGGAGTAAAAGAGAGGTCAGCATGCTCCACACCAGAGGGACATTATCAGTTCAAGGAAATGCCCTTTGGCTTAAAGAATACACCTGACACCTTTGAAAGGTTGGTGAACAGGGTCTTGTCTGGGTTGGAACAGTTCAGTACAGCTTACCTGGATGATATAGTTGTATACAGTTCTACCTGGGGAGAATCACTTACGCCACCTAAGGGAAGTGCTTCAGGCCATGCAGCAGGCAGGTCTGACTATTAAGGCAAGTAAGGGCCATTTATTGTAAAATGTACAGACAAGAAGTTATAAGACTTTGTTTGTCTGTAAGCCAAAATCCAACCCTGTGCTGCTCTGTCCTGATTGGTGGGAGATAAGTAAGTGAGCCTGGCTGCTTTAAACAGGTGAAGAGGTGATAAATGACCCCTGGGGTTAGGTAACCTTTCGGGAGGAGAGGTTACTGGGCATAGAAATGCCAGAGCCAGGGGGAGAGCCACTAAATAATGCTCTTCAGGGGAAGGGGAAGAAAAGCTAAAAACACCAGCTTCATTCACAACTCTCCTCTTTAACCCAAGAAAGGAATGATCAGATACAAAGGGAAGAGACAATGGAAATTAGCCATCCTAAGGGTGTCTTTAGCCAGGTCTTCCCTGCCTGCTGAACATTCTGTCATATTGAATTTTAGAAGAATAGTAGTTTCTGGGTTAGCATTTTGCCACATTCTGCAGGAAGTGGTCAGACCTTTGGGTGGAACCCTGCAGCTCATTGGGACAGGAGTGGCCTCCTGCTTGACCCCAGAGAACACTGAATAAATATCTGAGAAGGGCAGAGCCCCTCAGATCTGCTTCTTGAAACTTAAGAAAGCAAGACAGGCCATGCTGGAAGTTTGATGTGCATTTCCAAAGGACTGCACCTTCTGTGCCATCGGCAACTACAGCCTGTGGAGTACTTTGTTGTAAAAGGACCAAAGAGTGGACTCCCTGCAAGCTACAGGCTACCAGAGCTCACCTTGACATCACCACAAAGAATCCCCTGCCTGGAGTACTACCAGTGGATTTGTAAGGGTTTTGTTCAAGTGGATTGTGGGAATTGAAGTCTTACACTTTCAAGGACCCTCTTGGAGATTCCAGAACCTTGGATTGTGTGTTGGACACTTTGGGACTCACAAGAAGAACTTCAGAAAAGATTTCTAACTGGACCCAGCCTGCTGGAGGGGGTTGCACAAGAGTGGTGAGAGATCCTCCAGAGCAATTGCTAAAGGTGAATGTGTCCCTGTCAGAGGCCACAAAATGGCAAAAAGGGGCACTGTTGGTTTCTAAGCACTAGAAAGTGACTAATCTTTCAAAATTGATATCTCTGGTTCCCTACTGTGGATGTTCTTTCATTTTGGTGTCATTTAAAAGATAAAAATATTTTCTATATTTATAAATTGGATTTTTATTTTGTAATTTTTTACTGAATTGGTGTTTTTAAATGCTTTTCATACTTGTCTTTGAAGTTAAGCCTGCCTTCTCGCAGCCACGTTACCAGGAGTTGAGCATAGGAATAATCTTCTAAGACCTATTCTGAGCCCTATACTGTGTTAGTGACCTACATTTGCCCCTATCAATAATCCACTTTCCAACAATAAGGAAACAATAGAGGGGTAATGCTCTTATGCTCCTAAGCATAAGCCCCACCTGCTCTCAATGCCATCAGTCCCTGTCTTCTGGTCATCTATTTCTGCTGTCACATCCTGTCTGTCCATTTCTGTCTTCTCCAAGACTTTGCCGCCCTCTGGTCCTTCATTGCCACGGGCCATTCCTCACACACCACCACCACTCACCCCTCTGAACCTCTCCATGATTCACTCTCCACCTAGGTCTCTTTCCCCTATTTGTGTTACTTCATCCCACTCACTTCCCATCCCTTTCCCCATCTACCTCTCCTATACAAACACTCCTGCCATGACCAGGGGCATAACTAAGGCCCCCGCAGCCCCCGCACTGTGGGGGGGTCCTAGGCTTCCCCTCAGGAGGGGGCCCCTCAAACCCTACTGATTTGAATTTGAGGGGCCCCTTCAGCATATCTTGCAGAAGGCCCCTTCACCATTTGTTATGCCACTGCCCATGACTCCCACCCTCGGCCACTCCCACAATCCTTGCAAAGAGAAGGTGGATCCATCCAATTCACTAGACCCTTGTAGTGCCACTGTGGAATGTACAGCTTAAAATATATTGGATTTGGCAAAAACATTGTGGATAGGGTCGAAGTATCCACAACCACAAATCACACACAATATACTGGATGCTGCTCTATCATTCACAACTATCAGTAATGCAAAATAATGCCTGAATATATTTTTCAAATGGGTTGAGAAAATAAAATAACTTAATCTTTTTCTTAACTCAAGATTCATGTATTTCGGATCAGGTTATCATTTTAGTAAAACATTATGACTGATTTAATGTACCTGACAGTGCATTTTGCCATATGTTGCCTTTAATATGTTTCCTTTTCAAATGGTAAGCTTTTATATTAAACTAAGTTCAAAGAATAAATGGAGTGGCAGCATGTAATTCAGGAAATGTAACACACTTTTAGAGGATACCAGGAGGGCTCACATGGCAGCCTGTGTATAATTGCTTGGGGACTCTGAGGAGTGTTCTTTGACTTCAGGAATATTAAACAAAATGTGAAGCAGGGGTCCTCTGCAAAACAATTTGTTCTAGACAGATTTGGAAGCACCAACAGTATTTTTGAGATGCCAAGCACATCTTTACAATAACTTTCTGCAAACCTGTCTGATCTGGAGCATCCCTACGATGCTCTGACCATCTCAAGAGATGCTTTTGAGGAAATCCTATTTCACATTGTTCATGAGGTGTGAAAGGCTGCAATAACAAGGGCCATGAACCACCTGAAAGGTTAAAAGTAACACAAAGAATTAATCTGTGCTAGTCCTTAAACATTGGCAGCCGACATCATGAAATACTGTGGATGTGTCAGAATGTTGTCTTGTAAAATATAAAAAGAACTCCAGTAAGAAATATTTCAGAGCCCAAAGCTTTTTAGGTCTCACCTGAGCCAGCGCATGCGTTGTCTCTGTGAGACATTTAGTAAATAGGCTTTTAAAAGTGCTACCAGGCTTTTGCCGGCTCCCAGCGTGCGGTTAAAGGTAAAGCGCCGGGGCCGCGATTATAGCAAAAGTAAAGAAATAGATGTTTTTTTCTATTTCTTTACTTTTGCAGCAATCGCGGCACCGGTGCTTTACCTTTAACCATGAGTAAAGCGCCGGTGCCGCGATTGCTGCAAAAGTAAAGAAACAGAAAAAAACATCTATTTCTTTACTTTTGCTATAATCGCGGCTCCGGCGCTTTACTTTAAACATGGCTAAAGGTAAAGCGCCGGTGCTGCGATTATAAAAAATGTTTTACTTTCATTATGAGCGAGGCGCCCACCTTAAGGACAACGTGCTCTTTCTTTAAACAAAAAAAAAACTTCAATAAGCCCGGTGTCCGCTTCACAGACATCGCACTGAGGTCCCAGCGCCCGAAGTTATGTTTCGGTAATGAGATAGACCATAGAAATGACCCCCCCTTCTATGGAATACAATGGTCTAGAAATTCCCTCAAAAGATTAGCATTCTTAAGTGCTTACTTAAGGCCTCTCTCTTACATCCCTTTTTCAACACGATCATCTAAGGTTTTGAAAGAGATAGGGATATGAGACAAACAGAATTATGTTGCAAGATCAAACTTAGAGCGAGTGTGCCCCTTGAAAATTCTAAAACAGTGTATGCAACATGCTGAAAATAAATTGACGGGTGATGATGTACAGCAGGCTAGAGGAAGGCAGTGTCTGTTCTTATTTCAGACCTGCACAGTCGCGAAGCATGTGCTCAGCAGGTCTATTAATTCTGTCCTACTCTGCTAGGGTGGTGCATCAAACCTTGGAACTGGATAAAAAAGCAGTCTTTGCAGAGTGTAACTTCATTTACGGGAGACAAACACCACCTTTAGTGATGTTCAGCTGCACCTTCTTGTTCTTATAAGTGCTGCTCCCTCTTGGCAGAAGTGCCACATTGATACCACAATTATTCAGCTTCTATGATACAGGAGCATGCAGGGACGGGACTTACACATTCATTCCACAGCTCAATGAGGCACATGTGGTTACCAGCATCCACTGTGTGCACTGCAGCTCTGTCCACTTTTCTTGGTTTTCCCTCTGCTCTCCTTTCTGATACTTCTGTCTGCTCACTATTCCAACATCCCTTGCTTTGCTCTTCCATCCACTTTCTTTTTTTGAACTTCTGTCTGCTTGTTCTCCTTCCCATTATTTTTCTTCCTTTGTTTTCCTTTTTCTTCTCTCTTCCTTTAGCCCTTACTCACTCGATTTCCCAATTTTCTGCACTCTCCTCCTTAATCGTTTTTCCGTCTATCTGTTGGTTCCTCTTGTCTCTCCACCTTCTTCACTCGTCTTTCTGTCTGCTTTTCCTTTTCTCCCCCCCTCCCCTCTTTTGTGGCTCTCTCCTCATCCTCATTTGGCTTTCTCCCTCCCTTTCCTCTCTTCTTCATCACTCTCTTTATGGACCAGTGAAGGCGTTTGCACACTATAATCCAGGATTGGCCTTGCACATTGGTTTAAGGCCCAGTGCAACAAAGTGCAGAGGCACGGGTAAAATAAACAAGCATTGGCATAGCCAATAGGTCTCGCCTTTGGGACCTTATAAGTGTTTAGTTATCCAGCACAATATCCTTGGTGCAACAACATCAACTGTTGCATGGCTAAACACTTATAAGGTCCCAAAGGCGAGACATATTGGCTATGCCAATGCTTGTTCTCTTTGGCAATGAGCCACTGATGACAGTTTTACTTTAAAAATGTTCTGGGCATCACGTTTTCTGTTTTATTTTGCCACAGTAGTTCTGTGTCATAGTTTATTGGTTTATACTAGTGTTATATATAAACACTGGTTGTTTTCACTAATTTCTATAATAGCAATGCATATTCCCTTCATGATTTGTGGCATGATTGAAGTCTTGGCGTACATCATGGCTAAAATTCCTCTTTTCTACTACATCGGGTCGGGAGTTTGACAGGAGTATGCTGTAGTACCTAAAAAAAAGGCAGAGAAATCATTTTCAGTGTTTTTGGGGTGTCAGTGTTGGACAAGGTAAATAGAAAAATACTTTTATTGCTAATAATGACTTATGCTTTCTGGGGCCGTGGATTAGAAGCATTTAAAACATATGTCCCACTACTGGTGTGGTCAGGTCTGTCTCGCTCTCCTCACTTTTAATCCTAAACTGAAAAATATGAGCCTGCACTGTTTTAACGCCTGCCCTCTGGATGCTGAACACATCTTAGTTAATGTGGTCTGAGTTGAAAAGAGAGGGCACTGTCTCTGCAGATGCTCACGCTTCATTACCCTTAGCTCCACTGTTTCCAAGTCTTCACCACTATCCCCCCGAATGCTTACATCGTGTACTCAGATTACTTTGTAATGGAGAGTACACAATACCAGAAGGAGTATTACAAGCTTTTACAGGAGAATGGCTGCCTGAAAAGCAGAGAATAGCTCTGGTAGAAACAGTGTCCCAGCAAGCAGGCCATTAAAATGACATATTTTCTCAGCCAGCACTAGGGCATGACCTGACAATAACCAGGGACCAAACACAACAACCTATTTTGGGGTGATGGACAAAGAGAGAGTGAAAGTTGATTTGCGATTTGGGCCTGAAAGCAGATGAGTAAAATAATGGTAATTCTAGGGAATTTTAGAAATGTAGGCTGTCATTAAGTGGCCCCATCTGGATTCCACAGGTTATTGTGAAAGAGGATAGATCGCCTAGTTTGGGAGAGGTCTTAGCAGGTGAGCCGTAAGGTAGACGATAACACAAAGCAATCTTCCTACCACAGCAATAAATATTACTGCAGTGGTAATTTTGGAAGACTAAAAAGCAGAAAAAACGTTCAGAAATGCAGAAAGAAACCATGCATTGAAGCCACAAAAATGATTGAACTAATCTATGGATATTTTGACTAAGTTAGTATAGCGGTGAGTACACACTTTTATTTGATTAATGAATCATCATCTTTTTTTTTACATTGTCTATTCCACTAAATTATTAGTGGAATAGAAGGGAGAGCTGTAGATCATTATTAGGTGCACCTCGTTAATATACACACTGGAAATAGTTCCAGGGTGACCAGTATATATAAAAAAAGTGTTATGTTTAAAGCCTATATTACAAGGGTTGAATGTCAGAATATGGAGGAGATAAGTATATATAAATAGGAACAGGCTCACGAGCATCAACTTCACATCTACGTTATATACATAAGGTAAATATACGTGGAGTAAATACTTACCTAGGTACTTTCTATGCATGTATACTTACTTTTCCAACATTGTGGTAGACAATATTTTGGCAGGAATATAGTAAAAGCTTGAAATTCTGGTAAATTAGCCATTAGAAGGTGGACAATATAGATGGCGGCTGAGTGAGGAGTGAGGAGCGACAGCCGTTGTGCTCTCCCGAATGATGTAGACGTACTAGGAGAAATGCTGATACCCTAACTTAAGGATGTGGAACCCCTCCGAATTCTATCGCATAAACAATGGCTGTGTGGTAGCAGAATTCAGTAGCGATACATGCAACTTACGCTACTGGGCTTCAGCGCTAGCTCGATACACGGAACAGCTGTTTTTCCGCTTGGAGCGTGTTGAGAGGCTCTGTGCTTCTTTCTTGCCGGCCGCCGCTCCAATCTCTGCCTGTGCCATGGGGACAAAATCCATCGCAAAAAACAGGATTACATCGGAACGCCAGGGCCCATCATCACTACTCCCGGAGATCGACGTCTCGGCTCGCGGACGCAGACTGAAGCCCAGCGCTCACACGGAGACCTCGGCTGACAGGAAGGGGAGGGGAGGAGGCACTCAGCCCCAGCCACACCGGACCTCAGCTTCAGTAATCGAATTACTCAGAGGGCAGGCTGCAGGTGCTCCCGGCCCCTCTAACAGAAAGGGTAACGGTCTAGACGGAGGTGATGGTGCCCCCAAAATGCCGGGTAAGGAGCCGAGTGGGGGAGAAGGGGGGCGGAATGAGCCTGCACCCAATATGTTGTTGCATACGGCATCTGGTACGGACGGTCAGGTTAAGGAAGTACCTATGCCCCCTGTTGAAGAGAACTGTCTACGGGTAAGACCCCCAGGGGACAGTCTAGAACATGAATATGCTTCGGGGACTGATATCCAGAATTTCTGTCCTGACCAGGTTCAGGAAACCAGCCTGGAAGATGGGGAAAATTCGAACTTTATACCCTCTGAACGGAAAACAGTCCTCCAGGGGGCCCAGGCTGAAGCAATTTTGGATAAGGCTCAGAGTACTCCCACTCAGATGACTGAACATGCGCTTAAATATAAGGGGAGCTCTAGGGGTCGCCGGACCCCACGTCGGGACTGGGATAAAGATTTAGATTCAGAGGCAAATTACTTTTTTTCATTATCTGATACAACTTGGTCAGAACTCGGCTCAGACTCGGGCGGGGAAACCTTGTCCAGCGACGAGCAGGCATCACAGCATAAGGTTAAGCCAGCCTCCGCCTCGGGTTCTGCAGCAACGGTTCGATCTCTGAATCTCTGCCCTAAGAGACATGAGGGCCAAAAACAGGCGACCCTGAACTGGGATTATGCACTCGGGGACCAACTGATGGGTACTATTAAACCTAAATCCAATAATGGATCTGAAGCTGGGCTTAATCAGGCTCCTCCAACTTTAGAGTCAATTTTGCAGTGCGTAGTTGCACACCGGGAGGAATCCCGAATGGAAAGTAAGAGGCCACAGAATGCCTATCGTAAACTTCAAGGGGCAATCAGGAAGGTCGCAAGGACTTGTAAGGATATAAGTGATCGTATGATTGATATTGAGTCTCGGACAGAAGTCTTGGAAGTAGAGGTCGCAGGCTCTAAAGGTCAAGTGGACGCTCATGAGGCACGAATTGTGGACATTCAGTGGAAGCTGGAGGAGGGGGAGAATTATCAGCGTAGGAATAACCTGAGATTTTTGGGTATTCCGGAGGGAAGGGAAGGGTCTGACCCTCGTACCTATATGGCTCAATTATTGCAGGCCTCCCTGCCGGACTTGGTCATTTGGGACTGGCAAAAGGAGGTACAAAGGGCACACCGTGTCCCTTTTTCCATTCGTCAACCTGCTCGACCCGATGCCAAACCTAGGGCGTTACTGGTCTATTTTGGAAATTTTCTGTTGAGACAGAGTGTATTCGAAAGGGCTAGACCAGAGGCCCAATTAAAAGCTGAGGGGTTTTCTTTTTTTTCTAGACCTGACTTCTGTCATGTCACTGTAGAGTGCCGGTGGCGTCTACGTCAGATGATCAAGCCCTTTCAAGAGAAGGGAGCTCAGGCCTTCCTCTTAAACCCCGCTCGTTTAAAAGTAATTTGGAGGGATACTACAAGAGATGAAGGCAAAGGAGTTTCTAGATGCAGGAGGGAAGGGTAAATCTTAGGTGTAATTAAGTTAATACTATATCCTGTCTCCCCCCTCCTCCCTTTGTTTTTTCTCTCAGGGCGGTTAGAATGGAGAAACGTAGGGCCTTTGGCCATGGGAAGTGCTATCTTGGATAAAAAGGGGGTATTTGCTAAGTTCAGTTTTGTTCATATTCGGGAGAGCACAATATTCATCCACCACAGACCTGGCAGGTCTGTTGCTTTCATTTACAGGGTGGGGGGATTGGGGGGGATGTTTGGGGAGGCGAGGGACAGGGAGTGGGGTGAACAGGGAAGGGTGGGGAGTAAAAAGTCCAGGGAAACCAGAAAAGAGGCAAAAAAATTTGATATGGAGATGCTGGAATGCTTTAAGTCACTGCATTGGAATAAAAGTTATTGTGATGGGTAGGTTGAGAATTTGTTCGTTGAACATAGGGGGGTTGAATGATGCGGGCAAACGATATAGATCTGCAGAAGCTATTCGATCATGGGGGGCGGACGTTATCTGCCAACAAGAGACCCATATACCTTTCCAGAAGAGAGGTTAAATATTATTCCCGGGTACATGCAGGCGATCTGCTCACGGCAGACTACCACTACAAGAGGAGTGGCTATTCACACCTCCACCCGGATGCCTGTGGCGAAGCGAACCCTTGCGGATAAATGGGGGAGATGGGCAATAGCCTTATTACCTTGTAGGATAACCTTATGCACAATTTATGGCTCCAATCTTGATGATTCTGAGCTATGGGCCAAGTTAGAGCTTGAGTTAGCTGCCTGGCCTTCTCCACTTATAATCTGTGGAGATTTCAATATCCACTTAGGTACATCGGATATCTCTCAGGGAAAGTATGACGGGAGGAAGCCACGGGTATTTAAGGCCCTTAAAGCTCTAGCAGGGAGCCATGGATTAGTCGATGTGTGGACTCGAAAAGAAGTTGGAGATGTTGGTTATACTTACTTTTCCTGTCCCCACCAGAAATATGTTAGGCTTGATTATTTCTCTATATCTACTTCCCTTATAGAGCGAGCCAACATACGGAAACTCCCCAAGGTGTTATCAGATCATAACCCTTTGATACTGGAGATAGAGCTTCTGGAACATCTGAACCGTCCCTTAAAATGGTCCTTCGATAGGAAACTTTTGGTAACCGAAGGATTTTTCGATCATCTCAGGAGTTGGACCAAGCAATTTTTGGAGGCAAATCGTTATAACGCATCAAGGGAAATTGTTTGGGATACCTTTAAAGCATGCCTAAGGGGGGAGATTATTAGTTTTGCTGGGCATCTTAGGAAAGAGCAGAGGCTGGCTTTGCAACAACTTATGGCGGATCTCACTACGAATGAGGAATTACATTTGCGAACTATTGAAAGTAAACAGACGGATGCATCGAGGTTAATTGAATTAGAAGTGATAAGGGTTAAAGCTAAAATAAACGAAATATACAATAACAGGAATGCTAAATTATATCAAACACGGGCTAGGGATAATTATGAATATGGGGAGATGACCGGGAGACACCTCGCATTAAAACTGAAACAGAGGACGGCAGCTAATAATATCTCGGAGGTTAAACGCCGGGATGGGAACATAGTAACTGATCCTCAGGACATTCTTCAAGCTTTTGCTGAATTTTACGGTGATGTTTATAAATTGGAGATTGATTCCCAAATAGTAGCTGGGTTGGGCTCAATTATTCCTCCCACAATTATACAGGAATTGGAAAAAGATATTACACTAGCTGAAGTTATGGAGGCATTACAGATTATGGCATCCGGCAAGGCTGCTGGCCCAGATGCAATTCCGATAGAAATTTATAAGGCTTTGCAGCCTGAGCTAGCTCATATGTTATTGGACTTGTTTTTATCAGTACAGTATCATGGTATCCCACCTCAGTCTTGGAAGGACACTAATATAATTATTTTTTTGAAAAAAGGGAAACTACCCGAAGACCCCGCTTCGTATAGACCAATCTCCTTGATAAATACGGATGAGAAATTATATTCGAAAATTATAGCCCGTAGACTAGCAAAAATAATAGCTTCCTTGGTTAGTCCATGGCAGCATGGATTTATTCCTGCTCGCGGAACAACTGACCATGTTCGCCGGGTGATCTCTTTATTCGATATCACCGAACAGACGGGGGGTCAAATGTCCTTGATTTTATTAGATGCTCAGAAATCTTTTGATCAGGTTGAGTGGGCCTTCTTATGGCGGATCTTAAGTACTAATGGTTTTGGTCCCCGTATTCAGACAGCTATAAAGGCCATGTATATAATACCCTATGCAAAAATACAACTGATGGAGATGGAATCCGGGAGAATAAAGATCGCACGTGGCACTAGACAGGGATGTCCATGCTCCCCGATTCTTTTTGCTTTGTATATAGATCCTTTAATTAGAACGATGCTCAACGATCAGGCTATTAAACCTATAGTGGTTAGGGGATACAATACCAAAGTGTCAGCCTATGCGGATGATATCGCTATAGTTACCCCTGACCCCCAGGCCGCTTTGGTTTGTATTGAGGCTTTGGCATCAGAATTCGGTAGTCAATCTGGCTACAGGCTGAATACAGCTAAAACCAAGATTGTCTGCTCTAATAATACCCAGTTCTATGATGCTCGGAGGTCCTCAGAGGCTATTTACTTAGGGATAAATATAAGTGCGGTGGTAGGAACTATTTGGGACATTAATTTGGCACAGTTGTTAACTAAGATTAACATTGACTTAAAGCGAATGGATAAATTATACATCTCTATTATAGGACGTGCTAATGCCATTAAAATGACTATGTTCCCTAAATTTTTTTATTTATTTAGATGTATCCCGATTGAACCCTCCAATGAGTTTTTTAGAAAAATTGAAGGGATATTCTCACAGTTTATTTGGGGGTATAAAAAGATCAGAAGATCAATAAAGTTGATGACTTTGCCACAAAATCGTGGCGGTTTGGCAATCCCCCATATGCAATATTATTTTTGGGCTGTAACCTTGCAGCAAATGATTAGTCTGTTTCGGCCTAAAATTGGAACAGGAACTATTTCGGCGACTCATAGTAGGGAGTCTCCTCCCTCTATTTATGAGCTGGCTTTAGGGGATCTCGCATCAGGTGTTTTATTAAGGCAACTTGAGGGGAGTTATTATAAAAAAACGCGGTTCAAAATTGTTAGAACCGCTTGGAATGTTTGGAATAAAACAAGTAAACTTCTGAGAATTCCTAAGCTGCATAGGTATCATTTTATATGGCGCTCGTCTATGTTCCCATCTTTATTTTACGATAATTTAGGGAAAATTTGGGAACAGGCAGGCATAAATGTAATCGGGGATTTATTTAAGCAATCTGAGCTAAAATCCTTTGAAGAGCTTCAAATCCAATTTGGGGTAGAAACCAAGACCCTTTTTAAATATTTACAATTACAATTCAGCGCCAGGACACCTCAGGGTAACAGTGCGCTCTATAAATGTGAAAAATAAAATAAATAAATAAATAAAATAAATACAATTCAGGGAGATTATTAAATTAGCACTGGCCCAAATAACTGAACTTGAAAATATTCCGATACTTGATTGGCTGGGATATAGGCAGCCACGGGTAAAAAATTTATATTTAATCATGTTGAATGCCAACCAAGATGATATTGCTAGCTCAGAAAGCGCTTGGGCAGGTCTATTGGGGGATCCAGATGTGGACATTTGTAGGTCCCTTTATCTGTCAAAATATTTTTTTCCTCGCAGCTAACCTTAAAGCTCAACACTTTAAAACTCTGTTTAGGCTTTATTATACCCCTGCTAAACTGTTCAGATGGGGGAAAAGGGAAACTGATCGGTGTCTTAGATGCAATCAGGGCCCGGCGGATATGATTCACATGTTTAGTGGGTGTAACCAGCTGGATATCTTGAAACTAAAAATAGAGAATTTTCTCAATCAAGTCACAGGTGGCCTAGCACGATTAACTCCTACTTTGATTTTAATTGGGATTGATGATAGTTTAAATATGCATTCTTCCCAAGTTTATTTTTGTTTCATGGCTTCTGCCATTTTTCGCTTAATTATCGCAACTCATTGGAAGGATGTTGAACCACCCTCCTTTCAGGAATGGTATGCAAGATTTCATCATGTTTTTAACTTAGAGAAGGCACTCTATAACTGTAAAGGGAAAAGAGCTAAAAAAAAGAGGTCTTCGGGTTTGGGGTCCGATTTGGGAAATTTATGCGATTTAAAGTAGAAGCTGTAACTCTCCGTGTTTTCTACCGTGTACTATGGGATATATAGTCGTCTTTAGTAATTTGTGGAATTTGCAGTGATCATCTGGCATTTTTTTTTCTGTTTGTTATTCTTTTCTTTTGTAACAATGTTCTCTTGGTTTTCCTGATCGAAATAATAAAAAAAGAATAAAAAAAAAAAGAAGGTGGACAATATATATATATCAGGTAAATATATGTGGAGTAAATAGTAGTAATTGTATACTTACCTATGTATGTATACTTACTTTCCCAACATTATGTGAAAAGCTTGACATTCTGGTAAATTATCACTAATGCTGTAAAAAAGCATTCTTCATTTCCCCCTCCACATACATTTCAGCAGCAAGTAGCTTGTGAAATACTTAGATGAGAAAGTCACAGCAAATGTCCAGTTATCAAAGGACCCATAAGCTTGAATTCAGAATACTGTCATATTTCTGCATCCTGGAATTACCAATATTCATAGAGTCAGTAATTCCAGAGAACTGAATTATCCATGTGATATTCCCAAACCATATGTATAGAGGGTGAAGATCAGAAATAGTTGGGAATCTAGGGTGTGATACTGCAAATCAGGGGTGGCTGGTAATATTTAAAAGTAGTGGGGTGCATCTCAATGCTGGAAAACTTACAGAGATACTGGGGCTCCATTCAATGCCTTTTCTTTCCCAGGATCATGAGGATGACGGTGACGAGCAGGAAAGGGAAGGAAGGTGGTTGAATTCCTGTCACCGTGATCCCAACCAATCCTGGAGCTGCTCTCATGCTGTTTTCAGCATGAGAGAAGCACCAGGATTGGTTGGAGCAGGCTAACTCAGTGTTAGGCTAGGTGCCTGTGACTGCAATCCTGAAGCTGTTTCATACCGCTGCAATTGCTGCCGTCTGAAGTGCGCATGTCGGGCAGGCTGCCAAAAGACAGCCGGCCAGTCCGACATGCACGGTCAACAGTGCAGCAGTCATACTGCAATCAGCAGGAATCAACACTGCCCCTGCCCTCACACTTGTGGGCAGGGGGGACAGATGTAATGACCATTTTATTAATCTGCATTTACCTGCTGGGCTCGCCGCAGGTGAAGCAACGCTCCATCAGCCTTTAGGAGGAACCTCCACTGCTGCAAGTGCACCCATCCAAAAAATATGTTGTGAAGAGGAGAAAAAGAGAAATAAAATGTGTTGCTTTTGAGCACCGTACGTGACATACCAGCCTTGGCATAGGAATGCATGCACTCAGTCAGGGCCTGACTTATGTATGAATGTTCCAGGTGTAGGCCATTCTTACATTGGGAAAAAAAGCTATCCTTTGCCTCATAATTTACTCATGATTCGCTGATTGTGAATAGTTGTGAACTTGTGCAGCAGACAACAGTATCGCTTACCTACTCATGAGAAGACAGAACAGTCATAGAATTTGACTTAATGGAAAACAGCGCATTTGTTGTGTGTAAAGAAAAAGGCGGGTTATGACACATAAAAACCTCACATTGGGGTTAAACTCTCTGCGCTGGTGACATGTGAAAACATGCACCTGAATATGCAGGCTGAGTGAGATAGATGTTGCCTGACTCCAATTTGATTCTCTTCCCAGGCAGCTGTGTCACAGATGGGACCCAGAATAAATTGGGTTGTAAAATTAGACTCCATATAAAATCATGTATAATTAAGTTATTTAACCTACCTAATACATTTAATTTAATGTTTTAATAACTTTTTTTATTTAAACAATTGGGATTAAAAATGAACTTTTAATGATTTTAATACATAATAAATATATTATTTTTAAATTTAGGAGTAAATATATTTATTTAATCAAGTTAAAAATAACTTTAATTTAATTTGATATATTTCAAATATTTACATTTTAAATGGAAATTAGGTAATAGTGCTGCTGCATTTTTTCATGTTGTTCTAAATTTAAAATAAACATATAAAACTAATTGACATTATTCTGCAACATAAAACATTTTTTCACAACTTTTTCTCACTTTTAATAACTTTTCTACTTTACCTATACTTTAAGATAGGGAGATCTCTGCCTAAAGTTAAATGTTCATATTTATTTCTTATGTGTTAAAAATGTACAAACTATTATGTATTGCATTAATTTTAAATTGAGTTATTTAAAAAAACATAAAACCTTTATTTTCAAATTAAAAAAGGTTAGTAAAGTATTTTATCATGAAATAATGATATTTACCTTTTAATTATATTTACATTTTTAACATTAATTTCATCTTATGCATATATTTACCAAAAGTCAAAATAAATACATTTTATTAGGAATGATTTCCTCTGGGGTCTATCTTAAGCCTCTACTTTCTATGGTAGAATGTTGATGTATCAGTGGCTGGCCAAGTGTACTGCTGGACTTACTATTGGTCTTTTTTGGCTTGGTAGCTCACACTCATAAATCTGGTCCGACAGGTGGCGGAGACATGTAAGTCTACACTTTTAAGTGACTTTACACTCCTAAATGATAAATAGTCAAAAATAGTAAAGTTCCTCAACTGCATTCGACTAAATTTACACATATAACTTACTCACAAGTGTAAGTTACCTTTTTGAATACCCTAGTATGTGTAAGATTTGACTAAGTTAGAAATGTCATGTAGGCAAATAACCTGCCAGCAGTGTGGGCTTTGGCACTAGGGGTGGGCGGAATTCGCGTAATCGCGTTACGCAAATCTCCGCGAAACGGTAAAAAATCTCTGCGAACACGCAGAAATTCCGCGAACACGCGAAATTGCTTGTTCGCGATACTTTTTGCCTGTTCGCGATCGCTGTTTGCGTGCTCGGGGTGAAATATCTCGCGAACACGCATATTGAGAACGCGAACAAGCAAAAAATTTCGCGAAGTCGCGGAACGCAGATTTTTGGGCAATTTCGCGTTCTCCGCGGAACGCGAAATTACCCAAAATTCCGCAAATTCCGCGAACGGAACGGAATTTACCACCCAGGCCTATTTGGCACACCCACGTAGACCCTGGAAACTGTGCACCAAAAGGACAGGGAAAAGGCCTCAATTGCTAACATACCAGCAAGCACTCTATAAGGAATGGAAAAAAGGAAACTAAAGCTTAGACCACGACAGCCGTATCACAATATAGCCACCACAGACCACCCACATACCACTGGGGCTCAGATTTAAGTTTGAACATATTCTCTGGTGGTGCCCCAGGGAAGGTAGGTGCAGCCTAGAAATAATCTTGATTGATGCCCCTTCTTAGAAGTCCCTACAAGTTGCAAAAGTGTAGCACTTTAAGTCTCTCGGAACAAGTAATGCCCAACACCAGGAGAGGGTTAACAGTGCTTTTTGGTGTCCTAGGAGTACAGCGACCCACTGAGTTTTTGGGCTCTCATAATTTTCTATGCAAGGTGGTTTTAATGTTTGAAACAAGACTTTCACTGTAATTTTGTTTCTGATTTGCTGTTGCTTGTCAAAGTCTGTAGGCATGCCTGGGTTATGGTGATAGTTCAAACCTGTGCTAAATTGGTATTACTGTCCTGGAATGTTTGATTACAGTGAAAGGTTTACTCTTTTTCATTGGTAGTTTGATGTTTAATAATGCATACCACTTGCTTGCTTTAAGCACTATTGAGGATATTGTTAATTTAACTAGGCACTTGGTTCCCAGTTTAAGGGGATCAGCAGTATGGGAAACAAAATGTTTAAACCTTTGTAGAGACTTTTTCCACAGTTTTCAACACCTCCACAGTATTTTACAGACCCTGGTAAGAGTGCTAATGAAAATATGGGAAAGGCACTAAAGTTAAAAGTAAGAACACTTAGATTCATGGCGATTACACTTTCCTACAGAAAAAATGTTTACATTTTTTTCTAACCCCCACAATTCTCACTTCAGGCTTGATTATCTATTACTTTTCAGACAACTAATTAAATCTGTGGTCACTCCTACTATTGGTAATATTGATATTTCAGATCATGCTTTAATTTCATTTATTTTGAAATTGAATTCAAATACTCACAACGCAATCCAGATGGCGAATGAATACTAATATTGGTCTTAATGAACCAAATAAACCAAAACTCTTAAAGGCTCTTCATGACTACTTTCTTCTCAACCTAGAAGGCTCTACTTCCATGGTGAATAGAGGAGCTTCTATTTCTCTTATGGCACATGAAAATAAAACTTTTAATGCAAAAATTAAAGAGTTGGTTAAAAATATGAGAGACTTTTCATTAGATCTAATGATCCTCAATATAGATTGAAACTGCAAAAACTTAGATATGAGTTCAATTCAATTCTTAGTAGAAGAACTAGTATTCAACTTTCAAACTCTAAAGCCAAATTTTGTTTTAATGCTAATAGATCAGGGAGACTTTTTGCTAATTATTTATGCATTAAAAAAGATAAGACACAAATAAATTCAATTCATGGCCCTAATGGTAAAATTGCTTTATCCCAAAATGATATTGTTAATGAATTTCTGGATTTTTATACAACTTTATGTAACAAACCTAACTTTGACGATTCCTCTCTAATTGATTATTTTTTATCTAAATGTGAATTTCCCAAGATTTCCCAATAAAATAAAACCAAATTAGATTTGCCTATTACTCAAGATGAAATTCTATCAGCCAGAAAGTATCTTAAAAAATCCGATGGTATTCCCGCAGAATTTTATAAAGAATTTCAGTTACAGCTTAGTCCTCATTTAATTAAACTTTTTACCTTTTTTGGTTCTACGAGAGTTACTACAGGTTCTTTCACCGAGGCTTTAATTATTGTACTACCCAAACCTAACAAAGACCCTACACTTGTATCAAATTACCGTCCTATCTCCTTCATAAACCAAGATTATAAACTGTATGTCAAATACTTGCTACTAGATTAACCTCTGTATTAGATTCAATTATTCATCCAGATCAGACTGGTTTTATGAAGAACAGATATTCTGTCAATAATACAAGAACTTTACTACATATTATAGAACAAGGATTCACTCTATCTTTACCATCCGGAATTCTCTCATTAGATGCTGAAAAAGCTTTTGATAACATTAATTGGCAGTTTTTATTGCGTACTTTAAAATTTTGGTGACTTATTTATTCGTATGATTTCTGCTCTATATTCTATTCCTACTGCTCATCTATTTATTAATGGCAAAACTTTGAACCAATTTTCTCTTTTCAGAAGTACAAGACAAGGTTGTCCTCTTTCCCCGCTTTTGTTTCTTCTTGGTATCGAACCCTTATTTGTTTACATTAGAAAATGTGATAAAATTACTGGAATCAATATTAAGGAGGTTAATATTAAAACTTTAGCATATGCAGATGATGTACTTGTATTTATTAGCAATCCTTTATCCTTATTCCCTCCCTTATTTGAAATTATTTCGTCTTATTCCACAGTTTCTGGTTACAAGTTAAATACTAATAAAACATAATTGTT
This sequence comes from Triturus cristatus, assembly GCF_964204655.1. Lineage (NCBI taxonomy): Eukaryota > Metazoa > Chordata > Amphibia > Caudata > Salamandridae > Triturus > Triturus cristatus. Next base: position 576,067,656 of record NC_140586.1, read on the forward strand.
TCCTTTAAATATTTACTGCACTCCTAATATGTTACCCATGAATGAAATTATTTGGCAAAGAGATACATTTAAATACCTTTGCATTGTGTTTAATTCATCTATGAAAACAACAATATCACTGAATTGTGACTCCATCTTAAATTATAATAAGGATAAAACATCCAAATGGTCTTCACTTCATCTTTCATGGTGGGGTAGAATGGACTCTATAAAAATGACTATTGCACCAAACATTTTTTATACCCTTGCCATGATTCCTACTCAATTTCCTTTAAAGTTTTTAAAGCGGTAGATAAACTCCTTTCCAAATTTCTTTGGAACAACAAATCACCTCGTATTAGTTATAAAAAATAATAAATGCCTAAATGTAACGGGGGATTTGGTTTACCAGACTTTTTTTATTATCACAAAGATTTTATATTCAAGCAAAGCTCTCTTTGGTTTAATCACTCTTATTTGAGTAATCCCCCTACATGGATTTTTATAGGAAAAACTTTAATAGATCCATTTCAATTACCTACTTTGCTAACCATGTCCAATAAATCTCAATTGTTCATTAATCTGTTATTTTAAAGTCCACTAAATTAATTTAAATTATTTTGAATTAATTTTTTAATCACCCATATCCACTATTGAAGATATGTAATTATAGTACAACCCAAGTATAAAACTTAATAGAAATGTTAGATTTAGGCATTCATGGATTAAAGCTGGTATTTTTTACCTTAAAGATGTTCACTACAATAATGCTTTTATATCTTTTGAGGCTTTACAAACAACATTTCTTTTACCTCTTTCTGATTTTCTCAAATATTAATTTTTGTGTCATTCTATATTAGATTCCTTTCCTCATAATATTCCCTCTAATGTTAAATCAGATCTATCAATTTATATTCAAACTGTTTCCTTTTTATCTCATGGTATTTCTATACTATATAATAAAATGAACAGCTCTCACCGAACCAGCATTAATGTGATCTCAACATTCTGGAATAACGAACTCTCAACCTCTTTATCTATTGAAACATGGAAAGATATTTGGCTTAACAATATCTCTGGGTGGTTACCTGTTTCGCTCTTTCCAACAAATTCATTTATTTTATATAATTATTTATGGTCTCCGTGAAGTTTTATTTCAAACTAAACTTCTAATGTCTTCAAATTATTTACACTGTAATTTACATACTGGTTTGCTTAAACATATGCTTTATGATTGTCCTTTTGTTTTAAAATTTTGGACTGAAGTTGGGTATATTATACAAACGATACTTAATATTAATGATGATTTTTCATTCAAATTGTTAATTTGTAAATCTGTTGTTCTTTCTCAAAAAGTAAATGATTTAGAAGGTAAACTTTTTAATTTTCTATTGTCAGCAGCTTTAAAATCCATTACAACTTGTTGGAAAGATGCTTCATTATTATCTGCTCATGTTTGGTGGTCATGGGTTATTTTTACCAGAAGAGGTGCTCAATTATATTTGAATGGTATTAATCATATTTCTAATTCGTATCATTCATTTTGGAAACCGGTTGATAATTATTTATCAGCTTAAATACGTAATTGTTTCTAGTTATTTATTGCTGTTATAATAGTCTAGCCTTTATTCAATAGTAGCTCTACTTTGTTTATCATTAATTATATATTTATATATGCTTCCTCTCCTTCCCTTTTGTTTTTCTTAGAATATTATATTATATTGTTTTTACCTGTTGAAATGTATTTGCTGATTTTAATATTTTACTATTGTAATTGGGTATTTTCACGGTATTATTTTCTGTATTGTCATTTGTTTATGATAAAAATGTAATAAACTACTTTGAACTCAAAAGTAAGAAAACCCTCCATATAGATGCCTTTCACGATGGAAACCTATGCATACAAAGAAGTAGAAACACATTTTGTACTTTATAATTTATATTTTAGTAAATAGTTCTATTTTAAAATAAATGTATTCTTTTCTAAAATATAAAATATGTAATAGTATATGGTATTACTAATAAAATAAAATGTTTATTTTTGAGGTTTTCTTAACATTTTTTTATTTTTGAAAGTGTGATTTCATTTACATTTCTTTTTAGTTTGTGATATCTTTTTGTTCATAAGATTGGTCATTTAATGCAACTATTTTGTTATTGAAAAATAAAGATAACTATTAGTCATGTTCTTTAAAAAGATATATTTGAACTTTTATATTGATTGTTAATTTGCAATATTCTTTGCTTTCTAAATAATATTGTTTTCGTTAAAATGAATTTATTATGCTAATTTTATATTTAGAAATGTTTCTTTTTAATGTTGTTAACAATATTTTTACATAAGTGTTTATTTTTTGTAATTTCTAGTATTATTATTTTATGTTTTTAATAAATTGGTGATTTCTTGTTCTAACTTGCTATGCATGTTACATGAGGCCAAGATATGAATCAAGTCTATCTGAAATAATGCACACCGGGGGCAAAATGTTCCTTTCCAAGTCCCTCATTCGGCAACTTATTTTGGAGTATAGTATAGTGAAAAGCATGTTTTGAAATATTGTGCCTGTAACCGAGCCAGAATTAAAATACTCTGTGCCAATTTGAATGAGTGAAACAATAAATGTTCTGAGACCCCAATTTCCGCTTTCCACTTTAGCGCCTGTTCATCAGTCATCTTTCATCAGTGAGTAACAAAGATTCTAAATTACCTGTTTACACAGATCTCTGTTTTCTATCAGTTTATCAATGTTATCATTGCTAGTGAATCCTATTGGTCTGCCACCTTTCTTGTTTAGGAAGTCCCTTAGTTGGAGGTATTTATAGAAATCCCTTTGATCTATCTCGAACCATTCTTTAGGATTTTCGCAAAGAGACAAGACCGAGTGGAGAGAAAAAAGCTCTACGTTTTGTGAGTCCCACTTCCCCCACCTTTCAATTACGGGATCTTTGAAGATTTCTGGCAGATATGGATTAATAAAAAGTGGTGTATAAAAATTAAGCCGACCGACTCCTATCAGTCTTCGAACAGACTTCCAGATTTTAACCCCCCCGTGTGTGTTTTGAAGCTGACTTTTTTGTAGTGGTTGTCATTTAGGTAACGCCAAACTCATCCCCAAGCTTCCACCCCCATAATAAGTTCTGGGGGGTCGGAACCGCTTCAGGTGCTCTATCTTTTGGCTTCTCTTGCATTAGAACTAGGTTGTGTAATAGTGTAGTGGCTTAGTAGTAAAGTCTTATATTCAGTAGGGCCAAGCCCCCTCTTTCCCTGGGTAATGTAAGGAAATTATAAACCCTTCTTGGTTTGGCGTAAACCCAGATGAATAAGGAAAAAACATCTTCTATTTTCTTCAGGCAATCAGCTGAGAATTTCAGTGGAATCGCACGGAGAAAATATAAAAAATATAGCATTTGAATAATGTTGCATCTACCGGTGATAGATAGATGGAGATTGTGTAGTCTCGACAGGTCCTGTTTGATTTTAACTAATATGGGATCGATATTATCTTTAACGATGTTATCCATCTTTGCTTATATATTAATCCCTAAGTAGGTTGCATTTTTGACCACTGTGGTATCATTTATCATTGAGTTCTCGTTGCCCAATATTTAAGTGTATATCCCGAGAATGTCCCATACCTCTCTGCTTCTTCTTCAATTTCATGTAGAGCAATATCAGGGTTGGTGGTCACGAGGGCAATATTGTCGGCATATGCCAGAACTTTAGTTTCCCAGCCGTGTATCACAATGGATCTGATAACCTTGTTGTTTTCCAATTGTCGAACAAAAGGGTCGATATAGAATGTAAATAGCAATGGTGAGCTTGGACAGCCTTGTCGGGTGCCTCTTGTTATTTTAAAGGGATCTGAAAGTGCTCCATTAACAAATAGCCTTGCCGTAAGATGGAAATAAAGCATTTTAATAGCCTGCAGTAACCCTTCTCCAACTCCCACCCTTGACAGGGTCTACCATAGAAAAGAGCAAGGAACCCTGTCAATGTGCATTTCTGCATCAAGCAGGATTAGTGCCATTGGGTCCTTGGATATGCTAGTGCCATCTAAAAGTGAGATAACCCTCCTTGAGTGGCCTGTTGTCCCCTGCCCTGGGATAAATCCATGCTGCTGGATAGAGATTATTTTTGGGGATAATCGATGCCATACGGGTAGCAAGGATTTTTGAATAAATCTTACAATCACTGTTAATCAGTGTTATGGGGCGATATGAACCAGGCTCGCATGGTGTTTTTGTTTTTAGGAAAATCACAATTATTGCATGTGACCATGAATCTGGAGGTCTTCCACCCTTAATTACATACAGTCTTTGAGTTGCAACAAGAATTTTTTAAATAAATATTCCAGAGGAATGCTATCCAGGCCAGTAGCCTTACTATTAGGGAGACTATTGATACATAGTTGTATCTCAATCCATTGTGGGAGCTCTTCTAACAGTAGCTGTTCTTCCTGAGAAAATTGCTCCACTGGGATTGAATTCAGATATGCCTTTGCTTCTCCAGATCCCCACGTGAATCCTCTTGATATAGCTTTTGATAGTATGCATGGAAAACATTTCTAATTCCATTGGTATCTGTAACCACTGGGTCGTTGATTTCTTGCATTATGTTCTGCGCTGCTTTTTGTTTAGCTCTGAGTGCCAAGTGATGCCCTACCTGCTCACTGCACTCATTTGCTTTCTCTCGCCATACTGTAAGTCTATCTGCTGCATTTTTTGTAAAGATTTCCACAATAGCTGATTTAGCGGCTGCCACTTTTACCTGTGCTTCTGCGACATCCCCAACCAATTGGAGCACTCTAATAAGATCCTCTTCTGCAACTGTCAATCCAGCTTGTGTATGATATAAAAGCAGCCATTTTTTAAATTCAAAGACAGGGAGAATCTAAGGGTTTCCCCCCGTATTCCTGCTTTTAACATGTCCCATACAACATTGATTCCTGTGCTCCCTAAGTTCTCATTAAGAAACTGAGGGATCCATTTCCTCATGTGACTACAGTATTCTTCATTAACAAGCAGGGCTCGTTCAAAACTCCATATTTTGCCCCCCCCCCCAGTTTTTTAAATTTTCCCCTTTATCTCGACCACTAGGGGGTTGTGATCAGAAAGAATACGTGGAGCTTTCTCAATAGAGCAATTATGGAGCGAGGAGTAGGACACTTAAATAAAGTCAAGTCTAGCGTGCTTACTGTGTGGAAAAGAAAAAAAGGTAAAACCAGGATCAGAGGAATTTTGCAAATTCCAGACATTGCAGAGCCCATGATCTAAGCATAGAGTCCTTAATGCCCGGAACACTGCCTCTAGCTGAAATTCTGAAACTTTCCAACATTCTTTATATCATGTATGCTGATGACACCAAATCGTACCTGAAAAACTCTTCCCTGGAAGATACTAGGTTCCTCAGCACGTCTACAATAAACCTAAAACTGGCTGACCTGCAACCACCTCAACTAAATGCCCTCAAAACAGAATTCCTCCTAATCATCCCACCCAAGCATTCTCCCAAGATCGAACTATGGATGAAGCAACTAACTGTTCTTAGCTGCTCACCATGCATTATAGATACCATGAGATCTCCGGTAATAACACTTGACAAGAACCTGAACATGCTGGAGCATTTCAGCAGCATCATCAAAGGAGCAAATTACCAAATGAACAGCTTAAGGAAATTCCTCCCCCATGATGACCTGGACTATGGAAGTTCAACCCTATGTGACCTTCCTATATCCAAGTTGGCTCCTCTAAGGAACTCTTTTAACACTGTTGCAAGGATCGTAACAGGAACAAAAAGAAACAAACACATCACTACTGACCTAAAATACCTAAACCGGCTCCAATATGAGACAGGGACACAGTTAACAATTACCTGCATGACCAATAAAGCCTCATACTACTACAGGCTAATGTACTTGGTACAAAAACTAGAGTTATCTGGTGGATGCAGATCCTCCAGAAGTACCAGCACCTTGTTGCTGAAACCACAGAAATTGTATAAAAAGAAAATTTGCAACAGAGCCTTCTTGGGTATTGCCCAGAGAATTTGGAACTACCTACCACCTGAAATCAGACTGATCCCCTCAATTGCATCCTTTAAAAGAGAATCTGAAATGTTGCTTATGAACAAATTTCTGCTCTAATTCACACAATTGAACTCAGTGTCTACATTCATGATAATTATTCAAGTGTTGATTTTATCTATTGTCTCGTCGGCTTGGTCCAGTGGAGGTATCTTTGCTCAATTTGTCAGCCTTCACATTCAGTACATCTCTTGATTATGCTGTTGTTTGCTTTCTTGTGTCTTCCCTCTGATCATCTGTAAAGCGCTTGGATATACCTCACGGGTCATGTCCACGCTATATGAAAACCATATAATAAATGCAAACAGGTGGTTCTAATTAATTAAAAACTTCTGTTTCCTGCTGCCCTCAGGGTCACCTGATGCTGTCTGTTGCTTTTTTGCTTAACTTCCTAGCACGCTGAAACCAAAACCCGAAACAAAAGTGTAAATCAACTATATTGAGAAAACTAAATCAAAGTCACATAGGAACCCGTCACAGGATTAGTGACTCACCAAATTGACTTCAGGTCTGACTCTGAATCTCCCGTTAGCCCAAACGTGAAGGACACCAAGGTACAAGTGAGAACGAGTGCGTTACGTTTAAACACCTACAACCACAAAGTGTCTGACGTCTTCTGTGGTCATGAAAATAGGACTCAGAAAATAGTGCGCGATCGGTGCGGTGAAAATGACAATGAAATGGGAGAAAAATAAATAGGATCATTTGCAAGCAAACAGAGCAGCGGGACTTACCAGGCGAAGACCACTAGACCACCAGGCTGTAACGGGCCGCTGACGCTGTGTGTTCCCCTCGCCGCCACTCTCCATCGCTGGCCGCAGTGGGGGGGAACTACAGCTCCCGGCATCCTTTGCTTCCGCCAGGACCTCCTTCCGGCCAGTTCCGCGCCCGGAGGCGCTACATAAGCAGAGGCTCCCTCGGTGGAGCGGGGGGATCATTTGCAAGCAAACAGAGCAGCAGGACTTACCAGGCGAAGACAACTAGACCACCAGGCTGTAACGGGACGCTGACGCTGTGTGTTCCCCTCGCCGCCACTCTCCATCGCTGGCCGCAGTAGTGGGGGGGAACTACAGCTCCCGGCATCCTTTGCTTCCGCCAGGACCTCCTTCCGGCCAGTTCCGCGCCCGGAGGCGCTACATAAGCAGATGCTCCCTCGGTGGAGCGGGGGGATCATTTGCAAGCAAACAGAGCAGCGGGACTTACCAGGTGAAGACCACTAGACCACCAGGCTGTAACGGGACGCTGACACTGTGTGTTCCCCTCGCCGCCACTCTCCATCGCTGGCCGCAGTGGGGGGGAACTACAGCTCCCGGCATCCTTTGCTTCCGCCAGGACCTCCTTCCGGCCAGTTCCGCGCCCGGAGGCGCTACATAAGCAGAGGCTCCCTGCGCGTCGCGGGACATGCGCGGGCGTCGCCGGGCTGAGCCCGGGCAGAGGGCGGGCCGTCTGTGGCTGTCCGGGGCAGGAAGAGGCAGGGCAGGGCCACCCCTCTTGCATCTTCAGGCTGTACAGGTAATCAATCAAAACATGGGGAAACGTACGACGAAGACCACATCTGTAGACACTGTTGTCCCTATTGAGCTGCCCACATCGATCGATACATTGTTGGCCAACGCCCTTACTATGGTCACCAACGAGATTGCCGACACCGAACGTAGATTGTCCTTCGGATTCCCCACCACCACTTTGCTATGTTCTCAATCTCCTAAGGCTTTATCTAATCTGGGTCTCCCCCTCTCCCCTACAGTAACGGTTATTAAACCAACAGCCCAAGTTGACACTTTAACTCCTATTATTGACATAACTAGTCTGGCGACTATTCCTGCAACTGACCGTTTAGTGGAGCCCGAACTAGATAAAATGCCATGCTCCAACAAACCAACAAGGGAGAAACGCAAGAGAGGCCCAGTGAAATGTTTAATAAATAAAAGGAAACAATTAAGTCGCTGCAGAAACCAACCTACCCCACAGAGTATGTGGAATAAAGATAAAGATAAAGATTGTGAAATAGTTACATCAAGTGCCAACGAGGATTTACCATCCTCTCCATTACCATCGGATGAAGGAACCGAGAGACCCACTGCTTTTACCTGTAGATCAGAGTTTCCAGCCCTGGACAAAAGCACTTGTGGGGTCTCTATGCTACATAACGAAAGCACTGATAACACAGTCAGCACTCAGACTGAGTTCATCGTTCGAAATATCTAAACTCAATGGCAATCTCATAGAAACTATTGTTGATACTATTTTTAAACAAGTTGAAATTCAAATAGCTAAACAATTTAATACTGTTTTTAAGAGACTGGATAAAATTGAAAATCTTGTTAAAAAAGAGGAAACCAAAAGGAAAGGCATTATTAGCATAGATGCCGTTCGGGGCGAGAAAATTATGAATAAATTGGAATCTATATGTAACGGTCTGAGGGAGGGGGGTTTGGCTGCTGCTGCTGACCTTGGCCATAGTAATATCAAAGGCCCAATTGTTGCTAAAACTGTTTCATCTAGCAGCACTTTAGCCAATATCCCACCTGTACTGACCACGGGCCCAAATCATGATCCCTCTGGTGCAGTAGGAACAGTAACGACTAGAACTGCAAGCTCGGATGCCAAGGCTACTATTACCCCGCTAGCCACCTTAACAGACAGGACAGGCATCACTTTGGACAGTGCAAGCATTAGTGGAGGTACATCAGTAAGAAACAGACCCACAAATAATCTAGGGCCGTCACTCCACCTACCACCTGAAGCCTGCCCATACGTTCTAGTGTTAGCAGGCGTGCCTGCCCTTAAAGAAGGCCAAAGCGAGTCATGGGTACAATTACACAATAAATGTATCGATTGGCTGACTAAACACAAAGGGGCAAGATGGGACATCTCAAACGAGATTATATCAACTCGTAGGGTAAGTTGGGTGGGCCCACAACACAAAAATATCAGTGGGGACTGTATAGTGATTAACTTTAGACATCCGAACTCTGTAAGATTTTTCATGGATACACATAACACCCATGCTAGTCCATCCACTGCAATAACCCTCCACCCATTGGGCTATTTTTATAGGCCCCCTCACAGACTATTTCAAACGGTTTCCAATACCATTCCTATATCTAACAGATTTTCCGCCCTATCTGATCTAGGAAGCCTAGATTGACTACCATTAACATCTCCTATTACACTGGATAAGGTCACCAGCACAGTGCCTCTGGAAACGGCAAATCCTATATGTATTCACAAACCTTGTCCAGATGGACTAGTTCCCCCACATGTAGTATGTCTCGACCCTCCTATCGCCCTTCCTTTTTCCACCACTATTCCACCGACTGATACTCTAAGTGTCATTAGCTGGAATATCGCTGGGCTTCCAGGTAAGATGAAAATCAAAGAATGGGTGACCTGGATAAGTAATTTTGATGTGGCAATGTTGCAAGAAACATGGTGCACATGCGCTCAACTATTGGAGGGTTTCTTCTGCCATAATTTTATTGTACCATCTCCTGCTTTGGGGCGACCAAGTGGTGGTCTATCTATCTTGGCAAAAATTTCTAAGGACGTGAAAATTGAACCTTTACATGTGGTCAGTAAACATCTGATAGCCGTGAAATATGTTGCAAGGTTAAAGATCTTTTTTATAAACTTTTATAACAATGATTTCGTTAACCATCCCAACCCCACTTTTCTAGAACTGTTTAAGTTTATCGATGAAGTTGCGAATGGAGAAAAGTTTGGCCAATTTGATGGCATTTGTGTTGGCGGAGATTTTAATGCCCACATTCATTCTATATCTCCGCCCTGTAGACGAGGTTCTGAATTATTGGATTTATTATATAGCAGGGATCTAGACGATGTCATGGGCTATAGTGGAACCGCTGAGGGAAAGGTACCGGTTCCCACTTATATTGGCCGTGGTAGCTCAACCACGATTGATTATATGTTTACCTCCTCCCTCCTTAGCGAAGTGCTACTTAAATCTGAGGTTGTCAGCAGCTCATATAGTGATCATCTGCCAATAGTAATCCATCTTAAATCTATTAAAAAACCTGTAGGCCCACATGAGGTTGGAGCCCAAAACATTACTGTATCCACAGATAGGCTTAGGATTGTTTGGAGAGGGATTGACAATCGAGAGATCCTAACTAATGTGATTAGGAATAACCCTCTGCTGATCTCCAACTGCCTAACACCCGGTGGCCCCGATATAACTAAGTCCTTCTGTGATTTATGCACAGTCATAAAAAGGGCAATCTCCAGACCATTAAAAGAACATAATATAAATAATCAAAGATGGTTTGATACCAATTGTTCGAGGGCTAATAGAGAACTTAGAAAGGCCTTGGAAGCCAAACCTCGAGACGTGTCCCTTGTCAGTTCACTACGTTCCAAATATAAACATGTATTAAAAGTTAGAACTGAGGAGCTCCTAATAAGCCATTGGGACAATCTCACTAAAACTGCTGCCCTAAAAGATCCAACTGGGTTTTGGAGAGAAGTAAAGAACTTGAGAGCCCTGGGAAGTAATATTACCCCGATAAACTGTAACATTACAGGAGACTCATGGGTTACCCATTTCTCTAAGCTTTATGCTGCAGCTGGAGACTCAACTGAGGATAATTTCCCCGACAGTACCATAGTCATAACACTAGAGGAGGTGGAGGAAGCCATTGCCAATAGTGCTGGCAACAAGGCCCCTGGTCCGGATGGCTTGTCCATCGACCAGATAAAATCGAACACATGCTTTTGGGCCCCCTTACTCTGTAACCTTTTCAATAATTTGAGTAAGAAATCCATCCCTTCGACATGGTCTAGTAGTACTATTGTACCCATTTTTAAAAAGGGAAATAGGTTGGACCCGGGGTGTTATCGACCAATATCTTTGATCGACAACACCCTGAAGGTCCTTGGTAGGGTTCTATTTGATAAAATAAGTACCTGGGCAGATGAAAACTCCATTATCCACCGTTGCCAGCTAGGCTTTAGGAGCAAGCTTGGCACGGTGGAACAATGTTTGAACCTTAACCTCATAATGGCCAAATACACGAGAGCTAAACAATCCCCTTTGTATTTTGGTTTTATGGACCTAAGCTCAGCATTTGATTTTGTTAATCGCTCTCGCTTATGGTCCATTCTTTTAAATTATGGCTTAGATGAACCTTTAGTCCATTTTCTGGCCAACCTCCATCGCAATTTGAAAGCCCGAGTTCGAATAAACAACGAAGGCGAGGTTTCAAACGAGATTTTAATTGGCAAGGGGGTGAGACAGGGCTGAGTCTTGGCCCCCTTGCTTTTTATACTATACATCAATGAATTAACTCATTCTTTATGCAACTTGACAAAGGACGTCCCAATTATCAATAAGAAACGTATCCCGGCGTTACTCTACGCGGATGATGCGGTCCTTATGGCCCGCACCCCGAATGCCCTGCGTATTTTAATATCGGGATTTGTTAATTATATGTCTGATTTAGGTTTGTGCACTAATTTTAGCAAATCTTTTATAATGACTTGCGGCCCTAAAAATTATAAAATCTCAAAGATTGTGATAGGTCAAAACATTTTAAAAAGCACTTGCACTTTCCCTTACCTGGGTCTGCTATTTTCTAATAGCGGCTCGTGGCAACCCCACGTTGCGATGGGGAGAAACAAACTCTCCAAATCGATTAATTCTATTACCTCTCTCCGCCAACCACGCCAGGCCGATGTGGTTCTCAGTTTACTACAAATCTACTGGACTCAATGTCTTCCAACTGGAACATACGGTGCTGAAGTCTGGGGGTTCTCGAACTGCTCAGAACTACAGAGAGAAGAGAATAGATTTTGTCGGAAGATTTTGGGGGGAGTTATTAGTGCACCGACCCTTGTATGTCACAATGAATTAAAACTGCATTATGTTGAGGATTTTATAAGAGCTAGACCTGCAATATTTTGGTTAAGGATCTGGCAAAACCCGGCAGCTTCCCTGACCCGTGAGATTATTATAGATTGTTTGAAAAGCGAGAATGCCGGTTTAATCCCATGGATAAATGCAGTAGAAATGAGCCTTGTGAGTGTCAACTACGGTCATCTTTTCACTTACCCCGACCAGATTGACGGCTCCCATAAAAACTTGGTGAGAAGGGCACTCTACCAGTATTTTCACAATGAGAGGGAAAGATCAGACTCCGTGAAACAATCTACAATCCGGGAACCATACATTGAATCCCCGATGTCACCCCAGCCCTATCTATGTAAAAAATTGGGCAGGTGGAACAGGATTCTATTATTTAGATTCAGGGACAGGAGCATCGTAAATCTTATCTGCTTTCCACTGGGTTACACTAAAAACTCGGAAAAATTAAATTGTCCTTGTGACCATGGTGGAACCCAGAGTATGCTCCATTTCATTTTTGGCTGTGGTTTCTACATGAAATTTACAAGGCATTACCTAATTCCATACTGTAGGAAATATCACTTGACTGACCACAACTATGCTTACAGACACTTTCTAATGTTGGGATCAGACGAATTAATTTTTAGAGTTAGCAGCTTTCTTAATGCTATTGTACGCTCACGCAGGTCGTTGAAAATCGATTAATTTTGTTTAGACATGCATTTTGCACTTTAAAGCATGATTTGCACAACTTAATATATTGCATTTGTCCTGCCTTCATAAAATTAAAAGTTATCTTTTATGCATAACTCTATATATTGTATGCATGATGGTCTTATGCACAGCTCAGCTAGAAGGTCAATTATGTTTTCACTGTTGTTTTTATAAATTATATTTTTAAATGTAATAAGCTGTGGCCCAAAATTGTAGTTTTTAATGTGTATTTTAAAATTTTGTTTCTGTGCTTTTATGGATGGTTTTTTGAAATCCGAATAAAGTCTATTTGAATTGAATTGAAATAGGATGAATTAAGTGTGAATACCAAAAAATACTATGTGATCATGCTTAAGTGAAAAAATAAAATAATACAAAATAAAAATAAAAATTAATCAGTCACTATACTACTTATGAATAATGAATGACAATAAGAGGAGATGGTGCTGATATAAAATGATTCAATGAACAAAGGAACTAGATGTAATGATAACATAAACCAGCAATTAGATTAAACTAAAAATACCTATACTGATACAATGAAAGGTGGCTTAGTATGTCCCACCAATCTGCAGAGACCAAAGTAGTAAGATGATGAAATCAACCTGCATTTTCCTAAGACTGAAGACATCCTATGCTAATACAGTAAAATCCGATCTAAAAGGTGACAAAGTATGACCCAAAGCATGTGAACTCATGAGTACAATAATGTGATGATAAACATATAAATACACTCTATAGAGATCACTAGAAGCAGGCAAGTTCAAATTTATCATTGAGCCTTTTCGGGAAAAGGGTGTCCAGAAACCATATACAATAGGTCTCACGCTGAGATAAAAATCTAGACATATCTCTATCAGGAAGAATGTTAACCAATTCTAATACACCAAATCTTAATTGTGCTATGGTGTGGTGATGGGACAGCCAGTGTTGTGATAATGGAGAACTCTGGGTTTTGGTCCTAATTCTACTTTTGGATTCTGTTATCTGAGTTCTCAAGGACCTGTCTGTTTTCCCGACGTAATGCAATCCACAGGACACTTGATGACATATATAACATGATGGCTATTGCAATTGGCTGTGAAGTTCAGTGTAATATTTTTACCAGATTGCGGGTGTAATATTCTTTCCTCTGATCACATTGTTGAAGTGAGAACAGTTCAAGCATTTAGTAATGCTTTTGTGTTGGATGGAGACAGGTACTACAGGTCTGTTTAGGATCTCCTTAAGATTGTTAGATCATTTAGAGGCAAATAGAGGTGGATTAGAGAACATGCCCTTAGATGCAGTTTTCTGGTGAATTTGTATAACGCAATCTCAGAGTCTAAAGGTTTGGAATGGAATGGAGGTACAAACGAACTTCCTTTATTCAATACTGAAAGTTGATTGTCAGACAACTCTTTAGATGAACTATTAGTCATTAATAGTTTTTTTGACGTTGAGATGTTCCTGGTTTTGCCGAATCTGTGCCCTCTGTGGGTTTGTTTGTTTCTGCGATCGGTTGATGAGGAAGATTGTTTGCGGCTGGACTAGTCTCTAACAAAGAAACCTTAGGGACGCCTGATCCAGATGTCGCTGTTGTACTAGTACTAGTTAAGGTAGTGGATGGAACAGGTGGACGAGCCAGTTGGGTGTCACTTATTGAGGCTAAGCTCTCTTCAGATTAAGTCGTTCCTGGTTTACTGAAATTCCGTTCTTGGGCATATACCTCTGCCCAAGAGTATACCTCATCAAGTTTATAATCTATGGTATCAACAAGGAACTTGCGAATCTTTCGCTTGTGAATTGCCTTAGCGTGTACATCAAACTTTGTGTTAATTTCAACCAGAGTGCATTGCCATACTTCCTCTTCCATCTGAAGAGATACAGCTTCCCGCAATACTTTTATTTCCTGTTCCAGGCCCACTAGAACTTGAGACAATTCTTCTGCTATTAATAAGATGAGATCCAGAGAGCACTTGTTTGAGATGGCGTACCATCTATCCATGAATTTTTTATTCATTTTGAAAAGCATCGGTTTGATGGCGAGGCATAACCCTCAAGGTATTCTACTTTATGGTATTGAATGAGAGTTGGTGCGTGCAGTTGCTGTTTGATTTCATGGCGCATGAGGTATTCTAGTTGTCTAATTTGTTGATGAACTGGTCCTTGCGATGTTTCAAATGACCTGACCTCTCTAATAAGCCCATAAATATAATTTGCTTCAGCTGTAGTGTAAGTACAGTGTAGTAGTTATATGAGTCATGATGACCTTAACAATATACAGCATGTGAACTTTAATGTATTGTCACTGAGTGGAGTCATTACTCTTGGATATCTTGTTTGTTATGTGCAATCTGCTCTCGCTTTCAGCCTTCTTCGTGAATTTAGTACGTACAAAACTCTATTAGTAGTCAGCATTGAAGTTATGTAATTATGTTAATGTTTTAGGTTCCCCTGACGAAAGGCTAATGAACATCCCGAAATGCATTGGGAGCAATTAAAATTTTGACTTTCTTGCTGAAATTAAGCGTTTGGAGCTTTTCTTCATTTATATTTGACTTCATCAACGATCTATGGAAATAAAAGTCATGGAATGTTTCTTCAAGATTGATAATTTGTTTGGAAGTGTGTATACATTGAGTCACTGAAGATTCATTGGATTAACCTCTTCGATGCCGATGACGGAACGGTTCCGTCATGCACGCCGGTTGGGCTGTGCTTATGACGGAACCGTTCCGTCATGGCCCCGCCCGCACTCAGATCTTTCAGCACTGCGCGGGAATCCGCGCAGCGCTGAAGAGGTTAAGAACTGTGTAATTTTCAATAATCAACACACTTGTTGTTTTGAATTTATGTACACTTGCTAGTGATGTATTGTAGTGCACTTAGTAGTCTTGGATACTTATCTGGGTTTTTGTCTTTCAATTTGAATTTGGTAACTAGGTGCACACTTTATTTTATGAACTTTTGATGACATGTTTATTATGTTTAATTGGGTTTAATTGAGTGCATTCGAGCTATATTCATATTATTGAACATTCTGAAAGTGGCATTTTCAGGATTGTGACTTAAAATTCATCTTTACAATTAAAGAGTATTTTAAATTACAATTCTTAAGAGAATATTGGCATATCCCACCTGACCTGGTAGGTGGTACATGACATTTCATGGTCTACTTTCTAAGCAAAGGTTATCACTTATTAAATGTAATAGGGTAACCCAATGTTATGGGCCTACCGTAGGGAAGACTTGTATTTATTAAAAAGAGAGTTTAAGCATGGCAAAAGGTTTATTTTGCCAAGTTGAATTGTCAGTTTAAAACTGCGCACAGGATGCAATTTCAGGACTGAGACATGTTTTAAAGAGCTTCTTAAGTGGGTGACACAATGTGTGCCGCAGGTCCACTAGTAGCATTACATTTACAAGCCCTGGGGACATGTTCTACCATTTTACTAGGGACTTATAAGTAAAATGAATATGCCAGGTGTAGGCCAATTTTATAATGTTCTAAGGAGTGAGCACAAGCACTTTAGCACTGGTCAGCAATGGTAAAGTTAACAGAGTTCTGAAGACAACAATTATGAATTTTAGCAAACAGGAGGGGAATAGGCAAAATGTTTTGGGAAGACCACCCTAAGGCTGACAGGTATAACAGGTATATTTTCTGCTTTTTATATTCTAATATTTTGTTTTTTACATTAACAATTTTCAAGTATTTTTGCAAGCATTTGTGTAGGTAAAATAGGTTAATAAGCTCAATAAATGTAACTAGTTTTCATAGCACTTTTTATAATATTTGCACTTTTATTTACATTTTGTATATTTCTATAACATTTAAACATTTTTAACATTATTTTAAAAACTAGTTTAAAAAAAACGTAAAGAAATTGTGCAGTTTACTAATCATTGTTTTCCATGGATATGTAGTTTTTTCTCTTTTCATTTAGCAACCATTTTTATCGCTACCTTTCTTGCTTAGTCTATGTTAATGTTAATGTTAATGTTAAACAGACTTATAAAACGCACTATCACCCCACGGGCATCCTGGCGCTGACGCACACTAACTCAAACTATGCAAATATGTTGCAGTGAAAATTGCACCTATTAATGAAAAAAGGTGCCTAAACAGCACCATTAGGATAGAGCCAGGTCTTCAATGTCTTCCTAAACTGCAGAAGATCTTCCATCTGTCTGAGGCGGGTTGGGAGTGCATTCCACAGCCAGGCGGCTGCAGAGCTGAAAGCTCTTCCTCCCAGTTTTGTTCTTTTAAACTTAGGTGCTTTTACCAGTTTAGCTGAGGATGATCGCAAGCTTCTGGTAGGAGCATACCATTTAAACTTACTCTGCAATGCTTTAAAAACAATACAGAGAGATTTAAACTGGATCCTCTGTAGCACGGGGAGCCAGTGAAGGTCATTAAGAGCCAAGGAGGCTGATGATCGCCGTGGTTTCATAAGGGCTAACTTAGCCGCAATTGTCTGACTTCTCTGAAGTCTCTCAATCAAATAGTTTGTGGCCTCCAGCAGAAGGGCATTGCAATAATCCAGCCAGCTCAAAACAACACTTCTCACTGTGCCCTAGTGTAAATTGGCAACATTGGGAGGATCTTCCTTAGCACTCTTATTAGGGAGAAACTAGTCCCTATCATTTTATATATTTGAGCTTCTAAACTCAGCCTATCATCGATTACTACTCCCAGAATGCGTACAGCCTCAGAGGGTGTCAGTGGCTTATCCACTGGGATTGGCCAAAAATTTGCCGGGAGCAGAAGAGGGATTTGCTGGGCTGCACAGCATAAGATCTCTGTTTAATCACCGTTAAATTGCAACAAGTTATTTTTAAGCCAGCATGCAGTGTCCTGCACACATGCATGGAAATTTTCCAGTGATAGTGATTGGTCCCCTTCCAGTGACAAGATGAGCTGAGTATCATCTGCATAATTCACCAGGCTGACATTATGGTACTTAATAACAGAGATCAGGGGGCTCATATAGATATTCAACAGTATTGGCCTGATCGTCGATCCCTGAGTTACACCATGCTGAATGTTGATGAAGTCTGATTGATATGTGGGTATGCTACTGCCTGTTGTCTATTTGAAAGGTATGATTGAAACCATTTTAAGGCCGTGCCCATTACCCCAGCTTTGTTAAGCCTTGTCAAGAGAATTTTATAGTTTACCGTAGCGATTGCGGCAGACAGGTCTAATAGAATCAGTATGACTGGTTGTCCCTTGTCTGCTCCCATTCGAAGTTCATCCAAGACTGTCACCAGGGCAGTCTCTGTTCCATGTCCCGGCCTGAAGCCAAATTGTACATCCCCTAACTTATTGTTGGTTTTCAGAAACTGCGAAAGTGCTTTGCTGACCAAACCTTCTAGGATCTTCACAGGATAGGGTAGAAAGGAAATAGGCCTGAAATTTTTGGGACACATGGGGTCAAGAGTAGCTCTTTTCAGAAGTGGTCTTACAATCGCTTGTTTCCAACAAGCTGGTACTACCCCGTTGCTCAGCGATTGTACACAGATCTGTTGGAGCAGTGGGAAGAGTTCTGCATCTAATTCTTTCCAACTCCTATGTGGTAAAGGATCCATTGGCGAGCCTGAGGAAACACTTAGAGCTGAGCTAATCTATTGATTTCTTCCTTTGAAGTTATCTCAAAATGATCAAGAGTTACCAATTTACCCCTACCTACCCATTCCTCCTTATGAGTCAATAGTGGTAATACCTCATTCATATTGCTAAGGTCCTCCACTTTGTCTAGATCGCCCAATCTTAGGCCATCAATAATGTTACTGATCTTTTCCTCAAAGAAGATCGCTAGGCTGTCACAGAGATCCTGTTTAACATTAATCTTATTTTTTGTACAGTCAGGGTTGAAAAGATCCTTCACTATTTTGAATACACTTCTAGTGCTATTTGATGCCTTGAAAGTGATATCTTCATAGTATTCTGCTTTTACTATGGAGATTTCTTTTTTATAGTTTCTTATTGATTTCTTCATGGCGATTTTGTCCTCGTCTACATATTTTTTTCTCCATTTTCATTCTGCCTGCTTACAGCCCTTTCTTAAGTTTTTTAAACTTTTTATTGTATCACGGGGCTGACAATCTACATGGTTGTTTATGGTTTTTCATAGGGGCGATCTGGTCTAACGTGTTAACTATTTGTTTGCACTCTGACATATAATTTTCATCCACCACTTTACTTAAATCTAGAGGACTTTGCGTAGGGAATATCGGAGATAATTTTGCTTGTTTCAAAAGTCCTTTCCAGTCCCTGCCTCGACAATTATTTTCCTTAATGGTGGTGGAATCATTCCTTCTAAGATTAAATATTAAGAACTTAATCAAGTAATGATCAGAACAATCTACGGGTAGAATATCCTCCACCCAATAACGTTTTCTGCAGAAAAGATTAAATCCAGTGTGTGTCCTCCCCTGTGTGTTGGTTCTGTTACCCACTGTTGCAAATTCAGATTTTCACAGGATTGGTGAAGGTTTTAAAGGCTGGGTCTAAGTTCCCATTGGGCCATAAATTAAAATCTCATAAAATAAGTAATCTAGTGTGGATAAGTGCCATGTTGCTAAAGATATCAATGAGTGCCTGTAGCTGGAGGCTGGCAGGACCAGGCGGTCCATAACATACTATTCCCGTCAGTAAATAGCCTCATGATCTTTCACTGAAAAACCCAAAAGTTCTATACCCTCCACATCATCAATTTCCATTGAGGTCTAGTCCCAATTATCTTTGGAAATTACCCCTACCACACCCCCTCTGCCACTGTTCCTTGGCTTGTGAAAGGCCTTATATCCCGGTGGGCATGCCAATCCTAGTTCAAAATCTGAGTCAGGGCGCATCCAAGTTTCTGTCAAGAACATTGCATCAAAATCATGTGTTTCCAATGTCAATTGAATCTCCAGGTGGTGTTTCACCAGAGATCTATCATTGATTAATCCACACTTAAGCTTATCCCCTCCTGTGGCTTCTAAGGCTATTTTCTCAACCACTTCATACTTGTTTTCACCGTCATTACCCCTCTGCTCACTTATTGCCTGGACCTGTTCACTCGAGTAGCAGAGACATCTGTCCCCTTTTGTGTTTTTCGCCACACCAGCAGCATGTGCACGGACGGGGCGTGGACGGACGCACACGGGCTTGCCTTTGGCGCGCCGTCGGCGTGCCCGCTGCACGCGTCCGCTGCGCATTTGGACTGGCATCCAGTTCTATGGAGGGGGTTAGGCAGCTAGACCGTCAATCTCCCTTCCAGCCCGGAAGTAGCCTCAATCTTCCTCCATGCAAATAGGATGATCCCGCGGTGGACCGAGGAGTAATGGGCAAATACAGGACAAGTGACAAGTGAGTAAGCCTGCAGTAAGGGAAATACAAGTTAAAAAATATAAGCAATTTAAAAACGATAATTCTGTGTAATTTTAAAAGTTACCTACAGTGCACTGTTCGTAATCAAGAACAAAGTACAAACGTGCCTCATTTTAGTTGTTACTTGTTCCTGATTTTCAAAGTTCCCGGCTGCTGCTCAATGAATCAGGTAAGACTACTTTTAAGTTATTTGGTGGTAGAGGGGATGTGTTTAGGTTTGGTTAGGTTTAGGTTAGTAAAGTTGGTATAGTATAGTGTATTGTTATAGTTTAGGGATTTTGTGAGGTTGCAGTTTGAGTTGTGTAGTGCAGTAGGCATCAGTATATAATTTGTGGTTTACTAAAGGGTTTTATTAATCTGTATTATATGTTCAATAATTTATAATTAATCACATTTTATTTGTACTGTTCATGGCCTTTTTCTTTTTTTTCTTTTTTTTTAAGAGTGCGTTTTTTACAGGTTTTTGTTGTTGTATCAAGCCGGGTCTGGTGGCTCAGTAAATTAATGCATCTACAGCAGGGGCACATGTTCGACCTCATGGTCACAGGTATAGATCCCAAGTGGGTCCACTCAGCCTCTCATCCTTTCCGAGGTCAATAAAATGCGTACCATTGAGTTGGGTAACAATAAACCTCTGTTATTCAGCTCCAAAATACCCCTTTGGCGGTGAACTTGCGCTTTACAAATACTTATGTTCTGTTATGGTATGTTATGTTACCACAGGATCTGGCCTATTTTTTCATGCATTGCTTTTTTTAAGGAAATTAGGTTTTGACTATATTTTAACTGACATTATATTTCATTTTTTTTTTTTCAGTTTTCTTGGAGTATTCTTTCTATTTTATTTTTCAGGTTTTAAATGGTTTGCAGACTATCTGTAGATATATATTTTTCAAGTTTAATATCTATGGAATTCTTTTTTGAGTATTAATTGCAGATCATCATGACATCAGTGACACAACTATAAGTTATATTGTTCTTTACATTTTTAGTGGGTGTTAAATGTTTATTTGTTTTACAATTGTTTGTGTTATTATAACGCCTTATTAAGTCTCATGGTTTGTATTCTAATTCGTAGTAGGTGTTGCATTTTTAAGAAATGGGTTATGGTGCGCGCACGGTGAAAAACCTTAAAAATATATATATATATTAATAAATACATAACTTAGCATTTAAAAAAACGTACAAATTCACTTAAAAAACCATAGGTTTCCCACACGTTATAGTTAGGAATTAGCATTTAAAAAACCTTGCAAATTCACTTAAAAAACCATAGGTTTCACACAGGTTATAGTTAGGTGGACATTTCACTCGTAAAAAACCAATGAAATTCCCCCGTTATAGTTAGTTCAGATAACTATAACTCGCGCGACTGCCACTCTATCACAAGGATGATGTCATCAGTGATGTCATGAGTGATGCCACTGACCATGTCATGAGTGATGTAATATGTGACATCATGAGCAGTGGATTGTGGGCGCGCGAGTTATAGTTATCTGAACTAACTATAACGGGGGAATTTCATTGGTTTTTTACGAGTGAAATGTCCACCTAACTATAACCTGTGTGAAACCTATGTTTTTTTTAGTGAATATATATATATATATATGTATATATACACAAAACCCCTCCAGAGCAGAAAGTAAGAGGCCACACGGGGGATCCGGTTGGAGGCTTTAATTCAAACAGCATGTAGGCATAATGCATTTCGGCCGTGAGGCCTTCCTCAGATGCCTCTGCTAATCAAGAACACAGTCACATCTCTGCCTTAAAATGCTCCTGCAATCCTCTCATAGGCGGAAACAAACACCATCCCCAATCACGTGAACGCCTACCTGATGCAGCGCTGTGGGCACTACATCACACAGGATACATCATTACTGGGCAGGTGATGTGTGGAGAACCAAGGTGGTAAGTCCATGTGGGCAGGTGTCATGCAGGACAAGGCGCTGTGTGCCCAATTTTCATAAAGGTCCCAAAACCTCCTTAGGTCCCCGCATACGTTTCAACCCCTAAAGGCAAGTTTACCAGGCCGTGAGCTAGATTAAAATGAATCTGAACTCCTTGTACAGTTACGAGCCACAGCTGGCAGCAGCATACATATGTATATATATATCTATATTACCTACTGGCGGTCGCCAGTAGTTAGCTATAGTTAGGTCCTCGTTTCTTTTCTAAAAGCGTTTATACTTTTCCCAATAACTTTGGCACCGTTTGACGAATCCTCGCGAATTTTTCAAAACTAGTGGGACGATCCGGTCAGGTCCTGTCCTGAAAGTTTAAGGGTGATTCGTCAAGCGGGGGCGAGAAAAAATGGGGGTCCCAAAATGCATTTTCCCCATGTTCATTTCCATAGGAAACTTTAGGCAAAGCAATAGCCCAAACTGCTGAACCAAATTTGGCAAAAAGATAGCCCTTGGTTCAGAAAGAGACCTTCTTTTAAATGGTGTAAATCCGGTCAGTAGTTCCTGAGAAATTAGAAAAAGAAAAAGTTTCAATATCTGTGGCTGTCGTCGGTTCGCGATCCCTCCCGAGCACGAGCTTCATTCTCATTGGCTGCCAACACTCCAAACCAGGAACTGTTGGCAGCCATTTTGTGACTCGGTAGAACCGAGTCACAAGAAAACAGTGAAACAAAGTGTAAAATGAAGAAAAGGGGGCAGGGTAGAAACACCCTGACCCCCTAGGCCTGCTCAGCCAAAAAAAGCATGTTTTTATTAAAAACGGCAGAAGTTGCGTTGGGTTCGCGACTCCTACAGAGAAAATTTTAAAAAACAAAGCACGGGCTCACGAGCTTCAGTTTAAAAAAGTCCCCGGGTGGGCCAGGTCTCGAGAGCACTCACCAATTAATGTTCAGTGGCCCGCAGGGGCACCCGCAGCCCTGGGGCTTATTTGATTTATGTGGGGGGCACTACGCCTCCCCGAAGCCCCAGGGACCGCCACCTCCCTGAGGCTGTAAAAATAAATATGTGGGGGGCCCAATCCCCCCCACGCTGCCCTGGGGACTGCCACCTCCCCGGGGCATTGATGAAAAGGGGTGGGGGGCCTCATGGGCCCCCCTGAGCCCCGGGGACTGTCACCTTCCTGGGGCTATGCTGATGATGTGCGAGGGGGCATGCAGCCCCCCGCAGCCCAGGGGACTGCCACCTCCCTGGGGCTTTTTTATAAAAGAATGCCTGGCGGTGTCCCCCCCTGCAGTCCCGGGAACCGCCACCTCGCCAGGGCTGTGTTTATTAAAAAAAAAAAGAACTGTGGGGCGCAAGAGCCCCCCACATGCCCTGGGGACCACCACCTCCCTGGGGCAATCTTTATTTAAATGCGGGGTCCAATGGACCCCCGGGACCTGGGGACCACTACCTCCCCGGGGCTTTAAACGTTGGGAGGGGGCCCCTCCTGGAGCCCTTGATGGCCCTGGGGACCACCACCCCCAGGGCCGGCTCCTGCAGTGTCCCGGGGTGCCCACTCCATGGGACACTGCTGATTGCTATTGCCTGTCATAGCAAACGCTGCTTGGCTTCCTTGAAGCGAGAGCAGGGAAACCTGCTCTCAATTCAAGGAAGAAAAGCAGAATTGCTTTTGAGCAAGGGGAGCTGCATGTCAGCAGCTCCCCTTGCTCAAAAGCAGTGCCGTCTCCTGCAGGAGGCGGGGAGCAGGCGGGACCGTCGGGGCATTGGGGCTCCCCCCACAGTCCCCATCACAAAGGGCTGGCCCCGGGGGATGGGGTCCCCAGGACCAATAGAGGCCTCAGGAGGGGGGCCACGCAGCCCCCGTCCTTAAGTAATATTTAAAAAAAAAAACATGTGGCCGTGCCCGAGGGGATGGGGTCCCCGGGGCTGGAATTGGCCTCGGGAAGACAGGGCAGGCCTGGGGGATGGGGTCACCAGGGCCCCAAATAATGTAAAAGAAGAGGGGCCACACACCCACCCTTCTAAAAAAATACAATTTAAAAAAGCTAGCATCGAGCTGGAGTCCCCGCCTCCTCCCTGCAGCACTTAGCAAACGTGCCCCCTGGTGCATTTTAAGTAGGGGAATTAATTCCCCTTCAATTCGGAGGGTCCATGGGGGCCAACCAGCTCACCAGGTACCTCCAGTATGCGCCACAGATCTGCATTGCAGAGAGGTGTTCTGAGGCAGCTTTGTGGCTCTTACTGGAGGTACCTGGTGGGCTAGTTGGCCCTCAAGGACCCTCAGGACTCAAGCGGAATTAATCCCCCAATTTACAATGCACCAGGGGGCGTGTTTGCACAGTGGTGCAGGGAGGGGGCAGGGCCTAACAAAACAAGAGTGCAAATGTGCCCCCTGGCGCATTGTTAATTGGGTGATTAAGTCCCCATGAATCCTGAGAGTCCCTAAGGGTCAACTAGCTCACAAGGTACCTCCAGTATGTGCCACAGAGCTGCGTTGCAGAGAGGTGTTCCGAGGCCATGCCCCTTTTTACACCTCTCTGCAACGCAGCTCTGTGGCGCTTACTGGAGGTACCTGGTGGGCTAGTTGGCCCCCAGGGACTCTCAGGACTCAAGGGGAATTAATCCCCCAATTTACAACGTGCTGGGGGCGCGTTTGCATAGTGGTGCAGGGAGGGGGCGGGGCCTAAAAAAACAAGTGTGCAGATGTGCCCCCTGGCACGTTGTAAATTGGGGGATTAAGTTGCCTTCAATCCTGAGGGTCTCTGAGGGCCAACTAGCCCACCAGGTACCTCCAGTAAGTGCCACAGAGCTGCGCTGCAGAGAGGTGGTCTGAGGCCATGCCCCTTTTTACTCCACTCTGCAAACGTGGCTTCTATCGCACTGCTGGTGGGGCGATGAGGTCCTCTTGTGTCCAGAAGACCTCAGGACACAAGTGGACTTCATCATCTGAGCAGCAGTGTGCCAGAAGCCACGTTTGCTGTGAAACACATCTCTGCAACACAGCTCTGTGGTGCTTGCTGGAGGTACCTGGTGGGCTAGTTGGCCCCCAGGGACCCTCAGGATTCAAGGGGACTTAATGCCTTAACTTACAATGCCTCAGGGGGCGCGTTTGCACAGTGGTGCAGGGGGGGGGTGGGGCCTGATATAACAAGATAGCAATTTTGCTGTGTGGGACTTACTGGAGGTAATAAAAGGGTTAGTTGGCCCCCAAGGTTGACGTTGGGGGCTAACTACCCCTCCTGTTACCTCCAGTAAGTCCCACACAGTGGGATTGCTAAAAGGTGTTTGGAAGCCACGCTCACCTTTCTCCACCACTCTGAAAACGAGACTGCTATGTTATACTTAGAAATTAGCATTTAAAAAACCTTTGAAATTCACTGAAAAAACCATAGGTTTCAGGGATGTTATAGTTAGAAATTAGCATTTAAAAAAAACATTGAAATTCACTGAAAAAACCATAGGTTTCAGGTCATTATAGTTAGAAATTTGCATTTAAAAGACCTTAGAAATTCACTGAAAAAAACATAGGTTTCAGGGACTTTACAGTTACTTGGACATTTCACTCGTACAACACCAGAGTAATTCCACCATTATAGTTAGTTCAGCTAACTATAACTCGCGCCCCCGCAATGCACTGCTGATGATGTCACATATTACATCATTCATGACATGGTCAGTGACATCACTGATGACATCTCAAATGACAGCACTGATGACATCACTGATGACATCATCCATGTGAAACTCTGATGCACCTCCTCACACCCTAATATAACCTTTCATACACCCACTATAAAATATAGACTATCATTTTTGAAACCATCGACACACCAATACCAGTTACAACATACGCACTCACTGATTCCGAGGTCTACACACACATCCACTCATTCACCCATACAATCACTGATACATGCAGTCACTCATTAATAAAACACTATCATATGCACTCATACACCTATAAAGACACTCACACACCACCAGTCATCCAGAGATACTCACACACCTAGTCAGTCATGCAAAGAATCAATCACTCTTCCATTTACTCATGTATACAGTTATACACACACCACATTACTTATTCATACAGAAACAAATGCATACTTACTCTCTTATACAATCACTGATACAAGTACACACTCATCCATACAGCCACTCTCACAATAACTGACTCTCTCGTATAGTCATTTACTCCAACTCTCACATACACTGCCTTTTACACATGTAGTTACTTGGTCATGTCCCACTGAGACAACCATTAACTCACCAACACACCCATACAGCTGTTTTCACATGCACTATTGAACCCATACACCCAGTGAATCAACCTCTCAAACATCTATGCACAGTCACACACCTCCCGCCCATCCACACAGACACTCAGGCACCCATACAAATTCTCAGGCAACCAATCGATAACCCATATAGACACTCATGTAGCTACTGACCAACCCATGCAGCAGCTTATACAACAACAGACAGACTGATACAGACATTCACATAGTTTAGTCACTAACCCATGCATTCAGGAAGACACATTTAATCACTCACTTAAACAGTCAGTCATGCACCTACAAAATTTTCATCCAGACACTTATACACCCACTCATTCTTCAATACACCTTGGCATATATATAAAACATATTTGAACTATAAACAAACACACAGTCACTGGATGATGTCATCAGTGATGCCATTTGAGATGTCATCAGTGATGTCCTCAGTGATGTCACTGACCATGTGATGAATGATTTAACATGTGACGTCTTCAGCAGGGCAGTGCGGGGGCGTGAGTTATAGTTAGCTGAACTGACTATAACGGCGGAATTTCTCTGGTTTTGTATGAGTGAAATGTCCAACTAACAGTAACGTCCCTGAAACCTATGATTTTTCAGTGAATTTCTACGTTTTTTTAAAGGCTAATTTCTAACTATAACGGACCTGAAACCTATGTTTTTTTCAGTGTACATATATATAATATAATATATATATATATATTTTTCTCTGCCCCCGCTTGACGAATCCCCCCGAGACTTTCAGGGTAGGAGCTGAGCGGAGCGCCCCATTAGTTTTGAAAATTTCGCGAGGATTCGTCAACCGGTGCCAAAGTTATTCAAAATAGAATTTTGAGATTTCCTATGGAAACACGGTCCGAACTATAACTATCTACTGGCGATCACCAGTAGATAATATATATATAAATATATATATTATCTACTGGCGGTCGCCAGTAGATAGTTATAGTTAGGACCTATTTTCCATAGGAAATCCGCAACATTCTATTGGGAATATCTTTGGCGCCGATTGACGAATCTTCGCAAAATTCTCCAAACTTTTGGCCAGCTCCGCACCGCTCCTACCCTGAAAGTTTTGCGGTGATCCATGAAACGGGGGCTGAGAGAAAAGGGGGGTCCCAAAATGCGTTTTCCCCATGCAATTTCCCATAGGATCTGTTGTCGCAGCTACAGCCCGAACCGCTGAACGGAATGACACCAAATTTGGCAAAGAGGTAGTCCTCAGTTCGGACTCGTGCCTTTTGCATATTTGGTGTGAATCTGTTCAGTAGTTCCTGAGAAAATTAGGGTAAACAAGTTAGTGATATCTATGGCCGTGGAGGATCCGTGGACCGTACCCGCACCGTACGTGTACCCTCCCCGAACGGAGCGCGCACCCTCCCGATCGCACGCTGAATGCTAATTGGTTGTCGAGTGTCTCTCTACATACGAAACCAGGAACTGTTGGCGGCCATTTTCTGCCTCGGTAGAAGCGAGACTGAAGATGGAAGGGGAATAAGTGTGTAAAAGATATAAAGGGGGCAGAGTGGAAATACTCTGACCCTCTAGATCTGCTTAGGGGTCCCAGAAGGACCCCCTGTGGCCCCCCTTTTTTTTTTAAAAAGCAGCGAAATGCACGCACGGTGCGCGCTTTCTATCGCGTTGGATGCACGGAGTCTCTCGCGGTGGGTTCGCGGATCCAAGGGAAAAAAAATGAAATTGTTGGGAGATAAAGATTAAGCTTAAGTGTTTTGTTCTTGAGTGGCTCTAAAAAGAGCCGTTGTGTTCATTCAGAGTTTTTGGTACTTATAAGTAAGTACCTATACAGAGTCTAAAGTTGTTGAGGAAGACTCTGTTTCCTTCATCAGTAAAGTGTACTCCATCTCTCCTATACATCTCTTGCATATGAAAGCGCAGATTGTTATTGTAAATGGACCCCATTCTGTAGTCTCGGAGAAAAGCAGAAACAGATTTATTCACATGTTTCCTAGCTTTCTCAATCTGTGGACAAAAATGATCGGACCAGTTCCATTTCTGCCTTTGGCATATGTTAGAATACACAAAGGCAGTTTTAGGGAAAAGTGAAATCAGTTGTGCAAAGGTGTCCTTCATAAGCATTTCCAGACCTACCCCAGTCAAAGTGCCTAGGACATTGCCACCACAGTGCACTATTATGAGGTCAGGGTCTTGGATTTAAATGAAGGATTTCACCAATGGCATCAATTGGTGCCACTTTAACCCTCTCTGTCCAATCCATTTAATGTCTACATTTGGCAAACCTAGGTCTTTGTGAATGCCTTTGTTTTCTGCATACCTTTGGCTCCAGAAAATGTAGCTGTGTCCCACAATCCACACTGTAAGCATCTTGTAAGGAGGTCTGGATGCACTCAGATGGTTTCTGTAAATGAAATGGCCGTTTGGAAAGTAAGATGTTTCTAAAATGGTGGCTAAGATGCAGTTTTGAAAAAAGACAAGAAATCATTGGTTGTTTGACAACCTTCTACACTGAAAGGTAGGGTGCATGTTTCTGTTTTTTAAACGCATGATTCTTATTGGTTAATAAAAAGTGCGTGAAAGGAACATTATATATGATAAGCTGATATCTTGAGAAGTCAAGCACACTTGCTGTTTCGATTAGCAACATTGTGTGTGCTGAACTTGTGACCTGTGTGCTCAGTACAGTGTTCCATGACCTGTTTCTATGTTAACATGCAGAAGGCAGATTGGGGGAAGGGTTGAAGTTTATGTCATTTGGAAAGGGTTGAAATGTTTAACCAATAGAAATGTGAGTTTGCTTTTGAATTTATGTGGGAAGGAATGTGATTTGATGTTTACATGTATATGTGTGGAAAATTAGAGGGAAACTTTGCCATTCTTTGGTTCTGCTGACAGGTGCACAGTGCAGAGATTCTGTATAAGAAAATCTGGTGTGTGACTGATATCTGGTGTGTTACTGATATACTTCTTAATCTACAAAACATCTTGAAAGGTGAGTTATTTAATTGTGAGGGGATGTATGTAGACTAGGGGTGGGCGGAATTTGCGAAATCCACTTTCGCAAATTATCGCGAAAATGTTAAAAATTATCGCAAACACGCGGAAATATCGCGAAGATGCGGAAGTTTTCTTCCCGCATGTTAGCGAGATTTTCTGCATGGTTGCGGCTCGCCAACTTACCCATGTGGTTGCTCGCGGGCGCGGCCATCTTGTTTTCAGTTGTCTCGCGGTGCATGATCGCGAGAAGAAAGACGTGATCGCGCGACGCATGACGTCACTGCGGGCGCGAGCTGTCGCGAGACAGCGCAAATGGCTAAAAACAATACAAAATCTCACGGAGAGCGCGACCGGATCAAGAAAACTTGTCGGCGAACACAGGGATTCAGGTAAGGCGATCGCACGCGCGCGAGAATGTATGATTTTACAGCGCGAGCAAGAAACAAATTATCGCCAAGCTGCGGAATGCGGAAATTTTGACATTGTCGCGCTTTCCGCGGAACGTGAAAAAGTCAAATTATGGCAATTTCCGCGAACGGAACGAAATTTTAGCCCAGGCCTAATGTAGACTATTTTTATTGTAATCAGACTACTGTATTTTTTCTGCTAAAGTGTAGGGAGTATTTTTTTTTCTCTACAATCTTATTGACAGTGTGTGTGCATGTGGAAACCATTTTGTGATAAGGATTTGTGTTTTTTCATGTGTTTGTACACAGATAACTATGCAGTTCTTATATTTTGGTAGATTTAGAAACCACTTATTGTTTATGAATTTGTGAAATGAGTTATGTTTCTGCAGTAAAATGTAGTACTCCTTGTAGATGAAGAAATGTGTTTTGGTATAGTGCAAGGGATAGTGTTGTTTGTCTAGAATCACACAGAGAGCCTGTGTGCATTTGGGAACCACTGTGGAGAAGCGTTTGGTAACATCGTGCATTTGCTGACAGATAACTGTTTTGAAACCTGTCATGTTGTCAAGTTTTAGTAGTATTATAAGCCTGTCTTTGCTTATGTGTTGATTAAATGAGTCAGGCATTGACACTAAAGAGCAGTTGTGAAATATGTAGATTGTGTGCAGTTCCCTTATCACTTCCAGTGTAGTGAATGAGTTTTGGTAAACTCCTAGGAATACTGGTGCTTGTCTAGAATCACACTGTGAGTCTGTGTACATTTGGGAACCACTGTGAGAGAAGTGTTTGGTAACATCGTGCATTTTCTGGCAGATAACTGTTTTAAAACATGTCATGTTGTCAAGTTTTAGTAGCATTAGAAGCCAGTCTTTGCTTATGTGTTGATGCAACTCTGGGCAATAGCTTGCTTAATCTCCACAACGGCCCCCACAACGCTAAGGATGCCTGGCCTTCACCTTGGGGGTGCCCAGGAGTGGACGCCTCACAGGGAAAAGCCAGGATGGGTTCCACAGCGGTATTCGTACAAGCGCCGAGAGACCTCCGGGTAGTCGTGCGCTATACAAGTATCCATACATTTACATTTACATTAAATGAGTCAAGCATTGACACTAAAGTGCAGTCGTGAAATATGTAGATTGTGTGCAGTTCCTTTACCAGTTCCAGTGTAGTGAATGAGTTTTGGTAAACTCCTAGGGATGGTGGTTGTTGTCTAGAATCACTCTGTGAGTCTGTGTGCATTTGGGAACCACTGTGAGAGAAGCATTTGGTAATAGCATGTATTTGCTGACAGATAACTGTTTTAAAACCTGTCATGTTGTCAAGTTTTAGTAGCATTAGAAGCCAGTCTTTGCTTATGCGTTGATTAAATTAGTCAGGCGTTGACACTAAAGTGCAGTCGTGAAATATGTAGATTGTGTGCAGTTCCTTTACCAGTTCCAGTGTAGTGAATGAGTTTTGGTAAACTCCTAGGGACAGTGGTTGTTGTCTAGAATCACTCTGTGAGTCTGTGTGCCTTTGGGAACCACTGTGAGAGAAGCATTTGGTAATAGCATGTATTTGCTGACAGATAACTGTTTTAAAACCTGTCATGTTGTCAAGTTTTAGTAGCATTAGAAGCCAGTCTTTGCTTATGCGTTGATTAAATTAGTCAGGCGTTGACATTAAAGTGCAGTTGTGAAATATGTAGATTGTGTGCAGTTCTCTTACCTCTTCCACTGTAGTGAATGAGTTTTGGTAAACTCCTAGGGATAGTGGTGCTTGTCTAGAATCACACTGTGAGTCTTTGTTCATTTGGGAACCACTGTGAAAGAAGCGTTTGGTACCATCGTGTATTTGCTGACAGAAAACTGTTTTAAAACTTGTCATGTTGTCAAGTTTTAGTAGCATTAGAAGCCAGTCTTTGCTTATGCGTTGATTAAATGAGCTAGGCTTTGACACAAAAGTGCAGTCCTGAAATATGTAGATTGTGTGCAGTTCCCTTACCACTTCCACAGTAGTGAATGAGTTTTGGTAAACTCCTAGGGATAGTGGTTGTTGTCTAGAATCACTCTGTGAGTCTGTGTGCATTTGGGAACCACTGTGAGAGAAGCATTTGGTAACAGCATGTATTTGCTGATAGATAACTGTTTTAAAACCTGTCATGTTGTCAAGTTTTAGTAGCATTAGAAGCCAGTCTTTGCTTATGCGTTGATTAAATGAGTCATGCTTTGACACTGATGTGGTGTACTTAAATATGTAGATTGTGTGCAGTACCATTAACTCTTCCAGAGTAGTGAATGAGTTTTGATAAACTCCTAGGATAGTTTTGCTTGTCTAAAATCACACTGTGAGTCTATATGCATTTGGGTAAGGATTGTGAGAGAAGCATTTGGTAACATCGTTTATTTACTGACAGATAACTGTTTTAAAACCTGTCATGTTTTCAAGTTTTAGTAGCATTAGAAGCCAGTCTTTGCTTATGTGGTGATTAAATGAGTCAGGCATTGACACTAAAGTGTAGTCGTGAAATATGTAGATTGTGTGCAGTTCCTTTACCAGTTCCAGTGTAGTGAATGAGTGTTGGTAAACTCCTAGGGATAGTGGTGCTTGTCTAGAATCACACTGTGAGGCTGCGTGCATTTGGGAACCACTGTCAGAGAAGTATTTGGTAACATCGTGCTTTTGCTGACAGAAAACTGTTTTGAAATCTGTCATGTTGTGAAGTTTTAGTAGCATTAGAAGCCAGTCTTTGCTTATATGTTGATTAAATTAGTCATGCCTTGACACTGATGTGCTGTACTTAAATATGTAGATTGTTTGCAGTCCCCTTACCCCTTCCACAGTAGTGAATGAGTTTTGGTAAAGTCCTAGGATAGTGTTGATTGTCTAAAATCACACCGTGAGTCTGTTTGCATTTGGGTAAGGATTGTGAGAGAAGCATTTGGTAACATTGTTTATTTACTGACAGATAACTGTTTTAAAACTTGTCATGTTGTCAAGTTTTAGTAGCATTAGAAGCCAGTGTTTGCTTATGTGTTGATTACATGAGTCAGGCATTGACACTAAAGTGTAGTCGTGAAATATGTAGATTGTGTGCAGTTCTCTTACCTCTTCCACTGTAGTGAATGAGTTTTGGTAAACTCCTAGGGATAGTGGTGCTTGTCTAGAATCACACTGTGAGTCTGTGTGCATTTGGGAACCACTGTCAGAGAAGCGTTTGGTAACATCGTGCATTTGCTGACAGAAAACTGTTTTGAAACCTGTCATGTTGTCAAGTTTTAGTAGCATTAGAAGTTAGTCTTTGCTTATGTGTTGATTAAATGAGTCAGGCATTGACACTAAAGGGTAGTCGTGAAATATGTAGATTGTGTGCAGATCCCTTACCTCTTCCACTGTAGTGAATGAGTTTTGGTAAACTCCTAGGGATAGTGGTGCTTGTCTAGAATCACACTGTGAGTCTGTGTGCATTTGGGAACCACTGTCAGAGAAGCGTTTGGTAACATTGTGCATTTGCTGACAGAAAACTGTTTTGAAACCTGTCATGTTGTCAAGTGTTAGTAGCATTAGAAGCCAGTCTTTGCTTATGTGTTGATTAAATGAGTCAGGCATTGACACTAAAGTGTAGTCGTGAAATATGTAGATTGTGTGCAGTTCCCTTACCTCTTCCACTGTAGTGAATGAGTTTTGGTAAACTCATAGGGATAGCGGTGCTTGTCTAGAATCACACTGTGAGTCTGTGTGCATTTGGGAACCACTGTCAGAGAAACGTTTGGTAACATCGTGCATTTGCTGACAGGAAACTGTTTTGAAACCTGTCATGTTGTCAAGTTTTAGTAGCATTAGAAGCCAGTCTTTGCTTATGTGTTGATTAAATGAGTCAGGCATTGACACTAAAGTGTAGTCGTGAAATATGTAGATTGTGTGCAGTTCCCTTATCACTTCCACTGTAGTGAATTATTTTTGGTAAACTCCTAGGGATAGTGGTGCTTGTCTAGAATCACACTGTGAGTCTGTGCGCATTTGGGAACCACTGTCAGAGAAGCGGTTGGTAACATTGTGCATTTGCTGACAGAAAACTGTTTTGAAACCTGTCATGTTGTCTAGTTTTAGTAGCATTAGAAGCCAGTCTTTGCTTATGCGTTGATAAAATGAGTCATGCTTTGACACTAAAGTACAGTACCATGTAGTATTGTCTTAACTGCCCAGAACTGAAAATTTAATATTTTTACCAAGGCACTGTCCTAGAAGTAGTCTGATGATTTAGTCAGTTTCTAAGTACTTATGTTGTGAACCATTCATTATCAAATAGACTGCTTCAAATGTCCATGCAGTATGCATGTAGTTCTCTAACCACCTACACAGTTGTTTTTCACACCTTCAATTCTCTAGACAGTTTCCATACACTTCCAAGAAACACCCTATCACTCTCTTTGTAGTCTTCTAGTGACCCATTCAGCACCATGTAGTAATTTATTCACTGTGCCAAAACCCAAACATTTATAAATTCACCATGACACTCTCTTTCCAGTACTCTAATGATTCAGTTACTGTCTAAGTATTCATGCACTGAGCCAGGACTTAGCACATGGACTGCTTCAAACCCCTATGCACTATGCATGCAGTCTTTTAACCACCTAGAGATTTGTCTTTTATACTTTCAATTCCCTAGTCAATATCCATATAGTCCAGCAAACATCTTGTCACTCCCTTTGCAGTCTTTTAGTGACCCTTTTAGTACCAAGTACTAATTCATTCCCTGTGCGAAAAGTCTACCAGTTATAAATTCATCCAGGCAGTCTCCTTGCTGTAGTCTAATCATTTAGTCAGTACCCAAGTACTATTGCAGTGAGCCGGGCCTTAGCACATGGACTGCTTTGAATGCCTATCCAGTATGCATTCAGTTCTCTAATGAGCTACACAGTTGTCTTTCGCAGCTTCAATTCCCCAGTTAGTATTCATACACTTGTAGCAAACACACTGTTACTCACCCAGTGTGTCTCTTTTTAGTACTGTAATCATTCAGTTAGTTAGCATGAAGTCTTTTAGTGAGGTAGGCTTTAGGGCATGAACTGCTTCAAAGTAGTATGCATTATGTATGTAGTGTTTTAATCATTGTCACACTTGTGGTTCAGGGCTATAGTTTTTTAGTCTGTTTTTATATAAAATGTGTTTGTACAGTAATGGAATATTGTAAATTTGAAAGTTATTAATATACATTTATTTGTGACTCTTTTTTTGCAGATACTGTTTTTCAACGTTAGAATCGAGAAAGTATGCCAGAAAAAAAAAGAAAAAGAAAAGAACAGAGACAGGAGGATTATTTGAAGAAACATCAACCACAAGTATTGAATGAAAAAGATAATGTGGCTAAAAGGAAAAAATCTTCTGGTAAGATCACAAAGCAATTTATTAAAAATGTTTGTAGGAGCAAACAGAATGTAGAGAATGCTGCAACTTCAAAGAATTTTTTAAGTAAGGAAAAAAATCAAAATAAGAAGAAAAGTAAAAAAGCAAATGTTCAGTCAAAGGAGATAAAGTATGGTAAAAGAAGACAAAATCAGTATAAGGAATTACGCAAAAAAATATTTTACAAGAGAGTAGTGCATAATTTGCTGAAAGATGTGAAGAAATATAAAAAAAGAGCTTTATTTTATAAAAAGAAGAAGAATATTGAAGGCATTGTGGGAAAGGCTTTTGAAGTAAAAAGGAAACTGTTTATTTTAGTGTTAAACAGAATTCGATCACTAGGTAAACCAATCCATGTAATGAAGGCCAAAAGTAGGAGGAAAAGAGTTATTAATAAAAAAAAATGTTGTGATGTTTTTTTGGGAGAATGGAAACACAGTTCTAGTTTAGAGCCTTTTTTTAATGAAGAGAGTTATTCACTAAGTGAAAAATTATTGTATGCAGTTGACACCAGTGGTAGATGTTATGAGGTTAGTGATGGTTGTCCAATGGAGAAAGAGAAAATGGTTGAAAGAAATGCAGAAGAAGTGATAGCTGATGAAGTTTTAGGGAGACGTGCTAAAAACCCTGTGTACACTTGGGATTGCAGTAGTGTTTGTAGTGTACGACAGGAATCTATTGAAAAATTATGTAGTTTTTTACGAGTCTATACTAAAAAAAGTGTAAAACAAAAGATTAAGCTGTTGCAAGGACTAGACCCTTGCAGAGTGAGAAAACATACTGGTTTGCAAGGTCATTCTCTGGCTTGTCTTTCTAGGAAAGTTTGTGAAAGTGTTTTTCACCATTTCAGAATGCTGGCAGTACATCATACTCAAATGCGGAAGTTAGTGAGAAGGTTGTATTATGAAAAAAGTCCAGCACTAAAGTTAAGTGAGTTGAACAGTGCTCTTTTGCGTGGGTCAGTTTCAGATGTGAAGCAGGTCTGTGAGGATATTGAGTTTTGTTACTTTGGGCCTCAGCAAGAGAGTGAAGAAACTGACACATTAGTAGAACAAAATGTTGAAGACAATGTAGAACCTGTAATTACAGAAAAAATTGAGGATGAAATGACAAAGTTTAAGGTAATTTCAGGTGAAAGACCAAATGTTTCTTGTATTTGTTGTCGGCGAAGTCACTATAAAAATCAGACTAGGGGTGTCAATCTGTATTTAAAAAGTGAAATAGAAGATAATGATAAGTGGATGGAATTTGCAACTTATTTGTTGGTAGAGGATTGTTTTGATGTGGGATGTGAGCAGCGTATTTGCAAATATTGTTATAATAAATTAGATGAGAATAAAATGCCTGCTAGAGCTGTTCATAATAATCTAGAGTTGGTTGCTATTCCTCCAGAGCTGATAGATTTAAATACGTATGAGTCTATTCTGATACAATGTGTTAACCCATTTCAGTCTATTGTTCGCATGGAGCCCAAAACAAGTAAATTACCTCCATCAGAGTTGCAAAGAGGATTGAAAGGAAGAGTTTTCTATTTACCATTAGATTTAAGGAAAAATGTTGAAACTATTGGTGTAGATCATGCAGAAAATGAGCCACTAGTCATTCTAGTTAATGGTGTTCCTACTAAGAATAAGAAAATCTGGCAAGAGTTAGTGGATGTTAGAAAAGTGCAAAAGGCATCATTGTATCTGATAAAAAATAATGAGTACTATAGAAATGTGTTTGTTGGAGAAGAAGAAATAGATTTAGCAGAAAATAGTGAAACAATAAGTGGACAAATTGAAAAAGTGGACATGTCCAGATGTGAAGAGATCTATGAACATTACAGTGTACATCCACTTCATTCCAAAGAGGTGATGGGGAATACAATTGAGTTGTTTCAAATGAAAAAAGCAGGAAGTCCCATGAGTGTATGGGAAGAGTGTTTGGAAGCTCGTTGTTTCCCGTAGTTGTTTCCAACAGGAAAAGGTGGACGATATGATGAACGTCCTGTGCAGATTCCTGCATCTGAATATCGGACAACAAGATTATATGCAGAAGATCCAAGATTTCGACAATGTATCCCTTATATGTTTCATCTTCTGTTTGAAAGTGACTTGTCTGGACTTTCATATGCAGTAAATCACATTTTAAAAACTGGAATGCATCTGCAAAATGTAACTGCAAAGGATTTTATGGATAAAGTGCATCTCAGTTGATTAATCTGATGGCATGTCAGCGTGGGACTAATGAATATTG
Organism: Triturus cristatus; assembly: GCF_964204655.1. Lineage (NCBI taxonomy): Eukaryota > Metazoa > Chordata > Amphibia > Caudata > Salamandridae > Triturus > Triturus cristatus. Next base: position 576,104,863 of record NC_140586.1, read on the forward strand.
GTACCGTCGACATGGAGAACTGCAATGCATGCTACGGAACTTGGGAACTCCTTCATGGTTTGTTACACTAAGCTGTGCTGAGTATGCTTGGGATGTTTTAATTGAATTTCTTCGAGAGGCAAATTCCAATATAAATAATATTGAATACAAGACACCTGGAGAATTGTGCTCTTTGGATCCTGTCAATGTATGCAGATATTTCAATCATAGATTTGAAGCTATGATGTCTTTCATCTGCAATAAAAAGAATCCTCCTCTTGGAGAAGTTGTGGATTTCTTTTGGAGAAAGGAGTATCAAGCAAGAGGTGCTCCTCACATACATATGTTGTTATGGGTCAAGGATGCCCCCAAATTTGGAACAGATTCAGATGAAAGTGTTTTGTCTTTCATTGAAGATTATGCTACATGTGCTGTACCAAATAGCAGAGAAGACAAATACTTAAAAGAACAAGTCTTACGATTTCAAAGCCATAGGTGTGGAAAATACTGTCGACGAAAGAACAAGTCAAAGGATAAGTTCTATACCAAATGTCGTTTTGGATTTCCACGTCCTGTATTAGCCAAAGGAAGAGTGAACAGTTTCATGTCAGCTGTACGACATACCATCACAAAAAAGTCTCCGAAAAACACCTACAACTTAAGAAGAAGCGAAGAATCAAAATACATAAATGACTACAACCCAGTTATTTTATCCCTGTGGAACGCTAATATGGATATTCCGTATGTTGCGGACAATTCTATTGCTGTTGCTCGATATGTAACGTCTTACATTACTAAATCAGAAAAGACTGAATTGAAAGAAATGTGGGAAGAGATTTCTCACGAGAAGAGTCTAAGTAGGAAATTATACACTTTCAGTTTAAAAATGTTATCACATCGTGAAATTGGAGCATATGAATGTTCAGATCGGTTATCATCTGCAAGTCTATATTCCAAAAGTAGAAGAATCATTTGGGTGAGTCTAGGTCTTGCAGGAATGCAAAATCGGGTACTGAAATCTGTTCAAGAAATTGAATATTTAGCAGAAAATGACCCTGAAAGTACAGATATTTTGAAAACCAATATGTTGGACACATACTATCCAAAGAGAAGTTATCATCTTGAGAACATGTGTCTCTATGAAGTGTTGCAAAACTACACTTTTAAACAGAATATTACAGAGAACACCAACGATGGAAAATATGGAGTGATTGGTTCTAAAGATTGTCTGGTTAAACAAAGGAATGGAAATTTAATTAATCACAGAAAACTGAGTTGCGACACTGCTGACAAAAGGGAATTTTACTATTTAGCCCTTTTGCAAATGTTCAAACCATGGCGTTCTGAACTGGAATTACTTGGAGATTTTCCCAGCTATGAAGATTCATTTAATGCTTGTAAAGATAGCACACAATGAAGTGCTTTCGCAAATTATGTGAAAATGTTGAATGATGAAATTGATCAAAAAGCTACAATTGCAGCTGAGATTGCTAGAGACAGTTCTCAAGACAGTCAAAGTTCTGCTCCACTGAGTCAAGATCGACTTGGACAACCAATTGTTGAAAATGAAGCAGCGATTGCCATGAATGAGGTGGAAACAGCAATGTATCAAGCACAAAAAGATGCAATAGGAAAGAGCAACTAAATGTTGAACAGAAACAAATATATCAGCAAGTGAAAGAGCAGATTGCCCATGGATTACTTCATGAAAAGAAATACTGCTCATGTACATCATTTCAACCTATCCGAATGTATGTGAGTGGTCAAGCTGGAACAGGAAAGAGTTTCTTAATTAAAGTAATTACAAGTTATCTGCAGACAACAACTGAGTCGCATTTGTCTTGTGTTGTCACTGCTCCAACTGGGTTGGCAGCACATAACATTAAAAGAATGACTTTACATCGTTTACTAATGCTGCCAGTAGAGCATGAGAACAAATTGGAATACCACAAGCTATCTGGAGAAGCTTGTTGTGAAGTTTCAAGAGTGCTGAAGAAAATGAAACTTCTCATTATTGATGAGGTGAGCATGGTTTCAAACTTGATGCTTGCCTTTGTGCATTTAAGAATGCAGCAAATTCTTAAAACAGAGTATGACGTGTTATTTGGAGGAATACACATCATAGTTTTTGGAGATCTACTGCAACTGACACCGGTAAAAGGACAACCGGTATTTAAAACACTTGCCCATGAAGATACTTGGCAGTGTTGGTAATGTGAACATTTAGAGTAATTTTGAATACAAAGAACTGACAACAAACATGAGACAGGCAAATGATGCTGAGTATGGAAGTATTCTTCAAGATATAAGAATTGGAATTCTTTCAAAAAAAGGGAAAGAAGCTTTGGAGAGTCGATTACTTTGCAATGTCTTTCCAAATGAAAATGCAGTTGCTTCAAAAGTGTACGTGGAAATTGCTAAAAATAAGTCAGTGATTTGCTTAATGCCAACACTGCGTGAGTGTTCAATATTCAACGAAGAATTATTAAAATTGGAAAATGAAGAAATTGTCAAAATGGAAGCCATCGATAAAATACTACATGAAGGAATCACTATTATTTTAACGGGTAAGTTGAGATCAAAACTAGATTGTTTAGAAAAAAAAATATCTAAAACTGCTGGTTTGGAAAAGACACTGTATGTGTGTGTAAACTGTCGGGTAATTTTAAGGCGTAATGTGGATGTAGAGAAAGGTTTAGTTAATGGTGCAATGGGCAAAGTGGTGGATTTTGTGAATTATCAGAAAAAAGAAGGAATTGAATTTTTAAAAATTAAATTTGATCAGATTGATGAAGTTAAAGAAATTGGTCGTTGATCAGTTCATTTTTTGCTTGTTAAAAATGTATATGTCCGTAGGAAACAATTTCCATTTTCTCTGGCATATGCAGTGACTATTCATAAATCTCAAGGATTAAGTGTCGACAGTGCATTGGTGAACATTGGATCTACTGTATTTAAAGAGGGTATGGCATATGTTGCTTTGTCGCGAGTCAGAACATTATCTGGTTTGTTTTTGATTGATTTTCATGAGACAAAGGTTACTGCAGATGCAAACTGTGTAAAAAAGTATAATAGGTTAAGAAGGGTGTATGCTCCAAATTTAGGTCAATATCCTGTATTTGAAAAGCGTGTGGTTGGTCGAAAAAGAAGGTTAGAGAATATCTGTTCTGAAGGTATCAAGAAAAGAAAAGAACAAGATAATGTTGTGATTGCAGGTAAAAAGAAATTGGACACTGTTGAAGAGATTGTTGGTTATCAGTTTGAAAATAGTTCTGGTGTCAACTGCTATGCTAATGTAGTGGTCAATGTTGTTTTTTATCTTGAAGACTTGCAAGAGCAAATTATGGAGAATCGGCAAAAAAGATTTTGTTCTCTGTTGCATTCTGTTTATGAAAAATTAACAACAGATGGAAGTAAAATACAATCTGTTTCAGATGTTCATAGTCTTTTGGATGTGTGTTCTGGTTCTACACAATTTACACAAAATATCCAACAAGATGCTCAGGAATTTTTAATGTATATGCTTACCATTTTTGAAAATGAAGGTGTAGAAATAGAAAATATTTTTGGCCTTTCTTACAAATGGGAACATCATTGTGAAAATTCCACGTATACATGTAGCACCAATGTAGACACAGAGATTTCTGTATTTAACATTACCAGACTGTAAATCAGTGGCTTTCAATAAATTAGTGAAAGGTGCAATTCAAAACATGGAGTGTAGCCAATGTAAATCAGAAATGTTATCCACATTATTGTTAACAAAATATGGAAAATACATAATTTTAATGATGCAACGTTGTACAGCTGATGGAAGAAAATTGAATACTTTAATAAAACAATTTGTAGCAGCACAAATATCAATATCAGGAAGGACCTTTGTAGCAATTGCAATAATTTTCCATGATGGTCCTTCCACCGCATCTGGACATTACACTGCCTATCTAAAATGTGACAAAGGCTGGACACTTTGTAATGATGCCCAGTTGGTTTTCAAACAACGTTTGCCTAGGGAATTACAAAATTGCTACCTAATATTTTTGAAGTCAAAGTTTTAGGAAGCTAATTCACTCTCTGAGGAATTTATTATTATAATTTAACAGAACCACCATTGGACAGTTTACATGAAGAAGAAGTGCAAAAATACCATTTGGCCTCAAGGAAAGGTATATTTTTGAATTATGCACTTTTTGGTGGTCATTTATTCGGTGATTAATTTAATGTGGCAACATTTACAGTTTTTATAAGTTAAAGTTATAACATTTTGTAATCTGTAAGCATTTCATATATGTATGATTTGTATTTTCTGGTATTTTACTGAGAATAGTATGTTGTTTTTTTTTTAACAATCTTTCTGATTGTTTTTTTTTTTGCCCGCCGTTAAGTGATGAGTACCATTGAAATCACTATTTCGAGTGAAATTCAATATATTCTGAGAACAGCAAAAAAGGCAAAAAAATTACTTTGTGGAAATTATGTTGTGTTGTAAAAAATGTATTATTATATGTTATAATTTTTATTTTATTTTCTTTCACAGATCCAAATTTTAAAATGAGCAATTTTTAAGAATTTATATTTTAATGAAAAATAGGCAAAAATGAATAACATTTTTTATTCCTATTACTGTGAAGGTAAGTGTAACTAAGTCTCAATATGCAGAATAAGAGGCCTGCAAGAATCTACAAAGTTGAAACACGTTTCTTAAAACACTTTGTTTATGTAGTTTTGAAATCTGACCATAATCAGATATCAAGTGACCTGCAAAAAAAGAGATTTGAGGGGTTCATAATATTTCATCTTTTTAGCTGTTGGAGGACCGGAATCATTTCAATCATTCTTCTTTGAACATCTTTGCAGTCAAAATTTTGTGCTTACCTTCTATCATTCGCAAGGAAATTTAAAAATGGAAATATGTCACTTTTTGTAACATAGTTATTGTGTAAGATACTCTTTCATATTTTCAAAGAGAGGAAAATGCACTCTGTGCACTTTTTATACTGCATGAAAATATAACCTCGTCATGCAGACCACTTTCGGTTGAAAGGGTGTTCTATAAGTGTTGTTGTGCATGATTGCACTTAATACTCATAGAACAAGACACATGTGTGTGAATGGTGCACCATTCTACAATTGGTGTAGGAAAGCACAACAAAGAGAGTTGTTTTAATTTCTCCACATTTTTATATCTTCAATGCATGCTGAAATGTTCAGCATACATTGAAGGAGAAAAATGCATTTTCTCATTGTTTTTGTACAGGAAGGTGTGTCTTCCTATAGAAAAACAAACAGCACATGACACAGATATCCTTGCACTATTGTGCAAGGGTGCCTGTGTCACCACATGGCTGCAGTTTAAGCAGCCGTGCAGAGAGAAGCATAGCTTTGCAACATATTTATGTACATATGTTGCATCCCTGTGCTTCGGAAGTACTACAGCACTCTACAATTAAAGAGGTTACTGTGTGATGCTGCAGCACTTCCTTATAGTTCTGCACTTATACATTCACCATACGCTACTAATGCATTCATTCAGTCAATTACGTACTACACATACATTCATCTAAACTTTCACACACTAACAAAGAAATGTAGCTCTTTTTTTAAACCAGGAAAGTTAGTTCTTACAAGAACTTTTTTTTTTCTTCTTTCTTCTTTTATGTTTTTTTTGGGGTTTTCTGAACAATTTTGTGATTTTTTTTGTTTTTCGAATCTTTACAAAAAACAAAACAGGAGAAACCAAACAATGAACTTCAGGGAACAGTAAAAAAAACAACAAAAAAAACTAGCAAATATGACTTTCCTGCCGGCGGCAGATGAGGTCGATTGACTGCTCGCCATAGCACAAAGTCTTATTGCACCTAGTGCAGAGCACTTTTAAAAATTGAAATTGAGGACGGATGTCCAAGGTTTGGTCTGAGGTATGCACTCTTGACGTGCTCGGCTGCGATGAGGTGGATGGCGCATGAGCAGGAGTGTCTCACATCCGTCGGCACTCTTCACGTGCAAGATTGTTTGGATGAAGGCTCCTCATGTGCTTCATCATACTTGCCGTGCCGCAAGAGTATTTCTTGGTAGGATCCCCTCTCGATAAGACTCTTTTGCAAATCTTACATGTGACCAAGGTGGCATTGGTCTTATTCTGTCCTTCGGCAAAAGTAAAAAATGTCCACACCACTGAAGCAAAACGTTTTTTCTGTGGTTCCTCCGGCAAAAATTCATCCTCAGAGGTTTGAGGTGATGCAGGTGATGCCGGCTGCCCTGAAGCCATTTTTGGTTGCAAAAAGTTAGAACTAAGTGTATACTTAGTCTAAAAAAGTCTTCTTCTCTCCAAAGAGATGGTTCTCCAAAGAAGCTCAAAGAAGAATGATTGAAATGGGTGGGGTCTTTCAATAGTTAGAAGAGGAAGTGTAATGAACCAATCAAATCTCTTTTTTTGCAGGTCACATGGGATCCGCGCACCGTGCGCTTATGCAGCACGCACCCAGCGCGCATCCGCGAAATTGAATTAAAAAGAAATATAGGATTAGATGTCAAAATATATTAGTTTTAAGACTAGTTTAGAGTTTGTCCTCAATTAATATTCACATGCAATACATAAATATGTTTTTTTAAATGTTAAATACTTCACGGGATCCGCGGACCTACCGCGTCACGGACGCATATGACGCATCGCAGAAGCGCCTAGATGTTGCGTTACGTACATCGAACGTATCTCATATAGGCTGGGAGTCGCGAACCGGTCGCATAGCGATCGCGCACTAAACACGTACCCAACGCATACCATGCGCGGATGCTATCGCGTACGGATCGTGAACGGTGCACTTAGGATGTGCGGATCCAAAAACATTGAAAAAAAATATATCTAAAATAAAGTTTTGCTCTCATAGTTAAAAAAATATTTTGAAAAATATAAAAAAATATGTTTGAAAAACCCATTAAGTTCAAATAATATTTTTTAATTTTTAAAAGAATTAATTGAAGAAATATGTTTAAAAAATGGTGATAAAAAAGTATTTAAAAAAAAATAATTAATGAAATTAACACACTGAATTTGAAAAATATAGAAATCCAATCAAAATCATTAAACATGATATCTTTAGAGATAAGTTATAGATAGGAATCAGCATTTAAAAAACCTTTGAAATTCACTGAAAAAACCATAGGTTTCATGCACGTTATAGTTAGGAATTGGCATTTAAAAAACATTTGAAATTCACTGAAAAAACCAAAGGTTTCAGGGGCGTTATAGTTAGGAATTGGCATTTAAAAAACCTTTGAAATTCACTGAAAAAACCATAGGTTTCATGCATGTTATAGTTATGAATTAGCATTTAAAAAACCTTAGAAATTCACTGAAAAAACCATAGGTTTCAGGGGCGTTATAGTTGGCTGGACATTTCCCTCGTACAAAACCCTAGAAATTCCCCTGTTATAGTTAGTTCAGCTAACTATAACTCGCGCCCCCGCAATGCACTGCTGATGACGTCACATATTACATCACTCATGACATGGTCAGTGACATCACTCATGACATCACTGATGACAACTCAAATGACATCACTGATGACAACACTGAGGACATCATCCATGTGATAAATTACTGCATCTTCTCACACCCTAATTTAACCTTTGATACACCAACTCAAAATTTCAGACGTCCATTCTCAAAACCATAGATACTCCAATACCAATAGCTACATACCCCACTCATTAACTCTTAGGTCTACATACACCTCCACTCACTCACCTGTACAGTCACTCATACGTACAGTCACTCCGTACAAGACTATCATATGCATTTATACACCTATATAGACACTCACAGACCGCCAATCATCCATTGAGGTACTGACACACCTAGTCAGTCATGCAAGTAATTAAACACAGTCCAATTTACTCACCTATACAGTTAAACACACTCAAGTTCACTTACTCATAAAAATAGTACCACATTCTTACGCTCTTATACAATCATTGATACAAGCACACACTCATCCATACAGCCACTCTCACAATTACACACTCTCACATATACCCACTTATACTCTTACACGCATATATACTGCCTTTCACATATGTAGTTAGTCACACATGTACCACTGAGATATACATTCAATCCCTAACACACCCATACATACACTCACCCAACCATACAGTTGATCACAAATGCACTCTTAAAACCATAGAATCACCCACTTACACATCTATGCATAGAGTCACACACACCCTACCCACACAAACACTCAGGCACCCATACCATAAAAAAAAAACCATGCAGCCACTTATACACCAACACACAGACACATACAGACATTCACACAGTTTAGTCACTAGACCGCAGTAAGATACATTTAATGACTCACTTATAGAGTCAGTTACGCACCTAGAAAATCATCCATTCACACACTTGTACACCCACTCATTCTTCCACCGGCCTTTCACTATAAATATATAAAATATATTTAAACTTTGCAGAAACACACAGTCACTGGATGACGTCATCAGTGATGTCATCAGTGATGTCATTTGAGATGTCATGAGTGATGTCATGAGTGATGCGGGGCGCGAGTTATAGTTAGCTGAACTAACTATAACAGGGGAATTTCTAGGGTTTTGCACGAGGGAAATGTCCAGCTAACTATAACGCCCTTGAAACCTATGGTTTTTTTCAGTGAATATATATATATATATATGCATATACACATATTATTTTTACTTTTCCGTCTGTTTATTGTTTGCAAATAAATATATATTTCAGACTAACTGGTTCACAATGGTATTTTGAAATTGATTTGTTTGGATTGCTATGGTTACATAAAGTTGCATTCTGGTTTTACTAGCAAAGATACCCAAAATATTAAAAGGTAAGAGATAAAATAAGAGCATGTAAATTTGAAAAATTATAATAGTTCGAGACCATAGTATATTTATTTAATAAATCTTCTTGCAGTTTATCTTAACTGATCGATGATGAAAGCAAGAAATCTATAGTCAAGCGAGATTGCTTTGTAAAGACAAACTCGTCATTATGGTCATTTTTGCCAGAAGTAAAATACCAATTTAAGAACTAGCAAATAAGCAAAAAATATTCCTTTGAATAAATAAAATGTTCTTTTAAAGAGGGTTATTTAAAGAGTGTAAGCCCTGGATAAAAAAATCAGGTATCCCGTAATGGGGATCTTAATAATCTTTGAATGAACTATATTTCAATAATCTTACAAAAAGGTATATTAATAATAGGAAATTACAAGAAAAATAAGAATTTAACATATTATTTTTCCTCATTGCAGTACTCATTTGTACCTTTTAATTGAACGTACTGAAGAAAATATCCATCCATTGTTGAAGCCAATTGAGAAGGGCCTATATAGTACTAGCTCAGGTATGTGATGCAATTCATTGGTAGATGATAGACATAATTGTGATGATTCTATATTCTGAGTTAAACGTAAAGAGACCTTCGAACTCTGAAATTAATTAGAAACAAATATTTTCAAGGATTTATTCCCAGGTTATCAAATACAACGCTGCTAGATATAATACAAGCAAGGCTTTGGGAATATAATCTGATTTAACCATATAGATGTTTAAAGTTAAAAAGAAATGACATCAATATGTTGAAACATTACTGTTTTTATGAAGAAATTTATGATTTAGAAGTTGATAAATATGCCATATGAATTTATGACGGATGAGACGAAGGAATGTCCATTTTTTAGAATAACAAGACCATACACGTACAATAAGAACGCATTCAAAGTAATTATGAAAACCTTTGAAATATGTTGGCGGAAATACGATATTTTTAACTGTCGAATGGGAATAGTTTTATAGGATGTATCAATGAGGATATTTGCCCAAGTTGTTGAATAGAAGAACAGTTGAGAAAGACAAAGGAATGTGTCTATAGGTTGGTTTTTAACACAGTCTTTATGTATTTTATTTAGATTATTTTTAACTTGAAATCATTGTCATGAAGAAGGTGACGATCCTTTTTAACACCGAAATGCCGCGTCGACAGTCTTTTTATAATGTATGTTTTAAATAAAAAATCATGATCAATTGTTTTTAAATGGGTTTTGTTAAAATATTATGATTTGTATGAAACAATATGCTGATAAATAAAATAGAACACTAGAATATTCTTTTGAATTTGAATTGATTTTAACTGTGGGGCATATTGTATAAACAAACATGTAAATTTGGCAACCTGGTAAAATTAGACCTTGTAAAAGTTTGTTCTTAAAACTTTTGTGCTTATTAAGTATCCAGGTCTAGCTGGATAGATAACTGGGTTTGAAGATATCGATCTTTTCCCCCTGTAAGAAAAGGAAAAGGGAATTTTGTTTTTTGTTTAAGTGCTCATACCCATCCCTAATAATGATAACTATAGCTGATACATTTCTGTGGTTTTGTTAGTTAAAAATTGTATGTTTTACTGACATTTTGACCTAAGTATAATGACTCTTTAACCTTTGGTTTCTCTCTGAATATATAAACGTATACACACAAATATGTATACACATACATGTATACACACACATATATATTCACAGAGAAAATCAAAGATTAAAGTGGCTTTATGGTTACTTGAAAATTCCAATGCCAACATTACGTTTTCAAATTAAAAAAACACATAAATTCACCAGTTATAGTTATCAGAGCCAACTGTAATTTGTGCACCCACTAAGCACTGCTTAAGACCTCACATATTACATTACTGTTAGAGACAGCGTTTTCCAGCTGGTTGAGGTGCATTAAAGCCAGTCAGAATCCACTGTATTAGAAAAGATGAGTACTATACACATGTCCGATAACCTGTGCTCATCCTTGAGTTGCTTGGCACTGAGCAGTCAGGCTTATACTGAGGGCCCAAGTGTAAAGTAGGGGCACAACACTACCCTCGCAACAGACTGTGTACGCCCCAAAAAGACTCCACACTGTATGCATAAAACAATGGGCTTTGTATTACAAACACAAATACACTTTACAATTCTATGCAATTGACAACATTGTCCTTTAGCAGCAAAACGGCATGAACATATATGCCCTAATCAGAGTAATTCATCCAACATGACATTCCCCTATATCACGTATCCCTAACAGTTGCAATGGTCAAGCAATCACATGTCTTTGACTACGCCTCGTGACCCAGCCCATCAGTCACTCAAGTATACCAGCCAACTATACCTGTTGCTCCTGCTGGCGCTATGTTGATTAGATTGTTGGAACTGCCCAAAATAGAAATAAGCAGATACTTATTTTTGTCCATCCAGATTAGACCTCCAGGCTCCCAGCTGCACTTGCATGGGTGCAGGATCGCTATCCCCCGTGGACAAAAGGTTGTAAACCAGGAAGCTGGCATGCTTCTAAGTCTGTAGAAATGTTTCCCCTTAAGCAGAGGAGCTAGCTGCCATTGCTCCCGACAGCCAGCCATAGGTGGCCACAAGGCACAACGAAACCTCATTGGGCCCCGTCTTGATCTTTTCCACAACAAAGTACCTTGTGGTGGGCGTCCAGGGTGAGGGAGCTAGTGACCTTGGATGGAGGCCTCGATGTCAGGCACTGTCGTCCTCCCGATCTAGAGGTTGAAGACAGTCTCAGCTGACAGCTCAGGTCCCCCAGCAGCACCCTTCGAACACCACACACTCTGGAGTGCAAGCTAGCACATGTCTCTTGCTTGCAAGCATGGGTCCCTCGGACTCTGCAAGCTTCGCCCACACTCTTCAAACTCCTCACATCATGGAACCTCAGGTGGGCTGCTGATCTTTACGAGCACACTCCTCTGCATAGTGTGATGACGGTTTATGTGAGGACTGTCCGTGTCCAAAACGACGATCACGTCCACCTGTTTCTGCCAGACCCTGCATTGTCTTTATGATCTTGAGGAAATGGGGAGAACCTTTGTGTCCCTGGGTGCTTGTGTACAGGAGGCCAGCCACCCAGCCCTTGGAGAGAACTTAGGGGGTAATTATACCCACAATGGCTTATGAAGAAGCGATCAGTTCAAAATGCTCACTCAATTTTGTCCTGTCTGCCATCCTATGCTGGGCAGTTGATCACTATCTTCAGTGGGGCCAATACCCATGCCCCTTGGGATGCAGGTCCCAATTCCACCCCCAGAATGGCCCCTCAATCAAAAGGTCTGCAGTTTCCCTTGAGCCCCTAGTTTATAGCCTTCTATTAGGAATGCACAGATGTAGCTGTCCCCCCAGCACCTAGATGTGAATTGGAGACAGACTGATGGGCACACAGATCCACGAGCATCGAAATTCCCACTTGCCCAAAGTGATATTTCCAAATACTTAATGTCGAATCCACTCACACTACCAGAGAGGATTCACCATTATGAACTCATTGATATCAAACCCTATACTTCTACTATTCTGCATGTAGGAAATACTGCTCAAAGCCTTTCCCTACATTCCCCAATGCAAATACAATGCGAGAAGCAGGCAACTTTGTACCAAACACACCATCCGGTGCCGTTTACCACCCTTGCATGTAACATGCACATGACTTACCTCTTCCATCTGTCCCCAAGGAGAATTCCTATATAGCAAGAGAAATGCAGATCCTTGGAACATAGATTTTGAAATGCCAAGATGAATAACAGTAAACTGCGCTCACTGGCCCCACCAGGGCAAATCTGTGACATGATCGATAAGTGATCTCTGTCGATGACGGAACCAGTACATTAGGCCCACAGAGGATCATTTGAGGTACATGCCCTGGGTATATGTCTTACTCCTAGACAAGGGACTTACAGCTAACTCTAATCAGCCAATCATATATACACCAATCACCAGAATGTATATGACAAGCACAGCGCTTTGCACTGAGTGCCAGTGTCAAACATGCTCAAAGTCCTAAGGCTAGCGTCCAGATCAGCAGAAAACCACTAAGGAGAAAATCAAAAAGTTGAGGGAAAGCACCTAGAAAGGGCCATTTCCAACAATTACTCATGACATGTTCTGTGACATAATTTATGATGTAATTTATGACATCATGACATCTCAAATGACATCATTGATGAATCACTGATGACGTTATCCATCAAGTCTGTTAGTTTGTTTTATACTTTGCATAGTGGCTGATAAGTGTAATCCTTATTCTCTACCTAATTTTGTACAACCTCTGCTGCTAACGGCGCAAGTGTTTACAAAATGTTTATGCTTCTAATGAGTTGTAGGTGTTGTGAGAAATTGGGTTGTTGGTTGACTGTGGTGTGAACCCTAGTCAAGCAACAGCCACAATCCCTTGCAAGTTGAAAAAGTCAGTAGACCCAGAGTTTTGAATTTCTAAAGTTTTTTGTAAAATCTAGCCCTAAAAGATCAAAGCTCCAACCGCGGACATCTAGTCGTGCGAGACCAGGTCAAAGTTAAAAAATATGGGCAACTGAGATGCTTTGCAACTGGGATACAGGATCTGTATTGGGTCTGGTCTTTGTTTACCTTTGGATTAAGAAACATTGCTGAGAAAAATGTTCTGAGAAGGTAAAGTTTAGCTGCGCAAGGCTGCAAGAGGTATCTGAGGACGGAGTGTCATCGTTGGATAGCCTTGAGTCGAAGTTGCAGTGAATATTTCTATGCTTGGACATTGATCTTTGAAATAGAAAACACAGATCTCCAGCGGGATGAGGCAGAGGTCTAAAATGGAAGACAGTTCCGCGAGGCTGGATATCTTTTTGGCAAAGGACTGATGAAAATTATTTGCTGCTATGGAGGAAAATGTAGCAGTGAAGTCATTCTAACTGGCGATGCACCTCAGGCAAACAGGCAAGCAGGTTGGTTCCCAGTATTCTCCTGGTTCTCAGACCAATTTTGGGCCAAAAATATTTTAAGTCCTCACTTTTGTAAATTGGTCATCTGACTAAAGGTCTAGGACTGGTGGGACACCTATTTGGCTGTCATGACTCACTCAGGCTGGGTCCAGGTGAGAGTTCAAGATGGTGGGGGCCTTTTGTGTCCCTGTGGCTCTGAATAAGAGGCCAGCTAACTATCCCTTGAAGTCACTCTGGCAGTCCTGAGTTCAGGTAAAGATGCAGGTCTTCACAGAAGAACCGACCTCTGAGGGTTCAAGGCCGGGTCCGTAAAATAAAGCAGTCCTTCCAGGAGCAGCATCAGTCTTGCAGGGTGCACAGCATGTCACAGCAGCAGACAGTCCTCTGAAAGTCCTTCTGCATGACCAGGAGTGAACTGAAGAGTGAGTCTATGTGTATATCCTGGTGCCCTTCTTCTGGAAGGTGGGAGGAGCTTCTAGAAATGTTATTTGAAGTGCATGGAAACTCCTGCCTCCCTCTGCCCTGGCTTCAAGATGGCTGCAGTGACAGGGAGGTGTTAGGTCATTTGTGTTAAGGCAGAGCACACCCTATTCAGTTGTAAGTGGGATTTGCTCAGCTTTGCCCACCATTACTGCCAGTAGATGGCCGATTGAGGCACACCTTAATCCCTCTATTGTGTGACTGTCAGGGAGGAATTCACAAAGTCAAACTATCAGCTACACCCGGTCATTTGAACCAAGACAGGATGCAGGCCCAACAGGGCTTTGGGCAGGAAAATGTCAGCTTTTTAAATAAGGAATTTTCAAAATTCCATTGAAAAATCAGATTTCACAATTAAAGAAGGTTTATCAATACAATTTCTTAGATATCAAACATGACATATCTACTTACTATCAACTGGAAATGAAAGCACATTTAATGTAATAAGGAATCTTCAATGTTATCCCATGGGAGGGGTAGGCCTCACAGTAGCGAAAAAGTAATTTAAGAGATTTTCACTACCAGGACATGTAAAACATAGAACTACATGTCCAACCTTTCAATTACACAGCACCCTGCCCTATGGGCTATCTAGGGCCTACCTTAGGGGTGACCTTCATGTAATAAAAGGGGAGTTTAAGGCGTAGCAAGGAGTTTTGCACGCCTGGAACATGTTTCAAGGTGCTACTTAAGAGGGTGGCACAATAAGTGCTGCAGGCCAACTGGTAGCATTCATTTACTTACCCTGGGTAAATGGTATAACGCTCTACAAGGGACTTATTAGTAAATTGAATATGCCAATTGGGTGTATGCCAATCGGGCCATGTTTAGGGGAGTGCAAACAAGCACTTTAGCACTGGTTAGCAGTGGTAAAGTGCACAGAGTCATAAGGCCAGTAAAAACAAACTTCTGCACAAAAATATAAGGTAGAAGGAAAAAGATTTGGGGGAAGACTACCCTAAGGATGACAGGTCTAAGAGGTGTGTAGATGTATTGAGCATATTATGAATGTTTGTGTACAGGACTAACACTGTCTGCAGGTGACAGTTGACTTGCACACAGTTTTTGAAAAAAAAGTTTGTAACAGTGCAATAATTGTAATCATCCTTAAATATTGTAAGGAAATTATCTCAACATGAACATTATTATATAGGAGAGACGACTGTGTGCTCCAGGTATTTTCACATGTACATATGCTTGATAACCCACAAATGCTGATCTAGCAATAACATCTTCAGCAGAGTATAAAGGGTGTGAGTAGTAACACCTTTAGCACCTTCAGGCCTTGGTTGTTTATAGTGAGTAGTTTCTCTTTGGAGAGGGATTCACATAGAGTGAACACTGTTTTTAGTAGATACTGTTTAATAATCTGTCCCCACTTTTATACACTTGTCCACTTCATTTCTCATGAGAGGTTTGCTAACTGGGAAGGGTTTGATACATGATAAAGGCTGTCCATAATAGGGCATTAGTTATGTAACAGATATTGAGTGGGTGGAGAAAGTTGGTTTTCTCTGAAAATTTGTATACAGATTGAACACCATGTTCAGTAGGGGTTACCCATCTATGTGTGGTTGATTGTCACCAGGAGCCCAGTTACCCATGAAGTGTCTAGTATAGTGTCAATGTTGCACATCACAGAAGCTTGCTTCACCTCAGGAGGTTCTATACGTAATGGCATTAATGATGCTTCATATTATTCTGCGCTATTTTCTACTTACTTTCATACCTCTAATGCCATACTCCTTTTAGAGTAATGTGTGCAAAAGTAGTTTTGATTATGTTATCAGTGATGTCATCAATAGTCATCAATTATGTCATTTGAGATGTCATCAGTGATATCATAAACAATGTCAGAGAATATGTCATGAGTGATGTGAGCTCAGAAGCAGTGCATGGCAGGGGTGCAAGTTATGGTTAGCTGTGCTAAACATAACTGGTGAATTTCTATGCTTTTTTAGTTCAAAACATTAGGCTGGCACTGAAATTTTCACATACCTTTAACATAACTTTAACCCTTGGTTTTTACAAAAATGTAAATTAAAATGTCATTACAATTCCAAATTATAACATCCCTTTAACCATTGATTTTCTTAGAGAATTTCTAGTATCACCATATGTAAACCCAACCCCTGACCACACATGACCTTTGGCTATGTGCAGTGGGAGGTTGGCCACAGGACCCTGTCTGTGACCTGGCCCTGCAGTCTACCCCTCCCAGGAAAGCAGAGCTGCGTGATTGGCTGCAGGGTCTGGCCCATGGTCAGTCCTTGCAATTGACCCTCCGTGGACACTCAACCCCAGTCATGCAATGCCTTCGTTTGTGAGTTTTGTGTGATTGGACGCATTGGTAGGCCAGTGGACATCAGTGACGTCATTAAGTAACTCATAGAACATGCCATGAGTGATGTAATATGTGAGGTCATAAGCAGTGCATGGTGAGGGCACAAGTTATAATTAGGACTCTTAGCTATAACCAGCAAATTTCTGTGTTTTGTTTTGTTCAGAACATTAATGTTGTCATTTACATAATCACCTAACTGTAACTTTTCTTTAACCTTTGTTTTTTTCAGTGAATATCTAGCTTAAAAAAAGTAAATTAATATTTTATTACCATATGTACATCCAACCCCCGCCGGGGTCTGCAGGGCCTGGTCGCAAAACCCCCATAGGCAGCCAACCCCACACTGTGCATTGCCTTTTGTTGCGTGCAGCGTGGGGTTGTCCACAGGGCCTGGCTTGCACCAGTCCCGGTGCTCAACTCGTCTCAGGCAGCCACCCAGAGGAAGCCAACCCCATGCCATGCACAGCCCTTGGTTATGTGTGGCATGGAGTTAGTGGCAAGGCCTATTTTGCAGCCAGGCACTGCTTCCAACTTCTCACAGGCAGCCAACCATACACTGTGCACAGCCGTGTGTACTGGGGGTTGGTCACAGGGCCTAGACTGCAGTCAGCCCTGTGGCCAAACCCCCAGCAGGTTGACAACCCCACACCACACACAGCTTTTGGCATGGCCAGCACATGGTTAGCCTTGGGGACTCAGGGACTCCATCCCCTGGGGCCAAAACATATATAATGAGGGTAGGGCGCATCCAGCCTCCTCTTTATCCTTTAATTGACCCCAGGGACCCCATCCCTGAGGTCAAATATAAGGAAATAAGAGATGGGGACTTGCATACTCCTTCCCCTAGCCTTAATAGGCTCCGGGGACAACATCATCTGGGTCTAAATGCAATACAAAATGGGAGCGTGGCACATGCCCCCCCTCCCAAGCCTTCTTGTGCCTCAGGGACTCCATCCACAATGCCAAAATCGGAGGGAAGGGGGTGCATGCAGCCCCTCTCCATGAGCCTTATTAGGTCCTGCGGCCATATCCCCAGGGCTGTATTTATTTTTAAAGGAGAATGGGGCTGGCTAGCCCTCATCCCTGAGTCTCATTAGGCCCTGGGGACCCCATCTGGCCAGCAGCTATTTTTAAGTGGAGGGGCCGTGTTTTTGGCCCCAGGAATCCTATCCCTGGTGCGCAATGCATTTATTAAGGCGAGGGGCCCCCTTGCCGAGCCTTAAAGAAGTCTATTTTGGCCCTGGGGACCCCATCTCCTGGTGCCTCTATTTTAAATAGGTGGGTGCCCCAGTGCCCCCCGGGGCATCCACTAAACACCACGTTTAGGGCCACAAGAGGAGCCTTTGGGCCACTCTGACCCAAACCAGCTCCCTGCATGTTGTGGGAGCCATCATGGTGCCTGCCTTGCGGAAGTACCTGTTTATACTGTTCCCTCTGGGTTGGAGCAATCCATTGATCTGTTTCCCTGCCTGAATCACTGCGGACAGGGAAACAGATCTCAAATCTGCTCCCAGTTGGCGGGAGCATTTTCAAAGTTCCCACCCACTGGGAGCAGACTTTGTGTATGCTCCTGCCAGATGGGACACATGTGTCCCAGTCTGCGCCGGTGCATGCAGGGAAACTGCTGTGTCCCAGGGGTGGGCTCCCCAGAACACAGCAAGTGAGCTGGTCCCTGGGGAAGGGGACCTCAGGGCCAATAAAGCAGGGCTGGACTAGCTGTGGGGGACATCAAGTGTTTCCTCAGGAGGCGGAAAGGGTGGAGCGATTTTGTAACGTTATCCCCCCACCCGGGGGCTGGTCTAACAAAATTGCTAGGGCTACTTTGGGTTCCCAGTCAGGCCCTGGAATAAAGGCTCAGGGAGGAGGGCCACGTACCCTCTTCCCATTTAGAAAAGGTGACGGTCCTGGGGGATGGTGTCCCCGGGGTCTTTTAAAGGCTAGGGGAGGGGAGCCGTGCACCCTCTCCCCTTAAAAAATACTGTGAGGCCAGGGTGATGGGGTCCCTGGGGCCAAATATGGCTTAGGGAAGGGGGATAATTGCCCCATCCCCATGTTTAGTAAATCAGGCCTCAGAAATTGAGTCCCTGGGGCCGAATACAGTTTGGAGATTAGGGCACTGCACCCCCTCCCCCTATTAATGAATCAGGCCCAGGGGACTCAGGTCTTCGGGCCAAATATGACATGGGGAGGGGGGCTGGCACCCCCTCACCATCTTAAAAAATAAGGCCTTAAGGAATGGGGTTCTTGGGTCTGAATACAGCTTGGGGAGGGTTTCCACACACCCCCTCCCCTTAACTAAACAAAGCAGCCCTGTGCCCCCATGATGTGTTTTTTTTGTTTGATCTGATGGCAAAAATTGCCATTACAAGTTTGACCCCAGGATGGTCTCTCTGGTCCCCTCCATTGGGTCTAGGAGTGCAGGGTTTTGCTATCCTGCCCCAATATATTATTTTCTTTTTTAAAGTTCAGGACTGGGGACTAAGTCCCTGAGACCTGTAATGGCTGCCAGGAACATTTTTGTTATGTTTCTGGCAGCCAATCAGAGCACTTGCTCCTGTGAGAGTCCGACTCCCGCTGGAGTAAGATGATCCAAGGGAAAAAAGATCTCCCGTGGCCAGTCAGAATGCTCTAGTTTCTTAAATTAGGTTCAACAAGGGACTCTTGCGAGAGTCCTTTGAACCAAACTGTCCAGATATATAAATATGTTTTAACTTCAATTTCAAGTAATCAGGGGAGAATGGATCACTTGTTCTGTTTTTACCAGGGTCTGGGGTTCTTACCTTCTAAAAAACCCTCATTCACGTATTACTAGTGGTAGTGGTATATCTTGGTTGTCCGCTTTTGTTTCTTACATGAAAAGCATCATCATTGGGTCTTATATGTGCTTTCCTCCACCAGGAGGGAAACCAACTGGTTATTCGCAGTAGTGATCAGGGATGGTGATCAGGAGCAGTGAGGGTGAGAGTGGAGTGAGCTTAAAATTACCTCCTTGCCCCTGGTTTAAATTTATTTAGTCAGGGGTGGGGAAAGATTAAAAAGAATTGCGGTGCGTGAATAGAAGGGCTACTGATCTATAGCACCTGTGTTAGGAAATAGGTGGTCAAGCGGTCGACATGTTTCAGCCCTATGGTTGCCCAGTCGGGTCGGAGGGCTTTCTTCAGGCCCGGATTGGCAGGTCACAATTGTGTGTCCTGCGAAGGTAAGTAATTGCACTTACGTTTTCTCCTTAGAGCGTCAAGAAGTGCGCTGAAGTGTTATGGGTCAGTTGTACCTATAACAATAGCTCTGCTATTTTTATCTGTGTGTATTGTATTGTGGGGGAGCCGAAGGAAGGAATTTTGGAGAACTGAAATATATCGTTTTTAAAAATTGCACTTACCCGCACTGTAAAAAACTTTATTCACTCTCGCATTTTGTGAGGGATAGAGCATTGGGTCCTCCTTACGGAGAAGTCGTGAAGCATTTCTCCTCACTTCCGGTCGACACCTGAGCACCGCCATTTTGGTTGTCGCTCTAGTGGTTGAACCACTACAGCCGGGCCTCTATTTAGGAGGGGACATGCAAGCGCGCAGCAGGCGTGCCGATGGCACGCCGGAGGCGCGCCACATGCAAGCCCGTCTGCGCCCGTCCGCGCCTCGACCGCTCCTAGCGCCAGCCACGCTGTGCGGCCTGCCCAAAGTCCTTTTAAATATACAAAGGAACAACTATTGGACATTGGGAACAAGGTCAGTAGGGGAGAGAAGGTTACTAGGGCGCTGCAGCCCAGCCCGGTCCTTGAGTGTGGCTTGCTCAACTGCAGCTCCCTGGCCAAACACCATCAGGAGGTGTCAATTCTGGTGGAAGATCTGCAACTGGATGTGTAATTTCTGACGGAGACATGGTGTAGTAATGACTCCCTGGTGGAACTGGGGCTCGCCTGCCCGGAGGGCTATAAGATTTTTCATAAGCCCAGAGCAACGGGGAGAGGCGGAGGGGTTGGGGTGATGTTCAAGGATACCTGGGATTTTGGCCCGTTTAAGGTTGATGAGGTGGTGGGTATTGAGCTATTAGGATTCACCCTACAAGAACAGAGGGGAAGCTCCTTACTGGGATGGTCGGATACAGACCCCCAAGCTCTAATACTCAGTACCAGGCGCTCCTGGATGTCATCGACGCCCAGTCACTGACACACTCCAGAATGCTGCTCCTGGGCGATTTCAATTTGTGGGAGAATGGGATTTTAGACGGCCACTTAAGAGATCTCAGGGAAACCTGTGAGAGTTGCAACCTGCATCAGCTGGTCCAACAACCCACCCATCAAGGGGGGCACATTCTGGATCTTCTGTTCGCAGACTGTAATGAAACTGAGGTGATTAACATTCTACCTCAGACTTGGACTGACCACTCGCTGATCCAGTTTCGGATTCGAAAACCTGGTGGAGAAGCAACTAGGCTACCTCCTGTAACATATCGTATGGGGAGAGACTGGGCTAAACTTACGAAAAGCCGGACGGAGCCGCTTTTTCAAAATCTGCCTCCTTTTAACCCCTATGGGTCAGTGGGTACAAACTATCGTCTGTACCATAACTACATCCACGAAGTACTGGATCAGCATGTGCCTCTGAAGTGCCTGAAGGCCAAAATTAAACATTCCGCACCGTGGTTTACTGAAGAGCTGAGTATTACACGCAGGTCCTGTCGGTTGGCAGAGAGGAAATGGCGCAGGCACTATGCTGAGCATGACAAAGTGGCTTTCAAAGGGGTGCTAGCTCAGTACAAGGAGCTGATTGTTAAAGCCAAGGCAGACTTTTTTTACCAATACCATCCTGTCATCATCGAATAGCGCCAGAGCTCTCTTTAAGATCGTCAGAGACCTCTCCACCCCCACTAGTCTGGGAAATAAAGTGGTGGCCTCACAGGCACTATGTGACAAAATTGCCTCCCATTTTGAGGAGAAAATTTCAAAAATTGTAGGGGGGCTTTCTTTGTGTGACGCTTCCCCCCAAAACACTCATGGTCATAGGCCTGCGGAAGAACCAGGGGTGGTAACCTCTTTGGAGCACTTTACACCGCTTACAGATGAGCTGTTTAACAGCTGTGCACAGAATGTGAGGTCAGGGTCTCCGCTAGACCCCTTACCTAACAATATCTGGAAAGAGCATGCACAGGCACTGCTTCCCCGGATGTGGCAGATATGCTGCCAATCCTTGGAGGAAGGGGTGGTGCCTGAAGCATGGAAGCTGGCAGTGGTTACTCCCTTACTAAAGAAGCCATCTCTGGACCCAGGAGATCCCACTAGTTTTAGACCTATCTCCCTGCTGCCTTTTCCTATAAAAATTCTTTTTTTTTTTATAACTTTATTTTTGTGCAGGCATGAAAAGATTACAGATGTGGCACGTCCATACCATCTTGTCAAACTTACATCTTGTTATTAGTCCACAGCCGTTATGCCCATAACCCAGAGGCTGGGCAGCAACACCTAGGTATTCCAATAGTGTGCAAATGTTTCCAATGTTACGCGTTCCACATGGAACCCCACGATCCTGCTTTTTGTCTATTTTCTCCCACAACACCCCCCCCCTTCCCCCACTACCCCCTACAGAACTAATAGCACGTCCCCCTCCAGGGTTGACCGATAGCTCCCAAGTCCATCCAACTATGTGTCACCAGTCCACCGGTTTTATTCGTGCATAGTGCATTAGTGCTTGTCCCCCCTCCCATAACACAATATAGCAACTCGCATGTACGGAATCTCTAAATGAATCACTGTCACTGTCTTGTATGGGTACTCATCGTTATCAGGTGGTCCCTCCCGCCCATCCCCGCCATCTACCCCTCTATGTGTGTCCTCCTATGTGTCCCACCTCTAGGCCATGGTATTGTCTCCATTTGCTCCATATCTTTCGGAATTTTTTTGGACAGCCTCTAGCTTTGTATGTCACTCGTTCTGCTGCCATATAGAGGTCCAGACCTCTCCTCCATTCCTCTATCACTGGCCGCTCCGCCACCCCCCAATATTTCGCAATGTCCCTTTTCGCTACCACCAGCGCCAACACCAGGAAAATGATATGTGGGCGCGGCAGGTCTACTTCGGTCACCATTCCCAGTAGCGCCAGTTTCGGGTCTAGTGTTAGCTCTATTCCCAACACCTCCCCCAATTCTGTGAAGATGTGAGACCAATACGTTTGAATGTTCTCACAGGACCATATAGTGTGATAGAAATCTCCCTGTTCGGTATTGCATCGAAGACACGTGGCGTCTGCTATCCTACCCATCTTGTGGAGACGCCTCCGGTCGAAGTATGTCCTGTGTAATACATTTAATTGGATCAGCCTCAGCCGTGACTTAATGGCGACTTCTCGGGGGTGCATCAGTATCAGCTCCCAGTCTAAGTCCTCTAGCTGCCCTACGTCCGCCTCCCATGTACCTCTGAGTTTCGCCAGATTTCCCAACATGTTGTTTGTGAGGGTTTTATATGTAAGCGACACTGCCTGGTGTACCATCTGCTCCTGTAGGAGTCTCCCTTCCAAAGGTGCATATTCCGGTATGTCCCGTAGTGACATCTGCTGTGCATTCCAGGCATGTACTAACTGCAGGTGCTTGTACCGTTGTGTGTGGTGTAAACCGAACTCCGCCTGCAGCATCGCGAACGTCTTCAGCTCACCTTTACTAATCACGTCCCCAATGGTGGAGATCCCTATGTCATCCCACCTTTGGAAGCCTTTCAGTTTATGGAGTTCCTTGAACCATTTGCAGTGCCACAGTGGTGTCTGACGTGTTGGCCTCCCCTCCCATCCCGTGGATCTAGTAGCTCGGGACCATGCTCTAATCGTAATCAAAGTCGCTGGCAGGAGCGTTCTCTCCGCCTTTCCCCCATACAGATAGTGAAGTATATTGTGTGCGGATAATTTATGCCTCTCTAATGCATATGTTGGGTGGTCCGCTGGTGCGTGCAGCCAGTCATTAATGGGGGTCAGGTGTTCCGCCCAATAGTATGCCTCCAGGTTCGGTAATGAAATCCCTCCACTATATTGATGTCGCTGGAGTGTCTGGAGCGCAATGCGTGGTTGTTTGCCTAGCCATATGAATGACCGCAGGTCTGCGTGTATTCTGGTGATAGTGTTAGTCGGAAGCGGATAGTACTCATTTTGAAGTGCGTAGAGGAATTTGGGTAGGGTAATCATCTTATACATCGCCGCCCTTCCCAGTAGGGTGAGCGGCAACTGTCTCCATCTTGTCATATCCTCTACTGCCTCCTTCAGTATTCGTTCCACATTTCTCTGGAACGAGAGCTTTTTGTCCAAGGTGACATATACCCCAAGGTACTGGAACCCCTCAGCGGTGGTGAGTAGACGGTCCGGTAGCGTTACTCCCTGTACTGCTCCCCGTGGCGTATACAAGACTGATTTATGCCAGTTGATGGTATGGCCTGCCATTACCCCAAAGTCTTCCAACTCTCTGAACAACTTCCCTACGGAGACATCGGGGTTCGTGATATACAACAGTACATCGTCTGCATATAACGAAACCTTTTCCTGAGTATCCCCCGACTCGGTACACCTGAAGCCATGGATCTCTGGGTTCTGTCGAATTTTGTCCGCCAGTATTTCTATAGTGAGAGTGAAAAGGAGAGGGGACAGCGGGCATCCTTGTCTGGTGCCCCGCTCCACCCGGAATTCGCGCGATAAGCACCCATTCACTCGTACCCGCGCTTTCGGCGCCGCGTATAGCAGCCCTATCCATTTCTGAAAGTGTGGGCCAAAGCCAAACCGACGCAACACTGCCATGAGAAAGGGCCAATGTACCGCATCGAACGCTTTTTCCGCGTCCAAGGACAGGAACCAGTGCGGCTCCGTTCTACCTTGTATTTCTTGGAGCCAGTTGTGGGTCCATCGGAGGTTGAGTTTTGTCGCTCTATCCGGCAAAAATCCGGATTGGTCTGTGTGTATAAGGTCTGGGACCACCGTCCGTAGGTGCGCCGCTAGAATTGTGGCCAGTACTTTGACCTCCATATTTAGGAGGGAGATGGGGCGGTACGAGGCACAATCCTCCTTCGGCTTGCCCTGTTTGTAGATCGGCACTATGGTTGCTAATGCTAGATCTCGTGGGAGTCTCCCTAGTCCGTATGCTTCAACATATAGAGCCAACAGGTGAGGCGTCAATAGGTCAGCTGTCTTTTTAAAGAATTCCGCCGGGAACCCGTTGGGCCCCGGTGTTTTCCCCGTTTTTAATTTATTGATGGCTGCGGAGATCTCCTCCAGTGTGATTCCCGCCTCCAAAGGGGCGCTGAGTTCCTCATCCAATACTGGGATATCCAGATTTTCCATATAAAGTAAGGCCTCGTCCACTGACCCGAGGTCTCGGCCCCTATAGAAGTTCTCATAGTGAAGTGCGAAGGCTTCTGCTATGCCCCTGTCGGTAGTTTCCAGGCCTCCCCCATCCTTCCTGATTCGTTCCACCCACCTCGCGGCGTGTTCTTTCCTGCTAAGCCAAGCCAGGAGCTTGCCTGAGTTGTCGCCTACATCATACAGGCGGTGTAACGTTGCTAGGGCTTGCGTCTTTGCCTCATTAGAGACCAGTTCCCTATACTCCTTCTGTTTGTCTTGCAGTTGCCGCAGTATACCGTCCCCTCGGTTTACAAGGTAGTGTCTTTCTAGGGTCAGGATTTCGAGTTCTAACGCTGTTGCCTCCCTGTGCTGTTTGCTGCACTCATCCCGTAGTCTCCCTCTAAGTCTATCTCTCATCACAGGCTTCATGGCTTCCCAGAAGATAATGTTAGATTCCACTGAGCCCTTGTTCTCCGCTACATACACTTTTATATCTGCCCTCAGACCCCGTACTATTTCAGGGGATTGAATATCCCAGGCTGCCAAGCGCCATTCCGTCTCACGCCTTTCGGTGTTCTTCCCTAAGAGCGCATATAGGGGGGAGTGGTCTGAAATTCCCCTTGCCTTGTACGTGAACTCATCTCCTTCCGACAGGTACTGTCTTGCCACAAAAATATAGTCTAGCCTGGAGAAGGTTTTGTGGGCCCCTGAGTAAAAGGAGAACGTCTCTTGCATCGGGTGTCGCCATCGCCATGCGTCAGTGAGTCCCATGTCCGCCACGTATTTCGCAAGAGCTGTTTGTGTCCCCCCTCTGCGTGTTGCCCCCGAGCGGTCTAATTCTTCCGACATGACGTCATTGAAGTCCCCCCCCACTATTTGCATCGTATCCGCCGTTTCCAGTAAGATGGACGCCACCTCCCTGAGTGTGCGTGGTTGGAGTTTCGGTGGGGCATATACTGAGATGACTGTAATGCGTTGTCTGTTCCACACTCCCTGTACTCCCACATATGTACCCTGTGTATCGCTCCATGTGCGCGCTACGGTGAAGGGGTGTGTTTTGTTAATTAGTATTGCGGCTCCCCTGGCGCCTGACGTGTAGCCCGCGTGATTCAAGACTTTGTATCTCCCCCTCACTATGAATGTACATTTTCCCGCCCTAAGGTGAGTTTCCTGCAGGAGGATGAGGTCCGGGGCGGTCCTCTTTATGTATGAATTCACTAATCCCCTCTTTATTTTGGAGCCCAGACCATTAACATTCCAAGTCATAATGGAGATCCCCTTGTGTATACCGTCTGTGTTTGTTAGTGTCCCTGCCATACTGTGTAGGTCTTCTGGAGGTCAATAGGCGACCATAGCGGCTGTGTGTGACAGTGTTGACTCCCATTCCTCAGATTGTGCCTCTTTGTGCTATCCCTTGTCCAACTCCCTCCCCAACTTCCCAACTTGTTGAAATTCCCCTGTGCCCTCTCCCGCCCCCCACACCACCTCTCTCCCCTTCCAGACTCGTCCCCATCAAGGTCCAAGCTGTTAGTAGAAGTCGGTCTGTCACCCCCCCCACTCCCTCCCTCTACCGAACTATGGCCCGCAAGAGCCGCCTATAATGGTCCGTGCTGTATCCCCCCCGTCGGGCTTGTACCCCCGACAAGGGTATGCACCACTCCTGGGCTCCTGTCCGGACTATGAAAGAACTGTTGTTGCTAACAAGTAAACCGTACCTGAAAACACAAAAAGATTTAACGAAAGGAAAAAAAAAAAAAAAGAAAGAAACAACAACTAAAAGGGTGTTGGCCACTTGCGTGTCATGGCCGTGTCCCGGCCGACAATCCAATCATCCACTTCTTCCAGGTTCACGAATGTGAGACTTGTGTTGTCGGTACTGTGCTGCAGTGTTTGTCGGATACGTCCTGTTCCAACAGCCGGATCTCTGTTTCCAGTGGGTGTAAGGAGCGCTGGCCAGTGTCAGACACCTCGCCCTCCACATCCGAGTCCCTGAGGTGTTCTCCTTCTTCTTCCAAGCATGCCTGGTCCCGTGACCCTTCCTGTGTTCTGTGTGCCGTCCTCGACGTCCCGGGTGATTCCGATCTCCCCCTCCTGGATCCTGCCGATGTGCGTGAATGGTATGGGGTGCCTGTGTATCTCGAGTAAAGTCTCCTGGATCTCCTCCTCTGCTGTTTTGGCGAGCCCCACCGCGCCTTGTCCTGTGCCGCCCTCACCAGCTCCTCTCTCCCTGCCGTTTCCCGACTATTGAAGATCGGTCTCTCCTCCAGCCATTGCCATGCATCCTCCGGATGGCTGAAGAAGTGCGCCTTATCCTTGTAGATGACTTTGAGTTTTGCTGGGAAGAGCAGCATATACGTAATGTTCAGTGATCTCAATTTGACTTTCACCGAGTCAAAGGAGTGCCGCTGCATCTGGACCTCCTGACTATAGTCCGGAAAAATCATTATGTTGGTGTTCTCAACTCGGATTTCGCCCATTTTCCTCGCTTCCCGCAATATTAAGTCTCTGTCAGCGAAGTTTAGGAATCGTGCGATCACTGGCCTGGGTCTCGCGCCCTCCGGAGGTTTCGCCAGGAGCGCCCTGTGCGCTCTTTCGATCACAAAGCAGGAAGAAAAACGGGCTCCAGGGAAGGTGTCCGTGAGCCACTTGTGCAGGAAGGATGCCATATTGCTCCCCTCGATTCCCTCTCTAAATCCCACGAATCGGAGGTTGTTCCGTCTCGCCCTATTTTCGGCGTCATCCACCTTCCAGAGCAGCTGTCTGTGCGACGCCTGGAGCTCCGCCATTTCTCTTCGAAGCGTAGTTATCGAGTCCTCAGCATCTCCAATGCGTGTTTCAGTCTCAGTCACTCTGGCGGAGAGGTTCTTGAAATCTTGGCGCAGGAGTGTGACCTCAGCGCCCACTTCCCCAATTTTGCCCTCCAACGCGGATCGGGATTCCTGGATATCCGATCTCGACGCCTGGATTGCTGCAAGTAACCTGTCCGTGTCAATGGCCCCCTCTGCTGCCGCGCCTGTGTTGTCTTTGGATGTCCTTGGCGCCGCGAAGAGATCCAGAGTGCCTTGTTTGGGATGCTTGGGTGGGAGGTCCCTCTTCCCCATCCTAACTGATTCAGTGGTGAGCCCAGCTGTGAGGGATGTGGGCAGAGTGGTTTTAGCGGCCTCCTCGTTGTGTGCCCCACAGGGATCCAGAGTGTCCAGGCACTGCCCGCCGTGCGTCAAATCTCCAGTACCAACCCTTTACGAGGCAGCCCCCCCGTTATCACCTCACTCTGATCGTCCAAGGTGGTGTACTGGGTTGGTGCTCCTCTTCCTCCCCGCCTATCTGGTAGCGGGTATTCCGGCCGTGTGTCTCCGAGTGACCCTCCGCTCTGCCTGACCCACTACGCCTCAGTGTTGCACAGTGCGGTGTGCGGCGTCGCCCCTCCGAGTTAGCTGTGGTGGGCCCACCCTATGCAGAAGCACGTCCAGCAAGGTTCCAACCGGCGCCCCTGTCTACACCGCCGCTGGTTGCAATCTCAGCCCTCCCTCAGGGCCCTTCGACAGTGCAGCGTGGATGTTACCTTCTCCCCTGCTCTCCAACCTTGCGCTGCACTACTCCTGCTTCTGTACAGGGCAAGCCCTCTCATCGCCACTGGTCTCATCAATAGTGCTTCCTCGGGGCGGTCAGGGGGCGCCTCTCCCAGGTTCGCGTGGCTGCCAGTGCGTGGCGGTCGCCAGTGTGGCCTGCGCGCTCACCTCCGTGGGTTGGCAGTGAGGGCGTGAGGAGTGGGGGGGGAGGGTTATCTGCCACAGTAACCCCTCGTTTCAAGTCAGATGCACCCCACTACCGGCTTCTGTGTGTTTGGGTGCGCAGGGCCGCCTTCTCTCGCACCGCTCACTCACCGCGTGCGTCCGAGGTCGTGGCCGCCATATTGGTAAAGGTGGGCTCTCGGCGTCCGCTGCTCCCCCGCTCTAGCCGTAACCAGTGTACCTCCTCCGTGTCTTCGCTGTAGCCGGTGTGGGCAGGGAGGTCCTGTCTCCCGCCGTGGAGACCGCAGGGCTCTTCTCTGGTCGTCAGTCCGGTGTAGCGGCCGCCACGTTGAGTAGGTGCGCCTCGAGTCTCAGCGACACCCGCTGCACCCGGTCCACTCAGCTTGCGGCCCGGCGTCCCTCTCTGGCCCAGTCGAGGAAGCCGTACAGCATGCCACCCTGGGTTCCGGCCCCTACGCAGTCCGCTCCTGTGCAGCTTTCCTTCACCTGAGCGCCTTCGCTGTGCTCCGACTCTTCGCCCGGCGGGCGGACCTGTAGGCACCCGGGCTTGTACGGCTCTCCGGGCTCGGCTGGTGTCAGTGTCCGATGGCGCCTCGTCACTTACAGGTAGTCTCCTGTTCCTGACGGGATGCGGCACTCTGCCCCGGGCCGTTCACCGCGCCGCCATCTTGTCCGGCCGTTACCCCTTCACCACGGGCGCCGCGTCAAGGTCGGCCAAACTCCCTCTGGAGGCTTTGGTTTCGGGCTTTGTCGCGCTCGTCCCTCTCCAGGCATCCACCGACAGCCAGTGTGTGGTTTTAGGCCAGTGGAGATGTGTAATTGGTCGGATATATAGACGTCGGCCGGGAGCTCCCGGGAGACACGTCTAGCCCTGCATGCTGCTGGCCACGCCCCCCTCCTATAAAAATTCTTGAAAAGGTAGTGAGTAGGTCTCTCTCAGGGTATCTTGAAGAGTTCCATCTCCTGGATAAGAGCCAGTTTGGCTTCCGGCCAGGTCATGGAACGGAGACAGCTCTAGTCACCGTGCTAGACAATCTGCGGATGCGGGCTAACAGAGGCCTTTCATCTGTACTGGTCCTCTTAGACATGTCTGCCGCATTCGACACGGTTAACCATCGAATTCTGTTGAACAGATTGGAGCTTCTGGGAGTTAAGGAATGTGCCATGAGGTGGATGCAATCCTATCTTACAGGGAGACAACAGGTGGTCACCTTGTCCCCTTTCACCTCCAGCAGGACCTTGGTGGAGCATGGGGTCCCTCAGGGGTCGGCCATTAGCCCCATCCTCTTTAATATTTACCTGCAGCCATTAATCTCTATAATCAAGTTGCATGGGGTCGACTTGGTCAACTATGCAGACGACACCCAACAGGTGTTCTCATTGGAGGGGAAGGGTGCTTTGACTATGGATGACTTCCAGATATGTATGCGCCAGACTTCGGACTGGCTTAGGGCTAACTCCCTGCAGTTTAATGGAGGAAAGACAGAGGTGATCTACTGTTCCTCTGCAGGAGTACGTGACATGCCTTTTGACCTCAGACTGGCCCCAGAGGCGGAACCCATTGTCCCTGTGACAACAGTGCGGAATCTGGGGGTTATGTTTGACGATAATCTTCAAATGGCCTCTCAAGCTAAAAAAACAGTGGGGGTGTGCTTTGCTCTCCTGAAAGCCCTACGACAGATTCTACCTCTTCTGCCAGTGGAGAAAAGATCTCTGGTGGTACGCAGTATCATCCTTAGCAGGCTGGACTACTGCAATTCTCTGTACCTGGGAGCTCCTCTTTACATCTTCCAGAGCTTTCAGAGGGTCCAGTCTATGGCAGCCAAATTGGCACTGAATAAGAAACGCGGATCTTCAACCACGCTGGCGTTACAAGAGCTCCATTGGCTTCCTATAAGGGAAAGGGTTAGGTTTAAAGCCCTATGCATTGTTTACAGAGCGGCACACAGTCTCGGCCCAATCTCCCTGCAGGAGAAATTGTCCTGGTATAAGCCTCAAAGGACTCTATGCTCTTCAAATGCTTCTCTGTTAACTACTGGCAGGGTTAAGAAGGCCAGGATGGAGGGCAGGGCCTTTAGTACAGTGGCATCGCGGTGCTGGAATGATCTTCCTCTGAATATTAGACAGGCTAACTCTCTGATGGATTTTAGGCACAGCCTGAAAACCTGGCTTTTCCCTAGGGAGAAGCCCTTGATTTCCTGATCTCCTATTTCTGCACTTCCTGGCCGGCCCCTGCATCTCTCTTGGTTTGTCTGTGGTTACTTGGCTGGTTAAAAGTCTCTTTACCATCTCAGTCTAAGCGCCAGGATACCCGTTGGGTGACAGTAGCGCTCTAAAAGAACAAAATACAAATACAAATACAAACACTTAATTAAGGGCTCGGTGGCTCCCTCGGAGGGCGTGCGGAGCGAGCGTACTTCTACA
Organism: Triturus cristatus; assembly: GCF_964204655.1. Classification (NCBI taxonomy): domain Eukaryota; kingdom Metazoa; phylum Chordata; class Amphibia; order Caudata; family Salamandridae; genus Triturus; species Triturus cristatus. The sequence goes on from NC_140586.1 coordinate 576,135,931, forward strand.
GTGAGAAATCTTGCTTGCTACTCATATCGTCTCCGTCTGACGTACTCCGTTCTCCAAAACTACTGAACAGATTTCCACTAAATCACAAAAAGTACAATCTGCAGACCAAGATCTAGCTTCCAGCCAAGTTTGCTGTAATTCTGTTCAGGGGCAACTCTAAAAGAAGACCATGGAAAATGCATGGGGATTATGTGTTTTGGGACACACTTTTCTCTCCCTCCCACGCTTGATTGATCACCCTGAAATTTTCAATGCACTAACTAGGCAAAAAGATCACTTTTTTGGAAAGTTTTGCAGAGATTCATTAAGTGGAGCCAAAGTTATTTGTAACACACAAAAACGATTTCCTATGAAGACGCTGTCCTAATTATACTTAACTTTATATTTCTCTGAAATCTTCTCATTTAGTAGTTCGAATTCCCTTTTAAAATACAAACTTCTAACCATGTGGAGATCTAGGCACCCGTGACAAAGATCTACACACAGAAAAGACAGAAGAAGCAGGAGTTCTCCGCCAGGAGGATTTTCTTTAACACAAGTAGAACTACAGTTTGTGAATAAGCCCCGTTGTGTGTTATTTTAGATATATACTTCTCACTCAGCATTTATTTATACTTTTCCCAACTCTGACATCTGCTTGAAGAATCTGAAACACTTCTTTATTTACACTATCTATATAACCCCCTCTTCCTCGCTCACTATTACTATTGCTATCCTCTCAAGGATTTCAACCAAGTTGTAGGGTAATAATTGCATCTTTATTCTACTTGTAGAAGATTACAGGCAACGATGGAGCCAATTGGGAGAAGTCCTGCTCAGTCCTAATTTACAATCACCCACCTCTTTATCATCTATATTTGAAAAGAGAGGCAGTGCATTGTGTTTCAAATTCAGTCCAAAAAAATGCAGGCTTACATATTGCGTACACACAACATTAAGTAGCAGCTATTCAGCAACGTTTGCTTCAAAATACTTGATTGGGCACTGGAGTGTTACAAAATTATCTCGGAAAAAGTTACATTTGAATGCTTTCAAGCAGCAGTGGTGGCTCCTCCTTTAAGGCAGCCCTCTGAGCAGTTAAAAAAGGAAAAATAAAATGACAATAATGCAATGGTATTATCATATTATTTTTCCGTATCTACTCACTTCTAGGTGCGGGTATGGGCTGGCCTGTGCAGAGCATGGAGAGGGGTGGTGAGCACTTCCTAGGTGCGCATGACGGTTTGGTCAGCTGTCTTGGGCCGGCCAAACAGTCACAGGCACTTTGCATGTTTTCCACTGGGCAGTAATGCACATCCTGGGTGGAGAACATGCACAGGCTCATAATCCACAGCGCTCAGCCAATCACAACACTGCTGTCATGGTGACAGCAGCGTTGTGATTGGCTTAGGAGAGCCTGTGTGCTTCCTGCTTCAGACCGGGAATCAGGAGAGATGAGGAAAGGCGGCGTCATGGCAGACATAACCAGGTAAGTGATTTTTATTTTTTATTTCTTGCCCAATCCCCCCACCTCCTGCCCCTGTCCAGCAGAGATAATGAGCATTTCTTTATTTGCACTGATCAGAAAATAATAACACACCTAACGGTGGCTAACTGGCATGTGAATGCCCCCAGAGCGTTAAGGTGTAGTGTGGTTCTTCAGCAGTCAATACATTTGTGGTAAAGCTGTGCTCTGCTCGAAGTGTCACACAAAGAGGCCTGCGTGACTATTTGTTACAACGATGTTTAACTTAGTTATGTAAATTTTAATGGGATTGGGTACTGCATAAGAGGAAAAAGTGGTATCTACCCTTCATCCAATTAAGGTTCCCACTGCTTTTATGTAGGATCCCTCAAAACATTGAAACAGAAGATGACGGACAATAATAATCTCCAACAAACTACCAAAATCTGGTGTAGGCAGCAACTTGCCTCTACCTGATTTCCAAACCGATTACCACATAGGTTCACTCCCTAAAATTGATGATACTACATAATGCAGGTTCAGTTTTTGAAAGGTGCTAATCCAATAGCAGTGCAATTCAAAAAATGTTTGCTTGAATCTAGAAGACTTTCCACCTAAAATTTCGAAGTTTATATTTTCTCCTCAGTGTTTAATTTAAACTCTTCCATCGATCCATTCTAACATTCATTATTAGATATATAGTATATTGTGAATCATGTACTATTAGTTTTGATCTGTGATACTGCCAACTATTTTACCTACTCTAGCACAACAAGATGGGTCAACAATAATCTATATAAATAACACCAGCTTGCCACATTTCTATGAGAGTGTTGCCATATGGCTTCAGACAGCACAACATTCTGCACTACACAGGCCCCATACTGAATGACATGGAACAATGCAATCACCTGAAAATATATATTGCGCACTCTTAAAGAACCAGTTTAAAGTAGAGCACTGAACACGATTAAAAACAAACATACAGAATATATCTTTGTGGCTCCGTTGATGATATCTAGGCTCATAAAATAAGCTTCGTGTGATATTTAAAGCACTCTAAATATTGCAGTGAAATGTTGTGGCATTCCCAAGGGCCCATGCTTTTACAGGACCCTGCACTCATGCTACAAAATGTACTTATAGATTTTGAAGCAAGCCTAACCTGTACATTAATTATGAGAAAGCTATCACAGATATACCATTATCTGGCGACACATGCTGGCGCTGCTGTGTTTTCTCTTTCATTTGGAGGATATTCGTTTTTTACGTAGACGCTGGTATTTGTGGTATGTAGGGCCCGGCATAACATTTTAGACCCGGTCTTCGCATACAAATCTGGCATGCCTGTTTATCATGCCCATCGAATGCTGTCTGGTTTGTGCCTGTATATGACATGATTCAGAAACTCCTGCACGAGATTAAGACAGCATTAAACACTCTAGCAGGCTGTCCGAAAAATTAAAACAGCTTCCGGCACAAGCAATATACATAAAACAAAATCTGTTTTCTGGCGACGAGATTAAAAAGTATTTTAATACCATTTTTCAATAAAAGGACAGGGCACTTTAGGCCTTTTCTGAAATGCATGATTATTCTTCACAGGTATTTCGCCGCATCATATTAAACTGTCTGAAGACTTGACTGCGTCTAATCCAAATTAAGCATTGTAGAGACAGTCAACAACCGTTACTAATACTAAGAGATCGTTCTTAGAAAGTGTTTTCTAACACACATTTTGCCTTTCAAACTGATGTACTTGCCAGGTGTTACTGTTACCAATGCCCCTCACAAAGTCCAGTGAAAGTGTTGAAGGAGTCATCATATAGAGAATATTTCCAGGCTACCGTACAACTCCAATTAGTTGCTCACAGCAATCTAAAATATCTGAAGATAATGTTAGATCTGAAGGATCACGAAAACAACTAGTGGCTCATTATGCGGTGCTCTCAGATTTAATTCAATGCAGGTACAAGAATAGCATAAGGTCTTTTGCCATATCCTATTATCAGAATAGTCCAAGGGCCCAATTATGAGTCAGATGGGCGCTCTCAAAGCAGGATGAATATGTGTGCAGAAACCGAGCAAGAATCAGGAACAAAGTCCTGGAACGGTCCCAGTAAATCCGGGTCCAACATATTATTCCCCATTCCAAGCAGAAAACCTCTCAGTAGCACGAGGCAGGTGAGCAATGGCAGCCTAGAATCTGTGCTTTTGGCCTCCATGTGGGGCTCTACTCGTAATCAGGGACAGTATGTCCTGAATAATGCTGTCAGGATACATTATTGGTCTAAAGGCACTGTTTTTTTAATAAACACATTTTATTTAGTTTATTTAAAGAAAACAAGACAGTCCATTCCAGCAGCATCCAATAAACCAATCATTAGATTTCCTTTATGCACTTCCTCACTGGCCAAGCAACAGCTCAGGGGATTCTGTGATAGTCCCACCATTCTCCCCAGTTCTTGGTTTGTGTTTGGGGGAAAGCCCCTAGCTCTGTAAGAGGTTCCTCCTGTTGGGAGCACCAGTCCAGCCCCCTGCACCACTCAGTCAGCGTGGGGGTTTGGAGACCTCCAACCCTATGCTATGTCTCTCTTTGGAACCACGGTGGCCATACCGTCATGGTTTGTTCGCCCCTGGTACCACCAAGGTCCTCCAGAATTCACAGTGAAGGCATCAAGTCAACCAGCCGTTCCAAGACTTGGGACAAGACCCCTCCAATTTGATACCAATATCTTGCAGTTTTGGAGTACTGTAAGACCATGTGGAAGAAGTGAGCGTCAGGACACCTGCAACAAAAGCAAGCAGGACTTGTAATCTTCTTGGCGAGCCATAGTCGGTGAGGTTTGACATCACATGTCCGTCCGTCCGTGCCATCACATCCGTGTCCTCCAAGGGGCCCACCCTCTCCTTCCATTTCTGTCTGAGGGTTGCAAACAGGGGAGGATGCCTTTACTGGAAAATCAAAACAGCTGAAAAAGCTGGTAATCTCATGAAAACAATTGTTCAGATAGTACAGTTATTTCCCCAGCCCCCTGTCAGGGGTTAAACTAAATGTGGAGGCCTCATAAGCAGCTCTGATTATTTTCAGGAGAAAATAATTAGCAATTACTCTAATCTGGTCATCGACAATGCTGATGTGGATCTTTCCTGCCAAATAGAAGCCTCTCAACATGTAGAGGGACAACTAACAGATTTTAACGAAATTTCTCTGGCAGAGCCAGTAGCAACATCTCTGATGGCCAATTCTAGATCTCCATTATACCCATTTCCCCTGAGAATTCTTTATCTTGCTGCAACTACCCTAAACATATATTAATCTGCTTTTTAATTTTTAATCAGTCCCTAAAATCAGACATTTTTCCTAGAATTAGGAGGAAGGCATTAGTTCTTCCATTGCTAAAAAAATGTAATGAAGATCCAGCTTGTTTGAGTAATTGCAGACCAATTTCTCTCCTTCCAGTGCTGGGGAAAATGCTGGAGCAGTTAGTTAACATCCAGATATTTCAATATATAGAAAAATATGCTCTACTGAATTATACCGAGGCAGGGTTCATCAAGGGCTTTACCACTGAACTAGCTTTTCTGGAGGTTACGGAAAATGTTAAATCTAATATGGACACAGAGATTAACAAAAGCAGTGGTCCTCCCTCTGGATCTCTCGGCCACATTCAATTCAGTCTCAGATTAAATCCTTTTGGATAACCTAAGTAATGCAGGGATAACCAGTATGGCTAAAAGCTGACTAAAATCATTCCTGCCTGATAGGGAGCAAGCAGTACATCTCCCGCCTATTCCCCTCAGGCTTCAAGAAAATGAGATGCAGGGTACCCCAGGGCTTCCTGCTGAGCCCTACACTATTTAATATCTATTTGGTACCTTTGGGGAAAATTGTAGTGCATTGGGGCTGGCATTCCATGCCCGAAATACTAGGGGCCGTTCCTGCTCCCAAACGAGAAGTTAGGAACTTGGGCATAAAATATGACAGCATCTTTCCCTTCAAACCACAGATAAGGGAAATTACCACTATATATTTTGCACTATTGAAACTCTTAATAAAAGCACTCAGCTTTCTACTAGGAAATATATGAAAAACAGTGGTACATGCCTTGGTTACTGTAAGACTGGGTTATGTCAATGTTCTGTACTTCAGACTCACAGTGGAGCTTCTTAACAGACTACAGCTGGTTCAAAACGCAGCAGCTCGCCTAATTTTCATCAGCCCAAGGAGACAATTTTCCATGAAAAATCTCAAGCAAATTCATTGGCTACAGATAAAACAGAGGGTCAATTTTAAGGTCCTTACAATTACTTACAGAGCTCTGCATCAAACAAGTCCTCTTAACCTGCAGAGGAATTTCAAGAAATATGACCTAGGCATGGCACTATGCTCCTCTAACCAAGGGTGCTCTGTTTTGCAATGATATAAAATGAAAGACTAGGAGGAAGGTCTTTCTCCTACCTGGTAGCAAAAAAATAGATCTCTCTACTAAAAGGGTTCAGAGACTTAGAGTCGTAGCAGTCTTTCAAGTCCGCTTTGAAAACGCATTACTCTAAGAACAGACCTCCCATCTGTTTGGTGGTTTAACACCAGGATGCCTCTTTGGAAGCAGCTGTGTGCTTTACAAGCAGCATTCATTCATTCAAGACCGTGAGGGGCGTTGGTCACCAGTGTGTGGTATCTTTGGGATATGGCACCCCTCCCAGGGTTACCCATCAACAGCTTGGGATCGAGGGGTTGTATTTAGGTAGATCGCTCAGCTCAGCATTGTAGGTGGCATGGTCATGTCGGAGTTGTAGGGATTTGTGAAATTGAGAGTGGAGTTGCAGGTCTTGAAAAAAGTGCAAATTGTCTCACAGCCAAAGATCTCCGAGGTTCGTGACACCAATCTTTTCCCACATGGCCAATCCCTCTAGCCTTGCAGTGTGGTAAAGGTGGCAGCATTCCAAGAGCATGGTTTGTTGTTTGAGTGTCTTATTCCACTCAATCAAGAGCAATTCCAGCTGCCAGTACAGGAAGATCACCTTGGAGACCTCTGGGAGGTCTTGGGGAATAGGGCCAATATAGAGCAGTCCCGTCACCTTGTCAATCCCAAAAGGTAGAGCTGTGCACGGAAGTATAATTGAAGGTCTGCAATGGTCATTCCTCCTTCATACACAGTACAAAAGCATTTATTCATGGCAAAATTGGAACATCGGTCCACCCAAAGGAAGGAGAAGATTGTGGATGTAAGAGCTCTAAACCATGCATTGCAGATCATGTTTTGAAGGATATAAAGAAGGCGTTGGAGTATTATCATTTTAAAGAGGGCCACCCTGCCAAGCACATTAAGCAGTAGTGATGCTCACCACTGAGATGTGCTTCGTTTTAGTCAGAAGGTTGTAGGGTTGATGCACCACATCAGTTTCGGCACACAGGCAACATGAATGAACAAGTTTTGAAAGCTGAGGCGCTTAGTGAGGATCGAGGTTTGCCATGACGTGACTGCCTCATCACTGTGGCGTGGAAGCAGCAAGGGCTTATCTTTATGTGCTCCAAGGCTGGAGGCTTTTTTATATATGTCCAGAAAGCAGAGACAATGAGGTCCGAGAAGTGTTGGTTAGCTAATAAAAGTAAGACATCATCCGCATAGAGCATGATTCTGTTTTCATTCCACCCACCCCACTGTAAACCCTCATACTAGGCTGGTGAAGGGTTCTATGACTAATGCGAAGAGAAGCAGAGAGAGTGGGCAACCCTCCCAATGTGTCACAGTGAATGGGGAAGGGAACCAACAACATACTGTTTATCTGCACTTGTGCCAAATGTTGGTAGTAGAGGAGCTCCACTACCTGTGGGAGTGGCGATCCAGACCCATGCATTCAAGGACATTGCCCAGAAAGGGCCAGTCCGCAGAATGAAATACCTTTTCAAAGTCAATTGAAAGAAAGGTATAAGGTTCCCGGATTTAACAGGTACCACGGCCAGGCATGAAGACACACTGGTCCGAAGGGATGAGGTTGGCAAGAACGTGCTGGACTCTAAGGATTTTCATGAAGATTTTTACTTCAGCATTGATTAGGTAGATAGGGTGTATGCCACACAGTGGGGGTCGGGATGGTCCAACTTGGGAATACCAACAATTGTCGCTCTGTCAAGCTTTGGCAGGAAAGCCCCCATTATGTACACCTGCTATTATACGGCAAGCACGTGTGGAAAGATGATCATGATAAATTTATGGTAGTATTTGTGAGGGAATCCATCTGTGCCAAGTGCCTTCCCAGAATTCATCTCAAGAATCATAGCATCTATTTTCTGAGCCATAATGATGAGAATGTCCAGGTCATCCCTGGACAACATCGAAAGTGAAGCAAAGAGGTATCTCTGACAGCAGGAGTTGCGAGTGTTTGTAGGGCGGATGTGGGTGACATAGAGATTTTGCTAGTAGTCGGTGAAAGTGGTGACTATCTCAGTATGGCATGTCGCATGGCCCGTGGGGTCTTGAATGTCTGAAACTATCTTGTAGGACAAATCTGCAGTGGCCAATCAGTATATCAACTTCCCAGTCTTATCACCATACATTATATAACCATTGTGTCGAGGTTCTCCGGTAATGTCAAGCCTCATCAAGGGTAACCTGGGCAGGGAGGCCCTCTTAAGCTCTGGTGAGTGGCGGAAGATTTCCGTTTCGCCTTCAAGACACTGGCACTCCAGTATAAGGTTCTGGGCCTCAAGATCAGATATATGGCACAGTTTGTTCCTCTCCTGACATCTAATGTAGCCTTTGGCTATGCCCCTCATGGTGGCTTTGCCCGCCTCTCAAAGTGTACCACAGAGGTCATGGTAGTGAGGTTCAAGGTGAAGTAGAACTGTAACTCTTCAGCTAGGAACTCTGAGCATCAGGCATCCATAAGGTGCTAGGTGTTGAGTCACCAAATTGGTCGCAGGACTATGTCTGTCACCCAGAAATGGAGGACAAGGGAAGAGTGATCCAAAATAACCCTAGGGAGGATGGTGAAATGGAGGATGGTGAAATAGAGGACGTCAGATGCTGGAAGCATAAGGAGATTAATCTGGGAAAGCATTTTGTGGGCGGCAGAGGTTCAAGTGTACTCTCTGTCCTGGAGAGGCCAAACTTTTCAGATGTCATAGAGGCCCAGTGAATCCATCCAGGCCTTCAGCTGTTTGGCCCGCTCCTGATGGGTCATCATGGGGGGCTCAGATGATGCAAATCAAGGTCGGGGAGACATTAAAGTCACTGCTGATTATAGTGGTACCTTAGTGGATGGCTAGAATGATAGATTCCAGTATCTCAAGTGTGGAAGTGGGCATCTGGGGAAGCACATTGACACTTAAGAGATTACATTGCTTATACTCCAGGAGGCCTTCTAACCTGACGAATCTGCCCTAGGGGTTGGGTGTACAGGTGGTCACTGTCAAGAGGAAGTTGTTATGAAGAAGTATGGCCGTCCACCTGGAGCCCCTTCTGAACCCTGAGTGAAAAACCCTATCATAGTGAAAGCAGTGCAGAACGGGACATGCCAAGCCCATCAGGTGTGCTTCTTGCAGCATACGGACTGACGTTTTCGGTGTGCTAGGCATAATGGAGGATGGTGGACCGCATTCAAGTGGTCCAATAACCTATATATGTTCTAGGATATGAAAGAAAAGGTTGTCTTGGGGGAAACATGAAGTGGTAATGCACCGGCCTGTCATGGACCTCGCAGGCGGCCAGCTAGAGAAGCAGAGAGACATATTACAGGACCAGCAGGCAGTTGTACATCGTGTGTGGAAGTCTGGGCCATCTAGAGCATGCATGGAACAAAAAAAACAATAACAAGGTAAAGCCCCACCAGCCCAAAAAGCCCCCTCATCACACATCACCCCAGAACCATCTGTCAGCCTATAACTCCCAACAACACAAACCATACTTATAGCAAGTCATAGGCATTTGAGGTAAATCTCTTAAGTGAGGATAAACTGCTGAGTTAGCACAAATGAGTTCAGTCAAAAAGGACGGCCAGTCATGTCCAATAGTTTTGAGAGTTTCATCAGAGGGGATCTGTGTTTGTTGGCTTATCAGATTATGGGGGAGTTAAGGGGCAGGCATTGCGGCCGGGAATGGGGCCTCCCACCACAGGTCAAGGGCCTCTGAGATCCCTTTTCTCAGGCACCAACTGCCAGACAGACTACAGGTTATCGAAGAAGTAAGAGTGACCACTGAATAGCACCTTGAGTTTGCCTGGGAATATCAACATATATATAAGTTTCATGGTGCAAAGCTTTTGTTCGACTTCTTTGAACAATTTCTTTTGGTGCTGGTCCGCCTGTGTATAGTCTGCTAAAATCATAATACTAGAAGATTGGTATAGCAAGTCACCAGCCTTGCGTGCCTCATAGAGGATCATGTCTGTGTCACAGTAGTTGAGTTATTGGGCAATCATCAGACGTGGTGGAGTCTCTGGTGGTGGGCACTGGGCCAAGGAGCACTGTGCTCATTTGACCATGAACAACACAGAGAGTCTCTCCTTAGGAATCCAGGATATCAGTCAAGTCTCCAGGAATTTCTATGGATAAGTGGACTCTGCATCCTTCAGGAACCCCACAAGTCAAGGCTATTGCAATCTATTGTGCAAATCTTAAGCTTGGTTTTGAAAGTTGGTTGCAGTGGAGAGAGCCTGGACCCAGTGTTTTTCAGCGGTGCCACATTGTCTTCCAGCAACGAGACACAGTTCTCCATCTCAGAAACTCTATTGGCGACATTCTGAAGGTAATTACAAAGTAGGGATACATCAACTCTTCCCTCTCAGATTTTCATCTCCTACACCTGCTGGTAGGCCTAGATAGCTTGCAGTAAATTAGCCAGGTCCCTGGAGTCTGTAGAGTGCTGAGGCAAGGTAAATCTCCCCTGTGCCCCAAAGCCATGGAGAACGACATCTTAAATCTGTCCATCTTAGTTTGGGTACTGGAGCTCTTGTCTTTTTCCATGTTGTCATTGGTAGGTGTGGCCCACAGAGGGAAAGCGAAGAGTTTAGGGGTTGTCATCAAGGATGAAATAGCTCTTCAAGAATGACTAGTCCACAGGACCAGCAAGTTTGGGTTTAGAGATTAAAGCAGAGCAGTCACTGGAGGAGCCGCCCTTCTCAAATTGGCCCGATTGCCCCAGGTGTCTGTGGGAGCAGCCCAAGCAGCCGGGAGTGGCCAGGGATTTAGCATGCAAAAGCTACCACAGTAAGGTGGCGGGTGAAGAACCGTTCTGGCCATTAGATATTCAAATTGGTAATTAATGGGGTGGCCTTAAAGAATGTAGGATCCCCCAGGTGAGTATCAGGGCAGCAGTTACAAGGCAAGGGGAGGGAGCCACCTAGACTTGTGGGGGGCCCCAATAGGTCTCTCACCTGACCTGATGATGAAACAGCAGTGGCTCCAGGATGTGGTTGATTATCTCAGACCCTATAGTGAGCACAATCAGCTTTGGCAGTCCAGTCATTCGGTACACCCCAATTGCAGCCTCTGTGAGGGTACACAGTCAGCTCACCACAGTAGCACAAAGGGGATTGTAGGCTGCAGTTCTCCCCAGGGCCCAATGAAGGTCAGCTAGACTGGGATCAAAGGGCCGGATCGGCCGACTCCTGACACACCAACAGACTAATCGTGGGGATCAGGTGGCTTAGAGAAGGCTAGTTCATAGTCTGAAGGCCCAAAGGTGAGCTTATACAGCTACAGTAGTCATAGCAGTCTGGCCAAAGCTGGTGCCAGGCTGCCACACTTATAGGGTTGCAGAAACATTTTCTCAGCAGCAGCTCCCAAGGAGTCGCAACGCGTTTTCTGCGGAGCTGCTTCATTAAGAGTCTGCCTGTGTTGCAATCAGAGGGCCCGGGACTGACTGCTGCACTCACGGTGTTGCAGGGACTGTCCTGTTGCAGCAGCACCCAGGGTAGTGTGGTTTGCTTCACTTCTTCATGGGGAATTGTTGCCACAATGTAAATCAGCCACACTGAGAACAGAGGTCCACATTCAGCCATTCCTGCCCCCCCAGCCCCCAGTGTGCAAAATACTTGGTCACAGCCCTGGGGTGCTCGGAGGGCAGAGGGGCAGTAGTTGGCTAGGAAAAAAGGAGAAGGTCCTGAAGCGTTCTCAGAGTGTGTCCACAACTTCGATCTCGACCTCCACAAAAGGCACTGGTTAATCACAAAGTAAAATGCTCACAACCATCCATGCCACCCTTTTTTTTCTAAAATAGAAAATGTAGGGTCTAATGAGGAGGATAATGACTTGTCAATTAAACTCAGCGAGGGAAAAATGCCTTGTTCCCCAGTTACCTAAAAGTCTTCTTGGGTAGGCCACCTCTGAATGAGGGCTACATCACATGCTTTATTGGCTGACTAAGGATATAACTATTGCTAGAACTGAATTTTGCATAACAAGTTCAACATTGCAAAACCTACCTCATCAATCACCCATGTGAGCAAGTGAGATAGATGATGGTGACACTTCAGTCCATGCATACTGTCAAAAGTACTATTAAAAATAATGATTAAAGGTCTGATTCTCAAAGATTTTGCTATGAGTAGGTGTACCTTATTCTTGTACTCCTCTTAAATTCGAAGAATAAGCAGGAGCTTACCTCAGTGCGCTTCCCTCAGTGCGCACTTGTCTCTATAGCACATGCAAGATTTTTTATAGCAATCTGCTCCTGTGGAAAGTGACTGCATAACATTCACCTTCTCATAATTGCAGCACCTGCTCAACTATTAATTTATGATAGCAGTGCATATGTTACCCTAAGTGGAATGTAATCTCTTTATGATTATATACCTCAAACTGCACGCGCATCTGTTTATGTCATGATTGTATGTGTGTAATGATACCCTGTTGGCTTTTATATTCAATAAACAAGAAGTGACAAAATAAAATATATCTTCCAAGAAAAGCAAGTGTGTCGAAATGAACTCACTGAGATACCTTTGATTCATATCTTATGAGTTCATTGAGAAAACAATTGAATGGTAAACTATTTCGCAATCTTAGTTCTACTTAACATTTCCATGGAACTGTAACTCAATGTGCTTTTAAATAAATAAATGGTCCCACAAACATTTCTAGTTATCAGAGGGAAGCTTGCCCTAGCAGTATCGGTCTCAACTGTATCGTATTAAAAAGTGTAAAAATGAGCAGGCTTGATTTCTGCCCCTGTTGTTACACTTGCACGGGTGAGAGCTGAGCAAAATTGTACTCTGAGACCAAAAGACTACAATAACAGGCAGATAATTATTTGCATCTCTTTATTTGCCGCTCAAAGCCTAAACTCCTAAATAAGGATGCAATCCCTTTGCAAATTGCTCCTTATTTTTGTTTTTTGCAGTTTTATTAGCGTGAACTCGACCCGAAGGTATCAGAGCGCTTTACGCAAGCACCACTTGCATTATACATGGACACATTCTGTTAGAACTGGGGGTCTCTAGTTGGCAGAGGTAGGTACCTTTGACCAAATAGGGACCCTTGCTTCTAAGTCAGGGAAAGGGGATTACACTACTGGATAACCCCTGCTCACCCCCTTGGTAGCTTGGCACGAGCAGACAGGCTTATCTCAGAGGCAGTGTGTTAAGCATTTGTGAACACATACAGTAATACAGTGAAAACACTACAGATGGACACCACACAGGTTTTATATATAGACTTAACACAAGACTACAAACGACAAAAATCCACAATACTGTACTCAAAATTGACTTAAAGATGGAAGAATTAACTTAGTTCAAGTTGATGGTAAATGCGACACAGTTCTCACAAAATTACCTGGATGCGTAACGCGAAATAAACAAAAGGCTTGCAACGTTGGAGATACGTCAGTTCATTGCTTCGGGGGAGATGATGCATCACGCCTCAATGCTTGCACAGAGTAGGGGATGCGTCTTGATCCGTACCGGAGAGGAGGTGAGGCGTAGATTTTCGTGCTGCAGCCCGGTTGAGATGCGACAAGATGGCACCTCGATGCGATGCAACAATCCGGTGTGATGCGATAAAATGGTTCCCTTGATGCGACGAAGTGAAGACGATGTGGGCATGCCCTGTCAGCCTTGCCACGACTCTGTAGTTTGAAGCCACGACAGGCCCTGCGACACGCTTCTCCGGTGATGCGAGGGCGACCCAGACGGTTGCAATACGCTTCTCCGGTGATGTGACAGCAGACAGCGGCGACGAAGACACGCTTCTGGGAGATACGGCGACGGCACGCTTCTCCGGCGATGCGACAACTTCAGCTGCGGCGGCGACACGCTTCTTCTTGTTCCGTCGCGCTTCCAGCTCCCAGCGACACGAAGTCTTCTGCAGATAGAATTCCCAGCAAGGAAATTCAGGGGGGAGCTGGTAGTGAAGTCTGTTGTCCCTGAGACTTCAGCAGGAGGCAAGCACAAGTTCAAGCCCTTGCAGAAATATTCTGCAAGATGATGAAGTACACTCAAAAGTTCCTTCTCCTCTCCTTAGCACTGAAGACACCACTGTAGGCCAACCCAGCAACACAGCACACTTGCAGGGGGCAGTCCACTCCTACAGCTTCCTTTGGTTCTTCTCCTTGGCAGAGCTTTCTTCTTGTTGTTCCAGAAGTGATCTAACGTCTTGGGGTCTGGATCCCCATATTTATACAACTTTTCTCTTTGTTCTCTGAAGGCAGAGAGGCCTTTGCCTAGTCCAAACCAGTTCTGGTCAGTCCAGGAGCACTTTGTTGACAAGACTCCTTCTTTCCTTTCACAGTTCAGGGCAGAGACATCAGACGCACCACAGGAGGTGGAGCCAGCATTGTGGAAGGAAGGCACAGCCCTATTCAGGTCCCAGGTGCAACCCCTCCCACCCGTCTACATGCAGATCTCTCTATTCAGCCCTGTGCTGACTCACCCTGTCTCCCGGAATCCCCCAGCCCCTGTCACTCAAACTCCAGACACACAATACACAACCTAGAAGAGGCAGGCTTGGACAGTTAAGCAAGAAAAAACCTACTTTCTAAAAGTGGTATTTTCAAACACAGAATGTTAAAACCAACTTCACTAAAAGATGTATTTTATCATTCTGAGTTCAGCCATACTAAACTCGAACCTCTTCCTAGTTCCCTGAGTCAGTTAGGATTATAAGATGTAATAATCAAACTGCCCATTCTGGCCTATGGGGAACTATTAGCCTTGCAATAGTGAAAACGAAAATGGCTGTAATTCACTATTAGGACATGCCACACACACCAGGGCATGTCCTACCTTATACTTCCAATGCACCCTGCCCTTGGGCCTACCATAGGGGTGTCTGATATGAAGAAAAGGGAAGGTTTAGGGACTGGCAAGTGGGTGCACTTGGTCAGTCAACATGGCAGTCAGAGACTGCACACAGGCTCTGCAGTGGCAGGCCTGAGACACACTTTAGAAGCTGCTTCTGTGGGTAGCACAACCAGAACTGCAAGCCCACCAGCAGCATTTGACTTACACGCCCTGGACACACATAGTACACTGTACTAGGGTCTGACAAGTAAATCATATAACCCAATCATGGAGTCACTAATTAATACATCAATTTACACAAGAGAGAGCATATTCACTTTAGCACTGATCAGCAGTGGTAAAGTGACCAGAGTCATAAAACAGCCAACAATCGGTCAGAAAAAATACAGGAGGAAGGCAAAAAGTTCAGGGATGACCCTGCAAAAAGGGCCAAGTCCAACACATTCATATTTAGGCACGGGGAGATTTAGGGCCAAATGCATCAAGCATTTTTCTCCTCTCAAAAAATGCTTTTGTGATGCATCAAACCCAATTTTGCGATTCGGTAACCTGTTACCAAATCACAAAATGATTATGCAATTCGCTATTTGGAAGGGGCTTGTTTAGGGCATCCCTTACAAATACCGAATCTCAACAGTATGCATGACTGTTTTGTGACCGTGAATGTAGTCGCAAAACATTCACATATTACAACCTACTTCAAGTAGATGGTAAGACATTCGCAAATGGGAATGGGTCCCCAAGGGACCACTCCCCCTTTGTGAATGTTTGTAAAAGCATTTTTAATGAATTTACAAATGACAAAAAAAAAATGATTGGTTTATTTATAAACAATCACAGACATGGTGGTCTGCTGATCTCAGCAGGCCCCCATCCCTGCGACTTTTGTGATTCCTAGGTGGTCGCAAATTGCGACCTACCTCATTAATATTCATGAGGTAGGTTATTTTTGACCCATTAGTTATGACAGGAAGTGTACTGCACACTTTCATGCATTCCATTTTGCGATTCCCTAATTGCGAATTGCAAAGATTCACAATTAGGGAATCGCAAAACAATTTTTTGATGCATCTGGCCCAAAGTGATTTGCCGAGAATCACAGGATGATTGAGCCGATGCCGAGACTCGAACGTGGTTCCCCAGATTTAGTGACGGCTCTTACACCCAATTTACCTAATTGAAGCACTTTGGGACGAGTGTTAAATGTTCAGGATTTGGAGCCTAAACCTATAGGATATATAAGAGACTAATTTCCTCATCTTGAAGTCTTCAGTCAGGTTCAACCAAACAGCCTGCACCTGTGGCCTTTTGTCAGCATAGAAATTGTGTTCAGCACAAAGCGGTGCAGGCACAGTGCTTGGATTAATGTCTAATTCTGCCTGATTGGTTTATTGTTTCACAAGCTCAGGATGATGTTTTCGTTTCACCATAGCAAGCAATTATGTATTTGGATGTGTTAGGGAAGGATGAAAAATGCCTCAAAAGACTTGATGATTGAACAAAGTATTATTCTTTTAAAAAAACAATTCCGTGATTAGTGCAGCGCATTTACCAACTGTTCTCCAGGGAACTGGGCCAGCTTTTTTCATCCACACTAATACTTAATTAATCCTCACATAGAGCCAACTTCAGCATTATTGTCAGGACGTGTGTGCATTGCGAGTCTCAAATGAAATGTAATTCTAATTACTTTTTCACTGGGTTTATCATTGCCACACATGCCCCGTGGACCTCTTTCAATTTCCAAGAACAGGTCACACATGATCAGCCCATGGTCTGTACAAAACTGATTTTTAGAAATGGAGAATCGATTCCCGAATCTAAGCACGTTTTACTACAGTCAAGACAAGACATCTGCTTCAGAGGAGGCATACATATTTTTCACATACAAGTGCCGTAAATGACGTGAACTCCAGTAGAAAAAGGTGCGTGTGTGTGCATGTGTGTATGTGTGTGTGTTACGAGAGAAATATGAAGGTATATTGTGATGTGTGTGGTGCCCGCAAGAGATGCAGTAGAATTATGTTCCACTACATAAGAAGATATGTGTTTATGGTGTTTCATATAGAGTACACATGCCACCACGTTGAGTGCTGGAGTGTGCAATGCACAAGAGGGGAGTCAAAGCATGTGGGTTGCTGTCATTGCATCACTACATGGACGCCAAGAGACAACCTTTGCCTTTGGTGCTCTGTCAGACATTCATGCCGAAATAAAATAGAAATAGGTAATTACTGAGCTAAATCGTATCTTGATGAGATCTGTGAGTGGCATCCAGAAATGTTCAGATTTCTAAGTCACTGACCGATTCTAACGCCCAACGCAGTTCATTTTCTTCTGACACAATGCAGGTTTTTTTAAAGTTCTGTTTTCCTTTTTGAGTATGTCTGATTTTTTTAATGAAAAGTTAATTTGAATAAAAAAATAAAAAACAATGGCACATTCATTTAATACTTGCTAACACTCAGATTCAAGGGCGTTTTTTAGCAGTTGCAAAACTTGAAATCGTCCCGTTTGAGACCACTAAATAGGTCTGTGTAATGTACAAACCTTCTTTTGAGATTTAGGGCCATATGTAGGTGGCTAAATACCGGTCAGTAACGGCCGAAATTCGGTAAATATCCCGTTACCGACCGGTATTTAGGCATTTGAGATGTAGGAGGCATGATTTAAGGATTCGGTAATTTACCGAATCGGTAATGGATCGGTAAAATACCGAATCGGTAAAATACAGATTCGGTAAATTACCGAATCCTTAAATCATATGTAGGGAGCACTCAAGTGAGTGTTTTATTGTATTCAGGATCCAGTATTTACCACCAAATACAGGTTGGTGATAAATATCGAATACCTTTCAAAAATCTATTTTTTGCTGTTTTGACAGTGCCATGTGGCAGACATACATGCCCTTAGGGCATGTATGTGCGCCACATGTGCACACATGCACGATTCAAGGGTGCAACAGGGTGTCAATGTGACACCCTGCCACCCCTGAATATGCTCCCCCTATTACCGATTCGGTATTTACCGAATCGGTAATGGTAAATGGCTTCCCATTGATTCCTATGGGCCTCCAGGCCCATAGGAATCAATGGGAAGGTATGCCTCATTACCGATTCGGTAAATACCGATTCAGTAATACCGAATCTTTCCGAATCGGTAAAACTCGGTATTTATGAATCGGTAAATAGTATGTTACCTACATATGGCCCATAGTAACCTATTACCGACTTGCAAAATAGGGTTTGCGACTAATAGCCAGTCACACTTCTATGTAGGATTGTTTTGCAACCGGAATTGCGGTCGCAAAACACTTGCAGTTTACCACCTACTTCAAGTAGGTGGTAAGCCACTCGAAAACAGGAAGGGGTCCCCAGGGGACCCGTTACCCTTTGTGACTGGTAGAGAAAATATTTTTGACATTCAGGCAGTGGTCCCACAGGCACATTTAATTTCTCTTTTTTAAATGCATCCTGTTTTCCTTTAAAGAAAATGGGCTGCATTAAAAAAAAAAACCTGCTTTATTCAACAAGCATTTGCAATGCAATAGGTCTCGCATTCACACAAGTTTGAGCTATTGGCATTGTAAATGACAATGCCTTTTATTTATGTTTTGGGATTTTAAGCCATAAATAAAAGGCAATGTCATTTACAATACTAATAGCTTAAACTCATGCAAATTCAAGCCTATTGCATTTCAATAAAGGGACTTCATGACTGCTTGTTAGATTGTAAATATCAGAGGAAGAGACCAGCCTGCGACGTCTTCAAAGTAGTAATAAATAGTGCAGTGAAGAAGATGTGTAAGTGTTGTAAATTACAAAGTGTGAAGTGAGAGTTACATATGATCCGAGCTATAAACACTAACAAGATGT
The DNA here is from genome assembly GCF_964204655.1 of Triturus cristatus. NCBI lineage: Eukaryota > Metazoa > Chordata > Amphibia > Caudata > Salamandridae > Triturus > Triturus cristatus. The sequence continues at coordinate 576,154,495 of NC_140586.1, forward strand.
ATTAAAACTTGAACCATCCCGGTGGGGGAGGCTTCTCTCTATCTTAATCAATGCCATCGATAATGGTGCCTCAGTTCCCGAGTCTTGGAAGGGGGCGGAGGTTGTTCCCATATTTAAAAAGGGAGCTAGAGACGATCCGGAGAATTATCGCCCGATCAGTCTTATTGATTCATCCCAGAAGGTGATCGGGAAAGTGATCCTGGAGAGGATTCTATCCTGGGCCAATGAGAACAATATTATTTCTGACTACCAAGCAGGCTTCAGGGTCGGAACAGGCACTATAGAGCAGGCTTTTAGGCTGTTTCTTCTCTATTGGAAGGTCGTACTCCTTGGAAAGGGCAGTCTCTATCTTGCCTTCATCGACCTGAAAACAGCTTTCGACCTTGTCCCCCGCAACACTTTGTGGCGAGTGTTGGCCAACATGAATATCCCTTCCTATCTGTTGGCTTTACTTAAGAAATTACACGAGGGAAACTATGCCCAAGTGCGCTGGGGGCCCCAGGGTCAGAAAACGGAGAGAATCCCAGTGAACAGGGGCGTCCGCCAGGGATGCGTCCTTGCCCCTACACTATTCTCATTATATGTGAATGGTGTGGTGGAGCATCTGAAAAAAGTTCCAGCTGACGCCCCATCCCTGGCGGGCGATCGTATTCCAACTCTCCTGTTCGCGGACGATACTCTCCTGCTATCTAAATCGCCAAAGGGTTTACAAATCCTGCTTGACAGCTTTCAGGCTTTCTGTAGTGCTATAGGCCTCATTATAAATACCTCTAAAACCAAGTACTTAATTCCAAATCCACCAAGGAAGTTAGGGCGGCCACCAGTCCTGAACTCTGTCCCCCTTGAGCGGGTGAAAGAATTTGACTACTTGGGTATACGTATCTCGGATACGATGTCCTGGTCATCCCATCTACAAAAAATGCTAATAACCCACAAGAGGGTCACTGGCGCCCTCCTCAGGGAGCATCGATCCTCCACATCCCGGCCTATAGTTCCTGCTTTGGATATATATAAAGCAAAAGCTGTGAGTTCGACACTCTACGGTGCTGAACTATGGGGCGTAACTAATATTGATGAGCTTGGCAAGTCCGAATCCAGCTTTTTCAAAGAATTACTGGCACTCCCACAGAGCACACCTTTGGTTCCGTTATTAATGGACTTAGGGTGCCACTCAATCAAAGACTTGGCAAAAGTACGCCCCTTACTCCTATGGGCCCGGATTTGGCGGACCCCTGAGTTAGCCAAATACGCAGAGAGTCTATCTGATATTTTATCTATTCCTTCTTGGCATAAAATTAAGTGGTTGAAAGAAGTCAAGACTTTACTTATGGATCTTGGCCTTAAAGAAGCATGGGACAAGAAAACTTCCCCCCCAAAAGCTGAACTCAAGAAGCTTTATTGGAGATGGGTGTTTGCAAAAAGAGACTCTAATCCTTCTGGCGGCAGTAGAATTACTGAATTCCTCACGATTAAAGATGTAGTGTGTTATGAACCCTACTTTGACGTAATACAAAAGCCGTATGACCGATCCCTCTATATTAAGTTTAGGATTGGCACTCTTCCGGTCCGTGAGTTGACTGCACGATGGAAACCCCCTTCTCAGACATCTCCATATTGCCCTTTCTGTGAGTCCTTAATTGAATCGATCGCGCATGTTTTATGTGCATGCCCGAAATACAGAAACCCAAGATCCTATTGGCTCACTCCCTTATGTAAAACTTTGGGAACACGTGACCACCGCATAGCTTTGCGTATCCTTAAATCAGATGCTCGACCCCTTTATGCCTGTGCTCTGGCAACATTTTTGAGGTGGTCCTGGCTGTTGAGAACTAAAGCCCTCACAGACTCTAGCTAAGCTGGATGACTGATCCCTTCCTGTATATACTCCATCATTTTTAAATTGTCTTATTTATTGTGTTTATATGTATTTTTTTTTTAAACCTCTGCTGTATAACCTGGGATCTATGGATGCTACTGTACTTTTCCGGTTTGTGCTTATTCTGTATGTTACATTTGTATGTGCTTTTTAAGATATGCTTTTATCGAAATAAAGCTTATTTCAATTCACTAACAAAGTGCTCCAACACTTTTCGCTCTAAGAATACACTGTCGTGGCTCAGGTGGAAGAGCGGGAGGGGGGGATACTTCCTGCCCTCTCTGTAATTTGAGTGTGCAGTGTGGTATTGCGTAATGCCATTGATATCTTTGCCCAAATAAAAAACACACCAGCTGTAGTACGGCCCTGGCTTCTCCTCCTGGCGCTGGGCGGGCTGTGCTTTATGGCAGGCATGGAGGGAGGGAGGAATGGTCTCGGCCGCAGCTCCGGCCTGTACAGTGCCCCTGCTATTTCTAGTGAGAGAGAGGTGCTGCAGTGGTGGCGGTGGTATTGGTGGTATTTGTGGTGGTGCTGGTATTAGTGGTATTGGTGGTGGTGGTGGTGGCATTGGTGGTATTGGTAGTGGTGGTATCGATGGAGGTGGTGGTATTGGCATTGGTGGTGGTGGTACTGGTATTGGTGGTGTGGTATTGGTGGTGGTGGTGTTATTGGTGGTGGGGTATTGGTAGTGGTGGTAATATTGGTGGTGGTGGTGGTGGTATTGGTGGTGGTGGTATTGGTATTGATATTGGTGGTGGTATTGGTATTAGTGGTGATATTGGTGGTGGTGGTGGTGGTATTGGTGGTGGTGGTACTGGTATTGGTGGTGGTGGTATTGGTATTGGTTGTGGTATTGGTGTTGGTGGTATTGGTGGTGGTATTGGTATTGGTGGTGGTGGTATTGGGGTGGTATTCGTGGTGGTGTTATTGGTGGTGGGGTATTGGTGGTGGTGGTAGTATTAGTGGTGGTGGTGGTATTGGTATTGATATTGGTGGTGGTATTGGCATTAGTGGTGGTATTGGTGCTGGTGCTGGTATTGGTATTGGTAGTATTGGTGGTGGAATTTGTGGTAGTATTGGAGTTGATATTGGTATTGGTGGTGGTGGTATTGGTGGTGGTATTAGTGGTGGTGGTATTGATGGTGGTATTGGTAGTGGTGGTAATGGTGGTATTGGTAGCGGTGGTATTGGTGGTGGTGGTATTGGTGGTGGCATTGGTATTGATGTGGTGGTGTTTGTGGTGGCAGTATTGGTATTGATGGTGGTGGTATTGGTGGTGGTGGTACTGGTATTGGTGGTGGTGATGGTATTGGTGGTGGGGTATTGGTGGTGGGGTATTGGTGGTGGTATTGGTGGTGATGGTGGTATTTGTGGTGGTTGTGGTGGGTGTGTTGATATTGTGGTATTGGTGGTGGTATTGGTGGTAGTATTGGTGGTGGTGGTACTGGTGGTGGTATTGGTGGTGGTAGTAGTGGTATTGGTGGTGGTGGTATTGGTGGTGGTATTGGTATTGGTGGTGTTACTGGTATTGGTACTGGTGATGGTGGTGTTGGTGGTGGTATTGGTGGTGGAGGTATTGGTGGTGGTGGTGTTATTGGTGGTGGTATTGACAGTGGTGATAGTATTGGTGGTAGTGGTATTGGTGGTGATGGTACTGGTGGTGGTGTAGGTGGTGTTATTGATGGTGGTGGTATTGGTGGTGGTGGTATTGGTGGTGGTGGTGGTACTGATGGTATTGGTGGTGGTGGTATTGGTTGTGGTATTGGTGATATTGGTGGTGTTGGTGTTGGTGGTGCTGGTATTAGTGGTATTGGTGGTGGTGGTGGCATTGGTGGAATTGGTAGTGGTGGTATTGGCAGAGCTGGTGGTATTGGCATTGGTGGTGGTGGTATTGGTATTGGTGGTGTGGTATTTGTATTCATGGTGGTGGTGTTGGTGGTGGTGTTACTGGTGGTGGGGTATTGGTGGAGGTGGTAGTATTGGTGGTGGTGGTATTGGTGGTGGTGGTATTGGTATTGATATTGATATTGGTGGTGGAATTGGTATTAGTGGTGGTGTTGGTGGTGGTGGCACTGGTATTGGTGGTGGTGGTGGTGGTTTTGGTATTGGTATTGGTGGTGCTGTTATTGGTGGTGGTATTGGTGGTGGTGGTATTGGTGGTGGTATCCGTGGTGGTGTTATTGGTGGTGGGTGTACTGCTTGATTTTTCCGGTCCTATTGTGTTGAAGGGTGATTTAGGTGACTTCAGTCTCTTCCCATTCAAGTCTAAGGGTTAGAGTAGTGTATAGAGCCTATTTATTAGGCACTTCGACATGATCCTGTGTTCTTCCCCATAGATCAGGGTTTGCATATACATCCTAGGGGATAGATTCGTTAGCATTAGGGGTAATCTGTTCTGTAGTGAGGGTATTTCATGGAGCCGTGCTGAATTCAGGCCTGGTAGGCCTTAAACGGGAGAGACTCCATCTTTCCTCCTGCTCTGGCAGCTTGGGATGTTTCTAGGTCATAGGCAGTGTTTTAGTTAGGAGGTGTTATTCGCTTGGAGAGAACCGGTTCAGGCCGGCCCTTATCGAAGGATTGTATTTTTCTTCATGCCGAAGACACTACATCAGGCCGGCCGGCTGGGAACGTGTCCTTGGCACGGGGAGGTACAAGAATTTGGTGGGCGGCAGGTTACGGGCTGGAATTTTCCATGAGGAAATGCACATCTATATTAGTGAAAGTTTGAGGCAGATACTGGCACTTGCTTCTTGTCCATGGGCGGCACCTGGCCGTTAGTAGTAAAGCTGCTACTTATTCCAGGGAAGACAGATGACAAACTTGGAGGTGGAGAAAAACCGAGAGATAGATATTCCAAAGAGAAGAGAGTAGCCGATGAGGAAGAGGTCCCAGTGACTCGGAGAGGGAGACGGGAGTAAACCCGTGATTGCGGAGGTGTGACTTCCAGGCGAAGCCGAGGCGCAGACGAGAAGGGAACCTAGATGACCATTGAGTGCAGGCTACATACGACCAAGGTGATGTCAACCCCTTACTATTAGAGTGTACAACTTAATCTTTCACTTTTCTTTGCAGGCTATGTGACACGTATTATGTTCCGTGAGTGTGCATGTAATAACTAAATAAAGTATTCAGTTTGTAGTAAAGCAATATGTGCTACGTGTTCTTGTGTAAGAGGGTAACCTATTCTTCTAGTCAGCTGTGACTTAACATGAACAGATGTTAATCCTGATCAGGTAGGTGGTAACTGAATAAGGGAGAAAGGAGCCCTTCGAACTGGGGAACAAGTTGTGCTCAACTAGCTGTCTTTGCGTGATCTGATATATAGTAACACTGATGTCGTGGTAATTATAGGATGAACTCGTGCTAAGGCTGCCGTCTGGGCAGAAAGTCCTGGGTCCGTTTGGGACCGCGAGGCTGTGACTGCCGTCTGGGCAGGAAGTCTGTGGCTGCCGTCTGGGCAGGAAGTCCTGGGTCCGTTTGGGACCGCGAGGCTGTGACTTGTCTAAAGCTGCCGTCTGGGCAGGAAGTCCTGGGTCCGTTTGGGACCGCGAGGCTGTGGCTGCCGTCTGGGCAGGAAGTCCTGGGTCCGTTTGGGACCTCGAGGCTGTGGCTGCCGTCTGGGCAGGAAGTCCTGGGTCCATTTGGGACCGCGAGGCTGTGACTGCCGTCTGGGCAGGAAGTCTGTGGCTGCCGTCTGGGCAGGAAGTCCTGGGTCCATTTGGGACCGCGAGGCTGTGGCTGCCGTCTGGGCAGGAAGTCCTGGGTCCATTTGGGACCGCGAGGCTGTGACTGCCGTCTGGGCAGGAAGTCTGTGGCTGCCGTCTGGGCAGGAAGTCCTGGGTCCATTTGGGACCGCGAGGCTGTGACTTGTAGGTCTTGGTATATATAGTAGGAATTCCCTGTCCTTAGGTGGTACATATATGTGGTTATTTAGGTGTAAATAGGCCCTAGGGAGGGGGTAACGTTCTGGTTTGGGTTAGAGAGGCTCTGCTGAGCGGGTTCCGAAAACCCAAGCAGAACATTTGGCGTCACGAACCGTTTACGAAACCTGTGTGCGTTGTGGTTGTCTTGTGTTTGCTTTCGGCGCGTGCGTGGTTTTGTTTGCATTTTATTTTTGTATATTTGTGTGTATAGTTTTTATTTTTCTTCCTTCTTTTCTTTCTCTTCTTTTCTTCTTTTTCCTTTTTCACGATGTTTTCTAAAAGGTCTAAATCTACTTTTAAGTTGCCCGTTGATATTCCCGGATGGGATTCAACGCCTTATGAAGCCTTGGCCCGTGAGTGGGCTGATTCCACTGGTTTGAGTGAGAATTGGAATTCTTCTTTGGAGCTGGCAGAGCCGGCTGATGTGATTGCTTGTTTGCAGAAGGCACCCGTATCGAAGGGTGAGGAGATTCCCATTTTGGGGCGCAGAGGTTGGATTCTTTTGTCTGCATACAGGATTCTGCATGAGAGATTGTTGAAGTTACAGATATCTCTTAAAGATGTGGAAGCGCACTTTGTTGAGATTCAGAATTCTCATACTTTGTTGCGGTGTCAAAATAAGTTGCTTGCTGATAAACTTGAGACTTACCAAACTATTGCCGAACGGGCGGCTGTGCGAATTGCTCGTTATAAATACAAGAACAGGCGCGGTCGGGTTTCGACGCGAAAGGTGCGTCTGGTCGTGGCGACAGCTGGGCTGGATTGGAATCCTGATGAATGGGATGGTAATATCTGGAACTCGACGGATTCTTGTTCCTCGGGTGAGGAGTCTGCCAAGCGCGAGTCTTCTCGCTCCCGCCATGATTGTAAGTCTGCTTCTCGCACCTTTGATGGTGCACCCCGTGATTACGCTCGTTCTTCGAGTGGGATCAATGCCTCTTACACTGATTGTCCCTCTACGAGTACTGATCGGGCTCCTTGTGATGCTCGTCCCGCGGTTTCTGCGCATCCAGTTTTCCGTCGGAAGTTGCAGCAGTCTCCCAATGCTCCGCAGGGTATTTCTTTGGACTGTTTAGAAGACTTTACTCAGCAGGAAATTAGTGATATTTTGCAGCGATTTCGGCAGCGAGCTGGTGAGTCCTTGCTCACATGGATGGTGCGCCTTTATGAACTGGGCGCTGCTGGTATTATGTTGGATACTGGCGATTGTTTAAAGTTCTGTTCCTTGAGTTTGGATTCTACTGTGCAGGATCATTTTCGTAACTATAATGGTGTTGGTCAGATTTCTTTACTCCAATTGGCGACTGAGGGTTGTAATCTAAAATATCCTACTGAATCTGACTGGCCTGTGAATGACAAGCCGTGGTATACTTTGCGTGATGCTGCTCAACGTCTCAAAGAGGAGGTGATGAAAACGGCAATTTTTCTGGGTACTGCTGACAGGTTGCTTGATGGTTCATTGACATCTTCTGTGCGGAACCGTATCATTCGATCTTCCCCTGTTGCTTATAAGCAGGTCATGATGACTTTATTGATTAATCAGACTGGTAACGTATTATCTACGGTTTTGGAATCGGTGCGCTAACTCGGTGAGTTGGGTGAGTGGTTTAAACCTGAACGGCAGTCCCGGCCTGACACTCGTACTCCTGGTGAAAATAAACTTACTAGACGTGATATTTTTTCTGGTCTTCTGGCTGATGGTGTGCGGAGGGAGGATATTGATGGTGAGACTACCGCTCGTTTGTGGGAGTTGTTTCGCAAACGTGGCTTGGATCGAAAGGAGGGTGCCCGACGTGTTCGGACGACTGAATGTGATCGTGGTGGTTCTGACGGTAGCGGTGATGACGACCGCCGTGGGCGCTCTGTTCGTCGTGATGATCGACGTTCTGCACGTGATGTGTCCCCCCGTCGAGAGAGAGACAGGGAGAGAGAGGGGGAAAGAGAAAGGGGGAGAACTGACTATGTTTACAGCAGACGTAGAGATGATAGGGATCAATCCCCTGAGTTGAGGAGGAGAGAGGATCGTCACAGTTTGGTCGATCGTAACCCGCAGTACAATGCAGAAGATACGAATCCGTTCCGTACTGGGAATGGATATGAACAGGAGGTACCGATACCTAAGAAACGTGAGAGTCTTTATCCTGATCTATCCTGGTACACAGAATGCAGGAAGAATGACTAGGAAATAGGTCAAGCTCCGGTACACAGATGGGCTCACAGAGATAATAGACCCTATGTAGATATTGATATTTATTGGAGACATCGTAATATCCAAAGGGCCCGAGCATTGGTAGATACAGGAGCGGAGGCCACTCTTATTCATGGAAAATCAAAGAAGTTTACAGGTCAGCCTTTTACTATTACCGGATTAGGTGGAAAAGAAACCCCTGCAGTTCAAACTTTGCTCGAAATGAGAATAGGTAGAATTCCTAGGAAAGAGTATTCTGTACTAGTAGTGCCACTTTTAGAATTCATAATTGGGATTGATATTTTGAGAGGAATGACTTTGCATCTAGATGACGGATGTTACCAATTTGGAACAACGCATTATATATCGTCCAGACCTATACGGGTTGGTCGTTTAAGAATGCCCCCCATACAAGTTCCCCATGCGACAAAAGTGGTTTGTCAGAAGCAGTATCGTATTCCAGGTGGTCATGAGGAGATTAGTACCACTATTCAGGAGTTAGTGGATGCAGGAGTCATAACCCCAGTTACTTCTGCTTGGAATAATCCTGTTTGGCCGGTGCGTAAGAGTGATAACTCTTGGCGCATGACCGTTGATTATCGAGAATTGAACAAGCACACACCCTCTTTGACTGTTGCAGTACCGGATGTTATTACACTTATTGAGAGAATCCAAAAGCATCCAGGTACATGGTACGCGTCCATTGATATTGCTAATGCTTTCTTTTCAATTCCGATTGCCCCAGAGTGTCAGGAACAATTCAGTTTTACGTGGAACGGGCGTCAGATGACGTTTAGAAGTCTTCCCCAGGGCTATGTGCATAGTCCTACGATATGTCACCGGCTGGTGGCAGAGCATTTGGCTGAGGTACCGGTTCATCCCCAAATTCAGATATGTAATTATATTGATGATGTTTTGATCCAAGGCGAAACACAAGAGGAAGTTCAGACCCAATTAGACAGAGTCATTGAGTGCCTGCGTGAGAAAGGTTGGGAAATCAACCCAGATAAATTGCAAGGTCCGTCCCAGGCTGTAAAATGTTTGGGTATTAATTGGCATGAAGGGCACCGTGAAGTGATCCCTCAGGTTAAACAGAAGATTCTTGATTTTGCAGTTCCTAGAAATAGGAAAGAAGCCCAGAGCTTCATTGGTCTGTTTGGCTTTTGGCGCCAGCATATTCCTCATTTGAGTCAAATATTGGCCCCCTTGTACCGGGTCACGCGTAAAAAGAATGCATTTGAATGGGATAAACCACAGCAAGATGCGTTTAGTCTGGCAAAAGAGGCAATTCAACATGCTCTGGATTTATGGCCTGTACGTGATGGTGACGTGGATTTGAATGTGTCTGTACAGGGCCTTTATGCAAATTGGAGTTTGTGGCAGAAACAAGGCAGGAGTAAAGTACCGTTAGGTTTTTGGACCAAAAAGTTACCTGATGCTGGTGAGCGTTACACACCCTTTGAGAAACAGTTACTTGCTTGTTATTGGGCTCTGGTGGATACCGAGCAATTGACTTTGGAACATGATATAGTTCTGCATCCGGAAATTCCTATCATGCAGTGGGTCCTGAGTTCGCTGAAAACTCACCGAATTGGACACGCTCAAGAGGCGAGTGTGATTAAATGGAAATGGTACATACAAGACAGGGCACGTGTGGGCCCGAAAGGAATTGCTTCTTTACATGAGCAGGTGGCGCGAGCGCCATCGACTGAGACTGAGAGTGAATGTTCCGTACCTTTAGCACAGGAGTCTCCTGTCAAGTGGGGTAAGCCTTTTGATGATTTGTCCGCAGCGGAAAGAAACCATGTTTGGTTCACTGATGGTTCAGCGAGGTTTATAGGGATGACACGGCACTGGAAGGCGGTGTCCTATAATCCGATCACACAGAAATTGTTGAGCACAATTGGTGAAGGTAAAAGTAGCCAATTTGCCGAGCTTTACGCTGTTTACCAAGTTTTGAAACAAGAGTTACCTGGTACATGTCATATTTTCACTGATTCTTGGTCTACTGCCAATGGACTGGCTGTTTGGTTGCCAACTTGGCATTCCCATAATTGGAAGTTACATTCCAAAGAATTATGGGGAAAAGAGTTATGGCAAGAAATTTGGGAGATGCTCCCACAGAGTACTGTTACAATCTTCCATGTGGACGCTCACACCCCGATAGATTCTCTTGACAAATTTTTTCATAACATTGCAGATGAGAAGTCTAAAATTGCTGAGGCAGTGGTGGACAGGCAAGATTCTGATATTGCGGGATTGGCGAAATGGGCACACCAGAAGGCAGGACATTTTGGAGAGAAGGCCACTAGCAGGTGGGCTGCTGATCGAGGAATTTATATTCCCTTAGATTTAATCAAAAATGTTATTTTACACTGCCCCGTTTGTCAGCATATCAGACGGCGTAAGGTGCCCCAAATTGTTAAAGGTCATTTACATCGCGGCAAATTGCCCGCTCAAATTTGGCAGATCGATTACATTGGTCCACTTCCCATGAGTAGGAATTGTCAATATGTTTGCACTATTGTTGATACATACAGTGGCCTGCTGGTAGCCCTTCCCTGTAAGCAAGCTACCCAATTGAATACCATTAAAACATTAGAATTAATTATGATGTACTATGGTGTGCCATTCCAAATTCAATCTGATAATGCATCCCATTTTCGTGGAAGATTGGTACAGGAGTTCTGTGCGGAAAACAATATTGAATGGATATTCCATATCCCCTACTACCCACAGGCCTCGGGCCTGGTGGAGAGATTGAATGGCCTGCTAAAGGACCAGCTGCGTAAGTTAACGGATGACAAGTATAAAAATTGGCGAGACTTTTTGCCCCAAGCACTATTGATTTTGAACAATCGTCCTTTTTTAAATGCTGAATCTCCACTCATGCGTTTGTTTCCCCCGAATGCTGAGGCTATGCCTAATGAAATCAGAGAAACCGTGATGTATTGGGAAATTACTCCCGGAGCTTTGGCTCCATGTAGAGCGACCCCAGGGTCGGCAGGTTTAGACTTGCATGCTATGGATGACATTGTTATAAAAAGTAGAGATCGAGTCATCATAGAGACAGGTGTTGGTGTTCAGATACCACCTGGAAATTTCGGATTGATCGCCCCTAGATCGGGGCTGGCTGTAAAAGGCATCAGGTGCTTGGAGGAATTATCGACAGTGATTATCAGGGAGAGATTAAGGTGCTCCTGCTGAATAGCAGTGAGATTGACTTACTGATACATCGCACTGACCGAGTGGCTCAATTACTCATAATGCCTGTTTTCAGTGGTGTATTAATGAAAGGCACTGCTCCAACGTTGCTAACTGTACGTGGCCAGAAAGGTTTTGGCTTCACGGATAATCCTGGGGCCAGAGTTTGGGTGCAGTCGCCTAAGAATCCCCCTGAACAAGCAGAAGTCATTGCCACCGGTCAGGATAATACCATTTTGGTTATGAGACCAGGGAAAGATAGCTGGGAAGCGGTCCCGGCTGATAAATGTTATTTACGAGAATGATTAATGCCTGTATTTGGTTCTCTTTCAGATCATTCTTTGGATTGTTGCTGCAGGATGTGTCGGAGCCGGACTGTTTTCGGACTGGTACGACGAGAAAGGAGGGATCCTATCAACCCGGGATGAACTGGGAACCCGAGTGTTGCGTTCCTTCGCTGCATGGGATTCATCATCGAACTTTTGGACCGCACTTGCCAAAAGGGTGACTGACGCCCCTCACTTCTGTTTGACACCGATGAGATCTGTCCATGACATTCTGGCGACCTGCCTGGTTGCTGTCCCCGCCTTATTGGAAACTTTAACTCATATTTTTAATGTCTCGAAGGCCCGTCCCAATATTCTCCTGGGTGATTTTGCTACCCATGTATATTGCCCCCTATGTATTGAATTGCCGAACGAGCAAACCCCCATCCAGTCCCAAATACTTACTTATAATATCACACAAGGTGATTTGTGCTTCTTTCTTACGTGTAATCCTACTGCGATCTCTGAATGTCTACGCCTCAAACTAAAAGGCGCCACTTCATTTACCGCTCACAAACGGACTTTGTGCTTTCAAAGGACACCGACCACATGTGTTTCAGTTCAGAACAATATGACTTGTAATAGTTTGGTAGTTACCCCCAGTCACTATCGCGCGATGTTACTACCTGCCGGATGGCTTTTCTCATGTGGTAATACTTCCTGGCCATTTGTCCCTGCAAACATTTCCGGAGGCCCTTGTGCCATTACGAGACTCAGTTTGTTGATGTTTGCATCGCACCCGAATGCCAACTCTCGTGTGCTTCGAGATACTGTAATGTTACAGGAGGATTGTGACCCATCTTTGTATTTATATTCCAAGTCTGAATACCTTAGCTTAGCTGTTTCAATTATTGGTGTTCCTGCTTTGGCGGTTTATAATGCCAAATCTATTGGGAAAATGGCCTGCTGGATGGTGAAATCTATTAATCATACTTCTACAATTTTGTCTGACATGCTATTAGACACCCAGGGTGAACGTAGGGCCATTTTGCAAAATAGAGCAGCCATTGATTATCTTTTGCTTAAACATGGACATGATTGCTCGGACTTCGAAGGTCTCTGTTGTTTTAACTTGTCTGACCATACACAATCCATTCGTGCTCACATCGACAAGTTGCGTGACTTAACAGAAGAAGTTAGAAAACACATTGACCAGAGCTGGTTTGACTGGCTCTTTAATTGGTTACCTGATAAACACGTGCTACGCCAAATATTAGGTGGTATTTTGATTGCTGTTGCTGTTTTGATTTCTATCTGTTGCTTTATTCAGTGTATTCCTTCATTATTTCAATTCTGCATACTTGGTACTAGACATAGATCAGTTAGCTTTGTTTCATATTATTCTTCCACAGATGTTAGCTCCATTTAATGAATGTATAATAGACTGAAGTCAAGGGTGAAATGTACTGCTTGATTTTTCCGGTCCTATTGTGTTGAAGGGTGATTTAGGTGACTTCAGTCTCTTCCCATTCAAGTCTAAGGGTTAGAGTAGTGTATAGAGCCTATTTATTAGGCACTTCGACATGATCCTGTGTTCTTCCCCATAGATCAGGGTTTGCATATACATCCTAGGGGATAGATTCGTTAGCATTAGGGGTAATCTGTTCTGTAGTGAGGGTATTTCATGGAGCCGTGCCGAATTCAGGCCTGGTAGGCCTTAAACGGGAGAGACTCCATCTTTCCTCCTGCTCTGGCAGCTTGGGATGTTTCTAGGTCATAGGCAGTGTTTTAGTTAGGAGGTGTTATTCGCTTGGAGAGAACCGGTTCAGGCCGGCCCTTATCGAAGGATTGTATTTTTCTTCATGCCGAAGACACTACATCAGGCCGGCCGGCTGGGAACGTGTCCTTGGCACGGGGAGGTACAAGAATTTGGTGGGCGGCAGGTTACGGGCTGGAATTTTCCATGAGGAAATGCACATCTATATTAGTGAAAGTTTGAGGCAGATACTGGCACTTGCTTCTTGTCCATGGGCGGCACCTGGCCGTTAGTAGTAAAGCTGCTACTTATTCCAGGGAAGACAGATGACAAACTTGGAGGTGGAGAAAAACCGAGAGATAGATATTCCAAAGAGAAGAGAGTAGCCGATGAGGAAGAGGTCCCAGTGACTCGGAGAGGGAGACGGGAGTAAACCCGTGATTGCGGAGGTGTGACTTCCAGGCGAAGCCGAGAAGGGAACCTAGATGACCATTGAGTGCAGGCTACATACGACCAAGGTGATGTCAACCCCTTACTATTAGAGTGTACAACTTAATCTTTCACTTTTCTTTGCAGGCTATGTGACACGTATTATGTTCCGTGAGTGTGCATGTAATAACTAAATAAAGTATTCCGTTTGTAGTAAAGCAATATGTGCTACGTGTTCTTGTGTAAGAGGGTAACCTATTCTTCTAGTCAGCTGTGACTTAACATGAACAGATGTTAATCCTGATCAGGTAGGTGGTAACTGAATAAGGGAGAAAGGAGCCCTTCGAACTGGGGAACAAGTTGTGCTCAACTAGCTGTCTTTGCGTGATCTGATATATAGTAACACTGATGTCGTGGTAATTATAGGATGAACTCGTGCTAAGGCTGCCGTCTGGGCAAGAAGTCCTGGGTCCGTTTGGGACCGCGAGGCTGTGACTGCCGTCTGGGCAGGAAGTCTGTGGCTGCCGTCTGGGCAGGAAGTCCTGGGTCCGTTTGGGACCGCGAGGCTGTGACTTGTCTAAAGCTGCCGTCTGGGCAGGAAGTCCTGGGTCCGTTTGGGACCGCGAGGCTGTGGCTGCCGTCTGGGCAGGAAGTCCTGGGTCCGTTTGGGACCGCGAGGCTGTGGCTGCCGTCTGGGCAGGAAGTCCTGGGTCCATTTGGGACCGCGAGGCTGTGACTGCCGTCTGGGCAGGAAGTCTGTGGCTGCCGTCTGGGCAGGAAGTCCTGGGTCCATTTGGGACCGCGAGGCTGTGGCTGCCGTCTGGGCAGGAAGTCCTGGGTCCATTTGGGACCGCGAGGCTGTGACTGCCGTCTGGGCAGGAAGTCTGTGGCTGCCGTCTGGGCAGGAAGTCCTGGGTCCATTTGGGACCGCAAGGCTGTGACTTGTAGGTCTTGGTATATATAGTAGGAATTCCCTGTCCTTAGGTGGTACATATATGTGGTTATTTAGGTGTAAATAGGCCCTAGGGAGGGGGTAACGTTCTGGTTTGGGTTAGAGAGGCTCTGCTGAGCGGGTTCCGAAAACCCAAGCAGAACAGTGGGGTACTGGTGGTGGCGGTAGTATTAGTGGTGGTGGTGGTATTGGTATTGATATTGGTGGTGGTATTGGTATTAGTGGTGGTATTGGTATTGGTGGTGGTGGTGGTGGTATTGGTGGTGGTATTGGTGGTGGTGGTATTGGTAGCGGTGGTATTGGTGGTGGCATTGGTATTGATGTGGTGGTATTTGTGGTGGCGGTATTGGTATTGATGGTGGTGGTATTGATATTGGTGGTGGTGGTACTGGTATTGGTGGTGATGACAATATTGGTGGTGGGGTATTGGTGGTATTGGTGGTGGTATTGGTGGTGGTATTGGTGGTGATGGTGGTATTTGTGATGGTGGTTGTGGTGGTGGTGATGGTGGTATTGTGGTATTAGTGGTGGTATTGGTAGTATTTGTGGTGGTGGTGGTACTGGTGGTGGTATTGGTGGTGGTAGTAGTGGTATTGGTGGTGGTGGTATTGGTGGTGGTATTGGTGGTATTGGTATTTGTGGTGTTGTTGGTATTGGTACTGGTGATGGTGGTGTTGGTGGTGGCAGTGGTATTGGTGGTGGTGGTATTGGTGGTGGTATTGGCTGTGCTGAGAGTATTGGTGGTAGTGGTATTGGTGGTGATGGTATTGGTGGTGGGGTAGGTGGTGGTATTGATGGTGGAGGTACTGATGGTATTGGTGATGGTAGTATTGGTTGTGGTGGTAGTGGTATTGGTGGTGGTATTGGTGGTAGTGATATTGGTGGTGTTGGTATTGGTGATGGTGGTATTAGTGGTGGTGGTATTGGTGGTGCTGGTATTAGTGGTATTGGTGGTGGTGGCATTGGTGCTATTGGTAGTGGTGGTATTGGCAGAGCTGGTGGAATTGGCATTTGTGATGGTGGTACTGGTATTGGTGGTGTGATATTGGTGGTGGTGTTGGTGGTGGTGTTATTGGTGGTGGGGTATTGGTGGTGGTGGTAGTATTGGTGGTGGTGATATTGGTGGTGGTGGTATTGGTATTGATATTGGTGGTGGTATTGGTGTTAGTGGTGGTATTGGTGATGGTGGTATTGGTGGTGGTGGTACTGGTATTGGTGGTGGTATTGGTGGTGGTATTGGTTGTGGTATTGGTGGTGGTGGTATTGGTGGTGGTATTGGTGGTGGTGGTATTGGTGTTGGTATCCCTGGTGGTGTTATTGGTGGTGGTGGTGGTAGTATTAGTGGTGGTGGTATTGGTGGTGGTGGTATCGGTATTGATAATGGTATAATTGGTGGTATTGGTGGTGGTATTGGTATTGGTAGTATTGGTGATGGTGGTGGAATTGGTGGTGGTATTGGAGGTGGGATTGGTATTGGTGGTGGTGGTATGGTGGTGGTATTGGTGGTGGTGGTATTAGTGGTGGTGGTATTGGTAGTGGTGGTATTGGTGATGGTGGTATTGGTAACAGTGGTATTGGTGGTGGTAGTATTGGTGGTGGCATTGGTATTGATGTGGTGGTATTTGTGGTGGCAGTATTGGTATTGGTGGTGGTATTGGTGGTGGTATTGATATTGGTGGTGGTGGTACTGGTATTGGTGGTGGTGATGGTATTGGTGGTTTGGTATTTTTGGTGGTGGTGGTATTGGTGGTGATGGTGGTATTTGTGGTGGTAGTGGTATTGTGGTATTAGTGGTGGTATTGGTGGTGGTGGTGGTATTATTGGCGGTGGTGGTACTGGTGGTGTTATTGGTGGTAGTAGTGGTGTTGATGGTGGTGGTATTGGTGGTGGTATTGGTATTGGTGGTATTATTGGTATTGGTACTGGTGATGGTGGTGTTGGTGGTGGTATTGGTGGTGGTGGTGGTATTGGTGGTGGTATTGACTGTGGTGAGAATATTGGAGGTAGTGGTATTGGTGGTGATGGTATTGGTGGTGGTGTAGGTGGTGGTATTGATGGTGGTGGTATTGGTGTTATTTGTCGTTGTGGTACTGATGGTATTGGCTGTGGGGGTATTGGTTGTGGTGGTAGTGGTGGTGGTATTGGTGGTAGTGATATTGGTGGTGGTGCTAGTATTAGTGGTATTGGTGGTGGTGGTGGCATTGGTGGTATTGGTAGTGGTGGTATTGGCAGAGCTGGTGGTATTGGCATTGGTGGTGGTGGTGGTGGTACTGGTATTGGTGGTGTGGTATTGGTGGTGGTATTGGTATTAGTGGTGGTGGTGTTGGTGGTGGTGTTATTGGTTGTGGGGTATTGGTGGTGGTGGTAGTATTGGTGGTGGTGGTATTGGTGGTGGTGGTATTGGTATTGATATTGCTAGTGGTATTGGTATTGGTGGTGGTGGTATTGGTGGTGGTGGTGGTGGTATTAGTGGTGGTGGTATTGGTATTGGTGGTATTGGTGATGGTGGTATTTTTAGCAGTGGTATTGGTGGTGGCATTGGTATTGATATGGTTGTATTTGTGGTGGTGGTATTGGTATTGATGGTGGTGGTATTGGTGGTGGTATTGATATTGGTGGTGGTGAGACTGGTATTGGTGGTGGTGATTGTATTTGTGGTATTGGTGTTGATGGTGGTATTTGTGGTGGTATTGTGGTATTAGTGGTGGTATTGGTGGTGGTGGTGGTACTGGTAGCGGTACTGGTGGTGGTAGTAGTGGTATTGGTGTTGGTGATATTGGTGATGGTATTGGTATGGACGGTGGTGATGGTATTGGTGGTAGTAGTATTGGTGGTGATGGTATTGGTGGTGGTCTGGGTGGTGGTATTGATGGTGGTGGTATTGGTGGTGGTGGTATTAGTGGTGGTGGTATTGGTGGTGGTATTGGCATTGGTGATCGTATTGGTGGTGGTGAAATTGGTGGTGATGGTTTTGCTGGTGGTGGTGGTAGTGGTAATGGTGGTAGTGGTATTGGTGGTATTGGTCGTGGTTTTAGTGGTGGTGGTAATGGTGGCTATCAGTGGTGGTGATATTGGTGGTGGTGGTATTGGTGGCAGTATTGGCGGTATTGGTGATGGTATTGGTGGTGGTGGTGGTATTGGAGTTTGTGGTGGTATTGAAGTTGGTGGTGGTATTGGTGGTGGTGGTATTGATGGGGGTATTGTTGGTTTTATTAGTAGTAGTGGTGGTATTGGTGGTGGTGGTATTTGGTGGTAGTGGTATTGGTGGTGGTATTGGCAGTGGTATTGGTGGTATTAGTGGTGGTGGTATTGGTTCTGGTGGTGGTATTGGTGGTAGTGGTGGCATTGGTGGTATTGGGGTGGTGATATTGGTAGTGATGGTATTGCTGGTGATATTGGTGGTGTTGGTACTGATGGTGGTTGTATTGGTGGTGGTGGTGGTATTGTTTGTGGTATTTGGTGGTGGTGGAGGTGGTGATATTGATGGTGGTGGTGGTATTGGTGGTAGTGGTGGTGATGGTGGTATTTACGGTGGTGGTATTGGTGGCTGTATTCTTGGTGATGGTAGTCGTGTTGGTGGTGGTATTGGTGGTGGTGGTATTTTTGGGGGTGGTATTGGTGGTGGTATTGGTGGTGGAGGTATTGGTGGTGATGTAGGTGGTGGTATTGATGGTGGTGGTGGTGGTATTGGTGGTGGTGGTATTGGTGGTGGTGGTATTGATGGTATTTGTGGTGGTGGTATTGGTAGTGGTGTTATTGGTTATGGTGGTAGTAGTATTGGTGGTGGTATTGGTGGTGGTGATATTGGTGGTCTTGGTATTGGTGGTGGTGGTGGTATTAGTGGCAATGGTGGTGGTATTGGTGGTATTGATATTGGTAGTATTGGTGATGGTATTGGTGATGGTATTGGTATTGGCAATGCTATTGATGGTGGTGGAATTGGTGGTGGTGGTATTGGTGGTGGTGGTGGTGGTATTAGTGGTGGTGGTATTGGTTGGGGTATTGGTGGTGGTGGTATTGGTGGTGGCGCCCTACAATCCCAACAGCCCCCCTGGCCAACCGGCCAACTCAAAAAGGGGGCTCCAAAGCCCTGTGTCCCGAAAGTCAGGGCGCGCTGCCTAAGCAGCGAAAGTCAAGGGTGCGCAATCTGCGCAGACCTAAACGTAGCAGCTGGCACTAAGTGCTGCGCAGCTGTGAAGGTCAGGGGCAAAGGAGTGCAACTCACTCCTAACTCAGACATGCCCCCAAAGTCAAGAGAGACCTAAACGGTGCAGCTGCCCACTACTTGCTGGGCAGCTGTGTATCTCAAAATGAGGCCTGGCACCACTGTGCCCTTTAATGCAATATGCCAACGTTGGAGCCTCATGGGGCTCTAAAACAATCATGGCCACAACTAAGCAAAAGTACGGGCCCCACTGGCCCTCAGGACCCCCCCCCTGGGGCCTTCCACATTGGAGCGCACGGGCTCTCCTCCACACATATGCACCAAAACAGAGCTTGCCCCCAAGAACGGTGCAGCTGCCCTCTCGCAAGCGGGGCAGCTGTGAAGCATGGCCACACAACAGGGGAAAAGCATGGAGCCCTCTGGGCCCTCTTAAAATAATTATGCCATAAATCATGCCCCACGTTGGAGCGGCCCGCAACGGTGGGTCCGCTCAGGTCTTAGCACTGAGGTTCCAACACAAAGAGCGGTCACTTACCCGCTCTCTGGCTCCCTTGTGCTGGATCTGCCTGGCTGCTCTTCACACGGGCCCCCTCCTGGGACCCGGGACTCCTCTTCTCTGGTGGCCGCCACCGCGGGGCTCTCCCTCTCTCATGGGAGTCCCGCGTTTCCATCAGCGGCCTCTGCCGCTTTCTCTCTTCGCCCGGGCCCCCTCCTGGGACCCGGGACTCTGGCCCAGGAATTCTCGGCGCGGGGCTTCCCTTCCTCCCGGGAGCCCCGTGCTGTTCTCGTATCTCCGGCGGGCGGGACTTCCTTTTCTGAGGCGGAAGTCCCGCCCCGCTACAGGCATCATGCTGCCTGACTTCTGTTTTCGGGCCCGCGGCGGTGATAATTAGATGTCGGCGGCGATGCGGGGTGGGCACCCGCGATTACAACAACCTCATAAGCGGGGTGGGCACCCGCAATTAAAATAAACTCATAAGCAGGGTGGTCACCCGCTCAGAAACACGCAGTTATGGCATCAAAGCGGGGTGGGCTCCCGCTCTGCAGGCAACACGGGGGGAATCCCTACATCGGGATTCCCTCTCCAGAGGTCGCAGCACAGCGCTGCAAGGCCCGTGCCCTCTCACAGGCACTTTAAAGGCAAAGCGCTCCTCTTCTCCTGTCTGGGCAAGGCTAGAGTCCTTCCTCTGGGCGCAAAGGCTGGACAAGGAATCCAGCAACGAATACTCTAGCGCTCCCCAGGCGCAAAGTTCAAGCAAAAGTCAGGGGGCATAATCACACCCCTTCATGGGGTCACAGCCAAGTAAAAGGTCCTAAGCAAAAAGTTCCTTTTAGGGATCAAGGGGCAATGCAGGGCCCAGGGAGGCAAGCCCTCATGGCAGCCCCCACCCCCGGGCCCCAGCAGCAGCACGCCCCGCAGGAACAGCACACCAAGAGTGAACATTTTCATGGGGTCACAGCCCCTCTATTTATACAACATTTTCCCTTTGTGACACAGCACAGGGCTGGGGGAAAAACCAGACGCAACTGGTTTGGGGGAGCTTCTGAGCGCTTTGTTTTGCTCAGCTCTTCTCTCCCTTTCACAGGACAGGCTAGGTGCTCAGACGCACCACAGGGGGCGGAGCCAGCATTGTGGAGGGAAGGCACAGCCCTATTCAGGTCCGAGGTGCAACTCCTCCCTCCCATTTACATGCAGAGCTCTCTATTCACCACCGGGCACTCACCCTGTCTTCTGGAATTCCCCAGCCCTCTCAGCTCCTGTCAATCACAAGCCAGACATGCACTCCAAATCAGGCAGGCAGACACACAGTACACAGAAAGGTCAACTTCTAGAAGTGGCACTTCTCCACTAGTCCCCATAAATCTGCGCACACCATTGCGCAGCATTCATTCTCACGAGTTCACACATACCAAACTCGACCCTGCACTCCTCTCACACCAAGAACTACTGCTGCATCTAATGCGAGGTCAATGCGACCTAAAAGATATGTCTTGAGTCATGATTTTAAACACAGGAAATACATTCGGAACTCAATAAATGACAAAGAAATAACCACCCGACACTGATATTCAAACAAAGGTTATCTTTTATCTAAATTAGGTCAAATGAAAGTCAATCGATAGCAAAATCATTATTCTCATAATTCTCATAGTTACCTATTCTAGCTAAATGGGTCAGGACAGGTCTCTCAGTAAAGTCTCCCGAGTCGCCGTCCTCTCAATCAGCGTCGATCCTCTCGAGCATAGGTTCGGGAAGAAGTGGCCTTAGACCCTCTCTAGTCTAACAATATTTATAGTGAAACTAACAAAATCCGTTGAGCCGCTGAGCAGAGCGAGCAGGAAAGGATGTTGATTTGCAACATTTAGAAAACCTCCGCTCAGAAAAAATCACAAAAATAAAAACACGGAAGAAGGAAGCTCAAGCTAGAAAATGATACATCTATGAATGCTTTTCCTCGGAACCATAGTGAAGCCACCGCAAGTTTATCAGAGTTCATTGTGGCTTTATTCTTCTCCAAGGGCAATTGGCAGCAAGCCTGGAGCTGCTGTCCTCACGGAAACTTTTAATTCAGACAGAGGCCATGGTCAGGTGATTTTCAACCATGTTCAGCGAGGCCTCTCGTCACATTTCAATCACTCGAGTGCAGGCTGTAAATAGCGGCCATCTTGGATTAGGCCAAAATGGACCATCTTAATTAAAAGAAACACAAAACAACGTTACCACTTCAAAATGATTATACAGTGTTAATACCCACTAATACCCTTATGTGTATGTAATTATCAAGCCGTCTGCAACATATAAAAGCATTAAAGCACGTTATTTTAAAACGCAAACACAAAACAAATAGCACTTTTGCGACACTTATTTAATTAATTTGCACACTAACTTAGTTCACGTATTAATTAGGCAACATAAATGCATTCCCGCGTGTAATTCTCTCATTAGTAATGTTGATTAATCAAGAACTTTAACAAAATTAGTAATTAATGATTAATTATCAGTAATTTTAATCATGACATATAAACGAAACTGGAGTTTAAATCTCAATAAATTTTCAATAGAAAACTCTGCTCCAGCACTACCACGGTCACTCAGATCCCCCATGCATTCCTATGGGAGGGCAGGTCAGTCTCACTAAAACATACACAGAGCGCACACACTTTACACTGGACCACAGTGCTAAAGTGCTCAGAGGCCTAAAACCACCAGGTTACAGAAAAAGGCTAGGGGAACGCAAAAAGTTTCGGGGTGAACCTGCCAGAAGGGCCAAGTCCAACAGTGGTGGTGGTGTTGGTGTTGGTGGTGGTGTTGGTGGTGGTGGTATTGGTGGTTGTGGTGGTAGTGGTATTGGTGGTGGTGGTACTGGTGGTGGTATTTGTGGTGGTGGTAGAGGTATTGGTGGTGGTGGTATTGGCAGTGGTGGTTGTATTGGTGGTGGTATTGGTGGACGTGGTATTGGTGGAGGCGGTGGGATTGGTGGTGGTCGTTGTGATATTGGTGGTGGTGGTATTGGTGGTGGAGGTATTGGTGGTGGTGTTGTTAATAAATAGGCTTTTGAAAAAACCCACTCAGGTAGCTTTAATATAGATAGCATGTAACACAGATGTGCTGTTGTCAGCGTCAGCCCATTAGCACAGGATTATGTGCTAGCTGGAAATTTCATGACTTAATTCGCTAATCATTTCTAAAATCATTTTACTTGGGGGGGGGGGTTTGAAACAGACACAAGATAATGCTGGGTTAAAGTGATTGAAAGCACGCACCCTTTTTACGGGGGAAACCGTGCTACTTAAAAAAACACAAGAGATTTCAGCTGAAGCAGCGCATGTCCGGCCTGCAGTAGGAGAAACTGAATAAAGTAAATAGTGCTTACAGACTAAATAACAGGTCCTGTGAAACAACGGAAGTAAAGGGGTCAGTCGTCATGGGAGGGTACAAATGAAGACAAGGCCGTACTAAGGTGGGAGTATTAACGATTCCGAAGGCAGCATTTACTAAAGACATTGACACAAGCCAATGAAAAATATGGAAGGAGAGTGGACACGGCTTCTCTCCCATACTCAACTACAGCAGTCTTGCAGAGCGAGCAGCCCATGTGCGCTGCCACTAGACTCGACCTAAAAAGCAGTCACAGACATGGTGGTCTGCTGAACCCAACAGGACACCATTCCTGGGAGTGCTGGCCATTTCTAAATGGGGTTGCAAATTATGACCTGCCTCATGAAAATGAATGAGTCAGGTCATTTGTGACCCCATTAGGAATTGCAAACAGCATCTGAAACACTGTTGTACATCCTATTTGGTGAGTTGCAAATTATGAGTTGTAAAAAGTATCAATTTGCGACTCGCACAATGGAATGGTCGTACATCTGGCCCCAAGACCGTTATAGTTGTCCTCTTTATATGGCCATTTTTCTGCTGCAGAAAACTGTGGGTAAATCTTTTGCCACAAGTTTATTTACTTGCATGAGTACTCTCAAAATATGCATTTGTGTTTAGGACAAACATTATTCAGTCATTTACAATTTCATCTACTTCTGAGCGTTTCGATTTTGGATGATGAAGTAAATAAAATTCAGGAGCATGGGTGGAAATGTATTGTCAAATAGTACCTTAGTTTGCTGTGAGTAATGGGGGTCTCTAAAACAATTTACAGAAAAGCAGAAAGCTGAAATCTGGGCCATGTCTCACCTCTTGCCTCTTCAAGACAGAGGCAATCCTGTGTCCCACTTTTCGCCCTGCAGTAACATAAGCAGCACAATACAGGACAGGTGTCTAATATTTTCAGATACCTTGTATCTGGAGACCTGAAACTCGAGAAACGTTTTTGAAATGTTACCAGCGGTCGGCTAGGGTATCAACCAATAGGGGTGAGCTGTTACTTCGACAACCAAGCAGCTTTTGTGTAAATTACAAAAAACTTTGGAGAAAACGAAAAGACTGGTGCATCCCCCAGCTTCTCCAGAGCTAATCTGTCGAGCCATCCCAACAACAAGCGGCCTTAAACAGTGGGGTGTCTTGGCACCCATTCCATACAATCTTTATCTGGTAGATCGAAACAAAATTAGGGTTGATACACTTATCAAACTGTAAGTATGCTGATGACCTGGTGCTACTAAGCTGAACCAAGGTTGGGCTGCAACGTCTCCTGGAAGCCACACAAGCATACTCCTTGGCAAATGGGTTAAGAATAAAGAACAAAAAGACAAAAATCATGATCCTCCCAAGGGCAACCCTCAGAGGAAAGGCCAGATGGCATCTTGATGAGGGCAAGGTTGAGGAAATAAGCTAATATAAGTACCTTTGCCTTTTATTTGATAACAACAGCTCATTCAAACCACACAATGAGAATAATAAAAGGAAAGGGATAGCCCTGGCGTCAGGGCTCACGCTCATGTTCAGTAGCCTAAACATGCACTTGTCCTGCCAAATACTAGAAATCGCACAGGGCGCAAATGATCCCAACTCTTCCTATGGCTGCGAGGCTCTTAGGGGCACAATTCCCAGAATGCACTGATGAGTAACATGAAAACCCAGGAGTTGAAATGTGGTGTTCTGCCAACAAGGAACAATCTTAGAACTCTAAACAGTGGTTTATGTAGAGCAATACCATGATAATAAAACACTTCAGAGTTATAAAGGGCAAATGTATCAAACATGCCGGACTGAAGTCAGAAAATTGAAACAAGGATACATCTTAAAGGCTTTTTGGTACTAGCGGCTGAACTGAGAAATTGTGTAATTGTATGACCTCAAAGCGTGGCTGCAGCTTGCACAAAAACAAACGACTTCCTTACAGGTAGCACAAGGGATTACATCGAGAGTGGGGAGGCATGGTATCTTTGTGTTCATTTTAAAACGAGAATGAAAAATTAAAATGTGACTAAAATAAGTGTGTGTGAGACGACATATCTGGGCTCCCTTCAAAATATGCCAATTGGTGCTTCTGGATCCTATCTTTCTGCTTGTCTACCACGCCCCTACGTAAGCCATTAGTCTGCAGGAATTCTCATAGTGCATTTGTTTGATCACAGCAAACTATACAAAGACATGCTGGCCTACTGAGGCTTTTGGATAGCTCCCTTCAGACAGATGCCTTTGAAAGGCCTGCAGAGCACATAATTAGTCAGATAAATCATAATTTCAGGGTTTGCGTGACATGTTTCTGACTAAGAACCTTATTTAGAAATGTGGCATATGGGATACCTGTTGTGTCCTGTGTTTACACGTATGAGGACTCTAATGGTCTTTGCCAAACTCCTTACAAGTATAATGCAATCTGATGGGTGCGGCTCAGTGTGGTTAATAAAGTTTGTGAGGCAGTGCATTAGGTTAACGGTTGCATGCTGAAGAATAAAGTTGTGCAAACCAGAGCTCCATGTATGGCATGGTCTGTTGCATGCTCCTGGACTGGGAAGATGCTACATACACCATCAGCGTGACAGCTAGCCAGTCCACCATATTGCAAGGGCCATAGTCTATGATGTACTTGCGACCTGAGAATTGAACCACATTACCTACGCTTCAGGAAGCGGTTGAAAACCCACCTTTTTCCCTAAAAGCAACTTGCTCTTCCGGAACCCCGATCTCCTACCCCCCCCCCCCCCCCACTCCCCTCCCTTACCCCCCTCCTTTCCCGGCCCTCTGACCTGTAGAGGTAGGGTTCTTAGCGCTGGGATACCTCCGGGTGACTACACGGTTTATAAAAATTTTTAATAATAATAATAACTTGTAATATGGCAGATGGGATATCCACCATATTTATGACAGACTATCTCATGTGCCACACTTTAAATAGCTCCCTACGTTTTCATTAGGTACATTCATTCACAGCTTTGCAAATAAACCCCAGTCTTGCTATTATCACCTCCTGCTGCTAGAACCTCAGTCTGATTGTATTACCTCCTGCTGCTAGAACCTCTGTTCTGATTGTATCACCTCCTGCAGCAAGAACCTCAGTTCTGCTTGTATCACCTCCTGCTGATAGAACCTCAGTCATGCTTGTATCACCCCTGCTGCTAGAACCTTAGTTCTGCTTGTATTATGTCCTTCTGCTAGATCCTCAGGTTTGCTTGTGTCATCTCCTGCTGTTAGAACGTCAGTCCTCCTTGTATCACCTCCTGTTACTAAAACCTTAGTCCTGCTTGTATCACCTCATGTTGCTTGAATACTGGGACTAGGGAAATGGAAGCATATTTGTTGTAGCCACTAGGGTGCAGCTCAGAAAAGTTCTCTGATGATATGTTTGCTTGCTAGTTAGTCACATAAGACTTGAACTGCCCTCAGCCACCTTCCCTGAGTTTTAGTGAGGTAATGTGTAGAAACGATGAATGGACACAAGAGGTAGAAGATGATACTAGTCAGTTAAAGGTCCTGAGATCTGCAGCACCGTGCCAGCCTGGGTTCTCCGAGTAGTGCCAATTCATGTACTACTAAAATAGCACCTTGTTCAAATATCTGAAACACCCATCCAAAAGGTAGTTGCTCTCTCTTTATATTGTGCATTGCTTGCAACACTACATAAAATAACTGATGAAACAAATCTCCTAAAAGGACCTCTGGCTCATACCGTTTGCCAGAGACCAGAAGTTTGGTTTAGTGCCTGTGTGTAAGTGCCTGCAATCCATGCAAAAGAGCTCAGTAGTAGTCAGTCTCTCAGAGTAGACAAGACCGAATATGGCATTTTAGATCATGGAAAACGTCACTTGGGAAGAGGGGTGAAAAAGCATCTCAACGCCCAGGTGGCAGATTTCCAAATTGTGCGCATAGAGAACATATGCAGATCAGGAGAGCTGTAAATAAAGCATTGTTGCTGGTTAAGTGTTTTGCAAGGGATCTTTCTAAGTTGTTGCCCTGTTCTTAAGATTTCCTGAAAAAACACTATTTGCAGGCTTCGACCAGAGTTAAAATGCTTATTTGCAAATAAAGTACTTCAAAAGACTATTTGTGAGAGCTGAACTTTAGTAAAAGTGGCTAGGAGTGGCAGTTTCACCCATAAAGTGAAGAAGCATCCTGCACAACCTTTCATACCACCTTGTCCTGGTAAAGGCTTGCCTGACCCCATAAAGTCAATTCACTGGACCTTTTGAACGAGCTGTGTAGGTTGCTAGACTCTAGGCTCCTTGCATGCTGACAGTTTCTGAGCTCCAGGAATTCTCCATTCATAGAATACAAGAGGTGAAACCCTTGCATACATCCCACCACCTCGCATCCAACATCAGATGCAGGGTGGTGCACTTCTCCGTCTTGATGCTTTTGAATTGCCACCAATGTGCTCCACTCAGGTTTCCTATGGAGCTGATCAGAGACTGCAAAGCCTCCCTTTGGCCTTGTTCAGTGACTCGTCTCGCTCAGGCATCTTTTGTTTCAAAGAAGAGTCCACATTCTCACACACAACTGTGCAATGCACCTTGCTCCCCTACTGCAGCATCCTTTCCTCTTTCAATATTAGAGCCCACACTGACAGATCTACCAGTATTCATCAATTCTTCTTTGTGCTCCTTCCTATTTTATTCCTGGCACCTTTGTAGGCCCTTTCAGTAAACCTCCTGCTGCCTGACACTGGAGTTTCAGACAACTCTGCTGTCAGTCAGTCAGTCAGTCATAATACTTTATTTCGATAAATCAATATCATAAAAAGACAAAGGAACAGTATATATACACTCGATCAAAAATGTAATTAATACAGAGTAAATTCATGATATATATACATAATTTACTATTTACATATGAATAATACAAAAAATATATACTTTCTATAAAATCCAATCCTAAAAAAACATTAAGAAGAGGTCAGTTAAGATAAAACAAGCTATACACATCACTTGCATAAAATCATCAGTGTAAAAAATATTCATGGAATAACCATTATCAAAGGGCAATATACGGTTCATCTTGTTTAGAGACCCAAATTCACAGGATTGTCAGACAACAACCTTTTCTTAACCCTAATAGCCCCCACTAGAAAATTAGCAACATGGGATGTTATACTTGGGGTCTGTAATAGCTGGAGAAACAAAAGTGCTGGCTTGACCTGTATGAACCCAGCCTCCTTGAGGATCGGAATCAAATATTTCCTTCTTAAGGCCGTGAAGTGATCACAGAACATTAAAAAATGCAATGTGTTCTGAATCGAGAAGTTATCACACTTACACGGCAAGGCGTTTTCGGGAGAACACCAAGTCGGAAAGTGACCCAAAGATAAATGGATCAGATTCAACCGAAAACGAGTTAAGAGGAAGCGATGATAAGGCAAGTTAACAATAGTTAAGTATGGTTCCGGGCCAACATGAGTACACAGAATAATACCCGACCTTACCGTTGGTTTCTCAAGTTCTACTTGTTCCCTGTCTAGTCGTAACATATCTCCCATCAAGCCTTTAATCAGGACTATGTCTTTTACAGTTATTGTGGACGGGGATAAAAAGAGATCTGGTCTCCCTATCTTAAAAAGACTGTTTTTAATATAAGCCAGCCACGGTATTTTACTTACCCTGTCTAGCTGCAAACTGTCTTTTAGGATGGTATGGTTAAGGGGAATTTCTTGATTCAGCCAGATCCTAAGCCAGGCCAGGACAGGGGCCACTTTAATCAGGTCTGAGATGTATCCCATGCCAAGTTCAGAATGAACAATGTATGTAGAAGTTGACTGGGGAACGGAAAGGACTGATCTTAAAAATTTATTTTCAGCAATCTGCATACTTTCCATGGAACAATTGCCCCAAATAGCACTGCCATATGTAGCAATGGCCAGGCTTTTGGCTTTATAAATTTTTAGCAGAGTAACTATTGGACTTGCTCCCAATTTTTTAGTAAAACTCTGGAGGGCAGAAGAAGATCTGGCGAGAGCAATATTTCTATTTTTTATATGGGGACCCCAGGTACCTCTCTCATCAAAAGTTATCCCTAAATAGGGGAAAGTGGCTACTCTACAGAGCTCTTGTTTCCCACATGTAAATGTTTTTATTAACTTATTATTTTTTCCCTTACCCATTTTCATAATTTGGGACTTTTTGACATTGATCTTCAAGTCCAGAGTACCCATAAAGACTTCAAAAGCATCCAATAGCCGTTGAAGACCCACACCAGTACGGGAGAGCAAAACAGCATCGTCCGCGTATAGGACAACTGGAATACCAAGTTCACCTATACGTGGAACATCAAGAGTTGCCTCTTTTAGGGAAGGTTCCAGGGCATTTATGTAAACAGTAAAGAGGAGGGGTGCCAAAATGCACCCCTGCCTCACCCCTCTTTCTGACTTAAAGTTACTTGTACAACGCCCTTCCGAAGTAACTCTGACCGCAGCTATTAAATCTGAATGAAGGTCAGCTAAGAGACAAACAAGAGCCCTGTCCAAGCCTATGTTAAGCAGAATATTCCACAGCTTAGAGCGATTTACAAGGTCGAAGGCGGACGAGAGGTCCATGAACCCCAGGTACATGGACCCCTCCCTAGCCCTCGTGTATTTTTCAACCAGTAAGTGCAAGTTGAGACCTTGATCAATTGTGCTCCTTTTAGGTCTAAAACCGTACTGAACATTAGATAATACCCCTTTCTCAATTAACCAATCATTCAGTCTTGATAAAATGACCCTACCCAGTATTTTCACCGATGAATCGATTAAAGAAATCGGTCTGTAACAGGATGGGTCTTGCCTGTTTCCCTTTTTGAAGACCGGTATAATAATGGATTTTTTCCATGAATCCGGGATTTTGTCAGTTATAAGGACGTTAAAAACATTACATAAAATTTTAGACCAAAACTTAGGTGCATATTTAAAAACGTCCCCTGGAACCCCATCAGGGCCTGGAGCTTTGTTTTTCGGGGTCAAATCTATTGCCCGTTCCACTTCTGCTGGTACAAAGGTGACAGTGGCCTTAGCAGTACTCAGTTCCCCATCCTCCGCTTCTGTGGGGGCAGCGATAATAACAGTGCTGTTAGATTCTGTGTATATCTCGCTAAAGTGTTTAATCCAGCCCTCATCAGGAATATTTGCCTATAGAGGGGTATTTGAGTCCTCTAAGAAAAGTGGCTGATTTATTATTTTCCAGAATAGACCACTATTTTTTAGTGTTTCTGGTTCTAGAAGTTGCGCTAAAGCATTATCTTTCAAAACCCTCTTTCTTTCTAGAATTGTTTTTTTATATACAGTCCTTGCACGGATTTTAGGAGTGGCTTTCAGGGCTTTAAGTAGGTCACCGTGAGCCTTTGAGCATTTCTTGTCGAACCATCTTTTACCCACTAACACCTTCGAGCTGGATTTATTCTGGAGGCTACGATCAATTTCTATGCAAATGTAATCAAAGGCCGCTATGACCTTGTTGCACTGGGTTCTATTTGTTAAACATATTGCAACTTCGTCCTCGGTCCTAGACAAAACCTCCTGTAAAAAAGTTTCAGGGACTATTTTTGTCCATTTCAACCTACGATTTTGGTCTTTTACCATAAGATTTACTCCCCCTCTATCTTTAACTGATTTTAGGGAGATTACATCTGCAAGCATCAGTTCTAAAAGAACAGGATTATGGTCACTAAAAACTGATACCTCTGTATAATATTTAAACACATTATTTAACAAAAAAGAAGTCAAAAAAATATAATCTATAATGGTACCCATGTCTTTTCCTTTAAAAGTAGGGGATCTGATATACCTGAACTCTACCTAATACCACCTCTTTTCATTTCAGTACTGGCACCCACGTAGGGCCCTGCATTGACCCTCTGTTCTAATTGTACCACTCCTGCTGATAAAGGGTTGGGGCACACACTGTCTTATTCAGCATGTGTCTGGCTCACCACCAGTGACTTACTCAGCACCCAAGGCAGAAGCTCAGTGGCATAGCAAGACTGCTATTGACCTTAATGTAAGTAATAAAATAGGCCATCCTATATAAATTGGGTAGTAGAAGCATCAACAATTTGAATGTAGAGAGACCCTTACAGCATTGGACTCTGGTGCCACTGCCTCTGCTGCCTCATTGATAGGTATATTCCTCTATAGGCTACTGCAAGGTCATGGATACGCTTCTTGGGGTGGACAGGTATGTCCCCTTGTGCCCATGACAGAGTCTTGCTCCAGCGCACCAAACTCAAAGAACATATCAAACCAAATTGTTGCCACAGCTTCCTGCAGTACAGCTCCCACTCACCATCAAGCATATACCTACCTGTTATTATGTGCTCACAGGTCCACAGTGATAACTTACCATGAGGCATGACATTTCTAGATGGTGGTGGCCGCTTGTGCAGGGCTAAAAAGACAGTCACTCAGTCAACAGTGACTTCAGATTGTGACAGCTGAGCATTACAGTCAATAGGACAGTGAGGTTCTGGTTAGAGCAAATGCATTCTGGCTCAGGGCAGACACTGCACACTCACTTTCCCGGCTCCACTGTAAGTGCCCACCTCCCGGTTAAGGCTGCACAGGTAGGGTCCACCCACCAGATGCAATCTGTCCCTGGCTCAACCAGAAGCATGTTAGTTACTAACGCCAGTGGTCGTACACCGGAACTGTAAATATAAATGATTGTAATTAATTATTAGGATTCATCTAGTTCATTGCAAAACGAAAACAAATGCACCAATGAATGGTCCCAGATTTTCACAATGTATTACGCACACAGATTCCCTGCTTAAAAACCCCACATCTTCATACAGTCACTGGGATGCAATGGTCTTTTGTCTCTGATTTTCTTACTGAATTTTACACATTAGGGCAGATTTGGTAAGGATCTGCAGTGTCTTTGTGTGATGTAAACTATCACAAGACAACACAAGTCCTTAACAGGGATTTACTAGGCCATGCACAGCCTCTTTATGTGGTTTAGTAAATACACACTGACGTAAGGCAGTGCTGTGGCCTGCCTAGATATACTTTGCATTGGGTAGGCGTTAAATGGGTGGAGCTTGGGCATTCCCATGCACCACCTAAGTATTTTGATGCAAAACCAGATTTACAAAGTCAGAAACATGAGCGGCTAGTGTGGTGTTTGCCAGCAGCAGGCGAGTGTATGACCTCATAAATACGCCAGAGCACTGTTACCCACCACAGTGTAGGTTGCAGGAGCATGCGCATTGCGATTACAAAACTGCAGGAAATTGACTGTTGACAAACCGCTGACCGTGGGAAGCACAGAGAACGAGGGTTCGATCCTATGATGAAGTGAGACCCTGCAAATCAAACTGGTCCTAGCATGAGGCACTGAATAAGTTAAACGTCTCAGAGACATCACTCAGGGAGACAAGATACTTCGAGAGGCAGGAAAACAAAGCAAATATGGTGCACTGTGAGAAAACAAAGCTGAGAGGCAGACAGTGTGAGAGTGTCGAATGGCAAAGAGAGAAAGAAAACAAAGATGGCAATGCAGATAAAACATAGGCACAACAAAAACAGGGCAGCGACAGTGCCTACCTGACAGAGGCATAGCTAGGTGAAATATCTTCATTTCTCCTTGTTAATTCCTCCTTCCACATGTGCTGCACTCTGCAGCAGCACACATTTAAAGAGGAATATGCCTTCAAAAGGCCTCAAGTGCCCCTTCCTGAACAAAAACAATCCAACCCATAACGCAGACACTTTTGCACTGTGGTGCAAGAATGCATGCATTGGCACTAAGCAGCACAAAGTGTGCCAGCGTAAGGAGAGAGCAGAAATGTTCCATATCTATCTAAATATGGAACATGACTCCTCTCTCCCTTTAACCCAATTCAGGGCAGCACAGACCGTTGCCTTGCTGCATTGTGGGAAAGAATAGTAAATCTGCCCCATTGTGTTTTATATCCAGTGCTGCACCCAATAAGCAAAGCCGTCAACACCTAAATGACGTCCATGATGTTTGTGGCATAGGGTAGCAGTCAGATGTGCAGATTTCCTTAAGCTGGAAACAATGAGCCATCCGAACTTCTCAACAGGCTTTGGCCAAGGTTCAGGAATAACCACAACACTTTTCTGAGCCTTCGCCAAGGCTGAGAGGTTGTATATGTTCTTGCAAACAATGGTCTGAATGACTGAACTCTTTATGATGCCATTTTTGAATGACTAGGCCCCTCATAATACCACCCTCAGCTCTATCTTCTGTCACCCCACTGAATGATAAGGGTGTAAGATGAACAGTAGTGGCTAAATCACACAGTGAAATGTATCGGTTAAGATAGTAAGGTAACTTTAACTCCCACTGCTATAGGGTTCCCTTCATAATCTCAGAGTTTTATTTTAAATATGCAATAACACACTACAACGATGATATCAGTAACGTTCCAGTATGGATGGACTGATAGTTTAAGAGTGCCAAGAAAAGAAACAACACCATACGTAAAGACTAACTCTAGGGCACCCAGGCCTCAATGAGTATCAGTATATCTGGTAGGAACGAGCCCCTCCTAGTAACAACGGTTAATGGCCCCTCTGAGTATCAATGGGTGCAGTAAGAAAGGAATCTAAACACCTCATGTGATTAATAAACATTAATGACCACAACCTGTGAGTAAACTTTAATGATTCAAAATGAGCATTAGTGACCCTTTCTATTAATACATATTATTGGTGTTAGGCAACGTTCAAATGGACTAATGAGCTTTAAGATGCACAGGCAGTAATGAGCCCCAGTAACCTTCAGTGTCTTCAGTCAGTAATAAATCTCAGTTAGCATGGCCAGTTAATGAATTAAAATGAGTGCACTCAGTAAGGAGCATCACTCATGACCACAGTCTCTAATGCCAACAAGCAGGAAAAAGGTTTCTTTTCAATAAGGAACATTAATGGGTCAATTAATTAATGAGCATTACTGATCGTATGCAGAACTGGGCATTATTGGTGCCTCTCAGGAATATTACACACAAAAGGGAAGAAAGAGGTGGTATAGGAATTACATCACACCCTTTGTGCAACAGCACAGAAAACTAAAAAGTACTGTAGTCCTAACCTTTAACCATGATACTTCCAAAAGGACTTGTGGCACTTGACACATTTATCCTGTACACTGCAGCTTCCATGAAAAAGACATTAAGCCCTCACCCACACTGAATGGTGGGCACTAATTATATTCGCTCCTCAGCAGCAACAAATGCTGCAGCATGGGCTCTCCATGAACTCTTCCTACTTGCTAATCCATATGTGAAATTGAGATTTTGGGCCTGATTCACAAAGGTAAATGTACACTTTTGTGTAAGTTTAAGATTGCTTGCTATTGACAAAGGGATTTACAAGTAGTATCTTTACGAGTGCGGATTCTCCACGCATAAAGATATAGGACAGTTCTATTGTTTTTATGTACGGAAACTCAGCACATGTAAAGATACTACACGTAAATCCCTTTGTCAATAGCAAACAATAGTAAGCACAGAATCAGATCCTTTGTAGTTGTTAGGTCAATTAACCTAAAGGGGGGTCTCAGGTTCAAACTATGTAGTGGTCAGCTAAAGCATTGTTGGCTTCACAACGCAAGTTTAAAAACACATGATGGCAGTGCTTTATTTCAGACAGTGGTTGACTGTGTGGACACCAGTACACATTTATAGGGACCAGCACTTATTTTAACTCGTCAGACATTTTGAGAGAGCAAAGGGAGGAAAAATGCACGCACAGGAAAGAAAGAGAAAGAGAAAGACGGAAAAAACGTTATCAGGGAGGAAAGCAGGAACATGCAAGCGAGAGATAATGGGGCAGGCAGTGTCTGGCACTGGATTGAAGATTTGGGCAATTGCCATGATAATTTTACAAATTAAGCACTGAATACTACTAATGGGCTGTTAGGACCATTACAGTTGTAGTGTGCCGGTCAGAAGGCCAAGATATTTCTGCATGGTCAGAAAGTCAATGCTGGTCATTTGTCAAGACATAGAGACGCATGCATGTCTTTCCTCTATCTGTGTCTATCCCATATCATGGTGCCACAAAGTGTATCTAGGAAAAAAAGAAAAAGTAAGCTGGTCCTAGCTTAAATAGGACTTATGATTGATTAACCTAGAGGAAAGCACAGTACAGTGAAATAACATGAGATTTATATTAAAGCTCATATTTCTCAAAACACAATTTGAAATGACTGTCAAGAAAATATGCATAACTGCAAATTGGAACCCTTTTAGCAAAACTTGTTCAGGTGGCGCCTAACCACCTGCTAGGGAGTACCAATGATGTGCTCTCACACTAGGACACAACGACCCTCACTCAGTGCTATAATACCATTTTATTTATAGCCTCTGGCCGCACCCAACCAGAGGATGTCGTGCGGCGGCATGTGGGCCATAGATACACTCCGATTCAGTCTGGGTGGCTCACTACACCCCTTCCCCAATTGGCTTTGAACCTGTTCCCTAGACATTACTCACAAAGTCCTTGAACCGCTGGTTTGGCTTAGGGTGTCAGTGGAGATCATACCACTGGCGGTTTGAACGGTCTGCTCCAGCTCCCTTTCTCAATTCTCCTGGTGCCCCTACTGGACACCCTGCTCCAGCTGCCTGCTCCCACTGCATCTCATCACATGGCTGTTGGCTCTGCAGTCCCTCTGCCTCTGGTGTGTCGTTGACCTCTTGGGCCTCATCTTCCTTAAGAGTCTGCTGACCAAGCAGACCCACTTTCTTGAACCATGATATGTTTCGACTGTCTCTCCTCCTTTTTGAACAGACACCACGGTTCCTTCCACTCTCACATGGTCCAAACTCCTGACTCAAATGGAGTCCTGAACTTCCATCACGGCCTTCGATCTTTTAGGTTTATCAGATCACCCAGTTCCAGCCTCCGCAATGCTGCTCTCCTCCTGATGCTTGCCCTCTCATTTTTATACGTCCCCCTGTTCTGGGCACCTTCTGAATCGTACTCTGGTCTAGTCCACTCTGGGGCAATTTGTATCCCATCCGTTGCCGTAAGGTATCAAAGCCTATGGGGGGCATTGCGTGGTGCAGTGTGGTTTACCCTAATATGCCCTTAGGAACAGATGAAGGCTGATTTCTAGGCTGACACCTTCATGTGTAGCAATCCTCAGAGTTTCGTTCAAAATCCACATGAATCTTTTAACCTCCCCATTTGCTTGAGGCCAATGGGGAGTAATGTTGGATTCCTAGGCAGTCAAGCTGATCTCTGAACTCAGATACGTGGAACAGTGGTCCACTGTCTGTCTTACTTTCCTCAAGCAGAGCAAACAAATAGAACATCTTTTCTACAGCTGGCACCACATTTGCAAATATTGTTGACTCAACGAGCTCCACAACTGGGTACTTTGAATGACTGTCCATGAGGATCATTGTGGCCCTTCCATCTACAAATCCCCTAAAACCCATACTCAACTTGGACCATGGGGTGACAAATGGATCTTCTATAATGATAGGAGTGAACTGGCACACAGGACACTGCCTTATCACTTCGTCTACCACTGCTTCCAGCCCAGGAAACCACACAATCTCCCACAGGTGAAACTTTGTTTTTGCCGTCCCCTGATGCACTCCATGGGCCAGCATCGCTACACTCTGTTGCGGACTCTCATGGATGACCAGGCTGTGGCCCCGTAGTATGAGGTTCTCCTAGGTGGAACTGAACTCATGCCGCATCCTCCATAGTTGTGTAAGGCCTTTCTTGTCCCGGCCATTCCAGCTGTTGATGTCTTGTAGAAAATCGAGCCTCCAGGAGTTTCTCAGGGAACCAGGTTACTGACATTCGCTTCTTCTATTTCTGGTAGGCTTAGTGCCCTTAGACAGGCTCTTTGATACTCCAAAT
Source organism: Triturus cristatus (assembly GCF_964204655.1). Taxonomy (NCBI): domain Eukaryota; kingdom Metazoa; phylum Chordata; class Amphibia; order Caudata; family Salamandridae; genus Triturus; species Triturus cristatus. Next base: position 576,190,962 of record NC_140586.1, read on the forward strand.
AGATGTACTCCTCTATGTGATCAGCTTCCTTCTCTGTCCCCAATCTGCTTGGGGCAGATGGCATGATAGGAAGTCTGCCGGGTTTTTGGACCTTTGCCTGTAGACTACATCATACTGATATTGCTATGGTTTGATGGCCCACTGTTTGATGCGAGGCAGTGGATAGGGGGCTGCCCCCTAAACAACAGCACCACTGACTGATGGTTGGAGATCACTCTATATACAAGCAAAAATGTACACATGCCCACTTGATAGCAATGGCTTCTCTTTCAGTTTGTGAATACCTTGCTTCCATTGGCATGAGCACTTTGCTTGAGAATGCCGATGGTGTCCATCTTCCTGACTCCACTTCCTGCATGAGCACCACCACAAGACTCAGAGGGTTGGTGTCAACCACCAGTTCCGTCTTCTTCTTAGGGTTAAAGTATGCCATGGTTGCCTTGCTCAGATGTGCTGATTCTCCCTCTTCACCTGTGCCCCACACCCAGTGAGCATCCACTTTTGTCAGTGCCCTCAGTGGTTTATCAATGGTCACTAGGTTGGGAATTAATCTTCCACAGTAGGTGGCCACTTTTAAGAAACTGCGCACATCCAAGACATTGCTTGGTGCCAATGCCTGCTTGATGGCATGTGATTCTTGGGAATCAACCTGCACCCCTTCCTGCATGAAAGCGTATTCAAAGAATTCTATGGTGGTTTTTAATAAACAGCAATTCTCCCTTTGAAGAGTGACACCTTGTTCACTTAGGTACCTCAGAGTAGCCCACAGGCATTGGTGATGTTCCTCCATTACTGAGTATATTAAGATGCCATTACTGACATTCATGAGATCTTGCAGTCCGGACAGTACCTCCCTTACAGTATTTTGGAATACTTCAGAGGAAGATAATATGCTGAAGCTTATTTACTTGTATCTCGGTAATCACAAATGTGTTAAGAATGTTGTCATATATCGATCTCGTCTGCTAGCTGAAGTTGATGGTATCCAGCATTGAGGTTCATTTTTGAGAACCACCTAGCTCGGTTTAGATTGGCTATAATGTCATCCATTGTGGGAATGATGTGTCCCTCCCTTTTGATGGCCATGTTCGTAAGGCGCATGTGAATACACAGTCATACTTTGCCAAGCTGCTTGGGCTTCTCAGCGATCATCATTGGAGATACTCAGGGTGTCGGGCCATACAGCTTCTTGGTCACCCCCAGGCTCTCCATCTTGCCCAGGTCCTGTTTCACCAGTGGCCGCAAGTGGAATATTACACAGCTGTGGCATAGGTTCACCAGTTTGACTGCTATCTCAATATGCAGACTGATCGGAGTAGTTCGCAGGCAGCCTAGACCTTTGAACATCCCCTGGAACTGGTTCACCAGTTCATCCACCTGGTACACTTGTACATTCCTGGCAAACAACACTAGGCCAAGATCTTCTGCTGTGTGACATTCAGGCGGTGTGCCCACCTCTTTGTCAATGACATGGAATGCCACCACGATCTCCTGGTTATTTGACCTCACACTCACCTTCAAGAGTCCTTTGCGCTGCAATGGGATGTGACCACTGTAAGTCTAAAGTTTGGTGTGGGATACAGCCAAAATTGGCCTCTGGGGGAGTTGTCAATACCGTTGGATGCCCATTACATTCACTGAGGCCCTGGCGTCAATGAGGGCCCAGACATCTGATCTGACTATTTCCTCCACACATGTGGGTTGTAGCCTTCTGTGCTGCTTTAGGTCTTCTGAGAACAGGATGAGAAACACCTCATCCTCCTCTTCGGATGGTGACTCATATTGTCCTTATCCTTCCCTGGGGGGGCATTTGGCTGCTCTTTGAAGATCTGGTTCGTCCAGCGACAGTTGTCGAATGGCCTCTGTCGGGGTCTGCCTCCCACAGGCCCCTCTTCACCTCAGACAACATCTGCACACCTTCATGAAGTAGTTAAGCTTCCCACAGCTCGAGCATGGGTGCCCCTGTGCCTACAGACCTTTGGTGCATTGTCGCATAGTGCTCAGGAGAGATTTATGGGTATTGTAGTCTCATCTGGACAAGATTTCTAGCAGCCAGTTTATAGGGAAGGTGTTTTACAAAGATGTCAGGGTGCATTGTACTAGCAAGAGAGTTATGAATATTGCAGTGTGACATAAGTGTTTTGCCAGTAGTGTCAAGTGCTGTAACAACAATGTTGAACATTGCAAGAGTTGCAATTGATTCTGTGGCCCACAGAACACAGATATTATCAGAAAAGTGGGAACAAATCTGTCCTATTGCATTCATTTGAATGACGAGGATCTCCTGGCTATCGATGTGGTGAAGCCTAAGGGCCCCTTGCTAGTTATGTGCATTATGAAATTTGGAATCTATTTGTGAAACATATCATGCACAAGTGTTCTGAGACTCCAACATATGAGGTATGTTCTTGTTAACTAAGGTGTTTCTCATAGGTTGTAGTGTTGTTATTCTATTACAGGACCAGAGGCTTTGTATTATGCTTCTCTTTTTATTTAATGCCACTCACAGCAGCCAATGAAAAACTGTGCATTATGTAAATAAACTACATTTCCCATGATGCACATGTAACACATCACATCCTGTAAGACCCCATGAGAGCCACCATAACCGGAACTTTCTTTGCTGCTCCAGCAGAAAGTTGAGTGCATTGATCTTCATAATATCGTAGTTCGTACCTACATGTGTTTTATCTGCACTGTTAATCAGGCATGCGCCGCTAATTTCAATATATGTTAGCACTTCTCGCGCTCGATTGCATATGCTTGCTCTGCCTGTTTTCCATGCTTTGTGCACTGTTGCTGACTCGTGACTGCCATTGTGCTTGGGAGCTTTGTTTTGGGGCGGTGACCATTCTGGTCTTTGTATCGGACTCCCACTGGGAGTCGGAAGGTTGCGCTGCCTTAACGGCATCGCGCGCGCCTGCTGTGTTCAAATACCCCGCTATGACGGGGCGCAGAACGCGTGCATTGCGGCTGATTCGGCCAGATTGAGTTTGGACTCCTGCTGAGAGTCCCGGTACCGCGCTGCCTTCGGCAGTGTCAAAGCGAGTGTATGTGAATGTACAGAGGCCCTCCCTCATCTGCCCAAGCGCGCAGAGACTTATTATCCCGTATTTGTCCATTTTTGTTATTTTTACCCATTTTTTCACATAGTTTCTATGAGCATAGCCCAATTGGGCTACCTCCTAGTAGGATTTGGGCTACACACGTTGCAACCCCCCTAATTAGCATTAGACACCTTTACTTTTCCCTTGATCTTCCCCGAGCAACTTCTCTGACGCCTGGCTGCCTGCAAAAGTGTTTTTTTGGGCCCTGGAGTGTGCACAGCTCCATTTATTCCTGCTCTTGGCTCTAATTACGCCCTGTGGGCTGCAAGAACATCTATACAGCTGCTGCTGAGGAGCTAGGTACCTTTATATTTGCATTGTGCTGCGGGTTGGCTCCCCCATTACTCCTCTGGACCTCACCGTCATGGTTAAATATACTTACAAGTTCTGCCCCACAATGGAGGATTGGGTCACTTATGATGAGGATGACAATCTCTATGAGGAGGAAGTGGCAACCCCTTCCCTAGAAGAGAACATTGTTGAAGCCCTGGACGCCTCGGTTCAGGAGTTGGTCAACAAGGCCCTTGAGAAGGCAGTCCCGGGGACTGTGCAACAGGCGCTAGCTACTGCATTGTAACCAATTACAAAACAACTTGAAAAATTTGCAAAACGTCACGGTTTCACTGCTCCGGCTGACCCTCCCAAAGACGTTCCCCAACCTAAACCCTGGCCTCATTCTTCCACATACTCTTCACTCCCTCTCCCTGACACCGACAAATGTACGGCCCCAATCACTGACACAGACCCGGATACTACGGGAACTGACACCCTGGATGAGTCCCCTCCTATAAAGAGAACAAAGAAGTCAAAGAATGTGGAAACACCTCAAGCTATTCCCACTCCCTTCACGTTTAACCCAGCTGATATAGTTCACCCCAGGTCATCAGATTGGTTACCTCCCCCTGAGGTTGCGGCATATTTGCACGAAAACCTTCGTAAAAGCTTTGACAAAGAGGTGCGCAACAGACTCCGATCGGAGTGTCCTAGGCCAGGTATTTTGGATAAGGTGTCAGAAATCCCGGATATAGACTCCAGTCTCTTAACCTTTTTGGAAAAGTTTGCAAAAGACCCCAAGAAGGGTATTGATCATGCCTGGCGAGGGTGCCAAGACAAGCTCTTGGATGTAGTCGGCCCACTAGCTAAGATCTGGGAAATGGCTTTAGAAGCGCAGGAATCCGGCACTGCAGTGGATCCTCATGTTCTGGCAGGATGGACACAGAGAGCCATTTGCCTCTTGGGCAACGCTAACTGTGCCATCTCCACTGAGTGGCACAAATCAATCCTTATGCGCATGGACTCCAATCTCACAGACTTGGCGGCAGCGGAACCGGGTCCTTTGGCGGATGGGAACTTGTTCGGGGACCGTTTCGTCAAAGATGTGGCCAAGTATGTGTGCACCTTCATGACTCTGGATAAAGCAGTCGGGCATTAAAGGAGTCTTTCAGGCTGGTGTTTTCAACAGGGCTGGACGAGGCCGAGGACGCTCGTTAGGCCGCCAGTTCTCCCAAGGTCCTCAGAGAGGAGACTTCGGTCGAGGATGGGGAGAATGGGATTCCACCCATGGGGGAACCTATTATCCTACCAGACAGCGCTTCAACAAGAGGCGTTTCAACAGAGGGTCGTATCGTGGAGGATTCCAGACCCCCGAATCTACTGGTAAGTGCGCCAGACAAATTCCTACTACCATTGGGGGTCATACTCAATTTTTCTATCACAATTGGGTTCAACTGTCTCAAGATGCTTGGCTATTGCAGACTATTCAGGGCTTTCGTCTAGATTTCTTTCAGACCCCTTATCAGGACAGGCTACCCAGACAGCTTTCTTTTTCCCAACTAGAGTGCGATTTTATAGATTCCGAACTCGAAGAATTGCTGTAGAAACGTGCAATAGCATTTTGTGACGAGGGCCCTCGTGGTTTCTGCAGCAATATTTTTCTGGTGCAGAAGAAAGGCGGAGGTTACAGGTTGGTACTCAATTTAAAGCATTTCAATCATTACATGACCTGCAAACATTTCAAGATGGAGGGCATCCATCTATTGGCAGATCTTTTGAAACAAGGGGACTGGCTGGTCCGTCTGGATCTGAAAGATGCCTATCTGTCTATTCTCATCTTTCCTCCCCACCGCCGGTTTCTGAAATTCCAATGGCGGAACCGATGGTGCGAGTATTTGGTCCTTCCTTTCGGACTTTCCTCAGCACAGTGGTGCTTCACCAAGGTGATAAAGCCAGTGATAGCGTATCTCAGAGAACAGGGAGGTTGCATGATAGTTTACCTGGACGATATTTTTATCATGGCGCAGTCTCCATCCCTAGCGGTTCAGCATTTAAGCATGACCATTGCTACACTACAAAACCTGGGGTTCGTTATCAATGAATCCAAGTCGGTCCTGTGTCCTTCCCAGACGATAGATTTCCTAGGCTGCGTCATAAACTCTCAAACGGCTCAATTGAGTCTTCCAAGCTCCAAACTTCGGGATATCAAAAAAGGAGCTGTGCTCCCGGTTATCCAAACAGATGGTTTCACTCAGAGTGATTGCCAGGATAGTGGGCCTTCTAGCATCCTCGATTCAGGCGATTTTTCCTGGGCTCCTCCATTATCAAGCCCTACAGAGGCTAAAGATTCAACATCTGCAGAAGGGTCTCTCTTACACAGACCTAGTACCTCTTTCCCAAGAGGTACAGGAGGAGATCCAGTGGTGGCTTGCCCACATGGAGGCATGGAAGGCCGGGCCATTTTCGGCTCCTTGCCAGAGGTAGTCATAGAGTTCGACGCCAGCCGTTAGGGCTGGGGAGCTCGCTGTGGAAATATTTCCACAGGAGGGCGTTGGTCCCTACGCGAACTAGACCTCCATATCAATTGCCTAGAACTTCTTGCAGGGTTGTTCGCGATCAGGACTCTGCCACCCAAGCAAGTCTCATGTTGCATCCTCTTGCGGATGGACAACATCTCAGCGGTTCGATACATAAACAAGCTGGGAGGCACGAGGTCCTCCATTCTTGTGGAGATAGCGAAGGACTTTTGGCATTATTGCCTGAGTCACCAGATCTCGGTCATAGCCGAGTACATCCCGGGCCAGTCAAATGTAGTGGTGGGCTGGAATTCCCGACATCTCAAGGATTACAGTGATTGGCAACTCCGACCCCAGATAGTGCAGTGGCTACAAGCGATCTGGGGACGTTGCAAGATCGATCTGTTTGCCTCCAGATTGAATCGTCAAATGACCAAGTTTTTCAGCTGGATGCCGGATCCGTTGGCTCTGGCGACTGATGCTTTTTCCCAGGATTGGTCCCTGAAACTGAATTATGCTTTTCCCCCTTCATTCTGATTCCCCGGGTGTACACACAGATAATGCGCCAGAAGGCAGAGGTAATCCTAGTGACTCCTCTGTGGAAGTCGCAACCTTGGTTCCCAATACTATTGGAGGTGGGCTGCTACTTCCCCAAGATGATTCTGTGGTCCTCAACGATGCTCCAGGACCCTCATGGAGAGATGCACCCGATGGTACTATCGGGGCAATTGTCCCTGATGGCCTGGAGACTTTCCGGCAGCGTTGGCAAATGCCAGGTTTTTCGGAACAAGCTTCAGATTTTATCAACCAAGCTTGGGCCCCCTTAACCAAGAAAAGGTATTCTTCAGCCTGGAAATGTTGGGTTCGTTGGTGCATGGAACAGCACGAGGATCCCGTGAGGGCAGACTTACCCTATGTTGTAAATTCTTTGTCCACAAAGGCTTATGAGGGGTTGGCACACCATTCTATCAACAATTTCCGTTCGGCCATTTCGGCTGGTCATTCCCAAATTTAGGGCAAACCAATAGGGATGCATCCATTAGTATGTAAACTCTTGAAAGGCATTAGAGTAGCAAATCCACCCAAGCCAAAATATTCTTCCTTGTGGGATGTCTCGCTAGTTCTTTCCTTATTCAATCAATGGCCACACAACGATATGTTGACAAGGAAACAACTTTTATCCAAATTAGCCATGCTGTTATGTCTGTCTGCATGTAGACGTTCTTCAGATGTTAAAGCTTTAGACATTACAGGTGGAGTATTTACTCCTGAAGGAATTTCTTTTAACTTCACTTCTAGGACTAAAACTATGTCACGTAGTGTGGAATATCATGCTTTTCCTGGTAACACAAAACTTTGTGTAGTCCAATGTCTCAAGGCTTACGAGGAATGTACCAGGGCTATTCGGCCTGATGGTGTGGTGCAATTATTAATTGCTTTGCAGAAACCTTACAGACCTGTCACTGCGGCTACTATAGCCAAATGGTTAAAATCTGTTATGCAAGAAGCGGGTATTGATACCCAAGTATTTGGGGCACATTCTGTTCGGGGCACCATGGCCTCTAAGACATTCATGTTGGGTTCTACTATTCAGGATATCATGCATTCTGCTGATTGGTCTGCTGATTCTGCCTTTAAACAGTTTTATTATAAACCGGTGGGTGCTATTTCCTCTGTGTTGTTTCATTAGCGTTAAACTAGCATAATACGAAGCCACCGGTCCTGTAATAGAATAAAAAATAAGCTAGCATTCGCGCCAAGAATTTTCAATTCTATTAAGCACATGGAGGTGAGGAATATCCCACCCGGTTGAATTACAGTATTGTAATGCTTACCCACCCGTTTGTATCTATATTCTGTCAAAAACAGAGGTTACAAGTTTTTCCTGTCTTTCATTCTTCCAGGTTCTGAGAAGAAGATGGATTGAGAGTACTTCTGGTTAAGAAGACGTTATGTTCCAGTTGTTTTTGGTTCTTCCACGTTGGAGACAATTCTATGGACTTAAGGACTTTTACTGTTCAAGCAAAAAAAGAGGCTGAGTTCCGATTATGGTGGCTCTTATGGGGTCTTACAGGATGTGATGTGTTACATGTGCATCATGGGAAATGTAGTATATTGACATAATGGAAAGTTTTTCATTGGCTGCTGTGAGTGGCATTAAATAGAAAGAGAAGCATAATCCTCACCTCCGTGTCCTTAATAGAATTGAAAATTCTTGGCGCGAATGCTAGCTAATTTTTTATTCCTCTTCATTTTTGCTGATGAGTTTCTCGTTGGTTTTTAGTGCAGTTTTGATACATCATTAGGAGAATAGAACAACTGGATGTGGCACCTTAATTGTAGAATCTAATAGCTAAAATCATGATTTCTATTAATGCAATTGTTTGTTGAACCAACCTATGATGCGATGCACATTAATAAAAAATGAGTTACTTGAGGATATAAGTTGTTTCATCATTTAATCTTGTCTTATTGGATGATAAACAGAAGACACATTTCTTGTCTTTTCTCAATATATTGTGTATGTTTACCGTCTGGTCCTTGACAGGCCGAATCTTTTTACAGATCATTTTCCATTTTAAGGCATTTTCAGAGTGTTATTAACTGATGAAGTGGGTTCATAGGTTTGAGGTTAATCTTGTGCTTCTGATACTGCTCTTATGCACTAAACTGTTGTCTTAACTTTGTGTGTAGTCACTCCCATATACTTTAGTTTCAAGGTGAACTCTAGAGATAGATGATATTATGGCTATTGCAGACTGTGTGCTGTCTCTTGATGGAGCAAGGTTTCGTATAGAAAAGAAACTTGCTTGTATGCAATCCTCTCGAATAACTTATAAAATTTTAACCAACCTGTCCGTGAATACTAATTTTGCACCACATTTTACATATTGTATCTAGGGGAAGCTTTTCTATGTGCTTCACTAATGAATAACCTGAGTGTCCTAAAATGGTCGCCAAAAAATGCGGGAACTCTTCTGCGCATGCGTCTACTACATCTACGTAGTATGACGTCTTCTGTCACTTGGGGGGAAAATCTTTGCAGCTGCGCAATAGCTTTTAGTATGGCTGCTTGAAACTAGAGCACTAATGCACATGCTGTGCTGAAACTAACCTATGCAAGTTTAACTAAGCTATTAATGCAAAAGAAATATAAAGTAAATGGGGTTAGAGTAGAAGTAAGTGGTATACAGTGAATTCATTTAATTTTGTATTCTAACATCTTCTTTTCTGACTTTATTAATAGCTCGCATTTGGGCCTTGGAGGGTGACTGATTTCCCTATCCTTTGCGACAACTACGCATGCGTGCAACCTTCTTGCTCTGAAACTAATGAAGTCATTGACTGGCTGCCAAACCTTAAGCTCAGCAAGGACATGGGAAGAACAACTCTTGACCCTACGAGAGGAAGAAGATGCAACATTGTATTACAGATTTATCGATCCACATATTAAATGCTTGTGGGAATAAAGCTTGTGGGTATTAAAATTAAGGGGCGGGGAGCTAGACAATAGAACTAAAGAAAATTATTGCACTTAGTATGGTGTGATGTCCTCACCCCACTGCTTGGCACAATCAAATTGCGGGTGAACATAGAATTGAAAAATTTGGGGGTGGATCATACATTTGAATTGGTATAACAGAGGTAAGTTCTAGATAGTTAGATACACTTGATGCTGAGATGCCGATGCTATGCTGAGATGCTGCCCGATTTTGCTGCAATCTGACTGAAGAATCCAACACTAGGGAAATTCGCAGAACAACCGAGGAGGCACATCTAGCAAGGGGTCCGGACGAGCCCGAGCTGGAGAGAGTAGCACCAGAGAGGGGTGTAACGCTGGCGTAACACTAGAAGAGGTCACCTTCCCTGTCCTGAACCTGTCCTGAATCCTTGACACTCTGATGTTGGGGTCCTCACACCATTCTAGGTAAATATAACTGTAGGGTTAATGCTCTGTACCTGCTCTCTATTCTTTCTCTCCTCAGGTACTGTCATTGCAAGAAATTTGATGCAAATTCATTATAAGCTAACTGAACTATTTTTCCTGATGAAGAATTCTGGTATATCTATGTGTATTCTGATTTGACTGACAACATTTATTAATTCAGATAAACTTTTAAAACTCCATCTGAGTCTCTGGTTGTTTGAATAAAAGATAAATGTATTATATTATTTCCTCCCTATTCTAATCTACTACTAGATCTTTCGAACGTCCATTTACTCAGGTGTCAGGAATGGTAAGAATACTGGTGTAAAGGTTTCCTAGGGTAAACAAATTGGTGACCAGTGGATATTTGCTCACTCATTGAATGTATGAATGTATATGGGCCCAAAGGAGTGTTGTGTGTATGAATGTGTAGAGCTGGTAAACTCTGCTGCATCACTCTGTACACATGAAGTTCTTATGTCAAGATGCAGACCACTGCTGTGTTCTCTGCCTTTACAGATACAACATGTCTTACAGGGGAAAAGACACATTAACCCTTTAACCGCGACATAAAATCCGCCGCGGTGTGGGTGTTTCTGTGCGCGGGCAGGGCCGCGTCGGCCAACGGACGTGCGCAGCACTACGGAGGTAGTGCTTGCGACGGCCGTTAGCCGACGAACGCATCGTACGGGTTATTGGAGGGATGTTCCAGAGATTTCTCCGTTTTTCTCTCTGATCTTCGGTGTTATGTCCTTCAAAACTTTCTTTCTTTTGAAGGCGAACAAGGGTTTCTTCTTCACATTTGTGTTGATGATGGGTCAATTGTGATTGATTATCTCTTTCAAACATTTTGAAAGGGTGGAAAATGGGGTTACACTGATTAGTTTGGTGTAAATAGATTTGCCATGGTTTTCAAAGAGAGCCTCTTTGTTATTCTTGCTGGTCCTTTTTGTGCCCTTTTGATGAGATTATTAGGGTAATCCATTGCCTCTGGATTGCTGTTTGGTTGTGTTGGTCAAGACAAGAGAATTAAGTTATCTCCATCATCATAGTGAAGTGTAGATGTTGGTCATGGGCATTGATCCATTCCAAGGAGAAAGTGGTCTCTTCCTTCAAATTTAGGAGTTTGCCAGTATATCAACTGTATGATGATGCCTCGTAATCTGGCTTCTAAAAGTACTGTTTTGAAAGATCACTGTGGATTAAAAGTGAGGGACATAAAGAATCAAAGCTGCCTCCAATGCTTATCCCACCTTACTTATGAAAAGAAAACTCAAGAAAGGTTTTGGTTAATACCAGGATTACAAACTCCATCATACATTTGATGGATGTGTGGTAATAGCAGTCTGCGGTTGAAAAAAATGTTCTATATGATTGATTGTGCCTAGTTAGGAAACATTAGTGTAGAATGCCTCTACACCTAATGTGATCATAATCAGGGTATTGGGATCGAAGCTGAGAGTTATGGTCTTTTGGAAAGGATGTCATAGTTGTGATTTAAGAATGTAAAAAGATGTCCATAAATTGGGAGACTGGTGCCAAACACAACTCCTAACATGATAGGCCTCTCGGGGGATGAGAAGGAATTCTTACATATCTTGGAAACTATATAAATAGAGGGGGGTTCAGCAATATTGAATTCACCATCTTGATTAGATAGCCATCCTACATAGCTTCCTCTACCATAGAGCCAGTCATGGTTCTAATCACTTCAGTAGTATGGAAGAGGTTTTTCTAATTAGCAAAAAAGCTTAATTTAGGCGAGGCCTCAATTATCTTGAATTGACAATTATTCGCATCTGCAGCATAATATTGCACTTTTATTTTATGTGAACAAAGCCTCTCTCTGTATGCTTGTGTTTTTTCCATTTCAGTGAAATAATTGAAAACCAGCAGAGATTGATAACAGAATACAAATATGTACAAAGGAGCATAGTTTGGCACTTGTCATAGTGATTCTTTTGTTGTTGTTGTGAGGGTCAGTTGTGGCAGGGATAAAGCAATAATGTATGCTGCAAAGACCCAAATTTATATTATAGATATGTCACAAGTTTGAGAGGATTTTCTACAAGATATAAAGGCAGGATTCTGCATGATGAGTGACTTCATGACATCATGGTCCTCTGAAGACACTTGCAATATCCTTTTTAGGTTTCTCCTGCACAGCGCTGGAGCTGTGCTTGTGAAATCTATTGTTTTCAATATAACTTAAAAGGGCCTTACTTCGCGCTCCCTCTCTTTCCCGGCTTTTCATTGGTTCCTGTGCCTGCCACTTAATTTCCCACCATTTCTATTGGGTGCAGCATATTTTCCTACAGTTACAAATGATTGTACCTCATCTGCTTCTCTTATCAGTATACCCTGGTGGAAATACTGTTTACATCCTCTTTGGTGGAACAATTTTTCATAAAGTTTGCCTCCTCTTTCTGCTTTTTTGTCTTGTAGCAGATTCATATAGAACAACTTTTCACAGGGAGAGGTTAAGTGATTTGCCCAGAATCACAGAATCTTGTGCAGCTGAGCCTCCCCAGCTATCAGGTCAGCAGCTCTGGCTGCTGTGCCACATCCTCTCCACTCCCGTGACATTTGTAAGAGAGCTGTTTCCTTTGTCTCTGACAGTGATTGATAAAAACCACAGCTGGTTTTAGTTTTGAAATAAAAAGTCAATAGCTTTCAATTCCATGGAGGCTGCGCACACACAGACCTGTTTTGTTTTTGTTGTGTTGTGAACACAAAAGTACGCACTCTGTGGGAAGTCAGCACTCTGTGGGAGGAACAAGCATTCTTCATCTGTCTTCCTTCTGTTCCAGTAGGTGTTGCAGAAGAATCTTTGCAACGAAACTGTGATCTTTGGATCTTTGACTCTAGCCCTTCTTCTGTGTCTATCAGCTAGGGTACTGTCTCCGTCAGCTACTGTGTTGCCTCTGGCAACCAAACAGCGTCTTGTATGTGTACAGCCTCAGCAGCAGGCTCAGAGCACAAGGCTGCTCTCTCCCACAGGGCCACCCACAGTGGAACGAACTTGTGCATACAGCTCGATCCCTGAACAATGCAGCAATAGTTTGAGAGAACTGCAAAAATAGGAGGGCTGCCGAACATTCTTGCATTTTCCAGGTCGTCCATTGAGCTGTGGCTTGCAACCAGATAATACTGTCCTCATCCCCAAGACTGTAAACCTATGTAACAGCACAACAAGGTAGAAGTCAAAGACCGTGCTCTGGCTGCTGCCCCACATCCTCTCCACTCCCGCGACATTCATCACATAGGCAAAACCAAAGCATTACCAATGCTTGTTATGTATGCTTGGGGTACATTGTATTCCTAATATATTATCTACTGGCGGTCGCCAGTAGATAGTTATAGTTAGGACCGTGTTTCCATAGGAAATCTCAAAATTCTATTTTGAATAACTTTGGCGCCGGTTGACGAATCTTCGCGAAATTTTTAAAACTAATGGGGCGCTCCGCTCAGCTCCTACCCTGAAAGTCTCGGGGTGATTCGTCAAGCGGGGGCTGAGAAAAAAGGGGGGTCCCAAAACGCGTTTTCCCCATGCATTTTCCCATAGGACCTTTAGTCGAAGGTACAGCTCGAACGGCTGAACAGAATTACTTGAAATTTGGCAGAGAGGTAGTCCTCGGGTCAGGGATGTGCCATTTGCATATATGGAGTCAATCTGTTCAGTAGTTCCTGAGAAAATTGCAGTTAAAAGCACATACATATCTATAGCCGGGCACCGTCCACGCACCGTGCGCGCACGGTGCGCGCACCCTAACGTGCACAAGCGTAATTCTGATTGGTGGTTACATGTCAGTCAACGTTCGAATCAGTCGAAATCAGGAAGTGTCGGCCGCCATTTTGTTTGTTTTCAGTGCGAGAGTGAAAAAGGAAGGTGGCGAACGTGAAAAGGGGGCAGGGTAGAGAGTTCCTGACCCCCTAGCCTTTGTCAGGGGGTCCCTGAAGGACCCCAAAGGAAGAAAAAAATGTTTTAATTTTTTTAAAAAAAAATCGTCCGCGCACGGTGAAAAAAATGTAATACGTAGTTTATTGTAAAATAAATATATAAAAAAAATATTAATACATACATAACTTAGCATTTAAAAAACCGTACACATTCACTGAAAAAACCATAGGTTTCACACACGTTATAGTTAGGAATTAGCATTTAAAAAACCTTGCAAATTCACTTAAAAAACCATAGGTTTCACACATGTTATAGTTAGGTGGATATTTCACTCGTAAAAAACCAATGAAATTCCCCCGTTATAGTTAGTTCAGATAAATATAACTCGCGCGACCGCCACTGTATCACAAGGATGATGTCATCAGTGATGTCATGAGTGATGCCACTGACCATGTCATGAGTGATGTAATATGTGACGTCATGAGCAGGATTGCGGGCGCGCGAGTTATAGTTATCTGAACTAACTATAACGGGGGAATTTCATTGGTTTTTTACGAGTGAAATATCCACCTAACTATAACATGTGTGAAACCTATGTTTTTTTAAGTGAATATATATATATATATATATATCTCTGTCCGACTTTCTTTTCAACATGCTACACAGATCACCAGGAGCCTTTGCCATGCTGGTCCTGCACCCCCTTCTAAACCTATTATGGACGATTCATCCACTAGGGTCATTTGTGCATACTTCCTGTACATATAGCTGCCCCAGCTCCTTTTCTTGCCCCTGACCTTCTTTCCTTGTCTTGTTCAATATCTTGATCTCCTTAACCAGTGAGTCACTTTTCTTTTCAATTGGTTTCCTTTGTCGCTGCCACCTCATCAACGGCCACAGTATTCAGGATCTTCATTTCCTTCGTGGCCTTGTTCATAAACTTACCTAATCACCTTCTTGAACCATGACGACCGTTGACAAACTACCCCATAACAATTCATTCATATACTCTTTTGTAAGAATTTCAGTTATTGGTTCACTGTGGTGTGAACCCTGGTCAAGCAGCAACCCTAAATTAACCTGTGCTCCACCTTCTGGTAGCTTGTCACAGAGCAGTTAGGCTTAACTTAGAGGCAATGTTTAAAGTATGTGTACAACACTTCAAACAGTAATAAAGTGAAAACACCAAACAAAAAGGATCCCACTCCAGGGTAGAAAAATAGAGCACTTTCTACTAAATAAGACAGGGCCAAACTGAAACATTACAGAAAATAGCATCAAAAAGCACAAAGCACCAACTGTGGATATCTAGTTGCACCGGACCAGGATAAAGTCCCAAGTTCAAGCCAACCATGATGGAGAGCAGTCAAGCTACTGGGACCTAGTTAGGCCTGCTGAACAGAGTACCATAAGTCCTGGTTTCGTGGAGCATTGTGAGGATCCACATTGAGGAAGCATCATGCATCCGAAGCTATGCGTTTGTTCTGAGATGTGGCCAGGCTGCGATGTGAGGGCCTTTGTCAGTGTCAAAGATGCGGTGTGGAGTCAAGGTGATACATCAGTTCTGAGGAGCTGCAAGGCTGCACTGCTGAGCCTGTCATCATTGTCAAGGCTACCATCGATGAAGGATATGAGAGTCTGGACTGAGGATACATCTTACAGCAGCAGTTCCAATGGGGCTGCGAAGGCGATGTGGCCGTTTGCAACGGGTCCAATCCACGCAGCAGCATTGATGCTTTTGTTCCGCTCGGGTTTGCGCTGCGCAGCAGAGGAGATGTGTTGCTTCCGCTGGATCCACACCGCTGGAAGGGCATCTTAGGCACACTTCTATGGGTCCAACACTGGAGTGGCACCACTTGTAGGATAGACACACAAAGGCCAGAGTCCAGGTACAGGTGCAAGGTTGTTGGAAGTCTGGCTTCGAGTCAGGATGCCAGCCAACTAGGCCTTGGAGTCACTCTGTGTTCTGGATTCAAGAGGTGCAGGTCCACTCCTTCTCATCCAAGCAAGAAGGAAGCAGGGCAACACAGCACTCCTTCAGAGCAGCAGTCCAGGAGAGTGGCGGTCCTTTCAGTAGCACAGCAGTCCTTCCTGGCACAGGTCCAGAAGTGAACGTAAAAGTTGGTGTCTGAGATCCAATATATGTATCCAGTTGGGCCTTTGAAGTGAAGAGAAGCTCCTAGAAGCATGCTTTTGAAATGCACAGATGGCCTGCCTTCCTGGATATGGCTCAAGATTAACTACAGGGGGTATGCAGCCCTTTGTGTGGAGGCAGGACATATTCTATTTAAGTGTAACTGTGGCTGGGTCCAGCTCCTCCGTGCTATCCTGCCAGTGATGGGGCATCCACTACCACCTAAGCTCCCTATTGTGTGTGGGAGTCCAGGAGGGATAGACAAAGCCCAAGTGTCAACTACACCCAGTCATGTGACCCAGAGACAGGCTGCAGACACTTAGGAACAGATTTCCACTTTGGTGGTGTGGCGCCAGGTCTGATCTGCTGCACCACCACCAAAGCCGTGGTCGGGCCGCCCGCCAGGTTAGGAGCTTCCTCCTAAAAATGGGGATGAAAAGCCCATGCCGTGCAGGAACTGGTGTGCATGCACACGGGGGGCACATGTTGTGTGAGGCACCAGGGGGCCCTGTAGTGCCCCCTTTGTTTCCTCTCCACCAGGGTTTCATGGCAGAGGAACTACCATGAAACACTGGTGGGGAGGAAACTCCTAATATGATTGGCAGGACCGTGGCAGTCCTGACAAGTTTATTGATACCTCTGCACTGCCACAACACTGCCAGGGAACAGTAGTTCCCTGGCAGCTCCAACGAGGCAATGGCGGTCCCACCATCCTTATTGTAATAGGGCGGCGGGAGACTGCCACCACCGCGCCCCTACGAGTTTGGTGATTCGTGGACCACCACACTTGGAATGAAGCCCTAAATGGATAAGGTGGGAAAATGCCAACTTTCTAAAAGTGCATTTTCAAAACTATATTATAAAATCTGACTTCACGATAAGTCAGAATTTTCTATTACAATTCCAAAGAACAAACATGAACAGGTTACATGTTCTCATTTGTAAATTACACTTATTAAATGTAATACGGTAACTCTAATGTTATCCTATGGGAGAGGTTTGGCCGTGCAGTAATGAAAAACAAATGTACACATTTTTCACTACCTGGACACATAAAACTTAAAAATGCATTTCCCACTTTTTAAATACATTGCACCCTGTGTTCTGGGCTATCCAGGGCATTTAGTGGTGGTGACTTATATGTATTAAAAAAGGAGGCTTGAGCCTGGCAATCAATGCTGCAGTCACACTAGTGTGTCAAATGCAAATTCAGCAAGGGGATTGATGGAACTAATCTCAACCACTTTGTTTGTTGCATTCGCTCAAACTGCATCCCAATCCATTGTTTTTTTGTCCATCATGCCACCTCAGTTTGAACCAAGCCATATGCAAATCAGTCTTGACCCTGCTCCTCATGGAAACAGTCCAGCCCGAACTACCAGGCCAGGTCCCCCCTGAACCAGAACACAGGCAACCTAGGACTGGTTTTGCCTTAGTTAGGGCTTTTCAGCTAGGTATAGCTTGGTTCCAGTGGCACAGTGAACTTGTGCCAATTGGGTATTAGCCAAGGCTGTGGAAGCTCTTTAGCACAGGTTAGCAGTGGTAAAAGGTGCAAAGTCTTAAGGCCAGTAAAAATGAAGACAGCAAAAACAGTTTGTCTATAGCCAAAACCTTAGGGGGAAAAACACACAAAAAGTGCCAGGTGTAACATCTTCCAGCCACCTTTTTTCACCAGGCTGCTTGACTTGGCTATAATCTCCATTATGTTACCAGAGCCTCCTAATCTCCAATGGAGGCATCAAGGGAATTTCAATGTTGGGCTGCCAGGAATTTCCAGGTCTCGCAGCCTACCAGAATCCCTCCCCCACTTTTCTCTGCTTTCCATCCTCCATGCTGTAGTGAAGATGTGGGGTTCTTGTCTGTTCTACCAATTCAGGGCCATAGCCATGGGGGCATTTGAGGGCCAAGCCAGCCCCAAATAATCTTTACCCCCCAAATGACCAAGGCAGCTGGCACAGTATAAAGGAGGGGGAGTTCAGAAGGTGAATGAGCAATACAAATCCCTTTTCATTTTGTTTCTAAATTGTTACAGTTGGTGTATGTTCCAAGACAGGTTAAATGTCACACTATGTCTTCCGAAAAATTGCTGCTTATTCTTTTATAAAGTGGAGATGTCGAAAACTTTTCTTTCTTTGTCTGCAGAGTGAGAAGATTTTGTAAAGTGAACTATGTGACCATTTTGCTGTGGTACAGACAGGGCCCCAGGAATTATGTTGAGGGAGAGTATAATAAAGAAAGACAAAGACACAACACAAAAAGTGTCAATCAAATTATACAGGAAAATAAGATTTCTCCTAAAACGAAAAGGGACCAAGAGAGGTGCAGATATACTTCTTTGTCTTTCTTTATTATACTCTACCCTCACCACTGCTCTTCATCTTCTTTCTTTGAAAAAAATCGCGCTCCACCCAGTGTGTTGGTCTGCACCTGGGTGTATGATGCGGCCCAATGATGAAGCATGACACTACCAAGTGTGTGAGGGCAGTATTAAGAATTTTTTTGATTTTCCCGTCTCTACTGTATAGGATTTCTATTTGTACTATAAAGTCTTTCTCTGTTGTGTGAGATTTACGTACTGCTAAGGGAGTCAGAGAGGACTCAATCCCTTGTCTCTTCTTGATTGTGATATTTAACGCAAATTATGTGGCTTATTATAGCACATTTTGTGATTGTATCACTTCATTTTTTTGTCATTTTTAGACATGTTAATACTGTTTGGGCAAAGGTTTCACTTCATTAGTACCAGTTCCACATCCAAATACAACAATAAACAGTGCTTAATTTGTGAAAAAGAATAGTGGTGGTAGCCATGGCAGGTGCAATTAAAAGTCTATGCAAGGCTGGTAGTCCTTAATACACTACCAGACACTCTTCTCTTGGATGGTCCTGATTTTTCCCTCTGTGACAGTTTTGATGTCTTTTTCTTCCTCCATCTTCTGATCTTTGTGTTTTCCCTCTATTGCACTCTAAAAATATCTGACGCAGAAAAATAAGTTCAGGTGCCCATTATAAGTGCCTGTGGACCCTTCCAGCAACCACCGGCTGAAATTAAAAAGTGCTTATAAGTAACTAAATGAGGACTAGTTGACCTGTGCAACGAACATTTCACTGCACTGCTGCACTTGTTGCAGCATTTTTAGTAACTTTTGATCAGTTTTAAATAGAAACTAATTGCAGCAGATGTTGGATTATAAGGTAAATGCGGCAAAATCATAACTATACAGAAAATGCTCCTTAATCAGATAATTCCAGTGGCTTTGTGTACAGGGAGTTAGAAAAGAAGTACTGTAGGATGTCAATTTGTTTCTTATTCACAAAAATGTAAATACCTGTAAATTGAATGTAAAGATATTTTAATATGCACCAGCAGTTATGAAAGCACCAATAAAGCACAGTATGCTTTATAATTCTGAAGGCTGAAAGAAACAAAGATTTTAATAGGCTCAAAACAAATATTGGTGATGCTCAAATGATAAATATTGTATTGTATTGCACATTTGTAGAACTCTTACTACCCGCATGTGTGACACTGAAGTAATTAGCTACATAGGCAGCAAGCTATGCCATATAGGGTGGTTGTAAGGGTGTTGTCTTTGTTTTGTGATCCTATGTGCAAAATGATTCCATGTCATGCGGGATAATCATTGGGGTGTGATTATTGTGTTTAGGGTTGCAGCTTGTAGCATTGCGTGGCAGCTTCATGGATTTTTTTATGATTATAGCCTGCTTAGCTTGTTACTGTACTAGGTTGTTGAATCAGAAATTATGGAGAAGATTTACTTATATTTTATGCAATGCAATGCAACACAGCAAGGCAACTTACTGCGCTGCGTTTATGAACAGCTGACTTCAGGAAGGGTCCGGATTTACAAATATATGGTGCATTTCTACTGTATCCTAATGCTGGTACACAGTGTGCTGCCTAGCACCAACGCAGGCACCATGGTGCAAGGCTGCCTGCATTGCAGATAGAATTATTTGTGCATGGAAAGGCATACTTTCCCTTGCTGAAACAATTCTTAGAGGCATATTCCTCTTTCTATGCAGCACCCATAGAAATAAAGATATTTCTCTTCCTTATGCCACACTGTGGAAGGTGTAGCATTTTGTCAGATTACCAGGTTTAATAGCTTTAGTAAATCTGGGAATGTGCCAAAATCCATGGGTGGATGCATCAGAATGCCTATTTTCCACCCATGCAACCCCTCCCCAATGCAAGGTAATACAAGGCTTTGTATTTACTAAACCAAGGAAAGTGGCTTTGTTTAGCTCAGTAAATACCATACATGATTTTGCGTCTATACTGTGCCACAA
This sequence comes from Triturus cristatus, assembly GCF_964204655.1. Classification (NCBI taxonomy): domain Eukaryota; kingdom Metazoa; phylum Chordata; class Amphibia; order Caudata; family Salamandridae; genus Triturus; species Triturus cristatus. The sequence continues at coordinate 576,211,135 of NC_140586.1, forward strand.
AAGTGACACAACCCTGATACAAAATCTTAGTAATTCTGCCCCCTAGTGTTTAGTTCTGGGCCAGTTTTAGCATTGGAGGGAGAGAAAAGTGGAGAGATCTGCTGGGATGTGCATTGCTACTATCATGTTACACCTGAAAGTCATTGTGAGATTAAAGAAGCAGCCATAGTATGTAGATATGTGTGATCTGCATTCATGGACAAGATCACAGTCCTTTGATTGACCTGCAGTGTGTGACAGATCTTGTCAGTTATTTTCAGTTATTCCATGCCTGTTCACTTAGTGATGGCTGGTTTATTGGCTGCATAGAACTTGTAGCAAATATGCCTTAATTGAATGTGAGGGGTGTAAATTACAGTTAGATGCTTGCACTGAGTGTTATGATATTAGAATAAGTCTGTGCCAGAAATGTTATATACAAACTTATGTAACTATATTATACCCTGGTGAAGCTTAGGCCAGCCCTTCCTAAAGTAATTGCTTATTGAAAGTAGTTTGCTGGTTGGGGTTATTTCCAATCTGTGGATTGTAAGTTTAAGATTAAGTTTGAGGATGCAACTGTCTTTCCAGATCCTGCAGCTGGGATGTGGGTGGTATAGTTGTCTTGGAACTAGCCATGTTTTGAGCTGTCATTTGAAGTGTATATGCTCCTGGATGCTTTGAATGCTAGCAGGTGGTCAATTCAAGAGCTTGGTGGCTTGTACTGAGAAAGCAGTGCCTCCTACAGATGTCTCATGATAAAGTTGGGATGATGATAAGTGGTGCAAGCTTGGAACACCATGTCCTGCTTTGTTAGCATTACTTGACTTTAACTTGTAAGTATAGAGGTCCTTTTCCTTGGTAGGCTCAGTAAACAATGCAGAGTGCCTTGAAAATTTCCCTTCTTGCTACATAACATATAGTTTGTAATCCATGGTTATCCCAAGGCTTCTGACTTTTCTTGATAATGTTGGATGGTCTTCATGTTTCTTAGGCAACATGGCAGTAGGCTGATATTTTCCGTCACTGTCCACAGGTCATAAGATCTGTCTTTGTAGCATTTAGATTTAGATGGTCATTCATCAGCCACGTGTTTATGGCACAAATCCAGTCATCACTTTGTTAAGATTTTCCAGGCCATTTTTTTTTAATGATTTGGGTGTCATCTATGTAGTTGTAACATTTGAGGTAGAATGATTTAGCCAGATTAGGTAAGTGGGTTAGGTGATGTTGAAGAATAGAGACAATATGATGAACCCCTGTTGGATGGCGCAATCTTGTGTGTGCGGAGTTGATATCTAAGGTGATACCAACACCAGCTCACTGTCACAGCTGAGAAGCCAAGAATTCAATGGGCATTAGCCAAACTACCTTCTCACCTTTCACATATGGTATGGCAAACAAAAATTTCCCTTGTTAAGAGATTACACAACTGTACAGTGCATTGAGTCATGTTGTTTTTAAGCCATCAACTTTCATGACATTTCCTATTCCTGAAACATACGTGGTTGTCACTACCAGAACCTACCACTTATTCCGAAGCAATGTCCAATCAGGAAATTCCAGATCACAATATGGCATGGTGTTTTGATTAGCCCATTATACTGGGGCAAAGTTATCACAAGTCAGGTACGAATTAAAGCAGAGTGGTTAAAAAAAGATTGCAGGTGCTGCTAATGCTAAGCCAAGAGAAAGTTTCCATTGCCATACATGACTATAAAGAGGATGGCAGGAGAGATAATACAAAAGTTTGAGAAGTACAGAGAAGGTAGAAGAGAAGATCGTGAGAAGAGTTCCTAGAAATGGAGAGAAGATTGAGAGATAAGACTAAGAGAAAGAAAGGAGAGCAAAGGAGAGTAAATAGAAAAAGCAAGAGAGAGAACAGGAGACAGGAATAGGAAGATAGATGCAACAGCACTCAAAAATTGATAGTGGGGAAAACATTCAGTGAGGCAGTGGAGACAGTGATTAGGCGATGGGGAGAGAATACAGAAAGTAAGAGAGAGCCTAAGCAGCAAAATAAGCGCAAGGTGCACGTGGAAAAAAGATGATTTGAGATTTTAAGTGGAATTTGTAGCTTATCATGTTTTGGCCAATACACCTGGCCCAATGTGATTTCAATGCACAATGTTGTGCTCTATTTTCTGAAAGGGATCTGAGTATGAGATCCAAAAATCACTTTGCATAGTGGTCTTTAAAATCCTAATACGGTATATCCATTGCTATTTATTTCACATTGTTTTTTGCGAATTGTTGAACAGTGGCACCACTTTATTATTTGTTACTATATGCTCTTGGTGAGAGGTGCTGATATTGTCACAGGAAAGTACAATCTAGTTGCTGAGAAGCAGTATTAATGTGAGGATTTGGCTTTCTACTGTATATTTAAATATGGCAGTCTCTTAATTGCTGCATAACATGAAGATTGACTTTTCCCTACACCTGTAGTAATCCCTTTATGCACTTACTGTTCGATATTCTGTCCTCGATATTCTTATACCATGACATTCTGAGAGTCAATATTTATAAGTGCAATTAGTATTTTGGAAAGAATGCACCAATAACGTACAGCTTTAATGTTTGGTCATAGCTGCGGCCCATGCCCCCATAAAAATATACTTCTAGATCCAGACCTGTACCCCAATCCCTTGCACCTTCATCCCTGGTAATCTAGCAGGCTCCCCCAATTGTCACCTACCCCATCCCTCTCCACTTTCATTTTAAGTGGCTTTAGTCAGGATAGCCAACAGGTTGGGATCACCTGCGATATGCTTCCCATGGGGCCAACCCTATCCTCTTTGTCCCTTTTCTCCTGCTTCTTCCCCCACCACCAGCAATTCAAGAAAGCCCCTCAAATGACCAGACTTTGTCTTCTCCTTCAGTGCAGGGAAGCACTGCCCCCCTGTGACATCAGCAGAACATACACTGGCTTGCAGGAACCATACCCATCTTGGGAGGGGAGCGGAATGGTGGATTGGCCTCGACTTTTGCCTCTCTCCAACAGCCACACATATCTCCCCTGGCCTAGAAAGACTCGGGCAACAGGGAAACAAGCCACTAGTGACGTGGATTTTGCATTGCAAACTAGAACTGATGACGAATTGAGATACTCCTATAGAAAGATTGAAGACTCTCTTGTAAAATGATAAATATAATAAACAAAAATGCCTTTTGAAAGATTCTTTATATCCCTGGATGATATTTTACGGCTAAAGAAAGCACTGGTTTTTATGGCATTGTCCAGTTTACAAACAGCATCGGCACCCTCCATGACGCTAACAGTATGACTTGTCTGCATCTTACGATAACTGAGAATTGATACCCACACACCGGCCGCTCAGCCTTGCTCCACTTCAGTTTTATATTCAGTAAAGAACATTGAAAGTGCGGCCTCTTGAAAAGGAAACAATGATCTCCAGTGACAGATTTGTAAACACACGCTGTGTGTCTCCAATATATTGCTTGAAGAAACCCATGAATAGTGTCCAAGGTTTACAATGCTAGCGCCGCGCTCCATCATGTGCCTGCGGCTGGAGGCTCGCCACCGTAAACACTTCCAAACCATCAAGCCCAAATGCAGTGATGGAGCATGCGGCTTCCTGGAGACGGCCATGACGGGTCATGGGGAGAGTGCTAAGGCGCACTTTATCACTTCTTAGAACAAGAACCGAGGTTGTTCCAGGACACCAAATAATGCAATCCTTATCGTTCCTGGGCTCCTGAATAAAAACTTTGAATAGCAACATTATGATGATAAGACTGATATATCAGGCTTTTGAAAGTGTGCAGTGGGGAGCCTCATCTAAATGTTTGTTTGCATTCTTGTGTCTTATAAAACTAACAGAATCAAGAGCCAGGAGCCAGAACTTAACAGCTTTTTTCAGGTCACAAATGGCCCAGTTCACAGAATCAGGCCGTTTTTAACTGGAAAAAAATCATTTTTCTATTTACCAAACCTTATTTTGCGATTCTGCAAAATGGGTTAGCAATTCGGTATTAGGAAGGGGTGTGTTAAGGGTCTCCCTTCCTAATGGTGACTTGCAGTGGTATGTGAGAATGTTTTGCAACCGAAATGCGTTTGCAAAACATTTGTATTTTACAGCCTACCTCAAGTAGATGGTAACCCATTTGCAAATGTAGGGACCCCTTCTTCTCTGTGAATGGTTGTAAGAACGTTTTTTAAGAGCTAGCAGTGTCCCAGGGACTATCGCCAAGGCTTAAAAAATTAAAAGAAAACTTTTCATTTTTGTTTTTGAAACGCATTCCTTTAAGGAAAACAGGCTGCATTAAAAAAAAAAATTGCTTTATTTAAAAGCAATCATAGATATGGGGTCTGCTCACTCCAGCAGTCCACAATCTGTGATTTTAGTGATTCCCAATGTGTTGTAAATTGTGATATACCTCATGCATTTTAATGAGGTAGATAATTTTGCGACCCACTGGAAATCACAAACAGTGTAAAATACACTGTAGTACATTTTGCAATTACCCAATAGCGGATCACAAAAATTTGCTATTAGGTATTCACAAACCTGAATCTATGTGCATCTGGCCCCAGATGTACAAATAATTTTTTCTGTTGCAAACAGCTCGATTAGCAGAATTGGGCCATTTGCGAGAAAATGTTTTTTAAAATGTACGAAATGCAAAATGCGAATTATCAACTTGTTCCCGAATCGCAATTTGCACTTGCGATTTGGTAGTTGGAAAGGGAGTGTTTAGGGCGTTCCTTCCAAATACCGAATCGGTAAGGTATGTATTACTGTTATGAGACCGAATTCCAGTCCCAAAAAATTAACACTTTACCACCAGTTTAAAATTGGCTGTAACCCATTCGCAAAGGGGAAGGGTTGAACATATAAGAGCTGGCAGTAGTCCAATAGCTTAGTCTTAAAAAATGAAACTTCAAGGTTTCATTTTTTCCTTTTTAAATGCATCCAGTTTTCTTTTAAGGAAAATGGGCTGCATTTAAAAAAAAAAAAAAAAGCTTTATTAAAAAGCAATCACAGACATGGTGGTCTGCCAACCTCTGCAGGCCACCATCCCTGTGATGGCTGTGATTCCTAATGGGTTGCAAACTGCGACCTATCGCATTAATAATTATCTGGTAGGTCGATTTACGACTCACAATGAATCCCTAAATGAAACTCAATGAATTTCATACATTAGGAATACCGAATTCCTAATTGGGATTCGGAGAAAATAACAATTAAGAAATCAGCATTCCTACTGTTTGTACATCTGGCCCCTACTTTGTATTCAGTTAGTTCTCATAAAAGTAATGCCATAAAGAGCCCTAACGCCATGAGCAGGTCGATTTGAAAGACAAGGCACAATATTTTGCTTTAAACAATACATGTTAAGTAGTACTTGCTAAGGGATATTTAAGTTTATGTCAAAATGTCAACAGTTAGAAATCCCTCCCTCTACAGTTATTTAGACAGGGTGAATACTTATGTAGAAAACTACCTCCTCCCAACGGGTATATATGAATGAACATCATGATTGTGATTCCACTTGCTACCTCTGCTCTCCATCTAATGGATGAAGTGCACCTTTGGTGTTTGCAGCTTGACCTGCAGTTCTGTAACAGGTTTAAAGAGATAGAGAGATAAAGGTATTGGCTGGGACAAATAGATGGGAATCATGGAGTCTAGACGGAGACATGCAGGAGGGAAGTCAGAAGAGAGATCACGGGCCTCACAAATGTCCACAAAGGCTGCATATTCCCACATACCAGGGTCGAACTGGCCTACAAGGCAATCAGGCAGTGTCCGAAGGGCTGATCTCACAGATAAGTATTGGGGCCAATTGTCAGAAGCAGTTTGTGGGCCTGTTTTCTGGACAGGTGGGCCGGTTTTTACTGGTGACTGTCCTAATATTATCACGTACATTGCCTGCAGCACACAAATGCATCCAGTGTTTCATAAGTTGCAGAATATCATACAACGTGTCTTTACAAACTCAAAACTGGCCCACTTTGCAAATGTAGAACTCCTTTTTTAACTATCTAGTTCACTAATGGGGTGTGGGGGGCACTTAAAATGTTGTGCCCAGGCCTATTTTGTATACCAGTCCTACCCTGCCATGCAAAACGTGTGGTTTGAGAGTAGTGGTGTGGGTAATGGTTGGAACCTGTTATTCCCTTTGTCGGTTATGTGGGTTACAGTTGAGCGTAAATAATATCAGAAGCCTAGGCAGTGACCGACGAGCATAGTGTGTTGAAGTGACAGGGAGAGGAGAAGGACACAGGAAATGTTTATAGTTGAAAGATGACTCTACAGGCCACATCCATAATGGTTCCCAAAAGGTTCTATTTTTTAAGTGATGTCTGAACAAGCATGGAGAGTTCAACCTATTAGAGTCTTAAACTGGTTATACCGGCTTGCAATGATTTGATTGGCAATCAGTGGTACTCTCAACCTCATTTCTATAACAGTTCCTTGCATCCCAGCTAGACAACAAGATATATTCCAACATTCATGCTTTTAGGCAGACTGACCCCACTAAACCAACTGATGAACCAGGTCCCATAGGGGCTATGGTTTAGCTGACTTGGTTCTAAGGTTCCATGGATTTTCAGACTGAGTCCACCATGGTTGGTTGACCTGGTCCAGCGAAGGGTAGTGTTGGGCAGACTGGCTCTGTTAAGTACCTCCTCATCCTTCAGGTCATTTATAGTAAAGACTGCCTGTATCCCATATGTCTATTGGAGAGGGAAAATCCTCTGCATGTTAGATGGCATGTAGCCCAACTACATTTAAAAGTGGTATCTGGACTATTCTTTTGACCTTGGTGTCACACTGATCTAGTGTGTGTTAGGCCTATTCCTGTCCATGACAATGTGAAGTCTAGGACCTATCCCATGATGCGAAGAGGTGCACCAAGCATGACTTTATAGCAGACAGTGGATGACTGTCCCTGTCCTTGTTGTATCATGTAAAGCGGTGGTGGCAGCATACCGTGATTTTGGTTTATGGTGTAACTAGATATTCATCAACGAGAGTCCATATACTGACTTCTCTTTGAAAAACGTTTGCTGTTACATGAAATCCAGAACCTGGATTTAATGTCCTGTGTGCATGTTGAGTGCATCTATGTCCAATGAGCATGTAATATATGTATGGTAGTAGGACTGTGGGTGTAGTTTAGTGTGAGTACTGAGCTTGTGGCATCCATTCTGGTATTAGCATGGAACAAGATGGGGGGTGATGATAGCCTCTCCAGACACTGGACATGAACTACCTACATTCCTGTAACTTGAGGGTGGAGTCCCCGAAATTGAATGGAGACAAGGCTTCCATGAAGTCTTACATAAAGACTTTGTTAGCATAGAGCTGGTGATTCTTTCTTCCTGATCACTGCCATTGGGCTGAGCACTGCCATTGAGTGGATTGTGGGAGTGATGCATGAGACTGCAGTTTCTGTCAATGTTGCTTAAGGTGAGGAAGGTCCTAGTGCCAGGCCTGCCTTATTTTGATTACTGCTTCAGGTGCACAAAATTCACAATTTCTTGGTCCCATGTTTTGGGTGCTCCATCTTGGAGCCATCCCCAATGATACCTGCTGGGAGAAGCCTCCCTTTACACAAAGATTCTGTCTGGATAGAGGACTAGAAATGTGTTATTTCCTATATGTGTATTTATTGCCTGAGTGAAGCGCTCAGCCTGCTACAGTCCTGGTGTAGAATGTTGTTGGGGCTTTGTCAGTTGGGGGAAACCATTGTGTGGAGGAGTTCCTGTGTGTTCCTCCTGGACAGCTCCTTTACTAAGAATAAACATATCTGGAAAAATACTTGTTGTTTACTGTAGTTCCTACCACAGTATTGTTGATGGTGGTTGGAGCTGCCCACGGAACCCTGCCGACTGCCTTGTCTGCGTATCCTGCCATGACCATGTCCAACTGCTGAGGCCATTTTCGTTGATGGTTTTCTGAGAATCCTCACCTGAACAGTAGCTGCCCATGGAGGGAGTGCTGCGGGGCGGTGGGGAAGGGCGGGTGAGGAGCAGGGGGGGGGGGATAGTAAACTACGGAATATGGCCCAACGGAGGTAAGTAAACAAATAAATAAATAAAACGAATTTCGTTGCGAGCGCTGCATCGCATTTGGCAATGCAGCGCGCACAATGATTTTCCAAAACGGCCAGGGCTCTGTCCAAAAAAGCGTTTTCATTGTGAGAATTCCCCACATTATAAAAATGGTAATGCATGTCCGGCAAAAAATTCCACTTGCAATCATTGCAAGAAGCTAAGACATTTTGCAAAGGTTTGCCAGAAGAAAAATTATTCTGTCCAGTCAGTTGCTTGTGTATTGGAGTCTGAGGGTGATGCTGATTCTGAATCAGATATGCAATGTTTCAATGATCTTATACTCACGTGGGAGAAGAATACTCTTCCTCAGATGTTACACCTGACCAAGAAAAGGGCATTCTTGTACTTGGGAATCCTTTGTCTTGTATTGGTCCCATTGTAGACATTCGGGTGGGTGACAAGATCTTTAAACTGTTGGTAGAATCAGGGGCCAGAATAACCATGATCATGCAATGTTCGTTTAAGAACACATGGGCTCATAGCAGCCTATTCCCACCTGAGCACACTCCAGTTTCCTAGGAAGGGGGCAAGATTGAACTTTAAGGATACATTGAGGATGTGCTTGAATTCAAGGAAAGGAGAACTGAAGGGAAAATGTATGTTGCAGTCAAGGGTTTAACCATACTAGAGTGGCTTTACCAGGGTTTGTTTGGGATGGTACTCAGGCCCAGGGCTAAGGTGTAATGACCACATGAACTCCTCCGGGCGAGGCACAAAGGGGTCCAACTCCTGATATCCCCAACTCTGACGTATCATACACAGAGTATTGAGGTGATCAAGCGAGGGAAAGGAATTAGGGTAGGAACAGCAGGGGAATGGGATACCTGTAAAAATAAAACACAGGATTACTACAGTTCAACAACAATACTACTCTCATTAATTCTCACTACAACCACTAGTACCTGGAAACACACACAGCGGTTGTTGGATCCCTATCTTCTTTCCAGGTAAGATACTTCTCTCAACCTGGAAGAGCGGATACCTACAACAACAAAACAATAATATGCATTATCCATTCCCACTTCCTACTTTTCTACGATAGGAAATAAAACATGACTTGTACATACCCTTCCATCATTCCCCCATACTGAAGAAAAAGACCAACAGAAAATAAGTTAAAAAAAGGTCCCCCAGCTTGAGTTTTTTAGGAGAAAACCATGGGTCTTTCGTGAGAAGTACGGGCTGAATAATGAAATTGTCTTCAGCACAAAATAAAGATGGAAGTCACTCAAAGTCAATGTTATCTCTTGACTCTATCGCCTTTCCTTTCCCTAAATACCAAATGACCTCTTTGATATATATAAGTAATATTCCATCCACAGGAGCGGCAAACAAAACAGCAGTATTGGCGGTCCAAGTACAAACAAACTACACTTTACATGGTACCTTAAAGTTGACAACCCGAGGAGGTGAAGATCCAGCAGAACAAGCCCGCAGAGAAGTTTGTGAAGCTACTTTAAAACAGCCCCGAAAGGAAAGTGTATTGGAATTTGTCCTCCTCCTCTGTCCAGGCAATTCAAGGATTCCGACCGGGTGCTCTTCCGACAGAGCGGAAACTTCCCTGTCGGCTTTGAAAGGACTCCGGTAGCTGTTTTTCTCCTAAGGCTGCTTCGGAGGGTAGCGAGAGACCAAAACAGGCTCACCAAAGACGGATGCAGATCGCCGTCTGTGGGGCAATAAGCGATGACCACGGCTCCGACCCTCCGCGGTCACCGACGCTTCCCCCTCAGGAAACACACCAAAAAGATCCCAAATGAGCATCGCAGCTGCGCTGCTTCTCAAATCTGCAAGGAAGAACGAATTATGCACACCGGTCGGTGCGCGTCTCGGCAGAAAAGCATTTTCTGCTCCTCCCAGAATGACGTCCCTCTGGGAATTGTAGTTCACGTGACAATGCTCCGAAGACACGCGTACTGCAGGTGCCGTTGGTCAGTGCCTGACATAAGGAACAGCTGCTAGTGGATGAAAATGACAATATAGCAATGAAATGGAGCTGCAGGTTTCCTGAGATGTTCACCGATTCTCTGGGTAAGATCAAAGGTTTGTAAATAAAGGGACCCCCTCAAAGGCGTGTAAGGTCTAGGAGTAAGAGGGGAAAGGTAAACAATCTAATATACAAAAAACTCCTCTCTGACCTATATTTCTTTTATACAAGATTTAATCTATGCATGGGTTGACCAATACTTGTAAGGCCTAAATACTTTTCATTTTAATCCATGATTACAAAGACTTTTTGTTTTTTTATAAAAATATTTATTTTAATTTTGTTTATTCATTTCAAAATATCATTTTTGTTGTACATCAATCTTCATTATTTTCTAACACAAGACAAATCATTTCCTGTTCGAATAATCATGTACATATATGTTTTTGTTATAAAATCTATTGAAAAATCGCAACCCTACTCAACCAAAGCCACAACAACATACAAAACCACACTCTTAACTCACTCAAATACACCCTCATTCATACAACACACTTATACTTTGTGGGTATAGGGAGTATCAGAATATTAAGACATCTCCAGCAGATGGTTATGATGGAAATAACCTAGATAGGTTTGGGCGCACGTGGTCTACGCGCGTTTCGGTGGAGTAACACAAGATTGAACCACCTTCATCAGGACCTCGCCCAACTGGGTATAGTGTCGTCAGACTTGTACAGAGTAGGGATACCTAAAACATGACAAATAAGTATGTATTACTTTCTAATCAACCCATGCTTAAGGCAGTCATAATTTCAAAAACTAATCATGAGTGGTGTATTAAATAATTGCCAACCCTTTAAAATAGAGAAAAGCCACCAATTGACAGACTTTTTGTTGTGCACTATAGTTACTAAACTAAGTGATAAACGCAACATAGTAAAGAATCAAATACACCAGGTGAACACCAACCGTGTGCCATAGAGAGAATGGCTATAGATATTATATCTACAGTGCATATTTGAAAATGAAAGGTGTATGGTTTTTCATCTATGTTAATATATTATATGATTCTAAGCATTACAATTGAGGGTCAGATAAGATGTTCGTACTCCAAATCGCAACTGGAACAAAGTTGCACACTGTGTCTAATGTTACAAGGTCAGACGCTAATTCTAAGGAAACACAAACATAGAAAGCAATAAGTATACTTCCTATTTGGCTTAAAGATCAATATTTATAGGTGACCATACTGAAAAAAGAATAATATGTATAGATGATAGTAATACCTAATGGGTACGTGGGACTTGATTTCACTAATCTGGTACTATGTCGAGGAAAAAGGTAGCAATATGTTATGCGAAATGGCGTTCTGGAGACATAGAAAAACAGTTTTTTTTTTCAAACATAGACATAGCATGTCATACTTTCGATATTGTTCTCTTTAGCAATACTGTAGTCTATAGTAATGCTAATGCATTTGTCAGGTAGTAGTTTACTCACTTGAATAGAGACCGAGTCCTCGAGTACAGAATTAGGAATGATACCCCTGATTTTGATTTGATGGATAAGCGACAATAAATGAGATTTCTTAGTTGTTCGTAGGTTAGGGCCTCCTGAGGATAAAACATATAATGAGTTGATTGGCAACGCGTGTGGGATGTTTATATTCAAAAGGGTCAAGATAGTGGAGACCAAAGATATCTACGTACACTGGGGCTGTACTATCGTATGGACAATAAAAATAGAAGATACGATGCATGCTCTAGTCCAAATGTTGTATGATACAAGAGGTATCGTAATCATTAGTACAATGGAAAATGTATAATATATACAAACATTGCCCTTTGAGCCTACCAAGATGTATAGGTAGAACACACAACTAGCACGTGGGGCAGATGCGATACATTATCTGGAAATACCCAGGATATGCATTAAAACACGCGATAATGATGTGTATCAAAATGTCAAGAGATAGAGGCTATTTTCAATGTGGACCCATAGTACGCATCACAGCCTGCGGTAGTAACGTATCACCGCATATCATGAGGTAAAACTTGTTCTCAGTGTGAAATACATACATAGGGGACTCGGCATGCCCTGCACGTTAAAACGACTGTGCGAGAAGGAAACTTTGTTAAAATACAACAAATCACATAGCGGAAAGGAAAGAGCGAAGGCACGCCTAGCATGGGAACCTATAGATGTCAGCAGAATTTAATTTTTAAATACAAGATCTGCTGAACAACATACGAACTACCCCATTACGCTAAACTCCTCACCACTTTCTTTGGCCACTTCTTCTCTCAAATGTCAGCAAGCGTCTCCCGTAGCGTCACGAGGAATACGTGATTCAATTGTTGAAATCCATGCGTTTAAGAAGGAAACGCCGCGCATGCGTGTAAGGTGTCTGACCTAAACGTAGGGTCAGAACGTGCTAGTGGTCATGGAAATAGGACTGCGGAAATACGATAAAGTAAAACAACCACATAGGTTGTGATCCAGTGAATGTAGAAATGGGACTTCATAGTCTCTCGACGCTACACTGAGCATAGGGTGGAACTACAGCATTAAGAGTAATAAGTGAAATGTTTACACAAACTTTCACGTGGGCAAATAAGTGGCCCTATTGTAGTACGTAAAGTAAGATGCCATACCTGTTGAAGAGAGGCCTATTGTCACATATATAAGATTGTAAGTTTTTACCATTTATAACATCAGGACTCCTAACAAATTATTCATAACAGTGGAACTAGTGAGAGCCAGATAGAGAGTATGGTAAAAGAAATATAATGAAGAATTGCATATGTTATGGCAATTCTAACAGCTCGTGACATTCCATATAATTTCTTCATTTAGCCCACTCTTAACACTGTCTAATGAAAAAATCCAAAAAGTTTCTCTACGTTTGCGCACAGTTTCATTTAATTATCCAGGTTTGGGTTTGATTTTTTCCAGGATACACCAGCGAAGATCTTGTTCGTCATGGTGTTTATCCAAACAATGAGTGACTAGGGGAGCAGAGACTTTTTTAGTACGTATAGCTGACTTATGTTCGCTATATCTAGTTCTAAATTCTCTACTTGTTTCCCCTATGTAAGCCAACTCACATGGGCAAAAAATGATGTAAATGATATTGCTACTTCTGCAGTTGCTCAGATCTTTCAGTTTATATGTTCTTCCCTTGTAGTCGATGGTATCCGTGACCATGGCAGTGTTACAGGCATGGCATGATCCACATCTATGATTACCCAAAATCGGGGGTAATCCAGTAAGAGTGGTCTGTAGGCATGTTTTACTGGCATCTTGTCTGGTATGTACTAACATGTCGCGTAAGTTTTTGTTCCTCCTGTATGCTATGATAGGTGTGGGGAGTGCCTCACCGTCATGCACATTAAGGATTTTCCAATTCTTAGTAATGATGTTTTTGATTTTGTAGTTCTATTGGGAATGATTGATGACACATACTGTCTGGTCTTTGGGAGGATGACTCTGGCCACTCAAAAGTGCCTCTCTGTTGTAATATTTGGCTCTTTTGTATGCTGTTCTGACTAATCGGTGAGGGTAACCTCGGGCTAACAGACGTGTTTTTAAAGCATCCCCATGGATGTGGAAATCTCGTATTGAGGTGCAATTGCGTCTTATCCTAAGAAATTCTCCAAAAGGTATGGAGTCTTTCTGACAAGTGGGGTGAAAACTTTGATGTTGTAAGATGGTATTTTTTGCTGTGGGTTTGCGATAGAAGCTCACTGTAAGTTTTTCTTCTGTACCACAGATTATTATGTCTAGGAATTCAACTTGCACATTGCTAGAATGTGAAGTGAATATGAGATTCTGATCACTGGCATTAAGCCAACCAATGAATTCTTCAAGTGTCTCACTATCGCCCTTCCAAACAAAGAAGATGTCATCGATGAATCGTTTCCAAAGACCAACATTTTCAAAGAAGGGAGCTATCTCATTAAAGACATGAGTGCGTTCCCATTCTCCCATGTATAAGTTAGCTATGCTGGGAGCACATGATGCTCCCATACTCGTGCCTTTGACTTGCTGATATGTGAGATTGTTGAACTCAAAAAAATTGTTCGTAAGAACTATTTCCAAGCACTGTAGTATGAAAGCATTTGGTCTGGTACCCGGGGTCCTATTGAGAAGCGATTCTACTGCTTGTAAGGCTTGACATTGAGGGATGTTTGTGTACAGTTGCTCAATGTCAAGTGTCACCAAAATATCCCTGTTGGGGTCGAACGGCATACCTTCAATTTTTTCTATAATATCGCCCGTATCTCGTATGTATGAATCATAATTCTTTGTGAGAGGGCACAAGAAGGTATCAACGTATTTGGACAGAGGTTCTGTACTGGATCCAATCGTGGAGATAATCGGTCTTAAAGGTGGGTCTGTGACATTTTTGTGAGTTTTAGGAACTCCATATAACGCTGGTATGATTGGGCAGGATTTATTCAACAACTTATATTCCTGCTGACAAATTGAGCCTTGTTCATAGGCTCTTGTCGTGACATTCTTAATAGTTTGTTGGAGTTTACCCAATTCTCTAGGATGTGACTTGCTATAATGCTCTGTCACTGCCAACATGGCTAAGATTTTCTCATTGTATTTTTGCTGGTCCATAATCACGATACCACCTCCCTTGTCGCAAGGTTTAATAATGATATTCTTATTATTTTTGATGTTATTAAGTGCCTTGTGATCTGGGAGTGTTAAGTTATGTTGTTTGTATGGAGGAACTTTGGTAATCCGTGATATTTCCTTAAGTACTGTTTTTTCAAAGATATCCACCTCAGGCCCCACCATATCAAGTGTGGGTGTGAAAGTAGATGGTGGTTTACACGAAGAGAGATTCTCTTCTGCATCGTCAAGTGATCTCTGCATGAAGAATTTGCGAAGTCGGATCTTTCTAAAAAAGGAGAAGATATCTTCGTGTAACTTAACCCCTTGAGTGCCCATGACGAGATAGTCTTGTCATGGGCCGCGGTTGCGCTGTGCCCATGACGAGACTATCTCGTCATGAACCCCGCCCGCTAATTCAACGCCCGGCACAGGGCGGGGAAAGGGCGGGGCACACAAGGGGTTAAAGGAATTTGGGCCAGTACTTGGTACAAAGGACAGACCTCTCCCTGGTAAGTTAATCTCATCTGAAGTGAGGTGTTCTGATGAAAGGTTGAAAATGGGTAACGTATCGTGATCAATCATACGATGTAAGCCTGATCTGTTTACGTTCTCCAATACTGCTGGTTGTGAGTTTTTAGGTACGGTTGTGGATGTTGAGGGGCCATAGATGGTTGTTGGTTCCCCCTGTCCTGTCCCCAACGTCTTGTTCTCCCATACTGTTAGCCTCGATGTAAAAAAGGAGACTGTCCTCTATAGGATTGCTGATTTGTCTGCCTTCCTCTGTATTGCCTATAACTATATTGGGGTTCCTCAGGGCCTTGGAAGTTATCATTATCTGAAACGGATGAATAGGTGTCTGAGAAATTGATGACTGTTCTTCTATTGTTCCTGCCATGATTTTGGTAAGTGACACCTTGGTTCCAATCTTGATAATAAGATTTTTCTAAGTATGGATAGGCCTTCTCTTGGGTGTACCACCTCACATCTTTCCTCAACTTCTCGGATTTTCTATTGATTAAATAATCTTCAAAATCTTTCATATCCGTATTCATTTTCTCCAATCTTGTTTTTGCTTCCTCCAAGGCTGAGGCTGCTTTTAATTTATCCTCCAATTCCTTGATCTCTAGACTTAGGGCAGATATGACTTCTCTGGCAGTTTCAATTATTAAAATCATCCAGTCCCTGGAGCAGCGGTTCGCGATGAGGGACCACCGCTCCAGGAACTTGCGGATTTCAACAAAGAGGGCCGGAGCATTGCGGACCCTCAGGCCTGAGGGGATAACACCTGCTCGTAAATATTCCAGCATAAAATGGGCATGGGATTCCATTCTTTTCATTTTCTTTCTAAGATTTAGTAAATTGTTCCATTCAGAATTATCACCCGTGTATGGTGTGGTCGGGTCTCCTGTACACATAACTTGTCCTATAAGTGTGGAAAAATCCTCGTCCGAGAACCCAAAACTTTCTATAGCCATTCTCTCTATGGCACACGGTTGGTGTTCACTTGGTGTATTTGATTCTTTACTATGTTGCGTTTATCACTTAGTTTAGTAACTACAGTGCACAACAAAAAGTCTGTCAATTGGTGGCTTTTCTCTATTTTAAAGGTTTGGCAATTATTTAATACACCACTCATGATTAGTTTTTGAAATTATGACTGCCTTAAGCATGGGTTGATTAGAAAGTAATACATACTTATTTGTCATGTTTTAGGTATCCCTATTCTGTACAAGTCTGACGACACTATACCCAGTTGGGCGAGGTCCTGATGAAGGTGGTTCAATCTTGTGTTACTCCACCGAAACGCGCGTAGACCACGTGCGCCCAAACCTATCTAGGTTATTTCCATCATAACCATCTGCTGGAGATGTCTTAATATTCTGATACTCCCGATACCCACAATGTATAAGTGTGTTGTATGAATGAGAGTGTATTTGAGTGAGTTAAGAGTGTGGTTTTGTATGTTGTGGCTTTGGTTGAGTAGGGTTGCGATTTTTCAATAGATTTTATAACAAAAACATATATGTACATGATTATTCGAACAGGAAATGATTTGTCTTGTGTTAGAAAATAATGAAGATTGATGTACAACAAAAATGATATTTTGAAATGAATAAACAAAATTAAAATAAATATTTTTATAAAAAAACAAAAAGTCTTTGTAATCATGGATTAAAATGAAAAGTATTTAGGCCTTACAAGTATTGGTCAACCCATGCATAGATTAAATCTTGTGTAAAAGAAATATAGGTCAGAGAGGAGTTTTTTGTATATAAGATCAAAGGTTTCCAACACAAAAAGGACATTTTTCTGATCAAGCACAAATTATGCAGAGTGCTGTTTAGTGTCAGAGATTACCTTGAAAGTGAGCTTAAAGCTTTGTGTGGACAGGGGATCACTGAACCCACTGAACCATCTTTGGCGTTGTCTCCATTGGTTGTTGTGCAAAAGTGTAGTGGCCACTGTGTGTGTATTGATTTAAGGTCTTGTCTTTCCATATCATCAGGTAGAACTATCATCAGGTAGAACTACACCCTCATTTGAGACATTTTACTGCTTTAGTCTCACCCACTGAGACATTTCAATATCACTGCATGCTGTTTGGCCTTGCCTCTGCAGCATCTATCTTCTAAAGAGTAATGTTGTAAAGGGTGAAAGGTGTCTTGGTGTTCCAAGATGATGTGCTAATTTTGGCAGAAGACGTGATTGTGCACAGTGCTATTCTAGAAGGGTCTTTAACATCTTTAATGACCATAGAAGAGTTCTCAAGAAGGAGAAATGTCAATATTTGAGTAACGAAGTTAAGTACTTGGGAGATGTGATCTCAAAAGAAGGCATTAAACCCAGACCAGGATTAAAAAAATCCATTGTTGAGGCACCCCTCCAACAGATAAGTGTGGGGAAAAGGATTTCTTAGAGTCTTGTGAGTGTTACTCCTGTTTCATTCTGGACTACCCAACCAAAGTAAGACATATAAGTCATTTTCTCAAGAAAGGGTCTAAATTTGTCTGGGATGAGGAATGCTCGGAAGGCTACAAATTTCAGTTGGGTGAAAGTAAAGCATTGAAACTTTTTTATCCATCGTTACCCTGTTTTATCACTATTAATGCCAACCAGGTAGGTTTTGGGGCTGTTCTCACACAAAGAAAGGGTGAAATTGAGTTCGCCTTTGCCTCAAGGGTTTTACGTGATGCTGAATTGCAGTATTCAGTGATAGAGAAACCGTTGCTCGCGTGTTGGTGGGCTATTGATATATTTTGCTTCTAGGTTTGGGGAAGATTTTGAGGATTGCTTGGTCGCGTCCATCTATGTACCCAAATTAAGGGTTTGTTCAGAAGAGATGTGGAGAGTTTCTCCAAGCAAGTATCAGCTTTTACAACAGGTTTTGGTTCTCATCAAAGATAAATGGCCAAGGGAAAAGGTGTTGTCTCTCATGCTTCACCTGTACTTTACAGTATGGGAGAAACACTCGATGGAAGATGGTTTGTTGATCAAATCAGACAAATTGACTCTTCAGCACTGTCGGATTTATCAACAATGCCCATGAGGGGCATCTTAGTATGATAGTGACCAAACGGCACATTCGCGATTCATTTGATGGCCCAGAATGGATGCTGATGTGGAAAAGGTAAATGGAGGGGTGTTTTGTGTGTGCATCTGCTGACAAAAGTTTAAATGTCTCGACTCCTCCCTTAACACCTATTGAATTTCCAGTTAGACCATGGTTAAAATTGGGCATCAATGTTATGGATCCATATGATTCTTTACCGGGAGGTGCAATGTTTATTGTGGTCCTAGTGGACTACTACTCTAGGTGGCCAGGACTTATGTTTGAGAGAGACCCCAGTTCAAGCTCAATGGTGGAGTTTCTTAGAGAGATTTTCCTGAAGGAAGGATTACCTGAGGTTCCTATTCCTGACCACGGTACCCAATTTGTCAGCAAAGAGTTTCAAAACGCCCTTGAATCCTGTGGGATCAAACAGCTCACAGGTTCATTATACCATCCCTAAACCAATAATCTTGTTGAGAGAATGAACCACAGGTGGGAGGGTGCATCAGTTGGGCTAGGAATGGGAACCATGGCATAGTAAAATCAGTAAACAGTATGTTGTGGTTTTATAGAACTACACCACATTCTTCAACTAAAGTATTTCCTTTTTAATTGTTGAGAGGTAGGAAAGCTAACACAATTTTTTGTCCTGCTTGGATGTCCAAATGGCTAAGGAGTGAATCTGACAAGGAGAAAATGGGTCAGACCCAGAACAAACAGAAATGCTGGTATCATCAAAGAAAAAGAGTTGCATTTGTAAGTGTACAAGTCAGTGACTTTGTACTTATCAAATGTGCAGTCACATGCAGAAAGGGAGAAACAAGTTTAGTAACCCTGTGAAAGTCGAGAGAGTGTGTGGTAGTGCAGTCAGGGTAGACGGGGTCTATGGTGGAACCTCTGAAGAGTTGTGAGAGTAAGGAAAGATGTGAGTGGCGCTGAAATAATTTCCTGTGATCTCTCTGAAAATGATCCTACCGCCAGTGACCAAATGTATCTAAATGATGCTCCTTCCTTGTGCAAGAGTTCATCAAAAGCTGAAAAACCCAGTAGGGTCTGAGCTTGAAATTGTGGAGTCTAGTT
The DNA here is from genome assembly GCF_964204655.1 of Triturus cristatus. Taxonomy (NCBI): domain Eukaryota; kingdom Metazoa; phylum Chordata; class Amphibia; order Caudata; family Salamandridae; genus Triturus; species Triturus cristatus. The sequence goes on from NC_140586.1 coordinate 576,230,389, forward strand.
TTATTCTGTGGTTGTGCATTGTTTGATTATTAGTGTCGGTCTCATCCTGTCAGTGTACTTGTTTAATGTCCTTTCTGTGTTATGTGGTGTTTTCATGGGTAGCTTCTTTGTTGTCTTTTATTATGTTTTTGATGTGGTAGGATTTTAAGGTGTTCTGGCTTTGTTCTCATGGTTTGGTGTTTCTTTATTTATTGTGGTAATAATTGTTGTGTGAGAAAGGAAGATGTTTTATATCCTATTGGTGTATTGATTACCTGAGTGGAATGCTCATGCTTCTTGATTCCGGGGTAGAATGCTGTTGGGGCCTTGTCAGTTGGGGGAAAATGTGGAGGGGAGGAGTTCCTGTGCATTCCTCCTGGGCAGTTGCTTTCCTAAAAATAAACATATCTTGAAAAATACTTAGGGCCTTATTTATGAGAAGTGATGCATCGCTGTGTTCAAACAGCAATGCGTCACTTTTCAGTGCGGCCTCCTTGCGACATGATGGATACGTCATAATTACGGTATGACGCCTCATGCCGCAAGGAATGACAGATATGTCAGTATTACTGACGTATCTGTCTGCGCAAAACTGACCCATTCCTGGAGTTGTGTCAGTAGCGTGATGCTACTCCAGCAAGGCAGGGGGAGGACTGTTAATATAGCACTGCGTCACCCTTACGCGTGCTATGAGGTAGGCTTAAGGATTTGACACAATGGCGTCCTAGAAGTGGTGCATTGAAATCTTATAGATTTCAATGCGCCACTTCTATCAGGCTTGGATGTGGGGGGAAACCCACTCTGCATACATTATACCTGACGCGGGTATGAAGTGGCGCAGGGCTTTACACAAAGTGATGCATCTGCCTAGATGCATCACTTTGTAAATAGGGCGCAACAGTGTTCATATCTTACGGCGCCTCTGCGTCACAAAAAATAATGCAACGGCAGCGCAAAAGTGACGCAGGGGCTCATAACTCAGCTCCTTACTGTCTACTGTAGTTCCTACTACAAAATAGAATTTGAAAGGGGCACACCAAAACCAGTTTCGAAGCAGACAGTGGATCCACACATCCCCTGAATGGAAAATGTGTATAAAAGAGGGATTCAAACTACCCTGCTTAGTTCTAGTTTGAGGCTCATCTTGACCAAAGAAGGGAGTGCTTCACAAAATACATGAGCTGCTGTGCAACTGATACATTTTTTACAAGTTTGACCAAAATATGGCCTTGGATTAAGTTTTCTAGACCCTCTGACAAAGCTCAGGCTCAATGCCATCTTGCCAATATGAGATAGGACACCTGGTGGACTGTAACTCATGAAACACCTGCCCATTACATGAGGATGAAGCATTCTATCTCTGAGAGACTCACAAGAAAATGTATTAGTAAGGTTCAAATCTCTTTTCACCATGAAAATATACACTCAGTAATTCTATGAATGTATTTTATGACTCTAAAAAAAATCAACATCCCAACAATTATGTTGTGCAATGTGTACAATTGTAATTCTATATATTATAGGAAAATTAAATAGTGGCAATGAAAGGGATTACTAATTAAAGCATTTAAAAAATTGCATAATTGCAATGGTGTTTCAGAATTTCCCTGCATAAAATGATCGAACCATTCTCTTTTCTCTAGCTCCTCCCTTGTTGCCCCGAGCTGAGCTGTCTTAGCACCAAAAGGGCATTTATGTGTTTTATGGTGATGTCTCACCTGTATACCTTAGCAGACCAATAGTTTGTTGTTCTGCACTGAAAAGATTGTTCTCTGTTTCTGCGCACAATGATTTTTAGCGTTACCAGCTAACCAAAAAGGATAAACCCGCTCATAGAAGCCTGCCAGTGGCCTTCACTAACGATATTTTCAGCTCTGCTTGCACAACCCAAATCTCCTAGTAAGTCGATGACTCTTCCCGCTACCTAATAATTGTCTGCACTCAACTTAAATACTTTTTCCTGATTATTTTGAAAAGGGCAAGCCTTAATGTCCATGCTAGAACTGGAATCCTTGGTGTGGTTTCCCCAGACTTTTTGCCTTTGCTGCCTGTGTTTTTGTCATGTGCTGGACTTTGTTTTCACTGATTTAGGTACTCTAGGCACTTTGCCACTGCTGATCAATGCCAAAATGCAAGTACTCCCTCTGTAAATTTTGCTTAGGATTGCTTATCCATGATTGGCATATTTCATTTAATGGTAAGTCCCTGGTAAAGTGCACTGAGTGTGCCAATCGTATGCCACTAGTGGGCTTGCAACAACAAAAACTGTGGGGGATAGGCCCAAAGGACCAGCACCAGAAAAGGCGAACCTGGCTCCGTTTGACGTTAAGCTCTTATTATTTTTGAGCAAGAAACAGACCACTATCTTTTCTTTTTGAATTAAATTTTTATTAAACCATTCCTTTCTTTGCAATTGTTTATATTTACCAAAAAGATTTTAGTTGCATGAGAAGTGAAGAGACACACATTTTTCAAATTACCATACAAAGCATGAAAAATACTTATGACAATTCACAATAGACAGTGCATGAAATACGTATATACAAACACATTTATATACAACAACGTTGAACTTTTGCATCATAACATCAGAAACTCAAATAATCGTATCTTGTTTTTGGGGCCAAACATGTGCCAAACACGGAAAAATGTTTAGAGTGTGTGCGTGGGGCATACCATTTAATACAAATCCCTCACGTCACAACAAGTTTATTCAAATTACTCCGTGTTGAAAAAAAGTGCTGACGCGTTTCAAGACCCAGTCCTCTGGTACCGGGACTCTCATCAGGGCTTCATGTTATTTGTCAGTGATTTCTGATTTCCTGATTTTCGGACAGAGCTGCTGCTTTGACTCCTATTTGCGTGGTAACCAGAATCTCTCAACGGAAATTACTGCAGTGTGCTTCGTCATATATGCCGGGGGAATTTCTTTCAAACGTTCCCGGGTTGCTAAGAGGCAGGCGTCTATTTCTGTAATCATTGCAACCTGTTTTTAAGTCTGAGCACATCCATATTCTATATCCGATATGAACCGCAACTTCACTGTCAGCTAGGCATTCCCCGAGTGAGTGGGCTTTCAGCACTGGTTGTGCCACCTACATGAGTAGCCCTGTAAATATGTCTCAGACCTTCCTCTGCAGAGTCTGCGCGCACAGTTTTTTAACTGGCATGTGGACCTGGCAAGTGCACCCACTTGCCAGACCCTAACCTTCCTTTTTCTTAAATGTAAGGCACCTCTCAGGTAGGCCTAAGGTAGCCCTGTGGGCAGGGTGCAGTGTATGTGACACATGTACTGGTGTGTGTTAAATGTCCCGATAGTGAAATACTGTGTACTTTGTTTTTCACTATTGAAAGGCAGCCTGTCCCATAGGTTAACATGGGAGCTGTCTTGTAACATCTTACACGTGTAACTTCCCATTGGGACAAGATAGAGAAATTGAGATTAGGCTCTTTGAACTCAGAATTTATTGACACACCTTTTAGTGAAGGTGTTTTTTAAATTCTGTGTTTGAAAATGCCACTTTTAGAAAGTGAGCATTTTCTTGCCTTACCATTCTGTGTGCCTCTGCCGATTTATGTATTCCCTGTCTGGTTTTGAAGTGACAGGAGCTAGTGATGTGCATTCACACTAGACAATCACAAGTGAGGTGGTTGAGGTGTGTCCTACCTTTCCTGGGTAAATTATAGCATGCTGAACTGACCTTTCTGCATTTCGAGTGATGAAGAGGAGTTTTCACTAGCACTTGTCTCCTCTGCACAATGCTGACTCCACCTCCTGTAGTTAAGCTGGACCAAGAAGGACAGAACTGATTTTCACTGAGCTCAGAGACTCTTGAAACAAAGACTACAAAGAGAGAATGGGGTATAATTAGTAGACCTGAAACCCCAGGGCTTTAGATCACTTCTGGAATCAAGAGAAACTTCTGCTAAGGAGAAGAGCTGAAGCTGTGAGGAAGAGACTGCCCCTTTCTTTGTGTTGCTTAGCTGGGTTGGCCTGCAATTGCAGCTTCTGCCAAGGAGAGGACAAAGACTGGACATTGCCTTGAATCTACTTTAGAACAGTCTGCAAGGGCTTGTGTGTCTCAGGGACACAAATACTTCACCCACAGTTTCCTTGAACTCCAATGCAGGGAGTTTTGACCTGCCAGTAGGTGCCTATTCCAGTTGTGAGCCACTGGAGGTTGTTCTAGCTACCAAGAACTAATGTTCTGAAAGAAATTGACGCTTCGCTCTCCTTGTGGCTGAATTTTCCGATGCAGCACCATCATGCGGGAGAAATTATCGATGCACAGCATGTGCGGCTGAGAAATCAATGCAGAGCCGCCCCCGGCCAGAGAAAATGCTGCGCACCAATTCTTACTCACTGACCTCTGACGTCGAAGATTACTACCCAGACTCTGATGCAGGCCCTGCTTGGTGGCAAGACGAATCGACACATCACTGGTCAGCGGCTGGAAAAATTGTCGCAGCACCTGGTTTGCTGTCCTTGCATTGCCTCCAGCGCGTCCGTTTTTTCCATACATCGCAGCTCTGCACCAAACCTACAACAATGCTGGGGCCACAGTAAGAAACCAGCACATCACCTCCCCAAACAGTAAATAACCGACACATCACATCCTCTTGAGTAAGAAACTGATGCATCACCTCCCCTGCATGGCAGTAAGGAACCGACCCATCAACTCACAAGGAGCGAGGAACCAACGCATCACTTTCCCTAGGCATAAGAAACCGACGCATCACCTTCCCTGCTGATGTTTTTGCTTGTGAGTTTGACACATTCCAGGTACTTTGTGTTGAAAGTGAAACACCCATACTTTCCTATGGAGAGAACCATTTTTACCTTTTAAGAATCATAGTTTGATATCTGTATATTGGATTTTTGTCATTTTGGTCTTGTTTGGTTCAGATATAGATACTCCATAAACTGGTGTGGTGTCAATTTGTGGTGTTTTCACAGTATTACTGTTGGTTATATACAAACGCTTTACACATTGTGTCTGTAGTTTAGCCTGACTGCTCTGTGCCAAGCTAGCAGAGGGTGAGCACAGGCAAACTTAGGTGTGTACTCATACTGACCAGAACATCCCTAGTTGGACAGGGTGCATACCACTCCCCACTAGAGACCCCCAGTTCTAACAGTAAGATGTAAGAATTAACATATTTATCTTGAACTTTCACTTAACTCGATAAGACATTGTAAACCATGCTTATACATATATATGAAAACTGGTGCACTATTATGAAACAAATGTTACATGTTATATACATGTGCTAACAATATTCAAATCAGGATTAATTTGTAAATGTGAAACATGCATGCAAACAAGTGAATATATATATATATATTGAATAGATAAAATGCAAGAGGGGTTTATAAGCAGAAAACACACAGATTATGTCACAACCACGGCTGATATCTCCCTGAAAGCCAATCTCACTGAGGTGAGAGGGCATCACTTAAAGTCAACACTTTCTGCTGGAGAGCTGAATTTCTGCTTATAGAGCCTAGAGGCCTGCTTTCTGCAGAGAGAGGAAGGAAGAGCGCCTGGCGATGCACCCAGAGAGACTGTTCAGAAGGTCAATCCAGCATGCTCCTGGCATGGGAAGCCCCAGAGCAAGTTGATGTCTAAGAGAGCTATGCAGGCATCACCCATGCTGGAAGGGGGTTCTCGGTCTCTGTGCAGGTCAGGATTGAACAGTACCAAGCCTGTCTGAGTACGTATTACTCAAAGGTTTGCCATAGGCTTGAGAGACTGATATTGTAGCTGCTAACAAAGAAAAGTTTGCTGACTTCCCACAGCAGCACTGAATCTTAATCAACCCATAAGCCACATTTGGAACTACAGTCCTCGCTGCAAGAAATGTGTTGAGAGGTGACAACTGCCATCGCCGAGCACCGGACTGTAGCCATCCCTTAGGTTATGCTGCTGAAGTTGGGTGCTGTGGTGACTAATGCTCCCCCATGAAAGAGAATTGGAAATCTTGGGCCATAATTATTATAATTGCATGCAATGTAGCAACATTTGCTACACTGCATGAAAGGGAAAGGACAGGAATGTGCCATATTTACCATTATACAGCGCATTCCTGCTCTCTCCCTTCTCTGGCACACATTTGGCAGCCTATCGCCAATTCAGGCCCCCATGTGCCATGGTGCAAGGGTGCCTGCTTTGCAGACAGGATTGTTTTCATGCAGCAGGGGTACCTTCCAGCACAAAAACAATCTTTCTAGGCTGTTTCCAAGTGTGCTGCAGAATTCCAAAGCAATAAATATATTTCTCCTTGTTGCACCTCACTTGGAAAGGTGGCACATTTTAATGCATTCCACGGTTTGTCAGTCTTCGTAAATCTGGGAATGTACCAAAACCCAAAGGTGGATGCTTGGGAACACCCACACCCCATCTATGCCTTCCCAAGTCAGAGTAACGCAAGGCAGCAACTTGATCTGCCTTGCGTTACTCCAGATTTACAAAGCAGCAGCACCAGCAAGGTGGCTTGGTGTTGCTTGGTAAATCTGACTTTAGTATTGCATTGCCCTTGTGGCATCATGTGTGGCACAAGCACAATGCAAAACTATGATAAACCTGTCCCCTTGTCTTGAAGCAAAGCTTTCCTTGCATAAAAGAGCAGACAAGAGATAGCATGTAGCCCATGTCCACTGTACAGCCCTGACCACTGCAAACAAGCACAGATAAACTTCGGAGCTGAGCCTTCACAAAGGGACAAGAGGCCGAAGCGTGCAGGTTAGCCCAATCGACCCCTCTTTGTACAGAAATGGTATGAGACATTGAACTGAGTTGCTCTTTGAAACACGGAGGACATTTGGAACAATCGGCACCTGAAACAAATCTTGTCTAATCCCACAGAGGGGTAGCAGCAGTAATAGTGAGAAATAAGTGGGAGGGGAGATGATTACTGGCCTTACTGTTACAATGCAGCTTAGTAACCCTGTGTGTCAAGCCTATTGAATGGAGTAGTATTTAATTCTCCTGTGAGATTAAAGTACTTTAATTTTCCATAAAAGAGAAGGACTAGAATGGACATTATATCATTGTGTCTGTTGGTTGATCATTGAGTTCTGAGCTCTTGCTCTTATGCTAAACCCGCCAAGAAAGATGTGACCACTTTACCTCACTACACTGAGATTCAAAAGGCTGAAATTGCTGTACTTGGCCTATTTAGAACTATAGTAGGACAGACCCCAGGACACCTAAGCCAAACAACCACAGAATCCCAGAAGCTGAAGTTTGCGCTCTGGCCCTGTACCCGAACGTGCCCGGACAAACACACAACTCATATCCACTCCAACAACAAAGGTTCATAAAAAGCCTGGTTTCATAATAGTTGGGAAAACAAGATCCCCCGTAGGAATGCTGCCTTACATCTAATAGAGCATTAGGTCAGCAAACTGAATGTGGTCTCAACAGACAAGAGTAGTCAGACCAAGTCTAGAACATATTAACAAGTCTCTTCCTTTCAATTCTCTCTCCAGTTAGGGGGGGGGGTGGATGAAAAGGTGTGTGTTAATTAATATGAAAATGGAAGTTCTTGATGATCCATGCATGCTGTGCCATGTCTACGATTTTTTCTTTCCCCAATTTGTTTTCTGTGGGGCAACAATCTATGGGACCCCTGTCCCCAGGGGTCCACTCAAAGGGCAAATTGGTGGCAGGACTGCCTGCAGCCAGGTCAAGAGGTTCAGAGATGGGGACGGAGAACCTTGAATCTCTTTTTACTCTTCACCAGAGACTCAATCAATCAATCAATCAATCAATCAGTCATTTGTAAAGCGCACTACATACCTGTGAGGGTCTCAAGGCGCTGGGGGGGCGCTACTGATCGAGCAGCCAGGTTTTGAGCATCCTCCTGAAGGTCAGCATCCTCCTGAAGGACAGCCTGGGTCTGTCGTAGGCTCAGTGGGATGGTGTTCCATGTCTTGGCGACGAGGTGGGAGAAGGATCTCCTGCCGGTGGTTGTTCTTCGGATGCGCGGGACGGTGGCGAGTGAGAGGTTGGCGGAGCGTAGCTGGCGGTTGGGGATGTAGAAGGAGAGCCGTCTGTTGAGGTAGGCTGGGCTGGTCTTGTGGAGTGCCTTGTGTGCTTGGGTGAGGAGCTTGAAGGACATCCTCTTGCTGACGGGCAGCCAGTGCAGGTCCCTCAGGTGGGGGGTGATGTGGCCGTGGCGTGGTATGTTGAGGATCAATCGTGCCGAGGCGTTTTGGATGCGTTGTAGTCGTTTGATGAGCTTGGTCGGGGTTCCTGCATAGAGGGCGTTTCCGTAGTCAAGTCTGCTGCTGAAGAGGGCCTGGGTGACTGTCTTTCTTGTATCTGTCGGGATCCATCTGTAGATCTTGCAGAGCACGTGGAGGGTGTTGAAGCATGAGGAGGAGATGGCGTTGACCTGCTTGGTCATTGAGAGCATTGAGTTGAAGATGATTCCCAGGTTGTGTGCATGGTCGGTGGGTGTCGGGGCTGCTCCCAGTGCCGTCGGCCACCAGGAGTCGTCCCAGGCTGAAGAGTTGGGGCCGAGGATGAGGACCTCTGTCTTGTCCGAGTTCAGCTTCAGATGACTGTTCTTCATCCAGTCGGCGACGGCCTTCATTCCTTCGTGGAGGTTGGCTTTGGTGGTGATGGGGTCCTTGGTGAGGGAGAGGATCAGTTGAGTGTCGTCGGCGTAGGAGATTATGTTGAGGTCATGCTGTCGGGCGACGTGTGTGAGCGGGGCCATGTAAATGTTGAACAGTGTCGGGCTGAGGGAGGATCCCTGGGGTACGCCGCAGATGATCTCGGATGCTTCGGACCGGAATGGGGGGAGGCGGACGCTCTGGGTTCTGCCGGAGAGGAAGGAGGTGGTCCATTCCAGAGCCTTGTCTCGAATCCCTGAGGTGTGGAGGCGTACACATAGTGTGCGGTGGCAGACGGTGTCGAAGGCGGCAGAGAGGTCTAGGAGGATGAGTGCTGCAGTCTCGCCATTGTCCATCAGGGTCCTGATGTCATCGGTGGCAGAACCCTGACTGGGAAGGGTCCAGGATTCTGTTTTCTTCAAGGTATCGGGTTAGCTGTCTGTTGACGATTTTCTCGATGACCTTGGCTGGGAAGGGTAGCAGAGAGATGGGCCAGAAGTTCTTGAAGTCTCTTGGGTCAGCCTTGGGTTTTTTCAGTAGGGCGTTGATCTCGGCATGTTTCCAGCTCTCAGGGAAGGTCGCGGTCTCGAGGGAGATATTGATGACGTTGCGCAGGTGGGGTGCGATGGAGCTGCTTGCATTGTTGAAGACATGGTGCGGGAAGGGATCTGACGGAGAGCCGGAGTGGATGGTGCTCATGCTCTTTATGGTGTCATCGATGCTCACGCTGGCCCAGGCTAGCAGGGGGTCGTGGTCGATGGTGTGCGGAGGGTGTGTTGTGTTGCTGTCTGTTGGGTCTGTCTGGGTGTTGAAGCTGTCGTGGATGTCTGCTATCTTGCAGTGGAAGAAGGTGGCGAGGGAGTCGCACAAGGCTTGTGACGGCGGGATGTCGTTGGTGTTGGAGCTGGGGTTGGAGAGTTCATTCACGATGTTGAAGAGCTCCTTGCTATTGTGTGCATTGTTGTCGAGGCGGTCTTTAAACGAGGTTCTCTTGGCAGCCCTGATGAGGTGGTGGTGGTTGCGGATGGCGTCCTTGTGTGCTGCGCGGTTATCCGGAGTTTGTTTGCTGTGCCATTTCTTCTCTAGTTTCCGGCAGGCTTGCTTGGAGGCTAGGAGTTCTGGGGTGAACCAGCTGGCCTCCTTGCTGATGTCTCTGTGGGGGGGTTTCTTCATTGGGGCGAGGGTGTTGGCGCAGTCTTCAATCCAGTATCTGAGGCTGTGGGCAGCGCCGTCGGTGTTGGAGGGTTCGGTGGGTGGTCTGAGAGCGAGGTTTGCATGTAGTTGGTCTTCGGTGATTTTGCTCCAGCAGCAGCGGGGGATCTGTTCGGTGCGGTGGTGTGTTTCTGGAAGGTGAAGTGGATGCAGCGGTGGTCGGTCCAGAGGAGTTCGGTGGTGTGGCTGACGGAGACATGCGGGCTTGATGAGAAGACGGGGTCGAGTGTGTGGCCGGCAGAGTGGGTGGGCGTTTTGACGAGTTGCTTTAGTCCGAGGTTGGTGAGGTTATCGATCAGGGTTGTGGAGTTGTTGTCGTTGTTGTTCTCAAGGTGAAAGTTCAGGTCTCTGAGGAGGATGTAGTCGGTGGAGGTCAGGGCATGCGTGCTGATGAAGTCGGCGATGAAGTCGCTTAACTGGGGATGGGGCCCGGGGGGTCGGTAGACGAGGGTGCCTCTGAGGGTGGAGTTGGGGTCTGTGTGGATCTGGAAGTGCATGTGTTTGGCGGTGCTGATCGCTTCGTCGGTGCTAGTCGACTCCTTTGGTGCGGTCTCTGCGGGTGATCTTGTAGTCGTCTGGGATGGATATGGCGATGTCGGGTGCGGAGGAGTCGTTCAACCAGGTCTCTGTCAGGAAGGCGACATCCGGGGATGTTGTGTCGAGCAAGTCCCAGAGCTCGACGGCATGTTTGCGCTCTGAGCAGGTGTTCAGTAGTATGCATCGCAGGTGGGTGCGGTCTTTCTTGGCGGGTGGTTCGTCGGTTCTGAGGCTGGTGTAGCTACAGTTCCCGCAGGTGAAGGGACCGTGTGTGCGTTTCGTGGCAGCCTTGAAGCAGGTGTGGGTCTGTCCGGGGTTGACGACGTGGAGTGTTCTGGCATCGTAGCGGCGGCGGTCGTCGTGGCGGGAGCGGGGGCCTGGGGTTCTGGCGCTGGGCGCGGTCCAGGCGTGGATGGGCGCAGAAGGGCTTGCCTTAGGCGCGCCTTCAGCACGCCAACAGCGCAGCCGTGCAGCGGCCTGCATATATGTGGAGGTGGGAGGGAGGAGCAGCTGGGAGGCGGGGGCCGTGATTGGGCAGTGGGCAGTCAGGGGCGGGCCACAGGGGACACAGCGGCGGGGGCGGTGAGGGACAACGGAGGGAACAGAAGGAAAAAGGCACAAAAAACAAGGGAAAAACGAGTGGAACAGAATGCAAAACGGGCTCAGAAATAGGGCAAAAGGGCACAAAAATCAATGGAAAATGAGTGGCACAGAAGGCAAAAAGGGCACAAAAACGAGGGGGAAACGAGTGGCACAGAAGGCAAAGGGCACAAATCAATGAAAAACGAGTGGCACAGAAGGCAAAAAGGGCACGAAAACGAGGGGGAAACGAGTGGCACAGAAGGCAAAGGGCACAAAATCAATGAAAAAACGAGTGGCACAGAAGGCAAAAAGGGCACAGAAATACTGGGGCAGCTAAGAATCAGAAGGCAAAACCGGGCAGAGAGGCACAGGGGCAGCGAGGGGAACAGAAGGGAAGAAAACGGGCAAGGACCACGTACAGGCAGCGGGGGAAGACAGACAACAGCAGTCACAGACACAACAATGAAAATACAGGCAATACAGTAAAACAATAAGGCGGAAGATGAACAAGCTTACGGCCTACCACTGGTCACCAGGGATGAGGCGCAGGTGGTAGCCTGCGGGTGGAGGAGGGCCTCAAACTTTCTCTGCAGTGGCAGCTGGGGCAGGGACACACAGGTGGAGCTGTGCGGAGGGGGAGTGACCTACCTGGTGGGTCAAGGGTTGCTCTCTGCAGAAAAGCTGTTCAAGAGGAACAATGGAATTAGAGGTGCACAGACAATTGCTCTGCCTGGCAAGCACACTCCCTCTTTGCACTGCTTTGTTTCCTATACATCATTGGGCCCTGCTGTTGTTTGCCTGGACTCTCCAGGCCTACCAAGTAGAGAGACATCCACATTTTGGTTGATTGATACATCTGACCCTAAACCAAGAAAGTAGGCCTATTTTTTTCCTAGAGCACATAACACACTTTCAGAACTCTTAGACACTGTCATGTTCATCCTTTGCAGGTTAGCTGGTACACTATGTCTTTTAGTATTGAATTTGCTGTGCGTCTGCATTATTTTAGGTTTTCACAAATGCCAAGGTCACTCATGAAGAGTAAACTTTACTGACTCTGTGAGTTTTTAATTTTGTTATAAATGATTACAGTTGAGTTCTGATGGCACAATGCCTGCTGCCATAGCCATAGCCAGCAGCCTAGAGGAAAGGTAGGTCATGTCTTGCAGAATAATTAAAGCAGCTATTTATTGAATTTTAAGAAAAAATGGCTTATCTTTCTTCTGGTCTGTTTTTTCTAGGTGTACAAGTCACAAGCTAGACTCTTTCTGCATGTTTCTAAACCTTTCAAGCTGCTGTACCTTTTAACAAAAACTGATTTGTGTTAAACTGATTCCAATATCTCTTTCAACAAATATCTCTTAACTTTTTTGATATTTTTAATAGTGTACTAGAAACTCATTTTATTTTTCATGTTTGCAAACATGCTCTCTCTTTTACATGGAAGAGCTACATAGCAAGGATTTAGGTGGTTTGTGTGAAAGGTGATGTGTGACCATATATTGTAAGGGATAAAGTACCTCCTGCCATACATGATAAGGATATTGCAGGTTACCTTGAAGTTCCATAATCCTATAAAGGAACTGGGCCTTAGGCCTTGTTCCTCTAAATGGGAATGGAACTCCTCAGTGACCCTCAATACCCCAATAATGTATGGCAGGGGGTACTTTATCCCATATATATAATTAGTGAGCTGTCTGATTGTGTTACTTTATAACAAGTAGCATAAGTGTACAGTGGTAGTCTCATATTCATATGATATTGTCCAATGATAAAACAACTGATTTCTAATGATGCCATATTATTGTTTGGTAGATTTATATTCCTGAAACATATCAAATACATTATGATATATTGAGTATTATAATGTACTTAAAATGTATATGAATTGGGACTCACTAACTTGTGAATATTGTCTAAATACACTTTTCTAATTGGTCGTATTAGTACATATATTATTATGTGTATAATGAAATTAAAATATTGTAAAAAAATTGGGACTATATATTTAAATTAATGATTTTCTAGCTTTCTGGTATTTTTTTAGTTCAAGAATATTTATTAATTTTAAAGTTATTGAAGAGTTATTACCATGAAAAACATATTACCGTAACTGTAAGGAATGAAAATGGAAGAATTACATTAGAATTATGTAATTGAAAGTATCACACAACTCTGGAGCCGAAAAAGTTGGAAATTATGGAGTTGCCTTCAATGAATTGTGAAATCTGGTTGAATGCTGCTCTTTCTATCAGTTTGCCCAGGAAAGGTCCATTTGTAATTGGTCTGTAGTTGTTGGGTTCAAGCAGTATGGGCAGATATATGCCTTTTTTAGGTCTTCTGGAAAGATTCCCATAGTTAAAAAATGATTGATGATTCTGCTTACTGGTGTGGCAGCAGATGTAGTTAACAGAATGTAATTGAAGATGTGTGGTGGACAAGAGTCAGAAGGGCTGATGGCTGGCCTGCTTGCTTTGACCAGATCCATAAATTCACTTTATGATTGTTGTGAGCAAGAATGCAGAGGCTGGTTTAGCCTACTCTGGAGAGGGGTTTTGGAAATAGGTGGGTGATGATGGTGTTTCTTTGCTTTAAATAGGAGTCCAACGTTTCTGCTTTGGCTGTGTAATGATTTGCAAGTTTGTCTGTGAATTCTTGAGTAATGGGATGAGCCCCTTCTGTGCATTTAGGTTTTCGAAATTCTGCGAGAATTTTTTAAAATTCTTTACTTGCAAATTTAAAATTTTGAATTCTGTCTAAATAGTATTTTTTTTAGCCTTTTTGATTGTTGCCTTGTAAAATCTGTTAAGTTTCTGTAGGTAAAGTTTGTCTTGATTGCTTGTTGTTTTTAGCCAGGTGTGTTGCAGCTTTCTAATTTGCTATTTTATGTCTTTTTGGGCCCCAGGCATTTAACTAAAAACCGGTCACAAACGGGCAGATTCTCAGACTCTGCCTCTTTGCGACTGGTATTTTTGCATTTGGGATGCATCATCCCAAATGCAAAACTCGCAATTTGCGAATGCATTTAAGGAATCGCACATTGCGATTCCTTAAATGCAATGCTAAAAGCAATTTAAAATAGCGATTTCGCTATTAGGGGTCGCAAATTACTGGAAACAAAATGGTCTGTAATTTACAAAAACTTTAAAAAATGCACTGAAGTGCATTTTTCAAAGTTACATGTTACACACACACACATGCCCTTAGGGCATGTGTGTGTGAAACATGGGTGCAGAATACAATTTCAGGGGTGCAACAGGGTGTTCTTTTGGCACCCTTGCTCCCTTGATATTGCATGCGCAATTTGCGAGTACCTATTTGGTACTCGCAAATTGCGCATGCAATCCCTATTCCTTACTATCTATGGGCCTGTAGGCCCATGGGAAGCCATTCCTGAATTGCGACTCGCAATTTGCGAGTCGCAATTAAGGAACGTTTAGCAATCGTTATTTTTATAGTGATTCCTACATGCATAGGCTTTTGCGATTCCTTAATTGCAAATCCTTAATAATCGCAATTAAGGAATTTCAAAAGCCTTCCTTGATGCATGTGCCAGTTAGTTCTGTATTTCTCCAAGGTGCCTGTCTTCTTTTGTCCTCTTTATTTGTTCTGAGTGGTATTAGGATATCAAAATCTTTCTGTGGCCACTCATATCGTTTTTGAATGGAATTTGTTTCTAGAACTGTCTTGGATGTTAGTTGTGTTTCTAAGTATTCAAAATTGAGCTTGTTCCACAGTTGATAGGTGGATGCATGTAAGGTGCCTTTAGGTGTTCTGCTTTGTTGTGTTTTATGTTGGAAAGCTAGCAAATGGAGGTTTGACCATGCAACTGGATTAATTGTTTGAAAGGCAACTAGTTCTGGATTTGCAAAACTCATATCTAGGATGTGTCCAGTAACGTGTGTGGGTTTGTGTAAGATCTGATGTAGGTTCAGTGTGTCTAAGCCAGTGATGATAGTTTTTGGATGAGGCAAATTGGGATTGTCACACCAAATGTTTAGGTCACCAAGAATGCATAGGTTGAGGTGTAGTGTTATCAGGTTTGAAATTGTGCCTAGAAATGTATCTGGGAATGTTTCATTGGTAGGTGGAGGTCTTCAAAGGAGGGTACAGGAGGAGGTTTGTGTAGGGTTGCATCTGGTGAGGAGGGCTTCACATCCTTGTATGGAAACGTCATCAGCTTTAGTGTGCTTGAATATAACAGCTATTGCACCTCTTCTTTTGCCTTTACAATTTTGAGTGATAGTTTGATAGCCTAGGGGAATGGTTTTGTGCAATACTGGAGTCATGTTATCTCCCAACCATAATTCAGCTATGAAGAAAAAGTTATGTTGTGTGTCAGTGAGTAGGTCATAGATGTGGTGCTTTTTTTAATGAGTGATATAGTATTTATCAGTAGGCAGTTTAGAGATTGTGTTTTGGTGGTGGTGTGACTTTGTTTTGTAGAAGAGAGAGCAGTATTTTTTGAACTGGTGGCAGGTGTGTGATTAGTGCTGGAATTAGCTGTATTAGGATAGCAATAGTGTAGTTTTTCTATATCGTATTTCTTGTCTAGCAGGCTTAGAAGTAATTTTGATGGGTCGTTGTGTGTAGGTGATGGAGATGGTGGTTCAGAGTGAGATGGTAAGCTGTGTTGTTTTTGTAGAGTAGCCTTGTTGTGTAATGGACATGGAGATTTGAAGTTGTGAAGAGTGGTATGTTATTTATTTTGTTTGCATCTGTTTAGGAAGGTGTATGAGTTATGGGTGGTGGTAGAGCATGTGGGTGATATTGAAAGGCCCCGAATTGAGTAATGGATAAGAGGTGGTTGAATGAGAGTTGCTTTGTTGGTGTATTTGTGTTTGGTGTGGGTAAAGAGAGAAACCCTAGGAGTAAACACAGTTTAGGATGTGTTTTATTTGTGTAGTCAGGTGGGTAGGAGTGGGTGTATATTTCTAGTTTGTGATGGAATGTATTATGAAATAGTGTGTGTCAGAGAATTATTTGTGCTGGTGTGTGTGTTATGTTTTGCTTTTCTGGAGTAGTGAGAGGAGATGATAATGTAGTAGTTTTCTGAGAAGAATTTGTATGTAAAGTATTGTCGGTGAGTGGAAGTTGGATGGTAAAGGGGTGATAATGTATTTTGCAAAAGAGTGTATGTAGTGTGTGAGAGGGGATAGACAAGACTTATGGCTGTTTGTGTTAGATTTCATGGCTAGAAGAGGTAATATGTGTGGTGGAGTGGAGTGTAAGGATTGTTTGTGTGTGTTTTTTTGGTAAAAATAGGAGGAGGGTCTTGCATTTTTCCAGTGTGAAGTTATTGATTTACCAGATTAGTACATGAAATGATAAAGGTGTTTGGATATTAAAGAGCTGACTTCACTCTAATATTTTAAAACCATAGGACAGTCATATA
This sequence comes from Triturus cristatus, assembly GCF_964204655.1. Taxonomy (NCBI): domain Eukaryota; kingdom Metazoa; phylum Chordata; class Amphibia; order Caudata; family Salamandridae; genus Triturus; species Triturus cristatus. The sequence continues at coordinate 576,246,717 of NC_140586.1, forward strand.
GTACATGTTGTAAACTTCCTGAAGTAGTTTTTCAATGCCATCAAGTTGGTGTACCCAGCAAATTAGTTTTAAACTATTTAACTGGGGACCAATAGCATTGGTATAAAAGATAAATATTAGTTTGGGCGAGAGTAACTAGGAGATAACTAGCAATATCAAATGACCACATTCATTTCCATTCCACAAGAGATGTTTGTACATTGCGGTCTGAAGTCCATTTTTGAGCCATAACTGTAAAAGGAGAAGGTTTAGTGTTGAGTTTTTTACACACTTTATATGCTAAAAAGGCGAAGAGAAAACTCCATATTAAATAGTTGTGCAGATGGTAGGGAATTAGAATAGGTATTGAGAATGGTAATACATAATAATTCATAGTAAGGGAATTCATATTGAGGAAGGTAGCACTTGATGCTTAGCTCATCAAATAATTAGAACATATTCCCTTGACACATATAATTAATATAAAAAATACCAGCATAAATCCATGAATTCCATTAAGTAATGCACTTATTAAGTTTGAGTTTGGGATTAACCCAAAATGAAATGTTTTTAGATGATTAGGTAGTAAATCTTTCATCGAGAGATAGGTGATCAAGTTTAGAGTTGGCAATAATGTGTGAGATTTTACAAATCTTGGAGTTAACCATTGTCAAAAAGGCAGGCAAAGGAAAGGGTTCTAATAAAAGCCATATGGGAGAATCAGAAGGGTCCAAATTCTGAAATCATAACAAGTTTTGTGCAATAAGAAAGATATATGATATTTCTTAAAATCAAGTGAGCCAACACCGCTTTCTTTTTTGGGAATGAATTTGTATGGTTTTAATGCTAATGCTAATGCATGTATTCTTATTTTTCCAGATAAACTTACCAATGATTTTATATAGTTTGGTAAAAAACTGTAGAAGGTATACATAATGGTAACATGGATACATTGTAAAGAATTTGCAGAGCAATAACAATTTTTAGCACTTCAATACTTCCGCACCAGTTTAGATGAAGCGTTGACCATTTATCTAATTTATCTTTTGTTGTACTCAGCATTTTGGAGCAATTGATTTCATTTGTGGTTTTAATAGAGCTAGCAAAAGTAATCTCCAAATACTTTAGTGCAATCAGAGATTATGCATTGGTTGTATTTGCTATCATTGTTGAATTGCATAAAATATTTAATGGAAAACAATCTGTTTTATTAACATTTAAAGCACAGCCGGAGATAGCCGCGTATTGATTAATAATACAATGAATAATCCGTAGGGGAATAACAAGTTCATTTACATATAATAAAACATCGTCAGCATGTGCAGAAACTTTTGACACAGCATCTAAAAACAATTCCAGTATATTGTTGTCCAGAAAGAGCAAAAGAGATGTTCAATGGCAATAAGAAATAAAAGTGGGTTGAAGGACATCCTTGGGGAGTACCTCTATGTAAGTTAAATGAAGTAGAAAGGTTTCCATGGATATAAATAGAAGTGGAGGGGGTGAATACAATGCTTTAACCAGTTTCCTATACATGGGCCAAAAATGAAAAGTTTCTAGTGTTTTAAACAACAATTGGCAATTCACCTTATTAAATGCTTTTTGCTCATATAATGCCTGTAAACCCACTGGTTATTTAAGGTCACAAGTAGAAGAAATAGCATAGTATAAAAGACAAGTGTTATGAGCAGCCAGTCTAACTTTTATAAATCCTGTCTGGTTGTATGATTGAAGTAAGTAGGATAGTTCAATCGGCTAAGATTTTGCCATACATTTTGCAATCTTGGTATATGAGGGAGATTGGACTATAAATAGAAATGAAAGTAAAGTCCTTATTTGGTTTTAGAAGAACAATGATAGTGACTTCATTAAAAGACCCATGTATCATAGAAGTGTTCTGAAAGTCAGTAAAGAATTAAAGTAAAATTGAGAAAAGTTGGAACTGGAAATATTTATAGAATTCGGCTGGGATGGCATCTGCTCCGGGTGAATTTTTGAGTGTAGTGATTAAATTGCTAGGGTAATCTCATGAATACAAATAGAGCTTTCTAAAGTGAGCCTGTTAGCATCACAAAGTTGAGGTCAATGGCAGTCTCCAAGAAATGTATTAATGACATAATCCTTGATGTCTGTAGGTTTGTGATACAAAAAGGTATAAAAATATGAGAAGTCCTTTGTTATCTCTTGTGTAGTAAGGAGCAAAGTACCATCATGTTTCCTAGTATCTGGTAATCTAGTTCTACCTTTTTAAATCAGTAAGTAGTTGGCTAAGAGTTCTCCAGATTTATTTGAGTTGAAGTGGAAGTTTGTCTTTTTTTTTTGGATATAAGTTATCCAGGTCCTGTACTCAACAAATTATTATACTCATATGTTACTTTCTGAAGATGAAATTTGTATTTATTATCTGCTTCTCTAGTATGGATCAATCAATCTATCAGGGAGTTGTAAGCGTGCTACTCACCCGTGAGGGTCCCAAGGCGCTGAGGAGGGGGGGTGAGCATCTCCGTTCAGTTGAAGAGCCAGGTCTTGAGTGACTTCCTAGTCTTGGCCACAATGTAGGAGAAAGCCCTTCTGCCCACTCTGATCTGTGGATGCGTGAGGTTTCGACGAGGGCGAGGTTGGCGGATCGGAGGTTTCTTTTGGGAGCATGGAAGGAAATTCTCTTATCAAGGTATTGGGGTTAGGTGTTGTGGAGGTTTTTGTAGGTGTGAGTGAGTAGCTTGAAGGTTACTCTCTTCTCTATGGGGAGCCAGTGGAGTTCTAATAATAATAATAATAATTAAATTGTATAAAGCGCTTGGTTACACTAGGCCAGTGTGTCCCCGCGCTGCGGTGCAAACTGCCCTCTGCCACTAAGACCTATCCTAAAACGAGCGACTATGCAACAGGAAAGAGATAAGTCTTCCATTTTTTCCTCCGAACCGTCCAGCTGGAGTTGTCAAAGGTTTTGGGTGATGTGTTCCTGTAGAGGATGAGTCTAGCAGAGCTGTTCTGTATGATCTGAAGTTTGCAGAGCATTGACTTGTTGATTCCGGCATAGAGGGCGTTTCCGTAGTCTAGTCTGCTGGTTATGAGTGCCGGTTTTTCTTGATTCGGGTGGATCCATTTGAAGGTTTTGCGGAGGGTGTTGAAGCAGGTGGAGGCGACAGCGTTGACTTGTCGGGTAATCGAGAGGAAGGAGTGAAGTACGATGCCGAGGTTACGGGCGTGGTCAGTGAGGATGGGTGGTCTGCCAAGGGTGGTGGACCACCAGATTGTGTCCCAGGTGGTGGAGGAGGGTCGCAGGATGAGGACCTCTGTCTTCTCTGAGTTGAGCTTCAGGCAACTGTTGCTCATCCAGGTTGCTACGTCCTTAATTCCTTCCTGGAAGCTGAGCCAGGTGGTGACAGGGTCCTTGGTGAGAGAGAAGATGAGTTGGGTGTCATCAGCATAGCACACTATGTTGAGGCCGTGCTGTCTGACGATGGCGGCGAGAGGGGCCATGCAGATGTTGAAGAGCGTAGGGCTGGGTGACGAATCCCTGAGGCACTCCACAGTTGATCTATGTGAGTTTGGAGAGGAAGGGTGTCAGTCTGATTCTTTCGGTCTTGCTGGTGAGGAAGGAGCAGGGCCATTCAAGGGCGGGTCCCCGAATGCCAGTGTCGAAGAGTCTGGCGGAGAGTGTGTGGTGGGAGATGGTGTCGAAGGAAGCGGAGAGGTCGAGTAGGATCAAGGCCGCGGTGTGGCCTTGGTCAAGGAGGGTGCGGATGTTGAGTGTGGGGGTGAGTAGGGCGGTCTCGTGCTGTGGTTGCTTCAGAATCCGGATTGGGAGGGGTCGAGGATGGAGTTCTCTTCGATAAATTTCGTTAGTTGGGTGTTGACGGTCTTCCCTGTGACTTTGGCCACCAAGGGAAGTAGGGAGATGGATTCATAGTTCATGAGGTCTGAGGGGTATGCCGAGGGTTTCTTGAGCAGGTGCTTGACTTCTGCATGTTTCCAGTCATCGGGAAGGTGTTAGTTATGAAGGTGGTGTTGATGGTGTGTCGTAGTTTGGGTGCAATGGCGGCGGCTAAGTGGAAGATGTGCGGAGGGCAGGGGTCTGTGGGTGCTCCTGAGTGGACACCCTTCATGTTCGATTCGGTGTCTTTGGCGGTGGCTGGGGTCCAGGCTGAGATGGTGGTTCAGTTGGTGGTGTTCGAGGGGGGAGTGGTTTCAGAGTGTGGAGTTCGCTCGTTGAAGTTGAAGATGTCATAGAGGGCCTTGATTTTCAGGTGGAAATAGGAGCTGAGCTTGTTGCAGAGGTCCTGTTAAGGGGTGATGTCTGAGGCATCGCTGGGGGGTTTGATGAATTCTTGGATGATGCTGAAGAGTTCTTTCGAGTTGCCGGTGTTGGAGGAGATCTTTTTCTGGATGAAGGTTTGTTTGGTTGACCTGATGAGTTGGTGGTATTTAGTCATGGTGTTCTTGTATGTGATCCGGTTTCCCAATGTTTTGCTGTTTCACCAATTCTTTTAGAGACGTCTGCAAGTGCGCCTGAATTCTTGGAGATCAGCGGTGAACCAGGTGGTCTTCCTGGGGTGCTGTCTGTTGGGGTTGAGGAGGGGTGCGAGTTTATCTGCGCAGTTGGAGATCCATCTGTTTAGTTCTTTAGGTGCGAGGTTGGCGTTGGTCGAAGAGGGGGCGTCACGAATGAGGGAGGAGTTGAGGTGCTCCTCGGTGATCTTGCTCCAGTTCCTTCACAGTGGGCAGGATCAAGGTTTGGGGGCGGGAGATTTGTTGACATGGAAGTGTACAAAGTGATGGTTCATCCATTGTGGTTGCATTATATGGCTGATGTTGTTACCTCCTGTGAAAATGGGTCGAGGGTGTGTTCAGCCTTGTGGGTGGGGGTGGAGATGAGTTGTTTCAGTCCGAGGTTGGCGAGGTTGTCTGGGAGGGCGGAGGAGTTGGGGTCGTTAAGGTTGTTGAGGTGGAAGTTGAGGTCTCCAATGAGTATGTAGTCCGTGGAGGCGATGGTGTGCAACGAGGTTGGTGATGATGGTGGTGAACACAGTTTGAGATCCTGGGGGCCTGCAGGTTAGCGTGCTGCTTAGCGTGGATCTGGGGCTGGTCTGTATCTGGAAATCGAGGTGCTTGGTGGAGGACTGGGGGTCGCCCGTCGAGGAGGGGGTGAGTCAAAGGGAGTTCTTGTGTGCGATGGCGAGTCCTCTTCCTGGCCAGTCTGATTGGTCTTTCCTGTGGATCTTGTATCCGTCGGAGATGGTGGTGGCGATGTCAGGGCAGAGGAGGTGTTGGTCCAGGTTTCCGTGAAGAAGGTGACGTCTGGTGGGAGAGTGTCAAGGAGGTCCCACATCTCTACTGCATGTCTGTACAGGGAGAGCACACTGAGGAGGATGCACTTCAGGGATTCGGTGGTGTTGACATCCGGCGAGGGGCTGGTGCCCGTGGGGATGCAGTTGGTGGTGAAGGTCTGGTGGCAGTGATGGCAGGAGAACTGGCCGTTGGTGGTGTTTGGTGTGGACAGCTCGCAGTTGTTGTTTCATCTGGGGTTAAGTGCGATGAGGGTGGAAGAGTTGTAGCGGTGGATTTTCAGATAACCAGGGTCCCTGGCGCTGGATACGGTACGGTCATGGAGGGGAAAAGACAGCCTTGCCTTGGCATGCCTTTGGCACGCCAGTGACATGGGCGCACAGCGGCCGCCATTATTTAGTCACGGGGAGGGAAGTTCAGCTGGGAGGTGGGAGTGGGGACAGCAAGAGGGAGAGGCTGTGGGGGCGCAGCGGCAAGAAAGGTGATGGGAGAATGGGCAGTGGAGACAACAACGGCACAGGGCACAAGGCACAGTAAATGGACAATGAAAACAGAGGCGCAGTGCTACAAGATACAAAGGCTACTTACAAGTAGTCAGACATACACACAAAATTGGCACAGCGATCACCACGAGGCATAGGGCAACAGCAACAGCAGAGGCAGTGCTCAAACCCCTGCTAGCCACCTCTCAGCAGCAGCAGCACAATGGCGGAGCTGCTGGTGGAGAGAGCAGGTTCCTGACCAGAGGTTAACTGAGCATAGAAAATGTTGTTTTCATGAGCCATAATGGATATAGAGTCACCTTGGATATATGTTTGATTGCATCCCAGTGGATAATTTTGGAGGTGTCCTCAGGATTATTATTTAAAAATTATTCATTTATGTCAGTAGCCACCTTTTTAAACTAACTGGTTTGAGAGCTACGTCAGAGTTCATTCTCCACCTATGTTTAGTAGGCCAGGATTTTGTTAGGGTCAAAGAAAAAGGTATTAAGTCTCCAAAAATCAATCAATTTAGTGGTAGAAACAAAATTATTTTATAAGGTGGAACGATTTAGTGGGTCTAAACTTGAATGTAGAGAAGTGGTCAAATAATGGGTCATAAATAAGGTTAAAATCTCCCCCTATGATAAGGGGAACCTTATCCAATTTAACTATTTCAGTGGGAATATTTTTCCAAAACAAAGGGTAATCTAATGTGGGACCGTATACAATAAGAAGGTTCAAAGTGTGTTGTTCACTTTAACTTAGGCATCAACATATCTGCCATCAGAATCGTGATGATGAGTTTATAACTGTGGGATTTGCAAGAAAATAGAATGGCCACTCAATTGATGCGCCCTATAGCAGGAGATGAAACAATCTCCCCTACCCACCCTCTAGACATGGAACGTAAAATCTTATCATTAATATGGGTTACCTGCAAAAAAACAAATATCAGCGTTAAACATTTTGAAATATTCTACATGTTTGCATCTCTTGACTGGATGCCGTAAACCTTTAACATTAGGAGAAACAACAGACAGGCTTTGATGATGAGTTAGAGGGACAGAAAGAGATAAGAGACATAATAAATTAAGGGATAGTGTAAATAAAGTATCCCATGTAAAATGAGACAAACATAGCAGACAACATAAATGGAGGTCACAGACCAAGACCTCGTATCAACTGGAAACGTAGAGACAGAGGTACAAAGCATGACTAAACACACTGCCTGTACCTGCCATATTAATTTGACTTATAAGGGAAGACTAGAAATTAGCTAGCAGAACAGGAAGGTGTGGTTCCCAGACAGCAGGATTATGTGTGTCTAAAAATTGTATCAGAACTGAAGGGTAGGAGACAGACTTAGATATATAATTTTTCCAAATACGCATTACGGAATGGTAAAAAAGGCCATACTTATATCCTGCTTCTCCTAGTCTTGGTCTTAAGACTGAGAATTGTCAACGTAATTTAACTGTCTCCTTTGCAACATCCTGATGGATGACTACCTAATGAGGTTTCAAGAAAAAGACTTAGAATTTCTTGTGCTACCTATCTGTTTAAAAGAACATGATGATGTCTTAGTACTTGAAAGGTAATCTATCAAAGTTTGATTTGATGAGGCTTTCGATGAGAAGGAATACAGTGGACTTCATCAATTTCACATTTTTCTGGAAACATAAGGTTTAGAAATTTAGGTAATGTAAACTCCAAGAAGTGACAACAGCCTTGTCCTTCAATATCTTCTGTAACATTAAAGATTCACAAAGTGTATTTGTGGTTTCTATTTTTCAAATCTATGGTATGAATCTAATGCACAAGCGGAGTCATTGCTGAAATTGCTTTAGGATTATCACAGATTTTGATCTCATTATTTGCTTCCTTCATTGAAAGAGAGGCAATATTTCGTTGGATGTGTTTGATATCCGATCAGATGGAATACGTATTTTTTTGTGTGGATAGCTTCTCCCAGAATCTTATTTAATGAAGCTTCCTGTGAGTTCACAGCTTCGTATTTATTGGGCGGAGGTGAGGCAGCTTGTTTCCACTTGTTTGGGTGGGCTGCTGATTTGATTTCTTTTGTGAAAATAATAAAACTACCAGTCATTCATATAGTGAGCCAGAAAAGAGGTAAAAATAATGAATATAATAATGTCCATATATATGCCCTAAACAGATGTATTGCAGTATTATATTTGAGGAAATAAAGAAGAAATTTGGTATTAGTTATGGCCACTGGATATTATATGCAGGGCGACTGCAATATTTCCTCTTCGAAATGAAAAGCAGCTTTAATACTTTGAAGGAAAAAGTGTCTCCAAGCACTAACACTAGTCAAAAATCCCTTTAAGAGTGAGGTTCATAAGTTGATGGGAGGAAGGCGGTCACAGTTGAGAATCCTGCTTCTTCACCACACCGTCAGGAAAACAGGCTGCATTCAGAGCAGAAGTAAGGACTGTCGCTCCTGAAGCAATTCTAAAAACCTCGCCTCAAAATGCTCCAGAAACTGGGATGCCATCTCCTACAAGGAAAGATCTCAGTAATGTCCTCTCACTGGTAGAAATGTTAATCTTATAGTTAGGGCACAGCAGACATCTTGGGTCACGCACTACCATCTTTTTTAGCCTTCTGTTTTAAACTGCTTTGTGTTAATAGTCAGGCAATGCTTGTTTGGACTGCTGGTTAGGTAGCTAATGGTTGTTTTACATTTTTCTCTTTTAAATCCATAACTTTCAAACTGGTGTTAAAAACCATGAAGCACCTGCTGACAAGTTCCTACACTTTTTTGTAACTGACATATTGCTATTTTGTAAAAACTGGATAGGCTGATTTGAGGGCCTGATTTAGAGATTTGAAATACTTCTAAGATGAACCATTGCAATTAGAAGACAATCGAGTCTATGGGGTCTATTAGGATGTAGTGTGGATTACCACCACCCGCATGGCGGTGGCAATCCACCTTACATCCTACGCCACCCATTTCACCCCACCATATTAGCATGGTGGGGAGACCCCGGCGGACGGAAAGACCGTCTGCCGGTTTTCCGATGGTCAACCAGTGGACCGGGCGGAAGAGGGGCTATATATGGCGGCGGTGTCTGCTTTCCATGGCAGAGACCCCGCCATGGAAAGCCATGCGGAGTCTGCTTTCGTGGGCCCGTTGCGGGCCCCCAGGGTATTGGGGGGGTGGGGTGCACAGGGGGGGTCATTGTCATGGACATGGTGGCAGGCACCTTGTGGTGCCCGTCACCTTGTGCATGACAATGCACACAGTGCTTTACCAGCATTGTGGCGGGCGGTGCTCACCACAATGCTGGGAATAGAGGATGCCACCGCCATGGTGGCGGTGGCATCCTAATCGCCGGTGCGGGACCGCCGCACCACTGGCGGACGGTCCCAGCACCGCTAGGGTGTCCACCCACCATCCTAATCGGCCCCTATGTGTTTTATTGGCTATCTATGGTGGTCCCTAAATGCTTGTAAACGTTTCAACTAGCGCGATAGAAGGATATTTTGTGCTACCATAGAATGTACTTGTTTTACTCACTTCCAGAGTAACCCTAAACCTGTATTTATTATTGTCACAAAATAATGCTATTGAGCCAGGAAAATTCTTAAAACAGTCAGCTAGTGATCATGGTTCTTGCCTATTTCTACCAAAACATAGTTGTATTAATGTGCTTTGTTTTCAGAATATTACAGATGGGATCGCCAAAGTGTGTAGTGTGTGTAGCTAGCAACCCAAGAGGCACAACTGTATTGTTTTACTTTTATTATGTTTTATGTACTTACTAACATAACATTTGAACTCCCATTTGGGCTATAAATATACTTATACATTCTTCAGCTATTATTAAAGTGTTGTGTATTCAGAAATTGGGATTGATATTTTAATTTAAACTGTAATGAATGGGTGATACTCAGTCGTTACAACACAATATGTTACATTGCTGTAATTTACATTTCACCATTCACAACGTGATTATCTCTACAATGCCGTTTTTTTGCAGTGTGGTATGTTTACATTACAGCTTAGGTTGTAAGTAATATTTTAAACACACATGTTCATGATTGTGTGTGGAATATACCCCAAACCACTTAACTTAACTTGTAATATAAAATATATACGTAAATAAAGTGTTCCTTGTCTTTTGCTTTTAAATTATATTATCGTTACAACAAACAAATGATGGACGGAATGCTGACAATGCAGACATTCTCCCCCATTCAAGAGATCTGGGTTAAATCCATCGTTCTTTTGCCCACTACACCACCCCAGTTTAGACATGGCCATATGCAAATCAGTCTTGACCCTGTGCCTCATGGGAACAGTCCAGCCCGAACTGCCAAGCCATGTCTTCCCTGGATCGGAATCAAGCATCCTAGGACCGGTTTCTGGCTATCAGCCGTCATCAGCCAGGATAGCTTGACTCGAGTGGCGTAGTGAGCACGGGTCCCACGTCTGGGAATACCCATCCCACTTAGGGCGAAGAGCGTTACAACAAACAAATGATGGACGGAATGCTGACAATGCAGACATTCTCCCCCAGTCAAGAGATCTGGGTTAAATCCATCGTTCTTTTGCCCACTACACCACCCCAGTTTAGACATGGCCATATGCAAATCAGTCTTGACCCTGTGCCTCATGGGAACAGTCCAGCCCAAACTGCCAAGCCATGTCTTCCCTGGACCGGAATCAAGCATCCTAGGACCGGTTTCTGGCTATCAGCCGTCATCAGCCAGGATAGCTTGACTCCAGTGGCGTAGTGAGCACGGGTCCCACGTCTGGGAATACCCATCCCACTTAGGGCGAAGAGCGTTAGAACAAACAAATGATGGACGGAATGCTGACAATGCAGACATTCTCCCCCAGTCAAGAGATCTGGGTTAAATCCATCGTTCTTTTGCCCACTACACCACCCCAGTTTAGACATGGCCATATGCAAATCAGTCTTGACCCTGTGCCTCATGGGAACAGTCCAGCCCAAACTGCCAAGCCATGTCTTCCCTGGACCGGAATCAAGCATCCTAGGACCGGTTTCTGGCTATCAGCCGTCATCAGCCAGGATAGCTTGACTCCAGTGGCGTAGTGAGCACGGGTCCCACGTCTGGGAATACCCATCCCACTTAGGGCGAAGAGCGTTACAACAAACAAATGATGGACGGAATGCTAACAATGCAGACATTCTCCCCCAGTCAAGAGATCTGGGTTAAATCCATCGTTCTTTTGCCCACTACACCACCCCAGTTTAGACATGGCCATATGCAAATCAGTCTTGACCCTGTGCCTCATGGGAACAGTCCAGCCCGAACTGCCAAGCCATGTCTTCCCTGGATCGGAATCAAGCATCCTAGGACCGGTTTCTGGCTATCAGCCGTCATCAGCCAGGATAGCTTGACTCGAGTGGCGTAGTGAGCACGGGTCCCACGTCTGGGAATACCCATCCCACTTAGGGCGAAGAGCGTTACAACAAACAAATGATGGACGGAATGCTGACAATGCAGACATTCTCCCCCAGTCAAGAGATCTGGGTTAAATCCATCGTTCTTTTGCCCACTACACCACCCCAGTTGAGACATGGCCATATGCAAATCAGTCTTGACCCTGTGCCTCATGGGAACAGTCCAGCCCGAACTGCCAAGCCATGTCTTCCCTGGACCGGAATCAAGCATCCTAGGACCGGTTTCTGGCTATCAGCCGTCATCAGCCAGGATAGCTTGACTCCAGTGGCGTAGTGAGCACGGGTCCCACGTCTGGGAATACCCATCCCACTTAGGGCGAAGAGCGTTACAACAAACAAATGATGGACGGAATGCTGACAATGCAGATATTCTCCCCCAGTCAAGAGATCTGGGTTAAATCCATCGTTCTTTTGCCCACTACACCACCCCAGTTTAGACATGGCCATATGCAAATCAGTCTTGACCCTGTGCCTCATGGGAACAGTCCAGCCCAAACTTCCAAGCCATGTCTTCCCTGGACCGGAATCAAGCATCCTAGGACCGGTTTCTGGCTATCAGCCATCATCAGGCAGGATAGCTTGACTCCAGTGGCGTAGTGAGCACGGGTCCCACGTCTGGGAATACCCATCCCACTTAGGGCGAAGAGCGTTACAACAAACAAATGATGGACGGAATGCTGACAATGCAGACATTCTCCCCCAGTCAAGAGATCTGGGTTAAATCCATCGTTCTTTTGCCCACTACACCACCCCAGTTTAGACATGGCCATATGCAAATCAGTCTTGACCCTGTGCCTCATGGGAACAGTCCAGCCCGAACTGTCAAGCCATGTCTTCCCTGGACCGGAATCAAGCATCCTAGGACTGGTTTCTGGCTATCAGCCGTCATCAGCCAGGATAGCTTGACTCCAGTGGCGTAGTGAGCACGGGTCCCACGTCTGGGAATACCCATCCCACTTAGGGCGAAGAGCGTTACAACAAACAAATGATGGACGGAATGCTGACAATGCAGACATTCTCCCCCAGTCAAGAGATCTGGGTTAAATACATCGTTCTTTTGCCCACTACACCACCCCAGTTTAGACATGGCCATATGCAAATCAGTCTTGACCCTGTGCCTCGTGGGATCAGTCCAGCCCGAACTGTCAAGCCATGTCTTCCCTGGACCGGAATCAAGCATCCTAGGACCGGTTTCTGGCTATCAGCCGTCATCAGCCAGGATAGCTTGACTCCAGTGGCGTAGTGAGCACGGGTCCCACGTCTGGGATTACCCATCCCACTTAGGGCGAAGAGCGTTAGAACAAACAAATGATGGACGGAATGCTGACAATGCAGACATTCTCCCCCAGTCAAGAGATCTGGGTTAAATCCATCGTTCTTTTGCCCACTACACCACCCCAGTTTAGACATGGCCATATGCAAATCAGTCTTGACCCTGTGCCTCATGGGAACAGTCCAGCCCGAACTGCCAAGCCATGTCTTCCCTGGACCGGAATCAAGCATCCTAGGACCGGTTTCTGGCTATCAGCCGTCATCAGCCAGGATAGCTTGACTCCAGTGGCGTAGTGAGCACGGGTCCCACGTCTGGGAATACCCATCCCACTTAGGGCGAAGAGCGTTACAACAAACAAATGATGGACGGAATGCTAACAATGCAGACATTCTCCCCCAGTCAAGAGATCTGGGTTAAATCCATCGTTCTTTTGCCCACTACACCACCCCAGTTTAGACATGGCCATATGCAAATCAGTCTTGACCCTGTGCCTCATGGGAACAGTCCAGCCCGAACTGCCAAGCCATGTCTTCCCTGGACCGGAATCAAGCATCCTAGGACCGGTTTCTGGCTATCAGCCGTCATCAGCCAGGATAGCTTGACTCCAGTGGCGTAGTGAGCACGGGTCCCACGTCTGGGAATACCATGGTTACCTCTTAAAACGATCTGTCCCTCAACCCTAAAAGTTCCTTACTACATATTAACAACACCCGTCCCTGAACCTAAAAGAAAAACACCCTACCCCTTAAAGCTACACATCAGTGAAAACTCTTTATTGCCATTTAACCTCACCCATCCTTGAACCTTAAAAATAAAGCCTTACTACCCCTTAATATTACCAATCCCTGAATCCTATTTACCACTACCTACTACCACTACCTACTAATAAAACTACCCAAATCCAGGATCCTGATCCCCCTTAATACTCCTTAACACCACCCATCCTTGAACCCTAAAAACAAACCCATACTGCCGATCCTAAACCCTAAAACCCCTTACTACTCATTTTTAAGTGCTATAACTAATAAAAAAAAATATGTTTTTTTAATTTTGAAAAAAATGAATAAACATGCATAAATATATATGTACATATATTACACAGTCATGGTATCCACTGTGCAGTGATAGTTGTAGTTATAGTTAGGTCAAAGTTTTCATAAGAAGAGCGATCTTTGTTTCACTAACGCCTTTGGTGCCATTTCATTTGATGAATCTGCATGAACCTTTCCCAAAAAAATGTATCCACAATTGCTCTTTCATGAAAAGTTTTGCACTGATCCGTTAAGCGTGGACCAAGAAAAGGTTGGTACCAGAATGTTGATTTCCCTTGTAATTCCCGTAGGAAATGTTGTTGTCCGATTCAGAGCAAAACAGCTGATCGGAATTACATCAAATTTGGGGAAAGAAAGCTAGAACTTTACTTAGAAAGCATGCTTTTATGTAATTTGGTGTAAATCCATTGAAGAGGGCTGATTTAGAATTCGGCGGACGGGTTACTCCATCACAACAGTGACGGATATACCGTCCGCCGGTATATAAATCCTATAATATCCTATGGGCTTTATATTTCGGTGGACGGAATATCCATCACAGTTGTGATGGAGTACCCTGCCTGCCGAAGTCTAAATCAGGCCCTAAAATTTAAAATTTAAAAAAACTGGGGCAAATATACTGTGGTATTCTACTTTGACCCAGCACAGCCCTCTTGTGAGTTACTAAGGTAATTCAGTGGAAGCTGTTGTAAAAGCTTCCACCCCATGTCACCCCAGTATAGCACTAGCTTCCTAGCAGATGTTTAGCTACCAAGGGGGAGTTGGCCACCGGGTTTAGCCCGGGGCCAGGCTCTGCAGCCAACCTCTCCACTGCACAATGGAGAATGGGCTCTAGTGATAAGCCTAGCACTTTGTCCCTGAATGTATGATTTATTTGCATTGGGATAATATATCGATCTTAAAATGATGGTGCTATCCCTAATACACAGTTTGATAAAACCACAGCGGCCTGCTGCATCTGTGTATGTTTCTCCTCCAGCCTGGGTTTCTTGGTGCCATCCTCCGTTCACTAGGGTCTGCTCGACCTGGTTGGTCATCCGAATCATCAGGATTATCTGACTCTTTCCGGTATTAGTATCTGTTCCCTTGTGGGAGCAGGAATCGTCTTCGGGGTTTAACCAGGCTGGGAATCGTCCTGAAGGTCTGGGTGTCCAGGCATCATTTTAGGAAAGCCTGGCAATGCCTTTCAAAGGCATCGAAAGAGGTAGCAGCCTGTGTAACTGCGCCATTAGGCTTAGCATTGCTTTTACCATTAGGGGCCCCTCTGTTACCTGTAGGAGGCTCACACTTCAGGTCTTCCCCTGTCGGGGGTAAGCGAGTGGGTCTCACCATCAACTAAATAATTATTTGACTCAGGGGTTCAAGGCTGTGGAGACCTGCCTCTCGAGGGAAGCGTCTATGGCATCCACTTGTGGATAGGGATAAGCAATTGCTCCACATCAATGGACTCCCAGAATTCATCACACCCACCTGCCATGGTGTGATCAGGTGAAAATTAGAGCTACTAAGCAGTAATATACTGCAACAATTAATACCAAAGGAAATGGTTAACTTGGCCTTCTAATTAGTAAGGGCCCTGAGGGGAAAGCTCAGTGGGAAAAACTGCATTTACAGGAGTCTAATATATGTATGGAATGAAGAACGCTTTAGAATGAGATGTATTCACTCGTACCTGTGCATGCGATTAAATGGGAGGAATCGTGTCACCATCTAGAAGATGCCCACAATGGAATGTGGGGAATGCCAGAAGGGAAGGGTGCCTCCTTGCTGAGATGTGCGCCCTCCACACTGACTACTGGAGCCAGACACTCACTGCGCATCTCATTGCTACAAGATGTGCACAGGAATTCCCGATTGAAACTGCGGCTTCTGGAGGTCGTGTAATGCCGTGCCTCACCTTTTGTCAGCCATGCAGCATGCGTCAGGAAAATGGGCAAGCACAGGTGGACAGCCCCATACTTTGTTACCAAAGGGCACCTCATGATGGAAGCTCCCTAGGGCCCACCATACTGTGGAGTTACCCCTTACATGCCCCTTAGGGGCCAATGAAAACACTGCCCGGGCAGGAGCATCTACTGGAGAAGAAAAACCCCAGGCTTACACAACCAGCCATAGAAATAACAGCATTGATATGGCAATAACATCCTGAGCAGCGAAGAAAGAGGAAGTGCTTTTTCTTTATGATGTACATATAGGACTGTGTCATTGAATTATCGCAAAGGCTCTTGGTATTTGTAGTCTTTGAATGCAATATGTTTGTTTCCGTAAGGCTGCTGAGCAAAAATAAATGGAAGGGAAAGCATAATCTGAGCCTCCGTGTCCTGACATAGAATTCAAAAGGGAAGCCTCGTGAGAAAAGATTAGTTAAAAAGGGGCACCTTTTAGCAGTATTTTTATGACACCGCAGCTTCATTCAATGGCTTCCAGATTAAATTCCGTACAGTTCCAAAAATAGATTTGTACACGCAAAAATAGTGATATCAAATGCCGGAGACAGTATTAGCCTCCTTTAATGAACTCAAATGTGCATTATGGGACTGAACGAGCTGGAGATAAAGACTGCTGTTGTAAATGAAGAAATGCGACTGAGTACAGCACTTCCCGACGAGCACAGTAGTCGTGTAAACAAAATTTACAGTCCCAGTTTCTTTTGTTGCAAATAGTACACGTTTTCACCTTTTCCTTCGGTAATTCTTACTTGCTGCTTCCTACTTTTCTTGCACGCATATTGGGGTTCATCTATGCCAACAGAACAAATGTTCACTCTGCGCTCCTTTTTCTTTTAAAGTCTTCTTCTTTTCTATTATCCCCGGATCGTCGCCATCTGTTGTAAACGAAGAGTGCTCCCAGAGTACAAATCAAAATAAGTAAATACTTTATTAGGAGCTCAGAGACGGCGTTGACAATCCCACAGAAGTCAGCTTACAACTGTTATTCCCACAGATCATAGCAACCTTGGAACTATAAAAGAACCTTGTAGCCTTACGAACAGGACTGACGACTTTGGAGCTGGGGAACCAGGCTTGAGTGCAAGTGTCAGATCAACGTCCTGTGAAACAGGGCACATAGTTCATAACCGGTGGTAGAGTTCATGCTATATGCATATAATAATACAAAACAATGCCCATGAGCCACAAATCCTATCACTTTGAAGTCAGAGAAAGAAACAGGTGCCCTCGGCAAACAGCGTCTGATATTTGACCTCTGTCTTTCAAGGCACAGCAATGTGACGATATAAGAACAACATTTACAGGCCTGTTTACAGAACAGAGTGAATTTCTTTTCAACAAAGAAAAAAGTAGTTCCTGAACAAATTCTAAAAAGGTGACCATTGGATTCATATATTACATGGTCCCTGCTCTCAGGGAGTGCTAAAGAGGCATGACAAATGCATGTCATGGACAAATGGGGAAAAAGAATAGGAGTTCTATGATTGAACCAGCAAATGGGAAGCCTACGGGTGGGCTGAAGCCCACAAAGTATATACAACATGTCTCAAAGAGCCAGCGCAAACACTGTCTAGCCATGACCTAAAATCTACATGATAAATAAAACCTTTCTTTTTAGCTTTTGTCAATAATGTGGCATATAAGTCTATTACTAATGAACATGAAATTAATAACAAAAACTATTCTTCAATAAAGGTACAGCACGAAAAAAAATCATTTTACACAATCATTTATTAATATAAAAAAGTGAATACATGTTCTTACAATCTAAGTAACAAACAAAATAAATACAGTAGCACCCCAACATTTGTTTTGATAAACTTTTCAATTCAAAATGTACAGCAAAATTGCCCACACAACCAGAAAAAAAATCTCCAAATTCCATTATCAAAAATTGTTTACAAATTGAATCAACACCACATAATCTTTAAGCCCAGGTATTTGAAAACAAATATTTATCTTCAATTTAAATATAATAAATACAATACAGTCTTTATAATATCTAAAACTAATTTATACAAAAATCAACATTCATCAGATAAAACATTGACCAGGCAACCCCCTATTTACCTTATAATATATAAAAAGTAATGTTCACAACTGTAATAAGAAAATAGCTCTTTCTGAATGCTTATTTATTTTTTAAAATGGCAGTTTCTAATTTATAAATGAATCTTGATAAACAATAAATTGTAATTAATTAAGTTCTCATTCTCAAAAGAATACACAAGTCACAAAAAACAAGGAAAATCATTTATAACAATACTAGAGAAACATCTGAAAAGCATCTTACTATCCAAAAAATAGTAATAAAGGCAGATTGCAATATTTTTGTAAACTATATAAAATCCCACAATATTATAGTATGTAACTTTTAATATCGCTATTACTTACTAAAAGAAACATAAAACAATATACATACCTTCATATTATGTCCTACAATATTTTCTATACCAAATTTTGGTGCAGACATATTAAATACCAGGCAACATACCATCTTTGTTGTAGATACAGTTTATTCATCAATTCACGTCTTGTAATAAATTGGCACAGCCAACAACTTTGGATTGGCATATATTTACAGTAGTAAACTACATCTTTATATTAGTACATAGTTTCAGTAAGTTCCCTATAAGTGAAGCATGTCCATAAATAGAATAATACCAATGTTTCCTGGTGAGTTTCCTGCTTCATTAAAAGATTGGCAAACCTCCCACTAGCATTTACTACAACAGGTTTCCTTAATCCAAAAGCAATGTTGTTATATTTTTAAATGTATCAAGGCTAAGGTATGAAAGCATTAATAATTATCCAACAGTTATTCTGAAACCAGTTATAAGAGAATTACAATAATAAATGAGTACATTTAAAGCAGGAAGGCAAAAGAACAGCATATAACATATTACAATTTAATTTTTATTCCTAATTGTTAAAAATAATAAGCACAAAGGATCGTGCACAACAGACAATTAAAAAACAATTTCATGATATGTGGCACAAAAGTGTTGATAAAAACAAAGAAAACTACACAGTAGTTGACACTGCGTTTCGGTGAAACATGCATCAACCACCTTCTTCAGGACAAAGTTTTCTATTAAAATACAGGAGACAGAAAAGTCTTTTGCCCCTTATTCAATTGGGAAACGCAGCGTCGACTACTCTGTAGTTTTCTTTGTTTTTACCAACACTTTTGTGCCACATATCATTAAATTGTTTTTTAATTGTCTGTTGTACAAGATCCTTTGTGCCTATTATTTTTAACAATTATGAATAAAAATTGAATTATAATATGTTATATGCTGTTCTTTTGCCTTCCTGCTTTAAATGTACTCATTTATTATTGTAATTCTCTTAGAACTGGTTTTAGAATAACTGTTGGATAATTATGAATGCTGTCATACTGGAACACTGCATAATACAACACATGATCCATATAAAGGTTTAGGTAGGGATCTGTTCGGCTTTTCTCTTGATTACCCTGTCCCTAGTTCAGTTAATAGGGTTCCTCCTCTATTTTTTCACTCAAGGCTAAGGTTACATTAGATTGCAAGACAACCTCACCAATATTGAGTGTTTTAATATTTCTTAACATACAAATTAATTGATGCCTGTATTGACCATTTAAGTTTTTTATATTCTACACTGTTGTCAAGTTCAATATACAATGTTATTAGATGGTTGTGAGAAAGTGGATTATTAGTTTTGTGGAAGTAGTCCACCAAAGTAATAATGTCACTATTCTTGCAAGAACCACCAAAAGTTTCAGGAATTTAATCCCAAGCTCAACCCCTCCTATGGCAGAGAGTAGACAGTCTTCACGTAAGAAAACGTTTAAAACATATATAAGTACAAAAATACTTGAAAAGTTAAATTTACACAACAATAAAAACCCCACTTCAATGTATAGCAAGAGAGAGCATTTTTATTAAGAATATTAGACCAAAATGACAACAATCCAATAAGGGGAACAGGAGAGAGGGATTTTTAAAGTTTAAATGATATTTTAGTGCCAAAAAGCAAAAACGCTAACTGTAGGCTACTGCTCACGCTAGACCAGAGCAAAGTTAAAGTTAATACCGGCCACAGTTGATTGACAGCTTGATCCAAGGAATGGATAAACATGGTCAAGAGTTACCTTTCTAGAAACACTTCTGGGTGTTGATGGGTTGTCAGGAAGTTCGTCAGCGCAGAAGGCAGCAAATGGAGGTTGAAGCAAGCTCCTACAGCAATGGGTTGCAGGAAGACTGGGTCCCAATGCGGTCATCAACAAAGTTGTGAAAAGTTTGGGATTCCATTCTCTGGAGGCCTTCGGTGTCGGTGGAGTTCTTATCGGCAGAAGCATCAAGGAAGGTGTGGATTGGAGTGAAAGTAGCCCCAGCGACTACCAATTCTGATTTTGTGGAGAATGTAGACAGAGCTTTGATGAGGTCAGATCCACCTGCGATACACCCTCAGAAGATCGGCTTGGCAGGTTAGTCCCTCTCTTCTGTCAGTTCTCTAAGCAGGAGGAGTGCACTCTAGCAGTTATTCAGGTGCCCCAAGACCTTAGGATCAGCACTTAAGGGTCAGCTCAGTGGGAGCCACCAGCAGGGTCCAGGGCAAGTCCAGTTGAAATTGGTCAGCTGAGCTCTTCAGTAAAGTTGAATTCTTGCAACGTATGTGTCCCTATAGCTTAACAGGAGTTCAGTTAACTGACCCTTGGTTTCCCCTTCTTAATCCTGGGTACACGTGGAAGCAAATACTACCTTTAGGGCCTGCTACACTGGTCACAACTGCAGGTCTAGTCCTTTTCTGTCTTCTACAGGTCCAGAGATGATCTGAAGAGGGTATGGTGGGTGTAAAATTTATGCACAGTGTCAGGCTGTGGGTGGGGGAAACTCCTGGCCACTCCATTAAACACGGGGTAAACATTCTTAGGGGTGATCTTATCCACTTTTTCTACCCTTTCTGTTTGTTTTACTGTAAATTATCCTGCAGTGTCCCTCTCTCCTGTGCAGAGCTCAATGTGCTGAAATTGAGGTGTGATTATGATAATCAGGAATCCCACCACGGTGGTCCCTTTCAACTAGTTTGGGGGCCAGCCTCTTTCCCACTGGGATTGGTGCCTCGGCATCTAGCAGGACTATAGAGGGGGCAGACAGTCAGCTACATCTGCCTGTGACAGGGTAGGCACTATTTAATACCCAGGTCCGTAGCATGCCTTAAGACCTTTGCGGTGGCACATTATTGGCTGTAGTCCACTAGCGAAATTTAACTTAATGGCCCTGGGTACACTTTTGTATCATATACTATGGAATAATAGATAAGTGAAATATGCCAACCAGTAGTATAGACCTATAGACAATTTTGACATGTTTTGTGGGTCAGAGCACATGCATTTGGGGCTGCTTAGCAGGGCTCCATTGTGAAAAGTCAAAGAAACCAGCATTATCAGTCTTGATGAAGGTGACCATACAAAAAGAGGCATTTTCCTACAATGGTGTAAAGGTATACCCTCTATATTATATGCTGCAAATCTTGTTGAAACAATTACTTGTGTAGAAAGGGTCCATCCAAGGAGAAACACTTTGATATCATTAGTCAGGGTGTCTTAACCAGTACTACCCTACCCTCTTATATGTAAGAGTAATTGAACATTGTTAGTGCAGGTGCATTCTTCTTTTTGACTGTGTTGTAGTCCAAGCATAATACGTTTCTTAGTTTGCAAAAAAATGTTTCAAATATAAGTTTCAGGCAATTCAGAAACTGTCAGTATATTAAACACACTAGTTGATGTTTAATTTTTTAACTTTACCACTACAATATTAACATATAATTTCTTTGTTTTTTGTATTATTTGTTACTTCTATTTCTATATATAGAGCCACTTATTGCCAAATTCCCATTAAGGTTATTTTCCACCTTTATGTGCAACAAAACATTTTGTGGTTTTGTATTTTTTGAGTATTTTTCTAAGATTAAAAATTCCTCAGTTTGCTCTTTTCCTCCAGAAATAGTCCCTATTTGTTCTTTAATTTCATGGACTTCTTTTTATCAGTGTTTACATTATGCAATGTTTTTTTTTTTTACTTTATTTATGATTTTGTACCATACAAAACAGGTCTCTACAGAATGATGTCAGTCCCAGACATACAGAAAATAACAGAAAGATATCAAAAGGCAGGCATTAAGTATGCAATGTTCTTATTGGTATACATTATTCGCAGGTACCCAGTACTGTTCACCACCCAGACCACAGGAATGCCGTCACTTTACAATTTTTAGTCTCTGTTGTCACAGTACACAGATATCATAACTCTACACAATACTTCAATGGAGATCAGAGGCGCGACAACATGGTCAGTAGATGTCTGCTCTAAGGGGCGTTGTTCACGGCGTCCCAACAACATGGGCACATATTCCCCAGAGCAAGACGGCCTATAGATTTCTCCAATCTCCATCCCTTACAACTACACTGTGGTATGGGGACCACCGTCCTCCGCGGTAGAACCGAATGTGTCAGGCGGGGCATCTACTTTGTGTGTCAGCAAATAATTCGTGAGGGGACCCCAAATATTACTAGGTCGTGAAGCGCAGGGGAGCGTTTCCGCGTGAATTGTCAGTTGCTCCTGACAATAAACCATGTCATTCATCCAATCCTTAAATTTAGGGGCTCGCCCCCTCCCCACCTACAGGCTACTCTGTGTTTCGCTAACAAAAGGGAAATGGTAGTATAGCGGCGATATGCTTTGGGGATTTGTTTAGTGTAGCCTAGGAGCGCAATCAAGGGATCACACTCCAATGCCACGGACGTCATGTCAGACAGTGCACAAACCACCCAATAGTCTCTCACCCGCGGACATTCCCAGGCTAAATGCAGGAACCCCGCCCCGGTGGTACCACATCTGTCACATTGGTCCGAGTCCCTGAGCCCAAAGCGAAACATCTTGGCAGGGGTACAGTACATACGTTGCAAGAATTTGTAATGAATTATGCGTAGACGGCAACTAGCAGATATGTGTGCAGTTTGTGAGCAGCAATATTGCCACTGTTCATCCGTTATGGCAGCGCCCAGATCCGTGGACTAGTGCGCTCGGGCAGCACTCTGTGGTTGCGTGCGCTCAGTTCTAATTGTCCGATATAAGTTGGACACCAAATGTCCAGGGCTGGCCGCCTGTACCATCTGATGAAGTGGTTTGAAGTTCGCGAGCTCCTGTGGGAAGTGCAGGAGTATGGCACGCATGCCCTGTCTAAGGCGCACATACAAGAATAAATCCAAAGATGTGGGATGTAGATCCCCAAAGAACTGTTCTGGCGTGCAGAAGATACCACTACGAAACAGATCTCCCCAGGTCTCAACATGCACCCGCTTACATAATTGTCGAAATCCCGTCTCCTGCAGCAGGGATAGCTGTGGGTGATACGATAGAGGTAGTAGCGAGTAGTATAAGGATGGGTCCCCCAGGGCATGCAAAATATAATGCCAAGCATCTACCGTGCTTGTAATTGTGGTTGGTGCAGTGTCGCGTGTATCAATCCGTCAAGCGGGATAGGATCTGCTAGCCAGTGTTCCGCCGCGACCTGCGGCATGCACGCCGGCGGGTGGATCCAGAAATATACAGAGTGGGCCTGAGCACAAGCATGGTATAGTTCAAAGTCCGGGATATCGAACCCGCCTTGCTCATAAGGTCGTGTAAGTGTCACCCATTGCACCCGGGGCCGCTTGCCCCCCCAGTACAATAGTATCAACTCGGATTGAAGCATTTAAAAAAAATTACGTCCTGGGTTGTAGGGCAGGTTCAAGAAAAGGTATAAGAATTGAGGGAGGATCACCATCTTAATCAAGGATGCTCTCCCTGCCATTGACAGGGGAAGGGATATCCACCTCGTGATATTCGTATTAAGACAATCCAAAGCAGTTCCGTAGTTGAGGCGGATCATTTCATCCCTGTCCCCGGAAACTTGAATCCCTAAATACCGCAAATCAGTATCACACCATTCTAGCGGGTAGTCCAGGGGAAATTTGGGCACCGCCGTCGTCAATGATAACAGCTGCGACTTTGCCCAATTAATGTGAACCCTGGAAAGTTTCCCGTAGACAAGAAACTCACGCAATATAGGATTGAGGTTGTGCGGGGGATCCCGGACATATAGCGTCAGACCATCTGCATATAGCGAAATCAATATTTGTCGCAGGGGGCAACGAAGCGCTCTGTCCCTATGGTGCTGACGCAGTTTGCATGCCAGGGGTTCAATTGCGAGGGCAAACAATAAGGGGCACAGCGGGCATCCCTGTCTAGTCCCTCTAGTGATGTGAATCGGCGACGACCGGCGACCATTTATCAGCACCCTGGCAGTGGGTTGGTGGTACAGCAATTGTATCCAGGACACAAAAAGGGGGGGAAACCCATACGAAGCAGTATGCCAGATAGATAGTTCCACTCAACGGAATCGAACGCCTTTGTGGCATCCAAAAAGATAGCGGCCAAAGGAAGTTCGGGCGACACGTTTTGTACTATTGAGAACAGCGTTCGAAGGTTATGTGTAGTCGCGCGCCCCGGGATGAAACCCGCCTGGTCTGGTAGGACCAGGTTCCCCATCAAGAGAAGCACCCGATTCGCGATGAGCTTCGCTAAGATTTTAGTGTCACAATTAAGGAGTGACAACGGTCTGTAAGAGTCACAGGAGGAGGCCACCTTGCCAGGTTTCAGGAGGGACGTTATCAGAGCTTCTCTCATGGAGGAGGGAAGTACACCACAATCCAGACACTCTTCATATAATTCCTTCAGAATAGGGGCTAGTATGTCTATATAGGTTTTGTTGAATTCAGCGGGAATGCCGTCCGACCCCGGCGCCCTACCGGACTTCTGCTGCATAATTGCTTCGCGTACTTCATCTAGCTCAAATTGGGCGCATAGGAACTCTCTATGATGGTCCTCTAGCCAGCCCAGTGCGACATCCCCAAGGAAAGTATCAAGTTCAAAATGATACAGGCATTGCGATGTGTACAACGTGGAGTAGTGTGATGTGAATGTAGCTAATATACCTTCCGTATCCCTGTGCGTCTCTCCACGAGGGTCAGTTATTTCTAAAATATAGCTGGAGAATCGGGGTTACTGTATAACTTCAGCTAGTGCCTGCCCCGGGCGTTCCCCCTCCCCATATCTCCGGGCCTTCCAATACTTCCCCATAAATTTGGATTCCCGAAGCGCTGTCTCCATGTACTCCGATAGTTTAGTTCGAAATTCTAATTGTGTCTGCTCCCCCTCCCCCCTAGCCATACGTGTCTCCAACGTTTTAAGGTCTCTCTCCAATGTGTGGAGAGTACCGCGAATATCTCGTAACACACCAAAGCTCTTAGACATACATATGCCCCTGACCGTAACCGTATGCCTCCCATATGATTTCCACCGAGTCAACAGACCCTTTGTTTCTTTGGAAAAAGTCCCGTATCTCCTCCGACATTTCAGCATGGAACACCGTGTCCAACAGGGCAGTGGGCTGCAATCTCCAGCGGCAACGAGGTATCTCCCACCCGGGCACCGCCAGTAACAGCCGCACGGGTGAGTGATCAGATACATTATGCAATGTTTATATAAATATTGTGGGTTTATTGGCACAGTAAATGAGTCACAGTAGTTTGTGGATTGTAGCTTGCTGTGCTTCTAAAGTGTGTAAATAATGTAAATCTGTGTTGAATGGACTGTTTTCAAAACAAGCAACCAAGTGAAATTTTAATTCTGCCAGAAGCTGAACTGGCCATGGATCAGCTGTTTGTAGTAGCTTTGTTCACCTCTGGATTTTGCAACAAGAAACACTTTGATAAAATTGGTTAATAATAAACATGATTATGTTTAAAAATTGAAAAATGCATATGCATGTAGTATGTAGCAGTGTTCTTCTCTCATGTGTGTCATATTTTTCAGTTGAGCTCTATGAATTTTTCTTTTGAGGCACAACTTGTGCAGGATTAATCGCAGAGGGTCCACTAGAATCATGTGAAGCCAGTGCTTAATTTGACCCAGTGGTTTTATGGTGCTTGGCTCTCGCACTTAGTTGTCTGTACCAGCTCTAGTGACAGTCCACCACATGGTGGCGCAGTCTTTTTAAGTTTGAGATGAGCACAACAATGTGTTAAATAATTCGAAATTGATCAAATAGTCTGAATTGTATCACTTGTCGTAGTGTGATGGTTAGTAGTAGTGAGGGTACTGTCATTGGCAGCACAGTCAGGGGCAATGGATGGAGCAGGCTGCTGTGGCCTCCTGAGAAGGGCCCAGGCACTTACTTTTTTTTAAAACAAATTAAGCACTGTGAGAAGCAGAAAAAAATTGTTTAGACTGAGGATACATTATGTTTTGGTGGTGAGTTTTGACTCTTCTGTCAATTAAGTTTTTTTGATTTGTGCTTGTGGTTTTTTAAATTGATGAGGCAGCTTACATACAATTGTACATAAATCTATAACTTTTGTAAACATATTCCATGTAATTTGTGTTTTACTTGAATGCTTTTCTGATACAAATCGTCCAAGATCGTTGAAGTCAATTGACAATTTTATTTTCTAATTTGTAGATATTTAAAGAATCCCATTGCTGGCATATTATGCAGTCCAGTAAGAAGTTAAAATGGGTAAAATAGCATCCCCCTCATACAATGAACCCACCTATTGTAGAGGTGAGTTTGCCCATTGAAAAATACATTTATTATGTGAAAAACTAGGAAATAGAGACTTACGCCTCAAAGACATATATGGCATAATTCTAAAAAAGTTCAGTCTTTGAGTTTGTTCTTGCTGGATGTTGGAATATATTGCAAGTGCCTGAAACATAATTATTTTACGAACGTGTTATCAAAAAGCTTTCTTGTAGTGGAAGATTTGTGTGAACATAATGTAAAAGTCAAGGCTTTTGGGAAAATCCATTCTGGGAGAGTCCAATGGCAAATACCGCCCAATAACAGATGTTAATATGGCAGAGCCCATATTCCCCTTCTTTCTAAAGGTATTTGAAGATACCGTAGTGCTCTACTGGATTTCCTTTTTTGCCTGATGAACTGGAGCCAAGAATATTTGATTTTAGGAAAAAGAGCAAAGGTGGCCCAGACCTGTATGAACTGAAAGAGATAGAAGACGTGTGTAAGAATGATCATCCCATCCCAATTGTGCATACATGCAGCAGCAATGGAGAGGAAGGAGTTAAAACTTGAATTGACTATATTTACAATCTGGGCAGGGATTTTTTATTCCTAAATAGGTGACAGACAAAACAAAGCATGGTTCATTATCGGTACCCTGCCAGTTATCTGTTATCTCCGTCTGATTTTGATGTAGAACATAACCAGTGGCCTGACCAAACTTAATTCTTCTTTCACATAAGGCCTAATTGCTGTGGAAGGGTGTGAAAAAGACAATATTGTCAATGTAAGCAGCTATTTTGCATTCAGCTCTGTACAAATTGAAGAGAATAATTTCTTGGGGACTTTTGAGGTGCCACAGGAATGGCTCCAAATAAAGTGCAATGATTTTAGATGAGAGAGTGCATTCATTACTTATACCTGTAATAACACCTAATTGAAGTGATAGATGACCAATGCAAGAGACATTTGCCCAAAGGCCCTGTAAAGAATTTGTTCTCTACATAGAAAAATAGTAGAAAAAGAGTACCAACACCCAGATCTTTTAAGGTGAGCAAGTGAAAAGGCCAGGACACTATGTAAAATGCCATCTCGGCATCCAGCTGGTAAACCTAACCCATCAGCTACATTAAAGACGGCCACTGTCAGATTAGTATGCTTTATCATGTTCCGAGCTGCAATTAAGCCATTTTGCATGGTAATCAACTGGATCACTTATCATGAATGTCACCTGCTGGCTGGAATCTTAATGTCGTTAATAAGTGAAATGGGTCCGTAGGAATCACAAAGTCTAGGATTCTTATTTTTTTTCATATGATTGATATATATATATGTATATATATATATTGCGTGAACTCCGCTTTATGGTCAAAAATCCTCCCATAGACACGGACACGGACCCAGTTAGGTGCTTCAGTAGTGTTTATTCACCCATCGCCATTACGCGTTTTGACTCAGCAGAGCCTTGATCACATGACATGGTTACGAGGGTTAGTGCAAAATTTAAAGTGAACAGTGTCCGTAATCAGGATGTCACATGGTAATGGATATAGAAAACATTTCTGTGTTGTTTCTGGCCTATCTACCACGCGTTATTTGTAATGCATCAAAAAGGGCAATATAAAATAATCAATTCAATACCTTTGATTTATTTTAAAATTGTTATAAAATAACATCACAATGTTTAAAAGCTTATTACTGGTAAAATACCGATTCACTTTTAAAGATCGTATTATTTTCTTTTTCTGAGGATAAATCCTGTACATTTAAAATATCGATGCATAAATACTTGGCGATGGTCATATCCTAATTGTTGTACCGTAAAATCTAACCCGTGTTAAGGTGCAAAAGTGCATTGTGCTAATTTAAATAGCTCTTCACTTATATTTTCCATTGGTATTTTTAACATGATTCCGTGTTTGACTCATAAAGCTATCTCATTACAGCTTAGCCACTCAATCCTCAAGACAAATTTGCAAAATTGATGACATTTCACAAGCATAAATATTATAATCATACCTGGGCTTTGTGCAAATAGCAACTGGACCACATAAATATACATAGATTCCAATCAATAAATATATAAAACCCAAATATAAATACTTAAATATGATTGTACATATGTATATAAATATATAAATATATTAACCATAAATATAAGTAAAATACTAAATACTTCATTGGTTATAAATCCATACAAGTATATTGTCAATCACTTTTCTGCCCTTTCTATAAAAGTTCATATCTTAAATAAGTGAATATTGTGTTTTCAACATACTAACAGAGATGATATTGTAGTGAACACCTCAATTGTAAACATCTGCGCTATTCATCCCAAACATGTGTGCAAATCCTCAGTGGCATTTAATCCTGATGGAAATTTGGAATCTAGTTGGAGAATGTGTCTGGTTTCCAACTTTCTGAGTTTATTAACTCGGTCCCCTCCACGTCTACTTAGGGGGACTGTATCCAATACATAGCATGTGAGGTCTGTATTGTTTGTCTTTAAAGTGGCGTGCCACAGGATAAGTGTTATCTTGGTTGTTAATGGTGCGCAAATGTTGTAAGATGCACTTGTGCACCTGCAGAACCGTGCTGCCTATGTACCGCAAGCCACAAGGGCATAGCAGCACATAGACAGCAAATTCCGTTCTAAAGGTCAACAGTTTGGTGATCTTTAATTCTCTGTCACTAAAGGGTGTTTGAAATGTGCTCTTATTTATTCCATGCGTGCATGCCTTGCACGTTTTGCATTTGTAAAAACCTTTCCTCATCTGTAGTCAACTTCCACTCTCAATTACCTCTGGGCTTGTTCGGACTATCTTATCTCGTGTGGAGGGTGCTCTGCTATAAGTGATGGACACCCTCTGTGGGAGCAGGGGTCCAATCACTGGATCATTTAGTACCATGGCCCAATTATTCTGAATGATTTTTTGTAAGGGTCTGTGTTGATTACTGTATTTCATAATCATACGAAATGTGCTGTCATCCTGTTTTTCAGCCTCATTTTGTTTTTCCTTTAAGGCTTCTACTCTGCTTCTTTCCATAGTTTTTGAGATGGCTTTGTCTATTATTTTCATCTGATACCCTCTCTCTGGGAATCTTGCGTTGCTGTTCTTTTGGGCTATGGCTAAATCCCCTTCATTGCTACATATCCGCCTAAGTTGTAGCATCTCTCCATACGGTATGCTATTTATAAGATGCTTAGGATGCATACTACTCGCATGGAGAGTTGAGTTCTCTGTTGTTCTCTTTCTGAATAACCAAGTTTCAATCTTGTGATCTTTGATGTAAACTTGGGTGTCTAGGAATTCGACTGAAGTAGCACTGATAGTAGCAGTAAAGTTTAAGTTAATACTGTTGACATTTAGGGCATGTACAAAACCAATAGCTTCTTTCTCAGTCCCTTGCCACACTTCAAAAAGATCTATGTAGCGAAGCCACATTTTCACATTGTCAGTCATATTATGGCCATGGTCACCCATGAGGACCACCTCCTCTCATCTGCCAATATGCAGACAAGCATAACTGGGTGAAAAGCTGGCCCCCATGGCAACACCTATGATCTGCTGATATAGCAAACTATTAAACATAAAGATGTTATTGTACAAGCAGAATTTTATCATTTCGCTGAGCATGTTGCTATGTTGTTCATATTGATCCGGCCTCCGTGATAAAAAATGCTCAATTGCTTTGATACCATCTGTGTGTTCTATGCTAGTATATAGCGATGTTATGTCCAAAGCCAAGAGTAAGTAGTCATCCTGCCATTTAAAATTAGAGATGTGTCTTAAAAAATCGCTGGTATCACGTAAATATGTGGGTAACTCCTTAACATAGTCCTGTAGGAAATAGTCAACGTATTTGGTAGTGTGTTCTAACAGTCTATCCCTTGCAGAGATGATCGGTCTGCCAGGGGGATTTTGCGCATCTTTGTGTATTTTGGGAATAAAATACAGTGAAGGAGTAGTCAGATTTTCTTTTTTCAAGTATTTGTATTCATCATTCGTGATAAGGTTTGTGTTTCTCCATGAGTTCAGTTTACCATAATAGTCTTTGTATGATACATTGAGGTTTGTTGCATTGCTCTGGTTGTAGCAAGACCTATCATTCAGTTGACCAAATGCTTCCTTGTCATATTACTGTCGAGACCAGAGCACAATGTTGCCTCCTCTATCACTACTGCGAACTATGATGTCTTTATTGTCATTCAGTTTTTTAATTAGATTATTGTATTGTTGATCCTTGTTTTTAACTTTTTTCTCCTCCATTGCCACTCTTCTGTTGAGTTTCTTAATCTGTGATATTACAGTTTCATGAAATATGTCGATGGAATCACTAACTGTGATCGGATTGAATGAGGACTTGGGTTTGAACGGGGTCCGCTGTGTATCTTTCGCAGATGTATGCTTCTGGGGGTTTGTTCTGATAATATTTGTATCGCCACTCGCATTTTCAACCCATAGGTCTTCCATGGTTCTGAGAAGTGATTGATCAGCTTGTGATGCCACTGGATTCATTGGTAGATCTTCAAACAGCGAGTCACTTTGTTTGTTCTGTTCGGTATGTGATTTTGTCAGAATGTGATCTTTTTTTAATTTAATTTTTCTGACCCCTTTATAAACACCTAGTCTGGTCGTATATATATATATCTTTCATCCTAAGAAAAGGGGATTTTTGAGACCCAATCAATTGAATTAAAAAGCCTTAGAGGAACCGAAATATGAATATGAGTAAAGATTCTGTAAATTAGAAAGAAATTGCATCTGGCCCTGCAACAAAAGAGTAAGGGCCAGATGTACGACCCACCAATTTGCGAGTCGCAAATTGCATCGCATTTGCGAGTCGCAATTTGCGAGTCGCAATTTGCGACTCACAAAACGGTTGCAAATTGCATGCCTCATGAATATTAATGAGGCTGTCGAAATTTGCAACCTCATGGGGAATGGCTGGCACTCCCAGGGATGGTGGCCTGCTGGGATCAGCAGACTACCATGTCTGGGACTGCTTTTAAATAAAGCAGTTTTTTCTTCAAAATGCAGCCTGTTTTCCTTAAAGGAAAATGGGTTACAATTAAAAAACAAAAATGAACCTTTTCAGTTTCATATTTGAAGGGCGGGGAGTGGTCCCTGTGACCACTGCCTGGCCTTAAAAAATATTTTTAGAGCCACTCACAAAGGGGAAGGGGTCCCCTGGAGGACCCTTCCCGTTTGGGAGTGGTTTACCACCCTTATGTGAAAAGGTGGTAAACTGCGACTGTTGTGCAATCACAATTGCTTTCGCAATACAGTCATACATAGCTTCAGGAGTCGCTATTAGGAAGGGACGTCCTTGGAATACCCCTTCCTAATAGCGAGTCGGTAATCCTATTTCGCAAAATATGATTGGTACATGGGCCACACGTTTTTTCGCACGGCTCTAAAACCCATTTGCGCCCGCAAAAAACATTAGTACATATGGCCCTAAAACTCTTGCACAGCTTTACCAATGAAATAGGAGATTCAAGGAAACATTTGTAGATATCAGTTTTTCTACTCTTTACAGGACACAAATATTAATTAACTTGCTCCTGAGTAGCCATGCAATCGTCCTTATATAAATATGAACAATAAGCACGGAAAAACTTAAATATTGCTTCCCTGGGGATCATTTCAACCCTTTGGGAAGTGGGAAGAGCTTTGACGAGGTTGTTACTTGCTTTTCCTTATGACTTGCTTTGAAAGCAACAACCCCATGCTTTCACTATTCTTAAAATAGATGACTTATCCCGGAGTCTACTTTTAAGCAACATTTTGAGAGTGGTTAGTTGAGGCAACAAAGCTGCTTCTTGCCATCATGGAATCACAGCTCTCAGTGTATACCATACGTTATCTAGTGAAGATGATTCTTCGTTTTTATTGATATCGTGGGATAAAAAAGTGCAATAGCTAGAAGTCAAGAAGGAATTTATGGTAACATTTCTAGCGGACTGCCTGTGCTTGTTTAAAATAATCCAAAAATATATAAAAAAACTAAATAAAAGAGTAGTTGAGTTGTTGTCCGTAATAGTCCGGTGATTCAGCCCTGATGAGATACATTGATAAAATGATACAAGGCTTCTTATGTGAGACAAGAAGTTTTATATATGCAAGAGATTGAAGAGTTAGTCACTTCCGGGAATTTACAGCAGCGCAGGCAGCAGAGTGCAGGATGTCTTGAGAAGGCTTAGGTTAGACTTATTTTATCTGTTGATTAAGTGTGTGCCACAGTCGTCTATGTATATCACCAGTGCGTGTACTGTCATGTTTGGAGATTACACTTCTAATCTTACAGAGAAGCCTTTGCTGAGATCGGACACACTTAGTGATGATTAAACAATCAAATCGAGTGTGAAACTGAGGGATCAGGCTAATTACATAATATTATTGAAGATGTTGTGGGCCTGTATTTTTTGTCTCTAACAGGGTTAGCGTGAAGCTTGATAATAGTAGAAATGTCGCTTGTGTCACCATGTATTGAGTCTCATTTATTCTTCACCTCTGATTAGTTGTGCGCTTTGGACCAACATCGCCCTGATGTGGTTTTAATGCGATTTCCCCCTTCTTATTTTGTTCTCATTCTCCTAGGTATAGGTTACTAATGAACCTAGTGCCTTCTTACTGCTTGATTCAGTTCTTCATAGTGTACTTTGATCCTATGCCCTACATTCCAAATACCACTCTGTGATGTTATGGTCCTTTCTTCCCTTATTGTACTCCTTTTTGACTAGTGGAACTATAATCCTAGTGATATCTGTCTCCTTCTGTCTCCATTACCATGTAGGAGCCAATCAGGCCCACAACTCTACTTTTCCAACAGGAGGGACCGCTGCTGATGCTGGTAATTTACATTCCTTGATACATGTCCTATGGATTCATTCCCTATCCTTGACACACCCCAGTAACTCTACATCTTTGCCTTTAGGTGCCCCCCTCTCCCACACCTACTCACCCGTCCTGAAGAAGACCCCGCCTCCAAGATGCTTAGTTGGCTGGTTCAATAAGGGGTCGAAACGTTGACTTTTCTTTCATTTGGTATCAAACCTGGATGACAGTGAAAAATTAACTGCGGCAGTTGTTTATGATTTTGCATTTATTGTTTGTGGGATTTATCTGGCTGGTTAGGTATTTTACCATTGTATATTGATGTATATATATACACTACCTTTCCTTTGCACAACCACTTGCACTGATCCCACCTTTAGCACTTGTCACCTCACGTCAATTGCACCTACATTTTGAAGTTGCAAAATGTGAAATAGAGCCTTAATTGTGAATCATTGATCTATTGACGCTCAATCGATTAAAACCTTTTCCTTGACTGTATGACAATCTTTGGTGTTGTTATATTTTCTTTTGCTATTTGATCATGTATTGGATGTTGATATATTTTGAATAATTTCCACTGTGACTATCTTTTTGTGTACTACTACTTACCCGAGTCCAGTGGTCTATCGGGTCACCCCTTTGATATTTACTTCTCCTGATGGAAGGCAGACGTCAAATCCAACGTTGCAAAATATTTTGCCCTCACAAGAGTAGTGACCATCTCATCAATATTAATCAATGGGAACCTATCCACAGTCACTACACAATTAAGTGTTCTCAATTAAATGCATAACTGAAAATCACCGCTAGCTTTTCTGGCTACTACTATAGGCGCCAAACATGTGTTTGCTTTTACTGTCTCAATCACATCAAGATCAATTAATTTTAGTAGCGCAGCTTATAAATTGTCCCTTATGTTCAAAGGTATATGTCAACCCTTAGCCCCAATTGGTTTTGCTTCCTTCTTGAGTTTGACGTGATGCTTGAACCCTTTTAAGCCCCCTAGATGATCACTGAATAATTGCTTGAACCCCTAAATAAATGTGGCTTTTTGGTTGTTCTTTTTGGACTATCCTTTTAAGATTATAATTGGGATCCAGTTTGGCTGCTAACAACTTCTGATGAGGCCAGCTGGTCAAACTATCTCTCTTTACTGAGACGTACACTTTTCTTTCAACATCCCTGTTTCCCAATTGTAATTTAGCACTGAAATACCCTAACGTCGGAATAGGAAACCCCCCATATTCTCCTGGTTGTATGCCAATCAAATGTGTGTAAAGTATATTCTTTTGCAAATAGTTCTTCGTAGATTTTTTATTGAATTGATGGTTAACTGTGAGGAAGAATTAAGCCTCATGAGCTCATGTGAGGAGTTATTGTTTACATACTCAGAAGAATGTCCATGCACTGCACTCTTGCTAACACTTTCTCATCAGAGCAAAGATACATCTTTATTGGAAACACAAGCTATATATTCAAAGTGAAAAAATAGTATTGTTTAATCTCTTGCACAGTCTAAACTTTGTCTTTCTCATTTTTACTTTTGCATCATTTTCCAAAATTACCCATCCTTACACATACTTGGCAAATATTTTGTAACACTGAACAATCTAAGGAATTGGCTTTGTGGTATTCGCTTCTACATCATAATTTTTCATATTTGAAATTATACTTTGTTTCTTTTATGTATTTTCTTGTTTTTGTCTCACTATGCAAACAGTTTCATCCATATTCTTTTGTTACATGCTTTGATTCTTCTGTTAATTACTCAGCTCTTTTACACAGCTAATCATGTGTTCCACCCTTTTTGATATGTTAATTACCTTTTCTACAGGTGGCTCATCTTTTAACCAAAGCTCATCCCTAATCTTATAATTTCTACATTTCAAAACAAATTGATCTATTATCCTTTCTTCAAGTTCCCCTTTACATTTACATGTAGAAGCTAATTTTCTTAAATTTGTGATATAATCTTCAACTGATTCATCTTTACGTTGTTCTCTAAGACTAAAATGGTATCTTTCCATGATGGTACTAACACTTGAATATAATGACAATCAAACTTTAACATACATAATTCATATTCATTAGAATGTCTTTGTTCTTCAACAGAAAATTCTGGTAACAATTCAGGAACTTCTTGCCCCTCACCTTTTAGACAATGTAACAGCAATAAACACTTATGTTCCACACTGATATTTGTCCCACATATTTTAGCATAATTAATGAAAGATTTCTTCCACTTGCTCCATTTTATTGGATGATTACCAAAAGTACTAAAAAAACTGTGGTGTGCTTACATTTTGCATTTTAACACTCTTATAGCCTTTGCTCCAAAAAAATATTTTAACATTCACTAAAATAGCAAATAACAGTAAATAGATTAATAAGCATTAGGTCACCTACAATGTTCAAAATAGTTACACAGAACTATTGTGCACCTGTCACCGACAAACAGGCAAAAACTAATTTGATCCCTACGTCATCAATTCTTGGATCACCATTGATGAAGAAAAGATAAATGAAACAAATGTGTTTTAATTCACCTTGAACGAGGTTTGCACATCACCATGTTTTATTCCCACTGAATTCAAACTTGAATAGGTGTGCCCATCACCGAGTGCCAAGCAATCCAAATTTCAGCATTTTTCAGTACTGATTTTTCAATATATACTGATGACAATAAAGGCATGCAAAAGTTTGAAAATGTAACAGTGTGTACTTGTCACCAAAGAACAGGCCACACAGCTACTTAAATATCCTAAAGAGAAACTGTCAGAGGTGTGTACTTCACTTGAGGCAGCTCAATCTGGATAGGCAAATTTATTACAACATTTGTACGCTATGCAAATGGCTTTACTAAGATGGCCGCATGCGCCAAATGCAATATTATCTACAGCCAATTGCTGTAGATGTCTCAATGTACACCACTACTGTAGCTACACTGACCAACTCAAAATTTCTGCTGACATTGTAAACATCATTTTCTATAGCTAGTTGCAGTAACCCTGCTGCATCCTTGCGGGAGTGAGGCATCGTGCCTCTACCGAGTTGGCCATGAACATCACTTACTTGGTTTTCTACAGCTGATTGCTGCATTTCAACTTAATCTGAAATGCAGATATATTTCACCATGATGCAAATCAAAACACACTGCATCTCCTGTCCTGCTTTTTTTACAGCTCTCCACAGCAGTTTCACAAAACACATGCCTAACGTCTCCCCCTCTTCCAACTCAGGGCGCCACACCACTACCATGAACCCATTCCTGAATTCTTCTGTGATGCACCTCTTCGTTCCTGCTCTCTGTTTCCGTGAACTTCTGTATGTAATTCTTGTCTGAAAGCTCATCGCCACTGTAAATTTGCACATAAATACGCAGAAGACACCATGTAGAAGCTAAGCTTTAATGGAATGGTGGTGCACATGGGTATGTGCTGCGGTGGCAGGATTTGCTTACAGACAGCAGCTAGCCATCTCTTCGAAATTCAAAGAATCCCCTTCACTGACGTGTGGATAAAAAAGCATCAAACAATCTATTCGCTGAAGAAGTATTTTTTCAGTAGTGTTGGCTACCAAACTGAAAGCAAGCCGATCTCTCTCTGGTAACAATATGCACTGTGCATTGTAATTAGGTTGTGATGCATGTGTAGGTGGGCTCAGACGTTTTTGTGAGCTATATGCTCAGCTGTTAGCATCAACATTACCAGAAAGTACAAATAAGCATAGGATGGTTCCTGAGACTACCTGGGGATTACTGATCACAGGGATTAATCGTGGGCTGATGGACAAAGTCATTCACATTACCAGAAAGTACATGGAAACATAGTATGGTGTCTAAGACTACCTGCGAATCCCTGACCACGGGGATTAGTGGTGGCCAGATGGACAAAGGCATTCAGTGTTGTGAAGTGATGACACTAATGCGGCCTGTATGTTAGCAGTGGATGTGAAGACGTTAACTTGATGCAAGAAGCTTTTTTCCTGCCACCGACTC
Source organism: Triturus cristatus (assembly GCF_964204655.1). Taxonomy (NCBI): domain Eukaryota; kingdom Metazoa; phylum Chordata; class Amphibia; order Caudata; family Salamandridae; genus Triturus; species Triturus cristatus. Next base: position 576,283,659 of record NC_140586.1, read on the forward strand.
TCACTTCTTTTTTGGGCTTTCTAAAACTCTATGGCATGTATTGGAAATCAACCAGAATACAGCATTTCACTTCATATGCGGTTTTGAGATTGGAAGCCATGCCTCTAATTTCAGAGGTTAATTGTAGCGCTGAAATTGAAGGATAAAATCACCTTTAAGATGGGTTGCTTACCTGAGAAATGCCTACAAGGGTGCTGTTGAAGGGTGGTAGAGGAGTCGATTCCATTGGGTTCTGAGTTTTAGTGCTTAATGGGGAAATATCTGTAATGAGGGTCTGAGGTCATCAAAGAGGATTTGCTGGGAAAACTGCTTGGAATTTCTCCATGATGAGATACCAATTGCCTGGGGATTGGTATTAGCCAGGGACGAAATTTCGAAGTGATTAGAAGTTTTAACCTCTGCCATGGGGAATAACAGCAGGAATCTTTGTTTGTGCGTCCAATCTGGGAAGTTTACCGCCATTCAGTGCAATATCCTCGGGCACTTTTCGGCAGGAATTATATGCTGGAATATTAAAGAGGAAAACCAAAGAAGAGTGTGGTTTTAATGCACAGCTTCTAATTGCATTGAGGGCAGGAATTTCTGTTTCTTCTGGCATCCGAATTACAGCGGACCCCAGAATGACGAATTTAGTGGTATCTAAAAGTTAGGTGGTGGTGTGGTGGGTGATGCACGTGTGCGTGTGTGTGCGTGTCTGTGCACGCACGCCTGTCAGTTTCTGTCTGTGCATCTCTACCCATTGCTGTGATAGGCAGGGAAGGTCCTGGTGAATGGTCTGTCCCCCATTTTTAGGTCTTGCCTAGGCAGTGCGCATGCACTGCTCTAGGAGGGCCTTTAGCCATCGGTCTGCTCATTTTGAAGCACACTCGTGCCTGTGGCGGCATCCACCTTGCAGGAGCGAGCAGCGGCACGCGTGCTAATTGGCCGCTGCTCGCTCCCGCAAGGCGGATGCTGCCACAAGCACGAGTGTGCTTCAAAACAGTCATACGCGTACAGCGGCATCTGTTTGTAATTATGACCATCTGTTTCTAATTAGCACGTTCACATCGCTGCAGCGCTCACTCGCCCCCACTCCTCTCTCACGCCTTCTCTTCTTCCTGCTTCCCGCCCTTCCTTGCTTCCTGGCCGCCCCTTCAAAATTGCACCACCCAGCTGCCTCAAGCGCACGCCCCCTTTAAACTTCACAGGTTTAATTCCTCCTATCTTTCCTCGGTCACTCGCCCCCGCTCCTCTCTCGCGCCTTCCCTTCCTGCTTCCCGCCCCTCCTTTCTTCCTCTTTCCAGGCTTCTTTTGTCTCCGTAGGAGCACCTTCCAGGGTGCAGTTCCCCGCGGTGCAGGAATCATGCTGCTGTGCCAATATGTTGATGTTAAAGTCACTGATGATACTTGATAGTCTTTCCTTTCTGCTGTTCCTAATAATGGGTATTTTAATTCCTTCATGCCTTAGCCTTTCAGTTCAGACGATTATTGCTGTCCCAGAGCAGCAGACAGGACAAGGCTCGGATCAAGGAACATCTGTTTTGGGGACACCGCCATTTTCCCATAGGAAGCCTGTGTGGGCATTTGAAAACTTGTGTCTGGTGCTATAATGAGGAACTACATTTCCCATCAGCCGGTTCTGATGCGTCACCATAATCGCCATTCACAGTCTACTTATTTTTGTGTTGATTTTTTAAAAACAGGCGGATGCATAGGTGTGCCCGTTAAGCAGGAATCCCATGTTGGTGAGTAGCGATCCCCACGTTATGGGTCTCTTTTAAATGCCTGGCCTTGCCTCCCCCAGCTGCGGCCCGGATAGGCAAGCAAACTGTAACCCGGAGACCTAAGCTGGGGGGCAGGGTAGGTGGTGTGGGCTGGGTGAGTGTAAGGTGGCGTGTCACAGGTATTGTGTAGAGGGGTGGCTGAGTTTACAGTCTTAGGTTGATACTCCGCAGGCGGTGAGCTGGTTCACTCTTGGGTTTCAGTGCATCAAGGTGTTTTATATTTTGCCTACAAGTAAAATGCTTCTCGCCGTAAGCGCATATACGTATATTACCTTTAAAGGAGCATCTCCTAGCAGTCAATCCGAACAAATGGCACAATGAACCTTTTCTACTGTCCCCTCGCCCCACCCCCGATACTATTCCGAGATGTGGAGCAATTTACTACAAGAAAGGAGCGACTTTGGTGATTTAGTTTGTAGAAGAATCTGATTACGCAATGCGTTTTTCTAATTGAAAGCAACCTATTAGTGAACGAAGAGGTCAAATGTCTTATCAGTGTCAGATTTCATACAGCTCGCTGTTTTGTACTTTTGGTGAACGCTTGAGCATTAGTGGCTCGAGGCATACTCCCAGTAACTTGACTGGCGTGAGCAGGACTGGGTAACTCTTTATTGTACATTCATTTAGGGGGGCCTATCCTACAAAACCACGCTATCGCAACCTCTTTGGACACTGAAAAGTCTGAGAGATACTTCATGAACCGCTACCAGAGGCAAACATGTAGATCGCCTTTGCCCAGGTCTTTTCTTATTGACTGGACCTAGGACTTTGAGAAGCAGTTCAGCAAAGTAACTACGTTTTGATTTCACATGCGTGAGGCAGCCCTATGCCAATGCGTGTTGTTAAAGTGACCCATTCCCTGATGAACGCAGTACACTGCATGCATTCTGTAATTGTAAAATGTGCTGTTTTTGATATTAAGAACACAAATGCAGGCCTCAGGAACCTGCACTGAAATATGAACATGCTTTGGCAGGACAAAGAACACATTTATGAAAAGTACCTATCCAATTATTACAGTGCGTAATAGTATTTAGAACAGCAGATGTGGTCATGTAATGGATAGAAAATATTAATTAAAATGGCATTGTATAATCTCATTGCCCAGCTCTGTGGTGGGGCTTCCTGCGCTGCGTGACACACGAGCAGAATACGAGATGAGGCGCTTTCCCAGAGCAGCAGCACTCAGGACGGCTGAACGTCCCTCCGAGCTTCGCAGCAAGTGGATAACAACTCGACCAAATGGATTAGCCCGGAAATCCTCGGCCTGTTTTGGGAAAGCGCTTTTCATGTACATTCACTTTGCAAAGTGCGTCCACGGGGATGTAATGCACCTGTAATTGCGCTGTTACACTTGGTTATCTCCAAGGTTCACTGTGAGGGTTTAAACCACTTTGTCCTGCATCTCTCTCCACGTTCAAATGATATCAGAGCGCGGCCCGGGATGGTTTGAGAGTCTGCGCCTCCTGCCAGCATCTCAAGATTACTTTATTGCTTAGGGGAGAGAATACTAAAGGGCGCGCGAGGAGACACTGATTAACATCTCGGGGATTCAGGGAGTGCACCGGGGGGGGATATAAAGCTATTCTCCGAATGCACGAGAGTGAACTCTCCAGATATATCCTGCTTCTAAATGCAGACTCTGCGTCACGTTTTCACACAGAGCGTGCTCTTTTCTAACTGTAGAACGTCAGTACGCTCAGGCTCCATAGATTCACATCACAAACAACGAAAAATTGTGTAAAGCAGCACTTGATAATTCATGAGAAGATGTATTTTTTCTGGAATGTTAAGAAGCATATCAGTAAAATGTGATAAACTGCAAACCTGCATATTCACACAGCATGCGAGGATTGAATGGAGGTGACTTCAAGTATGTGAACGTCTGCAGTTTTCTGAATAGTGCATTTGTAGAGACGCGCAGACGGAGGACACACACGCGCACAGGACAGATGCGGACACACAGGACCTCATTTCAAGGAATCCTTGCACAGACAGATGTAGAGATACTAATGCACTAATTGCGCAATGCTCGTCTTATTTGCCAAGAACAAGAAACAGTACAAACCTGGGTCAGTGACATGCACCTTGAAGGATATGAACCCCAACTTTCACTGAATGCCAAGTCACTTGGATTCACCATGGACACCTACATCAAGGAACACGTTGCCAAAAAACAAAAACAAAGACAGACTGGTACCAGCTCTCTCTTCTAAAGAAAGCAAAACCATTTCTTGCTGAAAGCCACTTCAGAACTGCTGATCCAGCTCTCATACTCTCACATCTGGAAATCAGCGATGCCCTACTCACTGGCACCTCTTCTGTGCATCTCACATGCCATAGTAAGTCTCATCTAGGCCTGAAGAAATATGAACACATCACCACCATCCGTACAGAACTCCATTGGATCCCCTCGGCAGCCTGTACCATATTCACAATTATTTGCATCATTTACAAAGGCACCATGGCCAGCACCTTCCCTTATCTTGCATATAAGTTCACCATTTCTGGTGTTTCTTTGCACACTCACAGCCAGGGCATCATTGGACCAGGGACAACAAAAATCATAAACAAGAAAACCATCCATGTATCTATTAGGACCTCCCCAATGCTGCTCCAATTTACAAAAGTGTTGAAGACACATCTCTGTGAAAGATACTGCATCACAATGTATTAAACATCCTCAGCCCAGCTTCCTCTCCTATCGCACACTGACCTTGTGCTGTACAATGTATACAGTGTTTGCTTCTCCCTACCTGTCCCTTGTAGGGCATTGACTGTCCTGTGACTCTGGGCCCTTGTCACAAATACCCATCCCTTTGGGCGCCACCCATCAATCCTGTTCGTCTAGGTGGGATAATGGAGCAAATCTCTTTGAAATGATAAGGGCAGTATGAGGATTGTGACTCTCGGTCTGATATGTGAAATGAGGACTATCCAGTGACTGATGGGTTCCTTCTACAAAGGGATAAGACACTGGGGGCGCTGGTCTATTGGGTCCTAATGGGAGAGCTTTTATCTTGCTCATAGGAGATGTCATCTTAGCAAGACGGTGTAACAATGATTCCACAGTACAGGGTCTCTGAAAGTTAATTATTATGCTATCTCATGGTGTCTCCTTTGGATGTATACCCAGCCATACAACCCTTCTCACATACACCACCTCCTGTGTCATATCTCCCACCCAGCCAGAGTTCATTTTTAAGCAATATAATGACTTATTTTTCAGTGTCATCTAATCTTTTCTATTTTGCATAGGTTACACTGGAACATTTTTTAATATGATGATGGAAGGGATAACTTCTGGAGGTAATTGCGGGTAACCCATTGAGGGGTGACTGGTAGCAGTAGATAAATTACTAGCAGGGGAAACTTTCATAGGTTGAGCTTTCCCAAGGCACTTGCCCCGCAGCTCTCTGTTATCATCTATTGCTCTAGTTGATGGAACTGTTGGCGCTAGAGATATATTGGATGCAGGGGATACATTTAATACATTAGTTTTCTCAGTCACTTTATTAGAGGCCCTAGTGTTATGAGACACCTCTGCCTGTTGCACCAAAATCATGTTTACCCGGGAGGATTCCTCAACGATCATAGTGCTTACCCCTGGGTTGCGAGGCTGCACATTTTTTTAAAGCCACAAAATTAGATTCCATAGCGTCAAGACATGCAAGGAGGGGGCAATGTTCCTGTTTTGTTAAAGCTTTAAAGTGCTCTATACATTTCTAGAAAAAGTGGTCCAAGATGCTCTGACTGATAGATAAAGGTTCCATGTCCTCGTCAAATAATTACAATGTAGTGGCAATATATTTTCACAAGTCCTGCGTTTCTGGCAAAAGCAGTTTCTGAGTCGGTTTAGGTGCTCTCTGGCTACCGCCTGTGGTTTTCTTTCAAATTAGACCCTCTGCTTTTCTGTTTAGATTAGGCCAATGGGCTGGGGCACAAGTTGTCAATAGTCTCTGCCGTGGAGAATGGACGGTTAGAATCACCTAAGGAGGCATTCGAAATTGAGATGGGATCTTGCTTAGTAGGAGGACTGGAATTAGTAATGTGTGGGTTATTCTATTCCGAAAATCAATCTGGGGGACTTAGCCAAGGTTCAGTCACAGTCTACCTTCTGAGAGCTCAATAACAGCATTAACAACCAGGTCAAGTCAAGTAAAAGGTAATGTTTATTTAGACCTTCGGTGCTTAAACATAAAGTACATTTCCTTCTTTCCCTAATACAATAACATCAATCGGTTGTACACAATAAAACCACAATAGTTATTTCGTTTTCTAATCTGATTCCTGTTATCCTAAAATGAAATGAATAAAATCCCAGTTTTATAAACACTAAAATCTTTTTTAACTTCAAGCAAAAATCTCCACAGTGCACATGCTATGTCCAAATAGGTAATTTCCGTTAGCAATTCTGCTGCCTGTGCACGGTTCTTTCTACCATAATTTACAAATATTGGTCGTTAGAACAATTTCCGTGTGTCAAGGACCTTAAGACAGAGGTCTTCAAACTTTTGTAGGTTGAGCCCCCCCAAATGAATTTTTTGAAATGTCGGGCCCCCCCACCACTTGACAGAAATTTCTGGAATCTTGTACACTACATAATTGACTGCCACCCGCATATCCTGGGCCATATCCGGCAAATAATGTTCAACGCAATGGGAGTTTAGTGAACTGTAGATTTGTGAGTGGGTGTGGTTAATGACAGGCTTATTACACAGCTCAAAACAAACAAAATGTTCCAAGATAAAATGTGTGCAAATTGTTTTTACTAGGATGCTTTGTTTTACACATGACAGATTGATAATAACACCACCAACATTAATGTGACGGGTGTGCCTGTTTTCACCACAGAGACGGTCAATCTGTGGATGGATTTTTGCTACTGCCAACGGTGAGTGTAAAAATTCAGGACAAAGGGTCAAAATTCAGGACACAAATTCAGGACAATAGGTACGTTTTACAGACACATCAGAGGAGGTCACGCCATAGTATATAAGTAAGCCCAGCCAAATCCAAACATATTCAACCATTTGCAAACCTATCCATCACGTATCCTTCCATCTATCATTTCACTCAACCATTCCTTCATCCATCCTTTCACTCCTCCATCATCCATCCATCCACCCTTTCACCCTATCCATCTGTACACCCATCCATTCACTCTTCTACCCATCCATTCACTCATCCATCCAGCCATTTACCCTTTCACCCATCCAGCCATCCTTTCACTTACTCCTCCATCCACCCAGTCACTCATCCTTCCATCCATCCACCCTTTCAGTCATCCATCCATCCTCCCTTTCCCTCTCCATCGACCCTTTCACTTAGCCATCCTTCCTTCCATCCATCCACCCACCCATCCATCTACTCATCCACTCATTAATCCATCGACCCTATCACTCATCCATCCTCTCTCATCTATCTATCCTTTCACTCCTTCACTCATATATTCATCCTTTTGTCCATCTACCCTCCCTTTCACTTACTCATCCATCCTTACATCCACCCTTTCACTCATCCTTCCATCCATTCACCCTTGCACTTATCAATTCATCAATCCATCCACCCACTCATCCATCCACCCACTCATCCATCCTTTCACTCATCCATCCACCCACTCATCCATCCTTTCACTCATCCATCCTTTCACTCATCCATCCTTTCACTCATCCATCCTTTCACTCATCCATCCACCCTTTCACCCATCCAGCCACCCTTTCACCCATCCAGCCACCCTTTCACCCATCCAGCCACCCTTTAACCCATCCAGCCACCCTTTCACCCATCCAGCCACCCTTTCACCCATCCAGCCACCCACCCATTTACCTTTTCTCTCATCCATCCTTCCACTCACTCATCAATCCATCCATCCTCTCTCATTCTCCATCTATTCAATCTTTCATTCATCCATTCACCCTTTCACTAATTCATCCAGCCATCCACCCATCCCTTCACTTACTCACTCGCCCACCTTTTCATATTAATTTTGAGCTGAGCCTTTTTGAGAAGAGGTCCATCAAGAACTTCACCCGCTGCAGGAGCCATTCCAGGACTTGGACAGGATCCACCAGGGTGGGCACAGGGGTGGTCATGCAGTTTTCAAGTATTCCAGGGAGGGGTAGGGCTCCTCACCCCCTCCTGGACAAGACAAGAGAAGACAGGCTCTCTTTCCAAAATGTTAGTTTTGCCATCCCCCACCGTGATGTGCAGTACTTAAAGGAGATACTCCAAGATAACTGATTTAACTGATTGTCCTCCATACTTTGTTTAATCAGTGTGGGTGCGATTGTGCCATTTCTTTATTTTATTCAAATTATAGACTGCATGTTTGCAGAACCGAGGTTTGCTTACAATTTAGTGACAGTAATTAAGCTCTGTGAAGAGAACCACGTGCTACCTCGGGGTAATCAGGGCCGGTTCTAGGATGTTTGGGGCCCTGGGCAGAAAGGGAATGTGTGAGGCCCCTCTAAATTGCAGAGACGCATTCAGGGCTGTTTGCATCTGAATAGATGCCCCTGCGCCTGAAGCTGCAGCCCCTCCCTCTCAGTCACCTTCAAGCACCTCTTAACAGCTCATCAAGGGCTGAAGGTGTGAGGGTTGCCCTCCCGCTGTTTTCATACCTCCGTTACGGCCAAATATCAGCCGTCAGATGGAGTGCGCGCCCCCCCTGGAATGGTGGCGCGCCCCCCCTGGGGGGCGCGCCCCACAGATTGAAGAACACTGCCTTAAGACAATCTAATAATATGTGCAAAATATCGCATTTCGTGCCTAAATTGCAGGTGCAATTTCCTTCGAGATCCATCATAGCCTCTTTTATTCCGTCATTTATATAGCAAGGGTTAATTCCTATTCGTAATCTTAAAACTTAATTTCTGAGGTAGCAACTGGGTAGTATATCTATATACGGGAACTGTTGATCAGGTTTCCATGATTTAATCATAAAACCCACCGATTGTTTCTCCTCCAGGTACTGGCAAGCCTGATCTCGAGACGTTTCTTTCCCTAATGCCTTCAATTATCGTCTTGTAACACCAATTTGTAAGTCCTGAGTGTTCAGTTTAACTGCTAGTTCCCTGCATACTGTCTCTATCATTTTCCTAACCCCTGATGCCCGTTTTAAGTCAATCTGCAAAATTTCCCTTTAGCACCATTCTGCTATTTTTTGCTCCTCCCCATTTCCCAGGCGTTTTCCAAAATCTTATTATTGCCATACGTGCCATTGCCTCCCAAGATATCATGCCCGTTTCTATTCTTACAGCCTGTACCATAGATGATCTAGTTAGGAATAGTAATTTTTTTAAACATTTCCCCTCTTCAATTTCCCACCTTGTTTTGCCACTCATATGCAATATGTTGGCTCCATATTGGAACTGAGGCGGTATCATGGCCGTATAAGCTTTCATGACAGGTCTATCTGAACTTCCTCCATAATTCCTATTACATTTTTTCAATCCACTGACTGAGGCCTGCGCTCGCATTAACAACCCCTTTGCCTCTTTACAGCATATGGTTGATAGCAGTATGCTTTGCAGGAGGGCTAGCTGCGAGGTTCTACCCAGGCAATTTCCTTTAAACCATTTCTCAACAGAGTATGGCAAATCACACGGGTACAGGCCTTCCACAGAGATTTCAAGTGAAACTGAAACAAAGTAGGGTGTTAAATTATAATGTCCCACGTAAACCTGCTATTATGTGTAACTCCCGCTCCTCAGGCTATTCACAAACAGGGGTTATACTGTTGACATCTTATGCCAAAGAACCATTGTTAAGGGGGTGGCACAGACTCAGCTGGTCTCAGAGAGGCACACACGGACCCTCCCTTAGCCTGAGCCTTTTAAGGCCCCAGGGAACCCATTCTCTGGAGGAGATGTATAGTATTTTTAATTTGGGGAGGCAGGGATGAGCCAAACTCCTCTAGCCATATAATTGCCCCAGGGACCCAATCCCCCAGAGCCTAATGGCAGCAGTGTCCCGAGACCCCATACCCTTGGACACTTCTGTTCCTTTCCCACAAGAGAACAGACAGAGAGAACTTCATCTTCCTGCCTGCCTGTACTCTTGTGATCAAGGAATGCAGGCATGCCCCCTCCATCAAATAACAATATGCAGCCCCTGTGTATGGGGACCCTGGAACCATGTTATGGCAAAGAGAGGTGGACCACACATCCACTCTCCATGAAAAGCATTTGGCTCTGGGAAACCGGGTCCCAGGGCCTTAAAATGGCCCAGGAGGGGGGCCAAATACACCCCTCCCTACAACACTTTTTATGCCCATCTCTGATGTCCAATGATCCAAGCTACTGATAGAAATAATACAGATTTTGGCCCCATAAGGCCTAGAGGATTAGGGTATCCCTAACCTACCCCCTATCTTTTTTTAATCTGTTTGCAGGACCGAGGATTGAGTCCCCAAGTCTTAAAATGACTTCCACTACATCTTTGTTGATGTTTTGAGTACCAACTGTGGACTTCAGCACGTATTGTGCCATCCACAGATCGGGCCTCCATAATATAACTTCAGGCTTACTATCGCAGCCTGACTACTGCTGTGAAATGCTTTCTGTACAGCCTTTCAAAGTAACCTTTTTAAAAGGCAAACACATCCCTTTTAAATATTATTAATTCACCCCTAAATAGTTCATGTAACCCACTATTAGAGCTCATGATATTTAAAAGTGTGACATGTAGAAAATTAATATCACCATGTTGCTATTCTGACATGGCCTCGAAAGCTATTTTCACACTGGCAGGCCTGGCAGTCCTATGCAGTAAACCAGAGTGCAGATTAAGATATTAAACTTGCTATCTGGGGTCTTGGATGATCTAGAAAATAATTAAACCACTATTTAATAATAGTTATTAAATATCCAATTCAATGGTAAATTTTGATATCAATAAATATAAAGGAAACGTTACTTTTAGAAATTTACCTTTACTATGCCTGTAGCTCCTGCAGGCTAATTTGAATTAGCTCTCCAGAAGCTGGCCAACCTGTACTTAGCCTTTAATGATGTGTGAAATTCCTTCTAGGAGCCACACAACAGACCACTTTGATTGACAGGTCAACTTGAATGGGCGAGGATAATTCCTTGGAGCTCAGCAGGACATTAAGAGTGGGGCCCTCTTGTTGGCACAGAAGTGTCAAATCGAGCCTTAAGTAACTGTATTAGGTAATTAGAGTAATTTTGGTAATTACTTGTTAACCTTTTGAAGTAAAATTACCATAAATTACGTGATTACACTGATTCAGGTAAGTATGAGTAATTTGGCACAAAAATCCTACTACAGGAGCTCAGGAATAATGAATTTAGCGAGTATGAGAGGCTGCTAGCTGCTACAGTTTGTGTTCTGTTGCATTTAGCACAATGTTTTTTATCACAATATACATCTTCGGATCCATTTTGAACTCACGGATGATTTTTGCACTAAAATATCAGTGTTTAATGCTGGTTTATTTTCTTTGTGTACTTCCATATGATCTTGCGTAATTTTGGTGTCATTTGCTGTAATTACAATCCAATAAATTACACGAGTAACACCCACCCCTATTTGCCTTCCTCAGACGCTTTTGAACCAAAATGTACTCGATCTTGGGCTGGAGGTATATCCTTTTTGGTTATGGCACAATCCCCCCCCCCCCTTTGTTCCACTAGAAAAACTTGCTGTACAACTGCTAATTAAAATCCAGTACTGCAATTTATACCTATAGTTTTTTTATCTCCAGGGTAGGTTCCTAGGTAGCAGTGGTGCTCTACAAATGGAAATAATAATAAATAATAAAATAATGCATTTATATTTGATAATTATACCATAAATTTTCATAGTTTAATACGCGTAAATAGATGCAAAACTATTACACCATATAACCTTTTGTAAAGGATGCCTGTTTAATACAATTCGAGCACTGAACTGAAGAAAGCTACACTGTATTTTTAATGTTAATGAGAAAAATATATTATTCTTCGAACAATCTCATCCACAAACATGATTTACATTTTGCATGACCTGAACAGCTGTAATGTTTTTCATTTGAAGCGTTTAGAAATGAATGCACGGTCATGAGAAAAATCATTTTGTTGTACCTTTTTTGCCATAAGTTATACATTGTCATCCTCTCAGTTTCTGTACCTGCATTTTAACTCTGGGAGTTTAACACTCCGAAGAAGAGGTCACAGGGTACATTTTTTCTTCCCCAAAATGTAAAAGGATGCATGTATTTTTTATTAGGTACATGTATTTTAGAGGTTTTCTCTCTGACCTTCTCTCTGAAGAACTCTAGACAACCATAAATAATTACAGTCTACATTATCTAACACTTGTATTGACTTAAGACTGCAAAATAACGCAGCAATGGGGGGAGAGGCAGGCAAAGGCGAATGCTTAAAGAAAGTGAAATGTCTTGATGCACTTTCAGAAGCCTGTGTATCAAACATTGCTAGCATATCACGCTGGAAAGGTATTGTACATTTGTGTTATTTATCATTTCTGTAAATTGTATCAGCTTCTGACCACTTCTGTACACTGGGTTGACCAACAACTTTCCAACCTAACACAAGTGTCAGAAATCTAGAGTCCATCTGGATGTGACAGAATTATTTAACTATGGCTACCATTATATAAGTAAGACTCTCTAGACGTGTTGTTTTAAAAATTCCTATGTGTTAGGGTTTCACAAAACGTAGGTGGATGGCCGTGCTGTCATATTCCGACGTAATGAGGGGCACAGTTTGGGGCCCTGCACTCCCATTGCCTCCATGCTTTTGTCCATTGAATGCTCATAGAGAGTTGGATTCAGGGTATCTGAGCAGAGATTCCTGGCTGACTGGTAGTAGAGTGCAATGGTATGCCTTAACCCGGGGGGTTGGCTTAGCGTGCCTTGTAGGCTCTGCAGATAATGTTGATCTTGACTTTTTGATTTCAAAAGAATTTATTATTTTAAGGGAGTAAGAACAAGCATAGTATACAATCACGGATGATACAAATGATATCAGCTGAAAGACATCCAACCTGGAAAGCTGAGAATTAACACTAGAATTTCATTACAAAGTTCATTAATCTGGAAATATCCGAGGAATGCATTAAATAAGGAAGAGACACTAGATAGTCAGGAGACGTGCTTATCAAAAAGTATCATCATCCTATATTAACTTGGGGATAAAGGGAAAGAAAGAAAGGAAAGAAAGCAAAGACAGAAAAAAGATAGAAGAAAAGAGGAAGAAGGACAAGACAGGATGAAAGAAGAGAAGAGGATTTCCAAAGGATTCACCCAGCAACAACGACAGCATTAACCAGGCACATCAAACGGGTATTGAGCCACCAATCCCTCTGAGGCCCTTTGCACGTACGTATCTAGAGTCCGCCACACCTCATTAGATATAGACGGAGAGAGGTGAGCATGATCAACTGACGTATGAGCACTACGCAAAAAAGAAACCCATGCCCACCAAGTATGATAAGAGACTGAAGAAAAAGATTTCCACTCCATGAGAATTACTTTGACCGCAATAGTTAGTAAAAGATCCAATAGTTGTAATTCCATGGCATCTAAGGGCAACGGTACCGAGGCCGCCAACGGACCTAGAAGAATTAGTGGAAAAGAGAGTTGAAACTCAATATCAAAGATAAGCATGAGGTGTTTGTGAACTAAACCCCAAAAGGGTTGGAGAAGAGAGCAATTAAAGAACATATGCTGGAAGTCACCTGGTGCAAGACCACAACTCCAACAGAGATTATCGTCCTTGAGATTTAACGCGTGTAAACGAGTGGGAGTCCAGTGAAGAAGATTAATAGAGAAAAACTTAGATTGCATTAATGAGGGGGCGATTTTATTACGAAGCGAGAGCCTACCAATATCTTGCCAAGTGTCCGAAGAAATATGATCAGTGACTTCATGCTCGAAATGACGTAGCCATTTTTGCTGCGTAACAGTTTGAGTAGGAAGTGTCGAGGATGACAAAAATTTATAAATCCTAGATGCTACATGACCAGACTTAATCCATAGGTGAAAAAGCATAATCATGGGGGAAGAAGGCTGAAGCTGTATTCTAGCAAGTGCTACCTTTATCTTAAGAAAAGTATAAAAATCTAAATTAGATAGAGAAAATTGCTGGGCCAGGGTAGAGAACGGAAGAGGATCATTATTGGAATCATACAAGTGCTTAACAAGCGAGATACCTTTCCCCGCCCAGTAAGACATCAAGTCTGGATCAATATTAATTTTAATTTTGGAGTTGCGCCAAATGGATGACCATCTAGTTTTATGCAGCGGAATCGCCACTCTCATGTCAACTTTGCGAATCGCAGCAACCGTATCCAAAATAATAGATCTAGAAAATGGAATGAAAAGGGTATGCGTGGTTAAAAAAGAGGCAGTTGGAAGCGGAGAGGCCAATTCCTGTTCTATTAGCAACCAAGCTGGAACCTGCATAAAGGGAGAGGAAAACCAGAGCGCACCCTGGGAGGCTAAAAAAGCAGATTGATATTTTCCCCAATCAGGAAGATTACATCCCCCCAACTCATGTGGTTTCCTCAAAAATGTATAGGCAATTCTAGCCCTTTTATTATTCCATAAGAATTTGGAGGTAATTAAATCAAGATCATGAAAGAAGGCATCAGAAAGCTTTACTGGAATCATAGAAGAGACAAAGTTAATAATAGGTGTTATCATCATTTTAAGAGTTTGGAACCGACCCCACCAGGAGATATGCTTCGGAGACCAATTATCTAAAAGATGTCGCACTTTAAGAATAGTTTGAGATTCATTATAAGTAACCGTGGCATAAAGGGTGGAACAAAAATAAATACCCAGATATTTTAGTTGCTTAGATTGCCACTTAAAGCCCGCCGAACCCATATGAGAGGAGAAGCAGTAAGCATTTAAGGGGAAAATTTCTGTCTTATCTCTGTTCAGTGTATACCCTGAAACCTTTGAGAAAATGGAAATGATCTCAGAAATAGCCGGGATAGCATGTGCAATATCATCAGAAAAGATGAGAACGTCATCAGCATAGGCAGCTACTTTTAGCTGATGGGAACCAAAAGAAAAACCCATAATGTCTGGATGTACATCAATCAGTCTAAGAAGAGGATCAATGGACAACAAAAATAAAAGAGGAGACAAAGGACACCCTTGTCTCGTACCCTGGCAAAGATTAAAAAAGGACGAGGTGGCCCCATTCACTCTTATGTTAGCCCTAGGTCGGGAATAAAGAGACATAACCATACTGATAAAAGAATCACCAAGGTTATGTGCACATAAAACAGCTCGTAAAAAAGGCCAGGAAACCTTATCAAAGGCCTTTTCAGCATCAAGGGCCAAGGCCGCCGCCGGAAGATTGGATCGCTTAGCGGCACCTAGAATATGACAGAAAGTACGGATATTATCACGTGCAAGACGACCCTTTACAAAACCTGTTTGGGAAGGATGAACCAATTGAGGGATAAAGGATTCTAATCGTTTAGCTAAGATTTTAGCAAAAATCTTAGCTTCCATATTAAGCAGGGAAATAGGACGAAAATTCTTGGGGTCTGAATGATCTTTTCCTTCTTTGGGGATTACTACAATAGTAGCATCGGCAGCAGAGCCAGACACAGAGCCATCCTTGATAAAAGCATCAAAGACCGATTGAAGTTTCGGAACAATCACAGATAAGAAGGTCTTATAAAACAAAATAGGGTACCCATCTGGACCCGGAGCCTTACCGGAACGAGTGGCTTTAATCGCGGAAATAGATCTTGACTTTTGACTCCAGAGAAGCCACTGAAGCAGTTGCACCGCTGGCGCCACATGGACAGTTTTAGGTTTACAGTCAGAAACATAGTGGATGCCTGAATTTGGAGTCCTGGCATCCTGCTGGTAACTTTTTTTTAATATAAAATACAATAGCAGACGAGCACTATCACCATAGCTGTCAGAGACTCTAACTATTTATTAATTTGGGGGAACGAGATATTTTGCATAACTGCAGATGAGTGTCCTGGAGCATGGCACTGGCTTGCTGTCAAATACCATGTTATCGTTGACTTGTGAGCTCAGGTAATTTGTTGTCAGTGATATGACTGTCGTGGCCCAACATTAAAAGATCAGTCAAAGGAGGTTGTCTTGGAATCTGCACCCTCTGGCCACCTTGACTCATTTGAGGCAGGAGATGCTCTTTCATGCAGTGGAAACATTGGTTGACACATTTGGTGACTTTAGTGGATCTTCCTTGGGTGTCACAAGCATACATTTGGAAGTGCCCTCATGATGTTTAAGTGCCAGAGGCAACAGACAGAGAGCAGCACAAGGGTGAGAGGCATAATCCCTGAGAAACTCATCTTGACACCCTTTATGTGAATAATTGCACTACTGCAAAGCAACACATTGATTTCATTTAAGGGAGAGGAGCAAGGTCTACTTCAAGTCAAGTGTACACACTGGTGCTCACCCTTATAACCTTGTTAGTAGCATAACACATCATACATAGAGACCTTGAAGAGCATTAGGCCAGTTCATTGATCTTCTTCAAGTGTCCTGAGTGGTTTTGTATGATGTTTCTAGTATGATTTTGATTCATTTTAGTGGCCTTAACACAGACAGCAGATAGTGCAGTTGGGTATTGTATGAATATGTTCTTGTAACAGTCTCATCAGCTCTCTGCACAATATTTGTCTATGAAAAAGAAGACTGGACATTGGGGAGAAAGTTGTATAGTTTTCTGGGTCGATCAGCATTTTATCAGCAGAAGTCCATCAAAATGTTATCAGCAGAAGGTCCAAGGGTGTATTTGAGTTTCATGATAAACTTCACTTCCTCATTATGTGACAGCCTACTAATATGTATATTAGGCAGTGCAAGGTTTGGAGATACCACGGGGGGGAAATCCACACATCAGATGCTTTTGTATTTGTTGGTCACCATTTCGTATGTCCCCATATTTACAAACACTTTTGAATGTGACTAAATGTGAGAAAGAGCTGCCATTCTGAATCAGATTGGGGAAAAGGAGCTAAGTGCTAAAAATATCTC
The DNA here is from genome assembly GCF_964204655.1 of Triturus cristatus. NCBI lineage: Eukaryota > Metazoa > Chordata > Amphibia > Caudata > Salamandridae > Triturus > Triturus cristatus. The sequence goes on from NC_140586.1 coordinate 576,300,432, forward strand.
ATAACGTTTTAGTCTACAGATCTGAAAAGAGCATATTTCCTCAATATGTATAGACTCTCTCATGCCGAAGGGAGAATGGACAAGTTATTTGCTGCTCAATGTACACACATATTTGCACTGTCCATGAACCATCTCACATATACAATTGTAATGTGTGGTGATCTCTTCTTACTAGCAGAGTGCCAGAAAAAAGCTGAAAGTTATCTTTAACTAAGCAACCAAGCTAAACCCAACTTATCTCTTTAATTTTGAAATCCAATGTATTTTGGCAATTGATAACATGCTCTTTTATGCAAGTACCATTGCAATATTACCTTTAAAGGGAATGTGGCAATTTCTGTAGGGCCCATCTGGTAGTTTTGATAGTGAGAACCAAAAGATGTGTGGAATGCTGGAGGACCAAATCATTGGACCCTCTTACTGCAAAGTAGAGAAATGGATTCAGAACTTGGTCCGGGGATGTGGATCCCATAGCCTTGGGAAGCACACATTTCTGACAGCAAAGAAACAAATGTTGTGGTTTGTTAAGCATTCTTACTTTTTCTAAAGCTAGTTTTGCAAATCATTAAATACCTGCATTTCACAGTTTCTATGAAAACAAATTTAAAAGAAAACAAACAAAAAGATATGGAGCCAAATGTTAGAAGGGTCAGTTGCTACGATAAGTACATTTGGGTGCTATGCTTCAGTTGCTCACTCATAATTGGAGAATTTCTTTGTTTATTTGATTTTGCTTTGTAATCATAGCATTGAACCAACTCACGTTTTATAGGGACATTTTTATGTTTTTATTTTCTCTTCTGAGATAATAGTCAAATACAGCAGCAGCCGCTCCATTAGGGCGGAGCAGCGCCGCCCCCGTCACCACCAGTACATAAAATAATAATAAAACAGGTTTTAAACCCGTTTTATTATAGTTTTATTTGAATCCCCTGGACCCGCACCCAGGACTCTGACAAGGCTTGGGGGTGGGGTCCAGGGGATGACACTGCTGGTGGGGTAGTGGCGGGCCCTCCCTTCACTGCCTTTGTGTTGTTTGGATGGCCGTTTCAGGCTGGCCAATCCCCGCATGTACAGTGAAGCTCTCTCCAGTCTCAGCTGCATTGTTGGGGCTGGAGAGAGCAGGCACAGGCTCCTAGTCTGCCTGGGAGCACAAGTTGCTGATGTCCATGCCAATCCTGAAGCTGCTCTCATGTGAGCATAGCTTCAGGATTAGCCGATGGGCACGCTGGGAGCCTGTGCCCAGCCCCAGAGCCAGAAGCAGGAAGAGCCGATGTGCGGGAGGCGGCGGCTGCGGCAGCAGCGTTACGGCAAGTTTATTTTTATTTAATTCTTTTACCCAAACTCTCCCCACCTCCTTTCTCCAGCCCGGCCCGGCCCTCCACTTTGGCAGGGGACAGGCCGCTAAGGTAAAGTGGCTACCCCTACACACGAGACGCACCACGACACAAGCCTTCATCACCAGCCGACTGGACTATGGCAATGAACTCTATGTAAAAATCACTACACACCTCCTACAGAGACTTCAGACCATACAGAATGCCCCAGCCAGACTCATCCTTGGCCTTCCTCGATGAATCCACATCAAACCTCTCCTCAGGAAACTCCACTGGCTCCCCGTACATAAGAGATGTTAATTCAAGCTGCTGGCCCATGCACACAAGGCTCTACACAACCAAGGACCTGTTCAGATTAACCACTGCCAGAACTTTTACTAACCGTCGAGACGACTGCGTTCCACCTCCCTTTCACTTGCTCATACTCCTCGCATCTACCCAAGCAGAAGTGGCGGACGCTCCTTCTCCCACATCGCAGCAAAGAACTGTAACAGCCTCCCCACGCACTTCCAGAATTCTGAAAGGCCCTCAAGACCTGGCTGTTCGAATAAGCCTCCGGGACCTGCAAGTGCCTGGATACCCTATCAGTTGATTAGCCACACTTTGTAAATCCTAATTGATTGAATAGGCATAATTCCATTTAACAGAGGTTGTTATTGAACATATGTACGTGTGTGTTTGGTGTAGGTTACATCAGTAGTCCTTTGATCTGCTCTTCTGGTTATCACTTAAGTTGGTAGTTATTCATGAATCATTTGCACTTGCATTTTTTTAAATGGAATTTGTCATAGTCTGTGCATTCACATATCTTGGGGAGCTAACTCTCCATATTTTCATTTCTGTACAGATGCACCTTTCATGTGACTGGAAAACATGTAACCTTGTGATAATATTTTCTTAAGAAAAGATCTTTTTACGTTGACCATAGCACATTGACAGTTATCATGTAACCCCTGTCTGGATACAATAACGTTCCAGCACCTTTGTTTTGCCCTAGCCCAACTGCTACTTGAACAAATAACAAAATATGATGAAGGAAATGCCTGCAAAGGTATTAGCCACTGGCAGTCAGACTGGCCACATTCGTGTCCATTGGCTTTGCCCACTGCTTCAAGACAGGCAGGGTGAAACCATAAGCAAACCACTCCAAGTCCTTCTCCAATAGGAGCAGTCCAGCAGGAGCTGCCAGACCATGCCCCCCGTGAAGTAGAACAAATCCAATTCCAGACCACTTTCAATCTAGTTGGGCCTCATCAGTGAAGTGAGCTTTGATCCTGTGGCAAAGTGAAGTTGGGGCACACATTTGGGCTCACTCATCAAACTGTGGGTGAAACTGTCGGGGTCACAGCGGTTGCCATTCCCCCGACATCCTGTAAACACACACAAGACTGCCGGGAGACTCACTTCCGGTTGGAAGACGAGCCCCGGTCTAGTTCTTGCAGACCACTGAAGCACTTCCGGGGGAAACGCTTTTAGCCCGCGCTTCCCGCCGGCTCTGTGCTTCAGATTTCGCCAGAGGCTCACGTCGAGTGGGAGGATTCCTGTTACCTACCGTTGTGTGAGCACCAGTCTACAGTTGCTGAACGCGTAGGAGCGTTACCTTGTGTTCCGGGTTACCGCGCTGTAGCGGTAACACATGCGGTTTCCTGTACACCGCGCTGGAGCGCTTATCTTGTTATAGCTTTTTGAGTTTTAGTTCACCGCGCTGAATAGCGGATATTGTTTGTCTTCGCTACCGCGCTGGAGCGCCAATCACTTTGTTTCGTCTCACCGCGCTGGAGCGCTGACCTTGTGTATTTTGGTTTCCGCACTGGAAACACCAACAGGCTTGTTTTCCTTTTTTCCAACAGCGCAGACGCGCCACCTCTTAAGTTATAGGGAGTCAGAACCTTGCGCAATCCTTCTTCTATAGTGACTAGCGCAGGAGCGAGTCATCCATCAGTTCCTCGAACCTTCTCATGCTGGGGAACGCCCCTGGAATATTCAAATCCGTCTTAAGCAAGTTGAAGGCCTGGATCAGCAGACACACCGGTGAGTCCTGGCAGGATAACGCTTGTGTGTGTTTTAGGGAAGGCTTGATAAGGGGCGGAAACAGGGGATCTTACTTAATTTCATTCTTGTTCTGTTTTCCAGTTGCCCCGGGGATATCCTGCGCAGCACCTTCCACGCATTCCCACCTCATTCCCGTTTTCTGGCTCCTTTCCTTGCGCCCATCTCATCCCTGTTGGGTCCTGATCCCGGGAGAGGTCAGGTGGGGGCAGGGACGGGTGTTCCTGTCGTCTCTGCGGAATCACTTCGCAAGTAAAGTAAGTCTTGTGGGGTACCTGACAGAAACATTAAAACAAAACATAGGCAATGGATTAAATGCTCACTAAAGTCTCAGACCTGACAGTCTCTCTGGAATGAATTCTAGTCCATCATTCTTCTCACTGCTCAATTCGAGGTGGAAAGCAACCAAATGTTAATCATTCTTGGTACTGCTTTAATAGTAACAATCAAGCCCAAAGTGCCAGGCCATATCCCAAATGATTGGGTGTACCAGCAACTCCAGGTTGGTTTCAGCCTTTTTCGGGAACAATAGGGGAGGTAGAGTGTTAACCCTTTTGGCACTGTGGGAACGGGACTCACCTTACGTGTGGGTATACCCTTCACATCTAGGTCATTACATTAAAACAACGTAAAATGGGAGATGGATAAAACTCTCAACTCCTGACGGTTCCATCTGTTTTTTAACAGTGCACTACCCAGATGGAGAGGAACCATTTGTAAATCATTCTTCGTCCTGATACAATAGGAACAGCCCAGTGAAAACTGTTAGTCCCAAGGAGCACAAGCTTCCTCAGGACCTCCTTAGCCAGGCCCTGGGCTCAACCTGCACCAGTAGAGGTGAGTCGGCATTGTGTTTGGACATGCTCAGCATGCTTTATTATTTGTAAGATTTACAGGTACTGTGTTGATGGGAGTTTTGGTTGCTTTGCTCACTATACTTGGCTCTTGGAGGTTTAAGGGGAGTATATATTGTTTTAATAAATGCTATAGATTTTCTTTACCATAACTCTATTTTCTGATGATAGAATTTAACCCCTTGCCAAACAAAAAAACGCCGTGCATGGCATGTGGCTCTGTACAGCAGGCTATGGACACAAGAAGCCAAACCTATATCCACTGTACCCACTGTCTGGCCCTTCAGCCATGTGTGCAGCATGGCCAAAGTCATGGCCAGCCACTAGGGTGCATGCCAAAAAAGGTCACTAGCCTAGCCTTTGAGAATGCACAGTGGGGACTAGGCAATGGGCATGGCTCTTGTACAGATGTTTTTTTCCAGTCTTCATACCATCCACACCAAATACACACTTCTCTAAACTTTGTGCAGACTTCAAGCCTTCAACCAAGTCCTGCATCCTACACAGTGTAAAGAAAACTGTGTGATGTATTTGGCTGTGCACAGAGGGTCTATTTGCAGTACGTGGCTTCAGCCCCATACTCCACCCAGTCTCCACAGCTACTGATCCTGCTGCTCAGACATTTTTTCGACCCAACAGTTTTAAATTTGTTTAATGGTTCTTTTGGAAGCAAGGATCCAAAGTTCAGATTTTTTTCTTGGCCAGGCTCTTCATTTTGGTGCCAATTCGGATCCTGGAAAAACCTGGTACGAACCGTCGGTCGGAGCGTTTTCTCCGCCCGACTCGTACCCGGTAAAAACACCATACAAACTTGCAAGTACGATTCGTACAGAAACACCATTTCCGTACGAGTCGGAAAAAACACCGACCGACAGCAAAATCCATATGAATGTGATCCGGGACACCGCGGACGTGACGTCCAGACGGAGTTAGGCATGTTTTTACGTCCCAGCAAGTACGATTCGTACCGACAGCAGTCCGGACGGCAATATTTTTACGGCACCCAAAAAGTGCCGGAAAAGGTAAGTACGCCGCGATGCGAGCGGTATAGGGGGCCCGGTACGCGCCGTCCCCCCCCAGCCCCCGTATGTACGTGCCGTCCCCACCCAAACCCGCGGATGAACGCGCCGTCCCCCCCAGCCCCCCGTATGTACGCGCCGTCCCCCCCAGCCCCGCGGATGTACGCGCCGTCCCCCCCCCAGCCCCCCGTATGTATGCGCTGTCCCCCCCAGCCCCCCGTATGTACGCGGCGTCCCCCCCAGCCCCGCGGATGTACGCGCCGTCCCCCCACCCGTGTATGTACGGCATGTACCCCCACCCGTGTATGTACGGCACGTACCCCCACCCGTGTATGTACGGCACATACCCCCACCCCCGTAGGTACGGCGCATACCCCCACCCGTGTATGTACGGCGTGTACCCGCACCCGTGTATGTACGGCACGTACCCCCACCCCCGTAGGTACGGCACGTACCCCCACCCATGTATGTACGGCACGTACCCCCACCCCCGTAGGTACGGAGCAGACCCGCAGCGCTACGCGCTGGGGGTCCACGCCGTACCTACGGGGTGGGGGTACGTGCCGTACATACACGGGTGGGGGGACGGCGCGTACATACACGGGTGGGGGTACGCGCCGTACCTACGGGGGTGGTGGTACGTGCCATACATACACGGGTGGGGGTACGCGCCGTACCTACGGGGGTGGGGGTACGTGCCGTACATACACGGGTGGGGGGACGGCACGTACATCCGCGGGGCTGGGGCAGATGGCGCGTACATACGGGGGGCTGGGGGGGCAGCGCATACATACAGGGGGCTAGGGTGGACGGCACGTACATACGGGGGGCTGGGGGGGACGGCACGTACATACGGGGGACTGGGGGGGGTGTTCGGCGCGTACCGGGCACCTGTGTGGACCTCGCCATGGTTGCTATAGGGGTTCGCTCCGGACGGTCTTTTTACCATACGGTTGTACAATCGGACAGACGGTACGAATCGTACTTGCGTGCTTGGACTTCAGTTTTCAGATTCAGACGTAAAAATGTCCGGGGACGTGTCGGACACCTTTTCCGACCCGAGGACGTGTCGGGGAATTTACCCAATGCGATTCCTATGGACTTTTTCACGTACGAATCGTACTTGCCAGTTTGTACGGGACTTGTACGATTCGTACGGTAAAAAATCCAGATACGACTCGTACGGGGAATATTTTTCCAGGATCGGAATCGGCACCTTTGTTGAGCCTCCAACATGGTTTTCATAGAAATATGCATTTCCTCCAGTTTACTTACATCACCTTATTTTTTCTGCAGCATCAGATCCACGGATGTATCAATGACTCAGGCCCAAAATGGAAGCGGGATGTGTGGGTTCTATGAGCAGAATGTGGAAATAATTCAATTTTTGGCAGTGTCTGTCTCTTTGGCACTACATTCTCGGAACATAAGATGCTTACCTTGCATCCTTGTATCCTCGCATTTCCTTCTGCAGTACTTGATCTGCAAACAATCGAAGATCCCTCGCCACCCCTTATGGTGGCCTATGCAACACTTTTTAATCAGCACTAGCCAATTTTAATGCCTAGATCTTTTAACAGCCAATGAGAAAAAGGCTCCCTAAACCATTAATATTTGTTTAATTTTCAAAATGATTCTTCTCCGATCTTCCTCGGATCCTGATCCACAAATAATTTGTAAATTCAGACTGAAAGCATACAGAATTTTAAGCCTTCTTTGCCACCCAACACTATTTTTTGTAATGCAATATTTTGAAATATATGGATTGTATTGATTTGATGTATATGAAACCCCAACAAGGGCATGCTCTGAATTAATATATTCAAACACATTTGGTAGAATACCAATCAGTGTATTTTGGTGTGGCAAACTTCAAAAATATGCATGGAGGCTCAGAGATGTTTTAAGGCATGGACAAAGTGGTCTCTGGGCCAGGGCCCCAGCATTTCGGAGGGGCCCCCTGCCCCTGGTACAGCCAGCTCTGTTCTGCAGAAAGTCTAGCCCTGAAGACCTTGAATAATTCTTACACATATTTTTGTAAGTACCATTTTCCTTGAATTGATTTTTAACATTAGTGGCATGTGAAAGTCTATTACAGACATTTTGCAGAGAAATGTTGTGTTTATGTTTCATGCAACATTCATTAAAAAAAGTTTATTTTAGATCAAAACCGATCACATATGAGAAATGGGAGGGTGTCACAGAGATTATATGCAGTAACATTAGTGAGCTGGTGATGTGTTACAATACTGAAAACACAAATCACTATCCCTGAATATTACATATAAACATATTTAGAATTTGGACGAATGTGCCTGTGCACTGTCAGTGACCTGGTCAAAGAGGGCATAAAAGAGTGGAAATTGGATCATAAATTCAAAACAGTTCTGAACGAGGCCCCCAAAATACGTTTGGCCCAGGGCCCCCAAAATCCTTAAGATGTCCCTGTGGAGGCTTTATTGCCACTCAACACCATTTTTGATTTATACCAAACCCCAACAAGGGCATACTCTGAATTAATATATCCGCACAAATGTGCTATATTTCAATTCAGTATATTTTGTTGGAAGGGACTGCAAAAATCAACAAGTGACTTTATTTACCTCCGCTTAGTTTTGTTCTTAAGAGAGCTGTACAAATCTTGACATACAGAAGCTAAACTGAAAACATTAATTGCCTGTCAAATTTTGTGCTGAGTCGCCAACCAGAGAAAACATTTTTAAACGAAAAGTACAATGTAATCATAAATACAGAGTAATTGTGACTGACTTTGTAATATACAGGCATACTTTTGAATAATACTGCAGTAGAGTCAGACTCCGATTATGCTAAATCTGGTCCAGATTGGTCAAGGGTGGGAGGGAATCAGAGATACAAGAGACACAAAACAAATATTTTACTTATTTATCTTGGAATTTCACATATGTAACTTTAACCATGAAAAACAATAGTACCTGAAGGAAAACACAGCACCTTTGCCAGGCATATAGGCCTCCCCTCTATTTGAAGCCTTTCATTGGATTTATTTTCATTTCCATTTTGGAGAAACAAGTGAAAAACTAACTGCACAATAAATATGTCTCTGTCTGGTATATAAGCCATAAAAATTACCCACCTTCTCTGTCTTGCCCTTTGGTGAGGAAGGTAATTAGTTCAGTGGTTCTTAACTATTTGAAATCTGTGAAACTCCATTCAATCATTACTAAAATCTGGGGACCCCACTGAATCATTTTTGGAATCTGGGGACCTCACTGTCTTATTCCTGGAAGCCAGGGATCCCGGCCTAAGCAATTTCGAAAACTTGAACCGTAAAACAATGCACAAAAACACAGGAAAAAGCAATTTTAAAGAGATTGTTGGAAATGTTCTAAATGCAAATGAGGCCACCCATCGTCCACATATCTTACTACTGTCATGAACCTCGCCAGTATGTTTCGCAGAGCCCCAGGTGTCCCCAACCACAGGTTCAGAACCCTGATTTATCTGAGAGATTTCGATTTTGATATCCTGTGAACTTTGTCAAAAGGGCCAGGTGGGTTGGAAGAGTGCTTTTGGTTCGACTCGGGTTCTTAAAGGAATTTATCTATTACATTTTTATTTTTCACTGAAACAACTATATGTACTCCCACACAGCTTTGTGGAATGGCAAGGATGGAGTTGTTGCCTCCTCCTTTGCTTTTCTGCCCAGTGGAAGGTGGAAGTGCCCCATATTTGTAAACACTCCCAACCATACCGTAGGGTCAGGAGAGTTGTATTACTGCACTTTTTCAAGCATAGGGAGTATTTGGAGCACTCACCAACTCACAGATGCCCTGGTGCAGTCTGCAGCTACAAGCAAGGCACTGAGATGGATGCCAGCCATCACTCTCCATCTCACTCTCAATATTTGAAGGTCAAGTAGGTCTTGACAAGTGACAACAACCTAGGTAAATATTCTTTTTTAGGTCAAGCCTAGAGTCAGCGCGCAAGCGCTGCTCTAGGGAAGATCTGTGGTAGTTCAGTATGTGAGGGAAGCCCCGCCCACTCCCCGCTCATATTTTTCATTGGCTTGTGTCTTTGTCCTTCCTAAATGCTGCCTTCCGCTTGGATTATAGGCTTGTTAGTCCCTCCTATGATGGCCATGTCATCATTTGTGTAATTCCATGGCTACTGGACCCATTACTTCGAGTGTTGCACGGTGTGTGTTATTTAGATTGTGAGCACTATTTTCTTTAATGCGGTTCTCTTACTGCCCGTGCTTTCTCCTCCTTCCCGCAGTCCGTGCCTTCTCGCTCCCGCCCGCACTCCCGTTGCCCGTGCCTTCTCCTCCTTCCCCCGCACTCCAATTGTCCGTGCCTTCTCGCCCCTCGCCCCGCCTGCACTCCCGTTGTTCGTGTCTTCTTACCCCCCTGCCACCCGCCCACGTAAATGCGAGTCCTATTGAATTGCAAATGCTTGTTTTCTTAGTTTCTGTTCAGTTGTTATGAAATAAGGGGAACGACTACCATTGAAAGATGGGCGTGTAAACAACGGCCAAAGGAACTAGAACGAACCTTATATGTTAGGTCAACGCTTAATCCCTGACGATAACTATGATACCGGTATAAAGATCACCAAAAGCGGTTAAACTACTTCCTAGTGTGCCGAATTTTCCTTTTGCTCTTTTGTTGTTATCCGTTTCAATATGCTTTCTTAACCTACCGCTGGACCTCTAGACACAGCAAGAAACTGTATAAGTGAAATTGATTTGTATTGGGCAGCCATGTTGGAATGTAAAGACAATTGGTTACACGAAGTAGCATCTCAGTTGATGTATTCCCGCAAATAGCTTCAAAGGCTCTTTTATCATTAAAACTTCTATTGCTATGACTATAATAAGAAACATGATTAGGATAGTGATAGATACATGTTTTGAACAAAAAGTTAGTAAAAACAATAAATACAACAGTAATAAAATACCTAGTAGAACTAAAGCTTTGATCAGATATCGGTAATCCCATTAAACGAGGAATAAAATCCGGTACGTAATAAATATTCATGGTTATGAAGCAGAAGGTCAGCGTTCTAAGATGGCCGACGTGGTTTGCTATGCCTGCTTTAAAAAAAACAATGTATTCTCAATCATATTTCTTTTATTTTGATTACAATATGCGGAACATGGATTGACAGTTCCTATTCTTTTACCGCATCTTGCTGGCTGGTCACTCCCTGAATAGTCAAAGGATGAGCAGACTGGAGTAGTTTCAGGCTTTTTTTGCTTTTGGTATCTGTGTAGAACTTCCACTCACTGGGATAAAAAAAAATGCTTAGTAATACTGTAAATGTAACAATGTACCCAAGGCTTTAAGTGGGATGAAAAAATGGCGGGTCTCTCAAAGGGGCATTGCCGATTTAATTAAGGGCATGGCTTACAAACACCTATGCTAAAAAAATATGTGCTTAGCATAGTGTGCCGCCCGACTGGTAAATTTGCTGCTCTGGGGATTGCATCCAGATAAACAATACAAACAAGTAACATTCCACCTAGAATAAGCAAGTGCTATTAGCTTTGTCAATGATTGTTAGTTGCATAAGCCAAATAAGCAACAACTTTGGCTTTGTTGTATATAATATTGAAAATGCTTCCGTTCTGAAATGATGAGACTGTTAAATAACTATAAGGAGTGTTTTCACCAGCTCAAAGCTTACTTGTTGTTTCATTGGTCGGCGAGAGTCGTGGCAAGGAGCTGATATGTCCAAGATCACATTGTTTGTTTAACTAGTTCAACTTTGACTTTTGACTTTTGACTACATCAAAGCTGTATTGTATGTGCACTGAAGGACGCCCATGCCTGCAATGCCGTGATAGAAGAGTGTTGTTATGAAAAGGTCAACACTTCCTTCTTGGTGCATTCAGACAGGGAGGGAGGGACCAGTTTGCCTCCAGGGCCCTGCATGATGAGTCTGTAAAAATGCAGAGGTTAGCCTGAGATCCACACACAAGAGCCGAAATTGACCTACACAAAATGCATTGGCACTGTATGTGCATTGTGCTCATTTTGTAGTCCCGGAGACAAGATCCTGCAAGCTATACCCTTATCTTCATAATTCCAAAACGAGGGCAATCCATCTTGGCTGCATGGTGTTTCAGCACATTGCAAGGTAGTCCATGCAGAGGCCTTGAGTCAGTGTAAGGTTCGCAGTGAGCTTCAGAGTGCAACCATCATGGTATCATTAATGATACAGTGCAGAAAACTTCAAGTAGAGGCTCAGCCAAGGCATTACTCACTTCTTGGAGATGGGAATCACTGTCTGGGGGTTCTGGCACTTTATAGACCTCACCTCGTCTGTCTCTCGAGGAGGGAAGTTCCAGGCCACATTGGTTCTATGTGCGTTTATTCTGGTGTCACAACACTACAGCTGGTGAAGAAGGTGGTCGTTGAACCTGGCTGCATACAGTTGTGTCGACAGTGGTGCCACGTCGAGTGCTCCATTGCGTTAGAGCTGCCTTGCTGTGCCGCGACCCGGGAGCCCACCCCTGTTGCGTGTTCTATCCTGTGCAGGCGGCCGTGTCTTCCGATTGCTGCAAGTTCGGACGCGACCTAGGAGCCCATCCTGGTCGCGCAGGATCCCTGTTGTGCTGCTCTCCCATTGCAAGTTTAGACGCAACCCGGGAGCCCACCCCGGTCGCACAGGATCCCTGTTGTGCTGTTCTCCCGCTTTGCTGTCCTGCCCCCAGGCATCTATCTGAGGCATGTTGGTGTCTGTCCTGGCCCCGGTGGCTGCATCTGCTCACTAGAAGGCACCAAGTGCCTGTTCTGCCTGCTGTGCGTGCTCGCTGGGTGGCTCCCACGCTGCAGATGACTTCTGTTTTTGCTTCTGGCCTGCACTCTCGCGAGGAACGAGACTAACCCGGCGGCCATCTTGAGGTCAGGCGCCTCATCCAATCCCCTGTCGGAATTCTACAGCGGTCATTTTTAAGTCAGGCATTTCCCTGGAAGTTCATTCAAACTGCACATAAACTTACCTAAACAACACCTCCTATACGACAGAGTAGAATACATGTTTTCATTCATCATGTTCATGAAGACTGTCAATCCTGGCGGTAGTTGGGCGTCCGTATGCTAGCTGTTGTGCCCGGTGCATTCCTGGGTCCCTTGTTGCTGCTCCTGCACCCTGCTATGCGTGCTGTCATTATCTACTTTGCTGCATCTGCGCCAGGTGACAGGTGCTTTGAGGCTTCCTGTGCTCAGATACCTACCTGCCGCTCATTTGGATAACACTCCACCATGTCTGGTTCTCCATCATCAGACAGCGCCATGCCTCCCCTGGTGCCAGCACCAGGCCGGAGTCCCCTACATCATCGTCCCAGACAAGAGGCCACAGACTTGCCATGTTGGGAGGCCCCTTTCTACGCCCGCCGGAACTCCTGGTTCTCATATCTGGGGGAGGAATGGGCCTTCGCTGGCAGGAATGGATAGAAGATTTTGAGGACTTCATGAAAGGTTCTCATGTGACTAATGAGGATCAACAACTTATTGCACTATGCAATTTAATTGGGAAAGATGTTGGACAGATTATAAAGGAACTTTCGGGGGATGCTGCATCATCCTACGCGGATGTGCGTGAAGCACTGAACAGAAAATTTCTTCACAAAAGAAACATTGATTATCAACGTTGCACCTTCAATCTGGCATCACAAGAAAAAGATGAGTCTATGAGAGCATACATCACGCGCCTCAAACGTTTTGCCCATTACTGCGCATTCGACTCTTTCACGACGGAAGACGCTCTTTGCTTGTGAATCATCGAAGGAGTCTTTACGTAGACGCCTTTTAAAGAAAAGTTACTCCCTTGATGAAATTGAAGAAATGATGTGAGTCAATGATCAGGCAGAAAAACATGCAAAACGAATAGAAGCTGGAAGAGGTGAAAAACAAGAACAAGCATTCCGGCTCCAATCTCGTAACACAGACGGGTCTTCAGCTGCAAATCAACGAGCATCGAGGTCCAAGGTTCATTCTCACCATCCAAGTCGTCATCACAGTCCCAGTCGGACTGACAAAAGACAGGAGCACCAGCATAAATGTTATTGCTGTAAGTATGATTTCCCTCACACCGAAACATGCCCTGCATTAGGTCAAAGATGTAGGAAGTGTGGCACAGACAATCACTTTGAGAACGTTTGCAGAGCACCTCGCAAAGACACTCACAATCAAGACAACCCAATACTCGCCATCATGCCAAGGCAGTGTGGGACTGCAGAGACCCTTCCACCGGCTCATCACAGTCCAGCCTTCGCTCTCACGTCACTTACAAATCACGATGCTCAGAATCTCAAGAGTCGAGGTCGCCTTCACCAGTATCGCAAGACAGTCATGAATATGTCTGCATGGTCGCGGATCCTGACAGGCTAAAAAAATACCCGCGACTCCATGTTCAAATGGGAAAACACATGGCCAAGTTTGTACTGGACAGTGGGGCATCCCTCAACTACATTTCAGTTGCGGAATACAATAAAATGAATCCACAACCGCACCTGCACAAAGCTGCCCTGCGAGTATATACATGGATGTTGAAGGAACCTCTACCTTGTCTAGGACAATTTCAGACTGATCTCACATACAAAGACAGAACCATTCCAGCTCACATTCAGCCTTCTAACCTTGCCCACGGCGGAACGACTTCAACTAGTGGAAATATTGTATTGAGTGGATGACAAACCTTACATAGTTCACAAGTTTACAAAATTATTCGAAGATGCTCATTTTAAAGTTCGATTGCACATAAATGAACGTGTGACACCCATAGCACAACATTACAGGAAAATTCTATTTCATCTTTAGCAGTCCATGGAGGAGGAACTGCAAGATCTTCTCCGGACTGACATCTTTGAGAGAACGTCAGAACCCACTTCTTGGGTCTCTCCAGTGGTCATAGTACCAAAAAAGGGTTCACATGGCAAGGTACGTCTCTGTATTGATATGAGAGCACCCAATACCGCCATTGAAAGGGAGAGACACCCGGGACCTCACATCAGTGACATGATCACATCGCTAAATGGGGCGCAAATCTTTTCCCAACTGGGTCTCAATAAGGGCGATCACCAGCTTGAACTCGACGAAAAATCGAGATATATCACCACGTTCTCGACTCACCAAGGCCTGTTCAGATACAAACGGCTCAGCTTTGGGGTTTCGTCTGCAGCTGAGATCTTTCAAGAAGCAATCAGAAGGGTCATTCACCACATTCCCAACCCTCTCAACTACAGTGATGACATTCTCGTGTATGGAGCGACGATACAAGAACATGACAAGACGCTGGACCGGGTAAGTCAAGCTCTCTTGGACGCCAACCTAACATTAAATAAAGACAAATGCGAATTTCACAAATCCACATTGAAGTTCTTTGGACACATTTTCTCGGACGCAGGCATGAGACCTAAACCTGAAAAGATCGCAGCGTTGAACAATACCCCTCGGCCTCGAGACGCTGTGGATGTGCGTTCGTTTCTAGGCATGGCAAGCTACTGTGCACGTTACATCAAGGATTATGCCACTCTCAGCTGCCCTCTTAGAAAATTGACCAAACAAGGCAACCCATTCCAATGGATCACTAGATGTGATCAAGCGTTTCACTCGATTAAAGCTTCTGTTAAGTCAGCCAATAATCTCGCTTATTTCTACCCTCGGCGGAAAACTGAAATCACTGTGGATGCCAGTCCCATGGGACTTGGAGCTATATTGGCTAAGTATGACAGAGATGGTAATCAACGATATATCGTAGCTTACGCCAGTCGGAGCCTAACAGACAGAGAGAGAGCATACTCCCAGCCCGAAAAGGAAAGATTGGCAGTAGTCTGGGCCTGTGAACATTTCCACATTTTCATCTATAGAAAACACTTTACGCACATCACGGACCATCAGGCCCTGCTAACCATTTTTGGAAACCCCCGAGCCAAAATGCTTCCCAGAATAGAGTGCCGGGGCATCCGTCTTCAAGAGTATACCTATACTATCGTTCACAAACCTGGAAAAGCAGCAAATCCAGCTGACTATATGTCGCAACCTCCTAAATCAACCTCCAAATCAAATCCGTCATTAGTGGAGGAATACATCCACTTTGTAGTGGCTCAAGCTAAACCACCAGCAGTTCCTCTGAAGGCCATCCTTGAAGCCACCAATGGGGATGTCACCTTACAAAATGTGAAACACCGCATTTAGACAAACAGCTGGGGACATCTGGAAGAGGCCGGACAGAGTAAAGAAGTTGACAGTCATGAACTGCCCTATTTTCGACATGCGAAGGATGAAGTGCCATTACCTCAGATGGTCTTTTGCTACGAGACAAATGAATCATCATTCCGAAACAGCTGCGCCAAGGAGTTATCAACTTAGCACATGAAGGGCACAGAGGTATCGTAGCCATGAAGAGAGCGCTGCGTGAGCGGGTCTGGTTCCCCACCCTTGATCAGATGGTTGAACTCACACTCAAAGACTGCCCGCAGTGTCAGCTAGTAAGTTGAGAGGAGCCACCTGCACACCTACAAATGTCAGATTTGCAGGAAGGCATATGGCAACATGTCACAGTAGACTTATTTGGCCCGTTACAATCTGGCAAATACATTCTGGTCGTAATGGATGAATACTCACGTTTTCCAATTGCGCAAATTATCAACCAAAGCTGCCACCACCATCCCTGTGTTGGATGAAGTCTTTGCAGTGTGGGGTATACCGAAGGTGGTGAAAAAAGACAATGGCCCGCCATTAAATGGGCAAGAGTTTGCTGCATTTGCCAATCACCTCAATTTCAGACACATGAAGATCACTCCCCTGTGGCAACAGGCCAATGGGATGTTAGAAAGATTTATGGCCACTCTGAAAAAAACCATCCAGCAAGCTGAACTTTCAAAGTTTGATGTTCAAGTGGCATTAAATGAGGTATTACTAGCATATCAAACCACACCACACAATACCACAGACAGATGTCCCTCAACCTTAATGTTGGGTCGCACGGTGCGCACAAGAATACCGGCCTGGAAAGAAATAACTAGTTGTACTTGTCAAGACTCTGATCATGGAGAATTAGCAGCAAGAGACAGACTAAAAAAGGATAAGATGAAAGAATACGTGGACAGTCGGCAGAAAGCTAAACTGTCATCTATTCCGGAAGGAGACTGGCTACTGGTACAGCAAGAACAACAAACAAAATCAGACAGTTAATATCATGCTCACCCACTGTTGGTGACAAAACAAAAGGGGACTATGGTCACGGCTGCTTCAGAGGATAAGAGAATCACAAGGAATGTGGCGCATTTCCAGAGATGAACACCCACTGGCAGAGAAGCGTTGGCTATGCCTGACAGTGCATTGAAGGAGGACGTAACTGTGATTGGAAGTGAGCACTGGCCCTCCATCACTCCTGGCGAGAGGGAGCAGTCGACTCAGGAGGTAGCCCACCGGCCGCAGCGTCTCCATCAAAGACCCGTCCGCCTCATTGAAGAACTGTATCTATGTTGTTTTTTCTTTTGTTGTGTATCCTGTTATAAAAAGACACATCTCAGGTAACTCAAGTTGTTTAAGAAGGGGGGAGAAGTAATGTTGTAGAATATGTAGGGACACTAGGACCGGCGCAGCACGTAAAGGTGGGAGGGGGGAAAGGAAGCGGAACAGGAGGAGCTAGAAACGGCAGTAAGAACGAGGGAAAGGAAGGAGGAAGACACATGTGGAATAAAGCTCCACTACCACCACATACCTTGAGTCAGTGTTGTTTGTTCTGGTGTCACAACACTACAGTTTTTACCAGTGGAATACAGGTTGTTATAACAAAATGTACATTTGACTAAATAGTTTTATGGCTCGGCTCACAGTTAGATTTTCGAATTTGGGCTGTTATGAGGCTGTATATAGGAAGGGTTCGATGCAAGAGTCTGCTCCAACAGTGTTCCAATGCAGAATCTCATACCCCATTTGTGAGCCGTTGGCTCTCATATACCAGAGAGGTTTAAAAAGCACATTTCCAAGCATTCACTCCTTTATTGGAAACCCTCTTTTACGAGACATTGGCACGTTGTATAAAGGGACGTGCTGTCCAGACTCTGCCCCTCCTTGCGTCAACCAAACCTTCAGATTTCATGCTTCTGGATTCCCACGTGGAAGTCACCACACTTGTATGTTGCCAAATCTACTGCCAGACCCATGATAACTGCTACATAGTCCATAGATAGGCTACTTTGCAATAATGTGCGATAATATGCTGCATGAATAAATATACTTATGAGGTCCCAAAGGTTAGACCGATTGCATTGCAAATGCTTTTTTTTATAAAGGCAAGGCTGTAGATAGTGTAGGAAACGCTCTTGACCCTTGGGCAAGCTAGACGAGGCATTCGTCACATTTGTCTACAGGTGTGTGGCATTTCTCTTAGACTAAAAACAATTACAAAAATTATGATCTTTGGTGATTCCTCTCCCGACATTTGTAAATGTTTCCAATGATCAATTAAATAGATGTTCATGTTTAGCGCTCTCTCAGCGTTTGCCAACACTAGCAGGGAATAAAAAGGAGCCTTTACTTCCGCTAATTAAAACTATTGGGTGGATAAAGGCCCCCTCCCCTTTTCTTTTTTTAAATATCACTATCCTTTTTTAAAAAAAATATCACTATCCTTTCACTTGTCACACTTGATTCACGATTCTCAACCAATACGCTCCGCTATATTAAAGCGTTGTAGCACACCAGAGATACATTCGGTATCTCTGGTGGGGACCCTATGATGAAGCATGTCACCAACCAGGTTGGTGAGTGAGGGTTCTTTTATCACCTTGTAGTGACTCCTTTTTCCTGACACATCTCGCCTCTTTTAAGGATACACTCTTTTGTTGTTTTGATGATATTGACCTAGGGGGACTAAGAGTGGTTCCTTAGTTTTTTCACCCTCTCTCTCCTGTTGTTTTGAAATATACCCCTATTATGCCACCCTCCAGTGGGAGGGGGGCATGAGCCTTACTCTGGTTGGTTGGGTCCCCCATATGCAAGATGGCAGGGGCTGAGAGTTGTGCTTCACTTCGCCTCACCCACCTGATGGGTTGGGTTGGCAAAGGTGGGCACACCTCCCTTCCTATCTTGGTTTTCCCGCTGATTCTCCCACCCAATGTGGGCATCAGATCCAGTAGGGGCCAGTTACTGGGAGCTGCAAATGGCTGGGGGTAGTTCACAAAGGAGGCAGGCCTTTGAATCTTCCCCTACGTGGATCCTGCCCATCCTCGGGTATGAGGCTTAGCACCTTGCCCCAGCATATGATCTGTTTCAGGACCCCGAGAGCAACAGGCTCTCGACCCAGGGGTTCAGAAACATGTCTGGTGGTGGCAGGTGGTGAGCAGCCACTCAGCCAGGACACTAGATTTAAGTCGCTTTTCAGGGAGCATCTCTAAGACACCCTCTAAGTGCATTTCTCATTAATCCACACTGGAATCTTTCGGGGTTTAATGTGCTGAGAAGTTTGATACCAAACGTCCCAGTTTTCAGTAAAGCCATTATGGTGCTGTGGAGCTCGTAATGACAAACTCCCATGCAATATACTCTTTATGGGATTACTGCACTTACAATGGCGAACAATTGACTTAGACACTGTAGGGGGTTTAAGGCTCATGCACCTGTACCCTCACCACTGATATAGTGCACACAGCTAGTGGGGTGGCTTACCTATGCCAGGGCAGTGGATTGTAGGCATGGCACACAGGGATGTGTGCCATGTCAACTCCTCACTTTGTTCTGCACCAAAACACGCAGCCTGCAATGGTAGTATATGTGTGTAAAGGTACAGGGCCTCTAAGGGTGATACAATAAGTGCTGCAGCCCTTAGAGGTCTTCCCTGGTCACAGTGCCCTTGGAATCTATGGTATCTTTTACAAGGGACTTACATGTAGTCAGAGTTGCCACTTGAGTTTTGCAACAGTACAGTTTAGGGAAAGAACCTAGGCTGTGGGTACCTGGCTAGCAGGATCCCATGGCCCTCTCAGTCAAAGCACATCAACACTAGGCAAAAAGTGGAGAGCAACCATGCAAAAAGTGGCACTTTCCTACATCTTCATAGGGGCATAATCCATGCTTTCCTAGGACAGGAATAACCGGGTCATAAAAAAATAAAGTGCACTAGTTATTCATCAGCTTGTTGACAACCAGAACATAGGCTACTTGTTACAACTGGATGATTCCATTTTGCCAGTAAGAGCGTATAAGGTGAGGTGCAATTGCAAAATTTAAGGAATAAAGTTTTTGCAGATAGAGGGTTGATAACATTTTAAAAAGGCACCCATTCTGTATTAGGTTTAAAATCTAAAAAAAGTGATGTAACAGAGCCCACTGTTACATTCTGGAATTCCTTGTCATGGACATATGCCCAATATTGATCTATAAATGCAGACCTAGACAAATTAGTTTTAACTGCAGAAGAAGGACTATATTCCCATAGCCCAATTTGTGTGAGCTGCTTTTGGACATAAGATAGCCATTTCATTTTGGGAAAACCAGCCATTGATATCACTTCCTCCAAGGATTCCCGGTAATCCTCCACGTCTCCAGAATATTTCAGCCTTCTCCAATAGAGCAACTACCTTAATTGGGTCTTGTGAATTATAGAATGTAGGGCCATATACCTTCTTAATAGTATTAATGGGGTACTACTCGGGAGGTTAGTCAGTGCTCAAAACGTTATTCACCGCTACTCCTAGGCTTGTCAAATTAGAAGTATCCCATACTTCAGCACCATACAAGGCACTGCCCTCTCCTTTAGCTCTATAGATGTTAAGGGCCGGGGATATAGATTTGATCTGGGACATTTTATAGTGCTGCAATGTTGCAGCAGAATGATGGGATGAATTTAAACAACTCATGGCCACCTGAGGGGCCCATGTCATGGACTTAGTGAGTCTGACCCCAAATAGTCAAACTCACAGACCCTCTCCAGAGGACATCCCCCCCACATTATGGAACTCTTGAATGTTTTAGGAGGGTTGAGGGTCATAAATTTGGTTCTCGAGAGGTTTATCGTAAGACCTCGCTCAGTGCAAAAGTCTTCCAATTTATTTACCAGTGGTTGGAGACCACAAGGGGTCTTAGCTATTAATAGGGTGCCATCTGCAAACAGCAGAAGGGTTTTTTTTTCCAGCTAGCCATGGGGCATCATTTAAATTGTGTTCCACATAGGATACCACATCAGTAAAATATAAGGAAAACAAAGTTGGGGCACGGACACAACCTTGACACACACTCCATTCTTGATCTCAATCCGATCTACCAACTCACCTCCCCTGCCCCATCTCACTTGAGCATAGGTGTACTGATTGAGGCGGACTAGCATGTTCAAGATATCAAGCGGCACATCACTATTCCTCAGCACATCCCTCAAGTTGCCTTTAGGGATTACAGCAAACGCCGATTTTAGATCAACGAAGACCAGTTAAATGTGGGCTTTTTGCATAACCACAAATTGCCAACAGATAAAAAAAAATCTAAAAATCTGGTCAATCTTCCCTCTTCTAAAACCTGCCTGGAAGGGGGAAAGAACATTGTGTTCCTCAATCCAAGAATCAAATTTTTCCAGTAACTGTTTGGCAAAAACCTTTTGGGTTGTGTCTAAAAGGCTAATGGGCAAATAGTTGAAGGGAGCATCACGTAGGGCTCTTTGGTAGATCAGCACTTTTTGGACCACCTTCCAACTGGAAGGTACCATGGCCCCTTATAAAATATAATTTGCCAGTTTATTAAAATAAATGGTCCAAGTCTCAACATCAATCAAAAAAAGGTCTTCTAAGATCCCATCAGGACCCGCTGCTTTGCCTGGTGCAATATCCTTGATTGCCTCCAACGTATCCCTCATCACACTCTCAAGAGAACTTGTCAAAGGGTAAGCTGTAGCATTAGGCTGCATTACTACAGCCACCTCAGAGCTTTTGTGTAATCGATACAGATCCTACTAATGGGCACGCCAGTCCTCTGATGGAATTGTGTCTGATAGGGTTCTTGAAGGAGTATCATGACCATTTGCAACCAACTTCCAAGAGGTTTTAGTATATTTAGATACAGCTGCCCTGTGGATGTTTCCCATACCTTAACTTCCCAATCCCGGAATGGTTTTGCTTGAATTGCTTTATATTCCTTCCTTTTCAGTCTGAGTGCAACTGATTCCCCCGATGAAGTTCATTCTTTTTATTTCTACACAACTTGTTGTACCAAGAACGCTTGGGATTACTATGGGTCTTTGTCATCTTGTGACTACAAGTGAAACATACACCCAAAGTTTCAAATAAGCCCTGATTTATCCTCGTCATACTAGATTTCCAAAAATTGGCCCCAAGGGAGTCGTTTAGCCCATTTAGTTCAGACAATGCTTCTCTAAGGACCCCATTCATACAATCTCTAGTTAGTTAGTTGATTGTGAGCTATTTGACCCCATTTAATCCTGCACCTATCATTAGATGGAAGTAAGTGAGGAGCAAGCACTATTGGAACATTTAACAAGGGATAAAAAGGTCATGTAATGTACAATAGAGAGCATCATGATAACTATAATCTCATAAAAGTATCCTAAAATCTGCCACATTCTTCCAAAGCTGAAGTGAGACTAAAATATAATCAATTCTAGTGGAGCGTCCTGAGTGATTAAAGTATGTGTAGCATTTAGATCAGAGGGGAAACAGTCATTACATGCCCTCAGACCACATGTCAGAGTAAATGGCAGAAGTTGGTATGCAGCTCCAGTCCATCGCTTTACAGGAGCAACGTTAAGGGCTGGTATCCCCCATTCTTCATCTTCTTTACTTATGGGGAATCGTGCACCCAAATCACATGGTTCATAGGTAGTATTAAAATCCCCTGCAATGATCACATTATCGTGGGAATCAAACATGGCCCTATGCTGGGCAAGATCCCGGATCGTCTCAGTTTCCCCACCACTCCTAACCATCCTGTTATAAACATTGTACAAGTGAAAAGTGATGGAGTCATTACCAGTAATCAATATCACCATAATATCTTGTGAAATTGGAGAGAACATCTGTATTTTGGCATTAATGTTTGTTTTAGCCCAAATAAGGAGGCCATCTGATGTCCGGCCCTTCCCAGAACTACGAGCAGCTACATAACAAGTTCTGAAACCAGATCTATAAACTGGTTCAGTAGTCCAAGTTTCCTTGAAAAAGCAGAGATCAAATTGGTGAATGAAAGTCCCCCATGACACGTCCTCTAGCTTGCTCCTTATCCCTGCTACATTTCATGAAAGCGTATTAAAATTACTTGGAGTGCATATGGCTGGATTAGAGAGGGTGGTGTCTATAAAAGTAGGGGTGTTATAAGTAGTATTGGGGGGGACAACAGCTTCTAGGGTATGAATATCCTGATGAACAGCATCACAGGCTGAACGCAATGGGCCAGGGATTGATACCTCCTTCAGTCAGTCTACCATGGGAGTGCCCAAAGGCTCAGCTTGATCGTGATGGCTACCTTTTGATAGAGCTCTGTGAGCAGCGGGATTACATTTAAATCTAGTCATTGGTGCTACAACCAGACAGTGCCATAGCTCCATGCTCACTAGCTCTTCAACTAGAGGTCTTGACTTCAGCTCGAGCCTAATAGAATCATAAGTACCTGATGGGTCTGAAGAATCAAGGAGTTTTTTCACATCCAAGATGTCGGCGTGGATAACTGAATAACACTAGTATAAGGACCGTATCTGGTGTGTTACCTGTATGGTGGAAAGAAGTCAAATGTCTGACTAACATCTAAAACCATAGTAGTATCCATATGGGCTAAGGTGTCCAGGGCAATAGGCTGGTACAGCAAACTGACAAAGAGACACTATTATGGGCTGGATTTTGACCAAAAAAACCTAGGTAGAGGATCTAGAGGATGAGACCTAAAACAACTGGGCAATATAATGGAAACCGCATGCCTCATAAAATTTCCCAAACTACAACATAAATTGGAGTTATCTCAGCTGCAATATTATAGGTACTTGCTACACAGGCATTCTTTAGAGAGCCCTTGTAATGACTTAAGAGGGGTACAAGATCACTTCCCTTTCGAGGCAAGATTACTAATGGTGGAAATGGGAAGGAGCAGTTTTTCAAAGACAAACCTAACCATAAGGAATAACACACCCAACAACATGCAGGTATTATGTAAAAGATACACAAGAAATTAGGACAAATTTAAGATGGGTAATGTGGTAAGGCTTTCATACATGTATGAAAAGTTTCTTCACAATCTACTTTCAGAATCTTATTGATAATATTACAAACAATATATTACAATGTGCATGAGGTGCTGAAGCAAGGCAAGCAAGTTTATACATAAGTCATGGGAAGGTGACAAGATCCAACACTTTAGGTTGGCGATACACCAAGAATTGATAGAAGTGATGAAAAGTCAAATATCGTTGACCTGGCACAGGGCAGTTCGGGGCATATAGCAGGACATTGACCTTACCGAATATAAATGGATGCAAACAATAGGGCAGTGAGACTAGCTCAGATCTCACTACAAGGAGAATGGGATTTGATTGGTGCATGCCAGTGTAAACATCTGCTTATGAAGGTAGAGGATGCCCAAAACAAGTGGGGGGAAATATGGTGAGGTTTGGAAAGACAACTAAATAGTCCCAAATAGGCAATTCTGATAAAACAGGGGTTGAGTGTGTACATGATGATGAATGAAAAATGTCCACTGGCATAACAGAGGAATGTCACCTCAGTATGACCTTTTGGTTAACCTGTATTTTGAATATAGAACTCCAAGTATATGACCCGAGTAACTTTAAGTCAATCCTTTATACTGTTGATAGTCAAGTATCAAAAAACTATAAAAAGCATATTTAATAAACACTAGTTCAAATGCATTACAAGTGCGAAATTGACCTATTTTGTAAAAACAGCATTATTTGTTTGGATGCACACATGCCATAGACAAATGTTGTACAAGCCTACTGACTTTGCAGTTGTTTTGTTGAAGGACGGAGGTTTTATGCATGTTCTTAAAAAAAGTTACAATATAGTTCACAGCTATTCATTTACCATGTTGGCATTTGCAAACAGGGCATTGGGGCAGCTGTCATTTGACCCAGTCTTCCTTGGCCTTCCAGTTTATCAATGCATCAGCTTGAAGGTGAACCCTTGAAAGTATAAACACCGAGTAACACTTTCACTAAGGGTGTTTTCTATGGTTTGGTAGAGCAAGAGATCTGAACTTTAGGGTGTCACCCACTGAATCAACCCACAATCACCTTACATAATTTAGAGGGGGATCCACCACGTATGTAATGACAATGCCACTTGACAGTCAGAACATTTTGACCAGCAGTTATCCTGCCACTGGCCTGCCTTGTTCCTGTGTCTGATGGTGCATCCTCTTTCGGTAGACTTTCACAGGTTAGTTTTAAATGCCTGAGACCACCATGCACTAAACCGTAGTCCCAGGCAGTAAAAAAAACAATTCCCCCATTGTGCAGAATGAAAATGTCACACTTGTCAGGTATATTTGTTTTCTTCTTCACAGGAAAACCCCCCAATTTGGGGATGTTATTTCTGTACAATAAAAAACATGTTGCGTGGGTCACTATGACATGGTGGCCAACCTTGCATATGCTTCTGCTTTAGCAAATAAAGCAGAAGAGAGATGGATGGTGATCTGCTACGAGGCAGGCAGAGTTTGGGGTCGCTGCATGCCTAGCACACTGGCAAAACCTGATTGGGTCTTATTAACACCATATCTGCAATTAATTGAGACAGTTCCAGGAAGAATTTTTAAGAAACCTCATAAATGAATATTGCCGCTACATCACTACACTAGAATTTGCTGAATAATGCAGCATAAACCTCAATAGCCAAATGTTGGTTCTCACCTGTGGGATATCTGACTCCCACAAATCTGAATATGGCTATTTTGGTGTTCCCTCCAAAAAGCCATTTGGAACCCCACCTTCACAGTGCCTTTGAGTACTGCCATTAACACATGGGATTCTCTTAAGAGAGGTTTACAACCTTCAAAAGAGGAGACAGAAAGAGGACAAAATAACACAAGAGCACAAGCCACACTGATCTAATACCGGCCCCTTCCACTTTCTGGTTTGGACTGGTGATGCATAACTGTAGGCACTTGTAGTACGTGGCAGGAATGTGCGAGTTGAGACATGAGCAGTCGTGAGCAGGGGTGGTATGTGGCAAGTGGAGAGGGCTTACCGCCAATGCCTCCGATGCTACAATGAGATTAGCCACAGCTGCAGCCCCCCAACCAGCAACCTATAGAACACAGCCTGTAGCCCGCCCACCGCGGCGGGCCGCTACTGCTACACCAAAAAGATGGAGCAGGGGAGCTCGGAAAGCCCGGCTAGAAAGCCCATGGTGTTTGCTCCCACACCTCACTATCTTAAGCGGCCACCAAAAACCTCAACCACGCCTTCTCTCATGTTCATGTTCGCTGTATGCGCCAAATGCAACGTATCCAATCCATATGCTGTCATCCCAATCCATATGCCGTCGCCCCAATCCATATGCCGCTGCCCCTATCCATATGATATCGCATTTCGCAACAAGCAAACTGGACAAATAGAAGCTAGGATCAGAATCATACAAACAAATTAAATGTTTACTGTTCCAAATGACAGCTTGGAGCCATTCGCAAACTGTATCATGAATCTATATTAACCAGACAGCATATCAGATAAATTACAAAAGAAATGGTAGGTGTAGGAAAGTGCCTCTCCTTTGTAGGGTTACCCTCCATTTTTGCCTGACATCTGATGCAACCCGACTTGATGTGCCCTGGGTCCCTGCCAATCAGGTTCCCAGGGCCTGTGTTCTTTCCCCAAATTGTACCTTTGCATCCACAAATGGCATATCCCTGGCCATAGGCAAGCCCCTTATAAAAGGCCCCATGGTTTCCCTATGGCACTGTGGCCAAGGTAGGCCTCTGAGGGCTGCAGCACCTATTGTGCCAACCCTTAGGGGCCCTGCACCTTAACCCACACACCTTAACCCACACTCTTGGTGCAGAGAAAAGTGAAAAATCGACCTGGCACACACCCCTGCATGCCATGCCTGCAATCCCCTGCCTATGGCCTAGGTACATCACCCCTCTAGTAGGGTGCCCTAGTCCTAAGGTGAGGGTACAGAGTCATGAGCCCTGTACCCCTACAGTGTCTAAGTCCATTTTTAGACATTGTAAGTGTAGTAAGGCCATAAAGAATATATGGTCTGGGAGTTGGTCACTACGAACTCTACAGCTCCATAATGGCTTTACTAAAAACTGGGATCTTTGGTAGCAAACGTCTCAGCACATTAAACCCACTCTGATACCAGTGTGGGATTTGATGTAAAATGTGCTCATCTTAGGGATGCCCTCCGAAAATCATCCAGCCCTGGTGTGATTCCTTAATGGCTGCCTGCCATTGCTACCATCTTACAGGTTTCTGGACCTTTGGGCATAGGGCCTCTGCTCTCTGGGTCCAGAAACAAAGCCCATCCTGGGCAAAGTGTCATGCATCGTACCCAGGATGTGCGGCGCCCATGAGGGGGTAAGCTTCAAAGGCCTGCCACCTTTGGACGCTGGCCCTGCCTTTTTCTGCCCCCGGCAACTGGCTCCCACCAGTTCTGATACCCACTTGGGCGGGAGAATTGTCGGGAAATCCAAGTTAGGAAGAGAGGTGTGCCCATTGTTGACAACCCCACCCCTCAAGTGAGGGAAACGAGAATGAAGTCCACTCCATCCTGACAATGAGGGGACTCAGCCAATTAGGAAGAGGCCCATGCCCTCTCTGACTGGAGAGTAGCATAATAGGGGGTGTACTCACCCGAGGAAGGGACCCATTGTTCCCAACCTACAGATTCAAGGAAGAAAGAAGGACTAAAGAGCTGTGCTGACCCAGGAAGAAACCGATGACACTAACTGACTTGGACCCAGCCTAACTGGCCTGTCCCAACCACGACCTGCCTACAGAAAAGAGACCGGCGTGTCAAGCAGCGGCAGACCCCCAGAGCCCGGAGGACCTGCACTGGCACTCAACTACAGACTCTGTCTCCTGTGAGCATCGGACTTGCTCAAACCAAAGACTAACCCTCAGAGTCTGGACTCAGTGATTCTGGACCACTCTGCATCAGGCCGACACGGGTCGAGGCTGAGTGGCCCCATATTCCAAAGAGGTCCCCCCAGTGATCCTAAGTTAGGATCCGGTGGCCTCTGACCTCCCACAAGCTTCAAAACTAAACCTGCAGCCTTTACTTGAAGGGTCCCCACGACCGAAGATGAAAAGACAACTGTTCCCTTATGCAGCTAGGGAGGGAGAAATTATGCATCAGAGATGTGTAAATTATGCGGCAAAAAAACCCAGAATTATATGATGTAACGTGGCACTTTTTATGATACTTTTACATTATTAATCAGTCATTTTTACATTTGTTAATACTGTCTAGGCATTGGTTGCACTTCATTAGTACCAGTTTAACAATAAATATAGGAATAAGCAACAAAAAGTGACCGGTCTACCTTTGCAAAGGGCCCTCCACTGCATAGCAACACATTCCGCTGCGTGCCACACTGGTATACAGCATGGTTATAAATCATTGCCAAAACTGGCAATGCCAATGATGTACAGCAAGAACAAAAAGCAATGGCAGAGCTAATAGTCTAAAAAAATAGATCAATAGGCTTTGTCATTGCTTGTTAGGTCTCGGCACAACACCCTTGTGATTCTGAGCACATCAGTTAATCTTCCTATGCGTGAAAAAGAAGAAAAAAAAACATATGACATTTGGCAAAACAAATCCTATCACATAGAGAAAGCAATTGCTGCCATGTACACGTCTTAGTGAAAATCCATTTGGAAGCAGATAACTTCTATTTTTACAGTAAAAGCACATAACATATGTTGTCACAGTAATCATCAATTTCAGAGGAGAAAAGGGCTTCTTTGAAGTGCATGTTGCATAGTAAAACAAACCAAGAAATGGCAAAAGGTTCAACAAGGACGACAGGGAAGAAGAAAAGATAAAAGTAGTACCTCAATCGCAGCGTGAAAGAAGAGGAGGTGACAGCACACAGCATGTGCAAATTAAAATGCAGCATAAAAGAGTGACAATAAAGTCACCATATGTCAATTCACGGGCAGGTTGAAAGCCCCTTGTTGTATACAATATTGTTTGCAAGTGAGAGTGCATGCAGGGCATGCCTTGTTGCAGGCAAGACCTAAAAAGAGGAAGAACTGCTCCTCTTCACAATTGTAGAGAGGAAAACCCAACCCTGTATATCACAAATGAAATACAAGGTCCTGGTACAAATCCTCCAAATAACTGCATTCATTGATATTTATGCATCATTTAATGTGATATACGCAACTTAACATCTTGAAATAAATCCAAAGCTAAAATTGACAAAGACCAAAACTTCTCTCTCTGTGTAGAGATGATTGGATCCACTAGTGTGAGCTGACATGTTTGAGAACCTGATCCACCATTAAAAGAATCAAGTGAAAAAAAAAAAATCATCATCAGACAAGGTGGCCGATGAAAACTCTGCTCAGTGCCAGCCACTGTGAAATTGAGGACATACTATACAAGTTACAACATCTGTTCACCAGACTAGTCTACTTGAAGACGTCCCGTAAAGCTCAATGTTAACACACCAGTCAGATCCACGACTCTACAAAATCATCATATTTCTTTTCGAATTCGCTGTAAGTTAGAAGCTGAAATAAAAAATCTAGAGGAGCAACTGGTGAGGGAGAATGTTTGTCCCCTCGCTGGGTTTTTCTGATTATGGTCACCATCAAACCTTTGCAACTGGGTGGTCAGAATTTACATTGATATGCAAATTCCAAACCAAGCCATTGAGTAAGGGAGACAACTGATGCTGTTGACAGCTGACATCTTTGATAACCTCAGTGGAGCAAAATGTTTCATAAAACTAGACCTCGGCGCAGGTTACCACCAGTTATACCAAATAAATCCAGTCACCACATAATCACGTTCTCCACTCATTTGAACCAGCACTAAAATGGATGGCTAACCTTCGAAATCTCCTTTGCCAGCAAAGATTAGAGAAAATGTAATATGTTTAGTGCAGTCAATATAAGCAATTACTCAGTGGCCATATCATCCTTTAGGAACAACATAGTGTTCCCAAGGCACTATGAGGGGCAGACTTGTGACTTTCGAATTCAAAGTCCCCTGAAGGTAGACTATTGAACTGAAATATTCTTCTTTTTAAGTGTACTTCCAGCCTTAAAATCATGTCCTTTGCTTGCTTTTCATATTTTAAATTAAAACTAAAGATTTTATTATTGAAATTATTAACTGTGTCTTACAACGTAACTGTGTTTTACTATGTAAATGTATAAGTTATTATCCAACGGTCATATTATCTTTTAGGAATAATATAGTGTTTCCCAAGGCATTATCAGGGGTAGACTTGCTGACTTGATGGCAGATAAATGAAGTGAAATGTGCTTTGTATAATAGCATTTCCAATCTCAAAGCTGTGATTATCCGTCTTCTTACTATTTGTCATATTTTAAAAATGTAATCGTAAGATTTTATTATTGGAATTATTAATTTTCTTACTATGTAAATATGTATTATTTTGTACAACTTTTATTGCAATGGTTTTAAGTAACCTCACAAGTGTTTGAATACACTGAAAGTTAATGTGCTTTTTACGGTCCTTTGCCAGGTAGGTATTTTAAAACTCCAAAGGAGAGACACTAGCAGGACACAATGGTGGCATGATTATCAATGATGATATCTTATTGTCCAAGAACACCACAAGAGACTGTAAACTGGCCTGCAAAGGCTTTCTCATTGTGGATTGACATTTCACAAAAAGGAGATGATCCGGGCATAAGCTGAATGTGATCTGAACATTATGTGATAACAGGCAAATACTTTTATCTCCTGTGACTTAAAAAAAAAAAACTCACCTTGTGTAATCTAATGTAATCTGGTGCTTATATAAAGTGCTTTAATGCCCTTGGGCCAAGTTGATGCTACATACAAAACTGCTAAAAAAATACAGATTTCATAAAGACACACTGCGTTATTTAGAATATATTTTCTCAGACAAGGGAATACATGTGTTCCTACAATATCAATAATATAAAGACCACCTCAAAAGATACAAAAACGAAATCGCTTCCTTGCCATGGCCACCTACTGTGGCAAATTAATCCTAAGTTTTATCACCATTATTCAGCTGCTGGCAGACTTGCCAAACACGTGAACAAATGGGCACAGTCAAACTGCCTTAAAAGTTTGTTCCACAGAACAAAAGATGCCATACTGCAAAGCCTCAGTTATGATGCCATACTTCACCTTGACCAAGAACTCTGAATTAGTTGTGGATGGCAGCCTGAGCAGGCTCAGCGTCATACTTCTTCTAGAATAAACACATGGGGTATTGACCAACATCACTTTTGCAGGTGGGTCCTGACGGACAAGCAATTATGATACGGTGGTAGGCATGAATGATCGAGTGATGGTGCTCAAATTCTACATGTATCTGACAGTTATGCATTCATGGTAGTCCCATGAATTCAAGGCATCACTCCACTACGATTGAAAAGTGGAATTTGCAGTTTTAATCCTACCAATTTGTGATACAGTACCACCCAGACATTAGCAGCCAGACCGACTACCACTACAGACACCCAAGACACAAAATATAAAGCCAACAATATGGAGGAATATTTTATCCTAGACATAGAAGGGCATGGCCGAAGCCCATGAACTGAGAATAAATAGGGTTAACCACAAACCATGAGGTCTGGTTCAGGCAGCCATTTTAAACTTGTGTAAACTCTTTAAATGCTAAAAGATCAAAAACATAGCTAATTATCAGAAATCTATGAAGACTCTAACATGAGATCTGTAAAATAGACAACAGGATTGTCCTGAGAGGTGATCAAATCATAGTACAGAAGGCACTGATCACCCAAACTCTGTAGCTTGCAGACCAAGGACACAATGGAATGGTATAAGGCCTGCCTATAGGAGAACATATGTGCTGAGGGACTTGGCGAGAAGGCTGAAGACATATTAAGCTAAGAACAACTCTGTCGAGCCACTGGGCATTGGAATTATCCCACAATAATCACAGGCGAGGGGTGTGTAGACCCCTGAACCAAAGACAAAGCCGACTTCTGTGTCTTGTCTGATGTCCTGTATACACTGGTGATGATGGACTCCTGCAGCAATTTCCTCACTATCAAAACTGTCTCATCAGCAGCATAGATCAGAGTAAAACTGATCTATCCAAGGTCTTTAAGACTATTGATGGAGCAGGAAAAACTACATTTTGTATACCTCCTCTATTTTGCTTGAAATGAATTACGTAATCATTCTAAATATTAGCTGATACTAATTAGTTTGAAGTGAGATATTATTAACCAACCCTTACACCTTGATAAACACAAGATACACGTGGGACTAAAATGCTAATTGCATGGCAGAACAACTACATTAATTAACTGTGGTAGGCAAACTATCTTTAGATCGTGGTGAAATAGAGAATTATATGATTTACGTTGCTTTGTGATGGTTTGTGCTTTCAGTACTGCAGAATGGTGAGTATTATTGCTTATAATGTTGCTACAAGCTAGGAAAATACTTATATACATTGGGATTAGAAGGGGATTAAACATTAGAATCTTCGTTTCTATATTTTGATTACTGTTATGTCTGTTTTTGCTTAAGTTGACATTCGGGCCTGCTAGGCCGCAGTGCTTAAAATGGAGCTCCTGTGATGCCGCCGTTGTGTGAGCGCGAAGACTACTGTGCAGAATCGGATGGCTCTGGAGATCTCCGAGTGACATCAGCCCCTACGACATCATGTTCCTCGTCAAGGATAGGAGCATGAAGGGTTGCCAAGTGATGGACGGTGTGAACCACCAAGGAGACAATGGAAGACCTGTACAAGGAGGCTTGCTAGTTATTACTTTCGAAACTTTTGCCTGTGAACCGAATCGAAAAACATACATTTTGCGCCTTGCTATGCCAAGTCTCATGGAAAACCAGTTGGTCCTGGGAAACTTTAAGAATTTGCAAGTTGACCCGGACTGGCAAATCGGAACAGTTTCTACCCCTAAATTGTTGCATGTTGGGCTGAAGTAAGAGGGAAAAAGGGTATAAAAGACCCTCATCTGACTAAGGGGGGATTCTCTGGGCTGATCGTCTATGGCGTTGGGTCTACGTTGAGCTGATGAAGATTTCCATGGTTTACCTTGGGTTTCTTTGATTTTCGGGAAGTTTTTTCATCTGATGGTTTGACTATTGCTGTGGGTCGAACATTTTTTTCCGAAGATTGTAGCAGAGACTTTGCAAAATCCTCTGTGTGATCAGAGGGTCGCCAACATTTGATATTTGGTAATTATAAAACCCATTTCTAAATCTATGTTTATTTACCAAAGGGTAGATTTTCTCCTTGGAATAAGCCAAATTATGTTATAATCTGTAGTGCCTTAATGCTAATGCAGAGCAAATTAATTATTAGATAAACAAATTTGGATTAATCAGAAATGAGTTTGTGTTTCTTTAATTGAGTACCCAACTTAATCAAATGTTTCCTAGGCTTTAATTGGGCTTTAGCTGGTTCTAAATCACCATCAACCAGTCCAACTAATTGGTCCGTCGACCAAGTGGTGGAGTGCCTTGATGTTAAGGTCAGGATTCTATAGGTGCAGATGTATATAATGTATATTATGTAAAGATATTTAATCCTGTTAGGTAATAAGGTTCCCACATGTCCAGCGCTTTTTCTCATGTGTACAGACTCGAGTGAGACAAGGGCGTTTTGGTGTTATGGGACCCACCAATGAATGAGTGTATGGATGAGTGGTTGTGATGACGAGTCTGCGACATAGGGGGAATATGTAAATTTGCCCTTTTCCGCTGGAGCAGTTTTCTTGGTAGCAGAATGATGGTTTTATTGCATTGGTTTGGTGATTATTGATTTATGTTTAACACTATGTTGAGTTTGTGTTACGTTTTATGTTGTCAAATGTTTTAAAGACTTCCGGGAAGTAGGAAATTGGTTGCCCTGTCTGCAGGCAGGGGGAAATGTGTGGCAAGTGAAGTCACACAGCACATTGTCTGGTTTCAAAGTGGTAACATCGTCGTGTGTTATCGGTAGGGACATTTTTCCGTATGAATGAGTGTGAGTGAAATAGCAATAGGTTCTCTTGTGAAACTCTGGCCTTAATTCTCAGGCGCATTGTAGTCTCCACATGTGTTTTATCCCCAGAGAAACGGGTTAGTCTTTTCGCTTGTTAGAAGGGTAAGGTAGAGGAACGTGCTACTTTATCGGTGAAACTGAATAAATTCTGTGGTAGGGTAGAGGTAAGCGCTGCCTACTGGAAAGACAGAACTCTTGTATAAGTGGACAAAACTATCTTGTTGGTTTAGCGAAACAGGCAATGGAGATGTTTTATGTTGTTATTAACAGATTTTTATTAAGGGAAACGTAAGAAAAGGTTTGCCGATAAAATTTTGTAAAGGAGGGGTCAGCAAGAGCAGGAGTAGTGAGAAAAGCTGACGTCAGAAAGACCGCGCTGGGATTGGTCAGCTGTAGAGAGACGAAGCTTCCACTGATTGGTGCGTTAGTGTAAGTCGCGCTGGGTGTGGAGAATTGCCGGTGTGACGTAGACGCCCAGGATTGGTGCATTAGTGTGAGTCGCGCTGGGATTCGACAGAATACGGTAAAGCCGTGAAGGAATTGATTTGCAAAGCTTAGTGGAGTAAGGACGTTGTAAAACAAAAATGATGTACTACGATCCACCTGAGAAAGAGAAATAATCATGGTTTGGAAAAATAAAAGGCCTATTTAAGAAGGATAAGCCGATTGTGACTAGGGAAGGACAGATACTCCCTCCACCAAAATCGCCTGCATCCTTTATGGTAGCAAAATATGGTTATCATACATGTATCTGGTTGGAGAATTGGGCAAGGTATACCAAAGAGGATGGAGTACTAGCATTTCCAGAAAGTGGTTTGTTTAGTTTGGCTGTATTACGAAATCTCAGAGAAAGGATGATGAGGTTAGAACCGAAACCCAGACCTACCAAATTCGAGGCTTTGACTGAATGGGAAGAAGAGATGCATGAAAGGGAAAGGCATCGGCGTGGAAGAAGGTATAATTACATGTTTGGTAGACATTGTGGTCAAGAAAGTCATGATGACAGAATGCGAAGATGGCGGAATGCGAATATGACTGATGATATATTTCCTCTGAGAAATGCTGAAGAGACGAGTGGCAGGAAATGTACGGAAAAGAGAAATAACAATGGGTCAGAAGGTTATAGATATGGAGTGAGTGACTCAGAAGATGAAGTGCTGGAGGACATGTTCTATAAAAATCCACCCCCATATCAACCGAATTCCACATTAAAGACGCCGAGTGCACCGGTAAAAGAAACAGAAATGAATAAAGATTTTGAGCAAACGCCACCTAATTTGGGAAAAATTAATCCATTTAAAGATTCTGAAATGCCACAACCCGTTAGAAATGGAAATGAAAATTCAGCCGAGTTAGCTAGAACTATATTGGAATTAACCGAGAAAATTAGAGAGTTAACTAAGAATATGGAAGCAGTGACCGTACCTGCAACTATAGGGCCGGTGATGCCTGTCTTTGATAAACAGAAGGATAGTGAGCATTGTTTAACAGTTCCTTATATTTGTGGTAGGGAAAAGAGACCGAAAGAAGTGGTTCCGGAGGGACTGAATGGAAGAATATGGCTGGAACATCAGGGTTAAGTACTCCTAAAAATGTAACTGTAAATCAAAGTCCAGCGAGTAAGACACTTATGACAACAGAATCAGCAACAGAAACCCCAGAGAGAATAACGGATAAAATAAGAAGCAAGACAACCCCTGTAGGTCCCACATCTGAAGAATTAAGTGATTGGTTAAGAAGTTTACAGAGAAAAGATACAGAACCACAACCTTTAGATGTAGCGAAATTAAAGGTAATATTAGAAGAATTAATCGTAGGAACCATTCCAACTGAAAAATTAAAAGCATATCAGGATGAGGAGCTAATGTTCCTCTGCAAAAGTATAACGTAGAGAGTCAGAACTTTGCATGAAAAATTATAAGAGGCAGCGAGTGAAATGGGAATTGATTTTGAGAAAATAAGGTCATTGCAAAAACCATATAGGGTAGACTTTTCCGAAAAGGATATTGAAAACTTGAATACTGCAGGGAGATTGACCCAAATTAAAGAACTGATTGCCTTGCTACGGAAATGGGGTCATGTGGATCGGTGGAAAAGTAGATGGTTCTGAAAAAGAGAGGAAACTACAGATAAGGCTTTCTCAGCATTCCCGGTGAGAGCAAAAGAGCCAGTGGTAACAGAATGTCCCATGAGAGAAATCCCAGGAGGAGGTTATGTGCATGTCCCTTGGACATGCACCAATGATTTCCCAAGGTTAAGAGAAATACCAGTTAAATGGTACCAATAGTTAGAAAGGTTTGTCAAACTTTCAAAGGTGTTGTGGGTAGATCTGAACGGTCTTTTTGATATAATTGTACCTGCAGATTTATGGGCAGAATGTAAAATTACAATAGATTGGCCAACGCAAGAGTATCCTAGGGATCGTAAGACAGGAGCCCCTGATCCGGAAGTAATGAACAAATATGATCAGGTAATTACCTTTTTGAAAAATAAAGTACCTCCGAAAGAAACTGACTGGGTAAACATTGACAGAACTCACCAAGAGGCTAAAGAATCTGTTCATGCATATTATGAGAGGTTGTTGTTAGCTTTTAAGCAATATAGTGGAGACGAGAAATTGAGCGAAAAGGATCTGAGTCATTTTGTGTACCGATTTGTTTATGGTTTAAAGCCTGAGGATAGTGAAATG
The DNA here is from genome assembly GCF_964204655.1 of Triturus cristatus. Taxonomy (NCBI): domain Eukaryota; kingdom Metazoa; phylum Chordata; class Amphibia; order Caudata; family Salamandridae; genus Triturus; species Triturus cristatus. The sequence continues at coordinate 576,336,549 of NC_140586.1, forward strand.
ATTAAACAACATACAGTAGATTGGCAGAATAAAAAGATAGATGAGGTGTTACGACATGCAAAATATTTTAGTGATGAAATTGAAGCCAAACAACGTAAATTGAGAGAAAAGGCAATGTGGGCACAGGTTAAGGTAGTTGAGCGACAAGAAGCCCTGTTGAGCGAGCAAGCTTATGGCATGGGCCAAGCTAAAAAAAAAGCCTTATATTGGAAAAGAAAAAAGACAGGTCAGCATAGAGGAAGCTGAGAAGAAGTGGCCATGTCATAATCGCGGAAAATTAGGGCATTGGAAATCCGAGTATAAATTGCCACCAAGAGCTAAGGGAGATAATTCATCATTGAATCCGCAAGTGCAGATTGAGGTGATTTGCCAACCGCCGCGACAGCAGCAGGTTGTTGCCCAACAGTGTCAGGTGCCAAAGCCACCTTTTTCTCAGCACGTTAATCCTCAGAGATACAGTAATGAGACAGGGTTCTACACCGAGGAACAGGTAACTAAACTACCGAGCGCTAGTGCTGTTTCGCAGTATTGACTGCAACGCGATGAGAGTGAGCCAGAGGAGAGATATTGACGGTTCCTAGGAGAGGAAGAGGAGTGCGTACTTGACGCAACTCTAGAGGTAGACCAGACAGGACCCTTTGTGGATGGAAAGGTGAATGAAGAGAACATTACTTTCCTAGTAGATACTGGTGCTACTCGTTCAACTGTTAGATCAGCTGACGTTAAAAATCTTCCTCTCTCAGGTGAAACTATCCAAGTAGTTGGGGTCTCAAACAAACTGATAAAAGCTTATCTTACTGATCCTGTAAAGGTTAACATAGGGAAATTCACTGACATGCATCAATTTGTCGTGTGTGACACTAGCTCCGTAAATCTGTTGGGGAGAGATTTGTTGTGCAAAATGAATTGCACTATTTTCTGTACCCCTGATGGCATAGCTTTTGAAAATCCTGATGAAGACGTACTGTCTAGAATGACAATGGCAAACTTAGAACCTAAAATCACTGAGGCTTTTGTTGTATTTGATCCGGAAGTATTGCCTCAAGAGTTGAAGAAAACCATAAAAGAAGGAGTAAATTACCCGAATAACCCTCAGTATAAACTAACACCAGAAATAATTGCAGGAGTAACGTCTGTAATTGACAGAATGATTGAACAAAGAATTCTGAGAGAGATAATGAGTAGTCCATGTATTTCTCCAATCATGGGTTTGAAAAAACCGAATGGGACTTTTAGGATAGTACAGGATTTGAGAAAAGTGAATACAATTGTTGTTCCATGCTGACCCATTGTACCGAACCCTTCGGTAATCCTATATCAGATTCCCAATGATGCAGAATGGTACACAGTCATTGTCTTGTGTCATGCTTTCTTCTCCATCCCATTGCACCCTGATAGCCAACATATTTTTGTGTTCCGGTTCAGTTAACGTATTTTGGCATGGTGCCGTATCCCTCAAGGGTATACAGAAAGTCCCTCAATATTTAATCAGATTCTAAAGAAGTCCCTGGAAGATTTAAAAATGCCAGAGAGTTCAGTGCTTGTGCAGTACATCGATGACCTATTGGTGGCATCGAAGACGCGAGAGGCATGTGTGGTGGATACAGTTGCACTGTTAAATCATAAGGCTGATGGAGGACTCAAAGTATCCCTATCAAAATTACAGTTTTGTCAGAAAGAAGTACAATACTTAGGTCATAAGATTGAGAAGGGTCTGACGAAGGTGACTGTGGACAGGATTAGAATAATAAAAAGAATGAGAGCACCAATGAAACAAAGAGAAGTCAGAATGTTTCTTGGGATGGTAGGATATTGTCGCCAGTGGATCAGCAACTTCTCGCTATTGCAAAACCACTGGTACGCTTAACAAAAAGTGATGTGAAAGATCCCCTTGAGCTGAATAATGAAGAGATGAGAGCTTTTAGACAATTGAGAGACAGCTTGTGTGAAGCACCAGCTCTTGGACTGCCTGATTATAAAAAGGAATTCGAGCTCTATTGCAGTGAGAGAGATGGATGTGCACTTTCTGTGTTGCTACAAAGGTATGGAAGATTGAGACAACCGATTGCCTATTTTTCAGCGGTGTTAGATCCCGTAGCTGTAGCTGTGCCTGGTTGTTTGAAAGCTGTGGCAGCCACGTGTAAAAGTTTGGAACAAAGTGAAGGAATTGTGATGGGATATCCTGTGAGAGTGTTTGTGCCCAATGATGTGGCAATCTTTTTGACAAGGAGCAAGACTCAGTTCATGACGCATAGTCATCTAACTAAATGTGAAAAGGTCATTTTGGGTGCTACAAATGTGAGTCTTGTAAGGTGCACTAATGTGAACCCATCGACACAGCTACCTGATGCACCAAACCGCGTCCGGACATAAAAAATGTGCCCCTGAAAGAGAGTGACTATGTGATGTTTGTGGATGGGTCATGTTTGCGAACTGGAGAAGGGATTTTGAGTGCTGCGTATGCTGTGTGTACTGAAGCGGCTGTGTTGGAAGTATCTTGTTTGAGAGGAGTACGATCTGCTCAAGTTGCTGAGTTGATTGCACTGATTAGAGCATGCAAGTTGGGGAAAAATTTGCGAGTCACTGTGGTTACTGACAGTCAGTATGGATTTGGAGTCGTTCATTTCTTTGGGCAGATCTGGTCCCAAAGAGGTTTCTTGACGTTGAGTGGAACTCCAATCAGAAATGCAGACTTGGTTGGAAAATTACTTGAGGTGATACAGCTGCCTAAACAAATTGAAGTTATAAAATGTGTAGCACATACGAAGGGAACGGACTATGTGTCAGCTGGCAATGTGTTTGCCAATAACATAGGACAATATTGTGAATGAAATCAAAATGCCTTGAACCGTAATAGGGAGAGGGAAATGGAGTCATGTCTCTTGCTTTTTACTAACACTGTGAATACATGGGATGAAGTGAGGCAGTTACAGGAAGAGGCAGGGGAAGAGGAAATGAAACAGTGGATAAAATCAGGATGTGCACCACGAGAGGCAGACAGCGTTTGGGTTGACCGTAATGGAAGACCAGTAATGCCTGATAGCATGATCTCTACCATGGCACGGATGTACCATGGGCAGGCTCACATAGGTAGGGATGCCATGATTAGACTTTTCAAACAGACCTGGTATAATGCAAAGTTTCGGCTTATAGCTGAGAGCCTTTGTCAGAGATGCCTTATATGCCAGCAATATAATCCAGGAAGAAAAACTGTGGTGAGTTTGGGAACCATAGGATGGGAGGGAGGCCCTTTCACTCGAATGCAGCTTAATTTAATTGAAATGCCCTCATGTAACAGGCTAAGATATGTACTGGTGATTGTCTGTCTGTTTTCATGTTGGGTGGAGGCTTACCCAGAAGGAATGATGGCGTTACTGTAGCAAAACTCCTACTGAGAGAGTTCATTCCTAGGTTTGGTTTCCCAGCAACGATTGAGTCAGATAGAGGGACGCATTTCCAGAATGAAATTTTAAAATTGATTTGTGAAGCATTGAATGTACAACAGAAACTACATTGTGCCTACCGATCAGAAGCTTCTGGAGTGGTGGAGCAGATAAATGGCACCATAAAAAACAGATTGGGAAAAATGTGTTTGGCCACAGGTCTAAAATGGCCAGATGTCTTGCCTCTCGTCCTCATGACAATGATGTCAATTCCTGATAGGAACACTGGTCTGAGTCCCCATGAAATTATCATGGGCAGAGCAATGAGACACGTTTTCATTCCTGTCAACAAACTACTGCCTATATCTGATGACTTTGTCTTGGATTATTGCAAAGGATTTGCTGATATGGTACATTCTGTGTTTCATTAGGTTGGACCAGATGTGACCACTCTTGAAAAGAAGCCAGCTCATGACTTGAGTCCTGGAGATAGGGTACGCATCAAAGTACACAGATGGAGAAATTGTCTGGTTCCACGCTGGGGGAAACCACGTCAAGTGATTCTGACCACAACGACTGCTGTGAAGTGTGCAAAGGTAAAGAATTGGATTCATGCCAGTCACACTCTTCAAGTCCCAAGTCCTGTAAATCGATCTGAAGAAGAGCATCAGGAAGCGTCAGATACCAGCTCTGAGTCAGAATCAGAAGAAATAAGAACCAGACAAAACCCAGGAGCAGCGAAGCGGATTTGAGTCAAATTGTGGGGCAAGAGAATATACCACTAAGACGACGACTTGAAATTTCTGATACCAGTTCTGAATCAGAGACAGAACAAGTGGGAATACAAGAAAGAATAAATGGGAATACTGGAGAAACTGAGCAAGAAATCTATGGTAAGGAAGTCCCAGTACAAGCATAAGAGAAATTCTGCCCGAAATCATAGAAATAGAAGGTGAGGAATTAGATACAGAGAGTGAAAGGTAAGATCATTGCGGAAGACCCCCGAGGAGGTGTAGGGACAACACACACCCAGGTAGAAAAAGGGACAGTTAGTCAGCAGAAAGATTGCGTGGAAGAAACACGAGGAGGGATAAATGTAGATAGTGAACATGAGGTCCTGAGGATAAAATCCAAGGAAAGCAAAAGCCAGACTGATACTGAATCTGAAGAAAGTGAAAACAAAGGGGAAAGAACTTTAAGGAAAGGAGCTTGGAAAACGGAGCGAGAAGGAAATGGAGCAAAATTAAAGAGGCCGTCAAAAGAAGAAATTTGGCCCAACAAACAAGTGAATGAAGTGTCTAGTCAAGAGACATCAGAAGACACTGATCAGAAACACTTCCAAGGAGCAAAGAGGATAAAGAAATCGAACCAGAAGTACAAGTCACCGGAATGGACATATGTGGCACTTCCTGATATACAAGAGGAAGCAGATAGCCAAGAAAGTCTAGGAGTGACTGGGCAGGAAGTGTTTGAAGAAGAAGAAGATTCGGAAATCCTGTGAGTTATCTTGTCTGATATCAGAGAAGAAACGGATGATCAGGAAGTTCTGAACCAAGATTGTGAACTTAAAGTCAAAGACGATTCATGCATGGATTGTAATGACAAAGAAAATCACAAGGAAATAAAGCTCCAGACGAGACACATGACCAGAATAGAACCAAGTAGGCAATCAAAGCCTAATTTTTAGACAAAGGTAAAATTGTTGAAGAAAAGAGGCTAAGTCAAAAGACACTGATCATTACAGAAATGGCAAACAGAGAAAAAGGAAAACCTACATGTGGGTTTCTCCAAAAATGGTGTAAAATGATTTTTTTGTTGTACAGGATTACTAATGCTTGTCTGGATCATATTAGCAATAACAATTTCATTTAGAGTAACATTTGAAGATGTAGAAAAACACACCGAAAACAGGACTAATAAAGGAAAGATTGATGAAGGTCAGGTTACAAAACTGGTAGATAGAACGGATCTTCCCAAAGATAAGTCTAGAAATGATTTTTCTAATAATGTTTTTTCAAGGTTGCTGTACAAGTATGTAAAGACTATAGAGGTTAGAGACTGCTACATCTGCATGCAGTTACCTGCATCAGTATCAGAAGGTGTCACTTATCATCACCTTCCTTTGACTTATGGGATAACTTGTAGTGTCTTAGCTAGTTTGTTTTATAAAACAGAAAAATTGGAATACCATTACACTGACGTAGATAATGTTTTTTCACAGATACCTGTAGTTCCTGAACTAAACAAGATGATTCCTGGTAGAACATTAGGTGAATTCTTTCTGCAAACAAGAGAGTTAACTTTAGAAGAAGTGTTTTCGAATAATCTTACTTGTAGTTTGAGGAAAGAAGAAGTTTTTCTGGACATGGTAGAGGGAAGGAGAGTTAAGATGCAAAGGAAAGTGTCTGGGGAAAGGATAGAAACAACTTTTAGGGATGTTGGAAAGGAAAATCATTTAAAGGTAGAAACAAATCCAGCAATGGTTTTAGATTGGCCCCAGAAAGGGAAATTGTGCATCAGTACAGATGACACTGTTTATGATAATTATTTTGTAGGTACAAGTGAATGCCATGCCTTATATAAAATCATGGGAGGATGGGGATTTTAAGGAGGAAATGATCCGGTATTCCCTGGAATATATTACATCTGTGGGAACAGAGCTTATTATAGGTTACCAGACCACTGGTATGGAACATGTTATCTAGGCCTGGTCTTTCCAAAAAACATTTCATGTGGGAAGGGGAGAGGATGGTTTGCACAAAATAGGTAGGCAACTAACACGTAGAAGGAGGGAGAGTTGGTCAGAAATTATAGGTAATATTTCTGATACCAGCACTTGGAATGTCTCTGAATGCGCATAAAACTAGAAAATTGTCTACAGTTGTGGATCGTTTATCATCAAGCACAGCTGGAGGGTTCTTAATGGTGAATACCGAAATGGTTGCCATGAGAGCTATGATTATGCAAAATCGACTTGCCCTTGGCATTATATTGGCCAAAGAGGGAGGAGTCTGTGGAATTCTGAAAGTGCAACATTGTTGTACTTACATTCCTGACGAAAGTCAAAATCTAAAGAAGCACATTAAGAATATAACTGATTTGCATGAGGAAATTGTTCCACTGGAGGTTGAAAGTGTTTGGGAGAAACTTGGTTAAAGTTTTTCTACTATTAAGAATTTATTAACAAAATTAGGTAGTTCTTTTGTGGGTAAAATACTGATACCTGTGACATGTGTGATTATATTGGTGTTAATATTGAGATTAGGATGTGTGTGCACAAAAAGAAGAAAAATACAAAATAAGATAAAAACAGAAATTAAGAAAAGAGAAGGAAATAAGAGAAAGAGAGATAGAAGATATAGAATTAGAAGAGTTGCAAGAAAACATGTACAAGAAAACAAACGAGAATGATATGGGAAACACTAGGATGTAACATGACAAATGCAAGGGAACTGAATAACCATTTCCGTAGAAATATTTTGAACAATTTAGTGATTTAGTGACCAAAGGGGGGATTGATGGAGCAAGTAAAACAAAATTTTGTATACCTCCTCTATTTTGCATGAAATTAATTACGAAATCATTCTAAATATTGACTCGTACTAATTAGTTTGAAGTGAGATATTATTACCAACCCTTACACCTTGATAAACACAAGATACACGTGGGACTAAAATGCTAATTGCATGGCAGAACCACTAAATTAATTAACTGTGGTACGCAAACTAACTTTAGATCGTAGTGAAATAGAGAATTGCATGATTTATGTTGCTTTGTGATGGTTTGTGCTTCCAGTACTGCAGAATGTTGAGTATTATTGCTTTAAATGTTGCTACAAGCTAGGAAAATACTAATATACATTGGGATTAGAAGGGTATTAAACATTAGAATCTTCATTTCTATATTTTAATTACTGTTATGTCTGTTTTTGCTTAAGTTGGCATTCGGGCCTGCTAGGCCGCAGTACTTAAAATGGAGCTCCTGTGATGCCGCCGTCGTGTGAGCGCGATGACTACTGCGCAGAATCGGATGGCTCTGGAGATCTCCAAGAACCTCAGCCCCTACGACATCATGTTCCTCGTCAAGGATAGGAGCATGGATGGTTGCCAAGTGATGGATGGTGTGAACCACCAAGGGGACAATGGAAGACCTGTACAAGGAGGCTTGCTGGTTATTACTTTCGGAACTTTCGCCTGTGAACCGAATCGAAAAAAATACATTTTGTGCCTTGCTATGCCAAGTATCATGGAAAACCAGTTGGTCCTGGTAAACTTTAAGAAATTGCAAGTTGACCTGGACTGGCCAATCGGAACAGTTTCTACCCCTAAATTGTTGCATGTTAGGCTGAAGTAAGAGGGAAAAGGGTATAAAAGACCCTCATCCGCCTAAGGGGGGGTTCTCTGGGCTGATCGTCTATGGCGTTGGGTCTAAGTTGAGCTGATGAAGATTTCCATGGTTTACCTTGGGATTCTTTGATTTTCGGGAAGTTATTTCATCTGATGCTTTGACTATTGCTGTGGGTCGAACATTTTTTTCCGAAGATTGTAGCAGAGACTTTGCAAAATCCTCTGTGTGATCAGAGAATCGCCAATATTTGATATTTGGTTATTATAAAACCCATTTCTAAATCTATATTTATTTACATAAGGTTCGATTTTCTCCTTGAAATAAACCGAATTATGTTATAATCTGTAGTGCCTTAATGATAATGCAGAGCAAATTAATTATTAGATAAACAAATTTGGATTCATTAGAAATTAGTTTGTGTTTCTTTAATTGAGTACCGAACTTAATCGAATGTTTCCTAGGCTTTAATTGTGCTTTAGCTGGTTCTAAATCACCATCAACCAGTCCAACTAATTGGTCCGTCGACCAAGTGGTGGAGTGCCTTGATGTTAATGTCAGGATTCTATAGGTGCAGATGTATATAATGTATATTATGTAAAGATATTCAATCCTGATAGGTAATAAGGTACCCACATGTCCACCGCTTTTTGTCCTGTGTAAATATTCGAGTGAGACGAGTGCGTGTTGGTGTTTTGTGCCCCACCAATGAATGAGTGTATGGATGAGTGGTTGTGAGGACGAGTCTGCGACATAGGGGGAATATGTAAATCTGCCCTTTTCGCTGGAGCACTGACAATGGGCCTTCTTTTCAAAGGAATGAATTTGAGGACTACCTGAACTCCCTTGGCGTTGAGCCTCAAAAAATCACTTCATGCTGAACAGTGCTGAATGTGGACACCTTAACTCCCTTGGGATTGAACCGCAATAAAAATCCCCTCATGCATAACTGTGTTGAATGCAGACACTGAATACGTTATGCACAGACTGCAGAAGAATTACACATTAGCATAGAACAAGATTACACTGACTGGGCTATTCAAATGTAACTCCAAATACATTGTGAGAAAGTGGTAATTAGTGGACCTGGGCAAAATGTTAACTACACTGAAGCAATCAGAGTAATTTTGATAATTTCGCATTACATAATTATTCCCATTTGCGTAATTATGAGTAAATTGGCGCAAAAATCCTACTGCAGGAGCATAGTAACAATTAACTTACCATACAATAGAATACATTTTTAAAGCACACAGCTGCTTCCAAGGAAGCGTCCCAGCGCTAGCAGCAGAACACCAGAGAAACCCAACCTCTCAAAAATCACAAACCTAGAGTTGAGCTGCAAAGAGGACAGTCTTTAGCTGTTTATGAAAGATTGATGTAAATGGAATCCTGCAGAGTGCGATAGAGAGGGTGTAAAAGAGCTCAGAAGTCAAAAACCAAAAGATCTTCCTCCCCTTCTTGCCCTGCCCACTTTTGGCACTTGAAATTGCATCATAGCATTGGAACTCAAGGCTGTGCTCTGAGAGTACTCTTTCGGTCTTCTCCTCAGATACATAGGGTCTTTCAAGTGAAAGGCTCTGTATGTATAAATAAGTGCTTTAAATTTGATGTGACAGTTGATTGGCAGTCATTGCAAATGGCGAAGGGAGGCGGAGGCTGATAGGCTCGCAGGCACATTCAGAATAAGACGGGCTGCCGCATTTTGAATGATCTGCAGGTGATGCAGCAGGTAAGAAGGCACGCCCAGGTACAGGCAGTTTGCATAATCCAGTTTCGATGTCACCAAGGCATGAACCATGGTCTTACAATTAGTATCCAGGATTAGATAAAGCATTTTCTGAGAGATTTTAGAAGAAAAAGCAACTGGCCGAGATAGCCTTAACCTGTGGTTCAAAGGACAGATTTGAATACAATTTGAAGCCACGGTTTCTTACACACAAAGAGGGTAGATGAGGGGGTCCCAGTTCCAATGGCCAACAGTAGTGAGAGTCTGGGTGGATGCTGGAGCTGTCAAAAAGAATTTCTGTTTTACAGAATTCAGTTGAAGGTAATTATCAGTCATCCAGCCCCAGACCGCCAGGCCCCAGTGCTTGAAGGCATGAAGAGCCTCCACTTCATTCTTCTTGAAGGTCAGCATCAACTGGGTATCATCAGCATAAGAAATTACATGCACACCCCAGGCTTCCAACAGTCTGGCAAGAGGTGCCATATTGACATTAAAAAGGGTAGGACTTAGGGACGAGCCCTGGGACACCCCATAGTTAAGAGGTTTGAAAGTGGATGTAAATGGGGTGAAGAAAACCGCCTGAGACCTGACTTCCAAGTAGGATTTAAGCCATGCCCACACCTGGCCCTGGACTCAAACAGACCACAGGCTGTTGAATGCTGAAGACAGATCCTGTAGCATAGCCATGGCATTCTGATCGAGGTTGTCTTTAATAAATGCAGTCCCTTCCAGGACAGCGCATTCTGTGATGTAGCCCATACAAAAGCCTGATTATGTACTGTGAGGTTGTATAACAGTACTACGCATGCCTTTACCAGGCACACTTTTACATTGCATATTTTACCATGCATTCCATTACCACACATTTACATTTACTTACATTAATAATACATATACCACGCAATCCACTACCCCGCACACTTCTTTCATGCATACTGTTACTTTGTTTTTGTATAATATGAAAAATTTAAACATGCAAGCTTTAGACCACAAAATTTGAAACCTGTTACGTGACTCTTTCTGTTTCTAAAGATAGGATAGCGCCTACCCCCTTAACACTAATAATCTTGAAGAAGATATCCATCATTTGCAGACATGAAACATAAATAAAAGGGAGTCAGAAAGTGTGCCCAGGAGGGTGACTCACACATACTACAACCAGGGCCGGACTGGGAACCAAAACCGGCCCTGGCAAAGTGCTCGGCCAGCCTCCCGGGGGATTGGGGGTACGACAGAGCAGTTTGCCAGGGCCAGTTTCTGCCGATTTTGTTACAGGGGCCGATTTTGCAGCTGTGCTGCAAAAACGGCCCTGTGACAAAAACGGCCCCCCAGGGGCCCAAAACTGGCCCCCTCTCTGGCGGCCCACCGGGGGAGTGCCCGGGGCCGGCTACGGCCAGCCTGGCCCTGACTGCAACCCTGCAAAGAACTGCCCTCCCCACAATGAACTGTCTACAGCGTGCTGTCCTGATGACATTCCAAACTGAATGCACAGCCCCAGCTACATCAGAGCCGGCCAGACTCCTTCACGGTCACTCCTCACTACACACAACAGGTTGCCGCACTCTGCCTTCCAGGAGTGCAGCAGCTGCCACCAACATCCTGCCAGCTAATATTTAAGGCATGCAATTTTCGTAGCCCCATTAAAAAAATTCCTGGAATCTGAGCCCAAATCTGAACGACCAATCCCGCAATCCAGTGTCAGCAATCGTTGTCCCCCAAGAACAGGTAATCATTTGCATAGTCAGTTTTTATACATCTGCTAATTACTTACCAAAATACTTGCGTTGTGCAGACTTGCGTGGTAAAGATTTGCCTGTTAAAGACTTACAAGGTAACAGTAATTACGATGATGCAAATAACTGCATTGTAATTGCATCCCTTTGCAAAAACGTTGTGGTAAAGGTTGTTTTCCGTATTGTGAAGAAGGTAGTTAGATTCCGGATATTGGGAGAGTTGACGGTTATCTATCTTCTCTAACATTTTGTCTGCAGCAGGGAGAAGCAAAATAGGCATAAAGTTACTCAACTCCTTAGAATCCGCATTAGGCTTCTTCAGGAGAGGAAGAAATAGAGCCTGCTTACAACTCTTTGGCACAACCCCAGACTCCAGGGAGGAGTTCAACAGCTTGTGCAATAAGGGAGTAACAAGAGGGGTGGCCAATTTCAGAATGTCCGGGGATGAGTGATTAAGCAGTGAGCCTGACTTGGAGTTGGCCAAGATAGAAAAAACATCCTCCAAGGAAATTGATTCAAACTTAGACAGGAGAGGGCTGGAGGACTGTATATCCTCCAGAGTCAGTGACATATGTGTCAGGGCTGGGAATTGATCATAAATCAATTTCATTTTTGTTGAAAAAATGTTAGAGAGATATTCACATAAACTAGCAAACAGGGTTAGGCCACTGTGGGGAGCCCTGGGAGACAAGAAAGAAGGAACCACTTTTAAAAAGTTCAAGAGGTTTATTGGAGGCTGTTGAAATCGAGGCAGATATAAGTTTCTTATACACCCTACGAGAAGCTTTACAGAAGTTTACCAAGGCTCTCTTATAATTAGCTTTTGTCTCCTGATCATACCCTCTCCTACACCTCCATTCAAGGTGTTTGCAATGTGACTTTTCGTCTCTTAAAGCAGGAAAAAACCAAGGAGCCCATGGCCTAGATCCCCTCACAGTTACCTTTTTCAATAGAACGATGAAGTCAAGGGCCGAGGAAAACCAGTTGTTAACTTCAGAGAGGTCAGAATCCACTGAACCGAACAGCTCGAGTGGAGTAGATAAAAGAGCCTCTGATAACTGTGGCTCCTAGATCTGACACCAATAACGAGAAACTTCTTGGAAAGTAGGCAGCTGGCACAAGGACTGATTGATGCCTTTTAAGATAATTATCAAACGGTGATTGGATCATATAAGCTTGAGTGTGCGACTAGTTTGGGCAATCACAGAAAGTAAGAAAATAAGATCTAAGATGTGTCCTGCCATATAGATGGGCTCATGCACATGTTGCTCAAGGTTGAAGCCCTCTAAAATGTCCAAAAATTGTTTGGCCGGCACACAGCTGGATTTATCAATATGTAGGTTAAAGTCTCCAAGTAGAAGAACATTTTAGTGCAATATGGAGAGTTGACCTACCAAATCGACAAGCCGGTATACGGGACTTATTTGCACTATTCGGAGGTCTGTAAACCAAGGCCAGAGCTTATGTGAAAGAATGATCCATAACTACAGAGAAGGAAAGACATTCTATAGCCCCATTGTTTGCTAACTTGGAAATAGGGCAACTGAAAGTATCTAGGAACACTACTGCCATAACTCCACCTGTTTTCTCAGTCCTGTTAATGGATTGAATAAGAAAATCCTGTAGAAAAGCTAAAGCAAAGTCAGGCACGGAAGATTTAGTCAGCCAGGGTTCTATCAGAAATATGGCATCTGAATTATCTTCTTCAAGTAGATTACTGATTTCAAAAGAATGCTTTGGGAGGAATCTACAATTAACCAAGCACGCTGCGATAGAGACGTTCTGCATGGCCAAGTACTGCTCCCCATTCTCAGTTAGACCCTCCAACAGGGGTCACAAAAGGAAAGTGATTGTGTGACTAAGAGAAAAGTTACAGGCTGGGCATTTAATTACTGTCTCCAAGTTAACGGATACATGTCATCAACAGCAGCCTCGACAGCTACGCCGGACTCTGCATCACAGCCTGGCAGCTCCTCTGCCCTGAGTGTGTGCTGCATCCTTGATGCCAGACTACGAATTGCAAGCCCATTGACTGGACACTTGATGACGAGGCAGGCCCTCGCATTGCAGCTTCGCCACATCTCAGAACCGATGCATTGCTTTGCAATGCTCCGCAAACCAGGATTTACGGTACTTTGTTCAGCAGGCCTTACTGGACCCCTGTAGCCACTAGTGCTCCATTGCGATCACCTGAATTTGTGACTTTGTCCTGGTATGGCACAACCAGATATACACAGTTGGAGTTTCATGCTTTCTGGCACTATTTTCAATGAAATCTTTAAAATTGGATAACTCCAGTTCCACTCACTGGCGTTTTGTCATTTTGGTCTTGTTTTATGTGCTAGAGAAAGTTCTATTTTTCTAACCAGGTGTTGGATCCTTTTTGTGTGGTGTTTTTACTTTATTACTGTTTGAAGCATTGCACATTGCCTCTACGTTAAGCCTGACTGCTCTGTGCCAAGCAACCTGAGGGTTGAGCACAGGTTAATTTATGGTTAGCTTGAGCCTCACCCTGACAAGGATAATGGTTGCTCCTTGACCAGGGCTCACACCTCAGTCAAAAACAGCACAATTTCCCACATCAACTTTATCAAGTTGTAAGTGCCAGGACACATACACTCGGCACTGGACAGCACAATTCAGCACAACATGCTGGTGATCATGCAAAAAGAGACTTTTATCTCACACATATATCACCATACTGTACTCCTCGGTGCATCACCAAGAACACCCCTGCTTCCATGAGGTTTGGGCGATCAAGCTCACCTGAAGATACTGAACAACAAGAATGTCAGCTGCAATCAAGGTGCTACCCAGACACCAACAGTGATAACAGTGGACCCAGCCTTGTTTCAAGAACGGCTCCTGGTGGTAACTTCCGCATACCTTTCAAATGTGATCCCTGAAAAGAAATTATATAATGAAAGAATCACCAGAAATATAACAAAGGTAAAACACCTAGCCAATACAATGACGGATATTCTCCAGCCTTGCCTGGAAGAAGTCCACTGGAGCAGCATAATTTAGACTCCTCCATCATATGGCACAGAAGTGTAGACTATATAGTGCACTGAACATTATAGTCACTGTGTGTCTTAACTTTATTAACGTGTGTGAAACATACAAGCGTAGTACTTAAATGTATTTACTGTAGAAACTATAGATTTATATACGTGTGCACCAATGTTTAGTTTAAACCTGAAGAGATGTCATTCTCATTTACTTTTTACACTTACGTTTCAAGCTATATTGCATTTATTTTGAAAGTGACATTTGCATATACAAACATGTACTCATTTACTCATGTTTCACATTTATTTTAAATTACACGTGCATTTATATTTATATTCAGAGGGCACATTAAAATGCTTAACTACTAAAGTTAGCCTGACCTCAGGCCTTAATTTAAATGTGTTTTGCTTTGCCAGCAGGTATTCTTTATTTCCTTGAAGGTTTATTATCATGATATTCATTAACTAGAGAAAGGCTCATTGTCTGTATTAAATGACTGACATAGAGGCCTGAGAAGAAACTTGGTAGTGAACAGGGAGAAACAATGGTAGAAAGAAGCCTTTTGTTCATCATGAACCAGAAGGGCAAGATGTTCCAGGTTGAGAACCGAAGCTGCAGTTTAATACAATGTGAACCTGAACTGATGTTGCAGATGCACCCAAGAAGTGACCTGATTGGTCTTTGGTGGTGTGAGAAAGATAAGAATATTCTGAATCTCTTGCCACTTTAAATTGTTGTTCTCACAGTTGCAGGTTGATTAGAGCAGATTCCCTTCAGATGTGGAGAGATACAGACCTCTCTGCTTGCCTTATTCCTGCAAGTGTGAAACTTTATGCTAAACATTGTTTTGGTTTTATTTTCGACTTCTACTGAAGTCTGATCATGCTGACACCTTTATTCCCTTTTTCCTAAGCTCCCAAATTAGAGATTTTTAATAGATGACCTTAAGTCTATGTTAGGAGAAAGAAACTTCCTTTTCAAAGTTTCTCTGCAGAACACCTGTTTGCTTTAATCTGTGTTTATACAATTGTGATTATTGCAATTCAATATATCATTCTGTTTGCGCCTTAACCTGCTAAAATACTTCAGTTTACCTCTTGTACTTCTGCATTTACTGAAGTTATTCCTGATCTTTGTATATACTGGATTGATTAGTAATCCAGAATAAACCTTTAGCCATATTTAGAGATTCCTGGTCCTTATTGTGAAGTCACACTGGCTTCACAAGTTTGAAATGTATTGTTGATGAAAACTCCTTTTCAAAGTTCATGTGAGCTAAAAAGGTCCATATGACCAATTGGAGGAAATCTTTGACGACTTGACCAAGAGATTACAGGGCTTATTTACAGGAGTCCTGTGCCGCCGGAGCGTTACTTTTTTTTACCCTCTGGTGGTGCAGGCCTCTGAATCATATCTATTAGGCGACGCAAAGCCACCACGCGTGGATTTGCATGGCCTTTTACATAGGGAGTAAGGCAAGGCAGCGACAAAGCACTGTGTTGCCTTACTGTACATCAAGGTGTTCCAAGGGGGTTGTGGTGGGTGTTCCCACGCAACACCCATGGATTTTGACACTGACCCAGATTTACAAAATCATGTAAGCCTGGTGCAGCGCCAAACCTTCCCAAAGCAGGCGTAAAGAGGAGAAATGTTTAATTTCTTCTTGTTTTTTCCTCTTTCCATGTGTGCTGCATTCTGTTTCTCGGATTGTTTTTGTGCAGAAGGAAGCACAAAAACAATACTGCCTGAAATGGAGGCACCCTTGTACAAGCGTGTCTACCTTGGCGCTAGGCAGCAAATTGTGTGCCAGCACAGGAGAAAAGGACAGGAATACACCGTTTTTCAGAAATACAGTGCATTCCGGCACTTTCACATTGGCATAGGCCATCACAGCAAGAAGAATTGCTGTGCTACCCTATGCCAATTCCTCATAATGTAGGCCCTACGTTTCAAGGCCCAGTGCTCTTCCACCACCTACAGATGAAAGAATGTTAAGAGGAGGAAGCAAGTATGACACACATCTTAGCGGCCCATCATTTCAGAGTGATAATCTGAGACCAGTCAGATCCCTCAACTGTTTGCTGGTTTAAACCCACAAGTGTGAAATGCCAGCATCACTTCCACCTTCCTCCACCTTCCTCTGGAGCCATTCTAGCAAGCTATGAACAATGATTACTATTAGACATCCTCAGCATCTGTCAGACCACAGACACTTCAGTGCTGACAGGGGAAGTTGTGTTCATTTCTCATTAACCTCTCTGGTTGTGTATTTCAGGTTTGATATCAGATGCCGGAGTATAGGTTTCGCCCCCTACCCCCCCTTGTAGTCGTAATATCAATCAATCAATCAATCAAACAGGGTTTTTAAAGCACTGCTTGTCACCTGTGACGGTATACAGGTGCTGAGAGTGGTATTCTGCTGATGGGCATCGTCAGTCGAACAGCCAAGTCTTAAGGTTGTTTCTAAATTCTTGCTGTGTTGGGGGGGTCCTGAGGTGGAGGCTGTCCAGGTTTTGGCAACCAGGTAGGAGAAGGAGCGGCCACCCATCCTGCTTCGGCAGTACCGAGGAGTGTGGGAGAGAGCGGCAGCTCACAGATATCTGGTGGGTTGGTGGAAGTTCAGCCTGGGATTGAGGTAGGTTTGTCCCACATTGTAAGGGGCTTTGTATGCCTGGGTCAGCATTTTGAACTGGCATCTCTTGTGGATGGGGAGCCAGTGAAGGGATCTGAGGTGTGGGGTGATATGGGCTCACCTCTGTTGAGGATGAGCCTGGCTGCTTTGTTCTGGATGGTTTGTAGTCTGTTTAGAAGCTGGCTAGGGATCCCCACATAGAGAGTATTGCTGTAGTCCAGGTGGCATCCACTTGAAGACTTCTCGGGGAATGAGTTGGGTGAGAAAGTAAGCTGAGGAATCCATTTGAAGACTTTCTGGAGCATGCGTAGGGTGAGAAAGCAAGCTGAGGATGCTGAGTTTATCGGACTTTTCATGGTGAGTCTGCTGTTAAGAATGATGCCGAGGTTCCTGGCATGTTCTGAGGATCTCAGGGCCCTAGTTCTGCTGGCCACCATTGTTGTTCCAAGGTGAGGTGTTTTTCCCGAATATGAGTATCTCTGTTTTCTCGGTATTAGGTTTGAGGCAGTCATTTTGCATCCAGCTAGCGATGCTGGTCATACACCTTTGGAAGCTTAATTTTGTGTTGGTAGGATCAGCAGATAGGGAGAGTATGAGTTGAGTATCATCTGCGTACAAGTTGATGTCCATACCATGAGCTCGGACCAAGGTGGCCATGGTGGCCATATATGTGTTGAACAGTTTGGGGCTTAGAGAGGAGCCTTGGGGTATTGCCGCTTGATGTTTTTGTGGTCTGAGGTGTAGGGTGGAAGGCGGACACTCGGTGTTCTTCCGGTGGGAAACAATGCGATCCATATGAGGGCATCACCTTGGATTCTCATCTGGTGAAGCCTATTTAGGAGGGTGTGGTGGAACACTGTGTCAAATGCTGCTGAGAGATCGAGCAGGATCAGGGTTGTAGTGTACCCTCGGTCTAAGTGAGACCTGATGTCATCAGTGGCTGTAACCAGGGCAGTCTTTGTGCTATGGTTTGATCAGAATCCAGATTCGGAGGGGTCCAGGAGTTTGTTGTTCTCCAAGTGGTCGGTGAGTTGGCGGTTGATTATTTTTTCAAGGACTTCAGCCGGGAAGGGTAGAAGGGACATAGACCATTAGTTTTTGAGGTCTTGAGGGTCAACGAAGGGTTTCTTGAGCAGGAGTTTGATTTCAGCGTGTTTCCACTCTGCTGGGAAGGAGGCAGCAGAGATGAAGGTGTTGAGGATTAAGGGGAGTTGTTTGCTGATGGAGTTGTTCCCCAGGTTGAACATGTGGTGGGGATAAGAGTGCACCTGAGTGGATGGATCTCATGATAATATAAAATGGAGCTGTAAAATTAAAAGGAGCCCCACCACAACACTGTACCACACTGTGTTTGTGTTGCTCGTTTTACGCTGTCACCCGGGTCCACTCCCCCATGGACCCCGAACAGTACAGATGGGTGGGATGGCAGTGAATGGTGCGAGGTCTCACTACTCCACAATAGCAACTGAAGGAAGCATAGTTTTATCAGCAGCAATAGCAGCATTAAAATTATCTCCAAAGTAACAAAAGAGTCTTTTCTGGCACTTAAATCGTTTGCGTTCCCTCACTTTACCTGTTCAGATGTTAATTTATGCGCATGTTCCCACATAAAGTAAGTGCTAAAACTTCATGGCGTCAGCTCATACACGAATTCTTTACGTTTTTAATCCATGCACTAAAACCGCAGGATTTTTTCCAGCAACTTCATATGGGGTTACGGGAACTGTACATGAGACGGCATTGCAGCGTGTGAGCCATTTTGCAAAATGTCGACTTACTCTGTCAAACTCTAACGAAGTCTGAAGCCTTCAGTAGGAGTTTGCGTAATAATTCAAAGGCAGCAGACATGCCTGTAGCTCGTACATATTAACTATAGTTCGCACGGCATCGTTACACAATGAAAGAATCGGTGAAGTGATTGAAAAATAGGCATGCGGGGAAACCACTGAAAACGTTAAGTAGCCTGAAACAATCACATTCATTGGCATGAATTCAACTACAATATGACAGTCAATTTGAACAACACATTTACATGTATAAAATGCTGCACGTCAAGCATGTGACTGGAGCGTATAAACAACACTGCCTCCCTCCAGTGCTATAAATAGAAGTTGTCAATTAAATCAAAGTATCCCAGTCAGCACTGACTATATGAACGACTGCGCGTGTTCTTCGGTTGAGCAGCCATTTCCCTGTTGCGCAGCACACATTACTGGACGCTGACAGCCTCTGTGAATCCCATACTGTACGTAGAATTCGTGCAGTACGGTGGAGGAGCGTCTGCTCTCCGGGTCAATAATGTAACAGAAAGCTGCTGATGTAGACACCACTGTGAACTGTGGAGAATGTATACTTGAGGGCAGTTCTGCAATCGCGTGGGCTCATTTGCATTTCTCTTAAAGATGTTCCCTCCCTCATACCAGGACTCCAGAAGAGCCACAGAAATTATTTTAACACATGGTTGTCGTGAAAAGAAGCAGCTGAACCCCCGAGGGCAGCAGAAGAGGTTTTTTTTGTGGGAACTTGACACCTACTTCGCACTTGGCGTAGATTTCAGGTTTGGCGAGACAGCGACTGGTATGTTTCATGCATGCGCACCTGAAAGCTGTGTTGTCATTATTCTACATCGCACTTGGAACCAGAGAACACAATTTCTTTGATGAACCGTTCGTTGAAGTAACAACAATGTTCGGACCTTGCGTATGTCGCCTGAAATTAGGCAAACAATGGAAATTACTGGTACTGTGCACATCAGCGACCCCATTGATTAGTACAGACGTCGAGGCGGCGGTGTTTGTCAGCAGTCTGCAAACAACATTCCTGCCAATACTGTGTATTCCTTGATTTGCACAGCTCACGTTTCACCATGGCAAATCTAGCAGGCGGTGTGTGCAAAAAATAGTCATAAACACCTTAAAAGGGTCTATATAAGATGGCATGTAATAAAGCATTCAAAGTACCACCGAGAATTCTGAATCAACAAGTACACAATGGTTTGCAAGTTTCATGAAGGACATTTCCATGACGTGGAATTGTTATTGGCTTTGCACCACTGACCAGGCAACATATGCTTTATAATAGATTGCACCAAATGCAATGGTTTTATTTTGTTTATTTAATTGTAAAGCACAACGACGGTAGACTAGTTGGTTTTCAAGACCCATCAATAAAGTAAAAACACAAACGCAATACAAAAATTTGCACGTGCTAATAATTCTGACTTTTCTATAGCATTTGCAAACATGCTTACTTACACATACTTACACACAATATCCATGCAGACATTAACGTAAATGACATATACATAGACCTATGTTGCCACATTCCTATAGATATTCGTACACACAAGCCAACAAACCTACAGTCATTCACACACATTAGCAGCAGACTAACAGGGAACCAAGCATGTAGACCCCCTGACTTGGAGTCATCCGTGCACATAGGCTAAGAGTCATGTTATATAACGTTGACTGCTAGTATAGAAATTTGCGCTGCCCCACGGCCACTCTAAAGTGCTACATATGATAAGTAATTGGAATGGATGGAACGAGAGAGGGGACAGGAAGGAGCCTTGAGAGTGAAATGACATTCCCCCACACACAGTAGTTGGCAGCCAACCATAGGGATCTGAAGGGGGAGGAAGCACACTGCCTCTCATCCCAGCACAGTTCACCCTTGCAGCGTTCCAGTAAATGCAGTATGCTTGCTTCAAAGTTGCTGTAGTATTTCGCGAAATTTGGTGCAGGTGGTGCTGTTTTCTCTAGGCACGTGTTTCTGGGTTCAGCCCTTCGTCAGTAGAGAGCAGAAGTAGTAGATAGCAGAGAAAGTCATCTGGGGTTGCTCAAATGATGCCCAAGTCTGCACAGGTCACAGTACCACTCCACAGGCACAGACGTGCATCACAGGTGAGCTTGTCAGCTCATTGGCTCAAGAGAGCCTTTTTAATACAACAGGGGAGGGCACACACTGCCTCTCATCCCAGCACAGTTCATCCCATTGCATTCTGGTAAATGCAGTACGCTTACTTCAAAGTTGCTGTAGTTTTTCACCAAAGTTGGTGCAGGGTGTGCTGTTTTAGATACGTGTTTCTGGATTTAACACTTTCTTCATTAAAGAGCAGATGTAGTAGAGTGCAGAGATAGTCATCTGGGGTTACTGGAATGATGCCCAAGTCTGCACAGGCCACAGTACCATGCCTTAAGCACAGAGGTGCATCTCAGGTAAGCTTTTTAGCTCATTGGCTCAAGGGAGCCCTTTAAACACAAGGGGGTAGGGAATGCTGGAGCGGGTAAAATAAAATTATTTGGTATACCCAATCCATTTATATATGTTTATATTAAAACGACTAAAAATAAATTTAATAATTAAAACAAGTGTGCTGTGATAAACTAACCAACCTTATTAATCAAGAGAATATACGTGGGAAACGCATTTGCATGGCTAAATTAATAGGTGAACTAAGTCTGTACGCATATTAAAATTATATGTTTAGTTTAAGCAATGTTTATGTGATTTGCGCTTAAATAAACACGCATTAACGGCTTTAATTGTCGCATATGGCTAGATAAATACATACACATAAGGGTAATAGCAAGGGAATAACATTGTTTTATTCATTTCCATGTATTAATTACGTTTTGTGTTTCTTTACCTTAAGTTGACTATTTCGGCCTGCTAAAAGATGGCCGCCAACTGAATCCATACTAAAGTACATGACTTCATGCAATTGACAGCAGAGGAGGGCGTCTGCACTGACTACGTAGCAACCTCTCCTTGAACCCCTGTACCAGGTCCATGAAGACTACTCTGGGCGAGAAGCCAATGTCCCTGAACACAGATGAAAATGTTACTAGTTTGGAACCAAAAAACACCTTTTCCACAATAGACTGATACATTCCTGACCTGGGAACGATTTTCCCATACGCCTGGTTGAATACATCATCCGAATGTGAACATTAAATATGTTACTTAAATTCTTGGGACGGGGCTGAATTCAGCCAATGAAATGACTAGAAATTATAAAATGTTTCCTTTATATGCAAAATTTCAGTATAAATATTAGTAGTCCAGAGAGGGAAACATCGCCGGTTACCACCTATGATCTTGAGACGCACCCTGATCGATGCTATTCACGACGCTGACAGCAGAGGACGGGACGTTAGACTCTTTGATGATTTTCCGAGGACCCGATTCTGACTTGGAGAACGACAATTAGCCAGAATAGGTAATTATGACTCAAGATTATTGCACTTGTTAGGAGTTTGATTTTTCAATTTAAATTAGATAAAGAAATTGATTATTTGAAGAACTGTGTTGGGTGGTTATTTCCTGAAATGTATATTTGATTAGCACAAGTATTGAAGTGTTTCTCATCTCCTCCCTAGCCAACTAAATGATCCAATTGGCCTCCGGATGGAGGAATTGTCAGGTTAAATAAATAAATGCGGTCTCCTCCATCCAAGGGAAATAAAGCTGTAGTTCAGAAGGGAAACTTGAAGACCCAATCTCCCCTGTAGGCACGGATATATTGATATGAATGAATGTTGGTGTTATGGGCCCCACCAGCGTATGATGTATGTATGTGCGTGTGACTGTGAAATCATTCGTCCGTGGAAGCAGGAGGAGATTATGTGTTCTGAACTGCATCAGTTTTCTTGGTAGCAAGATGATGGTTTTTATTATCTAGGTTTGATGAGTTGTATATATATATAGCTACCAGTATTCTGGGTAGCTAGAGATGAGTTTATTGTTTTAGTTGATGATTTTGGCATGTATATATAGCTTATTGATTATCAATTGATGTTGATATATGTATTAACACTATATGTTGAAGTCGTATTGAGTTCTATGTAGTCTGTACGGCTTCTGGGATGCAAGAAGTCGGTGACAATTCCGTAGTAGGACAGAGGTAAGCGCTGTTCTCGGGAAAGACGGAATTGTGGTTGCCCGTAGGTACACGGGGAAAACGCGTAAAAATTGAAGTTGCGTGTCACATTGTCTGGGTTCGATTCAGTGACATCGCTGTGTGTCGCCATTAGAGACGATGTCTGTGTGAGAGAAGTGTATATGATAGCAAAGAGTTATTTGTGAAATTTCAGTCTAAAGTACCAGGAAACCAGTAGGTATGCCGATAACGCTTTTTACTGGAAAGGTAGCAGGTGTACTCTGAGCTTGTTAGAAGGACAAGGTAGAGGTAAGCGCTGCTTTGTTAACGAATGATATAATTCTGTAGTAGGACAGACTGTACGCTGTTCTCGGGAAAGCAGGATTCTGTGCGAATGAACAGTATTTCTTTGTGTGAAAGTGCGTGAATGAAATAGCATTTGAATTAATTGCGGAACTCTGGTGTTACTTCTCAGGAGCATTACGTTTCCAACTATGTGTTTTAATTCCGGAGAGAACAGTTAATTAATGCGTGGTAGAAGGGTAAAGTAGAGGGATGTGCTATTTTGCCAACGGACGTAATAATTATGTAGTAGGGCAGAGGTAAGCGCTGCTCTCGGGAATACAGGATTCTCGTGGGAAAGGTCTTTTGCTATTCTGTGGTTAGCGGAGCAGACAATGGAGATGTTTGTACGTTGTAACTAACCAGTATTGTAAATTTGAAACAAAGTCTACCGAGTAGTTTGTAAAGGAGGGGTAGACTGAGGATAGGAGTCAGGAGTAAAAGCCGCTGCAGCGACTGTAGACATCAGAAGGACCGCGCTGGGATTGGACAGTTAGTCAGTGACGTAGACGCTCCAGGATTGGTGCGTTAGTGTGAGTCGCGCAGGGATTGGAAGTTGTGACAACGATGTAGACACTCCAGGATTGGTGCGTTAGTGTGAGTCGTGCAGGGATTGGAGGTTGTGACAGTGACATAGACGCGCCATGATTGGTGCATGAGTAAAAGTCGCGCTACTATTGGATAAAAATCATACCGAGGTATAGAAGACTAAAAGAGTTCACAGGGGACGGGAAAATGTATTATCATTCACCCGAGAGAAAGAAAAAGTCTGTGTTCAGTAAATTGAAGAATTTGTTTGTGAAAGACAAGAAAGTTGTGACGAGGGAAGGACAGTTACTTCCTCCGGCCAAGACCCCCGCATCCTTTATGGTTGCGAAATATGGGTACCATACCTGTATTTGGTTAGACAATTGGGCAAAGTATACCAAGGAAGACGGAGTTCTAGCGTTACCGGAGGATGGGTCTTTTAATTTGGCCATATTAAGGAACTTGCGGGAAAGGATGATGAATTTAGATCCGCGACCGAGGCCTACGCAGTTTGAGGCATTGACAGAGTGGGAAGATGAGATGCATGAGCAAGAAAAGCAGAGAAATGGATCCAGGTACAGGTACATGTTCGGACGGCCGAACGATAGAGAAACCCATAGCGATAGAATGAGGAGGTGGCGAGATGCCAGTATGACAGAAGGATTATTTCCACATAGAACGGAAGGAGAAAGTGGAGGAAGAAAATGTCTAGAAAAAAGAAATCATGTAGAAACACGGAGGTATGGGGCTAGTGATACAGATGACGATGTTTTAGATGATATGTTTTACAAAAGCCCACCTCCATACAGACAAGAGCCAGAAACGCCCACTACAGGAACACCAGTGAGGGAGACCCTGAGAATCATTAAAACAGAAGTTATGACCCCAGAAGTAAAACGGAGAAATTCACTTAAAGAGAAAGAGACTAAGGTTGAGAATGAAAAATCTAGAGAACTAGCGGAAACCACCTTAGAATTAACTGAGAAAATAAGGGAACTAACGAAAAATCTGGAAGCGGTTACAGTTCCTGTAACCATAGGTCCGGTTATGCCTATTTTTGAGAAGCAGAAAAACAGTGAGCAGGGACTAATCGTTCCGTATGTGAACCAGAAACAGGCAGAACAGCCTCTGATGAAAACGAAAGAAAATTCCTGGGAACAGGCTATGGGTAAAAGAGAATTACCTGTGTCAAATAATCCATTTTATTGTTCTGATACTGTCGAGAGAAACCGAAGGGTAGAGGGATCAATGTTAGAAACACAGAGACTGACAGAACCAGGGAATGCAGAAAAGCCAGTGAACATAACTACTGAAGATTTGAATGATTGGCTAAAGGGTTTGCAGGATAAAGAAAAATAATCACATACCATTGATGTTGCGAACTTGAGGATGGTGTTAGAAGAATTGATAGTAGGGACAATTCCCACAGAAAAGCTGAAAAACTATGAAGATGAGGAACTACTGTTCCTCTGCAAGAGCATCACCTGGAGAGCAAAGAATTTACATGATAGACTAGCAGAAATAGCGAGTGAAATGGGAATTGACATGGACAAGGTAAAGGCATTACAAAAGCCCTACCGAGTGGATTTTACAGAAAAAGACATTGAGAATCTGAATGCTGCAGGACGAATAGGGCAAATTAGAGACATAATCACAGTATTAAGAAAATGGGGAGATGTGGATAAGTGGAAGAGCAGGTGGTATAGGAAGCGAGATGACAACTCAGATAGAACCTTCCCAGCGTTTCCTGTGAGAGAAAAAGAAAAAGTGGTAATGGAGTTACCTATGAGAGAAATTCCAGGAGGAGGATATGTGCATGTCCCATGGACCAGAGAGGATATTTTGTCATTTACTAATGATTTCCCTCGATTACGGGAAAAGCCGGTCGAGTGGTACCGACAGGTAGACAGATTTGTGAAACTGTCAAAAGTGTTGTGGATTGATCTAAATAGCCTGTTTGATATAATAGTGCCAGCAGATTTGTGGACAGAATGTAAGATAGTCATAGACTGGCCCACTAAAGAATACCCGAGAGATCCCAAGACAGGAGCTCCAGACCCGGAGGTCATGAAGAAGTGCGAACAGGTCATGGCCTTCTTGAAGAATAAAGTGCCCCCAAAAGAAACAGATTGGGTTAAAATAGATCGAACACATCAAGAAGCGAAAGAGTCAGTCCACGCATATTATGAGAGGCTAATTCTGGCATTCAAACAGTTTAGTGGGGATGACAGCCTGGGAGAAAAGGACCTGAGTTATTTTGTGTACCGATTTGTGTATGTTCTGGCTCCTGAGATTGGGGACATGATCAGGCAGCACACTGTGGACTGGCAAAGTAAGAAAATAGATGAGATTCTGAGACATGCTAAATATTTTAGTGATGAAATTGAGGCAAAACAGTGAAAACTAAAAGAGAAGGCAATGTGGGCTCAAGTAAAAGTTGCAGAGAGGCAAGAAGCTCAGCTAATAGAACAAGCCAATAATCCAGATCTAAAATCAAAGTTTGGTCCAGGAAAGGGAAAGGGTAACATTGAAGAGGCAAAGAAGAAGTTCCCTTGTCACAACTGTGGCAGGCTAGGGCATTGGAAATCCGAGTGTAAAAATCCACCTCTTGCTAATGATGAAAATCCGTCATTAAATCCACAGGTGCAGTGTGAGGGGAGTGGTCCAGCGCCGCAACAGCAGAAGGCTGGCGGTCTACAGAATCAAGTGCCAAAACCGCCCTAACCACAGAGCCGAAGCACACAAAGGTATAGCAAGGAAACGGGATTCTACAATGAAGAACAGGTAAACAAACCGCAACGCGCGAGCGCTGTGTCACAATATTGGATGCACAATGATGAAAGTGAGCCAGAGGAAATCTATTGACGGTGCCGAAAAGAGGAAGTAGAGTGCGTACTTGGCGCATCTCTAGAAATAGATCAGACAGGACCATTTGTAGATGGGAAAGTTAATGATGAAAACATTACTTTCTTAGTAGATACTGGAGCTACACGATCCACTGTCAGATCAGCAGATGTGAAAAATCTTCCTCTTTCGGATGAAACAATCCAAGTAGTTGGTGTGTCAAACACCCAGATAAAAACGTACCTTACTGATCCTGTAAAGGTCAGAATAGGGAAATTTTCAGACATGCATAGATTTGTGGTGTGTGACACCAGTCCTGTGAATCTATTAGGAAGAGATTTGTTGTGCAAAATGAATTGCACCATATTCTGTACACCAGACAGAATAGCTTTTGAAACACCAGATGAGGATGTCCTGTATAAAATGACCATAGCTAATCGAGAGTGTGAGGTTGCTGGAACCTATGCTATATTCAATCCAGATGAATTGCCCCCAGAATTGAAACAGACAGTAAAAGCAGCAGTCTGGGATTTCACTGGGGAAGATGTGGGCCTAATGAGAAATGTAGACCCAGTGAGAATTGCTGTAAAAGAGGGAGCTGTTTACCCCAATATTCCACAGTACAGACTGACCCCAGAAATAATAGCAGGGGTAACCCCTTTAATTGAGAAAATGATCCAGCAAGGAGTGCTGAGAGAAATAATGAGCAGTCCATGTAATTCGCCCATCATGGGACTGAAAAAGCCAAGTGGGAAATTCAGGATTGTACAAGATTTGAGAAAGGTTAACAAAATTGTCGTTTCCTGTTGTCCAATTGTTCCAAATCCTTCAGTAATTTTGTACCAGATCCCACATGATGCAGAATGGTATACAGTAATTGATTTGTGTCATGCTTTCTTTTCCATACCTTTGCATCATGACAGCCAGCCACTTTTTGCATTTAGGTTTGGAAACCGTATTTTGGCATGGTGCCGAATCCCACAGGGGTACACAGAAAGCCCTTCCATTTTCAATCAGCTGTTAAAAAAATCTCTGGAAAGCCTTACCATGCCTGAAAATTCAGTTTTGGTACAGTATATTGACGACCTATTGGTGGCGTCAAAGACACGTGAAGCCTGTGAAACAGATACCATAGCTTTGCTAAATCATCTGGCAGATGGAGGACTTAAGGTCTCTCCAGCAAAACTGCAGTACTGTAAGAAGGAAGCGACATACTTGGGTCATAATATTGAGAAAGGCCTGAGGAAAGTAACCATAGACAGAATCCGAATCATTAGAGGAATGAGAGCTCCAATGACCCAAAGAGTAGTAAGAATAGTCCTAGGAATGGTTGGGTACTGTCGTCAGTGGATAAGTAATTTCTCCCTGATTGCTAAGCCATTGGTGAAATTGACAAAAAGTGAGGTGAAAGACCCCCTTGAACTGAACAAAGAAGAACTAGCAGCATTCAAACAGCTAAAGAACAGTCTTTGTGAAGCACCTGCACTAGGTATGCCAGACTATGAAAAAGAGTTGGTTATACTGTAGTGGGAGAAATGGATGTGCACTCTCAGTGTTGATACAGAAACATGGAAGACAAAGAAGGCCAATAGCCTATTTCTCATCAATGTTAGATCCGGTGGCAATAGGTCTGCCAGGATGTCTGAAAGCGGTAGCAGTGACATGCCGAAGCCTGGAACAGAGTGAGGGAATTGTGATGGGGTATCCAGTAAAAGTGTTTGTACCCCATAGTGTGGCGATCCTTTTAACAAGGAGTCGAACACAGTTCATGTCACATAGTCGGCTGACTAAGTATGAAAAGGTCATTCTAGGTGCGAACAATGTGAGTCTGGAAAGATGTGTGAATGTGAATCCAGCTACACTTTTGCCTGATGCAGAGAGAGTGGAGATAAGAGAAGAAGCTGATCATGATTGTCTGGATGTGCTTGCTTATTGCACGAAACCTCGTCCTGATATAAAAGACTTACCACTGCCAGAAAGTGATCATGTGTTTTTTGTGGATGGATCCTGTCTGAGAACGGAAGAGGGAGTGTTGAGTGCAGCCTATGCAGTGTGTACAGTTGCAGCAGTTATAGAGGCATCACCCTTGAAAGGAGTTAGATCCGCTCAAGTAGCAGAAATAGTGGCATTAACCAAAGCATGCAAAATTGGGAGAAATGCAAGAGTGATTGTGATGACTGACAGCCAGTATGGCTTCGGAGTTGTCCATGATTTTGGCCAACTATGGCTGCAAAGAGGTTTCCTGACCTCAAGTGGAACTCCCATAAGGAATGCAGAAGTGGTGGGAAAATTGCTTGAGGCAATACAGATGCCCAAAGAATTGGCTGTGGTAAAATGTGCTGCTCATTGCCAGGGTAGTGATTACATCACTACTGGAAACCGGTTTGCAAATGACATGGCTCAGTATAGTGCCCGAAACAAATATTCAATGAATCGGTCAAAGGAGAAGGAAATGTCTTTTTGCTCCATAATGTTTACTAACGTTGTGGGAACATGGTAAGAAGTGAGGCAACTGCAGGATGAAGCAGGGGATGAGGAAATGAGACAGTGGGTAAAAGCAGGATGTGCCCCCAGAGAAAAGGATCATGTGTGGGTATATCGAGACGGAAGACCAGTAATGCCTGATAGCATGATGTCAACCATGGCACGGATGTATCATGGCCAAGGACATCTGGGAAGGGATGCCATGATAAGGGCCTTTAAACAGGCCTGGTATAATCCAAAATTCAGGCTAATTGCAGAAAGTCTCTGTCAAAGATGTTTGACATGTCAACAGTACAATCCAGGAAGAAAAACAGTGGTGAGTCTGGGTACCATAGGTCGGGAAGGAGGACCTTTCACTAGAATGCAAGTAGATTTTATTGAAATGCCCCCTTACAACAAACTGAGGTATGTTTTGGTGGTAGTTTGTCTGTTCTCTAGGTGGGTGGAGGCATACCCGACTAAAAGAAATGATGGAATCACAGTGGCCAAACTGTTGTTGAGGGAATTCATCCCAAGGTACGGGTTCCCAATAACCATTGAATCAGACAGAGGAGGACATTTCTACAATGAGATCATGAAGCTGATTTGTGAAGCATTGGGTGTACAACAGAAACTGCATTGTGCCTACCGACCAGAGGCTTCTGGTGTGGTCGAGCAAATGAATGGTACCATCAAAAATAGAATTGGAAAAATGTGTTTAGCCACAGGGTTGAAATGGCCTGATGTCTTGCCTCTGGTCCTGATGACCATTAGGTCTACTCCAGATAGAACCACAGGTTTGAGTCCACATGAGATCATCATGGGACGTGCCATGAGACATGTGTTTTTGCCAGTCAACAAGCTGATGACTATAACTGATGACATGATTTTGGATTACTGTAAAGGCCTGGCTGACGCAGTTCATTCTGTGTTTCACCAGGTTGGAGCGGATGCCACCACTCTTGAAAGAAAACCAGCCCATGATTTGAGCCCAGGGGACTGGGTAAGGATAAAAGTGCACAGAAGAAGAAACTGCCCAGTTCCAAGGTGGGGGAGGCCAAGACAGGTCATCCTGACTACAACAACTGCTGTGAAGTGTGCAGGACTGAAGAACTGGATACATGCTAGTCACACTCTGAGAGTTCCAAATCCAGCAGAAGGCATTGGAAAAGAATACTTTGACGAATCAGAATCAAGTGATGAGTCAAGCAGTGAAAACACAAGCACAAAAGAAAACCCTGAAAGGGGGGAAAATGAGCCAAGACTAGTTCAGACTCCCAGAGGGGAAATTCTGAGAAAAAGATTGCAGATTTCAGACACTTCAGATTCTGGAGACGAGCAAACTGCAAGTGGTGAACACCGAAAGAAGAAAAGAAAAGAACATTCAATCAGAAGTAACATTTACACCAAATGAGAGAGTAGAAGAAATTCCACCTGAGAAAATACCGGAAGAAGAAGAGGAAGGGACAGTTGTAGAAAGAGAGGAACAGATTGCGGAAGATCCCCGAGGAGGTGTAGGGAACTGCAACACCCAGACAGGTGAAGGGACAATAAGCCAGCAAGAAGATTGCGTGCCGGAGACTCGAGGAGGGACAGAAGTAGGGTCAACCAAAGAGGTGGAAAAGGAGACTTCTGAAAAAGAAAAATCAAATGAAACAGAATCTGAGGACAGTGAAACAGAGATACCAGAAGGTCGAGTTCTGAGAAAGAGAACTTGGATCGAGGAGAGAAACGGCAAAGAAGGCAAAATAAGAAGGAACGCCAAAGGAGATATTTGGCCAAATAAAATTAAGAAATTAAGATACAGACTGACACGAGCTAAACCCTCAGAGTCTGAACAAGTGAATGAAGTAACTAGTCAGCATCCAGAAAAAAAGGGAGAAACTGAAGTGTCAGAAGCAAACAAACGAGCAAGGAAGCCAAATCAGAAATATAAGTCACCTGAATGGACGTACGTGGCACTGCCTGAACAAGGAGAAGAGGCAGATAGTCAAGGAAATCCAGAGGAGACTTGGCTGAAACTGATAAAAGAAGAAGAGACTGGGGAAATCCTGAGAGTTATCTTATCCGACATCGGAGAAGAAGCGGAAGATCAGGAAATCCTGCATGTGGATGACGAGCAAGAAGTGAAAAACGACGAAAGACCAAGCTGAGTAATTTAGGCGATCCTTGTAGGAATACAGAGGATTGAATAAGAAAATTGCAATATTTGGACAATCTGTAAAATGTAGCTTTAAAAAGCTAAAGGAGGCGGAGTAGAAGAGGCTAAGTCAAAAGACACGGTTAGATCTAACAAAATGGCTAACATAGATGATAACAAGAGTAGATGTACCTTCATGAGAAAATGGTGCAAGACATGTTGCTGTTGTACAGGACTATTAATGCTTCTTTGGAGCGTACTCGCTCTTTTGATCTCTTTCAAAGTAACTCTAGATACATTAGCAGGACATACTGAGAATATGACTAATATAGTGAAGAACTCACAAAAAGTAATACAGGTTAGAACAAGCACAGAGCATGTGC
The DNA here is from genome assembly GCF_964204655.1 of Triturus cristatus. Lineage (NCBI taxonomy): Eukaryota > Metazoa > Chordata > Amphibia > Caudata > Salamandridae > Triturus > Triturus cristatus. Next base: position 576,367,966 of record NC_140586.1, read on the forward strand.
ATCAAGATAGGTCAATAAATGATTTCTCTAGTAATGTATTTTCAAAATTGTTGTATGAATATGTTAAAACAATGGAAGTAAGGGATTGCTACGTCTGCATGCAATTACCTGCATCTGTTTCAGAAGGGATGACTTATCATCACCTCCCAGCAACTTATGGAATAACATGTAGCGTCTTAACTAGTATATTTTATCAAGTAGGAAAATTAGAGTGCAATTTGTGTAACATAGATAATATTCTTGGACGATTGCCCATGAATAAAGAATTAAATCCAGCTAAAGAAGCTAATAAATTAGGAGAAATTTTTATAGAAACTAAAGGACTAACTCTAGAGTATATTTTTAAGAACAATTTAACTTGTAGTTTAAAACCAGAAGAGAAAACATTCTTGGATATGGTTGAGGAGAGAAGGTTGAAAATACACAAGAATGCAGAAGGACATAAAGAAGGAGAAAACATTTGGGCAATAGATGGGAACAAGGAAACACAAGGTGATGTTAGACCAACCATAGCTATAGATTCACCACAGAAAGGCAAATTATGCATCATGAGAGAAAGATCCCAGTATGATTACATATACATAGGGACAAGTGAGTGTCATGATACATACTTCATTGCATCTGGATGGGGATTTAGAGGTGGAAAAGACCCAGTTTTCCCTGGATTGTATTATATTTGTGGGAACAAGGCTTATTACAGGCTGCCTGACCATTGGTATGGCACATGTTATGTAGGCCTGGTCTTTCCAAAGATTTTTCACATGGATAGAGTAGGAAATAGTGGATCAAATAACCTACTAATGCGTAGCAGAAGAGAAACCTGGTTAGAAATTGTAGGTGATATTTTTGGAGCCTTGATACCAGCAGTGGGAATATCTTTGAATGCAAATAATATTCGGAAGCTGTCCACCATTGTGGATCGTTTGTCAACAAGCACAGCTGGAGGATTTCTATTGGTAAATACTGAATTATTTGCCATGCGTGCTATGATTATGCAAAATCGATTGCCCTTGATATTCTATTGGCAAAAGAGGGTGGAGTCTGTGGAATGCTGAAAGTTCAACATTGTTGCACTTACATTCCTGACGAAAGCAGAGATCTAAAAGTCTATATCAAAAATATTACAGAATTGCATGATGAAATAAAACCACTGGAGGTTGAAGGTATCTGGACTAGAATTAGTAATAAGATGGCTGCTATAAAAACTTTCTTAGGTAAATTAGGTAGTACTATAATAGGGAAAATATGATTTCCATTAACCTGTGTGATTTTTGTATTATTAATACTTAGATTAGGATGTATGTGTTGTAGATATAGGAGAAATAAAAAGAAGGTTAAAAGAGAAATTTACAAAAAGAGAGAAAATAAATCAGAAAAGGATCTCAATGAAATGGAAATGGAAGAATGGAAGGAGAGCATGTATGATAGAACCCAGAGAGAAGAGGAAAGGGAAACTGAATTTTGATTTAGCAAAAAGACATTTCAAATTTCAGCAAAAGGGAATAACAAATTGAAATTTGTGGGTTGTATGGTGGTGATAAAATCACCAAAGGGGGGAGTGCTGGAGCGGGTAAAATAAAAATATTTGGTATACCCAATCCATTTATATATGTTTATATTAAAACGACTAAAAATAAATTTAATAATTAAAACAAGTGTGCTGTGATAAACTAACCAACCTTATTAATCAAGAGAATATAGGTGGGAAACGCATTTGCATGGCTAAATTAATAGGTGAACTAAGTCTGTACGCATATTAAAATTATATGTTTAGTTTAAGCAATGTTTATGTGATTTGCGCTTAAATAAACACGCATTAACGGCTTTAATTGTCGCATATGGCTAGATAAATATATACACATAAGGGTAATAGCAAGGGAATAACATTGTTTTATTCATTTCCATGTATTAATTACGTTTTGTGTTTATTTACCTTAAGTTGACTATTTCGGCCTGCTAAAAGATGGCCACCAACTGAATCCATACTAAAGTACATGACTTCATGCAATTGACAGCAGAGGAGGGCGTCTGCACTGACTACGTAGCAACCTCTCCTTGAACCCCTGTACCAGGTCCATGAAGACTACTCTGGGCGAGAAGCCAATGTCCCTGAACACGGACGAACATGTTACTAGTTTGGAACCAAAAACCACCTTTTCTACAATAGACTGATACATTCCTGACCTGGGAACGATTTTCCCATACGCCTGGTTGAATACATCATCCGAATGTGAACATTAAATATGTTACTTAAATTCTTGGGACGGGGCTGAATTCAGCCAATGAAATGACTAGAAATTATAAAATGTTTCCTTTATCTGCAAAATTTCAGTATAAATATTAGTAGTCCAGAGAGGGAAACATCGCCGGTTACCACCTATGATCTTGAGACGCACCCTGATCGATGCTATTCACGACGCTGACAGCAGAGGACGGGACGTTAGACTCTTTGATGATTTTCTGAGGACCCGATTCTGACTTAGAGAACGACAATTAGCCAGAATAGGTAATTATGACTCAAGATTATTGCACTTGTTAGGAGTTTGATTTTGCAATTTAAATTAGATAAAGAAATTGATTATTTGAAGAACTGTGTCGGGTGGTTATTTCCTGAAATGTATATTTGATTAGCATAAGTATTGAAGTGTTTCTCATCTCCTCCCTAGCCAACTAAATGATCCAATTGGCCTCCGGATGGAGGAATTGTCAGGTTAAATAAATAAATGTGGTCTCCTCCATCCAAGGGAAATAAAGCTGTAGTTCAGAAGGGAAATTTGAAGACCCAATCTCCCCTGTAGGCACGGATACATTGATATGAATGAATGTTGGTGTTATTGGCCCCACCAGCGTATGATGTATGTATGTGCGTGTGACTGTGAAATCATTCGTCCGTGGAAGCAGGAGGAGATTATGTGTTCTGAACTGCATCAGGAACAAACTGCTTCTCATCCCGCACTGTTCACCCCATTGCATTCTGGTAAATGCAGTATGCTTACAACACAGTTGCTGTTGTTTTTCACTAAAGTTGGTGCAGGTAGTGTTGTTATAGACATGTGTTTCTAGGTTTAGCCCTTCATCAGTAGAGAGCAGAAGTAGTAGAAAAGGTCATCTGGCATTGCTGAAATGCTGCCCAAGTCAGCACAGGTCACAGTACCACTCCACAGGCACAGAGGTGCATCACAGGTGAGCTTGTCAGCTCATTGGCTCACGGGAGCCTTTTAATCACAACGTGGGAGGGAGAATACTGCATCTCATCCCAGCACAGTTCATCCCATTCCATTCTTGTACGCTTAATTCAAAGTTGCTGTACCTTTTCACCAAAGTTGGTGCAGGTAGAGCTGTTACCTCTAGACACATGTTCCTGGGTGAAGCCCTTTATCAGTAGAGAGCAGGTGTAGTAGAGAACAGAGAAAGTCAGCAGGGGTTGCTGAAATGCTGCCCAAGTCTTAACAGGTCTCGGTACCACTCCACAGGCACACATAATGATCTGGATGGCGATCGGTAAGCTGGAGGGGAAAAAAGATTGGACCAGAGAGGTGCAGATAGCAGGAAGGTATATGAGATTGGAACCAAGGGAGGTGTAAACAGTTTCAGGAATCAGTACCTGATGGAGATTTAGGAACGATAGACTGTTACAGAGATGCCAGGGCACACTGGAGATAGTGAGGCACCTATCTCCATAATTGGCTGATATACACAAACACACATACAGTCCCACTCAAAAACAGGTGCTGTCAACCTTACCTTAGGTAGCCAAGCCAGTACAACAAGGCAGACCTTAAGAGTTGTGATTTACTGTACATCCAATTAACAGCGTGTTTAGGAAATAAACAACAAAAGATTCTACACCATGTTTAAGGGTAACAATGCAAAATGAATTAAATTTCAATAGAAATAAATGAAATAATGATAAAAGAGCGCAAAGTTCATTGCAATTAGAAACATAACTGAATCGCAATATATGTGGGAAAACTGTTATATTCATGTTGAATATGTTCAGAATGGCCTCCATAGAGTAGCTGGGTATCTAGGCACGTTTCTTTTACAAATGAAAGGCTGTCCCTTCAGACTTAGAATGAGTTACCGGAGAATAAATATGATCAGTGGTACAAGCCTAGAAGTTGTATCTGAGCGGGGCTCAATGTGATTGGATATAGCCTACAGCAACTCTCATTGAGATGTAGTAAGATGTTGTGAGCATGGCCAGTCTAAATACATGCTATTCTCTTCAAGAAGCTTGTTTGCCCTATCTCAAATGTTCAAATACAGACCTAGCAGATTTTCGGATATTTGAGTCACTTGAGCAAGTCAAGATAGATGCTGCTAGCTGGCTAATTTACTTAGAAGGTTGATATATTTGCTGGACACCCTGCTGAATAGTCCAAAAGAGTTTTCCAAAGTTTATTGCTGGCCATGTCACTTTGAGTGATAATGGTAGAAGCAAAGCTTGGCAACTTGCATTCACATGGGTTTGAAGATCCGGGGTTAGGTCAAAATTGATAAAAGGTGAAAGCAGTTTGTGAAACCTCAATGTAAATGTAAATTTTTAGGACACTTGTTTCTGCATCTTCTCTACTAATTCAGATTTTCTGGTATAAGCACCCACCTCTGGATCTTAGACTTTTTATCCTTCTAAGACCACAACTCCCTGAATAAGGTTTGTAAAGTAGGCAGTCTTCACAATAGATGTAGGCTTAAAATATTTTCGTGGCTCAGGTCATGAAAATGAATTCCCTGGTCAGGAAACATAATACATCTTAATTCCCTGTTCTAAACCAATGGCTTGCCTCCCCATTTTCCATGTTCCATCCAGTGTCCACCACTCCTCAGTTCCCTAGGACTTTTCCCCCTTGCCGGTTTGTCATCAGATGACCACTTTAAGTGGATTTGTAACCATTTGAAGATGGCTTCCTGTACATGTGAAAGCATGAATGATGAGCATCTGTTAAGGGATTAGCTGTATTTTAACTAATCACAATCAAAGATGGCAACTATAGATGTTGTGTGCGTCCGCAGTGCACATCTCTGAATCCATTTTCTTATATATAAACAAATCTCATGCGAAGATGGCTGCAGGGGCTGCACGTACATCTGCAGTAGCCAACTTTGAACAAGGTTCTTTCCAATATTAGAACAAGACTAATCTCGAAAACAAATGAGGACTAAGCTATATGAGAAAGGTAACAAAAGACATTGTACGAAACACATGTATACCTCTATTATGATTCCCCTGTTATATGCCATATAACTACTGTTACTGCGTGTAACAGAATTTTAAATATGGTGAAAAACACCACACCTTCACAATTTTCTGCTAGTACATGTTGCAGATGAAACCTGCTGATATTTAATAAGAGAAAATACTCAGTAACTACCGAGACTACTAGAGCAAGTGGATTTTGGTGCTTTAACCAATGTTAATGCTTATCCCTATTTTTGCAGGATCAACTCAGAATAGGCAATATTTATTGCACCAAAGAAATTCACAGTGGTGTCAGATTTGATCATGTGCAATAATTATCACATTCTGAACCAGGTCATTTGTAATCGAGGCCATAATTCTTTTATGATGTACGTTTAGCACAGGTGTTGAAAACAGAGTGAATCCATTTTCGCTTTGTTTTTCGCTGTTCAAATAGCAGGAAATTGAGCAAACGGATTTGGCTCCAGTCCATATTGCAAATTGTGTTACAACTTTTTCACCAGAACAAACACTAAGGGCTTGATTCACAAAGGTAACCTTACACTTTTGTGTAAGTTTAGGATTTTTTGAAATTCACAAACCAATATTATGAGTAGTATCCTTACGAGTGCCTTTCTTTTTTTTCTGCAGTCTACACCATGAGTGTTGGGACGTCGCAGTCGTAAAAATTCTACTTGTAAAATTAATTTGTGAATTGCAAAAAATCGTGAACTTCCACAATAGTGTATGGTTACCTTTTTGAATTAGGACCTGATTGTCTTTGCCCGATTAGGTCAAAAATTAAAAGTTGCACTTAAAAGACATTAGGCATAAAATGTAATCCATGTGTTTACAAAGGTTTCTAATTGTCAGTTTTCCCATAAAAATTTGGACTTTCATGCCTATTTAATTTGTTTTCGAAACAAAAAGTTTATCAACTTCCATAAAGTCGCAGGGCCAGATTTTCAAAAAATACATGCAACCCAGCGCAGCACATAAAGAAGCTGAGCTGCGTTGCGTAACAGTAAGGTAGCAGAAGAGCACCATATCTACAGAGATATGTCTTTCTCCTCTCCTCTCCCTTACTCAATGCCCATGCAGAGGGAACATTCTGTATCTCTCCCCCTCCACTTCTGTGGTGCTCTTGTTGAGTTCTTGAATTCCAAAGAGTTTGTTGGCACGCCTGTTATAGTCAGCATCTGCAGTTCCATTCAGCACCACAGAAAGCCAGGTACACCTCTGCCTCTGAGCTAGGCAGAGCTTTTCTGCCTGGTGATTCCTGGTCCAGGGCCCCCTCAAAGCTATGCCTCAAAGGGGCTCCTGTGAACTCCTCCTGCAAGCATCATTTCGTCAGGTTTTGTTTTTGACACCTCCTGCGGCTCCTGTTCAGCACCAAGGACAACCAAGTCACCTCTGCACCTGAACTTCCTGGTAAAGGTAAAATTGTCTGACTGTCGCAGCTTGGTCTGTGCACCGGCAAGATCTTAACTCCAAGTGGGTTCCGTTGAATTCACCCTGCAAGTGACAGAGTGTCCCCTGAGATTTTCCCTATTGACCCCAATGGTAAAGTTAGAAAGCTCTGCAAAGTATTGATATCTTGAGCCCATCATCTGCCTTACATTGACTTTGTTTTAGTGTCTAAATTTATATAAAAATACGCTTTATTTTTATAAATTGGTGTCGGATTTCTCTCGAGTTGTGTCACTTACTTATCGTCACTGTTGGTACTTGTTCGATCTGGCATCTTTTGGTTATGTTTCCCCAGTCTTTTTGCTTTTTGACCTTCTGGTTTTGAGGGTGTGATGGAATTTGTTTTGCTGGTTTAGTGTCTCTGGGCACTTTCTCACTGCTGTTCAGTATTAAAGAGAAAGCGCTCCTACTGTAAATTGTGTCATGATTGGCTTTCCATTATTGGGATATTTGATTTACTGGTAAATACCTAGTGCAGTGCACTGTGTGTGCCCAGACCCTTTAAATCAAATGCTACTAGTGATCTTGCAGCATTGGTTGTGCCACCCACCCAAGTAGCCTTTTCAAGGTGGTACGGCGTTGTGGGGAAGGTGTCTCCAGAGAACACAAAGCCGAGTTCCCTACTCACCATACCTCCCACTGACGATGATACATACCCTGCCACATGGGGGGCAATGGGGGGGATTGGCACACTGAATACAGTCGGGAGTGACCAGGCTGGGGGAGCTTCTTCCATTCAAGGAGTTCCAGGCAGACTGTGGTATCCCCCAGGGCCATTTCCTGCTCCCCAGAGAAATAACAGCGACCATCAGACGTCATTGAGGGAGGGGCACCTGGGAACCCAAACATCACTCCACCTGTCGCTATATAGGCACAGCAGGGGAGGATCATGGCAGTCACATGCCTGTACAGAGAGATTAGCAATGAAAACCTGTGCCCCCTGACAACACTGAGAGAACACTGGCTAACGGACTTGGGCATCTCTATGGAGGGTAAGGATTGGGGAAACACACTGGCCAGGATCCCTACGATTTCGAGAAACGCCTGATTCAAACAAATGAATTTTTATATTTTCCATCGGGCGTTCCTCACCCCAGAACGTATTCACCGATACTTCCACAGGGAGAATGTGGGATGCCTATGATGAGGAGAACTTGGGGCAGGAATGTTATACATGTTTTGAGACTGCCCAACTCTACACACATACTGGCAGGAGGTCACGTCTGTAGTGGCGAAAGTAACTGGGTGGTTCCCTGCGTGCCAGCCCAGTGTCTCCTTAGTCTGTTTCCTCACACTTCTAAAGTTACTGACAGATTCTAGGATCTGGCCTTTATCCGAGCCAAACAGGAAATCATGAGGTGCTGGAAGGCGCCTGAGCGGCCTAGGATAGCAGGCTGGAAAAGGAACTGGAAATATGGGTAGGATGAGAGAGTAGAGTATTACTCAGAAATGCATGCAGGGAAATAGGCACCATCGAACAAGCCAGGGCCTGGTAAGCACTACTAGAGAGGATGAAAGACCTGGAACCAGAGTCAGGCGAGTATTCACCCTCAATACAATCCCTGCCAGAGATCCCAGCCCAGTAACATCCTGGAGGGAGTACTAGGATGGAGCACCTAGCTCAGTAAAAACAATATAGAATGAGAGGGGCATTCTAAAAATATTGGAGAGAGACTGCAGCAAGATGGATATAGCCTGATCAGAATTGTGCCACTACATATAACTGATTTCTAGATGTGACTTTCAGTGGGTAATGGCAAGGGGGAGTTTGCAAGGGGATGTTTACATATAAGATAATTGTCAGATTTACGTTAAGATGTATAACAAACACAAAAGTATGTAACCTATAAGATGAAACATACCAATTACACTGTAACTACATGAAACGGCACAGATAATAAAGCAATAAAACCTGTTTTAAAAAAAAAAGGTGTCTTAGACCTGCCACTACAGTGTCTGCACACAGTTTTCACTGCCATGTTGACCTGGCAAGTGCACCTGCTTTCAAACAAAGGGAGATGTCCAAGTGCACAACTTTTTTTTCAATTGTTTTAATATCATTGTTCACAAGTTTAATCTGTTGTGCGTGCTGTCCGGAATCGTGGTCTGCCCTACAACCACTTCTATGAAATTTCATCCAGAACTGGAGCGAAGTCTCACTCCATGCCAGACGCACAGCTTTATCCGTCAAAAAATTCACAAACGTATCCACTTTCAATGCAGTTTTATTCCGTTGTATACCAACGTTTCATATTTAGTCCTTTCTTTTACTCATGTCACAAGAGAGATGCAATGTATTTGTATGTCTAATGCGAATTGTATAACCCTCCCATGTTCGTCCTCCATATTCTATTACGAATCCCCTATAACCAATCCTCATCGGTTCAAACTGAACCCCACTGTGATCTAACCCTTCCCCTTGAGTGAAACATTATAAACACTCTCTTATACCCTAATTCTCTGATGACATTATCTCCTGCCCCACATGCTCTCTCTTGTGTTAAACAGAAGCAGTATTCCACTCACTGCCACCCCTCCCTTATCACCACTTGGAGCGTGACCCCACCCTTTCACGTTTAAGAGGGCAGACCACGATTCCGGGCAGCACGCACAACAGACTAAACTTGTGAACAATGATATTGAAACAATTGAAAAAAAAGGTGTGCACTTGGACATCACCCTTCGGACAAGTTGCACCTTTGGAGTAATGACAAGATTAGACAAAAAGGGAACTGAACTGTCACATGAGGGATCACGTCACCTTAAAGAACTGGAGCCCATGAACTGCTCCGAAAAAACAACAACATGATGGAATGTACTGTTTATATTATGTATCAATGTAGATTGCTAGCAGTCGCGCATTTTTTTCCATTTCAAATAGAGATTGAAAATATGTTTTTTCATTAACAGCTTTATTTAATAATAGCTTCATGTTTCACAAAATTTAACACTACATTTTATGATTGACGTTTCATATAACATCAGGGTGGGCGGGGTAATTGAGCGAGCTGCCCAGGGAGGTTTCTTGAACAGGGTGAGAGTTCACTGCATTAACAAGGAGAAAAAATTGGAAGTCTCAGTGTTTGAGGCGATTGAAGAAGAGGGCTACGGGAGTTGTAGTCATAAGAATCGGGGATACTGATGCTATTGGTTGATTGAAATTGGCGGCATCTCGTTTTGAGAGAATAAAAGGGAGCAGGTGCATTAGAGTTTATTACCGATTTGCATTGTGAAAGAGTGTGTTGGGAAGGAGTCTATGCTTACAGAACATTAAGGTATGGTAGAATACTGATGATGCTTCGCTCATTGGGACTGGGGAGTGTTGAATTGATGCGCGCATGTAAGAATGAGAAACAGCTTGTGGGAGTTCTGAATGGCATATGCTAGTAATAAATGAGTTGGTTAAGTAGTTTGAAAGTTGGTGGCATTACGCTGTTTGAAGCATATAGCTGGAACAATCGAGTGTCTTGTTTGGTAAGGAATAAATTATAGTTAGTGTGTTAGTGGCATCAATAGAGACTGGCCAGTATCACGAGTAATGGAGTTGGTAATAGTGGATTATGGGGGATGTAGGCATGAGGAAGATGGTGGTTGTGGCAATTCATTAAACGTGAAAGGGTGGGGCCACGCTCCGAGTGGTGATAAGGGAGGGGGTTGCAGTGAGTGGAATACTGCTTCTGTTTAACACAAGATAGAGCATGTGGGGCAGGAGATAATGTCGTCAGAGAATCAAGGTATAGGAGAGTGTTTATAACGTTTTACTCAAGGGGAGGGGTTAGATCACAGTGGCGTTCAGTTTGAACCGATGAGGATTGGTTATAGGGGATTCGTAATAGAATATGGAGGACGAACATGGGAGGGTTATACAATTCTGTTTGTGCACTTGGTTGGCAGCATACAGATGTGCAATTAGAGGGAAAACGTAAATTGTAGGGTAGTGAACACACATGGCATGGTTTGCGTGATGCACTGTTGAGTACATTTAAAAGACATTTAGATTTGAACATACGTACTAATGTTGATGTTGTTTGATTTGTAATGAACCCCTGAAGAAAGTTCGAGATAGGTCCAAAATGCATTGGGAATGGAAATAACACCCACTACGGAGGATGAATAATGTATTGTTCTTGCTTCAGAAAAAGGCCTGGATAGGCATATCTGCTGCATTAGACGTACAAATACATTGCATCTCTCTTGTGACATGAGTAAAAGAAAGGACTAAATATGAAACTTTGGTATACAACGGAATAAAACTGCATTGAAAGTGGATACGTTTGTGAATTTTTCTGACGGATAAAGCTGTGCGTCCGGCATGGAGTGAGACTTCGCTCCAGTTCCCGATGAAAGTGCACCTGCTTGTCAGGCCCAAACCTTCCCTTGTCTTACATAGAAGACACCCCTCAGGTAGGCCCAAAGTGAATCCATTGGCAGAGTGCAGTGCATGTGAAAGGTAGGACATGTACTGGTGTGTTTTACATGTCCTGATAGTGAAAGACTGTGTATTTCATTGTTCACTATTGAAAGGTTGTCAGTCCCATAGGTTGTAATGGGAGCTGCCTTGTAACATCTTACAAGCATAACGTTCTATTGTGACAAGACAAATTGAATTTTAGGCTTCCTGAAGTCAGAATTTAAAGATACATATTTCAGTAAAGATGATTTTTATGTTATGTGTTTGAAAAAGCCACTTTTATAAAGAAGGCATTTTCTTGCTTAGCCATCCTGTGTGCCTCTGCCGTTTATGTATTCATCATCTGGGTTCGGAGTGAAAGGAGCAGGGATGTGCATTCACACTAGACTCACAAGGGGGGTTGAGGTGTGTCCTGCCTTTCCTGGGTGACTCATAGATAGGCTGGATAGACCTGGCTGCATTTAGAGTAGTGGGAGGAGTTGTCACTTGCACCTGAATGGACTGTGGCTGCCTTCCCCAAAGCTGTCTCCCCCTCTCGAAGTAAACCTGGCCTGAGCCAGGCAGAACTGGTTTATGTATGAAAGTGGAACTTTGCTTGTGGCAAATTCAAAGGGAAATGTGGTATACATATTGGGGCCCTGAACCTAGAATGTCAGAACTTTTTTGGATCAAGAAACCTGCCAAGAAGAAGAGTGGGAGAAGCTGTGAGGAGAGACTAGCACTTTTCTGTGTGCTTTTAGCTGTGATGGCCTGCAGTGGCTGCTTCTGTCTTGGGCAGCTAAAGGACTGGACTTTCTGCATCCTATTTTCCTGAGTTTCTCCAAGGGCTTGAGGTAGAGCTTGCCCCCTGTTCAAGAAGTCACAGGAACAGCAAATAGTTCAAGTTCATCTGCTACCAGCAACAGGAATGGTGTGTTTTATGCTGCAATGGAAGAAAAAGCAACCAGATGCCATCAACGATGACGCTGCTGGCTCCAGGACCTGAAGGCACTGCAGAGGGCACAATCACATATCGCACCTCAACCCTGGTCCCACCGATGATGCCGTCCATCTGTGCAACCGATCTGTTGCTTTCATCATGACCTGTGGGTACCACACTTCACACCGCCGCCCTGGTATACCTGATGACGCTGCTCCATGCCGACATCGATGCCGTTGCTTGCACTCTGGTTTGGGGGAACCCCTAGTAAGTTACATGACACACCGCTCCATCTCACACTGCAGCCTTGACCCACTGACACTGGTGCCATCGACTCAAGTTTGTCAGCTGATGGCAGTGCTTCAACAACAACGACATGGCTACCTGCACCATGACCTCCAAGCACCGTGATTTGCACTGTCCCACATCGCACCACAGCCCTGGTCTCACTTATGCTGTCGGATGCCCTCACTGAGCTGCTGCTTGTACCGCATCCTTGGGGCCCATGCCCAGAGCCGCGCTGCCCCTCGTGACTTCAACTGTACAGGTTCGACCTCCAACATGTGTGACTTTAAGGGCCTGACAAATCCTGCACTGACCTCCTGAACTGACGCCTGTGGATGTCGGCTCATCAGAGATCATCATAAAATCTCTGACACCCTGCATTTCTAAAGGTACAGTTTTACGGGTCTTCCCAACACCGTAGCTGCCCCGCGACCCCACAGTCAGCCAGAACTGTTGGATTTTGTTTGTTCACAATGCCGTGATAGCCCCGGATGGAGCTATAGACTTCAAGGAACTGTTTTTAAAGTCTATTTTTGCTTTTTGAGTATTTTGAATATGTGTATGGTGGATTTTTATTGTTTTGGTCTTGTTTTATACAGATAAATATTGGTTATTTTTCTAAAACTGGTGAGGTGACCTTTTCTGATGCTTTAACTGTATTACTGCTGTTTATGTGCGAATGCTTTACACACTGCCTCTGAGATAAGCCAGACTGCTCAAGCCAAGCCACCGAGGGGATGAGCAGGGGTTATTTCATAAGTGTAACTCCCTTATCCTAATTAGGAAGAGGGGTCCATATTTGGACAGGGCACCAACCTGCCAAGAAGAGACCCCCATGTTTAACATTGTTTGTCAGCGGTGAGTATAAGACTTGCATTTGCACTTGACCTACAGTGATTGGTGTACAATACCATCATATGACAAACCACCACGTACCACATTCAGTTTTATTTTTGGTATAGTTTTGATCCTGCCATTTGTTTTGAGCCTGAACTTTCTACTGCATCATGCCTGAGTCAACAGCGTCATCAGTGCATCCCTAGAAGTGGCCTTTGAGGAGGACAGATTGGAAACCTACAACATGAAGAAGTTGAAGGCTATTTGCAAAAACCTAACCCAAATCAGAGTCCTCACCAGGAAAGAGGAGCTACACTAGGTACTGAGGGTAGCAGCTAGGCATGCCAGTTGGCAGTCTGGAGACCTTAGTGAGGAAGAGGAGGAGTCTATTCCTAGGGTGGGTGTCCTTTTGGGGAGGAGAGATCCACCAGGCCAGGAAGAAGTGGTGTGTCCCCAGAGGAGCTGGAGGATAGGAGGGAAGTTAGGAGGCAACAAATGGAGCTTGAGAAGCTCAAGATGGAATCCCAGAAGGTGGTTTAACACCATGAGCGTGGTCTCAAGGAGTTGGCGCTACAGAGTAAGTCCATCTCAGATGGTGACAGCAATTCCTCAGTGCACTCAGAGTGGATAGTGAAAGAATGTAGGAAAGCAGTACAAGAAGGATGATGCTATACAAAGGTGGTTTCAGGGTTATGAGGCATCTATCCACATGAATGAGGTCCCTGAAAATAAATGGGGAGCTGGATCGTGGCCTCATTTCTCAAAAGAGAGGAGAGACACCTAGTTGGCTTTGGGTAAGGGGTACAACCTCACCTACACTCACATGAAGGAGGCCCTTCTCACTAGGTATGGTCTCACTCCAGAAAAGTACCATGATTGGTTTAGAACCAATAGGAAAATTGATCCCCAGACCTGGTTGGAATGTGCAGATTCTTTTTGCAGGTCACTGGATGGTTGGGTGAAGGGCAGCAATGTCTTTTCAGGAGCTGTACAATTTGATTGTATGGGAGCACTTGTTTAGTCCATGTTTTGCATAGTTTCACCAGCACAGAAAGTAGGCAGACTGACCCCAGGAAGCATTCTATGGAGATTGACTGCTGGGTGAGTACCAGGGCCCACAAGAAGGTTTCTGGGGGATACTCCACCAAAGGTGGGCAGGGTCCCCAGCAGAAGAGTGGGGAGAACAAGGGTAAAGCAAAGGAGTTCTCTATAGGGCCCCAAACTAGTACCCAAGATAAGGATTCTCACCCCCCAGGAGATACGAAACAATGAGTCTCTTCAGAAAACCCACAGAGACTGGACCCCGTAAGTGCTCTACATGTGACCAGGTGGGTCACCTGAAGGGAGATCCCAAATGCCACATGGGGACACAGCCACCCACCGGTGGGCAGTCTAAGGTGATGGCTAGTGTAGCGCTTAGGGAAGTGGAGTACCCTGAGGAGGGGTGTGATCCCACAGAAATGACCCTTGTCTCACTAGTGGACAGTGAGGTGGTCCCAGGAACCCAGGGAGCCAGGTGGCTCAAACATTAAGAAGTACAGCACCTGGGTGGCCATCAACTGGAGAAGGGTAGAGGCTTTCAGAGAATGTGGAGCCAGAGTGACCTCAGTCAGGTGTCACCTAGTATCTGAGGAGCAAGTAGTCTCTGGGGCATTCCACCAAGTATTTGCAGTAGACAACTCAGAACAGCAATGCAAAACTGGTGCCACTCCCTTTGAGTGGAGGGGATCTCTGGTCCCTTGTGGGTGGTTGTGAGCCCTACCATGCCTGTAGACTGTCTGCTGGGTAATGACCTGGAGCATTCCTTGTGGAAGTATGTGGAGCTCAAGTCTCACTTGGAGATGCTTGGTTTGCCCGAGTGGGCGTGCATGACTACTCGGTCAATCGCAGCTGGCAAGAGTGATCAGAAGGAGCTGGAGCCTGAGACAGTGGCCCAGGTGCCTGCCAAGAGGAAGGGCAAGGGGTGTGAGAAACCCACCGCTAAAGTTCCCATGGTCCGGGAGGAGGCTGATCTCGATGGGGATGCCCCGGAACCTAAAGGGGAACAAGTGGCTGAACACAGGGACTTATCTGAGCTCACCCATTGGCAGAAAGAGAGGGGTCCCACTAGGAAGAATTCTGCTGAGAGCAGAAAGATTGCCCTTCTCTAGAGGGTTTGCGGCAGCAGGCTGCAAACCAGGCAGCAGGTGATTAGTCTGGAACACACTGGATTTACTGGAAGAATGGTCTCCTCTACAGTGAGCCTAAGGTCGCTGAGCCTGGGCCAGACCATGGGCTGGTGTTACCCCAGTGCTTCCGGGCCTTTCTACTGGGTCTAGCTCACAACGTGCAATTGGCAGGACATTTGGGAAAGGACAAACCTTTGACAGGATTGTCACCCAATTCTTTTGGCCCCAAATGCAAAGGCAGTCTGATGCTCATTGTAGATCCTGCCAAACTTGCCAGGCAAGTTTTAAGAGTGGGAGAAAGTGTAATGCTCCTCTCCAGCCTTTTCCAGTTGTAGGCACCCCTTTTGAGAGGATGGGTATGGACATTGTGGGGTCTCTGGACCCCAAGACAGCCATAGGCAACAGATATATCCTGGTCTTGGTGGACCATGCCACCTGGTACCCTGAGGTTATCCTACTAAGGACACGACGACACCCGTGGTGGGCCGTGTGTTAATTGGGATCTTTTCTCCAGAGAGGTGGTATCCGACTGATGTACCAATTTCATATCAAAGTATATGACATCTCTCTGGGAGGAGTGTATACAGAATTGGACTTTCTGCATCCTATTTTCCTGAATTTCCCCAAGGGCTTGAGGTAGAGCTTGCCCCCTATTCAAGAAGTCTCAGGAACAGCAGACTTCAAGTTCATCTGATATCAGCACCAAGAACTGTGTGACTTGTGCTACAACAGAAACAAAAGCCACCCAACGCTGGCAACAACGCCGCTGCCGACTCTGTGACCTGAAGGCATTATAGAGGGCATTGCCACATCTCCGACTGCAACTCCGGTTTCACCAATGATGCTGTCCGATGCTGTCACCGAGCCGCTCCTTGCACCATGACCTGTGGGCACCACACTTCACACTGCCTCACTTCACACCACCGGCCTGGTATCCCCGACAACAAGGCTCCACGCCGACATTGACACTGCTGATTGCACTGTGGTTTGTGGGCACCACTCGTAAATTACACAACACACTGCCCCGTCCCACACCACAGCCTTGGCCCAAGGACACCTGCACCATCGACTCCAGTATGACATTGCTTCAATGACGACAATGGCCCAGACCTAACAGCACCGTGATGAGCACCATCCCACTTCGCACCACAGCCCTTGTCTCACTGATGCCGTTGGACGCCGTCCCTGAGCCACTGCCTGCACCACGACCTAGGGGTACCGCACGCTATATCACTGCACTTTACACCACACCCCCGCTGCTTGCCGGCGCTACCGACTACAACCGCACTGAGTTTGGCCTGCAAAGCGTGTGCCTACAAGGACGCAACAACTCCTGCACTGACCTCCGGAACCAACACCTAATGACAACAGCTCATCTGAGCTCATCACAAGTCCCAGATGTCCTGCATTTCTAAAGGTACTGTTTTGTGGGTCTTCCTGACACCGTAGCTGGACCGCGACACCACGGTCAACCATAACTGTTGGAACACCGTAGTAGCCCCGCACGGACCTATCAACTTCAAGGAACTGTTTTTAAAGGCTGTTTTTGCTTTATGAGTATTTTGAATAACTGTATGTTGGATTCTTATCGTTTTGGTCTTGTTTTACACAGATAAATATTGATTCTTTTCTAAAACTGGTGTGGTGTCCTTTTCTAGTGCTTTCACTGTATTACTGCTGGTTATGTGCAAATGCTTTACACACTGCCTCTGAGAGAAGCCGAACTACTCGCGCCAAGCTACCAAGGGGGTGAGCAGAAGTGTAACTTTCTTATCCTAACTAGGAAGAAGGGTAACAACCTGCCAGCTGGAGACCCCTATTTCTAACTAGTACTGTAAAATGCTTTATACATGTTCCTCTAAGTATACCTGTCTGCTCTTTGCCACTCTACCAGGACTGAGAGAAGGATTACTTGTGTGAATCCGAGGTACACTTTTGGGTATCGTGCCAATAGTACATGGTAAAGCCTCCCAGCCATATCACATAATATTACCACCTTGCTGAAAAAAAATATTTGCAAAATATGGGCAGATGAAAAATTGGTTTATTGAATTACTTTTAGAGATGAAGGAATGGTGCAAACTGGAATACCTTCTACTTTGACTCTTACCAGATGATAAGATTGTGGACCTACGTTGTGCCCAGTAAGCGTTTGGTTACAACAATGTTTGCATTGCAAGACGTATTAGTGATCAAGGCTGGGAATGTGCAGATATTGCTATTTTTCATCATATCTTTATTAATACTGAAAAATGAATCCATGCTGTACTGCATTATGATTAGGGCTCCCGGTTTTATGGTATTTATTTTTTTGTCATTTCCGTCTGTATTTATCAATGTTTATTTTTCGGGCATTTTTTCGGTATTTATCCACACTTATTTTTGCCACAAGCAAAAGACGACGCTACAGCTAGTATTTTTCCACATTTATTTAAATTGACAATGCACACATGCGCTCAGTTGTTATTGGTCAACACTATACAGTCATCTGAAAACTTTGCCATTTGCAAAATGTCCCAAATATGCTTAAAAGTGCTATCAAAAGCCATTTGTCTCAGAGCCTTGCAGTTTCTGGCATCGGCAGAGTGCTACATCCTCTCCCCCACTGAACACCATACTGCCCCACTGAGAGAAACTCACACTGCCTTCAGCTGCAACCCAATTGTGCCCCACCAGCGCAAAAGCTGTCCCTGGCCATCACTATGAGGATTGATGTTTTGTGTGTGCAGAATAGAAGAAGCATTTGCAATGCAATAGGTCTCGCATTTACGCTAGTTTAAGCTATTAGCATTGTAAATGACAATGCCTTTTATTTATCTGTTTTAAAAACCAAAACATAAATAAATAGCATTGTCATTTACAATGCCAATAGCTCAAACTCAAGTAAATGCAAGACCTATTGCGTTGCAAATGCTTGTTTTTTTATAGGTCTCGCATTTACGCGAGGTTGAGCTATTGACATTGCAAATAACAATGCCTTTTATTTTTGTTTACGTTTTTAAAACATAAATAAAAAGCATTATCATTTACAATGCCAATAGCTTAAACTCGGGTAAATGCAAGACTTATTGCATTGAAAATGCTTGTTTATTACTCCTTTGTCTGCCCATAGCATGTTCCAGGGAGACTGGCAAGCTTCTTGTAACACTACTTGAATAGAAAATGTGGTGCGTCTTGGCTGTTCCAAGTCTATTGCTAAAGATTTGCCAAGCCCTGTGACGTAAGAAGATGCACCGTTCCCCAGCTTGCTGTCAAGGGACATGCTAGTACAAGACAGCATTGTGCCCTATGTCCGAAATGATTAATGTCACCCTGGAAAATGAACAAAGAGTCCATTTAAACTGCGTCCATGCTGCTGCAAGGGCTCCTAATGAAACAGCAGCGAGACCCCCCAAGGATGTTGTGATATTTTAAAGTGTAGAAAAATAGGTTTTAAAAAAGATGCAAAATTGGCGCTTCTATGTAAATCCTGTGCTGCTTTTTACCCCAAGCAACATACACGACAGTTTGTGAAGCCTGAATTTTAGTAGGCGAGGGGGCAGGCAGGGTGTGTAATGATTTGCAGATAGTGTCATGAGGTTTGGTTTTCGATGGAAGTGAAGGCCTGGTGACCTGGGGTGGAAAGTGGGGAATGAATTGAATGGGAGGCGGTTGCATTGAGTTGGGGCGAGTGCAGGGTGGTAGCAACGCTCAGTAGGATTTGGAGGATTGTATGGAGTGGGGGGGATTGTTTGTAGTGTTGAGGAAGGGGGAGCCATGATTTAAATGGAAGGCTGAATGATGTAGAGTGTGACTAGAAACACCTAAATGGTGCTATTAGAAGCACTGTCTCCATAGCGGAGGATGTCCAACGTGAGTTTAAGAGGGCCGCACTGCGCCAGACTCCTGCCTCTATGTGTCAGAACATGTATTCACCCACAGCGCTCCTGCTTCAAGTGCCCTCCCCGCTCACAGCCTGGTCTGCTGCCTGCATTCCCACACCCCCCTCCCCTCTCGATACGCCCAGCAGCGTACAGCCAGCAGCAGTGCAGCCCAGTGCTCCAGATCACACTGAACAGAGACATCAAATAACACCCAGTCTCTGCCCCCCCGAATACAACCACCATCAGTCACATTACACACACACTAGTGACTGCTGATCTCACGGACATTACATCACAGAACAGGGTAGCTGATGTACCCACACAAGTGGGAAAGCGATCAGATGTAGAGGGACCACGAGACGGGAAGAACAGTTATAGCTTGCCATCTAGAAAGGGGGGAGAGGGGTCACTTTTTATATCCACGTGTCAAGCACCGACTCTGCATCCCCAGAGGCAGCAGCTGCCTCCCAGACCTGCTAATTCCATCAGGGAGCAGAGTCCCACCCTGTCACCAAATGCTCCATTGCTGTAATCGCCAAGTGGAGCGTAGGTGGAGGCGTAATTACCTTAGTACCGACAGGGAGGCGTACGTGCTCGCACGTTAAGAATACAAAAAAGCCATTACCACCACTAAGGCCGCCTTTGTCTCTAAGAGAATACTAACTGCCCCTAATAAATCCAAAGAGATATTTAAGGCTCTTGCTGAATTAACATCAGATGCCAGGACACTCCCCAACCAAGCCCCCTCCGCTGAGTCAAGCAATGCCTTGAACTCTTTCTTCATTGATAAGATTTCGGTAGTTAAAGCTTCTATTCCTCATTCCCTCCCTCTGGCTACTGTCGCAGCTCCTCCTATCAACACTTTTACTTTGACTTGTTTCCCGACCCTCGACTCCGACTCCCTAGCCAAACTGGCTACGCGAGTGAAGTCTGGCTCCCCCAAAGATTGTTGTCCACCTTCAGTGTTTCGTGAGATATGCCTCA
Source organism: Triturus cristatus (assembly GCF_964204655.1). NCBI lineage: Eukaryota > Metazoa > Chordata > Amphibia > Caudata > Salamandridae > Triturus > Triturus cristatus. Next base: position 576,388,085 of record NC_140586.1, read on the forward strand.
CTTTCCCGCACAGTGTTTTATCTCTACTTAACGCCTCTCTCAGTTCTGGAACAGTCCCCAGGTCTTTCAAGGAGGCCATCTTGGTGCCTTTGCTGAAGAAGCCTAGGCGCGGACCCTGCGGTCCTCGCCAACTATCGGCCCATCTCCCTCTTACTTTACCTGTCTAAAATCTTAGAGGCACATGTCACTGCTTGCCTCTCGCAATTCATTGAGGAATCCAACTTTTTAGAATCAAATCAAGCCGGGTTTAGACCAGCCCATTCAACCGAGGCCGTGATTCTATCCGTGCTGGACAACCTCAGAAGCAACGCTGACAGAGGACTCTCCCAGGCACTGGTCCTACTGGATTTGTCGGCAGCATTCGACACGGTGGATCATGCCATCTTACTCCACCGTGTCGAGTCAGCTGGAATCCGTGGGCTTGCTTTAACCTGGGTCAGGTCTTTTCTCGAGGGAAGATCCCAAGCAGTCAGCTTGGGCCCTTTCAGAGCTACCAGCGCCCCATCGTTCTGTGGCGTCCCCCAGGGATCATCTTTATCCCCCCTTCTCTTCAATTTGTATCTCCAACCCCTTATTCACTCCTTGGGTAGGTGGGACGTCACTGTGTTCAACTACGCGGACGACCTACAAATTATTTTTCCCCTCACTTCTCCTGACGCCATCGCCAACTTCCAGGCGGTCATGATACACATCCAGCATTGGATGAATCAAAACCAACTGAAGCTCAATCCTGGGAAAACTGAGCTCCTCCTCCCCGGGAGGAGCGCTTCCCACTGGGGCCCCCAGTATTGGCCCTCTGAGCTCGGCCCTCCACCTCTCCCAGCTGGTTGTGTAAAGAGTCTCGGGGTCATCATTGACTCTGAGCTCAATCTTAAGGCCCAAGTGAGCACTGTAACATCTGCCTGCATGTTCCAGCTTTACAGGATACGAAAAGTCGCCCACCTTCTGACCCCGGAAGCCTTGCTACAGGTTATAATAGCACTGGTGATGTCGCGTTTGGACTTCTCCAATTCTCTGTACCACGGTCTTCCAAAATCCTTGCTTTCCAGGCTACAGGTCATTCAAAACCAAGCCGCAAGACTTGCCTTCAAAATTCCAAGATGGCAGTCGGCCAGACCCCTACTCCATCAATTACACTGGCTGCCCATCAGTGATAGAATAGCTTTCAAGGTCTGCTGCCTGGTCTTTAAAGCCCGGATTGGCTCCTCCCCCGGCTTTCGTGAAGTCCTTGGTTACTCCCTACTGTCCCACCCGTACTCTGAGGTCCACCAACCTCCAGCTTCTGTGTATTCCCCGTTTCAAACTTTCCAGACTAGGCGGCCGCAGCTTCATCCATCTGGCTCCTAAGCTGTGGAACTGTCTTCCGCTCTCTCTCAAGACTGAGCCCTCTCTTCTGTCCTTCAGGAAATCCTTGAAAACTTTGCTTTTTTCACATCCCCGTTGAGTCTCTTTAGCACAATCTCGGTGGTCTACCAGCGCCAGGAAACTCATGGTGACAGTGCGCTTAACAAATTTCCCGTAACATTAACATTAACATTAACAACATGGTGCAAGAGCCACAACTCGCACAACAATGGTGTGAATAGAGGCTCCTAATCTGACTCTGGCAGGGGCTCTAAAAGGGGTGAAATAACAACAAAGCCTCATTAACCTTTCAAAGACCTGTGAACTGCTCGTGTGCGGCTGGCAGCTCTGTGTGTGCCCGGGAAGCTGTCTCAGCCCGGGCTGACACCTCTTAACCCTCTAAGGAGGGGGAGACACCAGACGGCAGCACAGCAAAATGTACTAGTATTTTCCCGTTTTGATATATAAATACAGATAAAGGAAAACTTGTTTTCCGTCTGTATTTATATGTAAAAATCCGTAAAAACGAAAAACCGGGAGCACTAATTATGATCTTTGACAAGCTCAAATAGCAAGCATTAAATTCATAACCTGTACACATCATTGTGGAAACAACGCTGTTGCATCTTTGATGCAGGCATCTACATTAGCGCATCCAAAACAATGATTGTTTATGCTGATATTGCTGATGAATTATCCATAAATATGCAGGTCTGGATAGGCAGGAATGTACAGAAGTCACTTCAAGGTGACTGCAGTCTTTTCTCTCTCTCTAATATGCTGTGTTGCATGAGGATGGAGGCAGTACAGGCAAACCTTACTTTATTTCCCTACTGCCACAGGAAGTTATTGGTATTTTATTTTTCTCAGCCTCTTGATTGACTTCCACTGCGTTGTCACTGGCAGCCATAAATCTAAACACAGTATGGCCATGCGTTTTATCCCTGTTTGAAACCGTTAGACACAAGCTTTGCATTTCGTTGAATCCATGTATCTGACAAAACTCATTTATGCATAGATTAAATGTGGGTAAATAATAGATTGCATTTATTGCTAAACAAATATGTGTACAAATCTGCTCAAGCTAATTTAGAGAAAACATTTTGGTTTAATACAGTCCTTTCCTTAGAGGAGAGCAAAGAGGATTAACGTCATTTGTGACAAGGTGTATCAAGCGTTTTTGCATTTGCAAAGCATGCTATTCACAAAATCTCAGGCCATGGAAATGTAAATACAAATTGTAGTTAAGCGTATAAATGGTTTGCAGTCACAATAGTTGTTGCAAACCATTGATCTGACACAAAAGTTCTCAAAGTGGGAGAGGTATGCTATCTGAAACCTTATGAAGGCATTGAATGTTCAAATAGATTTTGAACTTTTGATGGTCTCAATAGAAAGAGAGTGATTTTCGAAAAAATGCTTGACTGGAAAATTCCACCACAATCATTTAATGTTTTGTTAGGTTATACTATGCAATTAGCCTTAGGTGAGTGCTCACCACCATTGTTATGGCATTATAGCGCATTCTCTCATCTTCTTAACGGATACAACACAAACAGTAGGCCTGGCGCATTATTCCACATAAGCCTGCAAACTTATCTGCAGAGTACCTCAAGGGTTATCACTTGGCCCCAACCTCTTCAACACATACATGATCCCTCTGGCCAATGTCATCCGTACACACAACATCAACATCATCTTCTACGCAGATGACATGCAACTCATACTCTCCCTCTCGGACAAGACCCCCACCACCAGAAGCAAATTCACCGCTTGCATGTCTAAAGTCTCTAACTGGATGAAAGTCAACTGTCTCAAGCTGAATACTGACAAGAAAGAAGGAGTGATCTCTGTCAGAAAACCACACCATGGGACTCCAACAGGTGGCTGGCTGAACTCGGATCCACAACCACATCCACACCCACAACCCACGCTAGGAACCTCAGAATATTCATCAACAGTAAACTGGACGTGAATGCACTAGTCAACGCCGTTACTGCATCCTACTTCCACAAACTGAAGATGCTGAGGAAGATTTTCAAATGGCTACCAAGCAACACTAGAAAAACTGTCACTCACACCCTAGTCACCAGCAAGTTAGACTATGGGAACACTCTTTACTCCAGGATTACTAAGCAACTTACTACACGACTACAAACCATCCAGAACTTAGCAGCCAGACTCATCCTCAATCTCCCTCACAGAGCTGACATCACAGCACACCTCAGAGAACTTCCCTAGCTCCCAGTGCACAAACACAATTTAAGCTCTTCACACATTCAAGTTACTAGACAACTCAGGCCCACCTTCTTGAACAGTCACATCTCTTTCTATAAACTGCCCATACACCTCAGCTCTGCTTTACTCCTACTCGCACAAATATCTTGAATACACAGAACCAGATGAGGAGGATGGATGTTTTCTTACAGTGCTCCTAAAGTGTGGATCAACCTTTCACTCCTTATCAGAGCCTCCTCCTCTACTCTTGAATTCCGTTAGAAGCTGAAGACCTAAGTCTCAATTAACCAACCTACCACAGGCAGGCTGGGCACACACACCTACTCAGCACCAGTACACCCTTGCAGGTGATAGAACACTTTACAAATATGCATAACATATCCTTGTGGGTCCTTAAATTTTGAGTGGGCCATGAAGTACCATCAAAGATTATGTCAGTTTTTTGGGTTGTGTTTGGTTGTGGGGTTAGTAGCTTTCCAATATTTAGTTTAGTTTAGATTCATTAGTTTAGTTTTGTTAAGTTCAATTTTGCTTTTTTTTCAGAGTGAATTTTGCATATGTGTGTTGTCAAATGTTCTTATTTTTCATTGGTCAGTCGTTTGGCAAAATCCCTAGACTTTTAATAAGATACTATGCTCTCTTATTGATGGGACTTTAGACAGGATTATAGACTTCAAATCAGTATTTTGCAGAATTATGAAAATAAATTAGTTTGGTATTCAAAGTTTGCCATGCTCCAAGAGTCGGCAATAATGTAGTGGATGTGTCATCTTTAGATTGCAGATTCCCTACAGATAAATTTAAGCATGGCACCCAGCCCTGCAGGAATTATCCACCTTTGCCATTGGCCAACATAGCCTATGAGGAGACAATCAATCAATCAGGTTTCTTGTAAAGTGCGACTACTCATGCTTTAGGATCCAAAGTTGCTGAGGTGGGGGAATCTGCAGTTCAGTTGAAGATCCAGGTCTTGTGGTCCTTCCTGAGATGCGGCTGCGATGGTGATTGGCTGAGATGCAGAGGCAGTGAGTTTCAGGTGTTTGGAAAGATCTTCCTCCAGCCGTGGTCCTGTAAATTTGTGTGATGGGGGCCAGGGCCAGTTGGGCAGAGCGGAGATGTCTGGTGGGTTAAGGCCAGCAGATCCGGCATCGTGGAGGGCTTTGTAGGCAGGCGTAAGGAGCTTGAAGGTAATTCTTTTGTTGACCAGGAGCCAGTGGAGGTCTCTCAGGTGACCAGTGATGTGACTACAGCGGGGTATGTTCAGGATGAGTCTGGCTGAGGCATTGTGGATGTTCTGCAGTTTCTTTAGGAGTTTTTGGGTGGTGCTGGCGTAGAGTGTGTTGCCGTAGTAGAGTGTGCTGCTCACAAGTGCATGTGGGACCGTTTTCCTGAACTAATGAGGCACATTTATTTTTGCCTGGGAGACCTTATTCAAGTTTATCCAGTTTTGAGAGGAAGGAAAGTGTTTGTGGCATTTGTACAATGGTATTTAATGTAGATCTTATTCAATGCACAATTAGTTGGGTTAATGGATTGGTGCAAAGTATGGAAGGTGGATGCACTGTCGTTTGCGTGGGAGACCGTGTTGATGTATGCCTTTCCACCAATTGCAATGATTCAGAGTGTTCCCCTGAAAGTCAAGCTGGACAAAGCTTCTGTGATCATGGTAGTGCCGGGCTGGAGCAGGTGCTCATGGTTCCCTCTATTGTTACAGTTGGCAGCATTGCCATGTTGGAAGCTTCCCCTGGACCCCTGTCCTTTGAGATTTTTTAGGGCTGTCTTGAGAGTGTCTGGTCTGGTTGCAGTTGGCGGGTTGGCTTTTGAAAGGATGAACTTTGTGGTGCTGGGTTGTTCTTCTGAGGTGACTCTCTTTATTCAGCAGTCTCAGAGTCCTTCTGCGCTATCTTATACCAGGCATTGGGTTTCGTTTCAGGACTGGTGTTCTGGAAAGGGCTGGTCAGCCTTGACAGTGGACAATGTGAAGGTGTTAGAATTTCTGAAGGATGGTTTTGATTTGGCATTGGCTGTTTCCTCTTTGCGTGCTCAGTGGGTTGCTGTGCGGGCTTTTCGAGGTCGGGACTGTGATGGGATGGAGCCTTTTTGTGGAGAGGCTCTTGAGGAGTTGTTTTCTCAAGAAACCTGTGGTTAAGTCCTTGGCTCCTGGTTGAGACCTCCTGTTGCTCTTGCTGGCAGTGCAGTCTGCCCCATTTGAGCCACTGGAGAAGGTTGCCCTGCAGTTTATTACTATCAAGGTGGTTTTTTTGGTAGCTAATTCCTCAGCCAGACTTGTGGGAGAGTTGGGTTTATTGCTGTGTTCTGAGCCTATCTTGTGGTGCTATCTGGATAGGGTAGTTCTCCGACTGGATCCTGCATTTGTTCCTACGTTTCCTTCTTCTTTCTATTGTTCGGGCAGTTGGTTTTGCCTGTATTGTGTGCTGATCCTCATTCTGAGGAGGAGGTTCTGCGTCACCGTTTGGATGTCAAGCAGGCCCTTGAGGTGATTCTGGATCGTACCCGCCCGTTTCGTAAAGTGGATTCCCTTTTTGTGACCTTTGGTTTAGTGGGTCAGTCTCTGAAGCCTTCTGTTGCTACTCTCGGTCGGTGGTTAAAGTGTGCTGTCTTAGCAGCTTATGAGTCCTGGGTGGTGCCCGTACCTGTGGCTCTGCAGGGTCTCGCTACACAGGAGATGGCTGCTTCCAGAGCTTGTTTGCAAGGGGATTCCATGGCTGAGATTTGCAAGGCCGCCGCTTGAAGTTCACCTCACCTTTATGTCCCATTACCACATTTGTCGGGCAGTTTTGGGGACGCGGTGTTGCATTCTGTGCAGGTGGTGTAACTCTGCTGCTTGTAATAAAGTCTATATTGCAGAAGTGGTGTTGAAGCCGATTATATTGCTTGGGTATCTGCTCACATACATAAAGACTGTGATGAGGAGGTCTGACGAGGAGTTAATGGCCAGTTACTTATCGGTAATATTCATTCCTTCGAGACTTAGACTTCCCCTTCACAGTCCTGGTTCCCATCCCTTCCTTCCAGTGTTCGGCTTCTTGTGCTTTGAATTCCAGAATTTCTTGGGGTTAGATCAGGGGTTATGTTCTGTAAACCACAATGTGTGCTGTTCCTAACAGTAGGAAAGAAGAAGGGGGAGTGGATCCTATAAGGAGCAAAGGCCCTCACACACTCCGAGAAGTGTAATGCTTTGTCATCGGGCAGCTCCTCATTTGACTGGCGATGCAATGCCCAATAGGACCTGCAGGGGGGCTCTTTACCAGAGATCTTTTTTGACGGTGGTCTTGGCAGTAGATGAAGCGTGTGTGTGCAGAATGTGTGGTGTATATTGAGTGTGAGTAGAGTGTGGGGAGTGTGTCAATTAAAAATAACTATGGGAGCCAGCTGAACAAATTTTAATTGGCGGGCTCCATGACATGATTAAAAACAGTGGTACTTGAACGTGGTGATCCTAGTAGTCTCATCAAGTTTTTAAGTGAGGTTGACGGTCAACATGTTTCATGCCTTTAGATGTTAAAATGATTGTGACATTTCTTCAGGACCCAGAAACCCGACTTGCTACTCGTGCAGGAGTGGTTCACATTTATCTATAAGAATCTGTAACCATACACTTACAAAATACACCAACTGCAACCAGGTTCCTCTTCCGTAGGGACCTGCATCAGAAATGGGGACAAAAACAGGAGGGAGGGAAGAAGGGAGAGGGCGAATGGGGTACATTTAGAGTAATAGTGGAGAAGGAAAGATATTATCTCCACCGTCCCATATCAGTGGTGAGTGGTTAACTGGTGGAACAACTTTCACCCCTCTAATCACACTGTGTCTACAATGCGGAAACTTATGAAATTATCCAAGAGATATTTCAACCTCGGTATAATGGTCAATCATGCCTCATGCGGTGATAGATGAATGATGCAATATCAAGACACCCGTCTGTGAGGTGTGGTATTGTTATTCAAGTGCTCAAAAGTGTCAAAACCATCTCCTTTCTTGTGTAATAAGCTGATCCCTTTCTGCTTCACATCCATTCAAACCCGTAGGAGTGAGTCAGGTACAGTGTATCAGGAGACCATGGATCATGGCCTGGTCAAACACTTGCACCCCATGCACCACAGTGGAGTGCCCTTAACAATATCCAGCCTATGGGGGCTGAACATCCAGAGAGATTACCCAAGGCAGTAGAAAGAGGAGTCGTGGGATGCTAAATGGCGTCATGTCCTCCGCCTAGAATGAACAAAGGAAGAAAGCGCTGTTATAAAGCAGTGTGGCCACAGGCAAGCAAGAATGACGGGCAAGGTATCAGGCATCTACTTACATCCATTCAGTACGCTGAGTGCAACCGACCTACCCTCTGTGGTTTCAGAACAGTGTGAGGTTCAGGAGGCTTCCAGAGGTAAAAATAGTTCTGCGTGCTGGGTGAAGGACAGCCTCTTCTGATCCAATGTAGAGCGTATGACCGCAGTGGCGCCAGCTCGGAGGAACGTAGAGCGGGCGTCATGTTGGGACAGGAGGCCCAGGGGAACCAACACAGCGATTTTAAAGAAGCAATAAGAATAATAGACCCTGATGAGTCCAAAAATATTTAAATAAACTACCGGGGCTTCATGGCAGATGGTAAGGAGCATGAAAAGTAGGCCCTTGTTGGATCCTATTTTCTCCAATTTGCATGATCCTAGTAGTCTCCCTGCTTTTCCCTTACCTTGGTCTGATCACTTTGCTGTGCCGTTTACACTGAAATTTGTGGTCGCCCAAATCCCGCCTTGTCTAGCTCCTGAACATAAATAGAGGAATTGGGCCAGGCTTGATGTCGCTACCCTCAATAAGACATTGATCAACCAGAGACCGAATCTCGATTTAATTTCCATAAAAGATCACAGGCTCATTCACAAGTGGCTTTCTGGAGCAGTGGACGTATGTCTCCCCCTCTCAACCTAACGTTCCAATAAACATTTGCCTCTGGCTCCCTGGTTTACAGAGAAGATAAAAAGTTAAAAATCCAGGTGTAAAGCGATTGAAAGGCTCTGGAGGAAACACTATAATGAAGACACAAAAATTGTATACAAAAAGGCTTTAAGCACTTATCATAGCTTGTACAAATTGGCCCGGGCAGTTTTTCTCACAGCAAATGTTACAGTCACAAAACTGCACAAAAACCCTTTTCAAAGTGGTTAAAGATCTCTCTGGCACTGAAAAATTGAGAAAGTCTCCTGTTCTTTTACATAGTCAATGCGAAGAACTTGCTCTCTTTTTTAATGATAAAATCGATAAAATACACATGGGCTGGAAATAACAAAAAAAACAGAGATTAGGGCAGAAGTAGCAGAATCATCTAGTGCCAGAGAGGTTCTTACCATTTTGGATTCTTTAAGCAATCCCAGCTCCCCTCTCAAATTGTCAATCTGGGCCCCCATGGACTGCTCCTCTTTTAATCACCTTCTTTGAAATACTAAATCTGGATCCCCAATCGATCCCTTACCTCCTCAGGTTCTTGGTCGGTTTGTTCCCTCCATTTTAATAATGATAATGGAGCTTCGAGGACGGGATAGTTCCACATAGCTGGAAACATGCTATGGTCCTTCCCCTCCGTAAGAAAGCCAATTCTGACCACTCCATCCTGTCAAACCTCTGAACTATATCGCTGCTCCCTATTTGTGCAAACATTTTGGAGAAGCATGAAAATGGCCAGCTGACTGCATTTGTGGAAGCTCAGAACTGTCTTCACACATCCCAATCAGGTTTTAGAGCTGGTTCCTCTACAGAAACCACACTGTTGGGGGTGACTGAAATGGTAAGGCATCGTTTAGATGAAGGCAAAACTGCAGCACTTATTTCATTAGATTTCAGTGCCACTTTTGACACAGTATCCCATCATATTTTGGAGAAAGCCGTACAATCATTAGGCTTGGAGGGAATGGCACTAAAATAGTTTCACTCCTTCCTTAGTGATCGGACCTTCCAGGTCTCTTCAGCCATGGCCTGTTCAAGTTCCCACACCTCCCTTTACTGTGTTTCCCAGGGCTCACTGCTGAGTCCGCTGCTATTTTACATATACATCTGCCCATTGGCGGAGGTGGTTGAAAAAGCAGGATTGTCTCTGTTATCCTACACTGACGAAACACAAATCTTTTCTCTCTCATTGTAACAAGGACATGCGCCCTCGGATCTTAATCATGGACTGAGCAAAGTGGCAACGAGGGTGCAAAATAACCTGCTTAAATTAAACAGTGACATGACAGAAGTCATGATCCTAGGCAAAAGATATGACCTCTGTGGCTCTCAACACTGGCCCCATGAATTAGGCTCCTTCCCCACGCCAGTGAGCAGCGTTCAGAACTTGGGTTTCATTATTGATGAACACCTATCAATGAAACAGCAAGTGGCCAAGATCTCCCCCACCTGCTTTGCAGTCTTGCGCTGGCTAAAGAAAATCTTATGGCAGATTCCTCTCTCAGTCCAGAGAACAGTGGTCCAGGCTCTTGTTATCTCAAGACTGGACTACGGCAATGCCCTCTATCTGGGAGCAGATAAGTTAACCATCCAGAGACTGCAATTAGTTCAGAATTCAGTTGCAAGACTACTGTTCCGATTGCCTAAGTTCTCTTCTGTATCACGGTGTCTCCATGAGTTACACTGGTTATCAGTGTTGAATCGGGTCAAATTTAAAGCGATGCGTTATATGCTCAAAATCAAAATTGGGTTGGCCCCAAAACATCGACAAGACCAGCAAATTCACTTTGTTGTACCCAAAATCCTTCTGGCCCCTATGAAAGGACAGTCATTAGCCTATCCACGACCGACCCTATGGAATTCTTTACTCGCTATTCTGCAAGATGAGACCACTCTGCTCGCCTTTCGTAAAGGTCTGAAAAAGTGGTTGTACTTAAATTAGTTTGATTTATAACCTTCTCTCCACCAGGATTCGAGTGATGGCCCCGACTTTTCTCCTCAATCGGGCACAATAGCCAGCTTAAAGATATATCAATACCTTTCCTCCCCGGGTTCACCTTGGCCCTTATTTCTATCACGTTCCCATGCACCATTTGGGATTTGTAGGTCATTCCTAGGTCCCACTATGTTCATTAAGGCGCCCACTTGGCGCCCACTTGGCGCTCCATTGAGCCCACATTGATACAGAGAGTACATATTGTGTACCTCTCTATAAGGCACATTGATCATCACCATGGTCACTCCCCTTCTCCTACTTGTCCTTTTCAAGTTCCCTACCATCTGCCACGAACCCCCGGTAGTTTATTTAAATCTTTTTTGACTCATCAGGGACTTTTATTCTTCTAAGTTCTTTAAAAACACGGTGTTGGGTCCCCTGGACCGCCCGTCCCAACATGGCACCTGCTCTAGGTTCCTCCGAGCCAGTGCCACTGCGGTCATACACTCTAGCATTGGACCGGAAGAGGCTGTCCTTCACCCGGCACTGAGAACTGTTTTTACCTCTGGAAGCCTCCTGAACATCACACTGCTCCGGAACTGCGGAGGGCAGTTCGGTTACACTCAGCGCACTGAACGGACATAAGTAGACAGTTGAAACTTTGCCCATCATTCTTGCTTGCCTATAGCCACGCCGCTTTACAACAGCACGTTCTCCTGTTGTTCATTCTAGGAGTTGGATGTGACACCTTTGAGCATCCCACGACTCCAGAGCTTTCTGACTCATCTTTCTACTGCCTCGGGTAAGTGCCTCTGCACTCCCTGGCCATGTTAAATCTCTCGGGATGTTCAGTCCCCATAGGCTGGACATTGTTAAAGGCACTTCACTGTGGTGCATGGGGTGCAAGTGTTTGACCAGGCCATGTTCTATGGTCTCTTGATACATCGTACCTGACTCACTCCTATGGGTTTGAATGGATGTGAAGCAGAATGGGATCAGCTTGTTACACAAGAAAGGATATGGTTGCGACAATTTTGAGCACTTGAATATCAATACCACACCTCACCGACGGGTGACTTGATATTGCATCATTCATCTATCATCTCATGATGCATGATTGACAATTATACCCAGGTTGAAATATTTCTTGGATAATTTCATAAGTTTCCGCATTGTAGACACAGTGTGATTAAACGGATGAAAGTTGTTGCACCAGTAAACCGCACACCACCGAAATGGAACGCTGGAGATAATATCTTTTCTTCTCCACTATTTTTCTGAATGCACCCTATTTTCCCTCCCCCTTCTTCCCTCCCTCCTTTTTTGTACCCATTTCTGATGCAGGGCCCCACTGAAGAGGAACCTGGTTGCAGTTGGTGTATTTTGTGAGGGTATGGTGACCGATTGTTATACAAAAATTTGAACCAGCCCTGCACGAGTAGAAAGTAGCGTTTCTAGGTCCCTAAGAAATGCCATGATCATTTTGACATCTAAAGGCATGAAACATGTCTATCATCAAAATCAGTTAAAAACTTGATGAGACTACTAGGATCTCCACGTTGAAATTCCACTGGTTTTAATCATGATATGGAACCGACCAATTTAAGTTGGTTCAGCCGGCTCCCATAGTTATTTTTAATTCACACACTTCACATACTCTACTCACACTCAATATACACCACACATCCTGCACACACTCGCTTCATCTACTGCCAAGACCACCGTCAAAAAAGATCTCCGGTAAAGAGCCCCCCTGCGGGTCCTATTGGGCATTGCATCGCCGTCCCAACAAGGAGCTGCCCGATGATGAAGCATGACACCTCTCAGGGTGTGTGAGGGCCCTTGCTCCTTATAGGAGCTGCTCCCCCTTCTTCTTTCCTACTTTTAGGAACAGCACACTTCATGAGTTACAGTCCATATATTGTGGCTTATGTGCTGGACCTTTATCTCCCTTGGTCCGCCCTGTTGATGCATTACAAGGGTTATTTTCCACAGGATGTGGGCGTGGCCAAGAGGGTAGGGATGGTAGCAGGGGAATTTTTAGCTTTAGAATGTCTGTGGGGAGAGCTGTCGCTCACATACATAAGGACTGTGACGGGGAGGGCAAAGACTCGGAGTAATGAATATTACCGGTAAGTCAATACCAACCTCTTGGTAATTTAGAAAAACAGTCTTTCCACAAATATAATACACTCCAGGAAAGATAGGATCAACGCCCTCTAAATATCTTTCGCAGTTCTCTATTATTGCACAGGTATGTTCACATTCACTGGAACCTACAAAAGTCGGGTTAATCTTTATTGACATATTCAAAGTTTACCTTTATGTTTCCAGTCTAAAGCTAATGAAGACATTCATTCTAGTCCTTTATTATCTTCTTGCTGTAGTTAAGCAAGGTAATGTAATGGTATTTATTGTAATATTAACTTGTCTACTTTCCACTAGATTTATCAAATTCTTTTTAGCTCTCACTATTTCACTTGTTAGGTTATTTCTAAGTGTTAAAGCCGTGTCCAAAGATTGAGTCAGTTCAAATATGTAACCCATAGTTTCAGCATTTGAAGCTTTAGGATGTGGATGTAAGCATTTTGACACAAGAAGTTGAGAAAAGAACTCAACTTGATTTGAATAGTAGTACTGTAGTTGACCAGTACCTTAGAATCAGCTAGTCGGTACACTACATGAGAATTCATAGATTAATGGCAGACTATGATAGGTCATGCCCACAGCAACTGAAGAAGGTATTTCCATACATATGTAGCAATTACCAACATCCATGATACTAACGTATTCACTTATCAGTTTCGTATACACATTTCAAGAATTATTTTTTTAACATTACATCATGATTTAAAGTTTCAGCATTTAAAGCAATATAATCAGTATCATTAATCTCAGCAGTTTCAGAAGAAATGGTACATTTAGAGTTTTGTACAGGGACATAGTGCAGTAAATTCAAAATGGCAAGCAAGGCAAACAATATAAAAGAAATTATAAAAAAAGATTCAAGTATATAAACATTTACATCTGGAAGTGATTCCAGTGCAGAGACTCCATGGCCTCTCAAGATTCAGATTGTGTAACTAGAAAAATCAAAAATAGCAGCAGTGTAGTGGTTTGAGCAAATGTTTTTGCAAAGTTCGACACAAAAAATATTAAGGCACAGTTTAACAGCTTTTTTCAATATGGAAAGATTCTCATATCAGCTTTGTTAATGAGTATTTTCAAGAAAAATTGTGTCAGTCCTTCAATTGGTACACCAAGGTTGAAATTCAGATCCAAAGCAAAGTTAGTTTCAATGAGGTTTAGGTGGATTCGTATTGTTAATACAATGGATAATAAACTCTTATTCCCATTCATTCTCTGCCAGATAAATCCATTCAGGAGATGAGTAGTACTTTGGACTGGGTACTCTTGCTCTTTTCGGTCTCCTCACAGTGCATTGTTCATCATCGGTATCACTTTGGTCAGACTGTTCAGAGCTTTCAGCAACCGTTTGTGGCACTTCTGTTGTCAAACAACTTCTCAGAATCTCACCTCTTCTGGGCCAGCAGTCTCCTGGTACTACTCACTTTCTTGGTGTACTAGGCTCTTCATTAGAATCTGTACCTTTTGCAGTCAAAGTTGTTTGCTTAGATCCTTCTATACCTACAGTTGACTCTCTCAGACCCCCCTCAGGCCAAACAAGTGCTGTCCCAGCAGCTTGCTGGTCCCCCAACAGCTTGACTAACCTTCTCGCTCTGCCTCACTGTGACCACTGGTACATCAGGAACAGGTGCTGTGATGTCATCAAGGGGATATGGGACTCTGCGAGTGTGACTTGCATGAACATAGTTTGGAAGTCCTCTGAACTTCACACATGTGTTGGTGAGTTAAATCACCTGGAAAGGCCCTCTCCAGCGTGGGTCCAGAAATGTTTTGCGCATGTGTTTCTTTACCATTACCCAGTCACCAGGATTGAGGTCAAGGCAAAAGCAGATTCACCAATCTAGTGAGACACCGAACGTACCACATCAGCCAGTCCCTTGCAGTAGTACAAAATAAGATCATCCATATATTCACAAGTGCATTAGGAGGAACAGCTGGCAGTCTCATCACTCTGCCCATTATAACTTTGTGTGTAGACAATTCTGTCCTCCCGTATGGTGTCCTTCTCAAACTCGTCATCACAAGAGGCAATGATATGGCCATTTCAGAAACATGGAATCACACACCTTCGCCAATCTAGATTTCAATTTGCCATTTACCTGCTTCACCAAGCCAGAAGTTCTGGCCGATAACTGCAATGGAGCTTCTGCTCAACTTGTAGTGCTGCACAAAACATTTTCAGGACCTCATTATTGAAATAAGTTCTTCGATCTGACACAAGAGAAGTCGGAAATCCAAACCTCAGAATCAACTCCCTTAATAATAGTTTTGCCACAGTCAAGCTAGCACTCCTGTGTATTGGACAGGCTTCAACCCATTTTTAGAAAATACACATAATAACCAAAATGTATCTCAGACCCTTGGAAGGGGGCATCTCAATGAAGTCCATTTGCATCTGGTTAAAGAGGCCTGCAGATTTATCAATGTGCCTCATCACAACCTGAGGTTTTCTTCCAGGGTTCTGTTGCTGACATCTGAGACTCAATGTTTCTGCTGTTACGCTGAATCTAGGATTAAACCATACCTGTTGGAAAAAGCACATCATTTCATCTCTTTCCACATGTGCCTGACCATGATAGTGTCTCATCATTGGTGGCAATAAACTATCAGGTAATACATGTCTGCCATCAGGATAAACCCAAACGTTGTCATCTTTTTTGTACAACCTACATGCACCCCACCTTGCAGTTCAATTTCAGTCACCTCCTCTTGCAACTTCCTCATCTCGCCTCAAGAATCTACTGCTGACAACAATAAGTTGCAATTTGTAACGTCTGATGTTCCTTTCATTAATTCTTCTTTAAAAGTATGCACATTTAATGCACAATATCCTGCTATCTCATCTGCATATTAGTTCCCGACTGTTACATAATCGGCACCATGTCTGTGAGCAACGCACTTCATGACTGCAATTTGGGCAGGCATTGTAGAGACTGCGAAAAGTTCCTCACACACTCTCTGTTCCATATTGGTGAACCAGAGGATGTCATTAACCCACGCTGTGACCACAATTGCCCAAAGTCATTCATGACTCCAAAGCTGTACTGACTATCTGTCTAAATTGTAACTCTAAGTTGCTCTGAAATGTTGCAAGCTTGGGTTAGTGCAACAAGCTCCACAACCTTCACAGAAAACACACCTTGCAACCATGATGCTTCCACAACACCTCCAACTGTACATACAGCATAAGCAGCTTTCAGATTTTCTTTATTATCTCTCAAACAAGAACCATCAAAAACAACACATGATCAAACTCAGTTAATCGTTAGTTCAAAATAACATGAGACTGCTTTGTACACAATTCGGGGCGAGAAAGCAAAAGACACACAATTGATGGACGGAATGCAGAACAAATAAAAACATTCTCCCCCAGTCAAGAGATCTGGATTAAATCCATCATTCTTTTGCTTCCCATGCCACCCCAGTTTAGACCTGGCCATATGCAATTCTGTTTTTACCCTGTGCCTCATGGGAACAGTCCAGCCTGAACTGCCAAGCCAGATCCTCCCTGAACCGGAAACAAGCAACCTAGGACCGGTTTCGGGTTTCACCCCACCTTCAGCCAGGATAGCTTGAATCCTGTGGCACCGTGAGCCCGGGACCTACGTCTAGGCATACCCGGCACACTTAGGGCGAGAAAGCAAAAGACGCACAATTGATGGACGGAATGCAGAACAAATCAAAACATTCTCCCCCAGTCAAGAGATCTGGGTTAAATCCATCATTCTTTTGTTCACCATGCCACCCCAGTTTAGACCTGGCCATATGCAAATCAGTCTTGATCCTGTGCCTCATGGGAACAGTCCAGCCCGAACTGCCAAGCCAGGTCCTCCCTGGACCGGAAACAAGGATCCTAGGACCGGTTTCAGGGTTTCACCCCTCTTCAGCCAGGTTAGCTTGAACCCAGTGGCACAGTGAGTTCGGGACCTACGTCTAGGCATACCCGGCACAATTATGGCGTGAAAGCAAAAGACACACAATTGATGGACGGAATGCAGAACAAATCAAAACATTCTCCCCCAGTCAAGAGATCTTGGTTAAATCCATCATTCTTTTGCTCACCATGCCACCCCAGTTTAGACCTGGCCATATGCAAATAAGTCTTGACCCTGTGCCTCATGGGAACAGTCCAGCCCGAACTGCCAAGCCAAGCCAGGTCCCCCCTGGACCGTAAACAAGCATCCTAGGACCGGTTTCGGGGTTTCACCCCTCTTCAGCCAGGATAGCTTGAATCCAGTGGCACAGTGAGCCCGGGACCTACGTCTAGGCATACCCGGCACACTTATGGCAAGAAAGCAAAAGACACACAATTGATGGACGGAATGCAGAACAAATCAAAACATTCTCATCCAGTCAAGAGATCTGGGTTAAATCCATCATTCTTTTGCTCACCATGCCACCCCAATTTAGACCTGGCCTTATGCAAATCAGTCTTGACCCTGTGCCTCATGGGAACAGTCCAGCCCGAACTGCCAAGCCATGTCCTCCCTGGACCGGAAACAAGCATCCTAGGACCAGTTTTGGGGTTCCACCCCTCTTCAGCCAGGATAGCTTGAATCCAGTGGCACAGTGAGCCCGGGACCTACGTCTAGGCATACCCGGCACACTTAGGGCGCGAAAGCAAAAACACAATTGATGGACGGAATGCAGAACAAATCAAAACATTCTCCCCCAGTCAAGAGATCTGGGTTAAATCCATCATTCTTTTACTCACCATGCCACCCCAGTTTAGACCTGGCCATATGCAAATCAGTCTTGACCCTGTGCCTCATGGGAACAGTTCAGCCTGAACTGCCAAGCCAGATCCTCCCTGGACCGGAAACAAGCCTGCTCGGACCGGTTTCGGGGTTTCACCCCTATTCAGCCAGGATAGCTTGAATCCAGTGGCACAGTGAACCCGGCACCTACGTCTAGGCATACCCAGCACACCTAGGGCGAGAAAGCAAAAGACACACAATTGATGGACGGAATGCAGAACAAATCAAAACATTCTCCCCCAGTGAAGAGATCTGGGTTAAATCCGTCATTCTTTTGCTCACCATGCCACCCCAGTTTAGACCTGGCCATATGCAAATCAGTCTTGACCCTGTGCCTCATGGGTACAATCAAGTTCAACTTCATCAGTCACGCTTTCATTTCCAGGCAATGACATCAGAGGAGCCGGATTTAGAATCATGCATCTTTGAAGCATCACATTCTCTGCCCCCAATCTGTTTGCACTTAGTCAAATGACTATTTGTAAGATACAGTGTCCAGGTATGTGTGAACAGTATCTCCACTAAATGATTTACAAATACAGTCAGTGGGTGTCCAATGACTGTACTTTTACATTGTTCAAGATTCACGCATGCAGATGCAACCTCTTTCTGGCATCCAGGTAAAGCAGCCTAACAATGTCAAGGGTCGCCAAAAAATAGGTGATTGGTCTGGGATTTCATCCATGCATTTGTGCCAATACTGAAGGAGTTCAGCCTTCTCTTTCACTGCAAAACAACACCAAGCATTTGTTGTAGTCTGGCATTCCCAATGCTGGTGCTCTGCAAAGGCATGTTTCCTGCACAGTGAACGCTGTCATTCAACTGACATCCCAGAGTACCAGATCAGACACATCTTTGTGTGACAACATCTGAAGAGGTTTTGCTGTCAATGAGAAAGTTGGTATACATTGCCTGTAATAGGTCACCATTCCTATGAACACGCAGACATCCTTTTGTGTTGTCAGTGGATTCATACTAAGAATTGTTGAAATTCTTTACAGTGACACTTTCTTCGCTCCCTCCTTAATGTGATATCCTAAGTACAAGAGTTCTGTTTTGCAAAACTGCAACTTAGTTGGGGAAATCTTGTGTCCATTCTCAGCAAAGTGATTTAAAAGGCAATGATGTCAATTCTGCAAGCTTCTGTTGTATTTAACGCCACCAGTAAGTCGTCAATATGCTGCACTAACACTGAATGATTCATCATTTCCAGCGACTCGAGATTCTTTTTGAGTATTCAGTTAAAGATTGATGGACTTTAAATATACCCTTGTGGGACTCGGCACAATGCCAAACTACGCTTGCTGAAACGGAAGGCAAAAAGATATCGACTATCCACATTCAATGGAATTGAAAAAAATGCCAGACATAAGTCAATTACCAAAAACCTTACGGCTTTGCATGGTATTTGAAAATATATCACAACTGGATTCGGTACCATGGGACAACATGGAAGAACCATGGAATTTACCATATGCTGATCCTGCACAGTACGATACTTGCCAATTGGCTTTTGAAGGCACATAATGGGAAAGTTACATGGACTTCCCATTATCTCCTTTAAAATCCCTTGCTCAGTAATTGAGTCAATCACCGAAGTAATTCCTGAAATAGTATCTGGAGTCAAATTGTATTGTGGAATACTTGGAAATTCTGAATTTGATTTAACAGTAATTCAGACTGGTTCAACCCCTTTGATTAGTCTGATATCTTTACATGTAAAGACCCATACTTTAGGCAACACAGTATCTCTTAATTCAATGGGCAACTTCTCACTCATCAGGAGAGGATACTTTCCCACATTAGATATCTGTTGGGCAAGTTTAAAAACAACAATTTAGCCATTTGTGTGTAACTTGATACCTCTTCTTGTCCAGTAGATAGAGCAATTTAATTTACATAGTAAGTCATGTCCCAGCAAATTCACTGCACACACCACAAATCAATGTCGATCATCAAAGGACCCTTTTTTAACTGTGGAAGGCTCTGAAATTGGGGTGGACATCTTTTTGTTCATAACTTCTACCACTTGGATACTTTCTCCCAAGAGAGGTAGGTTAGGAATCTCTGCTGCTCTTACAGTAGAGTGGGTAGCACAAGTGTTGACAAGGAATGAGACATGATTCCCATCCACATAGGGACCACTCTAGTCTACCTCTAAGGCTGCGCCAAGCATACAGTCCTCCTCCGGGCAGAGTAATAGAGTAAGCGTGGGATGGACACGCTGTAGAGGATTCCTCATCTCCAATGGACTGCACAGAGGCTGCCAAAATGATCTGCTCTAGGTTGGGGATGGCTGCGGGGCCAGGGCGTGGCATTTATTACACCAGCAGCATGGTCTCTTTCAATTCTCCATGGCACAGGACTCTCCTTCCTCTCTGCCAGTGGTCAGAGGTCAGTCTAGAGGCCTGAAGCAAGTCCCAGCTGTCCTGTGGTATATTGAAGAATCTCATCTTATAGTTCTTATGACACCTTAATGACGTGGTGTCACTCCACTAGTCAGTACATCGTATGATTAGTTTGCGTATGTAGTCACAAAATATATTTTATTTACTCCTGTATACTTTCCCATAATGTTCATGGCAAAGAACTAGCTCTCCCGGCCTCACAGGTTTGCCACCGGTTACAAAGTAACATACGTGTCTTTGGGTTATAGGTCAACTTCTCACCAAACTATTCAACAATGAAGTTTAAAGGAATGTCCTTAAATTGAAATTTGTTGAATGTTCCAGTAAAAATAATGAACTATTCAGAAACAATTCAGAAAATGCAAAACTCTAGAGCCAGTGGAAAAATGCAGCATCAGGAAATGTATGCAATTAAAATCTAATATAAGGTATTATCTTAAACATTTATAATAAAAAGGAAAATAATAGTGCTTCACCAACACATTATTACATGAAACTGGTTAACTCCAACTATGGCTTACTGAAACTGATGCAGCGGAGTTTACCAGCTCTACACATTCACACACACAACACTCATTTGGGCCCATATACATTCATACACGTAATGAGCTGGCAAATATCCACTGGTCATCAATTTTATTTTACCCTTGGAAACCCTTATACCAGTATTCTTACCAGTCCTGTCTCCTGAGTAAATGCACATTAGAAAGATCTAGTAGTAGATTAGATTAGGGAGGAAAGACAATAATGCATTTAACTTTATTTTAAATAACCACAGACTCAGGGGAAGTTTTAAATGTTTATCTGAATTAATAATTTTGTGAGTCAATCAATATGCACATGAATAAACCAGAAGTCTCCATCAGGAAAATAGTATAATTAGCTTATAATCAACTTGCATTAATACATTCTTACAATGACAGCACCTGAGGAGAGAAAGGACAGAGAGCAAGTGCGGAGCATTTACCCTACAGATATATTTACCTAGAATGGTGTGAGGACCCCGACATCAGAGTGTCAGAGTTTGGTATGGGAAAAGTAACCTCTTCTAGTGTAACGCCAGCGTTACACCCCTCTCTGGTGCTACTCTGTCCGCTTCAGGTGCTTCTGGACCCTTCCCTGGATGTGCCTCCTCGGTTGTTCCGCGAATTTCCCTAGTGTAGGATTCTTCAGTCAGATTGCAGCAAAATCGGGCAGCATCTCAGCACAGCATCAGCATTTCCACTTCAAGTGTGTCTAACTATCTAGAACTTACCTCTGTTATACCAAATTCAAGTGTATGATCCACCCCCAAATGTTTCAATTCTATGTTCACCCGCAATTTGTTTGGGCCAAGCAGTGGGGAGAGGACATCACACCATACTAAGTGCAATATTTTTCTTAAGTCTATTGTCTAATTCCCCGCCCTTTAATTTTAATACCCACAAGCTTTATTCCCACTAGCATTTCGCATTATGATCGATAATTTTAAGGTACAATGTTGCTGGGTCTTCCTCTCGTAGGGTCAGGAGTTTACTTTCTCATGTCCTTGCTGGGTTTGGGTTTTGGCAGTCCAACAAATGACTTCATTGACTTGAGAGCAGAGATGTAGGGCGCATGCGTGGTTGCCACAAAGGATGAGGACATCAGTCACCCTCCAAGGCCCAAATGCGAACTATTAATAAAGTCAGAGAAAAACATGCTAGAATACAAAATTAAATGAATTCCCTGTATACCACTTACTTCTACTCTAACCCCATTTACTTAAATAAATATTTTGCATTAATAGCTTAGTAGAACTTGCATGGGTTAGTTTCAGCTCGGCATGCGCATTACTATGTTACTTTGAAGCGGCCATTTTAGAAGCTATTGTGCAGCTGCAAAGATTTCCCCCCAAGCGACAGAAGAACATCACACCATGTGATGTGGTAGATGCATGCGCAGAAGATTTCCCGCGTTTTCGGCGGCCATTTTAGGACACTCGGGTTACTTATTAGGACAGCACATAGACAAGCTTCTTCTAGATATAATCATGTAAAATGTGGTGCAAAATTAGTACTTACGGACAGATTGGTTATGGTATTACAGGTTATTCGAGAGGATTGCATTTGAGCAAATTTCTTTAGATGTGAAACCTTGCTCCATCAATCCCCTCTCTGATGGCATTTTATGCCATCACTAAATTCTATTTAAATTGGATGCCAACTTTAGCATTCTACCATTTTGATGTCTTCAAATCTTTTATTCTTTCCTTTATCTTTCTTAAATTGGGATCCTTTCACTCTTTTGTAGATATTTCCCTTCAATTCTTCAAGTCGTTCTTCTTTTAACTTTCTTTTCCTACCTTTCCCATTCCCTTCGTGCTTCTTACTTTTTCCACTGCATTTGCAACAACACATAATCATCAGAACTAGCAAAGCTATGCTTATGATTGGCAATAATATTTGACCTAAGATACCTTTACCTATATTAGCAAACCAACCACTTATCGTGGAAAAACTATTTGTTATTTTCTTCCATACACTGTCAACCTCCAGTGGTTTCAATTCTTCGTCCAAATGTGTAATATTTTTAAAATATCTTCCAATTTCTACACTTTTATCAGGTATATACGTGCAACAATGTTGCGCTTTCAACATTTTACAGACTCCACCCTCTTTTGCTAATAAGATATCAAGGGCAAGTTGATTTTGCAAAACCATAGATCTGACAGCAACTAATTCAGTATTGATCAGCAGAAATCCTCCAGCAGAGTCAGTAGATAAACGATCAACTACTGTTGACAAGTGACGAATTTTTCGAGAATTTAGCAGAACCCCCACTGAAGGTATCAATGCACCAAATATATCCCCTACTATTTCCGAAAAACTAGCACTCTTATATCTTGTTAGTCCACTACTGTTGTTATTGCTTTCAGTAATTCTTTTAACATGAAAGACTTTAGGGAATACTATTCCAAAATAGCATCTCCCATACCAGTCATCAGGCAACGTAAAATAAGCTTTGTTTCCACAAATATAATACATTCCAGGAAATACTGGATCAGTTCCTCCTTTTAGTCCCCAAACCCCAATTACTAAGAAGTTGTGTTCACATTCACTAGAACCAATAAATATATTGTTATATTCTGTTTTAAGTCTGTGGAGACAGATTTTCCCTTTCTTTTCAAAGTCCAGGGACATAGCAGCATGAGTCTTGCCAGTTACTAAAAGGTCTTCCCTTTCAGCCCATTTAGGTATCTGAGGTTTCGGTTCAGAGGCTCTTCTTTGGAAATCCTGTCTCCTATTTTCTACTAAATTCAAAAACATATTTTCTTCTTCATGCAATTTACATGTTAAGTTTCGATTATGTGCATCAGCTATATCCATGGTCTTCATTGTTAGAAAATAATCACCCATGAATTGTGACTCTCTAGTACCAAGGACAAGGTTCATGCTCTTTCGCATGGGAACTTCTGAAAATATTACATCTACATTTGAATAATAATGCTGCAGCTTTCCAGTTCTATAGAATAAACTAGCCAGTACACTACATGAAATACCATAGGTCAAAGGTAAATGATGATAAGTTACTCCTTCAGCTACTGAATTTGGCAATTTCATACAAACGTAGCAATCACTAACTTCCATAGTTTCTACATAATGTACTAAAAGATTTGCAAATACATTTAAATCAGTTTCATTCTTATCTACACTGTGGTGTAAATCTAGCTCATCTGGTGTTTCTAAGTCTACTCTATTTCTTTGAAAGTTTGCAACTTCTGTGTGTGTATTAGTACTATTCTGTTTGTCGGTAACCATCAAATAGGGAATAGCTATTGCTAATACCACCCATATTATGAGGACTAATATTAAACTACATATACAGATCCTACAACACTTCTTTATACAGCTTTGTTTTGGTTTTCCGGAAACATTATTATCAGACATTTTGGGCAAGAGGATTATATCTTCTTAACTTCTGAACTTTGTATAAGATAACTCCTTAGGTGCCTTTTCTCTTTCAGGTCGTTCTTACTTCTTCTTTAACTTGTTCAACATTCAGTTCTTCATTTAAATCAAGATTTTCAAAATCTTCTAGAATAACATATGTCCATTCAGGACCCTTGAAATTGTTATTCAATGTCTTCAATCTTTGACTCCTTCACTTTGGTATTACTTTTGAAGGTCCAGATTAACTAGTTACTTCATTCACTTGATCAAGTTCTTCATTGATTGTCTTAAGTCGATATCTCAGTCTCTTGATAATTCTTGGCCAATTATCACCTTTTCGACTTTTCTTAAATTTCACTGCACTGCCAGGTTCTCCAAGACTCCTTTTATTCTCTTTAAATCTTGGTACAACTTGATCAGCTTTGTCTTCGGATTTCCTCACTATCTGACCTTGTCCAGGGCTTGTTATTTCAGCCTGTTCTGCCTGGATGGGTTCATCTACCTCAATCTGACCCTGTTCAGAATTAGTGATGTCTGGTTTTTCTTCTGTATCCTGAACTTGCGTTTATATGCCTGTCTGGCCCTGTTCAGGTCTTTTTACCTCTTTACCTTCTTCTGCCTGAACGGTTTCTCTAATTCCTGACTGTCCCTCCTCAGACTCTGGAACAGTGCTCTGTATTTCTTCTGTCTGAGTATATTGTCCTCTCCTTATCTGTTCCTGCTCATGCTCCCTAACAATCGTATCCCTACCTTCCTGAGCGACTCCATCTGTACCTGTCTGGTCCTCACTCTTTTCCTGTCCATCTAACTGTGTTTGACTTCTAGTTCTTATGAGTACTTCATGTATGTCTACCACTGGGATCCAGCCATCCTGATAAGTGCTTGGTTGATCTTGGGCAGCTACTTCAGGATCTTCTATAGGAAGTTCTTCAGCTGCACAACCTTCAGCACCACCGATTTCTTTTTTCACTTGTAACTCTTCTTCTTCATGAGCTGGCACCCTTTTGGTATGACTTGCATGAATCCAATTAGGCAACCCTTCACACTTTACAGCTGTTGAGGTTGTCAGAATAACTTGATGCGGTTTATCTCACCTTGGTGCTAGGCACGATTCTCGAGTGTGATTCTTCAAAACTACCCAATCACCGGGATTCAGATCATGTGAGTGGCTCAGCTGTCTGTTGAAACCGTCTTCCCCAACCTGATGAGAGATAGAACGTACTCTGTCAGCCAACTCTTTGCAACATTCCAAAACCAAGTCATCAGTTATATTCAACAGCCTGTGTCCTGGTACACATGCTTGTCTCATTGCTCTTCCCATGAGTATTTCATGGGGACCCAATCCAGTATTTCTGTCTGGAATACTTCTGAGTCTCATCAAAACAAGAGGCAAAGCATTAGGCCATTCCAGTGGAGTGGACGCACACACCTTTCCGAGTCTTGACTTTGGTTGTGCCATTCAATTGTTCTACCACTCCAGAAGCCTCTGGACGGTAAGCGCAGTGCAATTTCTGTTCGACTTTGAATGCTTCACAGATTAGTCAAATTATTTCATTATTAAAATGAGACCCTCTATCTGATTCAATCGTTACTGGAAAACCAAATCTAGGAATGTGTTATTAAAAGCTTGGCCACTGTCAAGCTGTAATTTCTTCGGGTCGGGTATGCTTCCACCCACTTTGAAAATAAACAATCTATGACAAGTATATATTTCAACCCTAGACAAGCAGGCGGTTGAATGAAATCTAACTGTAGTCTCACAAAAGGACCTTCTGCCTTTCCAATCTTTCCCATGCAGACCACAGTTTTCCTGCCAGGGTTCATTTGTTGACATATTAAACATCTCTGGCAAAAGCTCTCTGCTACATTCCTGAACTTTGTGTTAAACCAATCTTGTCTAAAAAGTCGGATCATTGCATCCCTGCCCACATGTGTGTCCCCATGATACATTCTAGCCATTGGCGCAAGCATACTGTCTGGCATGACTGGTCTGCCATCATAGCAATCCCACACACCATCTTCTGCCCTTCTCTGTGATCCTATTTTCACCCACTCTTCCTTTTCTCTCATGTCTACTGCATCCTGCAGACCTTTCACCTCCTCCCAGGTTCCCACTCCTGCAAGTAGCATAAGTTGGCAGCTGATTCCACAAGTTTTGATCTGTTTATTGAAGGCAATCTTATGCCTTGCACAATGTTGGGCAACCTGTTCAGCATATCTGTTACCGACTGTCACATAGTCATTTCCTGATTGGTGAGCAGCACACTTAACCACGGCTACCTCATTTGGTAGTTGAATTGCTTCTAGTAATTCTTTCACAAAAAAATTAAATTTTTAATAGGAGTCCCTGAAGAAGTCAGGAAATCCCTCTGCATCCATAATTGGCCAAAATCATGCACAACCCTATAACCATATTGACTATCAGTAAATATGGTCCTGGTCAATAGAATCACCACTGCATGAGGAACATACACCTTGACAGGGTGTCCCATCACAATTGACTCACTCTGCTCTATGCTTACACAGGTGGCAGCAACAGCTTTTAAGCAACCTGGTAATGCACAGACCACAGGATCCAAGGTAGCAGAAAAATATGCCACTGGCCTTCTCATTAATCCGTGTCTTTGTGTTAGAACTGAAAGTGCACAATTACCCCGCTCATAGCAGAATAATGCAAATTCCTTCGAATAGTCAGGCATTCCTAAAGCAGGAGCTTCACACAAACATTCCCACAATTTTCTAAAAGCTCCCATGCTTTCATTATCCCACTCTATGGGATCTTTCATTCTTTTTCTGGTCAGCTGTATCAAAGGTTTAGCTAGTAACGCAAACCCCACAATCCACTGCCTACAGTACCCTACAACTCCAAGGAATATTCCTATTTCTTTTTGAGTTCGTGGCAATTGCATTTGACTTATTATTCTGATTCTTTCAGAAGTCACCCTCTAACTCCTCTCTCTATTTGATGTCCCAAGTATTTAACTGAATTTTTACAGAACTGGAGTTTTTCAGGGGATACTTTATGTACACCTTTTTCCAAATGATTTAACAATGCAATTGAATCAGTAACACAGTCCTCTCGTGTGTTTGACGCCACCAATAGGTCATCAATATACTGCACCAGGACTGACTCTCTGGGCAATACAAGAGATTCAAGGCTTCTTTTGAGAATCTGATTAAAGATTGAAGGGCCTTCTGTATACCCTTGAGGCACACGATTCCAGACATGAACATGCTCTTCAAATTTAAACAAAAATAAAAACTGGCTATCTGGATGCAGTGGAATGGAAAAGAATGCATGACATAAATCAATCACTGTGAACCATCCTGCTTTCCATGGTATTTGATAAAGAATCACAGCTGAATTAGGCACTACTGGGCAGCATGGTACAACAATCTTGTTAATTTTCCTAAGGTCTTGAACCACCCTATATTTTCCGTTAGGTTTCTTGATACCAATTATAGGTGAATTACACAGGCTACTCATTATTTCTTTCAGAATGCCTTGTTCGACCAATCGCTCTATATCTGCTGCAACACCTGCCTTTACTTCTGGATTCATTTTGTATTGTCGGGTGTTCGGGTAAATAGCACCTTCCTTCACAGTCACTTTTACGGGATCTACTTTTGCCATTAATCCTATCTCTCTTCCAGTAAAATCCCATATTTCTGCATTTACAGTCAGTTTTACTTCTGCAGACAATTCATTTTGTGTCATCATTGAATATAATCCATTTACTTCTGTTTAGCTAACATGAACTTGTAAACTCCATCTTCATCTGGGGTTTGTATTGCAACACCTTCCGGGGTGCAAAATCTAATGCAATTCATTTTTCACAACAAGTCTCTTCTCAGCAAATTTACAGGGCTTGAATCGCAGACCACAAACTTATGCATTTCTTTACATTTTCCAATTCGCACCTTCATGGGCTCTGTGATTGGGATGCTAATCCATTTATTTGAAACACCTACTACTTGTATTTCTTCTCCCGAGAGGGGTAGGTTAGGAATGTCTGCTGTTCTCACAGTAGACCTGGCAGCACCAGTATCTAACAAGAAGGTAATATCATTTGCCCTTTACTTTACCCTCTATGTAAGGCCCTGACTGATCTACCGGTAAGGATGCGCCAAGTACGCACTCCCCTTCCTCCCCCCTCGGGCACTGTCATTCTTGATCATAATCAATCAGTGGGTTCTGCAAAAGAAACTGAGATGTTACAAACATTTTCTTACCACTTCCTTCTGGAAATCCGGCATCCACACTGTACTTGGCTTGACTCACAAAATTTGATTTAGGGGCAGGTGGCAATTGACTCTGAAGATCTATACCCTGTTGCTGATAACTCATTAACACCTCATTCTGCGTCTGTGGATTTAAATTTTGATTCGGGGCGTTATAAACTTGTATGGCTTTACACTCGTTCTTCCAATGTCCCAACTTCTCGCACCCGTGACAAGGGAATATTTTCTTTGCCTCTTCCCGATTTAATCTTCCCCGTGACTTTCCCCCATTTATTATCACTCTGTCCTTGTGCTCTTCCCTGATTTTCTGATTGTTTACTTAATTGGAGCTCTTGCTGTTCGGCTAATTTCACTTGAGCCCACATTACTTTTTCTTCTAAAGCTTTTCGTTTGCTATCAATTTCATCTCCACAATATTTTCCATATTTTAAAATGTCATCAATGGGCTTTGACTGCCAGCACAACATGTGCTGCTTAATCATTTGAGATATATACAATCTCAGCCCAGTCACAAACCGGTACACAAAATGAGTCATGTCTTTATTTTCTAAGCTTTCAAACCCACTATACTGTTTGAACACCTGTAAAAGGCGTTCATAGTAGGCATGTACAGACTCATCCTTTTCTGTTTATCTTTACCCAATCAGTTTCTTTCGGGGGAATTTTACTTTTCAGAAAGGTGATTACCTGATGATACTTTTTCATTACATACTCTGACGGAGCACCTGTTTTTGCATCTCTCGGATATTCCTCACTAGGCCAATCCACAGTAATTTTACATTCTGTCCACAAATCTGCAGGTACTACAATGTCAAACAAACCATCCATTTCCTTCAATAAAACTTTTGAAACTTTCACAAACCTCTCAACCTGTCGGTACCACTCTACTGTTTTCTCTCTCAATTTTGGAAAAGCATTCGTAAAAGACACATTGTCCTCTCTAGTCCATGGCACATGTACGTACCCCCCTTCGGGTACTTCTCTCATCAGAGACAACCTCTCAGCTTTCTCTGTTTCTCTCATGACACATTCAGATGTCGTTCGATTTACCTGTGCTTCTTTTTTCTTTGCCCGTCTAATTTCCATTTTTTGAGATCTCCCCAGTTTTGTAACAAACATAACAACTCTTTGATCTGCAACTTTCTTCCCGACGCATTCATATTTTCCAAATCCTTATCAGAAAATTCTGCTCTATAGGGTTTCTGCAATACCTTTGATTTCCCTATGTCAATTCCCATTTCCAATGCCAAATTAGTCAGTTTTTCATGGAATACCTTGGTATTTCGTGTAATGCTTCTACAAATAAACAATAATTCCTCTTCACTGTATGTGTTTAGCCTGTCCAGACCCACATTTCCCACCACAATTTCTTCCAATTCTACTCTCAATTTAAAAATGTCTAATATTTTTGGCTGTGACTTTGGCTTCTCTATTTCTTGAGACCATCTCTCTATATCTTCTGGGGTTACAATGGTGACACTTCTGCTTCCTGATGATGTTTCTAATCTAACTTCCTTTGAACAACTGGGCAAATTCCTTTTTGGCGTATCCATTATTGGCTCTCTTATAGGCAAATCCATCAATGATATTACTGATTCACAATCACTTACTTGATCATTTATGATTACCTTTTCTTTTCTGGGTTCTATGCTTGGAGTAGGCATTACAGGAACTTTAGGACAATTTTATTTTTCTCCATATAATGGAACTACCGGACCTATTGTAACTGGTATGGTCAATGCTTCAGGATGTGCATTTATCTGAGCTATTCTCTGAATCAATTAATATCTATTTGTATTTATTGCTTCCCTTTCTTTCTCTTGAAGTACCCTATCTGCGGTGTCATGTACTATCTGTGGAACTAAGGGTATTATCACCGGGGCACTAGGGGTCAGTCTATTAAATCCTTCATTAGAAGGTGGAGGACTCTTCATTAATACGTCTTCTAAATACCCTTCTTCTGTTTCTCCGCTATCTATCATGGTTAGGTGCTTAGTCTTCTCTGTACATTTACTTCCCATCTGCTCTTCTGATGTTAACACAGGATATAAACCTTCTGCCATCATGGCCTGTCTCCATTGTTTCATTTGACTATCTCTAGTTTCTCGGGGAAATTTCGGAAAATATTTGCTTGAATGTCTGTTGCTTCGGGGTCTGTCACGTTCAAATGCTTCCATTTCCCATTCTTCTAAAGCCTCATATTGAGTCAATCTAGGTCTGGGTTCTAACTCATTCATTCCTGTTCTTAGATTGTACAGTATTCTTCCATTAAAGCTTCTGTACTCAAGAAATGCTAGTATTCCATCATCTTTTGTGTATTCTATCCAATTTTCTAACCATACACAAGTATGATAACCTCTCTCCACCATCATGTATGATGCAGGCGTATTTGGAGGAGGAATGAGAATCTCCTCTCTACTCTTAATGGGTTTGTCCTTTTTTAAATAATTCTTTACTTTTTGCATGAAAGTCATTTTCTCTTTTCTCCGTACATTGCGTGCTTGTGCTGGTTAAGGTATTGTTCGTAAGCAAACGCAGAAATGCATTATTTCTCCTTGTTTTTGCTTTTTCCATGTGTGCTGCCTTGTGCAAAAAAGCAGAATGCCATTGTTTATGTACAGGAAGGTGTCCCTTCCTGCACATAAACAAACCTTTTAAAAAAATGCCGATTTGTAACTTTCATGTGTGCTGCATGAAGCTGCACACATGAAAGTTACAAAATGGCATTTTAGGATTGTTTATGTGCAGGAAGGGACACCTTCCTGCACATAAACAATCCTCCCCTGTACGCAGACACCCTTGCACTATGGTGCAAGGGTGCCTGCGTTGGCGCTAAGTTGTTAAACTTAGCGCCATTGCAGGGGGAAACGCAAGGTTGCACCGAATTCTTGTAAATATGGTGCCGCCTTGCGTTTCCGAAGTGGCGGGGCAGTAAGCCCAGGAGGCTAACAACACGCTCCTCCACTTCATTTTACATATCCCCCACTGATTTTTTCTATGCAAAGAATCCAAAACAAAGAGTGCTAGCATATTCAGCATATATTTTGCCATGGGCAGAAATCTATTGCACGTTTCCTTTCTGTGCCACAATGACAGATTATTGGCGAGTCTTGCATCAGTTAATTGCCATTGTTTTTTTTTTAGTTTGGATCAAATCTGTACAAAGATATTTCACTGAGTCCTTTTAGAAGGTACGCTGGATCTACCCTCTTATGAATCATCAATAAAACTGACAATGGGACATCTGAAAGTGCAGGTAGAACAGCTGTTTAATAGGAATTTTTAATGCGCTGCAATTCACGCATGAGAATTTTAACTGGCATGCAGACTACCATTTGACAACTCCCGAAAGTGACAAAAGGAATTTGACATGTACTCTGACGGGTGGATCACTTATGTGAAAGAGTATTCGGTGTCTTCTGTCATACATCCAATAATGGTAAAACATGAACTGAAACTGCGTACAAATCCTTTATGTGGTCCTGCCTGTAAAAATGGAGTAAACTGTGACACTGTTGTAAAAGGTGGCATCTTCTCAATTGGACAGCTATTTTTACTTTTTTAAACATATTTTCCTGGCACTTGCTTGAGGCAGATCAATTTCACTTTGAGCTCTGAGCAAGCAGCTCAGCACTTTATAATTATATGCATATTTGTTTCCAACTCGCCATTCTGGTTGAGTGTATGTTTCTGAAATGAAGTCAGTTATTAAGAAGGTATTTTAACACACCCATGGAATGGCAGGGTATTTAGCTACTTCAGCCCCCACACAAAGATGTGTACAAAATATTTACGCTCGCGTTTTTTGGTGCATTTTTACTGTTGCAGCATAAGATGATACAACCTAGTATATATGTGGTTCTAATTGTATAAGGAAGGCCTGGAATACAATCTGTGTAAATGACCATTTTTTACTATTACCATTCACACTCACTCCTCTTATTTGGGAGTTCATGAACCAGTCAGTCAGTGGGCTCCAATGCTAAGATCAAAGTTATGGACTTTGTTACCGATTCACCAAAATGCCAGGAGTAGAGGAAGTGACATCACATGTCTTTTGACCTCAATTACATAAAGGGGAGTGACGTCAAATTACCTTTGAGCCATTGAAGCTCTTTCCTCAGCTTTCAGTCTATTTTATCCCTCTTTCTCAAGTCATTTTCATCCGGTGATGTCTTTCCCACCCCTCCTGTCTCCTCCTCTATCCCAGTTTAGGATCCTTTAGGTTTCTCAGGATCTCCCTATAGTAGCTTACATATCTTCCCAACTCTGCCAGGGGCGGTTCCTTCTCTAGAGCGTTGGGGCATAGCCCCACCCCCAGAGCCAGTGAATAATGTAAAAATGAAGTATACCTCCAGTCCTGCTCAAGGACTGTGCCACGCCCCCTGGCTGTTTTATCTTTACTTACGGGTGCAGTAGAATGGCCAATCCAAATGACGGGCGATGTCAACAGGCATCATCAGCTGAAGTGTAGTGCACATGTCGAGTTTGACAGGTCTCTGACTGTGGCAAGTACGACATGAGCACTTCAAGCTATGGGCCAGTGCTCTGTTAGGGAGCCAGGAGGAACAGAACACAGCCCCCTGGTCTCTTTTGGAGCCCTGGCTTTATCTGTCATCACCAATCCTTGCTTTGCTCTCATGCTGCTTTTATTATAAAAAGCATGAGAGCAAAGCATGGATTGGTTCTGGGTGTGATGGGGAGGGGCCGCGTGCGTGCATATAATTAGTGCCACGGCCGCATAGACTACAGGAGACAGCTTATTCTGGTCATCGCGCGGTCCCGACTGCTTGCACCGGGTCACGCCCCTTTATTTATAGCTGGCGCGTGATGACACGTGCCAGCAATAGCACGAAACCTCCTGAACACATCCACTGGAGGAGTTCCAAATTCTATCCTGTAGCCCAGCCGGACCACCTGCAGGACCCACTGGTCCCGAACGAACTCCTCCCAGACCGGAAAAAAAGAAGTGAGGCGACCCCCAACCGGCATCCCCATCATCACATAGTCACGACTTGGAGGGACCTGCCGAAGAGGAAGCACCCTGCTGATCCCGGGACTTGTGGAAGGAAGGGACACCCTGGCCACGTCCCCTACCACGAAAGGGCTGGGCTGCCATTTTAGACTGAAACGCCTGCCCAAAAGCCCGCTTATAAACCGCAAACTTCCCCTTCTGAGAAGAGCGGACCGGAGCCAACAATTTCTTGTCCTCCGCTGTCTTTTTAATCAAAGCCTCCAACGGCTCCCCAAACAGCTTAGAGCCCATGAAGGGAATCTTCATTACGGCTGCCTTCTGAGCAGCCTCCACCTTCCAAGTCTTAAGCCACAACTGCCCCCTAGCAGCAACCGAGGCACCAGCAGCCGCCGCTGCCGTGCTAAGGGAGTCAAAGGACAAATCCGCCAAGAAACGCAACTGTTGTTCCAACATGGATAAAGACTCCGAGGGATCCTCATCCTGCATGAGCTGCGCAGAAATACCCTGACAGTCCTTAAGAAGCGACTGAACAAGATAGCTGGTGTAAGCCGCAGACCGAACTGCAAGATTAGAGGCAGCAAAGGACCGCTTCAAGG
Organism: Triturus cristatus; assembly: GCF_964204655.1. Classification (NCBI taxonomy): domain Eukaryota; kingdom Metazoa; phylum Chordata; class Amphibia; order Caudata; family Salamandridae; genus Triturus; species Triturus cristatus. The sequence continues at coordinate 576,421,596 of NC_140586.1, forward strand.
CCCCTTCAACACGCTTGTCCCCAGGATCAGAAGGAACCGCATCCTCAGACACCACCAGGCTCTGAGACGCCATACCAGCAAGCAGGGAATCCACCTTCACCACAGCTGGAAATTCCTCCGTGAATCCCTGTAAGGGATACCTCCTAGCCAGAAACCGGGGAAAGGCATGTTTGTCCACATCCTTCCATTCCCCTTCCAGCACCCTCCGCACAGAAGAATGAATGGGGAGGCTTTCAGGTTCTTTCTTCAGGTAATTAGCGAAGAAGTCTTCAGACTCTCCACCTGTCACGGGACCAGGGAACCCCAAATTGTCCCGAACATGCTGCAGAACACAACGAAGGTCTGACCCCTGGACAAAACGACCCTTCACAGGACAGGGCCAACCGTAAGGACACCAAGAAACCCAGAAGCCCCCGCACTAGGAACCAGTGAACACGGAGGTAAGAAACACCCCCAAAGCCCCAGTAGAGCTGCAGGTGATTAGAGCCACAAAAACCCCATACGACCCCCACAGACAGCAGAGACAGACATGAGGACCGGGGAAACTCCTCCCCAGGGCTCCCACAACGCAGCACCACCCAATCAGCAGGAGTAGAACACCCAACCCCTGAAAGTCAAAGACCCGAGGAAGCGCGAAGCGGACTGCATAGCAGCAAAACGGCAATCTGGAAACCGATCTGCCTATACCACATGAAACGTAGTGGCGTGAATCAAACAGGAGACCAGTATCCCAACACCGTGCCCCTACTGACGAAATGGAGAAGCCAAAACCGCCACGCCCCCGGCGCGCAGAAAGGCAAGCCGCGCCTCACACACCTCCCCTCCCCCCGGGCGATCCCGCTAGAGCAGGGAACGAACCCGGAAGAGAGGAGGCCGCAGCAGGGAGTCACCACCCCACACCAGGCAGTCCAGACCCCCCAACCCCATGGTCCCGCTAAAGCAGGGACTCAAAGCAAATGCCTCTCAATGTAAAAACCGGCACATAAGGGGTTTAAACGGGCGCTAAACATCCCGTTTCACACTCACCTGACAGGAGGCCAGTCCCAGCACCTTCTGTCACGTCAAAGTCCGCCCGGAAGTGATTCCGCAGAAAAAACAAACAGGATGTGGACTGGCGGGTCACGGAGTTATATGCCTCAGGGTATGGGTGTGGCCTGGAGGGAAGGGATGGGTTTCAAGTTGCTTGGGAGTGTCTGGTGGGAGGAGCTATGCTCATCTGGTTAGGACTGGGACGGGGAGGGCTGACGAGGAGGTAATGAAAAAGCACTCTAGAGTTACCTGTCTAGGCCGGCAGGAGAGCACATGGTTGAGTGAGTCTGTTTCGGGCAGGACACAGGCAGGTACTGCATGCTTATTTTTGTACTTTTCAAGTAATTGGTAGCCTCATTTTGAGTGTTACGCACGCCTTAAAAAGCTTTATCAAATGTGACACTAAACATTTCATTGAGGGAGGTTTTTTTATTTTAAGAATATGAACGCAGCATTCCCAGTAATTCGGCAGGCTGTGGGCAAAACATTTTAAGTCTTGGCTCGCAAGCAGAAGCAAATGATCGGAGGGCTGATGTGGGCAAACTTGTACCCCAAATGACTGCGTGTCCGTAGTGGATACTGGCCAAGGTGTCCCAGGACGAGTAGGGCGGCTTTGCTGAGTGCAATGTCTCCTTCAAGCAGCAGAGTCCACCGTGAGGCTTTGCTGATCCTGCCTCATCAAGATCAGCCTGAAATCCAACAGAAAGCCACACCCTACAGCACTGAGCACAAGATGCCCTTATTTTTCTTCCACTTGTAGCCATGTGTAGGTGTTAATAACACTCTGTCAAATATTACTTTATTTGTTGAGCACAAAGGGATTTAAGTTTAAAGCAGCGTCATCTGGATTTCAACCAGTTGCAGGCACGCCTCATAAACGTTTGTTGCAGGCGCGTTACTGTTCAATACAAGTGCAACGCCGTTCCTTTTACTGCTGGGCTGCCTTCAACCGGAGGGCCCGCTTCAGCTTCTCCCTGTTCTGCTGAGACAAATAAAACCCGCACGGGCGTGACAGCTCGGTGAATTTAGCACTTCGCAGAAGCTGATCGCATTGGTACACCTTCTACCAGAGGCACCATTTCTGCAGATGATCAGCATGCAGCCTGTCCCATTTCTATCATGCAGGATGCCACACTCCCTAGAACAAGTGACACAGCGGGCCTCACTGCCTCCAGGGTGGGAGTGGGAGGGCAGTAGTACAGGACATCCACTGTCGGGGTGCATAGTGTGCACAATCTGCAATTGTCAGGCATGTTTGGTGCTGAACTCTCTCTCCCACTACAAAGCAATAAAGAAGACACAAAAGCAATAGTTATAAAATGGATGCTTCACCCCTAGGTCTTGTCAACTTTACGGGCAAAAATATGTCCTGATGATAAATTAATATGGATTTCATTAATTATAACGGCGCAGTTTTACACTGAATGAATATAACAATATTCACTTTCAGACCTAGAGCTACCAAAGAACACAACTTTCTCGTAATGCTGAGCCATTTGTGTAACTGGTATAGCAGTAACTCCATTCAACGTGCCTGCTTGTTTCTTTTTTGCAACCATTTGTCAAATCTATCCATGCGATTGTGGCAGAGAAACACACAGTCAATACTATGGTATGGATGACGCCAACCAATTGAATATTTGAGTGCCGATACGTTGTTTTATATTAACAACTAATATTTACTGCATAATTAAATTATGACACAGTGATCGAGAGAATGGGCGATCCAACAATTGCAGCTTTTAAAGTGTTTGGAAAGAGTTGTACCATAGTCATGTATGCCTGTACGTGTGGGCACGCAGTCATTTTTGTAGTTTAGTCCAGGCTGCAGGAACAATAGCCTGGGGTTCAGTGAGAAGATGCGTGTTTTTATGTTTACATTTATGACTTTGACCGTGGTGCCATGTGGCATCCCGCCAGTGAGGCGGAGGCATGGTAATTATTTCAGAATGCTCACTAGGCAATTTTAATTTGTTTTTCTGGCTCTGCAGTGCTCCAGACTGAGTGCAGCACAGTACATTGACTGTCACCTATGTCATAATATTATCAAATGACATGGAATTGTATGGTGGTGAGAGGAACAGAGTGCATGACTAATGCAGACAAAAGGCTTAAAGTTGTCAGAACGATGAGATTGGTCCCAAGAGAAACAAGCATTTGCAATGCAATAGGTCTCGCATTTACGCAAGTTTGAGCTATTGGCATTGTAATTTAAAATGTCAATAGCTTAAACCCACGTAAATGCGAGACCATTTGCATTGCAATGCTTGTTTTGCTCATTGTCCTACTGTAAAAGGGGGAATAACTGTATGAAAATCAGCCTTTGCTTGGTGTGAACGGGAAGAGTTCAGTTCGAAGTGCTGGGCTTCCTACACTCTATACATGAACGAAAGCAAGCCCAGGTGCCATTCGCTTTGCTGGACCTCATGACTGAAGAGTTTCCTCAGTTCTATGGTGTAGAGGCTTGCCACCGGAGGATGACACTACTTCGAATAAAATACGACAAAGAAAAAGACACCCAAAGTCACCATAAACATGAGCGGAAGAGCATCAGCCACCAAAACTAAAATGCCCAGAAAAGAAAGATTGCAGAAAAAGCATATGGAGAAAAATGTTTCAGGGAAAATAAACAATATTACACACGGCTGTTGAAAGCTTCACATTGCCCAAGTGTAGGACTAAAAGGCTATGTAACAAAAACTTTGACAACAGTAAGAAACCAATAAACGAGAGAATTTAAAAGCATAGAACAAAATGTAAATAATGTACTGCTAAAGATAATAAACATTCAGTAACTGTTGATAGGATTTATACAGCGCTTATAATAGATGGAAAAAGACAGCCGATTACCAGGACTCAATTAAATAAAAAACACACACAAAAAAAGAGTTTATTACAAAGGCTTTATTTCTAATCTACAATCACACATCCGCCTGTTGCAGATAGTACTACTGGTTAAAGTATTTAATTGTTTTCCCCGCTTAGCACCTGGACTTTACCCATGAATTCCCTCACGATCACACGATGAAATAAATACACATGGTGTAACACCAATTAGATTTTTTTATAATGACAAACATAAAGACTTCCTACAGAGGGCAATTTGTTACGTGAAATGTAGGTTGCAGTTTAATTATGTGGAGCTCTGCTGCTCCTCTGTGCCCATGACAAACCATGGTTGGAAAGGGTCACCTCGCTTAGAGTGGGCGGGGCTCCAGGGGAGACGTCACAGCTTACACAAGGCCGAAGCCGTCCTAACAGCAGGGATGACAAACTAATTTCGAGGGCGGCCCTCTGTCGGACGTCTGAAGAATTTCAGTCTTTATCTTGAATGAGGCCATCTAAAAAAGAAGATATGGTGAATCCGGCATACCCATAATGAATTGCCTGAGTGTCCTAACAGCCGCCACAGCGAATGGTAGTTGTCTATAAGCATAGAACATAAATGTTTTATCTGGTTTTTACCAAGTGAGTTAGCAATTTTGTTATCACGCTCAAGATCTTTAATTAATATTGTCCTAATTGTCTTGTTGAAAATTATAAAGCAAGACGATTGCAATCTTCAAGCTGACTTGTTATATACATTTTAGTAAATCTCTGTATTTAGTTGCACTCCGTGTGGCACTGAAGAAAGAAATGTCAACGTTTTTGGCAGGTCTCATTATGATGTGGGATCTCGATGAAATGTAACCAACTAAATAAGTAATTGCCATTTCAGGGCTGTGTTGTACTCTGCAGGCTCTTGTGGGGGTGCCTGGTGATCGGTGTGTGTTTATTACTAGCAGTTCTGTTGCTTCTGTCTGCCCCTGACAAACCAGGGCTGTGAAGGGTCACCTCCCTTACAGTGGGCGGGGATCCAGGGTAGCCATCACAGCTGTCCATCAAGGCGCTGTTGGAAGCCATCCTAACAACCTAATGCCGAGAGCGGCCCTCTGTCGGTCGTCAGTAGAATTTCAGTCTTTAGTCTGAAGGAAATCTCGAATAAGGCCATCTAAAAAAAAAGGTATGGTGAATTCAGCATACCCATAATGCATTGCATGCATGACCCTAACAGCCGCCACACCGAATGATAGCTGTCTATAAGCATTGAACATACATTTTGTATCTGTCCTTTAGCAAATGAGTTAGCATTTATTTTCCACGCTGGAGATCATTAAATAAATTCACCCTGATTGTCTCGTAAAAATTATATTTAAAAAAAAAAATTATATTTCATCTTTATTCACTTAGTAAAAGTCTGTATTTCTCTTCGGCACTAATCGTGATAGAATTAACACATCCTAAACACATACATGGGCTAGACTCATGCATGCGGCATCCCAATGCCAAGTCGTTGCGGCCAAGATTGTGCTCTGGAGTGCTAAACAAGATCGAATTGAATTACATCGTAAACACATAGTCCCACTGACGCGCAAACGTAACGAGACTGTAGTTAGGCCGTGCTGCTTCCGGAATAACCGGAAGTTACGTGTCGGCAGAAGAGCCAATAATAAGTCCGCTAACAAAAAAATTTAAAAAGTTAACTAATGGCAAGCAGCGGGAAATTACTAAGTAATAGGCGGAGTATCCCCACGCATATTGATCACTAGATGTCTCGGAGAGACAGCGCATGCGCGCTGCCTAGGTGAGACCTAAAAGGCAGGTCGCATTACACCAGAGAGGAAGATGTAATGGCTTTTCTTTGATGAGCGACAATATTTATTTTGTATAAACAAAGTGCTTCTCAAGTCTGAGAGGTTTCACTTGTACAGTGTTGTGTTTATAGTAAACTTGCAATATGCCAGGAGGAAAAAAATAACAGCTCAGTTATTATTAGGAAAAACACACTGAATAATGTGATACATGCAACCGTTTGCATAGCTCACACTCTAAAAAATGTCTCAGAGTTTCAGTGATTACTACTCAACACAGACGTCTATACGACTCTTTATCGACTTCTGAATGATGGAAAGCAAAATCATCCCTGCGGATAGCCAGATTTGGGGCCTGCAGTGTGCCATCTAAGCTGTGAAGTTGGGCCATAAGGCTATCTAAAATGCTCAAAGGTGCTGCTCTTTAGTTATTTATTTCAAAGGCAATAGGAAAAAGATATACTAGATCAGTAAGTTAAACTGCCGCCCCACCTCGAGCTCTCCTTATGGCAGGCTTGCTCGCTTCGTTCGATCTCTATGTAAAACTCAGCCCTACCTTTTACGGCCCACTACTTTGAAATGTCACCAGCCGCCACTGCATCTCTCCCATGACTTTTTCATCTGTTATGTATTTTCACCTCTGTTTTAGTTGTCTCCCACCTCTCTCATTCCCTTGTCTCTTTCTCAACTGTCTCTGTCTCAATATCGCTTCCATACCTCTCATCTTTCCGTCTCCCGACCTCTCGCTCAACTTTTTTATCTAACCTGTCTCTGTCTTCTTATCACCACTATTTCTCCTTGCAAACTATGTAATCGCTGTCACTCTTTAGATCTGACACTTTATCACCACTCTCTCAATTGTCTCCCTTGCTTCAGCTGTCATTTTCTCAACTGCTCACCTTCCCACCTCTCACAGCTGTATTTATAATTTATTGCACATTTCTTTCACGTTTTTGTTCTCGCTGAGTCGCGTCTCTCATCATTTTTAACTGTCTCCCTCTTCCTAGCCCTCTCTTTTAGCAGATGTTTGCTTACTAGCCTCTCACCTTCTACCTGTCTTCCCACTCTCTCTCATCTGCCTCTTTATTACTTCGTCTGTTACTGTCCTTCTCTGAGTTGTCTACCTCCCTCTGCCTCCCAGTTGTCTATCACTAGCTTTCTCGTTGTCATTTTCCTCACTTCGGTTTATTTTCTTTCTCGCCTGTTTCTATTTGTATCACATCTGTCATACTGGCATCCCTTCTCACTGGTCTTTCCCTTCATCTAACTCCTGGCAGTCTTATTGTCACCTGTCTATGTGTCTATCACCTATTGCTCTCACCAGTCACACTCTCCTTCCTATTTTCATATATATCTCTCACACCCGTCACCTCTCTCTGATGCCTGTTTGAACCCTCTAAGTCTCTCTCTTTCTCTCTTACACACCACGTCTTTTTATCTATCTCCCACCCATCTCTCTGTGGTTTCTTTTTCTGCTCTTCCTTTGATAATGTTCCCCTCATTTCCTTTTTTAGTCTTTCTTCTCTCTCCCTCTCTTTCTCTCTCTCTCTCTCCTCCTCTCTCCTGTCTATGATGCTCACTCCTCATGGTCAGTGGCATCAGGAGACACCCAGGCACCTTTGTACTGTGGTCTGCACACTGTATAGCTGAAAGTAATCAAGGCTCAATAAATTCGGACACTGCCCTTACCACCACTGAGGTCAGGGGTCCAACGACATTGACTGGGGTCGCAGAAGATAAAAGCCAGGGGTTAAAGCTGCAACCCCCTAGAGATCTCTTCATGATGTTTATGATCAAAATGACCCATGACCCAACTACCCTCCTTTTCAGATAGTTGGACGATAATATGACCTTGATGATAAATTATTCACATGTCCTATTGATACCCTTAACATTGGTATGAATTTTCATTCCCTGTATGTCTAACTCTAAAACTCTCAGCACAGCCTACTATCCAAATCTTTCCAAACTCCTACTATAACCCCAGTCATAATCCTAGCCTAGAGACTAATCCATGTCCTAACTCTTGTAAAATTGTCCTTACCTTGACCATAACATCAATTCAAATCCCCAGCTATATCCTTCCTATGCACTAATCTCAATCCTTTCTGTTCTCTTCTCATTTTATACCTGATCACTCATGATCATGACTTTTTGGACTCATAATTTTTCAGATTTGAACTTAAAAGTGCTATTAATAAAGTAAAAATGTTACATGGCTAGAGATCAGATCCCAATGTGTGGCGTGTCAACAATTGACGATCCATTTCTTTCCACATAACTACAAATATATGCAGACATTTTCGTCAATAGGCTGTTTGATAATGAATGTTATACTTTATTAGTTTGCATAAAATTATTTTCTTCAGTTTCATTAAGATTTTACTCCCAAATGCAATTTAGCATTGTGTAAAATATGACGTTGTACACAAAGCAAATAACAATAGCATACTACAAATAACAATTTAGAAAGCACTTTGAAAAAGTCCAATTTAGCTTATGACTGCAGAAAATGAACAGCTATGGTCTTTAATAATAATGAGGCTTAATGCCAATTAGCACTGCCAAGGACGTTCGAACTATTGTAGAGTGGATCACAATAAATTGTGTTAACATGTCGAAGACTGCACAAATATAACTTACAGACTTTGCATAGATTTTAAATAAAGAAAAGTAACTATTTTGAAGTTGATTAGAAGAAGCAAAAGGAAGCCATGATTATGCTAACCTCACTCAAATTTTCTTACAGTCAAGAGCTTTGAGAAATTCGGTTTGACTGAGTCAGTGTTAAACTGGTTCAAGCAACAGCCACAACCCCTGCCAGGGTGAACCACTACTGTCAATAAATTAACCTGTGCTTAACCCTCTGGTAGCTTAGCACAAATGCAGTCAGGCTTAACTTAAAGGCCATATTATAAGTTTTTATAAAAGATATAAGATGAAAACACAACACAAGAAAAATCCCACACTAACTTAGAAAAATAGAGTAAATTGTATTAAAATATATAGCGCCAAAATGAAAAAATCCAATCAGTAGAACTGGTGTAATGAATTAAAAAATTTTAAGGTAAAAAAGTGCCTACGAGATAAAAATGTCATCTGTAGACACCTAGTCCAGCGACACTGGGTCAAAGTAGTGTAAGTTGGATTCAAAAAGTGAATTGGGCTTGGCCGGCACTTACCTTCAGATTTAAATTTATTTTCCAGAAAATGTTCTGAGAAGGTAGAATTTTGGTGGGGCAATGCTGCAAGTTGTGTCTGGGGAGGAGGTGTTGGCACCGAGGAGCTGTTGATGAAGTCCCTGTGAAGATTTTCACATTCAGATTTTGTTTGGAAATCTAAAATCTCCAGTGAGACGAGGCTGGAGGCTGTAGCCAACAAGGGCTCCACAAGGCAGATACCCCTTGCATGAAGGGCCACTGAACAGCATTTCGAACTGCAGAGAAGAACATAGCAGAATCAGTCATGAAGTTAGGCACTCTGCGTGCACCTTGGGCGGATAGATGAGCAAGTTGTGTTTGAATCAGAGCAGTTTTTAGCCAAAAACCCCAAGTTTTATATTTGGGATATTTTGGAAATCTGGCCACTTTTAGCACCACTCATAATGGTCCAGGACAGGAGAGGCACCACTTGGTTGGTTGGACTCAGTAAGCTGGTTCCGGGCATGGGTTCTATATGGTTGGAGCCTTTCCTGTCCTTGAGGCTCTGAGTAGGAGGCCAGCCAACTAACCCTTGGAGTCAATCAGATAGCCCTGGGTTTAAGCAACAGAACAGAGCTCAAGCAGCAGGTCTGGCCTCTGAGGGTTCAAGGCAAATTTCAGTCAGCAGATTAGTCCTTCCAGATGCAGCAAAGCAGTCCATAGCAGCACGGGCTCCTCTGATAGTCCTTCCACTGGTCCGGAAAGTGAACTGAAGGGTGGATCTGAAGGTCCTATTTGTATATTTGGTGCCTTCATTGAAATAGGAGAAATTTATAGAGAATTCCCTTTGAAGTGCTTGGAGTTTCCTACCTTCCCTGCTTCCTACCTATACAATGTGGTGGTTTCAAGCCCTTTGTGTGAAGGCAGGTCTCAACCTATTATTTTGCAAGTGGGCCTTTGCCCAGCTCTACCCCCACCCTGCTAGTGATGACCCATCCAGGCACACCTAATTCCTCTATTATATGGTTGTCTGGGAGGAATAAACAAAGTCCAAGTGCCAACTACACCCAGTTATGTAACCCAGGAACAGGCTGCAGGCACAAAATAGCTAGGGCAGGGAAATGGCAACTTTCTAAAAGGAAAAAAACAAGGTGATGAATGGAATGCTTCAATTAATCTCAGCCACTGGCAATTGTTTCGGACGCATCCCAATCCATCTTTTTTTTTGCCCACCATGCCACCTCACTTTGGACTCAGCTATTTGCAAATCAGTCTAGACCCTGCAACCCATTGGAACAGTCTGGCCTGAACGGCCAGACCAGGTCCTTCCTGAACCAAAGACAAACCTTATGAAACCGATTTTGGGGTATCACCTCTCATCAGCCAAGCTAGATTGAATCCAGTGCACAGTGAGCCTGGGGCCCATGTCTGGGCATACCTGGCACACTTGGGGTGACAAATGCAAAAACAAAACAACAAGATGATGATGGAATGCTTGTATTAATCTCAATTATTGGCAATCGTTCAGGGCAGCATAGCAATCCATAATGTTCTTGCCCTCCATGCCGCCCCAGTTTGGACCCAGCCATATGCAAATCATAGGCAAGTAAGGCCAGAGCCCACGTCTCGGCATACCCGGTGCACTTAGGTTGGCAAATGCAAAAACAACAATGTGATGGATGGGATGCTTGAATTAATCTCAGCCACTTTCAAAAAGTGGCATTTAAAAAAATTAAAATTAAAATCTGACTTTACCATTAAAGAGGATTTTAACTTACAATTTCTTAGACAGCAAACATGAAATGTCGCTCTGTTCCCAATCAAACGAAATAAGGCAACCCAATGTTATTCTGTAAGAGAGGTAAGTCTCATAGAAGTGGCAAATTAATTTCGGTGTTTTTCACTACCAGCACATGCAAAACTTAACAGTACATCCCCAACCTTTTAATAACAATGCACCCTGCACTATGAACTACTTAGGGCCTACCTTAGGGGTGACCTATATGCAGTAAAAGGGGGATATAAGGCTTGGCAATAGGTTATTTTGCCAAGTCGAATTAGCATTTAACAACTGTAGTCAGGTTGCAATGACAGATGTAGGACATGTTTTAAGGGGCTACTTAAGTGGTTGGCTCAATAAATGATACAGGCCCAGTAGTAAGTAGCATATAATTTACAGGCTCTGGGTGGAATGTATACCACTTTACTAGAAACATATATGTAAATTAAATATGCCAATCAGGTCTAAGTCAATGTTCCCACCATTTAGGGAGTGAGCACAGGCACTTTATCACTGGTTAGCCGTAGTAAAATGCATAGAGTTCCAGGACCAGCAAAAACAAATTCAGAAAAATAGGAGGATGAAGGCAAAATATTTGGGGGACTATCACTCTAAAGCTGACAGGTCTAACAAGCACTGTCATAAAAGTGTCAAATAACATTGCCTACTTTCTTAAAATTTACTAAGCCCTTTGTACTCTTGAATTATAGCTTCTCCTTTGAAGCTGGAGGTGATAGTTCTCTTAACCATGAAAAAAATGTCTAGCTTATTTTTGTTCTTCCAGTGAGTCAAAATTACTATTTACCTACCATTACTTCTCAAAAAATTCATATTCTTTTACATGAAGTCTGCAAATCCTCTGGTACCAGGATTATTAGATTTATTAGATCTATTTATATGTTGCAAAAACAATGCACTTATCGCAGGAAATCCTTCACATACTTCATTCCAAAATTGTTATATTATAAGACATTTGAAGAACAATAACAACAGGAACAATTTGAAGTATTACACTTCTATACCAGTTATCATTATCTTAGTTGTAATTTATAAATCTTTGAAGGGTTATATATCATCGCCAACAGATTAATTGTTGTGATATTTTAAGATTAATGGCTGAGACAAGTATTTACACTTGAGGATTATTGTAACCATAAAATGGAATATAATTCGTCACCATTCACCATTCTCCGATCAGATTGGTGTTTGACATTCAGTTTCCCATCCTGCTTAAGATACCCATATTTTTGTATATGTGAAATGCTGAAAGTGATTGAAGGTGGATTTCTGAGAATAAAGTAACAAGGAAAATAAGCTTCCAGTAACTTTGCACTGTCTTCCTGGAGTCATTCCTTTAGTTGATCACATCTTCACTAGATCATATAAATATCTAATTTGATTGAAAGGACACATGCTCCAACAAACTTGACTTAAGAGTTCAATCTCTGATTTGCACCACTTTTTCCATCTGAAAGTTCTATTTTGTTTCTTTTAAGTAATATTGTACTGTAGGGATATTTCAGCATGTAAACCCAGAATTAGGTTTCTTTTCTTTGCCAAATTGCTCTTTGGTGACCTCCATAAAATCAAAATTAAGAGCTGGAGGTCCCCTCTACTTTAAGGTAGGCGGTATTTGATTAATTAGTATTTTGTTCTTCCAGACTTTCATGACAAACCCATTTTAACACATTGTACTCAGTAAACAGTGTACAATCATAACTTGCTACAGGGCAAATACTTTTTTTAAAGATTTTGAGGATCGGTAGTACAAAATTTCAACTGCATCAAATGTTTTTCAGTTTTCATACGGAAAACTTAAACTTGATAGTTCTTTTAAGAGTAAATGAAAGTAAAAGCATTTTGAAATGCTTGAGCCAAGTCTTGGAGCACATCACTGGTAAGTTTGGGAATAACATAAAACTTTGAATGAATCATCTCTTCAAAATATCTGTTTTATTGCAGTAACTATGATATGTGTTTTCTTATCTTATGATGTCTACTTTGACAGAGTCTGTAAGTTCAGCAGATTTACCAAAAAGAGTTTTTGCAAATCTATCTGAAGTTTGATCCCTCAATAAGTTGTAAAATATTTTTTGCAGATTATAATAAATTATAATGAGCAAATTGATTCTTTAATGTGGATCTTGCCAGAGGGGATTTACTCCAGTTTATTTTAAAAACCAGATAATGGATCAAAAGTAGATATGAGCTTAAAAAGAACAAAAGTTGGGTTCTTAGGATCAGATAATATCTGTATCATGCCATCTGTACAAAGCCATAATTTGAGATGTAGATGTGAAACTTTGACTAAGATATTGTCACCATTTCATATAGGCACTGCGTTGGTTTCCAGCACTAGATTGTAATGTTATGTTATGTTAAAAGATTTGTAAAGCGCTCAACTCACCCTGGGGCATCTCGGCGCTGCCTAATAGACTAACATCCTGGACCAAAAACAGCGAAGTGAACTAAGGTGAGAGTTCAGAACAGGAAGGCTTTCAACTGTCTCCTAAAAAGTTTGTACTTAGGAATTGATCGCAGAGTCTGGGGAAGCTGATTCCAATAATTTGAAGCAAGATATGAAAAAGCTCTGCCTCCCGTCCGAGTAGGACGGAAACGAGGGACCTGAAGGAGGCCCTGTAAACTAGATCTAAGACTCCTTGATGGACAGGTTAAAAAGTTTTTTTTGTAAATAGATAGGACCTCGATTGTTCAAAGCATTGTAGGTGAGACAGCAAATCTTGAAAAAAGATCTCTTTTTCACCGTTAACCAATGTAATTCTCTGAGCAATGGAAGAGAGGGGGAGCCTGCCGGTTGATTAAAGACCATTCTCGCTGCTGTGTTCTGAACCACCTGCAGCTTAGCTAAGTGGGTCTCTCCTACTTCTGCCAGCAGTGCATTGAGTAATCCAAACGGCTATTTACCAAAGCTTGCACTAAAGTCCTATGATAACAGGTAGGCAATCATGGAAGGATTTTTCTCAGAAGCTGGAGGCTATAATAGCATGAGGTGGATGTGGTCGCGATATGGTCCTTCATGGACAACAGCTGATCAATTTTTATGCCCAGGTTTTTTACTGAAAATTTGGGGGTAGGGGCAGAGCCCAGTTGAGCAGGCCACCAATCATCGGACCAGATATCAATTGCTTTACCCAGCAGCATAATCTCTTATTTATCTGGATTCAGCTGCAGGTAATTGTCCGTCATCCAGTCATATATCCTCTTCATGCCATTTGTAAAGCGGATTTTCTCATTCGCTAAGTTGTCTCCAATGGTGAACATAAGCTGTGTATCATCTGCATAAGAGATGATCTCGAAGCCTAACTGTTCAGCTATCCTCGCCAAAGCGGACATGTAAATATTGAAGAGGGTAGGACTCAAGCAGGAGCCCTGCGGAACACCCCTCTTCAAAGGCATTTTGGGTGAGGTAAAGGGACCCAGTATGACAGTTTGGGTTCTGTCGGCCAAAAACTGTTGCAGCCACTTCAGGGCAGTCCCTTTGATACCACCAGAAGCCAATCTCTCCGCCAGCTTTATGTGCGAGATGGTATCAAAAGCTGCGGAGAGATCTTAGAGAATCAGTATCGCTGAACCCCCCGAGCCTATTGTTCGTCTGACCGAATCTGTCACTGCCAATACGGCTGTTTCGGTACTGAAGCCTTGCAGGAAACCCGATTGTGAGGGGTCCAGAATTCCATTTTGTTCCAAATAAGAGCAAAGTTGTTTATTTATAGTACCTTCCAACAGTTTTCCCAAAAGTGGTAGTAGGAAAATAGGCCGGTAGTTTGAAAGAATTGAAGGATCTGCTGAAGTTTTTTTCAGTATAGGGCAGACAAAAGCCTCTTTCCAAACAGTGGGAATAGTGCCCGTTATTATGGAACAGTTGAAAATATCTCTAATTGCCGGGGCACAGCTTGTAGCTAAAAGGGCCATAATTTTTGGAGGGCACAAATCATTAGGGGACCCAGATTTCGCTTTTGAGAGGCCTTTTATAACCTCTTCAGTGGTGGTCAATTGAAAGTGCTCCAAAAAGCCATTAACTGCCTGACCTCCATCATTCATTTTAGGCATCAAATCCAAAGTTGAAGAGGTTACCGGAGGGAAACTAATGTAAATTTTGGATATCTTGTCCTGAAAAAAAGATGCCAAATAACTACAAAGGTCCTGAGATTCTATAAGTAGCTGAGCGCAAGCTCTAGGAGATGAAAAGTCTTTAACTATGGAGAACAAGGCTTTCGAAGAGTTGCTGGCTTGTTCAATCTGCTTAATGATGAAGGAGCGTCTCGCTGCTTTTAGATTTAGATGATAGGTAGCCAAAGACTGTCCGTACAAAAGTCTATTTTGATGTTCCCTATTTGCCCGCCAAGTTCTCTCGAGGCGCCTACATTTGGCTTTTTCCATCCTAAGCTCCTCAGTGTACCAAGGAGTTCAGATTCGTCATATAGCCGAGCTCAGTTTTCTTGGTATAGTTACATCAAAAGCACATTGTAGAGCAACGTTGAAAGCTTCCAATTTTTTGGAAGCCTCAGTTAGGTTGATTCCCACGTCCGGAGAGTGTGCTTTATTAAAGGTTTCTAGGGTGAGATTTCGCCAGGCCCTATGTTGTCCCCGTGCTTTTCTTTTATGCAATTCCCCCTTTTTTCCCCAAGTCTGGTTGAAGGTAAAAGAGATCATTGAATGGTCCGTCCAAGTCAGGTGGTCAGGGGGGTCACAACTCAGTTGGTCATAATTAGTAAACACTAGATCTAATAGGTGACCAGCTCGATGTGTTGGGCCAACCACTCGTTGTGTGAGACCTATTGATTTCAACAAGACAAAATGTTTGTCAACCTCTAATTTAGAGGTGTTTTCACCATGAAAATTAAAGTCCCCAAGTAGAAGAAACTTATTTGCCGCAAGCGCATGCAATGCTATATATTCAACCAGGAGGTCAGAGAAATTAGCAATAAAGCGCCATGCCAGCAGTCAGTAGGAGATACCGTAACCTTTTTTTTAAGTTCGAAAGATTTTTATTGGATAAGTAAAGGTGTCAATACATAAGAAAAAATACAAACATATCTTCAATAGAAGAGAAAAGTAAAACATGGTAATGAAAATATACAATTAGTCAGAGGATAACAAAGATTTGAGGCTAAATAACAAAAAACAGCGCTGGTAATAATGAGCAATAAAGTAGCTTATATAAAAAGAATAATGCAAATGAAAAGCAGTGTCAATCAAGGAGGCTTAGAGACCTCTTGCTGAGTAGGTGATACATGAGAGGAGCGTTTAGCACAGGTATCTAGGTACAAGGTGACAGGAAGCCATAAATCATGTCGTTTAGCAGCTAAGCTAGGGGGGTGCACGAAGACAGTATCTAGCCTGTGATTATGACAAACATTGTACCACAATGCTTTGAAAGAAATATTCGTAAAGTTTTTCCAATTGACGGTGATTTGCTGGAATGAAACAGCTAACAACAAATCAACAATTTGCGTATTGAAATCAGTGTCATCCCAGCAAGGAGAGAGGCTCCCTAAAAAAATATTGACATAAGAGAAGGGGGATGTAGTGTGGAATATGGCATTGATTTGGGCCCAAACTAATGTCCAAAAGTTTTGCGTAAGAGTGCAAGAAAAAAGCATGTGAAAAAGAGTGGCCTTAGGAGTAGAACAGGACCAACAAAGATCCGGGATAGAAGAAAACCTCTTATTCAACACCTGGGGAGAAAAGAGAAGTCTGTTATAAATAAAGAAAAGGGTTTGTGTGAGGGAGGCAGCTCTAGATGTCTTGCGAAGTTTGGTCCATAATTTGTCCCAAAGGGAGGTGGGCCAAGAGATGGCAAAATCAGATTCCCACTGTTCCTCAACCTTGGATTTTGGTCTAGGTGTGAGGATCGTATGAAATGAGTGGTATAATGAGGAGGCTGTAGGGTGGGTACGCAAGAAGGAATGAAGCTGTGAGGTAGGATTGGGAGGGTGAGGATGCATGAGGGGGTTAGAGAGAAGAGCATAAGTGGACATAACTGCATTTTTAAGCATAAGATATTTACAGGCAAAAGAACGAGGGAGATGGAAGTTTTGGCTAAGAACAGAGAAGGATAAGAAATCAGATTTAGAGAAGAGTTGAGATACCCAGATTAAACCCCTCTGTCTCCAAGTTTTCCAATAAAAGGGCTTACGATTGATGGATATACTGTTATTGTGCCAGATAGTGGAATTGAGAAACTCTGCCACAGAGGAAGGGGGGCCTGGAGAGGTGGAAAGAAGCAGTTTGGCTGTAAACTTGTGGATAGGAATGGAGGAAAAGTGGGGCTTACGAGAAAATGAAAGGTATTCAGCAAAAGTGAAAGGGGATAAAGAAAGGCGTTCAATGACAACCCATAAGGGGGACGGCTCAGCAGGGTCTTGCAACCAATGGGAAGCTTGCCGCAAAAGGAATGCCTTGTGGTAAGTGGGAAAATCCGGAAAGTTAACTCCACCCTCTGATTTGGGGAGTTGCAGTCTGAGCAAGGACATACGTTCTTTTTTGCCGGACCAAAGGAAGGAAGAGAGAATAGTGTTAATTTTCTTAAAAAACTTAGCAGGGATAGGAATTGGAATGTTAGAGATGGTGTAAAGGACTAACGGGGAGAGCATCATTTTAATCGTGTCAAGACGGCCCCACCAGGAAAGGTATAATGGGTGCCATCTGGAAGTGAGGTCGGACAATTTCTGGATGCACTTATTGAGGCATAACGAAACAGTGTCGGAGAGGGAGGAAGTAATGTGCAAACCAAGGTATTTGATATGTGAGGGGCTCCAAGTAAATTTGGACGCCATAAAATCCGGTTTAAAAGTGAACTTAGTAAGGGGTAAAATCTCACACTTGTCATTGTTTAGCTTATAACCTGAAATCTGAGAGTAATCGTGGACTTCAGCTAGGAATGCGGGGATAGAAGTAGCGGGGTTAGACATGAATAATAGAATATCGTCTGCGTAGGCAGCAAGTTTAATATTAGTTTGGGAAATTTGGAAACCATGTAAGTTAGGGTTTTGACGAAGCTTTGAAAGGAAAGGTTCCAAGGCCAGATGAAAAAGAAAAGGGGAGAGAGGGCAACCCTGACGAACACCTCTACCTAGATTGAAAAAAGAGGAAACTAGACCGTTGGCGCAAACCGCCGCTCTAGGGCTGGAATAAAGGAAGGAGATAAAAGAAATGAAATGCGGACCGAACCCAAACCATTTGAGGGCGGAGAAAAGGAAAGTCCACTCCACCCTATCAAACGCTTTTTCCGCGTCTAGGGCAATGGCTGCTAGTGAGTTTTGGAACTGTGGAGATTTGGAGAGGACATTAAACAAAAGTCTGGTGTTATCTGTGATGAAGCGACCTTTAACGAAACCAGATTGTTCAGGGCCTAGCAGTTCGGGAAGAAAAGGGTCTAATCTTATGG
Source organism: Triturus cristatus (assembly GCF_964204655.1). Taxonomy (NCBI): domain Eukaryota; kingdom Metazoa; phylum Chordata; class Amphibia; order Caudata; family Salamandridae; genus Triturus; species Triturus cristatus. The sequence continues at coordinate 576,439,587 of NC_140586.1, forward strand.
CGAGAGATTTGGCATACAATTTATAATCAATGTTGACCAAAGAAATTGGTCTGTAATTCTTACAATGCTGGGTATCTTTGCCTTCCTTGGGTATAACACAAATGTGAGCGTCTGAAAATGTACCTGAGGAAGAGCCACTTAATATGAAGGAGTCAATAAGGGAATGTAGCCTGGGCAATAACAGTTTAGAAAAATGCAAATAAAATTCAACTGTGAATCCGTCTGGGCCAGGGGCCTTGTCTTTCTTGAGTGATTGAAGTGCAGTAAATAATTCATCGCTAGAGATTGGTGATTCAAGGGCAGATAAATCAACAGGGAAATTGGAAGGTGGTTGAATGCTGGCAAAGAAAGTAGCAAGAGAATGAGCAGTGGGGTGCGTTTCAGAAGAGTAGAGTTTGGAATAAAACTGGGAGAATTGCTCTAAAATATCAACATCTGTATGCTTTAAAACAGAATTAACATCGTAGACAGATTCAATATTCAGTTTGTTTTGCTTGACTTTTAGATAGTTGGCTAAAACCTTCCCCGCCTTATTTTTACCCCCATAGAATTTTGAACTGGATTTCAACAAATACAATGAAGCATCCTCAGTGGATTGTTTGTTTAATTGCATCTTGGCAGCAATGAGAGCAGTCAGACTTTCTTGCGAGTGGGAAGTATAGAAGGAATGCTCTAACTTTTTAATCGTAAAAAGGAGGTCACTGGTGCGCTTACGAGCATTCTTACGTTTACTAGCCACAAAGCTGATAATAAAACCCCTGGCTGCTGCTTTATAGGCGTCCCAGATAACATGGTTGGGCATGGTGGGTGTGTCATTAATGATGACAAATTCTGTGGTGAAATCAACAAAGGAGGCGGAGAATTTGGGATCGAGGAGTAAGGTATTGTTAAAGCGCCATCTCTTTGGTCCAGTGGACTTGGGTAAGATGTCAATGTTAATCAAAACGGGGGCATGATCAGAAAATAAGATGGGGCCGATATCAGCATGGGTAAGGGATTGGGACATATGATGGGAGAGAAAAATATAGTCAATACGAGATTGGGAATGATGAGTCGGGGAGTAGAAGGTGAATTCTTTAGAGGTAGGGTTGCAGAGGCGCCAAGCATCAATGAGTTTATGTTGGGATATCGCTTGAGCAAAGAGCTTGTGAGACTTATTAGGGATAAAAGGTGCCTTGGAGTTTCTGTCTAAAAAAGGATCAAAGGGTAAGTTACAATCACCTGCTAAGATAAAATTATCATCAATATATTCAGTGATGCGGGAGGCCATTGCGCGCCAAAAGACATGATCACCACCGGTGGGGGCATAGATATTAAGCAGGGAAAGAGGGACACCCTTCGAGGAAAGTTTGACATACAACCATCTACCTTCAGGATCTGATTCAGAAACCAAGAGCAAATGAGCAAGAGATTTGCGAACTAGTACAACCACACCGTTCCTCTTACCATCACCCGGAGATGAAAATACAGCACCCACCCATCCTCTCTTAAATTTAGCAGCTTCAGCGTCAGACAAATGGGTTTCTTGTAAAAAGGCAATGTCTACATTTAATTTGGCTAAATGAGAGAGGATTTTTTGTCTCTTGATAGGAGAATGCAGACCTTTAACATTCCAGGAAACAATTCGAACTGACATTAAGGGTTAATCGAAGAATGGACCAATTGGAGAATAGGACAGCAAGGAAAAGCCTCGCACCGAGAAAGGGCATAAGAGAGAGAGAGAGTGAGGTGAGAACAGACGTGGTGGAACATGAGCCAAAGAAAAAGTGAGAGAGGAACCAGAGAAGCCATGTAAATAGGAAAAAGCCAAGAAAATAATAAGAATGATAAGAAGATACAGCAATTCTCAAAGATAATGGTAAGTAAGGGCCAGGGGAGAGTAAGATAGGTAAAGGGAGATGAATCCAAGCAAGAGATCCAATATACAATGGGGAAAAGAAAGAGTGAAGAAAGAGAAGAGGGGGAGAGCCATGGAAAAGGTAATGACACCAATAAACCTGAGAGCATCGAGGGAAAAGGTAAAATAAGAAAATATAGAACAAAGAGGAACATGATAAATAAGGAATGAAGAGTACTTACGGGGGGTAGCATGGGAAAAATACAATCAGGAACTGGGAACAAGCGAAGACATACGTGGAGACGAGGGAAGGGAGGTAGGGCCAACTGGGAGAAGCAAGGCATTCGGGGTGAAGGAGATGTCCAACCAGAGACAACAAAACGGAACGCAAAACAATGATCTGTGAAGGGAGAAAAAGAACAAAGTTAGGGACTCGAATACAACGAAGATAAAAAACAAACATATGACCAGCTGAAGAACCAGAACAACAATATCAGAAGCTAAAATAAAAGATATAATCTTAACGAGAAGTCATACAATCTGAAGAACCTGTAAAAATGAAAGCATTAAAGCATAGCAAATTGGGGAATCAAACTGCAACTACAGAAAAAAGTCAAGGCGGGTGAGAAGAGGGACCAGATAGCTCCATATCAGCTTGACCGCAGGAATTCAGGAAGCTTCGAAGTCGCGCAGGGTCCTCATATGTTGTAGTCTTGTTATTGTGAGTGACCTTAAATAGACAAGGATGAAAGAGCCCATATCTGGCACCAATGGAGCGAAGGTCAGGTCTCATATCTAGGAAGGCCTTGCGACGGTTTGCAGTGGTCCTGGCATAATCCTGCGCAAAGAACAAAGTGGAGCCTGACCATGTGAGACGAGGAGAGGCTCTGGCGGCTGAAAGGACTTTCAACAAGTCTGTGTATTCTAGAAAGTACATTATTACACCTCTAGGCTTCGTTGACACGGAAGGAGAGGAGGATGCTCGACCAAGCCTGTGAGCACGCTGGATATTCAGTGAGGTGTCATCAGGCAGGTGCAGAAGCTTAGGAAGAAAGGACTTGAAGAAATTGATGGGATCATTCCCCTCACAACCCTCCACCAAGCCGTAAAGACGAAGATTATTGCGTCTGTTGCGATTTTCAAGGTCCTCCACCTGCTTCTGAAGAGAGGAAATCTGCGTATGCATGTGAGAGACCTTGGACGCAGATTCCTGAAGAGAGGAGACGTCACGCTCCACCGACGACACTCTTTCATCCATCGAAGCCCAATTGTCAGTGAGAATCTGCAACTTAGCATTAGTCTCCTCCATGTAAGGGCACAGGGCCCGTATCTCTTCGAGGAGTAACTCCATAGAGATGGGCGAAGAGGACTTAGGAGGCGAAGGCGGGTCTTTTTTTAACCTCTTAGAGTTCGCTTTTGCCGAAGATTGTGAGGAGGTGTCCGCAGTCGACGTCATCTCAATTGAAGGTAGAGACTGAGAAGCTTCCAAATGGGCCAGTGCCGTGAATAACTTGGAATTTTTAATATAATTACGCTTTTGAACTTTACTGGAGCAATCCACCATCAGCACGCCTATGGAGCGTGAGGTCATAAAATATCTTATTGCCCAACTGAAAAAGGACCAGAAAGCAAATTAATAAAGAAAAATGCCAGGCCAAAGAATTGGAGTCAAAAGTGTTGGAGAGAGGAGACATAAAAATGGCCGCCGTATATGAGGAGAGTTGAAAATTCCAGTCAGCTTATAATAAAAAAAAAAAGAGAAGCAGCAGAAATAATCATAGTTGAAGAGTAAAAAGTCACCTTAGAGTGCTGGTTAGCCACATCTGTGCTTCGGGAAGTGCTGGGGTCAGAAATGTAAGCATGAGGCATCCAGGGGATCCATGCGCGATAAAACGCGCTGCTGAGGCGCTCACGGGCGAAAATAAACAAGATGGCGGCCGCGGCCGATGACGAGCCGCGACCGAAGATAAAATGGGCTGTAAGACCCAAAATAACTATGCCTCAGCACCAGAAAAGGATTGAAAATGGTCCTGGCATGCTCTGACAGGGAAGACTGCCCTTCGTTGGTGGAAACTGATGCGCGAACCGCCAGTAGACTCCGGTGTGAACGGAGCTCCTAGCCGAACGCCGCCATCTCCTTCGGGCGCCAAGCCACGCCCCCGATACCGTAACCTTAAAAATTCCTAATTCCAGCCATTCATTTTTTACTGTAAACACCGAATTCACCCTAAGGTGATTCTGAAAGGCAATGGCAATGCCACCACCTGTTTTACCTTCTCTATCCAAATGTATAAATTGATAATTATCTGGGATCGCCAAATTTATCAGGGAGAGGTTAGAGGGGTTTAACCAAGTTTCTGTAAGAAAACATAGTGCGGGGGAATGAGAAACAATCATTTCCCAGATTTCGAATGAATGCTTAGCAAGAGACCTAACATTACAAAGGATATTTTTTGACCCTATGATGGAATGGTCTGGAACCTTTATTCCTGAAATGTGGTCCACTGTAGGCATAATCGTAGGGAATTGACAATGCTTACACACAACAGGTCCTTCTAATGTCCTGGGGAAAGTCTGGTTACAGATAATGTAACTTTGCCTCTTAGAGGCTCCAGTGTCTCTTATGGCCCACAATGATTCAACTGAGTAATTAATAAGGCTATTACAGTCAGTTACCTGGGGGGTGACAGCATCTCCGGCCCCTAGGCCCGGCTGGGCGCGGACGGGCGCAGACGGGCTTGCCTTTGGGGCGCCTTTGGTGCGCCGCCGGCGTGCACGCGCTATCATCCTCTTTTTAAAGATATCAGAGGACAACGACTAGCGCGCTGCCCGTAATCCCTGCCCAATATTTCCGCCCGCTCCTGTATTTTGCCAGGTAAGTATGGAAAAACAGCTTCCAAGCGGCTACTTCGCTCAGGATGAGTCATCGCAAGGGTAGAACACACTAAAATCAAGGTGCAAACCAAATTAGAGGGAGAGAAGAATGCGGCGCTAAATAAAAGTAAACAGTACCAACAGTTTAAAAGGCTCCCGGCTTCCGCCTCAGGAGTCATTCTACAATGCTAATTAAAGAGTAGGAGGGAAAGAGGAAAACTTGTTGTGATATATTTGCTAGAAGAATATTTTTTTACAACATTCTATTGATGCAGAGCCACAGTGTTACTGTTTGACTTAACTGCCAGTAATCTGTGACTGTCTTTGGACATCCAGACGACCCAGCCAGGAGACTGGAACTCACTGACTTGACAGAGACCGACACTACTCCACCTACCGACCACCCCAGGCCACCACCTCAATTTACCAAGATTTTGTTAGTCTGCTAGTAGAAGGCCCTCCAGTGGAAAGAATGGAATTGTCAACTATCTTGGGAAACTCCACTCTGGAGTGGTATGTGGCAGACATAGGATTCAGGCAAAGGGACACCAAAGGCATATCCAGGGTGGGGAATGTTTGGGAACACAGTCATATGAAGTCCTTCTCTGACCCAGCAGAGGATTTCAACATGTGCAAGTCCCAGTTCTTCAGATACCTTCAAATGTGGCATGTGCTAGCAGGACACCGGAAACAGTTGAGAGACAGAATATAGCCCATTAGAATCAAGATTATTCATCAGCCCACTGGGAGGAAAGAAAACACATCAGGTGTTTTAGTAAATAATTCTCCAGATACGGTATAAGTTAAAAAAACTGAAGAGATGGCAGACCATGGCCCTATGAAGGATGACGATTGTGATGAAGTAAAAACGACATACTAATCGTCTCAAGGTTCTGCCTAATTATTTCAAATACATGCACAGCACATACTTTACACAAGCGCTCCTCTGGAAAATGCATAAAATCCCCTCCCCAGAGTGTTTAGATGTCAAAAAACCAAACTGGACTTCCACCATCTAACTTGGGGAAGTGAAGTGATTTAAGCTTGGTCTGTCATATCAAATACATTACAGAGTTTATCCACTGCCCCATAGACCTGTACCTAAAATTGACACTACTGGGAATTAAATGATGGTGTTCTCAAAGGGTCCATACACACTCATTGGCCTTGGTACCCTACTGGCCGACCATGACATTTCCAGACAATGGAATTCTTCCTCACCAGCTCCTTTATGGGAGGGGCTGTGCAAAATTAGCAAAAGTGCCATGTTCAAGAAACCTATCCGGGTAGGGGACAGCAGCAGGAACATGAAAACATCAGGGAATGTGATCCAAGTGTGATCAACACTTATTTTAGGAGGATACATTTATTTGAGCTTACGGCGCGTGTCCGCGCTGCTTACAAGAAAAGCTTCCTGCGACACCCGCGGCTGCCTGAGCGCTCGCGTGTACCTGGGGAACCGCACACATGCATACGGGTACCGCAGGGCACCGCACCGCAGGGAGGACTACAGCCCCCAGACTGCTTTGCTTTTCGCGCCAGGAGGCGCGGTCACCCTCTCATCGCGCTCGGAGGCGCATTTAAAAAGCTTGCTCCTGCTCCGCGGGAACTGCACACACGCATATCGGCACTGCAGGGCACCGCAGGGAGGACTACAGCCCCTAGACTGCCTTGCTTTTTGCGCCAGGAGGCGCCGTCACCCTCTCATTGTGCTCGGAGGCGCATTTAAACAGCTTGTGGCTCCCACTCCGCGGGAACCGCACACACGCATACCGGCACCGCAGGGAGGACTACAGCCCCCAGATGGCCTTGCTTTTCGCACCAGGAGGCGCCATCACCCTCTCATCGTGCTCGGAGGCGCATTTAAACAGCTTGCAGTTCCCGCTCCATGGGACGTGCGCAGGCACGCCCGGGCCCGTCCTTGCCCATCATCACCTGGAAGAGGCTTGGCTGAGCCACCCCTCTAACAACGGATTGACGGGGTATCTGAACAAATTATCAACTATTCCCAGGTACTGTGGCATTCCGACACTGTTTCTATACCATTATCTGTGCTTGTGGTGTGGCTAACTTTGGTTTTTAATAATGAGTAAGCTCAAAGGAGTTGCGGGGACCCTGGACGCTTTCATTGTTAGGGCAGAATCAATGCTTAGCCATAAGATCGCACTGACTGAGAGGCGTCTTTCTCTTTACCCTATACCATTGCAGCAGCGCCTTTCCCTGGGTCACATTAACTTGGGAGATGCTACTCATGTACAAACGTCTCCTATCACCCAAAGTCAGTTGCAATCCTCCAATGTATCCGTCTTGGAAGAAAGCCCTGCAGTTACCTCACGAGGACTTGGCAGAGTTACAAGATCTCAGACTTCTAAATCCCATGATGAGGACAAAACGAAGGAGCCACTAGTGAAGCAAAGGAGGGGATCGCGTATTCAAAAACCCAAACAACAGAAACGGTCCCGCTGTGCCAATAGTGTAATGATTCAGACCTGCTCCATCAGCACGCAAACTGAAGTCGCCTCTCCCACTTCTTTAGACTGTATTCCTGGGGATGTTGTTCTAAATACCACTGGGGAGTCTGATTCTGACATCACTTTTATGTGTCTTAAAGAACTATTAGATAACAGTCTTGCTTTGTTCCAAGGACGTCTAGACCACATGGATATTGTATTGACCACCCTGGTTAGTAAATTAGAGGGGCCACAGTATACTGATATTACAGGGGAGGGTGTGGCCTAGCTGTACCAGTTGCATCTGACGTACCTAATAACAGTATTGCCTCTGCCTCCCTGGACAAATTGTTGACTAGGGTTACTGCCATTGAGGACATCCTAAGGTCATGACGGGGGGCTTCTTTCATAAATTCTTCATACAATTCTTTAAACTCTGTGCGGGGTGATGACAAGGTAGCTCCCCTCTCGCAGACTGAACCCCTGCATACCTCAGTTAAAGCGTCCGAAGGTCATAAGGGCCTCGGCAGCACTGCCAATAGGGGTGCCCTGGGTTATAGTAAGCCAAGAGATATTCAGCCCCCACCTAATCCCTGCGCGACCCCTATGGTTAGGGAAGAGGTCAGATTGAATTTGCCCCCGGAAGCTACTCCATATACCATCATACCAGCAAATGTTCAGCAGCTCACCCCCATGGCTCAGGAAACATGGGAGGGTTTGAGAAACAAGGCTCTCTGTTGGCTCGGGACAAAAACTGGGGTCACAGAGGCCCTTTTGGCGAGTACAAAATGAAGAGACGGGTAAGTTGGGTGGGGAGAGGGGACAAAAAACTTCCAGGTGATTGTATTGTACTTACATTTTGATCACCGAGACTGGTTTTTGAGGTTTTACGCAGACTCTGTAATGATCTTGCAATTAGCAGTGGCATAAATGTATTGCCCCTTGGCTTTTTCTATCCCCCAATGAATAGTACTAACTCCCCTTCAAAACAGAGATCCACTATTCTTAATACACGTGAACGATTCAGGCTGCCCTTATATAATAGATTTGACATCCTTCCATCCCTGGATGACATAGACTGACTTACTCATCTGCCTAACTCTACACTGCAAAGAGTGACAATCTCATTCAATTTTTTAGATCTGGTATAAAATTTATGGCCAATGTCGTAAGGTATTTTACCCAAGATGTCCGTAGCATTAGGGGTGTCCCTCCTGATGGTCATAATTATAGCGACCGGGGGGCATTGATTAGTGCACAGCCAGCCAGTGATGCGGTTGGTAATTCCATCGCATCTGGTACTAGCATTATGGGACAAAAGCCTGTAATCGTAAACACCTTGCACTTACCCTCAGTAGCAGTAAACTATGGTACGCCAACTAATGGTGATAAAATCAGTGACTCAGTGAATCTGATAGGAAGCCACCAGGTAGAGCATTCCTATAGTGAAGGTTTTGTGTTTTCTACCTGGAAAGTGAATGGGCTTTCCGGTAAGGTCCTAAGATCAGACTGGGCTAATGTCATCCTTGGCTATGATATCATATGCTTTCAGGAGACCTGGTGTACTAGCCCGGTTTATGTGGAAGGATATTCATCCCATTTTTTGGCAGCTACAAGCTCACAATCTGGCCGAGCAAAGGGGGGCCTGCAAATCCTCATTTCCAATAAAATCATAGTAAGTGTCCGGAAGGCTGTAAATGTGGGCCCATATGCACAAATCCTATGGCTAAATTAAAAAGGGGTGAAAGATCTGATAGTAGTAAACTTCTACAGCAATGTCTTCGACAGTTCACGGGATAGTATGGTAACAGCTATTGATCAGGGTCTGGAAACGTTCCTATCCATAGTCAATACTGAGTATGCTCTAATCTGGGCAGGAGATTTTAACTTGCAGGCGTCTGGAGCTCCCAAAACAAAGCCATGTGGACCCATTACTATAAATGAGGAATCTGATCATTTTTGCCACAATGCTTACGGGGAAGCACTTAATCAGATGATGGTCAAATATGATTTTTACCACCTTAGAGGAGCCAGTGGCGTAAATGAGTTCTCTGATCCAACTTTTATAGGCAGAAACTCTAATTCTGTAATTGATCATGTATTGGTTTCTGCCTCTGTAAGCCATGCATGTGGTGACCTTACTGTGGTACCCTCATTGTTTAATGACCATAACCTTCTAAAACTAACTTTTTTTTTTTCTAAGGTTAAAAAGATGGATGTTTTTAACCTAGCTAACCATGTAAAGCTGGTCGGGACAAACTGGGATACTATTAAATGGACAGGTGTTGATCCCTCCTTGACAATGAGGAAAATAGTAACTTCCAATCAAAGTGAAATTGCATATTGTCTTCAGGAAGAAATTAGACCATTAGTACTGACCGAGAAGTTTTTATAATATAAATCGATTAAATCTATTTTAACAAAGACTCCTGGGCCACTAGGCAATAAGAAGAAGGGATGGTTTGACGGTGCCTACTCTAAAGCCCTAAGGGGTTTGAAGCATGCCCTGTTTCAATCTCCACGTGACCTATCCAATATCTAATCCTTACGGCATGAATATAAGGCAGCTATAGTGGCCCGGAAAAGAACACCTAAGGAAGAGGCTTGGGAAAATGTGGCAATGGAAGCAAAGACCCGAAATAACAAACTTTTCTGGAAGACGGTAAATGCCCCTTTATAACATTCCAGAATTCTGCTCTTTTGTCCCAGTGGACAACTGGGTGGAACACTTCTCAGAAATTTTTGATAGTAATAGGGAGACGATCATGTGGCTGGATGTGCCGTTAGATGTGGGAAGTAACCTCCTCCTGAACATTACAAATGAAGAAGTCATTCAGGCAATCTATGCGAGTGCATGTGGACGGGCCCAGGATTGGACGGTGTCCCGGTTGACGTTTTTAAAACAGCACCTACTCTATGGGGACCCATCCTAACCAGAGTGTTTAATATAGCTGCAACAGATATAATTCCTAAGACCTGGGGTGAATCAATTATAATTCCCATATTTAAAAAGGGGAATAAAGAAGATCCTAGAAATTATAGCCCAATTTCACTCATAGACACTGCAATGAAAGTAATGAGTAGGGTCCTCCTTTTAAGACTTGAAGAATGGGCAACTGAATACTCTGTTTTTACACCAGTCCAATACGGGTTTAGAAAACGATAAGGGACTGTCGAACAATGTACTAATTTAGTACTGCTTATTGGTAAATATACAAGGGCAAAGCAAGGATCGCTATACCTTTGCTTTGCCGACCTAAGCAGCTTTGACTTAGTGGACAACCATTTTTTGTGGTCAACCCTAACAGAGATGCGAGCTCCAAGGACTATTATTGAGTTCCTCTCCCGCCTGTACGAAAAACTATCTACCCAGGTCCGATTTGGTCCCCAGGGAGAATGTACACCAAATTTTAAGGTGGGACGGGGGATTCGGCAAGAGTGCGTATTAGCACCAATTTTTTCTCCTTGTTTTTAAACGGGATTTATATTCACCTACAGGCAATACAGGCCGACGTCCCCATGGTGGCAGGTCGTCCGACACCCGTCTTATTATATGCAGATAACGCCGTACTTGTTGTAAGAACCCCAATAGGCCTGAAGAGATTGTAGGACGCATTTCTTGATTTTATGTTACAGAAGAAAATGGTCACAAATTAATCTAAAACATACACTATGATTTGTGGCCCCAAACCTAAACCCCCTAAGACCTTTTATGTTGAAAAAACTCCTATTAAGACTGTGAATTCATTTTGTTATTTAGGTATTGTTTTTGTGGACAGTGGCTCTTGGTCTCAACACATTTCATATACCAGAGCCAAAATGAGCAGGGCAACTCAAGGTATTTTTAAAAAAAAACTCCAAACTGGGGATTCGGCCAGTTAATGAGATGGTAGCCTTATACAAAGCTAAAGGAACAAGCATAGCCCTGTATGGGGCAGGGCTATGGGGCCATTCAAATTCCAAAGTCCTGCAATCCCAAGAAAACTTGTTCCTGAAACGGTTGCTTTATTTACCTTCATCAGCATCCAATACCATTGCTCATTATGAGACAGGCCTCCAGTTTTTAGAAGACTCCCTATTGGCCCGACCTCTATTACTGTGGGATTCGATATAGAAAAGGCAAGAAACAAGTTTTACCAAATCAATTATTTTAGACTGTCTTAAATTGCAAAATGCACTTAAAATTCAATTGCTGCTGTACATTAATACTGTTCTAGAAATGATATATAAAACATCAATATGGACAGAAACGTCTGTCTAAGGCTTTTGACTGAAAGGAACAAACCTATTGTGGCTCAGTATATATCATACAGCAGCGATGTGATCACTAATAACTATTTGTCATGTGTGACTTATGCACAGCATTCCTTTGTATTAACGAGATTTAGATGTGGCATTGTTCATTTTCCTCGTAGCTTTTCCTACTATGCGGTTTCATCCGCCTGCAGATTCTTTATGTCCATGTGACAATAGAAGTAAACAGAGCACGTTGCACTTTATGCTGTTTTGTAAATTTGTTAAGGTTTTTAGATGTTTTCCTTTAAAGTCACTATTTATTTCCTATAACATCAGGTCACACAAAGAGGCTATGAAATTCTTGGTACGATTAGGTGACCCCCTGACTTGTTATAGTGTGGCCTTGATCATTATGAAAGCAATTAATAAGAGGAAAATTATAAGATCATAGGAGTATTGATTTGTTATGGTTTTGAATACGATTAGTTTTATAATTGATCATTTTATGTGTAATAATTATGAATTACCTCAATGATGTATAAGTATAAACGTTATTGTCAATACATATGTATAAGTTGTAATGTTTTTTATAATATGATTGTAGTGGTTTTATTTTATAATGACTGTTCTTTTATGGCTATCTTTAGATAGTCAAATAAAGACTAATAAGCATGACTTGAGCGTAGTTATGCTTAAACTGTTATATCTCAATTTTCTATGTGCTATTGCTATAGCAGAAAAAAAAGCAGTTATAAAACAAAATGCAGCAATAGAAAGCATCGCTCTTTCTGACCACATGGTGGTAAATTTAAATGTTGCTTTCATTGAGGATTCAATATCGAATCGATCTCAAAGGACAGACCGGTTTGGAAAGATCCTAAAGTTGTGCCGAATCAGAAGGAGGAAATATATACAAGCTTTTTGGAATCTGAAGTTTAATTCAGTACAACAACATAGTTCGTTAGGCTTTCAAGGCACTTTTAAGGGAGAAGTAGATTAACATCTCTGCATTTACAAAAGAAAGAGTTGGTGGACAAAAATGCAAACACATCATCCAGAAGCAGCGTAAAAATCATGCTTAGAAGAATAATGAGAGCAAATCCAATATCTCTAAGAGATTTAAATAATTTCACCGGTAGTTGTTGGAGAAAGACAAGAATTAAATGTAATTTGTAATTAAAATACAAGAGGTCTACACCTTAATTACTCACTAAAAGCAGGCAACAAATGGGACCAGATGTGTTATAGTTTATTTTAGAATAACTTTTAATCCTTTTGGTCTGCATGGCTCACGCAAACATATAATATCAATATTAAGGGGAAAAGAGTTCCATCTAAGTCTGACTATGCAATAGCTGTTCTCCTCCCTAAACCAGACAAAGAACCTCTGGAGAAAAGAAGTTACCAACCAATTCCTTTTTTTTCTCAGTGGGGAGTTATGCTCATTAGTTCTGATTGCCTTCAGTTGCGGAAGATTTGAATGTTGTGCATACATAGATAGTCCATCAACACACTTCCTTTCTACCTCCATACTCGTGATTAAGGACTGATTATTTTATTTGATCTATCATAGCACAATGAGAGCAGTTCTGGAAGGGGAGTTAAAAGCATCTCATCAATTAAATTTTCTAGGCATACTTTTTCAGTGCCTTAAATGATATCCACCCCCTTGTCTCACTCATCGAAAAGCTCTGCATTCAATCTGAAGCGATGGCATTTTTCAGCAACCATCCATTATAGTGTGGAGGGGTGGAGGAGCCAGCAAGAAGGTCAGTACAATCTCTTGGTTTTGACATTTGAAAACTGTGAATACGTTTATTAAGTCCTTTAACACTATTTATTGTGATTAACATAAAAGAGGACCTCCCTGCCATCAGTTTTGTCCCTGCAAGTGTTAACTAATCAATGATGCTTCAATAATGAGCGACAGAACCATTATAGCGGGTATGACAAAGGTACCAGTGTGTGGATCTGTTGGTATTAATCTGATTGAGCCTCAAATTACTTCTTTCATCTGCCTGAAAACAACATTCATATTTCTTCCTCTTTTTTTCAATAGCGTAAGAAATCAATCAATTAATCAATCAGCATTTGTAGCACTGTCACCCCTGATGGTATCTGGGTGCCAGGGTGTATGGTCTCTGTCAACTGTCACCCCTGATGGTATCTGGGTGCCAGGGTGTATGGTCTCTGTCAAAAAGCCAGGTCTTGAGGAAATGGTGGGACGAAATAGGCAGAAAAATGCATACCCGAGGGTAGAAAAATTAGTGAGCAGAAAGGGCAAAACAGAGGACAGACAAATGAGCCGAAAAGGCAAAACAGAGGGTAGAAAAACGAGCAGAAAAGACAAAACACCGCAGAAGAAGGCAAAAGAGAGAGCAGAGCAACACGCAGAAAAGGCCATACGGAGGGCAGAAAAACGACCACAAAAGGCAAAACGAGGGCAGAAAAACAAGCAGAAAAGGCAAAACAGAGCAGGAAACAAGTGGAGGATGTACAAACAGAGGGAAGCGGGTAAAGAGGCGGCAGAAGGTAGTCGACTGTTGGCAAGCTGGACAGTTGAACTATCGCACGGGGAGCTGGCACGAGGACCTGCTCAATGGGGTCCCGTATGGCCTCCATTAAGTAGGTCCTACGAGGAGGGCGAGGTGCTGGGTGTTGGGAGGAGTAATACGTCGGGAGGAGGGAAATGGCAGAAAGAGGGTAGAAACACGCAGAAAAAGGCAAAACAGAGGGCAGACAAAAGAGCAGAAACAACAAAATGGAGGGCAGAAAAATAAGCAAAAAAGGCAAAAATAGGGCAGAAAAGTGAATTGAAAAAGGTAAAACAGATCAAAAGAGGGCAAAGCAGACGAGCGAAAAACAAGTCGAAAACACAAAACAGAGGGTACAAAAAAAGCAGGAAAGGCAAAATAGAGTGCAGAAAAATTAGCAGAAAAGGCAAAACAGATGGCAGAAAAACGGACAGATAAGGAAAAACATAGGGCAGAAAAAAGAGCAGAAAAAGGCAAAACAGGGGCCAAATAAAACAAGCAGGGTCCCGCTGTGGCCTCCATTAAGTAGGTCCTCAGGGGAGGGTGAGGTACTGGGTGTTGGGAGGAGTAATACGACGGGAGGAGGGAAATGGCAGAAAGAGGGTAGAAGCATACAGAAAAAGGCAAAACAGAGCGCAGACAAAAGAGCATAAACAACAGAATGGAGGACAGAAAAATGAGCAAAAAAGGGCAGAAAAGTGAATCGAAAAGGTGAAACGGATCAAAAGAGGGCAAAGCAGACGAGCAGAAAAACAAACAGAAAACACAAAACAGAGGGTACAAAAAAAGCAGGAAAGGTAAAATAGAGTGCAGAAAATTTAGCAGAAATGCAAAATGAAGGGCAGAAAACAAGAGCAGAAAAGGCTAAACAGGGGCAAAAAAAGAAGCAGAAAAGGGAAAACAGAGCAGAAGAGGGCAAAACAGGGCACAACAATCAGCAGAAAAGGCAAAACAGAGGGCAGAAAAACAAGCAGAAAAGGTAAAACAGAGGGCAGAATAATTAGCAGAAAAAGGCAAAACAGAGGGCAGAACAATTAACACAAAATGCAAAACAGACCAAGAAAAGAGCAGAGGAGGCACAGACAGAAGGTAGTAGGTAGACAGGCAGCAGAGGGTAGTGGACTGAGGGCAAACTTGACAGGAGAACTGTCACAGAGGGAGCTGGCGCGAGGACCTAGCATTCACCTGTGGATTCTCTCTTTGATTTGCCAGAATATGGTAACCTTTAATAAAAGCAATTGCACATCTAAGTCCAGAAAGGGATTTCTACCACTTTCTTCCTCTTAATCAGGTGGTTAAGACAATTAGGGACTAATTACAATGTTGGGCAGACTAGAGTCAGCCTACGTCTGGGTCCTGGGACCGACCGACCTCTGGTGCCGGCCTCCACCGCCTAATTAGGATGAGACCAAACACTGGTTTTTTTTTGTGTTTTTTTTTTGCACTTTTTTTTTTATTAAACACTTTATTTTCCAAATAAAGAACGTGTATCACATAGCATTGCAAACAATCACATGTCAAATAGAAAACGTTGCCCCTAACAGTTCCACAACAGTAGTAGTTACGTTAGCAGTCCATGTTATGGTGTTGCACGTCACTTCACCCCTTCTCCTGTTCGTCCCCCGCCCAAACCCCATTTTCATGCATATAGGCATAGAAATTAACTTTACAACACAGTGAGAGCTACTTGAGAACGTACTCTCCCGATTGGTATCTGCAGAAGAGTCTTCAGAGTCCAAGAACCACCCCCCTCATCCTACACCCTCCGGTACTATGCCATTATCTGTCTGGGTGGTGGAAGCCTGCTGAATAGCAGCTAAATTGTCCCTTAGCGGCCCCCAAATATCTCTAGGCCGTGATGTCGATGGCATTAGACTGGCATAGGTCTCAGCGTTGATGTTGCAATACACTAAGCTGTTTAGCCAGTTTTGTAATTTAGGAGCGGTTTTCCTGCCCCAGTGGATAGCAATTTCTCTTTCAGCCAGAAGTAGCCCCAACGATGCCAACCTACTAACTTTTGGGGGGGATCTGTACCGTGTATCCCAGTAGCGCAATCTCAGGGAGAGGATCGAGCGGAAGGCCGATCATCATCCCTAGTGTCATGTGCACAGCCGACCAGTAGACCTGTAATCGGGGGCAGGACCAAGCCAAATGTATAAAGTCAGCGTGTGAGGCAGTGCATTTTAAACATGTATGTGGCCTAGTGGAGTCAATCCTGTGTGCCATGTCAGGTGTAAAGTAGGCGCGGTGAAGAAATTTAAAGTGGAGCAGTTTGTGGCGGCTATTCGGTGAAATTTCCTTAGTTGCTTTACAGCATATTGCCCATTGATCTGTTATAGGCCCCCCTGTATCCTCTTCCCAGGCTTGTCGGAGTTTGGAGTCGTTCACGGGTATCATATTGGCACAGGCCTTGTGTATTTTGGAGATGAGGCGAGCTCCTTTCGGATTCTCAATGACCAGAGTGAGCGGGGGGAAGAGACGTGCTTGACGGTGAATGTGGAGACCTCGGCCCGCAGCGCCGATCTCATGCGTGTCATAAGAAAACGAGTCATAAAGCTGCAATCAGTGAACCTGGGGTCTTCGTCCAGTGAGAAAATATGTCCCCCCGGTAAGAGATCCCCCACCTTAACAATGTCCAATGCGGTCAATGCGCGCTGTACTAGGCCCTCCCCAGTGATTGAGAACCATCTGGCGTTAGGCAGTGGCAGAGCGGAAGAGTATAGGGCTGGTGCTCCCGTGCGTTTCCTCAATTTGCCCCACGCCCTAGAAGTGGTGGACACTGTCTGAATGTCGTGTCTATCTCGCAGGAAGCCCCTGGGTATGACTTCGGCCAATTTGTCAGGGAGTACCAGGTCAGCCTCAGGCCTCAGGAACGGAATGCGTGAATCCGGATGGAACCAAGCGAACGCATAACGACACTGCGCCACTAAATAATACAGTTGGAAATCCAGTACATTGTACCCTCCTCTGTCGTACGGTAGGGTCAGGATAGACCAGCAAATGCAAGGCCGTTTCCCACCCCAAATCAAGCGAACCATGTGTGTTTGCAAAGTGCGAAAGAAACCGTCCATAAAGGGTATTGGGATATTATTAAATAGGTATAAAAACTTAGGAAGGACCACCATCTTCAGTATAGCCACTCGGCCTGCCAAAGACAATGGCAACCTCAGCAATTTGTCGATTTGATCTTCTAGCGTTTGGACAGTCTGCCCAAAGTTTAGGCGGATGATGTGAGTAGTATCAAGATGGATGTGTATTCCCAAATATTTCACCGAATCGTGGCACCATTCGAGGGGGAATTCACAGTCCCATTGCACAGTGCTCTCAGTTAGTGGGATATTGACAGACTTGTGCCAATTTATTCCCAGCTCTGAAAATCTGCCAAAGCGGATCATTTCACGGATGAGAGGCGATAGGTTGAGGTGTGACTCCCGGACGTAGAGGATGGTGTCGTCTGCATAGAGGGAAGCGAGGAGTGGGCCCGTATTAAACTGCAGGCTCCTATGTAGGTGGCGCTCTTGAAAATGCCTTATTAGTTAGTCCATGGCTAGTATGAACAGGAGCGGGGACAATGGGCAGCCCTGCCTGGTCCCTCGTGAGAGCCGAAATGGTCTTGAGAGGGTGCCATTCAAGCGGAGGCACGCCGTTGGGCTACGATAAAGTAGGGCCACCGTGGCAATGAAGCCGTAGGGCAGTCCCATGCGCTGCATTACCTCGACAAGGAAGGGCCACTCCAAGGAGTCGAATGCTTTCTCTGCGTCGAGTAATACCGCCGCCGCGGGGATGTCAGGTTGTATTCTGTGTATCACCGTAAATAATGTACAGAGATTCAGAGATGTTGAGCGGCGTGGGACAAATCCCGATTGCACTGGGGAGATAATGTATTCCATCAGCTGTGACAGCCTATCTGCGAGTACTTTTGCCAAGATTTTGTAGTCAAGATTTAATAAGGACAAAGGCCTATATGAGCCGCACTGTCTGTGATCTTTGCCGGGTTTCGGGAGAAGTACTATTACTGCTTCATGCAGTGTGGAAGGGAGAATTTGTGACTCCAATGCTTCCGCATATACCTCAATCAGCTGCGTGGCTAGAATGTCTTTGAATTCCTTGTAGAAGTCCCCTGTGAAGCCATCAAGGCCTGGGGCGGTAGAGCCCCGTAGGGTGTCAATAGCCAGGGTAACGTCCGCAACTGAGGCCAGTACTAATAGCGGATGTAGTGGTAAGAGTCTCGCCGTTCACAGAATGAAGTTCAGTGATGTATGTTTTGCTGTACGGTGGCCTCAGCATTTATGCTATCACCCTTCCCGGCTGCTCTCCCTCTCCATACCGCCGGGCCGTGTGGTATTTTCCCAGGTATAGTATCTCCTGTACTGC
Organism: Triturus cristatus; assembly: GCF_964204655.1. Classification (NCBI taxonomy): domain Eukaryota; kingdom Metazoa; phylum Chordata; class Amphibia; order Caudata; family Salamandridae; genus Triturus; species Triturus cristatus. The sequence goes on from NC_140586.1 coordinate 576,457,892, forward strand.
AGTGTCCCAGTATTCAGACAAAAGGGCAAGTCTCTTCACCTGGTAATCTGGATTCGGGGAACCCGATGCCTTGGAGTCTAATATGGCAATGTCTCGTTCAATATGGGTAAGCGCGTTGCGGAGATCCCCAAGAACTCCCGCCTGCTTAGAGACGCACACTCCTCTAATGACAGTTTTAAAGCCCTCCCACAGTACTGCCATGGTATCTACCGAGCCAGTGTTAAGCTCGAAATAGTCCTCTATAGCTTTGCGCACTTCTGCCTTGTACAAGTCATCTTGCAGGGCCCTGCCCAGGAAACGCCATTCTCTTTCATAACCTTCAGGGCGTGGGATTTTTAAATGTAACACTATCGGGGAGTGATCAGAATATGTGCTAGGGAGCGTGATGTGGGAGTCAAACCAGTCTGTAACCATGGGAGAGCGCAGCCAATAGTCAATCCTGGTCCAGGTACTGTGTTGGCCGGAATTGTGGGTGTTTTCAGTGGTGGTTGGATTATAGTGACTCCAAATGTCAACAAGTGTAAATTGATTGCAGAGGTCCCTCAGGGCCCGCCTCGCCCTCTGTTTTGTGTCAGTGGCATGAGAAGTGCTGTTCAGCATGGGGTCGATAAGTAAGTTGAGATCACCGCCCAGTAGCAAGTGTGTGGGTGCATGTTTTGCGATCTGGGCGCTCAGGTCGTGAAAAAATTCAGGAGCATCTACATTCGGAGCATAAACGTTAACTAAGGTGACTCTATGACCATGGAGGGCACCCGTGACCACTAGATACCTACCTGCCAGATCTCGGGTCACCTCGCTAAGGCTAAAGGGGATTCTCTTGTGAATTAAGATTGCAGTGCCCCTGGTGTAGTTGCTGTAATTTGCAAAGCACCTATGTGTGCCCCAGCTGGCACCAAATCGGGCAGCGTCTGAGGGTGGAAGGTGCGTCTCCTGTAAATATGCTATGTCAACGTTGTATCTGAGAAGATAGTGAAGTACCTGCCGCCTCTTGCGGGTGTTGTTGAGGCCTCTGACATTCCAGGTCATCAGGGTGATGGGTGAGGGCCCCTGAATGTTACCTAACCATGCCATCTGGGTAAAGTGAATACATTCTCCTGTCAGAACTGTGGTGCATCACAAACATCTCTGACAATGCTAAAAAAAAGTGTGTACAACAATAACTGAAATGTGCAAACGCCCCACCACCACTCCACCCCCCACCCAGCCGCCTTCTAACCCAAAGGAGGCCAACCCTCAGTGAACATTTGAACCCGGGTGGCGTATGGACCACCAGGGTAACTAGTGCAACCCAGGTAACAGGTCCCATTGCAAAGAGGAATCAACTCAGTGGATACACCGGGGGTGGCAGCGGGAGATCAAACCAGCCACTTGTCATAGCTAAGTATGAAGCAGAAGATTTACCCAATATGTTGCTGCGATAGCATGGTTGCAGTCAAATACTTCACCCAGTGCCTGGATTAGAAAAGAGCTCTGCACTGGCATCAGAGCTGCTGTGAGGTGGGGAAGCGAGAGCTCCCCCCATCGTGGTCTGCGGATTTCTCTGTCTAAGTACTGCGCCTCTGCCGGGGTGTCGAATATGTGGGATCTGCCACCCACATCCACCTTGAGTCTTGCTGGATAAAACATGCCATATGTGAGTCCAAGGTTGCGTAACGTTGCCTTCACCCCCTGAAATTTACGGCGGGCCTCCTGTACCATCGGTGTAAAGTCCGGATAAAAGGACAACTTTGACCCCTGCCATTTTACATCACCGCACTCTCTCGCCATCCTTAGCGCAGTGTCTCAGTCCCTAAAATTCAGGAGACGGGCCACAATGGGTCGAGGAGGGAGGCCCGGGTTAGGCCTTGGACCCAGCGATCTGTGGGCCCTCTCTACCACAAATACAGGTGTCAAGGCCTCGCTGCCAAATAGCTCAGTGAGTAGCTTTTCTACAAATACGTCCATCCGGCCCGTGGCCATTGTCTCCAGAACCCCCATGATGCTGACGTTGTTGCGGCAACCGCGGACTTCCAAATCCTTGTTTTTAATGGCCACTTCTTTGAGCATCCGTTCCGCCCGTTCCAGCCGTTTCAGGCATTGCACGGTCCCGTCCTCAATATCTGATATCCTAGCTTCCGCCACATCTAATTGTCTGTCGTGTACCTGTATTTTGGCGCCCAGAGATGAGATGGTCTTGTCCAGTGCGTCAAAGCGGGAGTCCAAGGCCTTAAAGCCAGCCTTCATTTCAAGCAGCAGCGAAGCCACAGATGCCTCCAGGGTTGCAGGTAGGACTGCGTTATTCGCGTTGTCAGCCATCTCTGATGTATAAGACGATCTGCCCTCAGCCACTTTTTCAAATGGGAGGGTCCTCTGCCTTGGATCCCTGCATCCCATAACGCAGCAGTGGCGCTCATGGAGAGGCAGGCACCCCAGGTTCCCTAGTTGTCCGGACCACCCTGGTGTGTAAGTGGCAGAAGATGGTCGCACGAGTACACAAAGTGGTGAGTCCCGCCCAGGCAGGGGGCAATGTAGGGCCTCAGGAGGAGCGGCAGAGTGCTGCGCAGGCCTGCAGTAGGAACGTGGTGCGTGGGTGCTAGGTGACAGCACAGGTCTGTATTTCTTTAATGATAGCGCTCTGTGGGCAGTGTTGGAGCGCGCGGCGACCACGGGCCGCAGAGAGAGCCAGCCGAGTCAATGCAGTGAGCGTGCGCCGGTCAACTTTCAGACCCGCTTCGATCGTGCCTTGCTGTGTGCAACGTGCGGGCCCTGTCCCCGTACACATTCAGAGCATTCTCACTAGGGATGCGGGGCTGGGGCTGCGGCCAGACAAGCGTGGTGGGTGCAAGGGAAGGCAGGGGGGCGGGAATGGCACCAGCACAGGCTCGACTCACCGGGAAGCTGGCCGATCACCGCAGGCGCTCCAGCCGCACGTCCGCAGGGTCTTCCTCTATGTAAATCCGACCGGCACCGCCGAGCGCGGCAACGCAGGGCCTCTCCCCACAGCCCCGAGGCGCCGCAACTACAATTAGTTTTTTGGATGCATCGCCTCCTCCGCTGTCCGCTACCGCGACTTCAGCGCCCAAGTTCACTCATTGTGTGGGGGAAATCGCCGATTGGCCTGGCCGATCTCCGGAGCTTCTCTACCGAGCGGCCATCTTAGCCGCCGGCTTGGCCACGCCCCCGAGACCAAACACTGTTCAGTTGCATTCCTACATTACCCTATGGGAGCATGCATTATGGCCGTAAACCGGTCCTTATACATCCCCCATAGGGAAATGGGAGATGCTGTTCATCCCTGCACCCCATGGCAGGCTCTCAAGGTGCCTACCACGGGGTGCAATAAACAGCAGGGTTACACCAAAGGTGCCCCCTCAGCCCCCAACCGGAGGCCGCGCACCAAAGGGGGTCCTGCTAGCCCCCAAACACACTTTCCGACATGGTTTCCATGTCAGACCGGCCATGGAAACCCTGCCAGAAATTATGCATTGTTATCCCAAGGGCAGAAAAGCCCACCCTTTGGTATTGCAATTCGGTTCCGACTGGCTGGCGGGCTCCTTGAGCCCACCAGAAGCCAGCTGAATGACCGTCCAGTTTAGTTTTCGACCATCAGTATTGTAATGCGGCAGTCGGAATGTAAACCGAGGGGCCGATTACAATGCAGCCCACAAGGTTAGAGCCTTTATGGGCCGCATTGTAATTGGCTTCTTAGTGTTTAGAGAGATCATTGTTAGACATCCATCTGAATTTCCCCTTAGAGCATCCTGTTTCTCACCATTTGGCAAATGGATTTAGCACAGAGTTAATTCTTTCATAAAGACATGAAGGGTGTGTAGGGGTAAGTTCCATCTTTTTCCAATGAATGTCACTAAGGCCTTTGATCCTTTGATGGTTATCTATAAGAGGATATAAGTCAAAGATTTGACTTAGTAGCACCATTGCATGATGGCTGTTTTTGGTTGGTAGTATTGCCTAGAGAACTCTTTGAACCTAATATTCTCAATCAATTTAGATACAGCTTTTGTGGAGTTATCAAAGAGCATCCTGAACATCAAAATTATTTTCTTTTCTTTATAAATTGCAAGGCCTTAGGTAATCTTTTGTGTATTTTCCCTTCTTGTTTCTCCTCAGGACCACATGTCAACCAGGTAGGCACTTACATGTTTGAGGAGCTTGAGCCCCTAATAAAAACGTGCTTGCACTTCATCAGACAAAGGTCTTCACTAGGTCTGAGAGCCAAGATAGGATTCTGACTTTTCCATACTCTCTCATAAGTCCCTATAGCTAGGACCTAATCACAAGTTATTATCAATCTCTCTGAGCCAGTGTCACAAAAAAGTAACGCAAACCAGTGCAAATACTTGGCAAACTATATACAGAACTATCCCTAAGACAACATAAAGTTTTGCTTTGAACTATTTTGCATCAACTGGGCAATTGTTACTGGTCATTTATACCTTAGACATCTTCCTAGGCAATTCTCTGTTTAGCAGTAGTTGCTGCCCACAGGATTTAATTTAATTTAAAAGCTTATAAAGTGCATGAATCACCCCCAAAGGGGTATCACCATGCTGAGGCAGTATGAGAACAGAGCCAGCAGACAGTTAACCCGCAAAAAGTTCAATTTTCAGAAGTTTCCTGAAGATCATCACCTCTTCAAAGTGTTTGGGGCAATCGATTCCATGACCGTGGGGCCATTTAAGAAAAGGCTTTGCCTCCTGTGTGAGATTTCTTAACATGATTAATAGTAAGGAGACCTTTCATACCAGAGACCCTGCCCGGCTGGTAGAGGATACGTTTCTCAGCCACGTAACTGGGTCCTTTGCCATTTAAGGATTTGTGAACAATGTAGCAAACTTTGAATATAACTCTCAGTCTTTCCAGCATTTAGCTGGAGTTAGTTATCCGTCATCCATGAGGAAATAGCTTTCATTCCCTCTGAGAAACGAGATGTTGTGGTTGAGGAACTTTTATTAAAATATAAGAGCAGTTGGGTATCATTCGCATAAGAAATGGGGATGAAAACAAATTCCCTCACAATCTTTGCAAGAGGGGCCACATATATATTGAACACCGGGGGGCATAAACAAGAGCCCTGGAGTACTCCCTTAGTAAGGTCCATGACGCGAGACCGGAAGGAACCTAAATTGATGACTTGTGTGCGGTGAGTCAGGAAGCTTGTAAACCATTGAAAGGCGTGTCTACAAATTCCATTCTCCTCCAGTCTTCATAATACGATTCGATGGGACACTGTATCAAAAGCTGCCAACAAATCCGCCAGCACTAGCAACACAGCTTTTCCATCTGCATTGTGTTGTGAATATATACGGAAACATGGAGGCAGAAGAAGATTCATAAGGTTTATTCACCACAGCACATAATCGCAGCATCCCTCACGCCTCAGGCAGCAGTAACTGACAGTGAGCAGTCTAAATATCGACTTTTTAATATCGAGGGACCTAAATATCGAGTTAAAAATATCTAATGTAAAAAATATCGAAATAGATAATATTGATGTAAAAAATATAGTTTTTTTTTTTAAATTATATGTCGATGTAAGTGATATCGTTAGTAAGAATATCGACATGTAAAAATATCGTTATTGTATGTTTAGTGAATATTTTAAAGTTGTTTGTATAAATTGTTGAAATGTATATAATATGAAAAATGTTTATATTGTTTTAGTGGCGGGATCTTGGGTTATAGGGGATAAGGGTGGGGAGTGTTTTAAAAATATTGATTAATTTTGTAATATTTTGTAAAATTTAATTAGAAAATTTGAATTAAATTTTGAAATTTATATTTAATTTTAGGAGCGGGATGTTGGGTTACAGGGGATAAGGGTGGGAAGTGTTTTAAAAATGTTTATTTATATTGGAATATTTTATAAAATGTATTTAGAATTTTTTAATGTAATTTAGAATTTTATATTTAATTTTAGGAGCGGGATGTTGGGTTACAGGGGATAATGGTGGGAAGTGTTTTAAAATTTTGTTTTTATTTTGGAATATTTAATAAAAAATGATTTAGAAATTTGGAATTAAAAATTGTTTTTTATATTTTATTTTAGGAGCGGGATGTTGGGTTATGGGGATAAGGGTGGGGAGTGTTTTAAAAATGTTTATAATTTTAGGAATATTTTATAAAATTTATTTAGAAATTTTTATTTTTATTTTTAATTTTATATTTAATTTTAGGAGTGGGATGTTGGATTATAGGGGATAAGGGTGGGGAGTGTTTTAAAAATGTTTTATTACATTGGAATGTTTTATAAAATGTATTTAGAAATTTTTAATTAAATTTTGAATATTATATTAAAATTTAGAAGTTGTATGTTGGGTTATAGGGGATAAGGATGGGGAGATTTTTAAACATGTTTATTTATTTTGGAATATTTTATAAAAATTAAGTTAGAAATAAGAATGAAATTTCGAATGTAATAATTATTTTTAGGAGTGCCATGTTGGGTTATAGTGGATAAGGGTGGGGTGTGTTTAAACATTTATCTTTTTTTGTAATATTTTATAAAATTTATTTACAAATATTTAAATTAATTTTGATTTGTATATTTAATTTTATGAGGTGGATGTTGGGTTATAGGGGATAAGTATTTTAAATTAGTAATATTGAGTAATTATTTATTTTTAAAAATGTATTCAAATTTTAAATATAGTAAAGTTGGATTTGTAGAGGATCAGGGTGGGTATTGTTTTATGAAAAATTAGGAATAATGATTAAAAAAAAATATTTTTGTTATATATTTATATTTATATATTTATATTGCACCTACCCTAATTAAATACATATTGGAGTGGGAATAGTAAATTAATTAAGATCAGTGTACATGATCTAGTCTAATTAAATATATTTAGGAGTGGGAATAGTAAATCAATTAAGTTCAGTGTCCAGCACCTACCCTAATTAAATATAGATTGGAGTGAGAATAGTAAATTAATTAAGTTCAGTGTCCTGCACTTATCTTAATTACATATAGACTGGAGTGGGAATAGTAAATTATTAAGTTTAGTGTCCAGCATCTACAGCTATTAAATATAGAATGGAGTGAGAATAGTATATTATTGAAGTTCAGTGGACACCACCTACCCTAATTAAATATAGATTGGAGTGAGAATAGTATATTAGTTCAGTTTAGTGTCCAGCACCTACTCTAATTAAATATAGATTGGAGTGAGAATAGTAAATTAATTAAGTTCAGTGTCTAGCACTTATGTAAATTAAATATAGACTGGAGTGGGAATAGTAAATTAATTAAGTTCAGTGTCCAGCACCTACCCTAATTAAATATAGATTGGAGTGGGAATAGTAAATTAATTAAGTTCAGTGTCCAGCACCTACCCTAATTAAATATAGACTGGAGTGAGAATAGTAAATTAATTAAGTTCAGTGTCCAGCACTTATCTTAATTAAATATATAGTGGAGTGGGAATAGTAAATTAATTAAGTTCAGTGTCCAGCACCTACCCTAATTAAATATAGATTGGAGTGAGAATAGTAAATTAATTAACTTCAGTGTTTAGCACTTATGTTAATTAAATATAGACTGGAGTGGGAATAGTAAATTAATTAAGTTCAGTGTCCAGCACCTACCCTAATAAAATATATTTTGGAGTGGGAATAGTAAATTAATTAAGTTCAGTGTCCAGCAGCTACCCTAATTTAATATAGATTGGAGTGAGAATAGTAAATTAATTAAGTTCAGTGTCCAGCACTTATCTAAATTTAATATAGATTGGAGTGAGAATAGTAAATTAATTAAGTTCAGTGTCCAGCACTTATCTAAATTTAATATAGACTGGAGTGGGAATAGTAAATAAATTAAGTTCAGTGTCCAGCACTTATCTTCATTAAATATAGACTGCATTGGGAATAGTAAATTAATTAAGTTCAGTGTCCAGCACCTACCCTAATTAAATATATTTTGGAGTGGGAATAGTAAATTAATTAAGTTCAGTGTCCAGCACCTACAATAATTAAATATAGATTGGAGTGAGAATAGTCAATTAATTAAGTTCAGTGTGTATCACTTATGTAAATTTGATATAGACTGGAGTGGGAATTGTAAATTAATTAAGTTCAGTGTCCAGATCCTACCATAATTAAATATAGATTGGAGTGGGAATAGTAAATTAATTAAGTTCAGTGTCCAGCACTTATCTTAATTAAATGTGGAGTGGGAATAGTAAATTAATTAAGTTCTGTGTCCAGCACCTACCATAATTAAATATATTTTGGAGTGGGAATAGTAAATTAATTAAGTTCAGGGTCCAGCATCTACCCTAATTAGATATAGATTGGAGTGAGAATAGTAAATTAATTAAGTTCAGTGTCCAGCACTTATCTAAATTTAATATAGACTGGAGTGGGAATAGTAAATTAATTAAGTTCAGTGTCCAGCACTTATCTTCATTAAATGTGGAGTGGGAATAGTAAATTAATTAAGTTCTGTGTCCAGCACCTACCCTAATTAAGGGGCCGATTCTGATCCTGGATTTTTAATTTCCATACAAATCGGATCCGTATTTTTTTCCATACAAATCGTACAAGTCCCTTACAACCCGTGTAGTACGATTCGTACGTGAAAAATACATACAAATCGGCCCGATCTTTACAAATCGGATCGGAAAAAGCTATACGACACGGACTTGTAAAAAAGACCATACAAATTGTAAAAAGGCTGTCCAAACCGTCAAGTACGATTCGTACCGGGTTGTCAGCATACGATTTGTATGGAAAATGGCCTGTATACGGGGAACGACTCGTACTGTTTTCGGGGCATACAGGGGCCGATTCCGATCCTGGAAAAACGCTTTACAAATCGTGGTATAGAGCGTTTTCCCCATACAACTCGTACTTGTATGTGGGAGGCGGCTGATGGCAATGGAGGGGGCGGGGTGCGATGTTGTGCCGCTGTCAGCTGCTGGTGCAGCCTCCGCCCACTCGGAGAGATCATCCTCAGACCCGTCGGCTTCATATTCGGTGGTGCCAGTGGACAGGTCCTCGGCCTCACTCTCCTCCGCCTCTGTACCACTCAATGTGCCAGCCACGATGTCAACGCTGGCACTGGTGCTCGGTCCCTCCGCTCCGTCTGTGCTCATGTCTCCCTCCGTGTCCCCCGACGATGCTGTGGGCAAGGTGAAGAGACAGCAATTAATCACACACCTGTATACATATGTCACATGAGTCCAATCTACATAGGTTACAGTGCATAGCCTGCAAAGAAAGTTAAGTAACATCTACAAAACAAGGTACAGATGTAGGGCATGCAACACACAGTTGGTTGACCCACCATGCCCCAGAAAATCCATGGAGAGCATGACACAATAGCAAATGACATGAAATGGAGTTTGACAGAGGAGCCAGGCCCTGGGGACAATCCAGCACTGCATCAGCACCACACAGCGTTGCCGATAATAGGGATGAGGAGGGACCAAATCCATGTGCTTGAGGCACATGCTGCATAGGTAATACTGAAAACATGCCCAACATGACTGTCTCACTGCACCTTGAGTGTATGTCCAGACAAACATCACACACTGGCCAGACCTAGCAAGGAGAATCCTGGTTTCGACATGTGGGCTTGGCCCGCACCAACCACCCCCTACATGAGACAATTTGTTGAGACACAGGTGGCACTTACATCTCTTAGTCTGGGTGAAATACACAGGGGATGCATAAATGCAAGATTGGGCGCCAAATACCCGAGGTGCGCCTGTCGAAATAAACATGTATAAATGGGCATCATCAGATGATTGTAACAAGACACACAGTCACTGGCCACCGTGAGTATGAACAAGGAAAATCAGGTCAGGCTGTAGAGTGGACACTTGTACTACATTTCACGTCAATATACATGTTGCCAGGGGACAATGGCACAGAGCACAACCTATGCTGTAGACACTGAGAGTGTCCACGTTTTGTGATGACACACATGACACCTATGAAAATATGCCCCAGGGGACAGTAGTGGCAACACAACTCCATGGTCCTGAATGGGAATGACTGCAGCACACGCCACCATCCCTGCACTATGCGTATCGCACACTCATGCACATCATGTCACAGGCCACAACATAGGACATGCGCGCTGTAAGGCATGACACTTGTGAGACTAACTCCCATGTCTGGACTCTGCATCAGTGCCAACTGACATGGAACCCACATGTACTGAACTGGACAGGGCACAGGCAAGGTCCCCAAACCTGTTACACACCACCCCACACATGATGCTACAGGCATAGTTCACGTGGAGAAAGCGCCAGCCTACATTACCTAGGGAAGGAGTGACTACACACAGACCAGGGAACACATTGCAAGGAGGGGAAGGGAGGCAGGAGAGCACAGCTATACTGTGGGTAACTGGATTTGCACAGCACCTTTAAACCCTGGCAGTGTATCCATGCAACTGTGCACTTACAAATGCTGGTGAAACACAACAAGCACACATGTACCTACCCCCTTCCTGCTGCTGCTTCTCCTGTAAGCGCCTCTCCAAGTCTGGAAATACCACCGGCAGCACACGCTTGTGGATGTGGGTCAGTCGGCGGCGCCCGCGGTTCTTATGGCTCTCAGGTGAGTCCCCCAGCAGGACCCGTGCGATCCTCCGCGTCCAGCACCGGATATCCTGTCAGCGTTTCCTCACCTGGGACAGGCGCCACTTCCGACCATCCGCACTCCTCACGGCGCTGACGGCGGTCAGCCATATCTGCTCATTGGCAGAGGCGCCTACCTGTGAGGATGAACAAGTGACACTACATCAATACACCTGGCACATGTCACAGAGACACATATTAGAACACATTTGCTCTTTACAACAAGGCATAGTATGCATCCAACGCATTGCACCTTTGTCATAGGGACATGATCCTCTGGGGAAGGTCAAAAGCAGTACGTGCCATTGAAAGGACACAGGTGGAATGAGGGCAACTACACAATCAATGATCCAGGTTCACACTGTGCATCACAAGCTACACCAGGATAATGTGCAACACCTCTAAGCAGTCACATGCCACAGGCCACTGACGCTACTGCAGCAGAGTACACAGACACACACAGGCACAGGACATTCACCTGCCATTGCCAAATGCTGCGACATACCTCACTCTGCACATGTGCCACTAGACTAGGGGGGGGGCTCACAGGTGTGGGGCTGGCTCTGCACGTCAGACACACAGCACTGCTCCCTGCTCACATCACATGGCCAGGGTATATCCATCCCTCATGCATCTGGGGTGCTACACTCCACATATGCACCCACCCACATGACAGGGGACTTACACACACACCGATGTCCAGGGTACGAACACATCATGTGGACACTCTCAGCATAGGTACACAGAACTAACACACATCTGTCGGTACAGTCACCTGTCACACTGGTGTGAGCACAGAATCACATGAGGACTGTAGAGGCTACATTCCCAGGAGGACAAGACAGGCAGAATGTGGCATGCACCATGCAGTGATTGTCACAGTAAACACAATGCAAGTGAGGATGGCAGACATGCACCACAGAATGCTCTGGCTGGGAGACATCAGGCATTCCCCCCCCGGGACCCATCCTACAGTACATAGCATGTGTGCCACACCTGGACACAATGCCAGAAGTCACACTCACAAAAAAGGGACACAGTCTGTGCTGGTGGACTCTGCACTCACCTGATACCCTGCTCGCCCATACAGCATGGGGTACTGTGGGAGGATCACATCCAGCAAAGCCAGGTTCTCCTCCAGGGTGAAGGGCTGTGACCTCTCCACAGACCTTGACATGGTTCCAGGGAATCAGTAGCAGCAGCTGGGTCGTGGAATACAAAGATGTGCAGGCAAGTGCTCCCTCATGGGACCTGGCTGCCTTATATCTGCCTTGCTGGCCTGTTTCATGCACAGGAGTACAGAGTGATTGGTCACTCACATTTGCATCCTATGTTTCCTCCAATCCCTTCAAACCTAGCACAGTCAGTGGGTTCTCATTGTGTTTTTTTCTTCAGCATGATGTCAACCCCACAAACACATTGCAACAAAGTAGATTCATTCCAACTGACTTCTGCTGTGCACCTTCCAGAACAAATTCAAACTTTAAACTTGGTCTCCATGACAACCAGCATGCATGTAGGCCTTTATACTTGTCCCTCATGTGTCCCCTATGTAATTTGGAGCTTCACACACAGGTACGGTGCGTTCCGGGGCCCTAGGGCACCCCAAATGCATATCAACGGCCCGTACAGGCGTGTGTACGCTCCGTACCACTATGGGTGTTCTCGCGTATGCGTACTCATGGTGGTACGGACCGTACACACGCCTGTACGCTCACTATCACCATGAGTACGCATACGCGAGAACACCCATAGTGGTACGGACCGTACACGCGTGCGTACGTTCACTATCACTATGGGTGTTCTCGCGTAGGCTACTCATAGTGATAGTGAGCGTACGCACGCGTGTACGGTTTGTACCACTATGGGTGTGCTCGCGTATGTGTACCCATAGTGATAGTGAGCGTACAGGCGTGTGTACGGTCCGTACCACCATGAGTACGCATACGCGAGAACACCCATAGTGATAGTGAACGTACGCACGCGTGTACGGTCCGTTTCGGACATGGGAAAATACCGGTTCCGCAGCCAACTGGTCAGGCTCGCGCCTCCGCCGTCCTCCACAGGTGCTGCAAGTCGTTGGACACCAGAGGGGCCAGGTTGGTCGGGGTCGGGTTCGTCCACAGAGTGGTGAGAGTCGTCGCTGCCGGTGGCTCCTTCATCCTGCCGAGCCGGGTCCTGTGAGTCTTCCCCCCCAGTGTTGGGGGGTGATCCACGACGTTGACCTGTGTGTGAGAGAGACAATGTTAATTTTGTTCCATGCAACATCCATGTTTCATTCGTTTCAAAGTTGGAACATTTCCTCTGGGATTTTGCTTATGTCTTGCAATCCACTCACAGTGCACTTGTGCATGGGTATGTCCCTTGGGCACAGCTTTGGCGACTTTACCTATGTGTGGCACAGTCTTACTTGCTGCGTCAAGTGTGACTGCAGTCAACAGTGGAGTGGGCAGGTGTGGCGAGCCGTGCATTGGCGCCTTCCGTGTAGCACTGTACGTGGGCACATGGAGTTGTTCCACACACTTATATGATGCAGGTAGCTGTCGTTGTGCTCGTGCACAGGTTGTGACATGGCCCTGTGTTTTGCCATGGAGGAGAGGGGGGGTTCTGGCACTGGCCACCCTTGTCTACATGCACGCAGTCCACCTGCTGACGAGCAGACATTCCCACACACCACAAGGCTGATTTGCTCTCCCTGTGTCTCCCTCCCTCTCTGTCCCCCTCTCCCTCCCTCTGTGTGTCAGCCTCCTCCCTCTGTCCGTGTCCCTGTGTCTCCCTCCCTCTCTGTCCCCCTCTCCCTCCCTCTGTGTGTCAGCCTCCTCCCTCTGTCCTTGTCCCTGTGTCTCCCTCCCTCTCTGTCCCCCTCTCCCTCCCTCTGTGTGTCAGCCTCCTCCCTCTGTCCGTGTCCCTGTGTCTCCCTCCCTCTCTGTCCCCCTCTCCCTCCCTCTGTGAGTCAGCCTCCTCCCTCTGTCCGTGTCCCTGTGTCTCCCTCCCTCTCTTTCCCCCTCTCCCTCCCTCTGTGTGTCACCCTCTGTCACCTCAGCCCAGCTTACTGTGCACACACTGTTAGCAGATCTTTGAATGGCCCTTGGCTTGTTGATGTGAGTTTGTTTCTGATCTCCAGGCACCCATTGGGTGTAGTGTCTGTGTCTGCGCTGCTGCTGTGGTGGTGTGTGCTGCCACTCTTTCACAGTGTTGGCTGTTTATTAGCTGCTGTCATGTGCAAGAACGTGCCGTCACCCCCATGTGTTGATGCAAGGCGTCCGCCATTTGCTGGCAAGTCATTCCTGTGTTGGGACACACTGTTTGTCTGGCTGTGACCTCGGCCATATGGGCTGGGGGCATTGTTGTCTGCTTCTGAGTTGCACTATGTGATTTTTTGGGCCCACCCTCCCGCCATCCGGCTTACCGTGTCATGTGTTGGTGTCTTCTGTGACCTGTGACTTGACATTGTCCAGCTGGGTGCATGGGGCATGGTGGCGCCAGTGGCATGTGCGTGTTCATGTAGTGTGGCTGAGTCATGCGATAGCTTGGGGTGGTTGCGTGCCTGTTTGTGAGTTTGGTTGTGGATGACGTTCCCCCCATGTGAGGTGAGTTGTTTGTGTACTCACCCAGGTCTCGGAGTCCTTCTAATCCGTCCACTGCCACCACCGGCAGTATGGCCATCATCCTCTCCTCCCAGGGATGGTACTGTACGGGTCTGCGGGCCGGCCCTCCTCCAGTGATGTTGGCCTGGTTGTGTTCATCGGTCATCTTGGCTCGGACCCTCCTCCGCAGATCGTACCACCTGGCTTGGCATTCCTGCTTGTTCCCTCTGGTGTCCGCAACAGCATTCACAGCATCGACGATGGTCTGCCACATGGCTGTTTTTGCTGAAGGGCTGGTCTGTCTGACCAATGTTCCAAAGAGGTGTGGCTCGACTCTGAGGATTTCATCGACAAGGACCTCCAACTCTCTGCTAGTGAACTTTGGATTCTTGTTAGTGGGCATGGTGAGGGGTGTGGGTGTGGATGGTGGGGGGGGTGTGGATGGTTGTGGGTGTGTGGGTGTGGTTGTTTGGGTGTGTGTGTGAATGTGATGAGGGGGTGTTTGTGAAGGTGTGTGTGTGAAGGTGTGCAAGTGTAAGGTGTGGTAAAGCTTCTAGTATGGTGCTGTAGGTTGTCTGTGGGGTCTGGCAGCAGTGAGTCTGTTGCAAAGGCTCATGGTTTGTGTGTGTGGGCCCTTTTTATTGGTCCATTGGTGGGTGTGGCTGTGTTTGAACTTTGGGTGGGTGTGTTATAAGGAGTGGTTGTGTTTTGGGCCTCTGTTTGTTTTTGGCAGTTGCAGGTCAGTGAATGTGTTGTTTTAGTGGTTGTTGGACATGTTTTGTGGCTTAGTGCCATTCAAATGGTGTATTCTTGTGTCGTTTTGGTTTGTCCTGGTTGTGTACGTGCGTTTTTAGCGTGTGTACGGTGTGTACATGGGCCATTGTATGTACACCCGTGTACATACACGGGGGATACGACACGTACACGGGTGTACATACAGGGGGGGTACGACACGTACACGGGTGTACATACAGGGGGTGTACGACACGTACACGGGTGTACATACAGGGGGGGTACGACACGTACACGGGTGCACATACAGGGGGGTACGACACGAACGTACATGGGGGGGTACGACACGTACACGGGTGTACATACACGGGCGGTACGACACGAACGTACACGGGGGTACGACACGTACACGGGTGTACATACACGGGGGTATGACACAAACGTACACGGGGGGTACGACACGTACACGGGTGTACATACACGTGTGGGGGTGTAGATACACGGGGGTACGACTCTAACGTACACAGGTGTAAATACAGAGGGGTACAACACGAACGTACAGGGGGGTACGACACCTACACGGGTGTACATACACGGGTGGGGGTGTACATACACGAGGGGTACGACTCGAATGTACGGGGGCTGGGGGAAGTGTTGGGCGCGTGTGCGGGCACATGTCTCTATGGTTGCTATGGGAGTTCGGTGCGGACGGTGTTTTTTCCATACGGTTGTAACATCGGACCCACGGGATGGATCGTGATTCCACGGTCGGACTTCACTTTTCACATTTGTACGGTGATTCATCCGAGGACGTGTCGGACACATTTTCCGACCCGAGGACGTGTGGGGAATAATTCCCAATGCGATTCGTATGGTCTTTTTCCCATGCGAATCGTGATTGCCAGTTTGTACGGCACTTGTACGATTCGTACGGTAAAAAGACCGGATACGAGTCATACGGGGAAAATTTTTACCGGATCGTGATCGACATGTTGGTGAAGATTTTTGTAAATGTCTCCATATACATTGGTTTAGATGGAAGTAACATCCTTGGATAGATGTATGGGGGTACAGTTTTAGAATGGAATTTATCATGGCTTGCTCAAAGTCTATGATAATTCTTTGAGGGGAAAAATCGTTTGATTCTTGTTTTATTTTTCCTAGCATTTCATTATAAGTTGTGTTTTGTTTGTTAGGTAATAGTGCATAGATTAAAGGTATGCAAGTGTTGTGATATTTACCGTGTATTGTGTAAAGCTGGTAGAATGGTTTTGGGTATATTGTAAAGGTGCCATCCATCATCCATGTTTGGCATTGTTGGAGTTTAGTTATATTGTTTGCAGTAGCAAACATTATGATTCTTTTTTCTGTACTTTTGTTATAAAAAAAATAAAAGGTTCTTTATTGTGGGTGATAGTTAATTCTGGTGGAATGATGTTATCTTGAAAAGTTTTAGGTGATGGTATTGTTGTTGTGGTTGATTTTTTGGTCCTAGCAATTGTTCTTTTTATAGAAGCAATTGATGGTAATTGGCCTCTTGCTTCTTTGGGCACTCTAGGTAATATTTCTTTTAGGATAACACTTGTAGCAGTTTGTGAACCAGTGCTTAATTCTTTTATATTTTCAAGGGTTGATCTTACTTCTATTTCAGAGAGATTGGGTGGATGATTATGCTCTGTAGTATATAGTACAGTTGTTTCTCTTGTTGTTGCTCGTCCATAGCATTTGTTTGAATAATATTTTGAACACTTCCAGTTCACTTTTCGTTCAGTCTGCTTTTCTTGGGTGTATGTGTAACCCATGTAACACAATAGGAATTTTCCTTTCTGCGATGATATAAATTGGGCTTCTTCTGTCATTGTGATGTGTTAGAAATCTGGAAAAAATGTATATGAAAATATATGCAATAGTACTTTATATATTTAAATGAAAAAAGAAAAAATGATTTTTTTTTATATATACTTACCAAGTGTTTTTGTTGTATTTGAATGAAGATGTTCTTTGTAGACAAAATGCTGTTTAGTTGATGTAGTCTCTGAAAGTTAAAGAAAATATATTGTTTTGGTTGTTTTATTTTTTTAAGTGGGGTGGTATTGCTGTTTGGTATAGACTATAGGTTTTAATTTATACAGGTTATTAAAAACTTAAAAAAGAGAACATGGATTTGTTTTGGGGTTTGAGTAGGATTTAATTAATATTTTAGAAAGTATTTAGATAGTATACTTACTTTTTTTGTGAGTCTTTTTTGGCAATGTTCAATCTTTTCTTTAGCTGTTTAGAGTAATATCTGTAGTGGAAACATAAAGAGATGAAATATATAAGTTAGTTAGTTTTTTGAGTAAAGAGAAATTAGTGTTTTAGTTTAATTTGGCGGTTTAGTTAGAAAAGGTAATTTACTTACGTTGTTAGAAGTGTAGTAGGATTTAGCTTTCTTCTGTTTAGCAGAGTTTCTTCTTCTTTCAATGCTTTGGTTTAAGGCACAGTAGAAGACTTGTTTTAATTGGTTTATATAGTGCATTTTAAATTGTTTCTTGAAGGTGATTGGTTGCTTTCTGTATGTGGCCTTTCTATTGGATGTTTTGAATTTTTTTTGTTTGAATGGTTTGCTTTAATGGAAAATGCTAAGTAAGAGTATATTTTGTTTTAAAGGAGGAGAGTTTTAATAAATTATATATAAAATGATTGTTTATAATGTGTATTAATTATTTAGAAAGTGTTCGAAATGCTTATTTGATAATTATTTCTGGTTTTTTTTATTATGTTGGTAAATATTTATATTGTTATATATTTTATGTTTGTGTTTAAGTTGAATATATTTGGAAAATGTATGTTCTAGGAAAGTATAGTATTTATGTTGTGTTAAGTATTGGTTTTACTTGCATTATAATAGTCGATATATGTAAAAAAACGATATTATTGATGTCTATATTTTGGTTATCGATATTTCTTACATGTGTTATATTTATTTATGTCGATATTTATTATTGCGATATTGATGTGTGCGATTTTTGTGTGATCGATATAGTTGTATTACGATATTGTTGTGTCGATATTAGTGTAGTTTTTTAATTAAGTATACAATTTCTATAATTGTGATGTCGATATTTTTGTTGCGAAATGTTTGTAGTTCGATAATGTGTCTTTCGATAATATGTCAGAGATCCGTAACTGACATAACCGTTGAGGTCGCGAGGAACACCACGTAACAATAGAACGATGTGACATTAACATTCTAAAGAGGCGCGTGGCCCCACCACAGAGGAAATCATAACATATCCCCCTTTCTTCTACACGCAGGTAGAATGCAACACAGAAGAGGAGTGGGCAAGGATGGGCAAGCAAGAGAGAGAGAGAGAGGAGAGAGGAGCCAAGAGTGGTGAAGAGGTAATACTGGCAAGGAAAGGAGAGAGCTAACCCACCAGGAAATCCTGCAAGTGGTGAGGAGGCCCTTTGACCCGTAAGGGTCTTTGACAATGTTGAGTGGGTTGGGAAGGATGTGAATCCTGGCCTTCATCGCTGTGACTCTGGCGAACACCCAAGTTGTCATCACTGGGACCAGGTGCTCTTATTTCTACACCAGAACGAGAACTGGTCAACAATCGATCATCATGCACCAACATACAACTTGAACAAGAATTTCTTCCCTCACTAGACCTGGGTGGATTGTCTCGTGAGCAGTAGTTGGCTACTCTGCGTAGATTCCACTCCTCTCCATTAGACAACACAACATGCCACTGGTGCACCTCTTTAACTTGGAAGGGGCCATGGAACTTACAAACACCTTTGACCCAACGTCCAGACCTGACTTTAACCCAATCTCTCGCCTGAAGACTGGTGTGGAACATTGACTGAGAGGGAGAGAGAGTGGGTACAGAAGTGGACTTAGATGAGTCACCAATAGACCCACTCTTCCCTTCTAATAATTCTCTGACCCAAGAGGTTACTAGGTTAGTCGTGGGTTTCCATCTGCGCATGGCGACAAAAGGAACAACACCGGTAGTGGTATTTTCAGTCATGCGGTAAGCCCATACTACTTTGTTCAAGGTCTGATCAACATCAAGGTTGCTGGTAAGAGCAAGACCAATGGCACCCTTAATCATTCGGTTGGCTCTCTCCACAATACCATGTGACTGGGGATTATAAAGTGTGTTTAATCCCACAATGGCGTAAAAATTCACACATTTCCCTTGATGTCAACTGTCTGCCATTGTCTGTTATAAGGACATTGGGATATCCTTCTTCTTTAAAGATGCTGCGTAACACTTTTATAGCGACTCTAGTGGTAATTTCGGGAAGGAGGTGCACGATAAGCCATCTAGAGTGAACATCCATGACCACCATGCCAAACCTCTCATTGGGATGAACTTCTGGCATGGGTCCAATGAAGTCCAGGCAAATACTATGCCAACTCACACTTGGATCATGGATGAACTCGGGACGGACTGTGATCCAACCTTTAACCTCTTCTCAAACTCTTTTCATTTGATGCACCTTTCAACCCAATCAACCACCTCACCATCCATACCCGGCCACCAAAACTCGCTCCTCAACCTTTTCTTGGTAATGGTATGCCCCATGTGTCTTTCCTGTGCTATGTCAAATAACCGTTTGCGAATACCAAATGGATGGACAATCTTATCACCCAGCATGACTATCTGGTCTGCAACAATAGATAATTTGTTGATAATGGAATTAAAAGGCCTCACATTGCAAGGCAATGTGCTCTCTCTATGCCCTCCTTTGAGTATGAGGTTGAGAACGGCCTTGAGTACCTCATCTTGTGACATGGCATTCGCCCACTCTATTTTGTTGGCCACAACACAACAAACCCTGGGTGTAGTTTGCGTAGTCGAGCTACGTGAAGCTTCGCGAAGATGTTCTTGCACTGCGCGAGCTACGCGAGCATGCATAGTTGCTTGGGATGCCCGTTCGTGATGCATTTTTCTTGTTCAGGAACGCATTGTGCGTGTTCGGGGCGCTATTTGCGTGCTCGGGGATAATATCTCACGAACTTACCCATGCGGTCGCCTATGGGCGCAGCCGTCTTGTTTTTCAATTGTCCCGCCCGCTCGCGATGACTTATTTCCTGTTCCGGGTCGCGTATAGCGTGTTCGCAATGTGCATGTCATGTTCGGGAGCGCATTTTACTTGTTCGCGACAATTATTGCATGTTCATGAGAAATATTGCGCAAACTTACCCACGCGGTCGCGAATGGGCGCGGCCATCTTGTTTTTCACTCTATGCTATGGTTCTGGGCCCACTTTTCTATCCTCCCTTAATCTTTGGAATCCTTAGTTTTTTACACAGTTTTTCTGACATTTTTTATTTATCATCTATCTCTCTCTGTCCCTAAGTTTATATTTTGCATTTTATTTTTACTTTTACTGTGTTTTTTTACTTTATATAACTTCTTTCTTTAAGCTACTACTTCTTCCCCCTAACTTTCTGTTTTCATTTCTAACTTTTCTTTTCTGCCTCCCACCCACCCCAGAACCATGGCCAATGGCACTGCCACTAACGGCTCAAAGGGCAAGGCACCTGTGCCCAAGAGCCGCCTGCCTTGTGGCAGAATGCACCCTGCAGGGGTGCAGGCCCTGCAGCTTTTTGGCGAGGCGGAGGTGGCCGCCCTTATTTAATTATCCAGCGTCACCTCCCCTTGACCTTGACAGAAGGCGGCAGGCCCGGCTCCGGGTACCCTACCCAGGAGCGTCACCGTCGATGGGCGAAGGTGCGCCGGGCAGTGTTTCGGTGCTCAGGGGTCCGGCGCACCCATAATCAGCTGGCCCACCGGTGGTCTGACATCCTGGACCGGGAGCGGGACCTGTTGGACCTCCTAGGTGTCGAGGTCGTTGGGCTTGCTGAGTTACTAATATATAGTAGTATAAGTATTGTTGTGTATAAATTTTTCATGAATAACAAAATTACTGCTGCTAACGTTGTTGGTAAATTACTTTTCAATATCTTCTGTGATTGTAGGACCCAGGTGCTCGGCGCTACTCTTACTTGTTTGCAACTTTGCGCTAGCTTGGGCTGATTAATGTAAGAGTTTATTTTAGAGAACTGAAGTTAGGTAATGCTATTGCTAGAGAAACTCTAGTCCTTCCATTGTCCTCCTGTGAAATAGTGGTGGGTGGATACTAGGTTTAGTTAGTATTAGTTCATAATTTTTTGACAGTCTGCGTGACGCCTACTCTGTCACTGAGTGCTGCTTACCCCAGTCCTCCGTAGAACCTTTTGTAGTTTGTTTAGTGAGTGGTAGGCTTAGCAAGGTCAGTCAGTAGCAGAACAAGATCAGATGCAACCAACCCACAATTTGTTGTATGCACAAATTTAAGCATGTGTCCTCCATCTCATCTATGCATTGTTGATGGCTAAAAAAACTGGAAATGCAGACTTAGTGAACAATTGGCCCATCTGGAATGGGTGGTCTAGGTCAGGTGGTACTTAGGCTTCGTTAGTATTTGGAATCAGAATGATTATGGAACACTGGAGTGTTCATAAATAAGTAGACAATCCGTGAATCCAGCAAGCAGCCCAGTAGTCGATCCATCTGATTAGATAGGTCAATTTTATTGCAATTATTGTTTCCTAAAATGTTTTTTGACTTTTTTTTAAAATGATTTATTTGTTTCACAGCACTCCTTAATGTTTGTCTCTTTCTTTATTATATCTTACATGAACATCAGCACCACCCTGGGGCAAGAAGACGGGGTCTGAGTCGGCAGGACAACAACCAGAGGACCGCTCCTCTACCGAGGCTCCTGCTGCTGGCCCCAGTAAGTCCTCCAGTGGTTAATATTAACAATTATATTTCCCACATATTTACTGCATCTTTTTTTTCCAAACTATTAATTATGGTTCCACTTTCTAATTCTATTTTTTACAACAGCTTCTTTGACCTTGACTATCTGTTTCCAAATTCTGGTTATCCCTACCTTTAAGTTCCTTCTAACTGCCTCTGCTATGACTCTCTGTACTACTACTACTATTAGTCTGTCTGTAGCTAAGCTTGCCCAGTTGGCCACTCTTTATTGAAGGTTTTCTTTGGAATAAAACTCAGATTGACTAATAGCTCTAGCCACTGTGTCCTGTCCTTTGGGTTGTCCTCTTCTGGTTTTCTTAATCTTGAGGCTTTTACAATTCCCACCAACAAAATGCCCAACCAGATATTTGACTAGTATTTTGGATAGGATAATACATACTACTACTGTTGTAGGGATTCTGCAGAGCCACATACAGAACTATATACAAGAAAATAGGATGTTGGTGATGGGAGGTTGGACCTTACTCACACCTCAGTCAGAAGAACCCACAATCCCCTGACCGACTAGCTATAGTGTCTCATTAGGTCCCGACCCCCCACATGAAGATCATAATAACACCCTTTTGCTCACTCACTTGTGTAAGTCCACCCCACCATACCAAATACCACACAGTCTATGTGTAAGCATAAGATTAAAACAGTAAACATTCACAAGTACATGATACAAGACAAAAGATCTGTGTGAATTCTGGAAGCCCCCTCACCGTAGAACGTAGAAATACTGGTTACATCATGCATCATAAGCTCTGCAAATCTCTGGTTTGTAGAAGGGAATCTTCCGCCTATTATGAGAAAAATGGTGTGCGTTAGATAGTATACTGCAATAATGCAAGCATTTCGCAGTCATGGCAAAAAGTGTAACATGTACATGTACGAACTCCATAACAAAGTGGCTTGTTTTTCGACCTCTTCACTTGTACGCAACCGTCATGTGGCCTCAAAGGCATCTACTGCACAACAAGCTGCAAGGTATAATATGCGCAAAAAGAGTAGTAGACATAATGAATCTAAAAGGGTGACATGGCTCAGGCTAACTTTCCAAAGAGTAAAGTAGGACTAGATGACCCTAAGGACTATATAACACTACTAGTGTCTGTCTACTGACTCTACTCTAGTACCTGATTTGGACTAGTGATGATGTATGTTGTATTAACTTTTTTTTCAATCTTCCTAGTGAAAACTAATAAAATAGGGGGAGGTGTACAGGCATCTAAAAATGTGTAATGTGTTTCCTAGGCATACTACCAACCACCAGTGCCGGCGGGGCCAGCG
The DNA here is from genome assembly GCF_964204655.1 of Triturus cristatus. Classification (NCBI taxonomy): domain Eukaryota; kingdom Metazoa; phylum Chordata; class Amphibia; order Caudata; family Salamandridae; genus Triturus; species Triturus cristatus. Next base: position 576,480,893 of record NC_140586.1, read on the forward strand.
GCGATGACGATGTGGCCATTTCGGAGGGGGGCGGGAGACCATGCGGCACCTGCAGGAGCTACAGGAAGGGGAGCCAGCAGCAGTGGTGGGCGGTGGTAAGTTATATTCATTACTTCTTGACATTACTACTAGATGGAAGTGTTTTCACTTCACTCACTGTACTGTGAAACTTATTAAGAGTTGTAGTGAACATTATACAACGGTTGAAGAAAACACCCTTTACTTAGCATTAGCAATGCATTAGCATTAGCAATAGCATTAGCAGCGTGAGTTGAGTAACCAATGGCCTCTTCTATCTGACTCCAACTCAGCTGTGAAGGTTTTATGGAGAAGACTAAAACTCAGATCAGATGACCTTGATGGATGTGTTGAACAAAGAGAGAAAGAAGGGTGGAAGGAGGAAGGATGGGCGATATGTAATATGACTGGCAGAAACGGATATGTTGAAAGCTTGCATAGGTGGCTTATAGGAATCAGATCAGATGCATGGGTTGTTGAAGGATGGGTGGAAGGTGAAAGAGGATGCCTGCCTGGGTGGGTGACACAGTATGGGTGGATACTAGATAGCAAGAATCAACAGCGGTGTTTGGTTCAAACTCAAAGCCAAGGCAAGCAAGGAAGGAGCGGACGCATGGGTGGTTTTTGGTGAAACCAACTAAGGTTTGTTAAGAGATATATAAAAAAGAATGATAGACATTTACTTTAATGGATGTATGCCTGGATGTACTATCATCAATAGACAGCATAGGTGGAGACTGTCACTGGAGAGTCTTACTTTGAAGAAAAGAAACTGCGCCAGAGTAGCAAAGCGGAGGGGAATATAAGTAGTATTTTCAGAATACAATTGACTCACAGTCGTTTGCAAGCACATCTTATATATATATTATCAAGCGTCTTCCTCCGACTCCGAGGACCACTCTCTACCTATGTTAATGGATTTTCAATTGTGTCAGCCAGTGTGCAAAGGGTGGCCTATCTGTTGGTTACACAATCAATGAAAACAAAGTACCCTATGCAGTAGCGGTCGGTGGTGGGAGTGCTGGCGGGCAGTGATGTGGGGAGGGGCAGGGTGGGGGGGTAGTAAACTATGTATTATGGCCAAATACAGGTAAGTAAACAGAAAAATAAATAAAACGATTTTCATTGTGCGCACTGCACCGCCAAATGCGATGCAGTGCGTGCAACAACATGTGTTTTATTCATTTATATGTATTGTTTACTTACCTGTGAATGTCCGTAATCCATAGTTTACTACCCCCACCCTGCCCCTCCCCACGTCACCGCCCGGCAGCACTCCCACCACCGACCGCTACTGACCTGATGTTGTGTTCCCATCTATAATATAAGCAATGATCATTGGATCTGATAACTAATCTGCCTTTTTGTAGTACCCAGGTCAGGATGAAAGTTAAATTGAGCAATTGCCCTCATGTAACAGAGAGAGTATGGCCAGTGCCACCCGTAATACAAAAATATGAGCTTCCCCACCTGCAGACAGTAGTAGTAAATAAAACTAACGTAAGTCTGCCTCATGTGACTCGTATCTGTTTCTCTTGGGTGCAAGCTTAGCTGACTGAGCTGGCATGCCTGCTACAACAAGGTTATGTAATTTAGCTAAACTAGAGATGAGAACAAGATGACTGGTGTGTACTGGAGTACATAGTGCTAGTATAATGCCTGAAACTCCCACAAATGTTAGAGTCCGAGGAAGTAGGAGGATAGACACTTACCACAAATGTTATGTACTGTGCTTGCTAGTAATACTGAGCCACTATGTGTTGAATGAATTTTGTGGTACTGTTTTGCTAAGAGTATTGGTTACAACAATGTTCTTTTTCTTTCTTGATATAGATCCTCCTTCCCAACCAAAACCTAGGCGAAAGGAGTTGGCAGCCAGGACTCGACGCCATAAACTGGAGGCCATTTGTGAAGAATACCGGCTGCTGGTGGCTCAGGCGGAGGAGGAGGAGGAGGCGGCTGCAGCTACAGCCTCCTCCAATGCCCCGGGCCCCAGTCATGCCCCGCCTCTAGTTTTACGGTGCCGTGGTCAGGCAGCCCCCCGCCGCCGTGCTTCAATATCAAGCACTGCTGCCCTGAACCCTGGATGTAACTGCAGGGCATTTCGCCGCCAGATGCTCTTCCGGATGGCACGCTTGTAGGAGCACCTAGAGGAGCGGGTGAAGATCCTGGTAGACAAACATTTGAAAGCCTGCCGAATTTAGGACCTTGTTGAATTGCCCCTTTTTTAATTCCTTTTGTTGGTGGGTGGGTTTTGGGTGTTGGGGTTTTTTCCTGGGCATTTGGGACTTTTGGACATTGGTTGGGGTTAGGGAGGGGGGTGGGTCAGGTCAGAGTGGGATAGTTTATTTTTGTTAGGGTAATAAATTATATATTATTTACTTAACCATACGATGTTACTGTTTTGTGGGTGGTTTACTGTTTTACGAATTTACGTCACATGGCTGGTTTCCTTGCTGCTGCAGGCCCACAGCCAGTGTTTGATTTAAAAGATCTGCCAATTTTGTAACACACAGATAAATGCGGTACCACTCACTGAGTTATTTTATTGGTCCTACTAGTACTGTCAGTCTCTCCTCCTAGTCCATTATACCTCCCACCAAACTTATCTTACCTGTGATTGATGATGATGAAGTTCGGCACAGCGATGGCTGCATGTTTGGTTTCCCAAGTGAATGGAGAAGATGCCATGGTTCTGGTGGTAGTAGTAGACACTGGCACTAGCATTTGAAAAAAAAAAGAGACAGTCACTTGCCTGAGAGAGACTGTGGGAGGAGTAGTAGAACGAAGTAAAGTACAGCATGGGTGAGCAAGCAGAAGAAGATCCTTGACCTGCCTTGAAATTCAATTAGTGTTGCTTTCACCACATCTGCCCCAGCAAGCGTGTGATCAATTGTTGGTGTACATTTAATGTAGTCACATCACACCTCAATATAAATCACACAGCCCGGGGGAAGAAGGTTAGGGATTGATGAATGGATGGGAAGGGGGGTTTGGGGAAAGGTTTGACAAAGAAAAACAGACCGTATGCATGGACACAACAAAAGTAAAACACAATCTTGGAAGACGACCATGACCCATTATCCACGAAATCTATAAAGGGAGAAAAAGGAAATGCATGCATGATGATGAAGAGAACTTGGTGGTTAATGAGTTGTACTTACAACCTACTACTACACAATTAGACAGTACAGAGCAGAAATTATTAACATGAAATTTGCCTTGCCTCTCTGCCCTCAGAGCGAACCAAATTACATGCTGTACCGGGCCTACTTTTATTTTTAAAGCTAGCAAAGAAAATGAAAAAATAGTTGTAGGGATCAATTACCAAACAAACCACAACACACAGTCGTAATGATTGAAGAGAAAAAGGAATCAAATAAATTAAAAGACGAATGATGAATGATACTAAAGTTACTGTATTATCCTGGTCCAATTGTGGAGTTGCATCATTCTCGTCATTCATCTTGGTCCTCCCTTCCATGGACACTCCGCACATCAATCTTGGGTACCACTGTCTGCCTGATGCCGATTGGTAAGGTAAGTGTGAGTTGTTTCTCCCACTATAGCACAGGGTAAAGGCCGGCCTGTGAGTGTAGATGGAAAAACAAAAGGGGTATTGAAAAATAACTGAATTAAAAAAAAAAACTCAATTACAGTGGAGTGCAAGAAGAGAAGACAAGACTCTTGAGAGAACACTTTCAGACTGAGGCGGCTTGGATACATTGTGTCTACTCTATAGCATTAAGCTACAACAACAAAAGGACAGGAGCCAGCACAGAACAGGCCCACCACGGCACAGGCCCGGCCCGGCACCCAACCTCCATTTACCTTAAATTTTGACAGAGCCAGACACAAGGCATATGCAGCAACCTAGCATTTTCCAAATCAAGTGACTAAATTAATGCGCCACTGTCACTCATACCACTACACTCTACTCCAGTCCACACCACTACACGGACATGTAGCCTAGGTCTGCTGTGGTTCTTGTTAAATTGTTGTGTTTACCTTTTATACCAGTCCATGAAACACAGTTATTCCATCAATTATCTCCGATCTAACTGACTGACTGTGTGCAAAGATAGTATGGTCATCATCATGACCGTGTGGCACGTGTTCTCCAACACCAACTCAGTCTGTAGTGACTTCGATTAAGTTTATAATATATTCCATATTACAAAATTGCAACGGATATTGGCCTGCACCTGCAGTAGTAGGAGTACAATGTGGTTATTCAACAACAAGGAAACATTGACTGTCACTTGAGTCACTTTTACTTTGTAGATAAACTGGTATAGTTCGACTTCATGCAACTTCACTCTTAGTCAGCAAGCATCCAATGCAATGCATGCCATCATTCATAATAATGATTACCTGTCTTGCTCTTCTCTTTGGCTGTCAGATCAGATGCCTAGCCTTCTGACAGTGATGAGTTTCTGCTCGGAAACAAAACGGAAGATAGCTGTAGTCAAGTTTCACTTCTTATGGAGGGACTGTTAGAGGCAACATGTATTATCCTATTCTCCATCTCCATCCAATGTCTGGCTTGCTTTAAATGTATTTAGGGAGAGTAAGGAAGATGGGGCAGGACTCTGAGGAGTGGAGTGGCCAGTTATGCACAGACGTGCAACTCCAATAGGGATATAAAAAGAGCAGACGTGTTGATGGATCGGTCGTGATTAGATTTGAATCAGAAAAACAGATACACACACAAATAAAGGAAGGAAGAACAATTTGAAAGCCTAGCTGTCAGGGAAGAGGAGCTCTTCCTCAAACTCTGGTGGTTCGGACAGAAGTGCGTCATGTAATCCACTACTTATGTCATCGAAGTCACTCTCCTCTTCCTGCTGTGATTCATGTATTTTGTACTCCGGTGGTATAAAGTGCTGATTCATTTTGATCATGGTTAACCTCTCAACGCTTTTGGGTGAGAGACTGGTCGTTTTTGCAGTAACAATGGCACCAGCAGCACTGAAAACACGCTCAGAAGAGACACTTGCAATAGGGCAAGTCACATACTTTATCGCCAGCATGCTGAGCACTGGCCATTGGCTTCTTTTCCCATACCAATACACCAATGGGCTTTGCTCCATGAAGACCTCTGTGTCATCCAGATAGGCCTGGACCATCAGGTCAATGTTCAGGGGTGCTCCGATTTGCTTAGCCTCTTTTGCCTTTGCATCAGCAATGGACGTACAAAACACTTTCCGTAGAAACCAATAACTTGGAGTTTTTTTAAATGTGGCTGATGATCCTGTTGGTGCTGTTGTTGATGTTATTGCTGGTAGTGTTGGTGACTGCTGGGAGGCAAACGCACCGCTCTCAGGTTCTGAAGTAGAACTTGACTCTGGGTGCCCTGTAGTAATTTTTCTGGCCTGGGGTGGCGGGCCTCTAATTAAGAGCCGTTTGTTTTCAAAGTCAGTGGCTTCCTCAGCTACCAAAGTTTGTACTTGGCAACATCCACTTCTGAAAAAGGAATTACTTCATTACTGCTCAGCAATAATTTGTAACATGGATCCAAAATTGAGGCAGTAATGTAATGTCGATGTGACACAATGTTATTTTGAATCATTGTATTTTCAGATAAGCAAACGGCTAAAGTGTCCGCCAGATAATATGTGTCTACTTTGTCATCCACACCTGCGTACGTTTCAGACACCTCCTTCAGCTCTTGCTCTAGCATGTACAACAATGGGATAGCTTAGCCCATAGTACAGTCCTCCCTGCTGACTTCACGTGTGAAGACCTCAACGGGAAGTAGCATCTCTGTCAGGCATTTAACGAGGTCCCATTGGGCCTTCTCAATGATCATGCCTTTCACAGTAGGATCTCCTGACCTTTTCATGACATAAGCATTGAGTGGTATGTACTGCTCATGCAGACGCTCAAGCATGTAATAAGGTGAGTTCCAACGTGTTGGCACCTCCTGGATGAGTGCTTTGACTGGCATTGTATGTTCACGTTGAATGACCCTCAGCTGCTTCCGGGCTTTAAAAGAATGGTTGAAATGTGTGCATATTCTTCTGCAGGTGGTCAGTAAGTTGTTGACTTTGCTTTCATTTTTCAGAAAGTCTTGAACAACAATGTTAATGCAGTGTGCCAAACACGGGACCCTGAAATAGCCACCATCTTTCATGGCCCTAACTACATTACTGCCATTGTCTGTGGCAACAAAACCAATGTTAAGCCCTCTTGGTTGCAGCCACTCAAAGACCTTGCTGTTAAACTGATCCAAAATGTTTGCAGAAGTATGAGATTTCTCCATAGCAAACATGGCTACACTTGCATGTTTGTGAGTGTCATTAAAAATCTCAGCAGTGTCAACAACACCTGCAGATATCTTATCTTTAACACCCAAAAAAGAGACCCAGTGTGCAGTGATGCACATGTAATCAGTTGCTTGGCAACTGGTCCCCATGTCTGTTGTCAGGTGGATACTCTGAACAGCACTCTGTTTTAAGGCTTTTCCAAGCAATTCCAGCACTTCGTGATGTAGTGCTGGAACAGCAACTCTGGCGATATACTAGCGGCTGGGAACCTTCCATTTTGGGCAGATGGTTGTCACAAATTCCAGAAAACCCACCCCTTCAACAAAAGAAAAAGGGAGAAGGTCCAGTGCTAAAATTTCAGCTAGCTTCGCATTGTACAAATGTGCTATTGGGTGGTTGCCTTCGTACTGCCCCTCCGGCCTAGTAAACATGCTAAGAATGGTAGGCTGTGTGGTATTCCTTCCTGTTATGCTCAACGTCGCACTTTTTTAAAAAGCAGTACTCCTTTGTGTCTCAGGCTGACTCTTACTCTTGTGCCACTGAGATGATGCTGAGGATGTGGGCGTTAGCACTGCAGTGCTGGAGACGGGGCTACTTTGTGTACCACTACCACAGAGAATGTATCCCTCTTCTTCTTCTTCCTGTTCCACCCTGAGCGGACCTTCTTCTACTCGTTTATCCCACCCAACAGCAATGGTTCCAGTTTTTATGCGACGAAGGTGTTCTTCCCACTGGATTGCGTGGTGATTTTTCAGATGGGTCATTTGGTCTCCGGTACCCTAGTTTGTACCAAGCTTACCATGACTAACAGAGGTATGACAAATGGAGCATTTAGCAATGTTCTCCTTCTTTTCGCTAACCGTAAAGAAGTCCCACACTGGGGAGCTTAACTTTTGTCTCCTGCTGGAGGTGCCACTTCCGATGCCGGATGAACTGGAGGGTGTGTGTTGAATTTGACTCTGTGCAGTACCACTACCTACTTCTGCTGAGGTGGTGCTTGTGCTGGATGTAGGACGCTGCCGGCCCTTTGCTAATGTAAATATGGAAGCTGGAGGTCGTGTTGGTGTTACCTGTGTTGGAGGTATGCATGCTACATCCCTCGCAGCCATTTTGGATAAGGTAAAAATGTTGGTCTCCATCTCCTCTGGGCCGGGAGTGATGTTCGTGCTGACTGGCTCATCATCATCATCATCAGCATCCTGCTCTTCTACATCAACCTCCATAAGTGTAAGGCTTTCTGGAACCTTCCTTTTCCCATGCCTGATCTTGGGACGTGTCTCCCTCTCAGACTCAGTTTGTGGCTTCCAAGTGGCATATAGATCATCAGAAGGGGGGTTTGGCGAAGAATTTGATGGACTAACCCTCCTTTTCCTTGCTGGGGATTTGGAAGACAATGGAACTTCTGAAGGAGTGGCTTCCTCTTCTTCCTCTGCATGAGGCTCAATTTCCTGAACTGCCCCTACTTCGGGAGGATCAACAACTACTGTTGCGGGCGGTGGTTGCGGCTGTTGTTGACCACTTATCTGCTGTGTTCCCTCCTGCGTTGATTGTCTACTACTTAGAGATAGCGATAAGTTTAGTTCAGGCTCAGCATCACTGCTTTCCACCATTAGGCTGGCTACCTCTTCCACACTCATCTGCTTGGGCCTGGGTTGGTGGGTTGGGCCCACTGATGCAAAGGTGCTGCCCCCAGCTTGGCCCCCGGACACCGCTGCTGCAGGCGTAATTTTTGGTGTCCCAAAAAAGGTTTTGGGCGGCACACCAGACTTAAGTGACACTTCCTTCTTCTTCTGTTCCTTCTTCTAAATGGCAACTTTCTTGGTACTGGAGGACCTGCTACATGCTTTCTTTGGGGGCATATTCTTCAGATGTCAACAGCACTCAGTTGCACAAGTTGCAGAGATGGCTGGTCAGGTCGCTCACACGTCACGCCGTGTACAGCAGTAGGACGTCGGTCTGGCACCACAATGGGCGATGATGACACACCTCCTCCTCAGTCTTTTGTGCACCTAAAAGCAAAGAAGCCAGAAGAACATCAGTCAAAAGATAGTACAATCAAACTAATATAATATATAACTTTTAAGTGTGTGGTGGGTGGTCACAATTATTACATTTTATTAAGTCAGTGAATAACAATAGTATAGCCATTTATGAGACTTTGACAACAAGGCCAGAGCTCCTGGTGTACTACTGTACTGTGTACACTCAGGAAGAATAAGAATAGCAAAGAACAAAAACATAAATGTAGTGTAGCCTGTTTGCCCTAAATAAAAATGTGTGCATCACATGGGATGGATGCAGCATCAGGGAGCAACAACAACGAACACATTCACATAAAAAGGCATTTATTTACAACACCCAAAAAGTGAAATATACCCCAGAAAAAAGTAAAACCCACATTTTGCAATTAAATCCAAAGCCATCCATGCCATACATGATGTTGAAATTCAACACACAACACAAAAACAGTTGTTTAACTTCCATGCACCCGTGATGATTGATGAGTAGTACCCCTGGGCCTGCTGGCAGACTAGGCCACAAACTTGGAGGCCTATGGAAAAAGCACAATGGCTGGTCCCACAAAATGGCCCCCACCACAAGACCAGCCCACTCACAAAAACAAAAAAAGGTCAGGAATACAAGACAGACAATGCAGGCCAATGGCAAAAGCACAATGCCTGGCTTCACAAAATGGCCGCCACCCACATGGTCAGGCCACCCACCACAATAATAACAAAAAAGTGAATACAAAGGACAGGAACAGGAAGTTGGAGTGTCTGTGGAACTTACTTCCTTCTTTTAAATTTTTTAAAAAAAAATAAAAGTGACTCCGTGCTCCAAACTACAGCAAAATGACAGCCTGAGGATTTTTTTTAGCAAAATGCAAAAAATCATCGTTTTCGAGAGGATTTATGTTGCTCGCGAGAAATTGTTTGCCAGATTGCACATTCTGCGTGTTTGGCATCGCGAACTGTACAAAAAGTCATTTTCGCGTGCGCGAACACGCATATTGAGAGCGTGAAAAAGACAAAAACTGTAAGTCCGCATTGTCGCGCTCTGCAGAGTTTCCAAAAGTACGCGAGCTGAATTCCTAGTGTTACCTACTGGCTGAAAGCCCTATTTCATTAACACACACCCAAAATCTGCAATTCCACTAGGCCTGGGCCAAAATTCCGTTCTGTTCGCGGTAAATGCAATAATTTGGCATTTTCGCGTTCCGCGGAAAGCGCGAAAATGTCAATTTCCGCATTCCGCAGCTTAGCGATAATTTGTTTCTTGCTCGCGCTGTAAAAAAATATATTCTTGCGTGCGCACGATTGCCTTACCTGGATCCCCGCGTTCGCTGACAAGTTTTCCAGACCCGGTCGCGTTCTCCACGAGATGTTGGATGTTAATAGCCATTTTGCGCTGTCTCGCGACAGTTTGCGCCCGCATTAACGTCATTTGTCGCGCGAACACGTCATGTGTCGTGCGATCACGCCTTTCTTCTCGCGATCATGCACCGCGAGAGAATGAGAAGATTGAGATCTCGAACACGTCATTCTCCACCGCGAGCCAGAGAATGAGGACGCGGGCACATCTAATCGAACGCGAAAAGGAGAAAGAGACCCCGAACACGTCATATCCAACGCGACAGGGAGCGAGAGAACGCGATCAAGTAATTTTCGACACGCAATCGACATCCGGCAGAAGTAATGTGAAGCTCGAGAATGCGAACATGTGAAATTTTCAATTTGGAGAAGAATATCAGCTCTAGCAGCATGAAACCATCTGCAAAACATGATTTTGGATGAAAAGAACTCCTCAGATTGACATTTGGCTGTCCTTTTTTGTGCAAGGAGCCCTTTTTTAAAAAGGTGGGGAGAGGGAGGAAGTGACACAGAATCTCCAACTTCCTGTTCCTGTCCAGCAGACTCCTCCCAGTGCTTTGTCCATCTCCTGCTCATTCTGCCTTTGGATTTTGAGCTGGAAAGATCACTCTTTTTGTCTGCTGCATCATTGCAATTGGATTTGAGGATTTTTTTATTTGGATATTTTACAAGTAAGTGGTTGTTGTGTCTGTTTGATTGGGGGTATCGCAGTTCTTGTAACAACAATTTATTTTTGGTAACTATCATTATTCCTTTTTTTTTAAATGTTGTGGGTAGTACTAGTCAGTAGGAGGCCCGAGCAGCATGTGCATGGCCTATGGGTGTGTGTGTGCATGATGAAGCAACTGTTCCTTTAGTGTTTTTTGAATTTATTTTATTTTCAAGCATCATTTAAGGGCATGGATGGCATTGGATTGAGTTGGGAAGTGTGTTTTGGGGGTGGCCTTTGTGATGTTGATGGGCCTGGCCATGTGGCTGGTGGCCATTTTGAAGCCTAGGCCTGCAAGCTTGCCTGGCCTTGTCTGCCAACAGGACTGCTTTTTCATCCACTAGGATCAGAGCAGGTAGCCACAGCTTTATTAATCAAGTGTTTTCTGTGTGGTCTGTTGAATTTAGACATCATTTAGGGCATGGATGACATTGGATTGAGTTGGGGAATTGTGTGTTTTGGGGGTGGCCTTTGTGATGTTGCTGGGCCTGGCCATGTGGCTGGTGGCCATTTTGAAGCCTAGGCCTGCAAGCTTGCCTGGCCTTGTCTGCCAACAGGCCTGCTTTTTCATCCACTAGGATCAGCGCAGGTAGCCACAGCTTTATTAATCAAGTGTTTTCTGTGTGGTCTGTTGAATTTAGACATCATTTAGGGCATGGATGACATTGGATTGAGTTGGGGAAGTGTGTTTTTTGTGGGTGGCCTTTGTGATGTTGTTGGGCCTGGCCATGTGGCTGGTGGCCATTTTGAAGCCTAGGCCTGCAAGCTTGCTTGGCCTTGTCTGCCAACAGGCCTGCTTTTTCATCCACTAGGATCAGAGCAGGTAGCCACAGCTTTATTAATCAAGTGTTTTCTGTGTGGTCTGTTGAATTTAGACATCATTTTGGGCATGGATGGCATTGGATTGAGTTGGGGAAGTGTGTTTTTGGGGGTGGCCTTTGTGATGTTATTGGGCCTGGCCATGTGGCTGGTGCCATTTTGAAGCCTAGGCCTGCAAGCTTGCCTGGCCTTGTCTGCCAACAGGCCTGCTTTTTCATCCACTAGGATCAGAGCAGGTAGCCACATATTTATTAATCAAGTGTTTTATGTGTGGTCTGTTGAATTTAGACAACATTTAGGGCATGGATGGCATTGGATTGAGTTGGGGAAGTGTGTTTTTTGGGGGTGGCCTTTGTGATGTTGTTGGGCCTGGCCATGTGGCTGGTGGCCATTTTGAAGCCTAGGCCTGCAAGCTTGCCTGGCCTTGTCTGCCAACAGGCCTTCTTTTTCATCCACTAGGATCAGAGCAGGTAGCCACAACTTTATTAATCAAGTGTTTTCTGTGTGGTCTGTTGAATTTAGACATCATTTAGGGCATGGATGGCATTGGATTGAGTTGGGGAAGTGTGTTTTTTGGGGGTGGCCTTAGTGATGTTGTTGGCCCTGGCCATGTGGCTGGTGGCCATTTTGAAGCCTAGGACTGCAAGCTTGCTTGGCCTTGTCTGCCAACAGGCCTGCTTTTTTCATCCACTAGGATCAGCGCAGGTAGCCACAGCTTTATTAATCAAGTGTTTTCTGTGTGGTCTGTTGAATTTAGACATCATTTAGGGCATGGATGACATTGGATTGAGTTGGGGAAGTGTGTTTTTTGTGGGTGGCCTTTGTGATGTTGTTGGGCCTGGCCATGTGGCTGGTGGCCATTTTGAAGCCTAGGCCTGCAAGCTTGCTTGGCCTTGTCTGCCAACAGGCCTGCTTTTTCATCCACTAGGATCAGAGCAGGTAGCCACAGCTTTATTAATCAAGTGTTTTCTGTGTGGTCTGTTGAATTTAGACATCATTTTGGGCATGGATGGCATTGGATTGAGTTGGGGAAGTGTGTTTTTGGGGGTGGCCTTTGTGATGTTGTTGGGTCTGGCCATGTGGTTGGTGGCCATTTTGAAGCCTAGGCCTGCAAGCTTGCCTGGCCTTGTCGGCCAACAGGCCTGCTTTTTCATCCACTAGGATCAGAGCAGGTAGCCACATATTTATTAATCAAGTGTTTTATGTGTGGTCTGTTGAATCTAGACATCATTTAGGGCATGGATGGCATTGGATTGAGTTGGGGAAGTGTGTTTTTTGGGGGAGGCCTTTGTGATGTTGTTGGGCCTGGCCATGTGGCTGGTGGCCATTTTGAAGCCTAGGCCTGCAAGCTTGCCTGGCCTTGTCTGCCAACAGGCCTGCTTTTTCATCCACTAGGATCAGAGCAGGTAGCCACAACTTTATTAATCAAGTGTTTTCTGTGTGGTCTGTTGAATTTAGACATTATTTAGGGCATGGATGGCATTGGATTGAGTTGGGGAAGTGTGTTTTTTGGGGGTGGCCTTTGTGATGTTGTTGGCCCTGGCCATGTGGCTGGTGGCCATTTTGAAGCCTAGGACTGCAAGCTTGCTTGGCCTTGTCTGCCAACAGGCCTGCTTTTTTCATCCACTAGGATCAGAGCAGGTAGCCACAGCTTTATTAATCAAGTGTTTTCTGTGTGGTCTGTTGAATTTAGACATCATTTAGGGCATGGATGGCATTGGATTGAGTTGGGGAAGTGTGTTTTTGGGGGTGGCCTTTGTGATGTTATTGGGCCTGGCCATGTGGCTGGTGCCATTTTGAAGCCTAGGCCTGCAAGCTTGCCTGGCCTTGTCTGCCAACAGGCCAGCTTTTTCATCCACTAGGATCAGAGCAGGTAGCCACAGCTTTATTAATCAAGTGTTTTCTGTGTGGTCTGTTGAATTTAGACATCATTTAGGGCATGGATGGCATTGGATTGAGTTGGGGAAGTGTGTTTTTTGGGGGTGGCCTTTGTGATGTTGTTGGGCCTGGCCATGTGGCTGGTGCCATTTTGAAGCCTAGGCCTGCAAGCTTGCCTGGCCTTGTCTGCCAACAGGCCTGCTTTTTCATCCACTAGGATCAGAGCAGGTAGCCACATATTTATTAATCAAGTGTTTTATGTGTGGTCTGTTGAATTTAGACAACATTTAGGGCATGGATGGCATTGGATTGAGTTGGGGAAGTGTGTTTTTTGGGGGTGGCCTTTGTGATGTTGTTGGGCCTGGCCATGTGGCTGGTGGCCATTTTGAAGCCTAGGCCTGCAAGCTTGCCTGGCCTTGTCTGCCAACAGGCCTGCTTTTTCATCCACTAGGATCAGAGCAGGTAGCCACAACTTTATTAATCAAGTGTTTTCTGTGTGGTCTGTTGAATTTAGACATCATTTAGGGCATGGATGGCATTGGATTGAGTTGGGGAAGTGTGTTTTTTGGGGGTGGCCTTTGTGATGTTGTTGGCCCTGGCCATGTGGCTGGTGGCCATTTTGAAGCCTAGGACTGCAAGCTTGCTTGGCCTTGTCTGCCAACAGGCCTGCTTTTTTCATCCACTAGGATCAGCGCAGGTAGCCACAGCTTTATTAATCAAGTGTTTTCTGTGTGGTCTGTTGAATTTAGACATCATTTAGGGCATGGATGACATTGGATTGAGTTGGGGAAGTGTGTTTTTTGTGGGTGGCCTTTGTGATGTTGTTGGGCCTGGCCATGTGGCTGGTGGCCATTTTGAAGCCTAGGCCTGCAAGCTTGCTTGGCCTTGTCTGCCAACAGGCCTGCTTTTTCATCCACTAGGATCAGAGCAGGTAGCCACAGCTTTATTAATCAAGTGTTTTCTGTGTGGTCTGTTGAATTTAGACATCATTTTGGGCATGGATGGCATTGGATTGAGTTGGGGAAGTGTGTTTTTGGGGGTGGCCTTTGTGATGTTGTTGGGTCTGGCCATGTGGTTGGTGGCCATTTTGAAGCCTAGGCCTGCAAGCTTGCCTGGCCTTGTCGGCCAACAGGCCTGCTTTTTCATCCACTAGGATCAGAGCAGGTAGCCACATATTTATTAATCAAGTGTTTTATGTGTGGTCTGTTGAATCTAGACATCATTTAGGGCATGGATGGCATTGGATTGAGTTGGGGAAGTGTGTTTTTTGGGGGAGGCCTTTGTGATGTTGTTGGGCCTGGCCATGTGGCTGGTGGCCATTTTGAAGCCTAGGCCTGCAAGCTTGCCTGGCCTTGTCTGCCAACAGGCCTGCTTTTTCGTCCACTAGGATCAGAGCAGGTAGCCACAACTTTATTAATCAAGTGTTTTCTGTGTGGTCTGTTGAATTTAGACATTATTTAGGGCATGGATGGCATTGGATTGAGTTGGGGAAGTGTGTTTTTTGGGGGTGGCCTTTGTGATGTTGTTGGCCCTGGCCATGTGGCTGGTGGCCATTTTGAAGCCTAGGACTGCAAGCTTGCTTGGCCTTGTCTGCCAACAGGCCTGCTTTTTTCATCCACTAGGATCAGAGCAGGTAGCCACAGCTTTATTAATCAAGTGTTTTCTGTGTGGTCTGTTGAATTTAGACATCATTTAGGGCATGGATGGCATTGGATTGAGTTGGGGAAGTGTGTTTTTTGGGGGTGGCCTTTGTGATGTTGTTGGGCCTGGCCATGTGGCTGGTGGCCATTTTGAAGCCTAGGCCTGCAAGCTTGCTTGGCCTTGTCTGCCAACAGACCTGCTTTTTCATCCACTAGGATCAGTGCAGGTAGCCACAGCTTTATCAATCAAGTGTTTTCTGTGTGGTCTGTTGAATTTAGACATGATTTAGGGCATGGATGGCATTGTATTGAGTTGGGGAAGTGTGTTTTTTGGGGTGGCCTTTGTGATGTTGTTGGGCCTGGCCATGTGGCTGGTGGCCATTTTGAAGCCTAGGCCTGCAAGCTTGCCTGGCCTTGTCTGCCAACAGGCCAGCTTTTTCATCCACTAGGATCAGAGCAGGTAGCCACAGCTTTATTAATCAAGTGTTTTCTGTGTGGTCTGTTGAATTTAGACATCATTTAGGGCATGGATGGCATTGGATTGAGTTGGGGAAGTGTGTTTTTTGGGGGCGGCCTTTGTGATGTTGTTGGGCCTGGCCATGTGGCTGGTGGCCATTTTGAAGCCTAGGCCTGCAAGCTTGCCTGGCCTTGTCTGCCAACAGGCCTGCTTTTTCATCCACTAGGATCAGAGCAGGTAGCCACAGCTTTATTAATCAAGTGTTTTCTGTGTGGTCTGTTGAATTTAGACATCATTTAGGGCATGGATGGCATTGGATTGAGTTGGGGAAGTGTGTTTTTTGGGGGTGGCCTTTGTGATGTTGTTGGGCCTGGCCATGTGGCTGGTGGCCATTTTGAAGCCTAGGCCTGCAAGCTTGCCTGGCCTTGTCTGCCAACAGGCCTGCTTTTTCATCCACTAGGATCAGAGCTGGTAGCCACAGCTTTATTAATCAAGTGTTTTCTGTGTGGTCTGTTGAATTTAGACATCATTTAGGGCATGGATGGCATTGGATTGAGTTGGGGAAGTGTGTTTTTGGGGGGTGACCTTTCTGATATTGGTTGTCTTAAAGACATGCTTTTGTTGTATGTGTCTGGTGTGTTGGTGTGCAATGCATGCACCCTGCAGACCCTTTGGGGCCTGTGAATGTTCGTATTTTCATTTTGCATTAAAAAGGCAGAGCAGTGTGCTTTAGCATGCATCCTTTACCTGGCTTTTATAGGCCTTTTGTCAGCTCCTGGTGTTTCCCAGGCCCCCTGCCTATTTGTGTTTTGTGAGTGTCCATGTGGCTGGTGGCCTTATTTAGTGTTTGGACTGGGAGTTATTATTGTCCTGCTTTTGCTGTAGGCCTGCATGGTTTTCCTATTGGCTATTTGGCTTACTGCTTCCATCCATCCACTCCCTTTGCCGGCAGCAGCTCCATGGATACCGAGATGCTCAAAATTATTTATGGCAAATAGGGTCCACCCCACTTCCATTACATTTTTATTTTGGTGGTTATTATTAACTTTCCTATCCTTCCTGAGAGTGTAGTGTGTGACTGTACACAGTAGTATAACATAGCCCTTGTTTTAAAAAAGTCATAAATGGCTAGACTATATTTTTTGTTTGCACTAGTACAGTACTAAGTAACTGAATCACAACAACAAATGCAACATTTCACTGATGTTCTTCTCCTGGCTTATTTTGTTTCAGGTGCACAGAAGACAGAGGAGGCGGTGTCATCAGCATCACCCGGCTACCCGTTGTACTGCCAGCCATACAGAAGTCCTGCTGCGCATCACGTCCACGTGTGACCAGAGCTTGTTGTGCATCTGCATCCTGCCTGACATCTGAAAAAGATGCCCCCAAAGAAAGTTACCAGGTCCAGTACCAAGAAAGTTGCCGGTGAGAAGAAGGAACAGAAAAAGGAAGTGCCATTAACCACGACTGGTGGTGTGCCGGCCAATGTTTTTTTTGGCACCAAAAAAGTTACGCCTGCAGCAGCGTTGTCCGGCAACCAAGCTGGGAGCAGCACAGCGGTCTAACCACACCAACCTAGGCCCAAGGGCTTTAGTGTCGCAGAGGTAGCCAGTCTACTAACGAGCAGCGATTTTGAAGAAATGTCATTACCGCAAAGTAGTACACAATCGCGTTCAACGCAGGCGCAAACTCAGCAGATAAGTGTGCAGATGCAACAAGAACAGCAGCAGCCGCAACAAGAACAGCAGCAGCCGCAACAAGAACAGCAGCAGCCGCAACAAGAACAGCAGCAGCCGCAACAAGAACAGCAGCGGCCGCAACAAGAACAGCAGTGGCCGCAACAAGAACAGCAGTGGCCGCAACAAGAACAGCAGTGGCCGCAACAAGAACAGCAGCGGCTGCAACAAGAACACCAGCGGCCGCAACAGCCCACCATAGTAGTTGTTGCTCCTGACGTAGGGGCATTTCAGGAAATCGAGTTTCCTGCAGACAAAGTGGAGCAAAGTCAAACCACTGTTTCAGAAGATCTATTGTCTTCCAGACCACCAGCAAGGAAAAGGAGGCTTAGACCATCATCTTCTTCTTCAAGCCCCGCTTCTGATGATCGTGATGACACTTGGGTCCCACCAGCTCGGTCTGAGAGTGATATACGCCACAAGACAATGCTTCTGAAAAGGAATGTCCCAGAAAAACTTAGAGTTATGGAGGTAGATGTAGAAGAGGGGGTGATGATGATGTTGATGAAGACGAGCCAGTCATCACGCACATTACTCCCGCCCCAAAGGGATTGGAGACCAACATTCTCACCCTATCCAGAAAGGTTGCTACTGAGCGGGATGTAGCACGGATATCACCAACGCAGCTTACACCACCCCTACCTCCAGCTGCCATATTTTCCAAGGCCCGGCAGGGACCTACATCCAGCTCAACCATCTCAGTAGGTAGTGGTAGTAAAAGTCACAGTCTAGGTGCACAGGGTCACATTTCAAGCACACCCTCCAGTTCATCTGGTATTGAAAGTGGCACATCCAGCAGTGCCAGAAAGTTCTCCTCCTCAGTTTGGGACTTTTTTTCTGTTAGCACCAAGGAGGAGAACGTTGCTATATGCTCAATTTGTCGGCAAGGTGTTCGGCGTGGTAAGCTTGGTACAAACTATGGTACCGGAGGACAAGCAAGTCATCTCAGAATACACCACACTATCATGTGGGAGAATCACCTACTTCAGTTAAAAGAAAGTAGAAAAACTCAACCCATTGAAGTTGGTCAGGAAGAATCAGGGAGCGATATTATTGCGGTGTAAGGTGAAGAAGAGGGAGGCATTTCTAGCCCTGTCCCCAGTAGTGCAGTGGTACCGGCCACATCCTCCTCAGTAACATCAGAGTGGCACCGCAGTAAGAGCCCTACTCTGAGTCAGGCTGAGACACCAAGGCGACCGAGTACCGCAATGAGACAATCTGTGTCGTTGAGCCTAAGTGGGTTAGCACAACAAAGGAAAGTAATTCAGCCTACCATTGAGAGCATGTTTAGGTTGGAGGGGCAGTTCCAACGCAACCACCCAACGGCACGTTTGTACAATGCGAAGCTGGTTAAAATGTTAGCCCTGGACCTTCTTCCTTTTTCATTTGTGGAAGGGGTGGGTTTCCTTGAATTGGTGTCTGCCATCTGCCCTAAACGGAAGGTTCCCAGCCGGTCCTATTTCGCAAGAATTGCTGTTCCGGCACTACATCATGATGTGCTGGAATTGGTTGGACAAGCTTTGCAGCAGAGTGCTGTTCACAATATCCACCTGACAACAGACATGTGGACCAGTTGCCAAGCCACAGATTACATGTGCATCACTGCACACTGGATCTCTTTTGTGGGGGTTAGAGATAAGCTATCTGCATGAGGTGCTGTTGACACAGCTGCAATTTTTGAAGGTACTCGGAAACATGCAACTGTAGCCATGTTCGCCATGGAGAAATCTCATACGGCTGAAAACATTTTACACGAGTTTCGCAGCAAGGTTTTGGAATGGTAGCGGCCAAGAGGGCTTGGTATTGGTTTTGTTGCCACAGACAATGGCAGTAATATACTTAAGGCCATGGAACTTGGTTCCTATTTCAGGGTTCCGTGTTTGGCGCACTGCATAAACATTATAGTTCAAGACTTTCTGAAAAAAGAACCCATAGTCAGCAATTTACTGGCCATCTGCCGAAGAATATGCACTCATTTCAGCCATTCTTTTAAAGCTCGGAAGCAGCTGAGGATCATCCAACGTGAACATAGGATGCCAGTCAAGGCACTCATCCAGGAGGTGGCAACACGTTGGAACTCAACGTATTACATGCTTGATCGTCTGCATGAGCATTACAGGTCACTCCATGAATATGTCTGGAACAGAAGAGGGGATGCTACTGTTAAAGGCATGAACCTTGACATGGAGCAATGGAGCCTAATTAAATGCCTGACTGAGATGCTGTGTCCTTTTGAGGTCTTCACACGTGAAGTCAGCAAGGAGGACTGTACAATGGGCCAAGCTATCCCATTATTACAAATGCTAGAGGATCAACTGAATAATGTGTCTGAATCATACAAAGGTGAGAGGACAAAAGGCAAGCCCATGACTTGGTGGAGAGCTTATCCCGGCGCTTAGCTGAAAATGTAAGGATACAAAATAACATTTTGTCACAAGAACATTACATTTGTACCACAATTCTGGATCCACGTGCAAAATTTGGACTGAAGACATTCTTTGCTTTTTCCGAGATTGATGTTGCCCGCTACAAAAGTTGTATAGCTGAAGCAGCGAGTAAGTTGGAAAACGAACAGCTGTTAATTAAAACCCCGCAAGATCAACCCACAAGGACTGAAGCAGGCCATGCAGGATCAAGTGCAACTTCGTCGGCTGAGGGCAGTGCGTTTGGATAACAAGACTCACCATCACTATCGACCACAGCAACAATAACTGGATCAGTAGGCGGAGTACAATCATTACACGATTGGTATGTAAAGTTAGGCATTAATAAGCACAGTGCTGATGCACAGAGAAAAGAGCCCAAAACCTTACCAGCAGCAACCCTGAACATTGAGCGGATGGTCCAGGCCTATCTGGACAACCCAACAGAGGTGTACATTGATCAAAACCCATTGCAGTATTGGTATAGGAAAAGGTCAGAATGGCCACAGCTCAGCAGGCTGGCGATAAGCTATCTGGCTTGCCCTGTCGCAAATGTCTCTTCTGAACGTGTTTTCAGTGCTGCTGGTTCCATTGTAACATTGAGAAGGAGCAGTCTCTCGCCCAAAAACGTGGAGAGGTTAACAATGATCAAAATGAATCAGCACTTCATACCACCGAATTACACAATACGTGAAGCAATGGAGGAAGATGAGGACAGCGGCTCAGGTGACGGAAGTATTGTGTCACATGATTACCTACTACTGGCTGAACCCCCAGAGTTTGAGGACGAGCTAAGTTCCCTGAAAATTAGGCTTGCACTTACTGTCTTCCTCCTTTTTTTCCCCCTTTCTTTGTGTGTCTGTCGTTCCGGTTACAAACTTGTGAATCACAACAAATCCATTACCACCGTCTTCTACTCTTCTAATTTAATATACAAGTTTCAGGTGTCTGCAATTTGACAGTACAGTACTCCGAATCCAGCTCCTCCGCTCCATCATACTGAATCTCCCGCCCAAATCCATTGCCCTCATGAATGATGCTTGGATGATGATAACAATAGTAGAAGAACAAATTCAAACTTTCCTACTCCTGCTAAAAGAAGTGGAGCATGAATCAGATGACTACTATAGCTCTCCTTTCAGAGCCGAGAGAGACTGCCCATTAACTGAAAATAAGATGGAACAGGTAATGATTGATGCCATGCATTGGACGCAGAGTCGCAGACTGAATGATTTTGTTGTGTTTGTTGTGCATGCTCTCTCCTGTTATTGTTGAAGGTCAATGCTGGAAACAGACTAGAGTAGACTGAGATGAAGCATACATGCCACCTCGGAAAGTGTTCTTGTGCACTACACCATAAGGTGTGCATTTGTTTTAACTTTCTTTCTCAATATCCCCTTTTGGTTTTCCATCTACAATTACAGGCCGGGCCTTGCCCTATACTTTGGAAAACATTACAATGCACACTTACCTTACCAATAAATCATTATTTTTTTTCCAGCCGGGCAGTGGCGAGTGGCGACTCGAGGCGACACACCCAAGATTGATGGACGAGAGGAGCAAGAGGAATGCCGAGATGCAAATCCAGTCCACATTTTTTACCAGGATAACACAGTAACAGTATCCACTTAAATCTTCTTTTAACTAATTTGATTAATATTTTGTATGCAATCTTTACAACAGTGTGTTCTTGGAGTTGTTGTTGTCATCATTAGGTTTGCTCTGTGTTTACGATTCGTCCCTACCAATATTTAAAATTACTATTTGCTATCTGTAAAAGTATTAAGGCTGGAACAACAGAACAAGAACTAGAAGTGTATGTAATCTGGGTCTCTCATCATCATGCATGCATTTCCGTTTTCTCCCTTAACATATGGATATGGTAGTCTTCAATGATTGTCGTTTGTTTGTCCATGCATACTGTTTTTCTATGTCAAACCTTTCCCAAAAACACCCTTCCCATCCATTCAACAAACCCTAACCCTCTTCCCCCGGGCTGTGTGTCTTATTGTCGAGGTGTGACTAAATTAAATGTACACCAACACTTAATCACACACTTGCTGGGGCGGATGTGGTGAAAGCAACAGTACTTCAATTTCAAGGCAGAACGATGATCTTCTTCTGCTTGCCCACCCATGAGTAGGATATTTCAGAGGTTATTTGATTTAACAAAGGAACATATACCTCAGCATGAATTGCCGGCATTGATTGGATTTGTTTGTTGTCATTCCTCATATACAGCACTAACTGTTAGGCTGTAGGCCTAGTCAAGTGACTCGACACAACTATAGTTTGTAACTCTGTCTAATAGGCTATCCCAACCACCATTATGTTTTTTTGTCAAATATTTGAGCATATTATTGTTGCTCGGTAAGTTCTGTACTGTACTTCATTCTACTACTCCTCTAACAGTCTCTCAAAGGCGATTGACTGTCTCCTTTTCTTTTTTTGCAAATGCTGCCACACTGCCAGTGTCTACTACTACTACTATGCTACTACCACCACCACCCCAATCATGGCATGTATGAAAAAGGAAACCATCTTCACCATGCAGCCAGTGCTGTGCCACAGTTGGACATATACATCAAGCAAGAGAGAAGTTTGGGGGAGGCAGAATTAATAATGGACATGTTGTCAATGATTTCATTTTCACACACCAGTCCAAAGAATGCATAGACTAGAGGACAGACTGAAAGTACTAGAAGGACAAGTCAATGAGTGAGGTGTGTCGCATCTATCTGTTTGTGTCTTATACAGTCAGCCAATTATTTAAATCAAACACAGGCTATGGGCGGCCATGCACTAGCAAGGAAACAGTGTGATGTAAAACAGTTACCCCCACTACAAAACATTAACAACATTGTATGTAACATAAAAAATATATTTAATTTACCCTAACAAAAATAAACTAAACCCCCAAAAGCTGACCCACCCCCTCCCTAACCCCAACCAATGTCCATAGGAGAAAAAAGACCATAACCCCCAAACAAGTTGACACCCACCCACCTAAACAAGAATTTAAAAAGGGGCAGAACAGGATGACAGGGACTAAGTGGTGGGGTGGGACTCAAGGAGGACACCTGGCCCTCTAAACGGGCGACGCGGCGTCTAAGGGCGCGGCAGTTGCAGCCACAGTGGGGGGGTGCACCGGAGATGGCACTACGGTGGTGGCGGGCAGCCGCCAGACGGTGGCGCTGTACCGCTGGAGGGCGGTGGCTGGGGCCCGGGGCACTGGAGGAGGCTTGAACAATTGCTGCCGCAGTCTCCTCCTCCTCCTCGGCTAAGACCACCAGCCGCCGGTATTCCCGCTGGATTGCCTCCAGCTTCCGGCGCCGTGCCTTGGCGGCCAACTCCTTGCGATTTTGTTTCGGAGTAGCTGTGTATCAAAAAGAAAAAAACAAGACAATTGTAAAATATACTCTTAGAAAAACAGTAAGACAAGTTAATTATTTATACACATTGTGGCATGGTAGAGTAGCACTATAAAGCACAGTAGTACATAACATTTTAAATCTCGCCCATCCTTTTTCCTTCCACCCGTCTTTCACTTTTTAGTTGAACAGTGCACCAGGTGCTCTTCTCCATAAAACTTTCAAAGCGGAGTTGAAATCAGATAGATGAGGCCATTAGTTACTCAATACTCCCGCTCCTATGCCAATTAAAGGGAATTCTAGTCTTCTATTTCACTCTTCAAACGTCTCTAACAACTCATACTTACTTACGACATCGGATAGCGGGCGGACTTTGTCCGCCCGCCATCCTCACGCTAAAAAGGGTGGAGGTCCCGTGGGGACAATTAATTAGGATGATGCGCCCGGCACAGTGGCGGGCGCATCCTGTTTTTTTTACATTCTGGTTGGCGTTGCCGAAAGCAATGCTAAAAATACATGTTGTGCTGCTTTTCCAAGCACAACATGACGGGCCCCGCACGGAGCCTGTCATGTTTTGCTTTGAAAGGCGGGGGGGGTACCATAGCATAGGTAGGTACCCTCCCTGGGGCCCCCAAGCATACTCTGCAATGTCTGCATGCCATTCCGTGGTGGACGGCAATGCCGCCACGCAAAGGCATTCCAAAATGCAGATTATATGGCTGGCGGTGTGTTCAGAGAAACACCACCGCCATATTGAACCCTTTTCCGCCTGGTCGACATGTGGGGGGTCTGAATATTTTGTACAGGGATGGCGGGAGGTTTGCCCCTGCGGTGTCGGCAGTGAATTCCAGCCGGCCCAGCGGTGGCAATACGCCCACCATCCTAATGGGGCCCTAAGTCACAACTGTACAGTATGCATATACATACAGTACACCCTTGCAGTGAGTGTACTGTCAAGTTCAACAATAGTTAAGGATTATGAATCTAACTTACCACCACCTGCCACTGGTGCTGCCACTCCCCCTACCGCTCCGTTGCTCTCTGCAGCAACTGCCGCATCCTCGCCCTCCGCGTCGCCTTCGCTGGCCCCGGCAATGGTGGTCGGTAGTGCGCCTAGCAAACATTACACATTTATTAGGCGTCCTATACACCTCCCCCCTATTGATCAGTAGCAAGGTTGAAAAATGAGTTAATACTAACATACATCACTAGTACAAATCAGGTAGTAGTAGAGTAGACACTAAGGGCCTCATGTAGGTAGCTAAATACCGGTCGGTAACGGCCGAAATTCGGTAAATATCCCGTTACCGACCGGTATTTAGTCAAGTGAGATGTAGGAGGCCAAAAACCAAATTTCGGTAAATATGAATCGGTAAATACCGATTCATGATTACCGAATTCAAAAATACCGATTCATATTTACCGAATACATATTTACCGAATCGGTAAATAAGAAGTGGTAAAAATGAGAAAAGAGATGTAGGTAAATTCGGTAATTAAGAAATCCATGAAATTCGGTAATTAAGAGTCGGTAATTAACACAGATTGAAAGCAGGTGGTAAGCATCAACAGTGCATATAAGCAATCCCAAAATGCAACAGCATGGACAACATGGCCGCTCTGTATGTCATTGCAAGGCGCCTACGTCTACAGGCAGCAGGACTGAGGATTTAGAGACGGGAGGAACGCATTTACAGACAGCGCATCACACTCTTCCAACTGACTGAGGATGAGATACATGAAAGGTACAGGCTACACCCCCAAACCATCATGGACCTGATAAGGGACCTGCACCCACTCCTGGACCAGCCAACAAAAAGGGCGCATGCCATACCACCACATGTGCAGGTGCTCTGCAGCCTACATCTACTCGCATCTGGAAGTTACCAGGGGGTGATAGCTGCGGTGGGTGGTGTATCCCAGAGTTGCCTATCCCGTTTCTTCAGGAAGTTCCTGGATGCCATGATGCAGAGAATGCACCACTACATCAGCTTCCCAATCACACAGGCTGAACTTCAGAAAACCAAAACAGACTTTTATCACATGGCACAGTTCCCCCATGTCATAGGCTGTATTGATGGCACACACATTCCAATCTGCCCACCAGCTGCCACTGAGCACATCTACAGGAACAGAAAGTCCACCCACTCCATAAATGTGCAGGTAATCTGCGATGCAGGGAACATAATCACTGATATCGTAGCTAAGTTTCCTGGGAGCACCCACGACTCCTTCATCTTCCAGAACAGTGGGATCTACACACGACTGCTTGCCGGAGAATTTGGAGAAGGATACCTGCTAGGTAAGTAACAGTGACGCTCCATTCTACTAAGTGCAAATCATCGTGTATTGAGGCATGTGATTGATGGTACTCTCATACTCACCTAGGCGACAGTGCATATGCCGTGCGGTCATTCATCCTCACTCCCTACCTACACCCATCAACCCAGAGTGAGAGACGATATAACGTGGCACACAAATCTACACGCAACGTGGTGGAGCGCACGTTTGGACTATTGAAAAGCAGGTTCCGCTGCCTCCACAAGAGCGGAGGCGCACGCCAGTACACACCCATCATCTGTTGCAAGATCATTGCCACTTGTGCAATGCTGCACAACCTTGCCACGAAGAGAGGTACAGAGGTGGAACTAACAGATTTTGAGGACAATGAGGATGATTCAGGTCAGCCAGAGGCCAACGCTGCTGGAGTGCCAACAGCAACAGATGGGAGAGAGAGACGGGCAGAGATCACATGCAACTATTTCTGAGTAAGTAAGGGGACACAGCCAGTTGTTGTATGTCATGACGTAGTTTTATAATGCGGCACTACACCACAACACCAAGAATATGCCATTCTGGCAACATTGCGTAATTACAAGTAGTAAGTCCAGGGTTACGTCACCCAATTGTCTTTGGCTATGCGGTGCTGCATTAATGTTTGCGGCCATGCGCTACAGTGTGGGATGGCACGGATTGAGCCTCCTCACTAGTGCCAGCCCCATGCCGCCTGCTGCTCCTGCGTGTATCTGGGACCGGGGGTGTTATGCTGCTCCTGCTGCTGGTGTCGATGCTTTCCGCAGCATCCCCTGCACCAGTTGTGGCCGCCTGACTTGTCAATAGCACCTCCAGTGCACTGGTGACCTGCACCATCCCCCTAGACACGTCGCTGCTGCAGTGTGTCAGGCCCTCCTGCATAGACACAGAGCGCCGGCAGAGTGGTGAAGTGGCAGTTGCCAGCCGGTTGAGTGCCCTGGTATGACTGTCTCTCCTCTGCCGTTCCCTGCGCCGTGCAGCTGTGTCTGCGTCATACTTGCTGCACAACAGCTTGATGGACTGGGACATGTCCCACATGCCCGCTGCCATGTCACTCATCCCCACCGCCATTGCGCTAATGTTCCTGTCCATGTTGACAAAAGTGGTTTTCAGTCCCCGCATATGCCGCTGAACTGACATAACTGCCTTTGTTTGTAGGCGCTGTTGCTTCAACATGTTGCCCTCGAGCCCCGAGAAGACCCCATGGCTGTCAACGTCTGCTGGTGGACTCTGCACCCGCGACCTGTGGTGCCGTCTTGCACCCGTGTGTTCTCCCTGTGAGGTGGAGGGCACAGTGGCATGGCTCCCATCCTGGGGCATAGTGTTTGGCTCCGGGCCCCTGCTGTCGTCAGATGAGGTCTCTAACGCTCGCAACCTGGCAGCAGCACGCCTCCTCGGCCTCACAAATGCAGGCGGTGATGTGGCCGGTGACTCAAGCATGAGTGGTGATGCTGGCTGTGGTAGAGGTGATGCTGGCTGTGGTAGTGGTGATGCGGGCTGTGGTGGTGGTGATGCTGGCTGTGGTAGTGGTGATGCTGGCTGTGGCAATGATCCCTGGGCAGAACTTGTGCTGGCCAGAGCTGACCTGTCTTGCCGGTGTGCCCTCTCTCCTGTAGCATGTGCAGTCCTGCGCGATGTTACATCTGTGGACAGAAATGCAACATCAGCTCAGTGTACCTGAAGGCCTGCATTGCAAGCATCACAATAAATTTATGTAACACTCTCACATTGTCCTCTGCCTGCTTTTGGCTAATGTGTGTACCATGCATTGTTGTTCTGTGCTATTCAGTTCATGGTTGGGGTTTCCCTGACTACATCTCCCATAATGCATTGTCTGTCTGCACTAACACATGGACTGGAGTGGGATACTCATTTCACAATGGGGGATGTGGGATAGGGGTAGGGGGGGCTACATTGCTGTGCATTCATCTTACCTTGTTGGGTGGCGGCTCTGGCAGAGCTGTCGGCATCCCCAAGCCCCACGACGCTCTCGTGCTCTATTGTGGCCTCCACCAGCTCCTCCAGTTCGGTGAGGGCAGGTGCCCTGTTAATTCCACCTCCTGTCCGGCTGGCCTCCTTCTGTAGTTCCCCCATCTTCCTCTTTGTGACGATCCTCAGGTCGTACCAGCGCTTTTTAAGTACCTCAATGTCCCTGGGGGTCACTCCAACAGCATTGACCTGCGCCTGGATTCCCAGCTATATATTGCGCTTCTCTGACTCTGGCACTTGCAGGGACTGCCTCCCAAACAGCTTCTGGTGCTGCTTCACCACCTCCTCCACTAGCACCTGGAGTTCCCTGGGGCTGAATTTCTGCTTCCTCCTCCTTTCCCCTCCATCTCTCTGTGTCCTCTGGCTGGACATTGTGATTTTGAGCTGCACAATCAGGCACTGGCTCCCTGCTTCTCCTCTGCACTCCCAGCCTCTCCAGGGTCTGTTGATTGTGTGCACCTGCCTGGGTGTGGCCACTTCCTGGTTGGGTGGGGTGTGGTTGCACAGGATTGGCTGTTTCATCCAGTCATGTGTTTTCGTTTTTCCGATTCGGTAAATACTGATTCGGTATTTACCGATTCGGTAAATACCACCTCGGTATTTACCGATTCGGAAAATTCCGATTCTTGACTACCGAATGTTACCGATTCGGTAATCATTACCGAATTATTACCTACATATAACTTACCGATTCATAAATACCGATTCGGTAAAGTTCGGTATTTAAGAATCAGTAAATTATATTTACCTACATGAGGCCCTAATAGTTATATATGATCATTGTAGCCTTTGCTTAATTAGCCCTAGCCATGCTACCATTTTACCTTGTGTCTTTTATTTTTGCACATGTGACGTTACCTTGCAGCTTCTTGTATAAGACACCTTTGAGCCCACATGACCTGCCTCACACTGCTACTGTCTAGTCTACACGCTGCGTACAAGCGGTCAACAAAAACATTAACAAGTCACTTTTTTAGGAAGCACTGGTGTACTGTTACTGTTAGTCCATATTGCTTATCCATAAATGCTACACTTTTTGGCACTGCTGAGAAATTCTTGCAAGTTGTAATATACTAACACACACCATTTCATTTTTCGCATTACAGACGGAAGATTCCCTTCTACGAACCAGAGTTTCTGAATGATGCAACAACTACCAGTACTAGGTTCTTCTAAGGTGAGGGGTCCCTTCACTCACATCTTCATTTATACATTTATATAAACTAAATTCCTAGGGGATGGTGGTGCTGCCTTCCACCACTGTTCAGTTATCATGATTTAATTCCCAACTGTATAAGTGTAACAATGTATATTGTTTTAATGTTATTGATTTTCCGGTTGGTGCTGCATTTTATAATAAAACAGTGTACAGAGCTTCTCAATTTGAAATAAACATTTTGAACTTACATAGACTTGGTGGTATTTGGTGTGGACTAACTTACACAAGTGAGCAAATTAAAGTAAGGGTGTGCATGTGCATTGCTTCCACGACTGAGAGGTTGGGTGTGTTATGTTCTGGGTTGTCTACTTGTTGGGTATCTTGGGGGAGGGTTCCGAGACCTAATAGTTATGACAAGACAGTACTATAGTCAAGCAGTGGAATTGTGGTGGGTGCGGAATTTCTGATTGAGGTGTGCGAGGAAGGTCCAACCTACCATCACCAACATCCTATTTTCTGGTGCAAATCTCTGTGTATGTGCAAGATCCCTACAACAGTAGTAGTATGTCCTATAGGCTATCATATCAAAATAGTAATAAATCTGGTAGGGCTGTTGTTGCTGTGAAGTTTCAAAGCCTCAAGATTAACAAAGACTCAAGATCAATAAGAGTAAAAGTAGTACAAGACGACGACCCAAAGGATTGGACTCAATGGATCGAGCTACTGGTGAATATGAGTTTTATATTACAACCTTTCACATAAAGAGTGGCACTGGCCAACTGGGCAAGACTAGCTACTACAGTACAGACAGACTGATAGTATGTAGTAGTAGTAGTACTGAGAGTCATCATAGCGGAGGCAGGGATAAGATTTTTGAAACCGTACATATCGAAGGATAATTGGTGGTAAAAAAATAGCATTTGGAAACAAACAATAGTTCGTGAAAAATATGGGGCAGTAAAAGTTATGGAATAAGAAATATTATTAAAAACAAGAAGACTTACTGGGGCCAGCAGAGGAGCCCTGATTGGTGTCCTCCTGGTGGTGTTCTGACTGTCCCGCTGACTGCCCACTCCCTGTCTGTCTGCCCCTGGGTGCTGATGAACAGGAAAGATATAAGAAAGAGACAAACATTGATGGATGGTGTCAAACAAATACAATATTTTTCAACAACGGTCAAAAAACCCTTATGTAAACAACAATTGCAATAACTAAATTGACCGATCTCATCTGGTCAACAAGTAATATCGGGGGATTCGCAGTTCGACTACTTAAGTTACTATTTATCAACAGTAATCCAGTCTTCCATTCTGATTGCAGAATACTAAGTTACAACTAAGCCTAAGTACGACGTACCACCCAACCTAGCCCACCTATTCCAGGCATGCCAATTGTACATTAAGTATGCATTTCCACTGAATTCCTCAACAATGCATATGGTCAAATCATGGAGGACACATGACTACATTTTTTGTATACACCAAATTTTGGTTTGATTGATTGATGCTGATCTGCTAGTGCTAAGCCTACCACCACTCATTGAACAAACTAGAAAAGGTTCTAATAAAGACTGCCGTACTAGCAGCACGTCACGTAACTGAGTGAGGGGGCATCACGCATACCACTAACAAATTAGAAGCTCATACAAAGTACCTAAACCTAAGTATCAATCCGCCCCTATCTATTAGTGACAGGACAAAGTAAGGAGTGTACTAGAGTCACTGTAGCATTACGTAACTTAATTTCTCTAAAATAAACTCGTAAAGAATCACGCTAAGCAAGCGCAAACGCAAAGCTGCAAACAAGTAAGATTAGTAGTAGCGCAGAAGAGCACCTGTGTCATAATCACAGAAGACTTTTAAACGTTATTAACCTGGAATGTATTGTAAGCAGCAACATTCTAGCTGGTTGGAAGGAAAAAAAGATATTCGCAATATATAACACAGAGCAGAAGAACAGACACAAAGTTGTAATAATTAAATAGGTACTCACCAAGCCCCGGGACCTCCACTCCTAGCAGGTCCAACAGGTCCTGCTCACGGTCCAGGATGTCGGACCACCGGTGCGTCAGCTGCGCCTGGGTGCGCCGGACCCCAGAGAAGCGCGACACTGCCCGGCGCACCTTCCCCCACCGCTGCCGACGCTCCCGGAGGCCGTACCCGGACCCAGGCCTGCCACCTGCTGCCAGGGTTGAGGGAAGGTGGCGCTGCACAAAGAAAATTAGTGCAGCCAACTCCATCTCCCCAAATAAGGCCCGTGCCTGCACCTGCGCCGCCTTCCGCAAGGAAGGCGGTCGCGGCTCTGGCTGCGACGGCGAACAGCCCTACCCTTAGACATGGTTCTGGGGACGGGGCAGGAAAGAAAAGGTAAAAAAAATAAAGGAGTAAAGGAAATAAATAGCAGGCAATAGAAAGAGAGAAAAAGTAGCTAAAAAACAAAAAAAAGTAGACAAAAACCCAAAATATAGAAGCAGGAAAATAGTTAGAGAAATAATAAGTAAGAAAGATCAAAAAAAGTGGCTATAAACAAAGGATTGAAAAGATTAAAAGCGGTCACGAACAGGAAATAACTACCGCGAACGGGCGCAAACATGCATTACGTGACCTGGAACAGGAAGTAAGCATCGCGAGAGGGCGGGACAAATGAAAACAAGCTGGCCGCGCCTGTGAGCAACCGCATGGGTAAGTTGGCGACCCGCGATCACGCAAAAAATACCGCAAACAGGCGGGAAAAAAGCTTCCGCGTCTTCGCGATATTTCTGGCGTGTTTGCGGAGATTTTCAGCATTTTCGTGATAATTTGCGAAAGTTAATTTCGCAAATTCCGCCCACCCCTAAATTCCACCCCAAAAACCATCTTTTGCAATTCAATCCAAAACCATCCATGCCATACATGATGTTGAAATTCAACACACAACACATAAACAGTTGTTTAACTTCCATACACCCGTGATGATTGATGAGTAGTACCCCTTGGCCTACTGGCAGACTAGGCCACAAGCTTGGAGGCCTATGGAAAAAGCACAGTGGCTGGTCCCACAAAATGGTCACCACCACATGGCCAGGCTACTCACAAAAACAAGAAAAGGTCAGGAATACAAGACAGACAATGCAGGCCTATGGCAAAAGCACAATGCCTGGCATCACAAAATGGCCGCCACCCACATGGTCAGGCCACCCACCACAATAATAACAAAAAAGTGAATAAAAAGGACAGGAACAGGAAGTTGGGGTCTCTGTGGAACTTATTTCCTCTTTTATAACATAAAAAAAAATGAAAGTGACTCCGTGCTCCAAACTACAGCAAAATGACAACCTGAGGATTTTTTTTATCAAAATGCACAAAATCATCGTTTTTTAGAAGGTTTTATGTTGCTCGCGAGATATTGTTTGCTAGATTGCAAATTCTGCGTGTTCGGCATCGCGTACTATACAAAAAGTCGTTATCGCGTGTGCGAACACGCATATTGAGAGCGCGAAAAAGACAAGAAAACTGTAAGTCTGCGTTGTCGCGCTGTGCAGAGTTGCCAAAAGTACACAAGCTGAATTCCTAGGGTTACCTACTGGCTGAAAAGCCCTATTTCATTAACACACACCCAAAAAATGAAATTCCACTTCAAAAACCACATTTTGCAATTCAATCCAATGCCATCCAAGGTGTTAAAATTCAACAGACAACACAAACAGTTTTTATGCACCTATGATTTGATGATGACTACCTCTGGGCCTACTGGCAGACTAGGCTACAAGCTTGGAACAGAATGGCAAAAGCAAGCACACTGCCTGGATGGCTCCACAAAATGGCCGCTAGACCCCCACAACAACAAGAAATGGAAGACCGACAATGTAAGCCTATGCCAAAAGCACACTGCCTGTCTTCACAAAACGGCCGTCACACACATGGCCAGGACACATCAACAACACGTATAAGCCAAGGGGAACAAAGAAAAGACATGAAGGCCTATATGGAAAAAGAAGCACACCACTAAACTACCACCACAAAATTGCCACAAGCCACATGGGCACTCACAGTCATAACAGGCCATGCAAAACAATGAACTGAAGCAGGCCTATATATGACCAGACAAAGGAGGCCTGCTAAACAACACAGCTTTAATTCAAAAATGAAAATCAACAGGGCTACGAAAGGATTGGAAAGAAGTTACACATAACGCCAACACACACATCCAACAAAGGTATTTAACACACACACCCAAACAGTGAAATACACCACAACCACATTTAGCAATTCAATCCTATGCCATCCATGCCCTACATGATGTTTAAATTCAACAGACACCACAGAAACATGGACCCATGGATTCCCTAATGGCTGAAATTGCAAATAAAAACAACTAGGCCACTATTGAAAGTACAGGCCACCCACAACAATTATTTTTAAAAAACAATGAAAAACCCAGAAAAATGTAGGTAAACAAGCCCCAATGAAACAAACGTACACCAATTCTCCAACTTACTTGTAAAATTAAATCTCAAATCAAAAAGTCCTCCAATAAATCCAATCCAATGATATGATGCAGCAGACAGACACAAAAAGTGATCCTTCCAGCTCCAAATACAAATGAAAGTGAACAGCACATGGACAAAGCACTGGGAGGAGCCTGCTGGACAGGAACAGGAAGTTGGAGACTCAGGGGCACTTCCTTCCTCTTGAAAAAAAGTGTAAAAAAATAAAAGGTCTCCTTGCACAAAAGACTACCGCCAAATCACAATATGAGGAGTTTTTCTGAGCAAAATGATCATTTTCTAGAAGGTTTTATGATGCTCGAGAGATATTCTTCGCCAGATTGTAGTTTTTGCATGTTCGGGATCGCGATCTTACCAAGACAGCCGCCGGAAGTCAGCTCCCGCGTCCGAATGACGTGTGCGCGTTCGCACACTCTCGCGGGATCGGGCGGCCATATTACAAATCTCGAGGCGCACGCGAACGGAAAGAAAATCGAGTTGGTGAATGCAGAATCAGGGTAAGACGTTACCGCGCACGCTAGAACACATATTGAGCGCGCGAGGAAGCAAAATAACTACGCTACGCTGTAGATTGCGTAGCAATTGGCAACTTCGCGCTCTATGCAAATCGCGAAGATACCGAAACTTCGCAAATTCCGCCAGCGGAGCGTAGTTCACCGCCCAGGCTTAAACACAACTCCATTGAACTCCATCTTCTACATAGGAAATGGCCCCTTCTCTTGCACATTTTGTCACCCCTATCTTATCCACCTTCTCCCATTCCAAAGGCAAACGGGACAAGCAGTCAGTCTTAACATTTCACCAACCTGAAATTAACTCAATTTGGAAGTTGTACTCTTGCAATCTGGAGGCTAGGCGAGCTAGTCTGGCTAATCCTTTTCCAGTACCACCTGGTGACAAAATTTTTAGTAGGGACTTGTGGTCGGTGTGGAGAAGAATCTTTTGTCCCCACACATATGTTCTAAAATATTCTACTCCCCAGGCGGCAGCTAACGTTTTCTTTTCTATCACATAGTAGTGACGTTCAGTGGTTGTCAAGGTGCGCGAAGCAAAGGCTACAGTCTTTTCAAAAGTACCATCATACTGTGACAGGACAGCACCAATACCAGTGTTGCTTGCATCAACTGTGACAAATGTTTTTGCATTAACATCAAATGGCACTAGAATGCCTGCATCACAAATTTCAAATTTGATGTTTTCAAAACAGGTAGGTTGGTCTGCTCCCCAAGCAAAGTTTACACCCTTTCTCATAAGTACTTTCAAAGGTTCTGTTTTGCTCGCATAATTTCTGACAAACTTGAAATAATATTCAATTAACCCAAGAAAGGAGCGCAATTGGTCTTTGTTACAGGGAGTGGGAGTCAACCTTATGGAAGCAAGCAAATCCCTTCCGTGACACGGAAAGCACATTTTTCTTTGCGTAGTGTTAAACCAGACTCTAGAAGTCTTGCAAGGGCTTCTTTTAACACCAAGTTGTGACTTTTCTCGCTATCACCAAAAACTAGGATATCATCCTGGAAGTAGATGATATTCTTTATGCCTCTAAACACTTCTGACACCATCCTCTGAAAAACACTAGTGGCAGAGGACAGGCCAAAAGGCAGCCTGGTGAATTGGAAGATGCCTTCTATGGTGATGAAAGCTGTCAAGTGTTTAGAGGAGTCATGTAACCATATTTGATGATAGGCGTGACGAAGGTCCAACTTTGAAAAACATTTGGCACCTTGTAGCAACAGGATAAGCTCATTAATGTTGGGCAGAGGAAAGGTGTCAGGAATGATATTCTGGTTCAAACTTCTCAGGTCAACACAGAAACGCAAATTACCATCTGCCTTCTCTGTGATGACCACAGGAGAAACCCATGGAGAGCACTCAACGGGTTCAATAATACCATTGGATAACATTTCATCTAACATTTTTTTGACTTCACCTCTCACTATAATGGGAACTTTTCTGAGCTTATGTTGGACGGGTATGGCTCCAGACTTAAGTTTTATTTCATGAACATAGCCTTCAAGGTTAGCTAGTTGATCTCTGAACACTTCCTTGGCACCCTCCAAGATGTCCTCAACAGTGAGATCATCCATCACCATAACTTGCTCTACACCATGGGGGTCAATTTTAATATGTAGGTCATACTGATGGTACCAACCTAATATAGGGGGCCCGGATTCAGCAACGTAAACTTTGCCCTTAATAGACCTATTTTTGAAGCAAATATCTGTAAAAATATAACCCAGAATGTCTATCTGCTCTCCTTGGTAGCCGCCTGGGTTTATATCTTTGGGTAACAAACTTACATTGGGCCATTCTCGTTTAAATATCCACTTGGGTACGATGGTGTACAACGGCCCCGAATCTACCATGAGATCAACTTTTTTGTTGGCAATGACAAACTCAGCCTTGGGTCTGAGTCTTCTCTTATTATCTAAAACTGAAGTGTTAGTAGTAAGGACTCTTCATTGTCACTCATCTCAATTTGGGACGGTTCAACGCAAAGGATTCTCTCAGGCCTAGATAAACATTCACTATAGTGTGACTCTTCAGGCAACATGGCCACCTTTCCTTTGTTGGCATCACGACACATTTTAGCAAAATGACCTCTGCGGCCACACTTTCTGCACTCTTTGCCCATGGCCCAGCAGTTTTTCGAATCGGCTGTGTGATAAGTGCTACCACACTTGCCACACATCCTACTGCCAAACTTGCTGGGATATAGCCTGCTGCCAGAAATGTTTTTGCTTCCTTTGCCACTAAATCTGGTGGATGCAGCCACTTCCCCTTCACCTCCTTCCACAACAGATGTTTCTCCTTCACCATTACTATTCAATTTAGAGTCTCTGCGATCCATCTCCTTCATACAAAATTCTGATTCTTCTACTATCTTGGCTATATCAATGGCATCTTTTAGGGTGGGGTTCTTGGTGGCCCACAACCGTTCCTGAGTCTTTCTGCTTCTGCATTGATCAAGTATGATCTCCTCAGCCATGGGGCCAAATTTGCATTTGAGGGAGAGTTCAAGCAGTCTTGTTATAAAGTCATCAATAGATTATCCAACTCTTTGTGGCTGAGTATAGAATTTGTGTCTCATCATGACCACGTTTGTTTCCTGTGCAAACCTTTTCTCTAACCTTTTACGTGCTTCTTGGTAGACGTCTTCAATAGGTTGGCCCCTTTCGTCAGTGATACATGGGAGGTATTTGAAAATGTGTTGCCCTTCTTTACCCAGACTGGTGAGTAAGAGCACTGTTTTCCTGCTTTAGCTAAAATCCTGAGCATCCAACGCCTCTAGGTAATTGTCAAACATGTCGATCCACTCATCCCACTTGATGCCAGGATTACCAGGTTGAGAAAGAAAATGTGGGGGAGAAGAGACTGCTGTTATGTCCAAAGCTGTGACATCCATGTTGTAAAACAGGATGTGGAAAGAAAATAAGTGCAAAATACGAAGGGGTGCACTCTCTGGCAGGACGGAAAGAAAAAAAATAATAGTAATGTACTGCTTATGGGCTAGCAGGAGAAGATAGTGTAGAAAATCACTTTGAAGCTGCTCTCACAGGCAGAAGAATGTGTCAACATACACCCAGCGTGGCTTGAGGTGAAACAATAATGAAGCCAGCCCAGCGAACATGTAATGGGCATCCGTGACTTTAAAAAATATGGCTCCACCGAAGTGAGCGCGTCAATGGCAACTGCTCTGCAGGTCGATTACAAGGGAATACCTCTGAGCACATCCGTTTCACGTATGATTTGAGGTGAAACAAAAATGAAGACAGCCCAGGGAACAGGCAATGGGCGTCTGTGTCTTTAAGAAATGTGGCTACACACAAGTGAGCGCGTCAACGGCAGCAGCTCTTCAGGTCGATAACGAGGGAAATCCTCTGAGCGCCTCACCTTCACACGACAAGCAGCCATGCAGTGTGTCAGCTGTTGTCTGAAGGCTCACCGGGTCCCGACACTGGAAGCGCCAATTGCCAGCACCAAACCGTAGCAGCACCACCTCATGCTCCGTGCCTTCAGGCACCCACAGTAGTGTCACATATCTGGAGAAGTGTGGCTCAATGATTAGAGCGGCAGACTCTGATGCAAAGGTCTAGCCCGGGACCAGGGTTCAATTCCCCGCCTCGGTGGGTCTTGGGCTAAAAAATTCCACGGACCTGATAATTCTTGCCTCGGTGCCATTCCAATCATGGAGACCAATAGCTTGCTTAATCTCCACAACGGCCCCCACAATGCTAAGGATGCCTGGCCTCCACCTTGGGGGTGCCCAGGAGTGGACGCCTCACAGGGAAAGCCAGGATGGGTTCCACAGCGGTATTCGTACAAGCGCCTTGAGACCCTTGCGGGTGAGTAGTGCGCTATACAATTATCAATTTACATTTACATTTACGTAGGGGGTCACACGACCAATCTTCACACCCCTCAACCAGCCACATCCGCAACGATTCCCCAAATTCAGCTGCGTGGAACTGCGCTCTCTTTCATGAGGTGGCAACAAAAGCGGCGCGTAGGGAACATTTTCATCCGTTCTTACCCCTAATTTGTTCGCCTCATCTGCAGACAGCACACGTCACAACTCCGCTGGTAATGCGGAGCGTTGGGGGTCACTTCTGACACACTTCTACTCCTCAGCATAGCCGCTCTGACCACAGGTCCACTAAAATTACGCCACAGCACACGTAGATTCTCTGCTGCTGACTATGTGTGCTGTGCTGGCTGAAGATCGTCGCCAATAAAATGTTGTGAATATATACGGAAACATGCAGGCAGAAGAAGATTCATAAGGTTTATTCACCACAGCACATAATTGCAGGGTCCCGCACGGCTCAGCCAGCAGTAACAGACATAACCGCAGAATTCACGAGGAACACCACGTAACAATAGAACGATGTGACGTCTACAGAGGCGCGTGGCCCCACTACAGAGAAAATCATAACACATTGTTCAATTAACACATGCCTCCAAGACAGACGTGGTCAACTGTGTAGTTAATCAGAGGCTGAATAAAATAGATAATATATAAACTCTAAAAACTATAGTTCCATTTAAGACGTTAAAATTTTGTTTTCACATTTGAGAGATGTATTCATAAATCCATAGTACTCCCAATAATAAAGTCTGTCATTACCAAATTTTGAAAGCTTAAAATTAATAAAAATATTTTGGTTAGTCATACAGTTAATAGTAGACTTAGAAGAGAAAATGATACACATGTGGCCAAACTCATTTCTCAAACAAATCTCAATCACATCAGAAAAAGACCCACACGGGCAATCAGTTTATAACATACTAGGGGGCAGATTTTCAAAACTTTTGAGGTGGTTTATCGTCACAAAAGGGATGCTAACCAGCACAATTACTTTTGTTGCTATTTTCATTCCAGCACACTCTTTAAGTAGTGCAAAGCAGCTACTTTGCACCGAGGAGGCGTTACATGGGTGGTGCATGGGCATTCCCATGCAACCACCCCTGCCTTTTGACGCAAAACCATATTTACAAATATTGATCGTTTGGAGGCTCTCACAGAATAAACATTACATATTCTCATCTTGTCACATCTTCTAAATTAAATAACTTATACAGGTGATGTAGACACCAGAATTTGCACTTGAGGTGCCAGGCACCAATAAGGACCCTACAAAACAACTCCTCATAATGGCTGGTATAAATGTCGGCTTGAATCCTTCTCATGTGTTGAAATTCCAAATTGCTCTAATATACACGTTTGTTTCTTATCACAGGAATTTAAGTTCTTGGTCAGAGTTATTTTGATATGGAATATATCATTACATTTGCAGAGCTGATTGTTAAATATGTGTGATGATTTAAATGCGAGGCACAGAAGCATTATGCATTTTAAGATGTCATGTTCTACTGCAAATAATGTAGTTTACATGTCAAGTTTTCCTTTTGGATACTATAGAGTGTAACAATGGTGGTAATTCTCTCATCTTCGATTTATTTATTCATTAATGCTTGTGATGGGCCGATCAAGGAGGGAGACACATTCGCACTAAACTGTCAGCAAACACAATGTTCAAAAAATGATTTTAGGGATCAAGACCTTTCTAACGTCCTTTTTGAGTGATCGTGAACGCAAACAAACAGCTAATACATAAGAACAGATATATTGATATTAGAATAGACCCTTTCTGTCTTAAACTTTCACAGTCTATCACTTTCTCCTACTAATTCCCCATGAAATTCATTTTTAAACGTTAATTCCTATACAATTGTTTTCAACCAGTTTCATGTCAAAACTCTATTCTTGAACTCACTAGAAGTCTTATACTTAAAAAAAGCATAAGTAA
Organism: Triturus cristatus; assembly: GCF_964204655.1. NCBI lineage: Eukaryota > Metazoa > Chordata > Amphibia > Caudata > Salamandridae > Triturus > Triturus cristatus. The sequence continues at coordinate 576,519,842 of NC_140586.1, forward strand.
TCTGGGGGTTACAGCTTAAATATGCAACGCTGAAGGTACACGATCTTTGCTTTGGATTTAAGAGAATGGGACAGATCCCTTTACATGTCCTACAAGTATCATTCCAATACCACTGACTCTATTAAATATAATATCTTATTTTAATTACACGAATCCCAGGAAACAGTTCCCACTGTTTTATTGATGGCCATTGTGTCTGTTGTGTTATTGGCTCGGCGCTGTAATGTCATCAAGCCATTCAGTAAACACAACCTCTTCCCAGCAAGAGCCCCTGCTCTGACCATATCAGGTGATCAATTACCCCGTGAAAGGGTATTGCATTGCAGACTACTGATCCAACAGTGTGACAGCCTCCAAGGAGAAAGGGCTGCTTTTTGCGGAAAAAGTGTTAAAGGTGGGTGATGTTCTATGAATCCCTGCTCTGTATTCGTTAACTGGCACCCATTCCATTTCCTTCCTCTGACAAAGCAGGAGAGAGCACGTCTGCATGAGTCAAAGTAATTGTAACAGGAGATGAAATGCAGTTATTTGCATATGTTTGATGGAACTGTGTTAGATGAGCACGGCTTGTAGATCGTTAAATCATTTTTTAAAAATAAAATTGGAGTCATTATTTCCACATTTCAATGAAGTCACCGGGGACCGGGATATTTTATCAAGGTGTTGCAAGAAAGATACACAAGGGAATTTTTGTCGCATTGTAAATCTTCCTGAGGTATGTAAACTCAATTGTATAGTGACTTGTGGTTACAGCAAGGTCATGTCCGAGTACTCTGTTTTGAGAAGCAAAAAAATTGCTTTTGAAAGGCCATGTTTTTACACATTGAAGATGTACGTTGAATTCTTGCATTTCAGCTTGTATTTAACAATTTAGTATGAAGATGTATATTATTTCATCTATAAGCACATGCCCCTATAACTGTCAATATAGCTAGGTTTTTAATCAATTCATCAATTAATCAATCAGCATTTGTAAAGTGCAACATTGTCACCCCTAGGGGTATCTGGGCGCTGTGTCCTCTGTCGAAGAGCCAGGTCTTGAGTCTCTTTCTAAATTCTGACAGCCAAGTGTGCTTTTCAGAGCTGGAGGGAAAGGTCGTTCCAGGACTTGGAAGTGCTGTAGGAGATGGAGCATCCACCGCTGTAGCTGTGATGGATGCAGGGGGGTGTGCGAGGGCGGGTGAAGAGGAGCGTAGGTGTCTAGAGGGTTGGTGGAAGTTCAGTTGATGGCTGATGTAGGCAGGCCCTACGTCATAGAGGGCTTTGTAGGTGCGCGTGAGGATTTTGAACTGGCATCTCTTCTGGATGGGTCGCCAGTGTAGGTCTCTCAGGTGGGTGGCAATGTGTGTTCGTTTGCAGAGTTTCAGGATGAATCTGGCTGCGGAGTTCTGTTTGGTCTGCGGTCTTCTGAGGAGCTGGGTGAAGATGGCAATGGAGAGGTGTGGCGTGGCACCTCACTTGCTAATGAGGTCACTGTTGGAACCTTCAGGGAACTCTCTTGTGAGGGGATTGTGAGAAGTTGGCCTGATATATGCTGTCCACTAGTTATAGTGGTCACCCTGTATCGGTCCAAACAACCCCTTATGGTGATAGGTTTAAGACAACCTTTATTGAAAGCTATCCTAGTGGTAGCTATTGAGAGCAGCCTTCAGGCTAAGTCTTGAAGGAATGCAAAGAAGCTTGTTTTACCAGTCTATAATCTCTTGAATGATCAAATGAAAAAACCACCACACCAGGTATATATTTAAAATATATGTATTTAAGATAAAACACACCCCTCTAGTCTCTTTATGAGGCTGGAGTTTGAAGTACTTAAGTTACAAGACAGTATTCAACAGTAAAAGCACAAATACACATTTGGGCTCTAGGGGCGTACCAAACCATATACCAATAAAGTGGTATAAGAACCACGACAAAACTAGACACAAGGCCTGGAGCCTGTAGAAGTGCTTGGGCCACAAGGAACCACCCAAGGTAGTGACACAGGGGACCCACGGGAACACAGCCGCGAATCGCCGTTAACTTCTATGGGGAAAGTCGCGGTTTGAAATTAAGAGTTTAAGAACACTTAGAGGATGACTTCAAGCAAACCCTTTTGGACTTAGAGGTGTCTAGGGCCAACACCCACAGGAGCACCAGAGTACTCGAGTTACCTCCCCCATGGAAGCCGGGTGCATAGGTGTCTTTTGGTGTCGGGTCGCAGCGTCGTTTTCAATGGAAGCTGGCAAAGAAGTGCTGCTGCCGTGAAGAGGAGAAGTGTCTGGAGACATCCAAGCCTGGATCAAGGATGGAAGGAACCTGAAAGCAGAGGGGACAGAGTCTGGGTCACTTGCCAGTGACCAGGGGCACGATAGTCCAATGCCCACAGATGTCGGGTGCTTTAGGTGAGTTGACAGGTGTCTTGACTCTTCAGCCACGAGGTCCAGGAGGCGTTGATGGCAACCAGGAGCTGGATTCCAGCTGTCCCACGAAGTCTGTCGAATGCTGCGGTGTCAGCGACCAGGATGGACCCAACAAGCCTTGGCAATGGCAAGTCAAGGGGAAACAGAAGAAAGACGTTGGTGCAGACGGGGCACGTCTGGAGCTACCAGGAAAGCCCAATCAGAAGAGGAGTTGCCTTCGTTGGGACCCACTAGCCAACGGGCTAGCAATCAGGAAGGAGACTTGAGTAGTCGCACTGGAAACTGGCCCACGGGTCACTCGTGGAGTGAAGGCCAGAGATCGTCGGTTCTGTAGATGCCCAAGGCTGGGGCTACTCGAAGCCCAAAGCACAACTTCGAGGAAGACCAGGAAGATGATGGACCGCCAAAAGTTCATGGTGTCTAGGGGTCACGGTTCCACGTCACCCTTGATAGCCACGGGCCTCAGCTTTGCTGTGAACTCAGGGTAGCCTCAGGGAAGTCTGGAAATCCACCTCTGGTGATGCAAGACTTCGGTGTCCGGCGGGAGCTTCAGAGTTGCAGATAGGACAGTTGCTTCTTTGATGCCTGCCAAGCAGGGGAGTCACTCCTTGACCCCAAGGGAGATTTCTTCCATCTTCTAGTTGAAATAGAAAGTTGAAGGTCCAGGATATATGTTGCAGAGTTTCGTCCAGGGTAATCTAAAGTCTCAAGGACTGGGTTCCCATACTTATACTAAGTTTGGGGGTTGGACATACTCTAGGGACCCAACTATGGGAGGGTATGGAAAGAGGGGTGGTTACACTCATTTCCTTTGTCCAGTTTCACGCCAGAGCAGGGGCAGGTAGCCCCTGCAACCGGTTTGAACTGGACTATGCACAGGGACACCAAGTGTCCCACAGTGCAGGACTTCAAAGCACCAGAGAGTGCTCCTGCCCAGCCCCAATACATATCTGCCTGTCTGGGGAGGTGGTTACACCAGGGGTGGCATAATACATGCTTCAGCCCCTGATAGGCCTCTGAGGTAACTATGCCCTAGGTACATAGTATACCATATACTAGGGGCTTATAAGGCACTCCAGAATCCAATTAGAGATGTACCTAATGTACATGGAAACCATTTTAGTGAGGAAGCAGCTAGGCTGGGGTCCTGATTAGCAGGGCCACGGCCAGACTAAGGTCGAAAAACAGTGAAACACCAGCAAAAAGTGGGGGTACCGATGTGAAGCAGATCCTACTCTCCTACAAGGATTCTGGAGATTGGCAGTTGCTGCGCAATCGCCGTTGGATGAGGTGTATCTTTATTAAACACCACTAACCTTCATACGTCTGGTCTCTCCTTGATCCGAAACTACAATTTGGCGACGCCGGATGGGATACTTCATGTTTTTTGGGGTCCGTGATACACCTCAACAAGTCGGGCTGCTGGAGTGAGATATTGGGGTTGGCTTTGGCTGTCGATGGTCCAGGAGGCTTGGTCATCGAAGTGATTTCGACCTTCCTCCTCATCGTGGAGTCGGGGGTCCTCGTTGATGGTCGCACGGGTTTTGATTGATTCACAGCTGTTCCGCTTCGTCTTTCGACGCTGATGTGGAGGACTGATTTACGTCTCCCTTGGGCTCTGACACTCTTATCGTCCACTCCAAGCAAATCACTTCAAGGTATGTGGGGATGTTTGTCACGGGCTCAGAGGAATGACTATTCGCCATCTAACCCGTTTTGTTTGGCTCACAAAGTCAGGAGAAACAACACTTCTCCCTCCGACGCTGTGAATTTCTGTGTGATTTGCGCATGTGTAGGCCGTCAGGAAGGGAATTATTTGAAAAAATCTCCACAGCACAACTAGTGCGCGCTAGTGGCAGGAAGAGAATTACCGCTACTGCGCGACTCTTTAATTATTTGGAAAATCTCCACATCACAACTAGTGCGCACTAGCGGCAGGAAGAGAATCACCGCTAGTACGCAACTCTGACTAAAGAGGAACGACTCTTCTCTCTCTTACTCTGTGGAAATCAAGTTAAAATTGTTGTGTTTGTAGGAACAAAATAAACTTGATAAGAGGAAAATAAATATTGTTTTTTTCTGCGAAATTTTAGAAGTAGTTGTAGTTGACTAGTGTGTTTAGTCAAAAGCAAAGCAAGGTCAATAACAAGGTTAGGAGGAACTACATTTTCGAATTTGAACCTGTCATTTGCAGCAATATTAACACTGATGAATTAGTCCTATGCTGCAGTCAAAATGAAAAGACACAGACGAACGTCAAATTCGCCCTCCAGTTTTTTTAAAGCAAAACATTATATTTAAGCAACATCAGAATATTAATCAAACTCATGTGTTATATCCATTATATTATTAATTGCTGCATTTTATGACAGTATTTAAGATCTAGTTAATTGTATTTACACGTTATTTTTTTGTTTTTGTTGAAAAGTACTATTTACATTTTTTTAAAGTGACCATACAGAATGTATCATCTCCTCCCTTTTTCCTTTCTTCCCCTTGTGAACCATCTATAGAGTGGCCTAAGTGGAAGAAAGTATTTAGCAACTATGCGTGAGTTTGTGGCACTAATCTAAGTGCAGAAAGGAAACATGCTCTGTTACTACATTGTATAGGGGCAGAGCGACAGAACCCCTGCCCCCCGCACCAGCCAGGAAGTCCGCCTCCACTACGACGCCAACACCCTCGTCCCTCTCAACCCAGGAAGGACCCACACCTGCTGCAAGGCCGCCCCAAAGCGCACCCACGGTCCCTTCACCTGCCTGAACTGCAGCTTCTCATGCCTCGAAGGAACCGAGACACCCGCCATGACAGAACCCACCCAGCTCAGATGCATCCTGATCAACACTCGCTCCGCACGCAAACACGCCGTCGAGCTCTGGGACCTACTCTACACCGCATCCCCGGACGTCGCCTTCCTGACTGAGACCTGGATGAATGAAGCCTCCTCACCAGACATCGCCATAGCCATCCCTGACGGCTACAAGATCACCCGTAGAGACTGCACCAACGGGGCCAGAGGAGGAATCACCATCGTCCACAAAAACAATATCAGGGTCTCAACAAACACCAACGACACCCTCAGCACCGCCAAACACATGCACTTCCAAATCCACACGGACCCCAAGACCACCCTAAGAGGCACCCTCATCTACAGACCGCCAGGACCCTGGCCTCAATTCTGCGACTCCATCGCCGACCTCATCAGCACACACGCGCTGACCTCCACTGACTACATCCTCCTCAGAGACCTGAACTATCATCTGGAGAACAACAACGACAACAACTCCTCCACCCTGATCGACAACCTCGCCAAACTCGGATTAAAACAGCTCGTCACGACACCGACCCACATCGCCGGTCACACACTTGATGCCATCTTCTCCTCAAGCCCCCACGTCACCTTCAGCCACGCCTCCGAACTCACCTGGACAGACCACCACTGCATCCACTTCTCCTTCTGAAAACCCCCCACACACCACCACACCCTACAGTTCACCCACTGCTACTATGGCAAAGTCACTGAAGAACAACTACAGACTAGCCTCCGACCAACCCCACCAACCCCGATGATTGTGCACTCACCCTCGAACGCTGGATGAACGACTGCGCCAACACCGTAGCCCCGCTGAGAAAACCCACCAACAGAGACACCAGCAAAAGAACCAAATGGTTCACCCCGGAACTCCTCGCCTCAAAGCGCACCTGCCGGAAATTGGAGAACATATGACATAGCGACAAGACGCCGGACAGCTGCGCTGCCCACAAAGACGCCATCCGCAACCACCACCACCTCATCAGGACCGCTAAAAGGACCTCCTTCATAGACCGCCTTGACAACAACGCTCAAAACAGCAAGGAGCTCTTCAACATCGTGAAGGAACTCTCCAACCCCAGCTCCAGCACCAACGATATCCCGCCTTCGCTATCCCTATGCGACTCCCTCGCCACCTTCTTTCACTGAAAAATCACCGACATCCATGACAGTTTCAAACCCCGGACAACCCCTGCGGGCCTCGTTGCACCAGACCCACCGCACCCCACCGCACCCCACCATCCACGACTCCCTGACAACCTGGGCCAACATGAGCATCGAGGACACAATCAAGACCATGGGCACAATCCACTCTGGATCCCCGTCCGACCGTCTCCCACACCACATCTTCAACAAAGCCGGCAATTCCATTGCCTCCCACCTGCGCAACATCATCAACCTCTCCTTCGAGACCGCTACCTTCCCTGAGAACTGGAAGCACACAGAGATCAACGCCCTACTGAAGAAATCCAAGGCAGATCCGAGCGATCTCAAGAACTTCCGGCCCATCTCCCTGCTTCCGTTCCCAGCAAAGGTCATCGAGAAGATAGTTAACATCCAGCTCACCCGTCACCTCGAAGACAACAACATCCTGGACCCCTCCCAATCAGGATTCCGCAGCAACCACAGCACCGAAACCGCCCTCATCGCCGCCACAGACAACATCAGGACCCTTCTCGACAACGGCTAGATGGCGGCCCTCATCCTCCTGGATCTCTCCACTGCCTTCGACACTGTCTGCCACCACACACTACGCACGCTCCTCCAAGACGCAGGGATCTGGGGGAAGGCCCTGGACTGGACCACCTCCTTCCTCTCCGGCAGACCTCCGAGAGTCCGCCCCCCCGTTCCGATCCGAGGCCTCCAAGATCATCTGCGGCATCCCACAGGGATCCTCCCTCAGCCCGACAGTATTCAATGTCTACATGGCACCACTAGCATGCACCGCCCGACAGCACGACCTCAACACAATCTCCTATGCCGACGACATGCAGCTGATCCTCTCCCTCACCAAGGACCCTCTCACCGCCAAATCGAACCTCCACCAGGGAATGAAGGCCGTCGCCGACTGGATGAAGGAAAGTCGACTTAAGCTGAACTCAGACAAGACGGAGATCCTCATCCTCGGGTCCAACCCCTCAGCATGGGACGACTCCTGGTGGCCCGCATCACTGGGGACCCCTCGGCCCCTACCGACCATGCACGCAACCTGGGAGTCATCCTCGACTCGAAACTCACCATGACCTAACAAGTCAACGCAGTCTCCTCCACCTGCTTCAACACCCTCCGCATGCTCCGCAAGATCTACAGATGGATCCCGACAAACATGAGGAAAACAGTCACCCAGACCCTAGTCAGCAGCAGACTCGACTACAGAAACACCCTCTACGCCGGAGCCTCGTCCAAGCTCATAAACAGACTACAAAGAATACAGAACGCCTCTGCACGCCTGATCCTCGATGCCCCGCGCTGCGACCACATCACCCCCACCTGAGGAACCTGCACTGGCTCCCCGTCGACAGAAGGATCTCCTTCAAGCTCCTGATCCACGCACACAAGGGACTCCACAAAACCGGCCCAGCCTACCTCAACAGCCGACTCTCCTTCTACGTACCCAACAGGACACTCCGCTCCGCTGACCACGCCCTGGCCACGGTCCCACGCATCCATAGAACCACTTCCGGAGGCAGATCCTTCTCCCACTGCACCGCCAAGACCTGGAACACCCTCCCCCTCTACTTACGACAAACCGAAGACCTACTGACCTTCAGGAGACAACTCAAGACCTGGCTTTTCGACCAGTAGCAACAGCAGCCCCCCCAGCGCCTTGAAACCCTTACGGGAAAGTAGTGTGCTTTATAAATTTACTGATTGATTGATTGAGAGGGGAAAGATGTCTTGGAGAATTTACCTGATCTTCCACATGCTGAGGCAAGATATTTAAATGAATATGAAATTGCAATGACAAAGTTATATCAACATTATTTGCCACGCATGAGTACCATTTTAGAAAGGTATCAGTTTGATTTAAGGTGTCAGGGTAAAGACTAATCTGTTGAAGATTTTGTAACTTCCTTAAGGAAATTGGCATCCAAGTGCAAATTTGGAGGTGCAGCAGAAGAAAGGATTAGGGATCAGTTTCTGCTTCGCTGCAACAGTGATAAGATACGTGAGGAACTATGGATGGAAGATTAACCTCCTCTTGATGAGGTCCTTATTGTTTCTAAGCAAGTGGAACACATGATGAGGTGTGTTATTGAACTTAAGGTTGAGAAAGAGGTACATGTTCCTAGTTCCACCGAACAGAATACTGCTGAGGTATGCGCTGTTAAATCTCTTGGAGTTAAACCCCAAAGTGTTCCAGATGTGAAACAATCTTCTGAGGTTAGAGGTGTCAGGAGAAAGGAACAAAATTTTAATGTCGCCTGTTTCAGATGTGTGTATGCTGGTCATAGAGCCAATGATAGGTCCTATCCAGATTCGTCACAAGCCTGTAACTTATGTGGTATCAAGGGTCATTTTAGCATGTGTTGCAGGAACCGAAATACAAAATATTACAAGGGTAGAGAGAAGGAATCTTACCAGGAGATTGTGTTGCAAGTTGGTGAGCATAAAAGAGCTTTTCCTTCTGAAATAGTCAGTATTGATGGGAAAGACACAATAATGAAGTTTGATTCTTGTTCCCATGTCACAATCATCTCGAGACAAACGTTGTTGAATTTGTTCCCTGATGATATACCTCGCTATAAAATGGATATACAACCAGGAGGGTATGGGGGAGCAAGATTGACATGATGGGATATTTTATAGCAACAATTGGTGTTTGTGTGAAGAGCACATGTGGGAAAATATATGTGTCCTGCAAAGGTGATGATCTTTTGGGTTGGAATCACCAAGAAGAGTTGGGTGTCAGTTTGCATCCAAGCAAAAATCCACAGGTACAGGTTGACCAGGTTGTTCATAAAGGTAACAAATTTATCAAGGAGTTTAATGGTTTGTTTCAAAATAAACTTGGTAAGTTAATTGGCTACAAGCATAAAATCAGACTGAGAGATAATGCCACCCCTGTAGTAGCAAAGGTAAGGAGGATTCCAATACACTTACAGACAGCAGTTGACAAGGAACTCGAGGTTGGTAGAGTGTGGGGTCATTGAAGAAGTAGAATCTATAAACTGGTTGACTCCCATGGTCGTTGCACAAAAGGGGAATGGAGACATTTGCCACTGCGTGGACTTGAGAGCGCTAAGCAAAGAGGTTGTGGTTGACAGATTTCCGCTCCCCAATATGGAGGAAATGATCACTACCTTTTCTGATGCTAAAGTTTTCAACACTCTAGATCTGCTGTCAGCCTATCATCAGGCTGAATTGCATGAGAGTTGGCAGGATCTCACAGCTTTCACGACTCGATTTGGCATCTTTCGATTCAAGAGAATGCCGCTTGGTCTAATTTTTGCAGCCGCAGTTTTTCAGAGAGCTATGTCTATTATTTTGAAAGATCAACCTGGTGTGAAATCTTATCAGGACAACATAATTATCTATGCATCAAACAACATAGTGCATGATCTTCGTGTTGGTCAGGTCTTACAAAAACTTCAGGATGCTGGCTTAAAGCTCAAAGCAGAAAAGTGCAAATTCAGAGTCAACAAAGTAAGTTACCTAGGCTACAGGGATAAAACCAAAGAAAGAACTGACTGATACCATAAAAGATTTGAAAGAACCTATGAAAAAGAAGAACTCTTATCTTTCTTGAGAATGGTAGAGTATTACAGTCACTTCATAAAAGACTTTGATAGTAAGACTTATCACATGAGGAAACTATTAAAGAAAAACACTGATTTTGTGTGGGGTGCAGAGTGAGATCAAGAGTTTGTCAATGTAAAACAAGATTTAGGCAATGCTCCCTCTCTGCAATCTTTTGAAGCCTCATCTGACACTAAGATCGTGTGTGATGCCAGTGGTAAAGGTTTAGGTGTCTTACTAATTCAGACTAGGAATGGAAAGGAAAATCTTATTGCTTGCATATCAAGAACGCTCAGGGATGCAGAACGCAATTATTCTGTAACTGAACGTGAGTCATTGGCTGTGTTTTGGTCCATAAGGAGGTTCAAACAATTTCTCTGGGGCATCAAATTTGGTGCACAAACTGACCATAAACCCTTAGTGGAGATATTTGCAAAGAAGGGCCATGATTTCATTTTGTCACGCATTCGTAGTTGGATAGTAGGATTGCAAGACTTCTCATTCACTGTCCAGTATGTCCCAAGTGCAAGCAATTTTTCAGATGATTGTTTATTCAAGCTTGTTGATTTGAATATAGATCAGTCTGATAATTGTGATGATCTTGATCAAGAAGAGGGAGTGAGTGTGTGCGAAGTGACCGAAGGATCCATTAGTGAAGAAGAGTGGTTAGATGACCTAAAGAAGAATGCTACTTTTGTGCAAAATTAGAGACATAGTTGTTTCGGGTACGAGCGATAAATCTAAGCTCAAGGAGTTTACAGGATGTTGGGAGAGGGAGCTTGCTATTGACAGAGGGTTTCTGTTGAGAGGCACAAGATTAATTCCTCCAGAAAATTTGAGAGGTAACATTTTACGTCTAGCACATGAAGGGCACATGGGCATAGTGAAGACTAAAGGGAGACATAGGAGAGATTTTTGGTGGCCCATGCTTGATCATGATGTTGAAAGCTTGATTAGAGATTGTGTGGAGTGTACGGTTTCAGACAAAGGGCTCAAGACTAATCAACTACCTATGGTTTGCCGAACTCTACCAAAATATCCTTGGGAAGAAGTTGCAATGGATATTCTTGGTCCAATAAGAGGTGAGCATGCCACACCTTATGTCATTGTTCTCATGGATCTGTATTATAGGTGGGTTGAAGTGTCGTGTGTACAGGGCATTTCTTCTTCAGCAATTATCAGGTTCCTGGAGGGTGTATTTAAGAGAGAGAGTTTTTACAGGTATCTGCTTACAAATAATGGCGTGCAATTCTGCTCTCATGAGACAGAATCCTTTTTGCAGAGGTGTGGCATTGTCCACAAAAAATCAGCGCTCTATCATCCCGAGACTAATTGCACTATTGAGAGAGTTATCAAAACTTTAAAGGAAGGCATCCAATTAGCTAGAGCGAATGGCTTAGATTGGAAAAAAGATTTGTCCAATAGACTTCTGGGGTATAGGTTCTCCCCTCATGGCTCTACCGGTAAGATTCCCTTTGAATTATTTAAAGGTAGATCAGTGTCTACTCTTGTGTGTCCTGGGTGGATGAAGTGGAGCAAAGGATGTGTGGACAATTCTCCTGGTTTGTGGAGAGAGAAAGAGATAGCTTCTCAGCACAAAAGAAAAGAAGATTTTGATTCTCATAATTGTGTGAGAGATGTGGAGTTCAATGTGGGTGATTTTGTCAAAATAAAAGCTCCCAAAGGGTGTGCACAGTGTTCCAAGTTCACCAAGGAACATCAAGTAATCAAATGTTTCAATAATGCTGTTAAGACACATGATGGTCACATATGGAGCAAGAGCAGAGTTACTATCACACGTAGAATATCTAATCCCATTGACCGCTCAATGTTGAGACCACTACCAGTTGTAAGTGTATCCTGTAATTCAGGTTTGCATGGTTCTTCTAGAAGTGTTCCACCAATACACAGGTGGAGTGTCAGAGTAATCAGGAAACCTGCTTACCTCAAAGATTTGGTAGCATGATTTGGTGCTCTTCTTGAATTTGCTTACCTGCTGTTTTTTCCTTTTTCTCCTCATACATTTTGCTATTTAAGTTTTGCTATGTACTTTCTTGTAGGGAGGGGAGAAGTGTGGCGTTGCACCTCACTTGCTAATGAGGTCACTGTTGGAACCTTCAGGGAACTTTCACATGAGAGAATTCTGAAGTCTGGCAGTTGCTGCGCCATCGCGGTTGGATGAAGTGTCTCTTTATTAAACACCACTTACCTTCATACATCTTGTCTCTCCTTGATCCGACACTACAAGAGGACATTGCCGTAGTCTGGCGGTTTGTGGTAAATTTAAATTACCTAGACTTAATTTATGCGGTAAAATTCAATAAGAATAACTCAGTAAAAATAAGAGGCAGAATCCGTGGTATTTGAGGTTTTAAAAGGGGGTTTATTCCTTACAAAGGAATTGGTTCGAACCAGGCAATCGTATTCCGTCACCACGAGGGTTCGGGAAGAGATGGAGGCCCTACTTTATTGACAGGTCATCATATATATAGTAAATGCATTACAGTGAAGACATATGCAGAAGGCGTGACAGTTGAGAAGAGAGATAAGAATAAACATACGTAATGAATCAAGGCGTTACAATAGGCGTGTACTTAGAAACGTCATTATGAGGATGTCACAGGTGGGTGGATCCATAAGAGAATCCTGCAAAGTCAGCAGAAATACTTGGCAGAGATGTGCGCGCAGTAGCATGACGTGTGTTTGACGTGTAACTGGAGGGTGAAGGGGACTTGACATTTAGCCCTGCATGAGGAGACAGAAGTCTGGGATGTCAGAACAACCTAATCCCAAATCGTATCTAATATCTTGTGTTTAAGGAACTGTATTATCTGGAAGGAAAGGTCTCTCAGGCAGAGGCTATCCTATACTAACTACTAGTGCGTGTATAAGCGTCTACGTGTCTAAATGAGATGCGAGGGGGCATGGGCCTACCATGGCAACAAAAGCCATGAATTACTTGCACGGAGACAGTAAGGCCGGGCCCTTTGCTCTGTAGCTGGAAGGATGTTTACCTAAACTACTAGACAGGAATGTATTTCTCGAGGAGCGGAGCAGATAACTTGAAGGCTGAATGCAGTCTTTGGCAGGCAACAGGCCGGGCCTGGCACCGTTAGTCGTGCAGGAAGTAAGACAAAGGTCATGGATGCAGATACAGGTCCAGGCTGGAGCATTCAGAGGCAGAAGGCAGGAAAAGCTCGGTGGCAGAATTCAGGGCCTACCTTGCCAGAGCTGAAAAACATGAAAGGTACACCATATAAAGACGGTGGCAAGGCATACTTAGGAACGGAATATTCGACCCATTCATGGCGGATCTGAAAGAGGACATGTTGACGTTGGACACATATGGATTTGCGTCTTCATAACTTGAAGTGGAGGGAACATACATGTACTTGTAGCATGCACATGGAGCCGTTGGGGTCTAAGATAGGGGACACAATCGATCATAAAAATTCATATTTCCTCATTCCCTCCTTGTCCCCTACGGACCCTTCATGAGATATCGATCCTCAGGAATCCATCAATCTGTTCATGTAACATCATTTGCTCTTCTTTCTTCTTCCGGGATTTTGAACGAGAACTTGAACGTGGAATACATGATGTGGCACACAGGCCGCAAATCGCTGGTCCACATTGTAGACAAAGGCAGCAACTGAATACTATGAGAAGGCCAATACCTAGGAAGGATAGGACTTTCCATCCCCAGGCTGACAACACGCTCCAGAACCAACCGGACCATGTCCAGGTGCCTGGATTCTGATGTATCTGGCTTGCAATCTTATGAAGACGAGTTATGGCTTTATATACGGATGGCGCGTTTTCTGGAATGAAAACACAGCAACTTGATCCGATGACTCTACAGGCTCCGCCCCTATCGGCCAGGATGACGTCAAGGACAAGACGATTTTGGAGAACAACAATCCGCATCGCAGACTGCTCCTCCGTTAAGTTGCCTAGGGCAGAGGTAGTTTCATTGACTACTGCTTCAAGGGTTCTGGTTAGTCTGCGTATCAGTTTACTATTAGAGACAACACCTATGTAGGGAAAGAGGCCTTTATTGAAGTCTGTATATTGTTCCCATGCCGTTTCAGTGTAGTCGACAATCGGGAGATCTCTCTGGGGTCTATTGTGTACTAGATGGGTATTTCTATGATAATCAGGAGGCGCTAGGAAAACAGGTGGCAGAAGGAATGCAATGTAACAGGTACCATCCCAATCTAGAGGTAAGCGTATATATGCGGTATGACCACAAATGAAGTAGGAATGACGGGAAGCTCTAAATGTAGACTTGCCTTTATCACTGAATCCGATCACAGTAGTACATATACTATGACCCAGGTGTACTGAACCATTCTTTCTTATACATAATTCACCTTTGACTGGTAATACGGACATAGCAGGCAAGACTGATGCAGCTTCCGATTCAACATTCAGAATCATGAGGTTAGGTGTAAAGTTACCTAATCCATATACTTCATTTTCTAGGTCTGTTCCTGTCCTTTTGGGAAGTCCCTCCTTGTTAGGGTAGCAGGCTTTAAGCAAAACTAAGTTCAGGTTTCCCCATACCCAGTTGCTCTGGTAAACTACAGTATTTGAATCTAAAGAATTAATCAAACTAAACCATGCGCCACAGGAACCATTGTGTGTGAATGGATACGGAAAGAGAGGCAGAACTCCCTTGTATTTCTGATAGGGAGGGAGTCGGCCACATATCCAACAATTAGTAACGTTGTTGGCCTGATGGAAGTGTTGTAACATACTAATGAATGTGTTGTTGCGCAGCGCAAGTCTATAAGGCAACTCATGTGAAGGTAATTCGCTAAAAGAATGTTCGGCAGTAACATTGTAAGCAGAATGAGCACGCTTGAAAATAGGATAGTATATGTGCAACAGTATACTTGAGCAATAATCAGAAGATTTAGAAAAAACATAATCAACAATGTCACTATACAGTGACTATGAAGTAATTTACAATATGCACGTTTCTTGAGCTGTTTCTGTCTATCTCTCTCTCGATTTCGGTCTAGAGGATACATGTCAGAGACTAATTTAACCGATTCACCTAGGAGAGGACTTAAACAATCAAATTGTCTGACTTGCTAGACCTTAGTTTCAGTTTATAGTTTTGGGCAGCAGTGTTCTCGACCAGGGGGAGTTTTGAATCAGTCTGTGGAGAGGGGCAGGGCTGAGAGTTCAAATCAGGAGGTAGTCCATGAAATTTCTTGATATGGCTCGAGTGTAGCCAACCCTTGCGACCCTCGACCTTCACTGCTGTCCTCGTCGTCAGAAGTACTAATTTCGGCGTTTGCCAGCGAGGCTCCAGCGGGCTCCTCCTGTCAAAATTTCTTATGAAAACAAAATCTCCGGGAACCACTTCATGGGGCTTCACCTCGGTGTTGTCGGGAAAGGCTGCAGCTACCTGTGAACGGCAAGATTGTAGTGCAGACATCAAGGAAGCAAGGTAATCTGTCAGCATATTACAATCAACATCAGTGATTTTACGAGGTATGGGCGTCCCCCACATATTTGGTGGCCTACCGAAGACCACCTCGTACGGGGATAGCCCTGTTCGAGAATGTGCTACCATTCTCATGTAAAAGAGTGCAACTGGTAAGGCTACTATCCAGTCGACGCCTTTTTCTCTACAGATTTTAGAAAGTCGAATCTTTAGAGTCTGGTTATGACGTTCCACGAGACCTGCTGCCTCGGGATGCCGGACGCAGTGAAATTTCCATTGATAACCTAACAGGAGTGAAATGTGTTTCATTAGCTCGGATGAGAACGGTTGGCCATTATCTGAGTACACGATACGGGGCAAACCATACCGTGGGAAGAATTCACGAACCAGCTGCTTGGCAGTGGTCGGGGCAGTGTAATCTGAGACTGGATATGCTTCTGTCCAACGGGAAAGAGCGCATACAACTACGAGGACATATTTGAATCCTCGACATCGTTCCATCTGGATATAATCCATCTGGAGGACTTCAAAAGGGTGATCGGGAGGTTGAAATCCACCTTGCTCTACAGGTACGCCTTTACCTGGGTTGAACTGACAACAAATCATGCAAGTACGGACTTTCTGTTTGGCTGCAGCTCGTAAGTGTTTATTAAACCAAATGTTTTGAATACTGTCTAACATAGCTTTCTCTCCTAGATGCGCTGGACTATGTATTGTGTTAATGATAACTTGAACCATGGAGTCGGGGAGAAACCATGTAGATTTTCCCTTCGTCATCCATCCCTGATCTGTTTGGATCCCTCCTAGTTCAGTCCATTTCTTGATTTCCTCTGGTGTAGCATGTGTCTGTATGTCGATTACATCAAGGGCGGGATCCTTAACTGTCATGCAGTGTGTCGATGTCGGAACTATTGGCTTTGTCAAGTCAGTTGCATGAGTCCGATTCTGTGCTGTTTGCTTAGCCGTTCGATCTGCTAGGTCGTTACCCTGGGAAATGATATCGGTGACTTTTGTATGAGCCTTGCACTTCATGATAGATATCGAAGTAGGCAGATGTATTGCATCTAACAGAGCTTGAATAAGGGGACCGTGTTGAATGTTGGCACCGTGAGAAGTCAAATAACCTCTCTCTCGCCAAAGGACTCCGAAGTCGTGTACAACTCCGAATGCATAACGTGAATCTGTGTATATGTTGACTCTTTTATTTTTTTGCTTGAATACAGGCTTGTGTCAGAGCGATGAGCTCTGCTGCTTGAGCTGACAATGTGTCAATACAATTTGTTTCAATAACTTCGGTGTCTGTCGTGACTGCGTAAGCGGCCACTAATTCTCCTGTACTTGTTCTCATGCATGAACCATCCACATAAAGTGTCAGGTCTGGATCTGATAATGGAACGTCTGTCAAGTCTTGTCTGGGTTTCGTCGTAATAGTAATGACTTCAATACAATCATGTGCCAATGGGTCTGTTCCACTTAATGGCAAAAATGTGGCAGGATTTAATGTACTACAGCGTCTGATTTCTATGTGTGGCTGAAACAATGTTAATTCGTAACCTGTCAGTCGTGCTATAGTCAAGTGCTGAGTCTGAGTTCTGTTTAAAAGAACTTCCACGGAATGTGGAACTTGCACTGTCAATTGATGTCCTAATACTATGGAATCGCTTTGTCTGATTGCTAAAGCTGTCGCTGCGACTGATTTCAGGCATGTAGGCAGAGCCTGAGCTACTGGATCTAATGTGCTAGAAAAGTAAGCACACGGCTTGTGTGAACCTGCTTGTTCCTGAGTGAGTACTGACAAGGCAGTACCTTCGCGTTCTGTAACGAAAAGTGTAAAAGGCTTACTGTAACATGGTGTCGCTAAAACAGGTGCTTGACATAAGGCTTTCTTTAAGTCTTCAAAAAAACATTGCTTCTGAATCAATAGCTATCAATAATGAAGAGATATCTGGAACCACGGGGTATTGTGGTACAATGCATTTATTTAATTCGCGCAGATCAATAATCAATCGATAAACTGGGGGTGCTTTTGGATCAGTTCGTTTAAGAATTGGAATAATAGGAGAATTACACACATTGGAGTCGGTTTCCACAACCACTCCTTGTGCAATGAGCTCGTCAATGATTTGCAGCAAAGCCACTACAGCATCTGGAGGTAACTTGTATTGTCGGATTCGTGGTAATACCACTCCTGCTTTGAGTGTGACCCGATATGGTGTAATATGCATACAACCTACATCAGTGGGGCCTTGTGCCCATAAATGTGCAGGGACATTCTGTAACCTGTGATCCATGTCTCTAAATACATAGTGACCTTTAAAGTCACGCAAAAATAATCGTACCCCCTCCGGGGAACAACATATTACAGCTCCTAGAGCTTTTAGTGTCTTTATACCTAACAAGTTTTCTGGGCATGATTTTGTAAGCAATAGATCGGTAGTCCGTGTCAATGGACCAACTGCAAGAGGCAGAGGTTGCGATACTTCATTAACAATAGGCTTTCCTGAAAATCCAAGGGAAATATTCTGTGAGCCTGAGAGGGGTGCCCCTGGAACCTCGTCGTGACTTATAGTTGTTCTGCTTGCCCCTGTATCAATTAAAAACTTTCTGTCTTTCCCGAATACTTGACTATGTACATAAGGACCCTCTTGATCTACAGGGACCTCAATAAGCGGTAAGCCAACTTCCCTCTCTAGGCTGTTTCATGTGTATCGCTGATAATCGGGATAGTCATTTTGTGCATACTGGTACATCTGTTGTGCCGTGTTCTGTGTTGCGGCAATAGGCTGTGACTGTGGGACCGCTACGGTCTGTTGTGCAGCTTGCATAGGCTGTACATTCTGGGGAACTTGTTGTTGGATCTGATCCTGTCTGGGCGGACGTGGTCTCTCCTTTGTTTTACCCGTAGAGATATTATGTTTTAGAACTGCACAATCGTTTATATAATGACCTGGCTGTTTACAATAGTTGCATGTCCCTTTAACAGGAACTGCTGAATTACGGGACTGTGTCGCACCCTTTTTATGACTGTCAGCTGGAACTGACTGGGCGACGAGCATTTTCATTTTCGTGTCTTTCATACGTCTTTGTTCGTGTTCTTGTTCTTCTCTAATTCTATTCTGATGGTACTGTAACATTTGTAACATTTGTGACGGGGTGTTAGCTTGCCAAGAGCTCTCTACCTTTAATACTCTGTTCTTAACCTGGGGCAAGGAATTCTCGACTAATTTTGTTACAAAAAGATGTGGATATGAATCGCTACTTGCTTTCAGGCCGCTATTAATACCAAAACATTTTTCGAATCGAGAATAAAAATCACTAGTGTCTTCATCGGGTTTCTGTTTGCAAGCTGAGATTGCTCCCCAGTCTTCCTTTTTCGTAGTTAATAAACGTGGCAACACTTGTACTAATAATCCTGGTAATGCTTTAGTTTTGTCTCCAAGCCCTAGGCCTACAGTTCGGGTATTTTCTTCGTTTTCTAATGCTGTCCAATCAATCTTTTGTTCTCCCACCTCCCACTCTTTTTCTTTGAGTTTCTCGTAAATACCGGCAGGCAATAATACTTTCAATATTTTCATAATGTCAGGATAGGTATAATCACCCATGAGTAACATGTCTTTTATTTCACGGTGAAAACCTGCTGGATCTCTGTCATGGCTGGGCACTACTTTTTTCATTTCCAATAGTTCTATTTTAGTTATAGGCGTGTACACGAACACGCGTCTAAAAGTATTATCATCGTTTCTAACTGGGTGCACTTCGCGTAAGGGATTCTGTCTGTCTATGTAATACGTCTTTCTTTCCATGGAGGGAGCTGGATCGTGCTCTGGACACAGAAAGGCACTAAATCTGTGTCGATGTTCTAGAATTACTTTAATTAGATCTGTACCTAGACCTCTCCATTTATTCATGAGTAGTTCTATCAGTATATCAGGTAGGGGACCAGGATCGGAGTGTTGGCCTTTATATAATATAAGGAGATGTTGTATCATGTATATACCAGCTAATCGCAGTTCGTCTGGTGAAAGATTCAAAAACGTATGTGCTAGCGCATCATCACTATATTTATCAGAACTGTCAGCCCATTGTACTGCTGACCTGGCTAATTCTTGTTCATCCATAGAATCGAGTACATGGTACCCCATTCGTTCTTGAAGTATTTTATCAGTAGCCTGAAATAAGTGTTCAGGGGTCTTTGGGTTTGACATGGCTGCTTGAAAACTTCTCTTACTTTCTGGACGTATCGGATGTATTGGATTATTGAAGGATCTTCCTTTTCCTACATAAGCTATCGTTTCTCTAGCTGGTAATTGTAATTGTCCTGTTGTCATTTCTAGTTGTTCCTCATCCCCTGAGGACTCGGTTTTATCTGCATCTGTTTCTCTTTCACATATTTGTTCTACTTTTTTCCTGATCCTTCGGTACATACTTTCTATACTATTCTGTTTATCATGTTTTCCGTCTGCTATATTCTGGCCCCATTTGTTAAGGGCTCTCATTTCTTCCGCGTCTACACCTGGCCTATCTCTGTGTCTTATCAGGCAGTTTATGAAGAAGCGTAACAACAGTTTCTGCGTGTCCACTTTCTGGTATGCCATGGCCTCGCCAATACTTTCAGGACCTTGCCCTGTTTGGACAAAGTGATATATTTTGTCTAGATGATCAATCATTCCTGGTAGTATCATTAAATAGTTCGCAACTCGTTGTAGACGTACTGATGATAGCATCATTCTGTCGTCTTTACCTGGTACTGGATCATATCTACAATCTGTAAGAGGCTCTTTAAGTTTGTCATAATTCGCTGTTTGCGGTGTACGTTGGTGTGCTAAATCCCTATAAGTCAATCGACGCACTGATGGCGGCGTATGAAAACTTCCTGTCGCACCTCCTGAGGTGCTAGGTCCAAAAGGATTCGTTGGGTGTAAGGTAGGAAGAATAGATGCAGGGAGAAGTGAAGGAACGGGCGGAAGGTTTTGAACGGACGGAGGAGTATGTTGCTGTGGGAGTGGGGACAGATTTTATCGGGGTCGAGCGCCATTAGCAGGCGGTGTGCGTGGCGGAGGGTTAACATATTCGGGGGCTACATCATCTAAATAGGAAGAAAGGAAAATGTCCTTTGCAGTCTTGGGGTGCAATTTAGTCGGAAGCAATGGAGGTGGCAGATCTTTCGGTACTTCCGGGGTGGCCTTAGGTAAACCCTCGGCCAGAAGAGGATACATACCACTCATAAGAGTGTTTCGTTGCCTGTCTACTTGTTCTGCTTTTACTCGGATACCTTCCTCAATCAATACGTTTTCTCGGGCTTTGTCTGAATCCTCCCTACTTTTCTCTTCTTTTCTGAGCGCTTTCTCTGTGCGTCTATGCGATTCTTTACGCCATAATTCAATGGCATCTTTCTGTGACTGTCTGGCTTTCTTTCTCCATAATGCTTCTTCTACTCTCATGATGCAATCTGCATCCCATGTCCCAACAACGGGCCATCTCTGTTTCTCTGCTAAATCCTTGGTGTAGTCTACCCACAATTCGAGATATAATACGGCATCTAGGCCATGCTTATGGTACATAAAGTACCCTGGAGTGTCCCTAGGTGGAATGGGAACGGCTTCCTCGAGTATCCCTTTTCTAGTTTTTATCTGTCTTAATTTCGAGAATAACGGCATCTTGAACCTTGCTACTTGGTTCTTACTCGGACTTGAACACAATTAATACAATAAACACAGTAATGAAGGTCGAACAATCACTCATACCACGACATTTAAAACATATTAAAACATTTTAGAACGAACAATAATAATTAGAATAAAACTAGTTAACTGCATAATACTAGATATACTGCTAAACAGTACAGATACAATGCTGAAACAGTGCAGACCAGGTCTGTGTACCCAAACCCGTCTTGACCGGCACAAACCAATGCGCACGTCTAGATGCGTCCCCAGCAACGGTACTCACCGGGAAGCACGGAACGGAACAGAAGGCCTCGGAAAGTCTGGTCTGGACTAGACCAACCTGGACTGGACTGGACTCGACTCGTGACTTAGTTACTTCGGAACTTCGGAATCTGGTGGGCCTCTTTATACCTCGGATCTTGCTCTCTCAGCTAGGCTCTGGTCGGGATCCTCCGCACTCCTCACCGCCTCGTCTGGGTGTTGATCCCAGCCTCAGTCACCTCCGTTGGCCTGAGGGATGTACAGGAAATCCTGCGGGTACGCGTAGTTGTCCGTCCGGCTGTGGCAGGAGACCGGGTCTGCAACGCACCTCCGGCGCGTGGGGTGTGAGAGGTGTCCCTGTTCGGGCGCCAATTATGTGGTAAATTTAAATTACCTAGACTTAATTTATGCGGTAAAATTCAATAAGAATAACTCAGTAAAAATAAGAGGCAGAATCCGTGGTATTTGAGGTTTTAAAAGGGGGTTTATTCCTTACAAAGGAATTGGTTCGAACCAGGCAATCGTATTCCGTCACCACGAGGGTTCGGGAAGAGATGGAGGCCCTACTTTATTGACAGGTCATCATATATATAGTAAATGCATTACAGTGAAGACATATGCAGAAGGCGTGACAGTTGAGAAGAGAGATAAGAATTCACATACGTAATGAATCAAGGCGTTACAATAGGCGTGTACTTAGAAACGTCATTATGAGGATGTCACAGGTGGGTGGATCCATAAGAGAATCCTGCAAAGTCAGCAGAAATACTTGGCAGAGATGTGCGCGCAGTAGCATGACGTGTGTTTGACGTGTAACTGGAGGGTGAAGGGGACTTGACATTTAGCCCTGCATGAGGAGACAGAAGTCTGGGATGTCAGAACAACCTAATCCCAAATCGTATCTAATATCTTGTGTTTAAGGAACTGTATTATCTGGAAGGAAAGGTCTCTCAGGCAGAGGCTATCCTATACTAACTACTAGTGCGTGTATAAGCGTCTACGTGTCTAAATGAGATGCGAGGGGGCATGGGCCTACCATGGCAACAAAAGCCATGAATTACTTGCACGGAGACAGTAAGGCCGGGCCCTTTGCTCTGTAGCTGGAAGGATGTTTACCTAAACTACTAGACAGGAATGTATTTCTCGAGGAGCGGAGCAGATAACTTGAAGGCTGAATGCAGTCTTTGGCAGGCAACAGGCCGGGCCTGGCACCGTTAGTCGCGCAGGAAGTAAGACAACGGTCATGGATGCAGATACAGGTCCAGGCTGGAGCATTCAGAGGCAGAAGGCAGGAAAAGCTCGGTGGCAGAATTCAGGGCCTACCTTGCCAGAGCTGAAAAACATGAACGGTACACCATATAAAGACGGTGGCAAGGCATACTTAGGAACGGAATATTCGACCCATTCATGGCGGATCTGAAAGAGGACATGTTGACGTTGGACACATATGGATTTGCGTCTTCATAACTTGAAGTGGAGGGAACATACATGTACTTGTAGCATGCACATGGAGCTGTTGGGGTCTAAGATAGGGGTCACAATCGATCATAAAAATTCATATTTCATATCCAATATCTTATGAAGACTAGTTATTGCTTTATATACGGATGGTGCGTTTTCTGGAATGAAAACACAGCAACTTGATCCGATGACTCTACAGGCTCCGCCCCTATCGGCCAGGATGACGTCAAGGACAAGACGATTTTGGAGAACAACAATCCGCATCGCAGACTGCTCCTCTGTTAAGTTGCCTAGGGCAGAGGTAGTTTCATTCACTACTGCTTCAAGGGTTCTGGTTAGTCTGCGTATCAGTTTACTATTAGAGACAACACCTATGTAGGGAAAGAGGCCTTTATTGAAGTCTGTATATTGTTCCCATGCCGTTTCAGTGTAGTCGACAATCGGGAGATCTCTCTGGGGTCTATTGTGTACTAGATGGGTATTTCTATGATAATCAGGAGGCGCTAGGAAAACAGGTGGCAGAAGGAATGCAATGTAACAGGTACCATCCCAATCTAGAGGTAAGCCTATATATGCGGTATGACCACAAATGAAGTAGGAATGACGGGAAGCTCTAAATGTAGACTTGCCTTTATCACTGAATCCGATCACAGTAGTACATATACTATGACCCAGGTGTACTGAACCATTCTTTCTTATACATAATTCACCTTTGACTAGTAATACGGACATAGCAGGCAAGACTGATGCAGCTTCCGATTCAACATTCAGAATCATGAGGTTAGGTGTAAAGTTACCTAATCCATATACTTCATTTTCTAGGTCTGTTCCTGTCCTTTTGGGAAGTCCCTCCTTGTTAGGGTAGCAGGCTTTAAGCAAAACTAAGTTCAGGTTTCCCCATACCCAGTTGCTCTGGTAAACTACAGTATTTGAATCTAAAGAATTAATCAAACTAAACCATGCGCCACAGGAACCATTGTGTGTGAATGGATACGGAAAGAGAGGCAGAACTCCCGTGTATTTCTGATAGGGAGGGAGTCGGCCACATATCCAACAATTAGTAACGTTGTTGGCCTGATGGAAGTGTTGTAACATACTAATGAATGTGTTGTTGCGCAGCGCAAGTCTATAAGGCAACTCATGTGAAGGTAATTCGCTAAAAGAATGTTCGGCAGTAACATTGTAAGCAGAATGAGCACGCTTGAAAATAGGATAGTATATGTGCAACAGTATACTTGCAGCAATAATCAGAAGATTTAGAAAAAACATAATCAACAATGTCACTATACAGTGACTATGAAGTAATTTACAATATGCACGTTTCTTGAGCTGTTTCTGTCTATCTCTCTCTCGATTTCGGTCTAGATGATACATGTCAGAAACTAATTTAACCGATTCACCTAGGAGAGTACTTAAACAATCAAATTGTCTGACTTGCTAGACCTTAGTTTCAGTTTATAGTTTTGGGCAGCAGTGTTCTCGACCAGGGGGAGTTTTGAATCAGTCTGTGGAGAGGGGCAGGGCTGATAGTTTAAATCAGGAGGTAGTCCATGAAATTTCTTGATATGGCTCGAGTGTATCCAACCCTTGCGACCCTCGACCTTCACTGCTGTCCTCGTCGTCAGAAGTACTAATTTCGGCGTTTGCCAGCGAGGCTCCAGCGGGCTTCTCCTGTCGAAATTTCTTATGAAAACAAAATCTCCGGGAACCACTTCATGGGGCTTCACCTCGGTGTTGTCGGGAAAGGCTGCAGCTACCTGTGAACGGCAAGATTGTAGTGCAGACATCAAGGAAGCAAGGTAATCTGTCAGCATATTACCATCAACATCAGTGATTTTACGAGGTATGGGCGTCCCCCACATATTTGGTGGCCTACCGAAGACCACCTCGTACGGGGATAGCCCTGTTCGAGAATGTGCTACCATTCTCATGTAAAAGAGTGCAACTGGTAAGGCTACTATCCAGTCGACGCCTTTTTCTCTACAGATTTTAGAAAGTCGAATCTTTATAGTCTGGTTATGACGTTCCACGAGACCTGCTGCCTCGGGATGCCGGACGCAGTGGAATTTCCATTGATAACCTAACAGGAGTGAAATGTGTTTCATTAGCTCGGATGAGAACGGTTGGCCATTATCTGAGTACACGATACGGGGCAAACCATACCGTGGGAAGAATTCACGAACCAGCTGCTTGGCAGTGGTCGGGGCAGTGTAATCTGAGACTGGATATGCTTCTGTCCAACGGGAAAGAGCGCATACAACTACGAGGACATATTTGAATCCTCGACATCGTTCCATCTGGATATAATCCATCTGGAGGACTTCAAAAGGGTGATCGGGAGGTTGAAATCCACCTTGCTCTACAGGTACGCCTTTACCTGCGTTGAACTGACAACAAATCATGCAAGTACGGACTTTCTGTTTGGCTGCAGCTCGTAAGTGTTTATTAAACCAAATGTTTTGAATACTGTCTAACATAGCTTTCTCTCCTAGATGCGCTGGACTATGTATTGTGTTAATGATAACTTGAACCATGGAGTCGGGGAGAAACCATGTAGATTTTCCCTTCGTCATCCATCCCTGATCTGTTTGGATCCCTCCTAGTTCAGTCCATTTCTTGATTTCCTCTGGTGTAGCATGTGTCTGTATGTCGATTACATCAAGGGCGGGATCCTTAACTGTCATGCAGTGTGTCGATGTCGGAACTATTGGCTTTGTCAAGTCAGTTGCATGAGTCCGATTCTGTGCTGTTTGCTTAGCCGTTCGATCTGCTAGGTCGTTACCCTGGGAAATGATATCGGTGACTTTTGTATGAGCCTTGCACTTCATGATAGATATCGAAGTAGGCAGATGTATTGCATCTAACAGAGCTTGAATAAGGGGACCGTGTTGAATGTTGGCACCGTGAGAAGTCAAATAACCTCTCTCTCGCCAAAGGACTCCGAAGTCGTGTACAACTCCGAATGCATAACGTGAATCTGTGTATATGTTGACTCTTTTATTTTTTTGCTTGAATACAGGCTTGTGTCAGAGCGATGAGCTCTGCTGCTTGAGCTGACAATGTGTCAATACAATTTGTTTCAATAACTTCGGTGTCTGTCGTGACTGCGTAAGCGGCCACTAATTCTCCTGTACTTGTTCTCATGCATGAACCATCCACATAAAGTGTCAGGTCTGGATCTGATAATGGAACGTCTGTCAAGTCTTGTCTGGGTTTCGTCGTAATAGTAATGACTTCAATACAATCATGTGCCAATGGGTCTGTTCCACTTAATGGCAAAAGTGTGGCAGGATTTAATGTACTACAGCGTCTGATTTCTATGTGTGGCTGAAACAATGTTAATTCGTAACCTGTCAGTCGTGCTATAGTCAAGTGCTGAGTCTGAGTTCTGTTTAAAAGAACTTCCACGGAATGTGGAACTTGCACTGTCAATTGATGTCCTAATACTATGGAATCGCTTTGTCTGATTGCTAAAGCTGTCGCTGCGACTGATTTCAGGCATGTAGGCAGAGCCTGAGCTACTGGATCTAATGTGCTAGAAAAGTAAGCACACGGCTTGTGTGAACCTGCTTGTTCCTGAGTGAGTACTGACAAGGCAGTACCTTCGCGTTCTGTAACGAAAAGTGTAAAAGGCTTACTGTAACATGGTGTCGCTAAAACAGGTGCTTGACATAAGGCTTTCTTTAAGTCTTCAAAAGCTTGTGTATGTGCCTGGGTCCAAGGGAGGACAGTCGAAGTCGCTGCCTCCTCGGTTGTCAACCGAATGAGTGGCTTTACTAGAAATGCATATTGGGGAATCCATTGTCTACAGTATGAAGTGAGACCTATGAAGGCCCGCACCTCCTTTTGTGTCTTGGGTGGTGGCATGTTTATAATTAACTGGATGCGATCAGGTGTGAGCTGTCTCCCCCCCTTGGACAGCAAGTGCCCAAGGTACACAACTTGCTGAACACAGAATTGCAGCTTCGAAGGGGACACCTTGTGCCCCTTGTCGGCCAGAAAATGTAAAACCGTCAGTGATGCTTTTTCACATTCGGGTTCGCTTCGGGCGGTGATCAGCAGATCATCGACATACTGAAGCAGGGTAGTGTTAACAGGCATGTGGATACTGTCAAGTTGTCTTTTCAGTGCTTGGCTATAGATGCTGGGGCTTTCTGTGAATCCTTGAGGTGCGCGTGCAAATTTGAAGCTTCGTCCATTTAAACTAAATCCAAACAAATATTGGCTTTCTGGATCAATTGGGACGCTAAAGAAGGCGTTCTTAAGGTCAATTACAGTAAAGAACGTCGCTTCTGAATCAATAGCTGTCAATAATGAAGAGATATCTGGAACCACGGGGTATTGTGGTACAATGCATTTATTTAATTCGCGCAGATCAATAATCAATCGATAAACTGGGGGTGCTTTTGGATCAGTTCGTTTAAGAATTGGAATAATAGGAGAATTACACACATTGGAGTCGGTTTCCACAACCACTCCTTGTGCATTGAGCTTGTCAATGATTTGCAGCAAAGCCACTACAGCATCTGGAGGTAACTTGTATAGTCGGATTCGTGGTAATACCACTCCTGCTTTGAGTGTGACCCGATATGGTGTAATATGCATACAACCTACATCAGTGGGGCCTTGTGCCCATAAATGTGCAGGGACATTCTGTAACCTGTGATCCATGTCTCTAAATACATAGTGACCTTTAAAGTCACGCAAAAATAATCGTACCCCCTCCGGGGAACAACATATTACAGCTCCTAGAGCTTTTAGTGTCTTTATACCTAACAAGTTTTCTGGGCATGATTTTGTAAGCAATAGATCTGTAGTCCGTGTCAATGGACCAACTGCAAGAGGCAGAGGTTGCGATACTTCATTAACAATAGGCTTTCCTGAAAATCCAAGGGAAATATTCTGTGAGCCTGAGAGGGGTGCCCCTGGAACCTCGTTGTGACTTATAGTTGTTCTGCTTGCCCCTGTATCAATTAAAAACTTTCTGTCTTTCCCTAATACTTGACTATGTACATAAGGACCCTGTTGATCTACAGGGACCTCAATAAGCGGTAAGCCAACTTCCCTCTCTAGGCTGTTTCATGTGTATCGCTGATAATCGGGATAGTCATTTTGTGCATACTGGTACATCTGTTGTGCCGTGTTCTGTGTTGCGGCAATAGGCTGTGACTGTGGGACCGCTACGGTCTGTTGTGCAGCTTGCATAGGCTGTACATTCTGGGGAACTTGTTGTTGGATCTGATCCTGTCTGGGCGGACGTGGTCTCTCCTTTGTTTTACCCGTAGAGATATTATGTTTTAGAACTGCACAATCGTTTATATAATGACCTGGCTGTTTACAATAGTTGCATGTCCCTTTAACAGGAACTGCTGAATTACGGGACTGTGTCGCACCCTTTTTATGACTGTCAGCTGGAACTGACTGGGCGACGAGCATTTTCATTTTCGTGTCTTTCATACGTCTTTGTTCGTGTTCTTGTTCTTCTCTAATTCTATTCTGATGGTACTGTAACATTTGTAACATTTGTGACGGGGTGTTAGCTTGCCAAGAGCTCTCTACCTTTAATACTCTGTTCTTAACCTGGGGCAAGGAATTCTCGACTAATTTTGTTACAAAAAGATGTGGATATGAATCGCTACTTGCTTTCAGGCCGCTATTAATACCAAAACATTTTTCGAATCGAGAATAAAAATCACTAGTGTCTTCATCGGGTTTCTGTTTGCAAGCTGAGATTGCTCCCCAGTCTTCCTTTTTCGTAGTTAATAAACGTGGCAACACTTGTACTAATAATCCTGGTAATGCTTTAGTTTTGTCTCCAAGCCCTAGGCCTGCAGTTCGGGTATTTTCTTCGTTTTCTAATGCTGTCCAATCAATCTTTTGTTCTCCCACCTCCCACTCTTTTTCTTTGAGTTTCTCGTAAATACCGGCAGGCAATAATACTTTCAATATTTTCATAATGTCAGGATAGGTATAATCACCCATGAGTAACATGTCTTTTATTTCACGGTGAAAACCTGCTGGATCTCTGTCATGGCTGGGCACTACTTTTTTCATTTCCAATAGTTCTATTTTAGTTATAGGCGTGTACACGAACACGCGTCTAAAAGTATTATCATCGTTTCTAACTGGGTGCACTTCGCGTAACGGATTCTGTCTGTCTATGTAATACGTCTTTCTTTCCATGGAGGGAGCTGGATCGTGCTCTGGACACAGAAAGGCACTATATCTGTGTCGATGTTCTAGAATTACTTTAATTAGATCTGTACCTAGACCTCTCCATTTATTCATGAGTAGTTCTATCAGTATATCAGGTAGGGGACCAGGATCGGAGTGTTGGCCTTTATATAATATAAGGAGATGTTGTATCATGTATATACCAGCTAATCGCTGTTCGTCTGGTGAAAGATTCAAAAACGTATGTGCTAGCGCATCATCACTATATTTATCAGAACTGTCAGCCCATTGTACTGCTGACCTGGCTAATTCTTATATTGGGCCTGAGTGATGGTCTTTCTGGTTTTGGTTGGGATCTATCTGAAGATTCTGCAGTGCATGCGAAGTGTGTGGAAACCGGAGGAGGTGGGTGCTTTGACTTGTTGTTTTGATAAAGAAATGACATTGTGTTGAAAATGCAAAAGATCATTCATTGTTTTTTTCATTACTACATGCTGTTTAGAGCACTGAATCTATGTGGAATTTCAAATTCTGGACCTTGCAATAACATACAACAGGGATCGATTTTGTTTTCTAACTTAAAAGCTTACTCTTAACTTAATTCAAGAATAAAATTATGCATTATGGGTCTTGTTTAGAGTTTGTTGTGCTGGATATTTTGTCAAAAACGAAGCGGGTATCCCATCGGCCGTATTATGAGTGCATTGTAGGCTGTGACTCTTTTACAAAGCTGGACCTGATATCCAAAATATTTGTCACGGAATATCCTGTCTGCCAAACTCTAAATAAGGACCTCAGTTAAAAGCATTGTTGCTACTACTTTACAGCCCTATAGGATGGGGAATAAAAAGCTCAATCTCTGTCCCTTCTTGAGAATATGTTTATGAAAAACAGTGGAGGTGCTATAGACAAATTTGCTTTATTTTTTTTTAATGGCTTTATTATAACAGGTCCTAAGACATAATCTTGCTTCATCCAGTGGTGAATTGGTTGTCAACACAAAATCAATGAGTGCTTCTCTCGTTGCTGCCCTTCTTTTATGCCTCTCAAGTTCAAGAAATACTTTATTCGGCAACTCAATGCCATAACAGTAAACATATCAAGCAAAAATACATTTCATCGACAGATTTTAAAACCAGAATTGGGATAAAAACATTCTTAATATCAGTCAAAGGGCCGAATTCTAAATACATGATAAAGCAAAAACGTTGTATAAAGTGCAAAGTGCGGAGATCAGACACAGTCATATGCAATAAACAAGTATATAAACAACCCCATTAATGACACGGAGTGGGCCCTAAGATAAAAACATATAAAAGCTTCCTTTCAGTTAAAAAACAGTTTTTTCCTGCACCTAATGGCTCCTGTTAAAATACTTGCAACCCTAAAACAGACCATGGGGGAAGATAGCATTTGAAGGTCCAGTAGGGCGGGCAATCTCTCATCATTGCTAAATTTTCTGGAAGTACTTATTTGCAGACTCTATATCTGCATCTGTGACCACAATGCGTACTCTCGAAGGAAATTGCATGACCTCTCCCTAGCAACTGCTTTGGGGCACGGCAACATTTCTACACCATTGAACAAGATACTTACAGCTCTGCTTTTGTACAGAGTGTCAAGGTGAATGTAGGAAGGTAGCTCTCTATATAGTACACTAAAATGAAGTCCATCATGCAGAGGGTCCAGTGAGTCACAGTTTGGCATAGAGAGGCAAAAGTAGATAATACTAACTTTCTGTTTGTGGTAGTGTGATGGAGTAGTTAGGCTTATAAGAGAGTGATGCTAAGCATTTGTTGTACTCACAGAGGCAATGAATGAGAAATATACTCAAGAATAAATCCGAGACCAATTTACAAAAATAACACTGATTTTTATATATTATTTCAGACCAAGAACTTAGTTCTACAGTAAGTACTTTTTAAGGTAGCAATTTTCAAAGTTGGCAAAATGAATTACTTTTTTGCGCAACTACGCACCATTGAAATGAAAAATGTAAAAAGACTTTTAGAGCACAGCAGTTGCCGAAAGCATCAAGGCACTATTAGAAAATAGAAAAATCTATACAAAGTCCAACAGGGGTGTCTCAAGCTTCACCTTACAAATTTAAGTACATAGCAAAGCAAGGCCCAATGTTCCATCAGCGAATTCTCAAGAGCATCCAGGATTTGGCTGGGAGCAGGGTGCTGAGATCGTTGGAACCTGGTGTGCTACGATGACGGGGGCCATTTGAAAACAAAGTGCACAAAGGGACTTAAAGGTAATTCCAAGGGGTTCTATTTGAGGCAGCAGGTCACCAGGGCCTCAGGAGCATGGAAGCACAGCTAGGCCGATGTTCCAAGGCCTGTCAGGCCGGGTGCAGAGAAGGTAGGTCAGCTGGGTGGAGTGCATCGAGATGTCTTTGTGGTCAGTCAGAAGCAGGCGGCTTGGAGAGGCGATTCCGAGACAGATGGACCACTCACAAAGTGGGTCTCAGGGGTCTTGATGTCATTGTATGGGTGCTTGCTTTCTGGGCAGTTGGAGTCCAGACTGGACTCTTCATCTTGGTGAATGTTGAAGGGGGTCTGGTACCCCGGGTGTTGGTGCAGCATGGCTCCAATAGATCCTGGTGTTTTCAAACTTAGTGGGAAGACAGATCTGACTCTCTGAAGCTGGTGTACCACTTTTGGTTTGGGTGTTGCTTGGGAGTTGCCGTGGGCAGCAAGTTGAATAACCTTACATTGCAGGTTCGGTGCCTGCAGACTGCAGAGGAGTAGTACCTCTAATCTAAGGGAGTTCTTTGGTGATTTGTAGAAGGCTGGATCAGCTCAGGGGTTCTTGGGGGGGCTCACAGTTACAGGATGAGACAGCACCCCACGATTGTCAAATCACTAATGTAGCAGGCAGGGTTTCACAATGATGCAAAGGATCAAACTTTTCTGGGATAAAAGTAAGGTTCTGCCCACACCCTTTTCCCTGCCCGAACTGATTTTCATGACTTCCTCTCCCATTTATGACACATTCCTAATGTTCTCTTTAGAAAAAATTGCATTCTGGCCCATTGATTACATTTCATCCGGCCCAAGCCAGAGAGTATGGCCTAAGCCTGGGAGTACAGCTCAAGCCGGAGAGTACGACTCGTAAATGATCTATTTGAATACCAAAAGTCATTAGGTTAGACTCTTGTCTCATATTACCCTTGTGAATCGGCCCCTTTAAGTTATTATGTTACATTTCACCAACAAAAATATAGTTTGTACATAGATTTACTAGGCATTTTTTATTTATTTTTAATGCATACATGGTATTGACATTGAGAACAGTTGAATGGCAATTGTGGGGGATTTCTGCAGACTGTCAAATATCAATAATACTTACTATTATCTCATTTTCATTGCACTAACCTGTTGTAAAGATTGAATACTTCACTTGAAAATTCAGCTTTTTTTTCTACTTTTTTCTATTTTGTAAATAACCTTCATTACAAACTAAACATAAAAAGTAAACCTCAGGCACTTCACAAAGAAATATTACTTCATTAGATATTGTAATAAATTGTAATAATATTTATGAATCTCTTAAAAAAGAGAATAACAAATAATCAATAAAAATTATTTCCAGCAAAATATAAAGGTTTAAAAAACAGGCTATCTTAGTTAGACTTATTTAAGTGTAAATATGTTCTTTTTTGATTATAATAATATTTAAATACCAATTGCTTTTTAAAACTTGACTTCTTATTGAGTCTCAAAAATACTACTGTATAGGAAAATAAATGTTATTGTTGTTAAAAAATATCTAGTATAAAGATTTATTAAAAGGTTTTGGATCCATTTGTGTTTACCACATGTCTGTGCTGTGCTTACCTTTATTAACAGGGAGATGGCACGATTTCTAAGACAACTCAGATAGTCATGTCAACACCTCAGTGGCAGTCATACAACAGCACACAAAATGGTGGACTTTCTTTTTATAGTTTTATTTAGGATAATCCTTAACTTAAAATAGAATGTGTTTTGTATATTTACAATTATTTAAAAAAGTGTTTATTGACTCAACCCATATTTTAATTGAAATCCAAAAAGATACATTTATGTTAGTATTTGACAAAATCTTCATACATGAGTGCCATCTTTGTGTGGGCATTTTCTCTAATAACATTTAATCTACTGTTTTTTTTAACAGACACTGTTTTAACAAAATAGAAAAAATAATTGCTAACAATTTATTGGACAGTATGATTTAAAAATATCAAGGAATAAAAAAATAGGGAGAAATGTTTTGAGTTGTAAAAGTAAAATGCATTGTAGTAAATGTTAGCTTGAAGTATAGGATAACAGAATAAAATCTGCAGAGTAAAGGCATGCAGAGTAATAGTTTGCAGACTGATATTAACATAGGTTCCAAGCTCCATTTTGACATGGAAGCAGTAGGAATGAAAATTGAAATTGATGATCGGCAGCTTTATCATGACCATGTTTTACAGTATGCAGACTCAGAAATGCTCCATGCACATATTTTCCATCAGAATTTGCTGTCTGAATCTCAAATCTGGAAACATAGCTATGACGGTCTCTTAATGCACTGTATGTTATTCATACTTTAACTAATAGATTTTCTGTGTTAAAGTATGCACTAAAGGCAGCACAGTTACAGCAAGTCTGGAGCATAGACCTCTTCTAGACCTCACCATGGTTGCTGAAATTGTTCTTGATATGAACCATGTCCTTCTGTACATTGAGATGCAGCTCCTAAAGCTATGCTTTTTAGACAATCAACATATAAAACTAGGAACAGGAGTTTAGAGTACAAGACATAGATTTTAGAGGCTTTTATATACACAGTGATCGTAGTTGCTATAATCTTATCAAGTGGGTGTAGAAAGCCACCTTTCTGCATGGTCATCACCAGATTTTTTGGCCATTTTCTGGACCCTATTGTTTTGCTGGAATTTGAACTCTGTTTACTGTTACCCCTACTAAATAGGAGCAAAGCATGTATGCTTCACATTTAAACACTATTAAATAGGCTTATACTTAAATGAAACATTTATCTTGCCTGCAAGTCCGCAATGCATGGTGTGCAAAATGCACCTAGTTCCTGGAAGTTAAATGCTACCTGTGGACTGCAGCACCTATAGTGCCAACCAGGGATTGAAACTACAAAACATGGCTTCAGCCCTACCCTTGGTAGCCTGACTGTTGCAGTGTAAATCCTGCAGTGCTTCCTGTCAAATGATCTTTTTTGACAGGCAAATACCTTTATTTTTAATATGAATAAGTCACCCCATGTCACCCCTATATAGGTCTTATAGCCGACAAGGTTGGGAGCATGGTATTTTAAAGTGAGACATACAAAATTATAGTCACCATGCCAGTACAATGACAAGCCCCCCAAGTTATTTTCACTGTGGCTGTTCCTGCATCTTATACAGAAGCACAGTGTACAGATGTAAATATTAATATTGCTACCTAGAAATTGGGACCAGCTAGGAAAATAATGAGACCATAAATGTTATTAGTTATTACAAATCAAATTCAGTGGTGAAGTCAGATTTTTAATAAGCACTAGGGAAAAATATGTTTTAGAAATCTACCTTTACCCTGCCTGAAGTTCCTTGAGACTAATTTGCAGTATTTCTCCAGAAGCTTCCCAGCTAGTCCCTTTATTGAGGTAGGAAATGCCTTCTAGAAACCACACAATACACCACTTTGATTGAGAGGTTGACCTGAATAGGCAGGCACTACTCTTCTGAGCTTAGGTTGACATTCAGAGTGAAGGTATCTGCCCAACTGGTTAGCACAACAGTGTTAATTTCTGCCTGAAACATCTGTCTGAAGCAACGTTTGTGCCCTTGAAACAGTATCATCACAATTCTTTTCTATTCCATGATTTGTTGCTGGGGGACTGTGCTTGTCTTACTTTTCTTTGTAGGTCCTAGGCCTGCTTCAAACTTGACTGAATTTATAGTTCGGAAAACAGCAGTGCATGCCACTCTTATGCAGCTTGAACACAGAGTGGAAAGCAGCTTAATAGATGCATTTCAGAATACAGGTACATCACACAGAGCAGCAGGGCAGGCCTCCGTGACACAAAACCAGCAGAGAACATAAAGCAGCAGTGCAGGCCTCTCTCTCTCATACAATACTGGTACAGTGTGGATAGCAGTGCATACTGTACAGTTTTCAACAGGAAGCAACAATGCAGGAGTGCATCACCCAATAAGGGTACACTATGAACAATAGCAGGGCAGGTCTACAACACAAAAACAATTATTACACAATAAGCATCTGTGTCAGCCTATCACACAAAATAGTACAGCACAGGAACTAGCAATGTAAGCCTTCCTCACAAAAAAGTACCTCAAGAAAGGAAAAGTGGAGATATCCCTCATATAGTAAAGGTACATTTTTCACATTGAGGAAGCTGAAACCCTTCCTGCCAGTCGAGCACTTCAAGCTGGCAGTACAAGCTCTAGTCATCCCTCATGTGGAGTACGGAAGTGTCTCCTTATGTGGCCTCCCAAAAGCTGCAACAGCGACCCTGAGAGCTTCTATCAACGCTGCAGCAAGATTCATCACTGGCTTGAAAGGTAGTGCACACATTTCCCCTGACTTAAAAACCTTGAACTGGCGACCATTTGAAGGTAGAATCCACCTAAAAGTTGCGTGCATGACTCATAAAGCCTTACATCATAGCACTCCCAGCTACCTCGCGCAGGAACTGACGATCTCTGGTAGTTTAAGATCCTCTAGAAGTGCTGAAAACATTTTACTGAAACCACAAAGGTTCAACAAGAAGAAAACTTATAAATGATCCTTCTCAGGGATGGCGCCCAAAATATGGAACACACTTCCCCCTGAAACCAGACTGAATACCTCTACCGCATCTTTCAAAAAATAAGTTAAAGCGTTTCTCATGGCAAAATTTACATGAGCACTATCTATTCAGGCCCGAGTTCTTTAGATCCTGTTATAATATACATTACCATGTTTAATCTGCCTACGATATTTGCACGAAATGTTGTTTTATATGATTGTTACCTGCACATTATTGTTTGTTCAGCTTACAGTTGGTTGTTATGTAAAGCGCTCTGATATCCGCAAGGATCTTGTTTGCGCTCTATAAAACTTTCAAAATAAATAAATACATTTAAAAAAAAGAAGTCATCAGTAGGATACATCTACCTCACAAAACATGTAGAGTGCAGGAGTCTTATGTGCCAGTCTCTTACTAATCAGGTGTAGCACTTACATAGCAGTGAAGGACTCTATCACAAAGCATGTGGAGCATGGAACATAGCAGCAAAGGAATATAGCAGCACATGCATCTATGACTCAATACATGTACTGTACTGTCTGCAGCAGAACAGATCTAACTCACAAAATAGGTAGAGCACTGAAAGTATCTGTGTCAGTCCGCCACACAGAGTAGGTTATGTACAGCACGCTGCACACCTGCCCCCCCACAAAATAAGTTAAGCATGTGAAACAGCAGTACAGGCCTCTGCTGCCCAAAATGTATACAGTATGGTCAATAGCAAGGTTGGTCTACCTCCTCCACAGCACAGGATACACCTTCATGCCTACAGCACAGGAAGTAATGAACAGTTCAATCAGTGGGGCTGAATATCCACATTTTAAGGACCACTTCTTTCATTCTGTTGACGTTTGTAATCCACATCAATGGGAGCCAACACTACAAATAACTAAGCACAGTTGTTCCAGTGACTCTGAGCAAATGAAAAACTCACCATTAGCAGACAGCACCCGCTCTGAAGAAAGAAGTCTGGCTGGGGCCCATCGTTGTGCAGGACCAATGTCATTCATTGAGTGCACACTAAGATGAGTAAAACACGCAGAGACCTTCTGTCAGCCTCTGCAAATGCCTGCTCGCTTTCACCAATCAGCTGATACAGTAGTACTGCATGGGGACTTCCAAATCTCTGCTGAGAAATTGAAACAAACTGTTGCTGGCACAAGTGGGCCATTGCCCCATACCAACCACTCAGTAGATGCGCTGTGACCTTCCCGGTAAATGCCTAACCCAAGAGAGAACGAGGAGGCCTGCCTCTTCCGGCATGCTCAGCAGACCAACCATCTTTTTCCTGATTTATGAGAAATCGGAGCTGGATAGTATCCTTGGTTTTGCTTGGATTCTGCAAGACTTTAAACTACAAAAAATGAAAAACAGGATTGCAAGCAATGTTCCCTTATGTATGCACAATACTCCCAATGTTTGGGGGAGTCACAAGGGCAATGCCACTAGTAGATGTCTAGAAACATTTTTCAACAGTTTGGGAAGTCAAAATGAATATGTGTTATTTTACTAAAGTTGTGATCGACATAGCCTTGAGATTTTCATAGTAGATTCCAGTGGAGAGACATAGTCTCCAGTATAATGGCAAAGACTTCCAAGTCAACTCAAATCAAACTTACTTCACACTGCAAACCAGTGAAGAGCCTTCTGTATCCTAGTATTCAAATATGTTTCTGAAATCCAGTGTATCATAACATCGCATAACAAGTGTATTTGAAAAGTTCACATTCACCCAGAGGGGTATCTTGGTGCTGAATAACTGATGTTTTTTGTTACCCAATTCAATGGAACTCATTTTATCAACCTCAGAAGCATGGAATGTTGAGTGGACCCACGGGATTTGAACCTATGACCATGAGGTAAAACACACACCCCTCCAGACGATATATTAGTCCACTAAACCACCAGACCAGGTTGTGTAGAATCTGACTTAATTATTTTTAGTCACCTGAACATGATCAAATTCACTTTGGACACCCACTTTATAAATTGAATTACCAAAGTCTACATGTGAGTTCACGGAAGTATCCAAATCAAATCAAATACGGTGCGATGGGCATGATGGATGTAGTAATATTTAGAATTTGGTACCTTAAGATTTTGAGACATATCAGAGTGGAACACCATCTTTATCCTTTTGATCTTTGCAGCTGGAGAGATACATTTTTCAAATATAAATAGAATGACACTGTTGGCGGAGGAACACATTTACAACTTGGTCATGGAATTTGACAAAGCGAATAAGCTCAAGTAAGTGTACTTATTAAGGGAACTAAAACTAGCCCTGGCAAAAATGCTCAAACCATACCCTTCGTATCCTCGTGCAATCTATCTCTTTCTGTCCATCAACTTTCTCTCGCCTCTCTCTCTTCTCCCTTTCTGATCTCTTTCTCCCTTCCTTTCCCCCTTCCTCTCATTCTCTCCCTCCTTAGGGCACCCCTGTGCCCACTGCAATTAACCTCAGGAAGCTAGGGAAATTGACAACAGAACCAGCCACTGTCCCAGACTTTTTAAACAATCCTCCAGATGTTCCAGCCCACCAGTGAAATGCCTGGTTGAATAAAAGGCCCTTGAAGTATAACGTTTAACAGGAGAAAGAGGGGAGACTTGAGGGAATGAGAGACCGTGCACTAAAAGGGCTGTTATTAACCTAAAGCATCTCTTACAAGAAAAGCCAAGTGGATGCTCTACCAATAATGTATGAGTCAAAGTAGCCAAGTAATCACTTATACTTCTCAAAATTAAGCTTCCAACTTACAGAAACACACAAATAGATATAGTGAGACAGTGGATTATTACTTAGGGTGTATGGTAGTCCACCACAAGTAATAATGTCACTATTCTTGTTAGGTCCAGTAAAGGTTATAACAATTTAAACCTGAGCTCGAACCCTGATAGCTATGTGATAGAGGAGACGTGCTTAACATAAGTAAATGTGTAAAGCATTTAGAAATACCAAAACAGTTAAAAAGTCAATAGATCAACATCATAAAATCTGCACTCCAATTTATACAAATGTAGAATATTTAAATTAACAAAATTACACCAAAACAACAAAAATACAATAGGAGGAACATGGGATATGAATTCTTAAAGTTTTAAATAAAAATAGTGCCAAAAAGAATAGAACACCAACTGCGGTTATCTGGCTTCACTTGACCAATATCTAGGCACCAGTTAATGCCAATCGCAAAGGAGTGCGGGCTGAATGCAGGGACCAGGTTTGTCCAAATCGGTAATTTTCCCTTTTGACTTAGGGCCTAATTACCAGTTCCATGAGCCACAATACTGCTGGCACAGCTGGGATCAAGGATGCAGCTGAGCCGGGAGTCTTTCACTGGCAGGAATATGCCGGCGGTGCCGGCTGTGGCACAGACAAGCATATTCCCAGTTGCCATTTCACCACCTTTTAAAGGCGGTGAACCCACCACAGGGTGGCAGAATGGCAACAAAGCACTTGGTCCTGTGGGTGGATGCATGGGAGGCCCTAGATTTTCACCACCCCTTCCTGCATGTTGTGGTATTTATACCACACCGTGCTTGAAGGTGCAGTCGGCACTCTGCGGCGGTCTCCTTGATAGGCTCTTCTATGAGCATAGCAAACAGCCACAGACAGACCACTGCAGGACATCCCTCCAGACCACGATTTAACTCCTAATCTGGCAGGCGGTCATACCACGGCTTTGGCGATCCTATAGTAGACGGCACATTGCACGATCTGCTGTAGAACTGCCAAAGTCATAATCTGGCCCTTAGTCTCTGAAAGGAATATAAAGAATCTTCACCACTGAAAGACATCCTGATGTTGCCAAGATGGGTTTCAGGCATCTCAGAGTGTGAGAACTAAAAAAATTGTGCCCAAGGAGGAGACCTCACTGGAGGAATATTTATGGTGCCTTCTCCCGGTGAAGATTTGTACCTACGGACTTAATTACTTTTATGGAGCTTGGATACCCCCAGTGGAGCGAGGTTGAAAGCTGTAGCCAAACAAGTCTCCATTAATGCGGAGATCTTCTCAGCGACATCCAACTGAAAGGAATTTGCTGCTGCGGAAAAGCTGGGAGCAGGAGCAATCTGAATCTTTCGACCCTCCGGCACCAAAACATCTTTGCAGGTTTGTCCCGGTCTTCTCTCAGAAGTTGTGGAAAAAATCTTAACAAATTTTATGAGTCCCAGGTTTAAGGTTAGGCAGGAGAAGTACACTCTGGCACCAATCAAGGGTTCAAGGAACTCAGGAACAGCTCTTGGGGATCAGGACTCACTCCAACAGAAGCCACCAGCAGGGTCCAGGGCAGGTCAATTTGGAACTGGTCATCTTGGCTTTTCAAGGAAAGTGTGCTTCTTGCAGCTTTTCTGTCCCTGTAGCTTAACAGGAGGTCAGCCAAGCGGCCGTTGGAGTCCACTTGTTAGTCTTGGGCAAATGTGGGAGTAGGTCCAGTCCTGAGGGTCACAACAGCAAGTGCAGTCCTTCTTCTGTCTTTCACAGGTCCAGTATTGTTCTAAAGAAAGTACAAAGAGGTGCCGCATTTATGCCTGGAACTAGCTGTTGGGTGGGGTGACTCCTGGCTCCTCCCTGACCAATAGGGAAAACTTTCCTGGGGTAACCCTACCCACGTTTTCAGGAGAGTTTTTGTGTGCCCTATTGCAAACAGTGCCAGAGTGCATCTCCAAATCTAAATCTAACATGGAAGAATCGTTCCTCTCTCGTGCAGAGCTCCTGTGCCCAGCCTAGAGGTATGTCCAGGGAAATTATCAAACCCTCCCCTGTAGAAAAGCCAGCTCTGGTGGGAGCTCCTATATCCCTGAGGCTGGTGCCTGATTGCTTAGAAGGACCATAGAAGGGGCAGGCCAATGTGTAAGCTACACCTGCCCATGACAGGGAAGATCCCTCTGAAGATAATGAAGTTCCAGGGCACTGCCCAGATTGTCATTGTGTCAGAGGAACAGGACACCTCTCCCCACCAAAGCCCTTTGTCTCAGCTCTGGGAGCCAATTCATATCTAATCAGGGTGCTATTCTGACCCTAAGTAACAGTTGGAAGCTCAGGCAAATGGGCTTAAAGAGGCTATATTCAGGCTAAAAGTAACTTTTTAAAAGTACAATTTTTAAAATATTTGTTACCACATCTTACTTTACCAATGGATTGAAGTTGTAATAAATATTTTTAAAAATACAAAAATGAACTTTTTATATACTTCCTAGGCGCACATAGCTTTATTAACTTTAATAGATTATCCCAATGGTTTCCCATGGAACAGCTATCTTTGCTACAGTGAAAATAGCTTTTTAGGCCTTTACACTATAAGGGCATGTTTAACATTAAACCTTTACATGTCCTGCTTTTAAATACCAGGCACTCTGCATTATTTGCATTTCAGGGGCTACTTGTGGGTAATTCATTCATATTTAAAAGCAGTGTTTGTGTCAAAAGGGGTAATTTTGACGGATTGAATTTGGAGTTTAAACGTAGATAACCAAGTTACTGGTGGCAGGCCTGCAGCCATGTTTTGTATTGTTACTTGTGGTGGCACAACATGTGCTGCAGTCCACTAGTGACATTTACCTTAAGGCCCTGGGTACACTTTGTACCATATACTAGGGACTTATAGGTAAGTTAAATGTGCCAAACAGGAGTATAGCCAATGTTGACGTTTTAGGGGTAAGAACATATGCACTTGAGTCTGGTTAGTAGAGTGCCAGTGCACAGAATCAAAAATCCAAACCAGCAGCACCAGTCCAAAACATTGGAGAAGACTGTGCCAAAAGAGGCATTTTCTTACAGACAAGAGTTATGTTCCTGATTTATCTGAATCCCAAACCAGTTTGATTGAGGCCTTTTGCTCACAAATATATATTTTTTTAAATCCATTGAAATGCATTCAGCTGAAGGAATATACTGTTATATTACAACAGCAAGGAAATTATGTTTAACATTTTTTTTTTCTCAAATACATAGAATGCATCCAAATCTACAGCGAAAAATGTGTGCACAGCACACCCTCTACCCAAAATTGCACAAAGCAATAAAGTGCAGTCTTCGTACCTCTATTGAAAGGAGGGAGTTCATCAAATGTGTGCAGATATTTTGCCTTTCTTTAAGTGTATGGACAAATCACAAAACATAACCAGTTTAAATAGGTGCTTCCTCACAAGGAAATGTTCAAGTAGCCATTCAGTGAACCTTTCAAGATACATCAGCCAATTATTGCAAAGATCAGAGGCCAGATCCTTAGGATCACAAAACATCCTTACCCGACAATATTACATGCCCTTGTGGGCAAGCAAGATAATGCTCGGTGCAAGCACCTTTTGCCACTGTGCTATGGAAGCCGAATAATGGAGGTGAGAATGTATAACATGAATGTTTGTGCATAATTGTTGTATTGCACTTTGTTCTGGTGGTGATGTACTGTTTTTGTGCTACATTGTTTAGTTGTGTTGTTCATGTCTTACACTGTCTTTGTTGTGTTGAGTTTTGTTTTAAT
Source organism: Triturus cristatus (assembly GCF_964204655.1). NCBI lineage: Eukaryota > Metazoa > Chordata > Amphibia > Caudata > Salamandridae > Triturus > Triturus cristatus. The sequence goes on from NC_140586.1 coordinate 576,562,099, forward strand.
AGTTTGGATGTCTTATGTCTTGTAATGTGTAGCTGTGCAGGTATTTTTGTGGGAGACATCCGTTACATCGCAGTCTTCCCACCACGATACAATTACAGCCCCTGCATATAATTAAGTAAACCCCGGGGAAGTGGCAGCTCTCCGGGCTGTGGTGGCCCCTGTGGGCCCCACATACATTATTGAATATTGCCCCCGGGACCTGGCCCACCCAGGGGCTTAAGGATAATGAAGCGCAGGGTCCCGTGCTTCGTTTTATTTTTATTTTCTTGGCCTGATTCGCGCATCCAGCGTGAATTGGGCCCATTTGTTTTTTTAAATGCTTTTTTTGGGCCTGGGGGTCCCACAGGGGACCCCCTGAGCAGGCCTAGGGGGTCAGAAGATGGTTGCCAACACTTCCTGGTTTGGAGTGTTGGCAGCCAATCAGAAGTCAGCTCGTGCTCGGGAGGAGTCGCAACTCGTCTTTAGTGCTCAGATATATAAAAAAAATTGTAACTTCTCAGGAGCTACGGAACGGCTTTACACCATTTACAAAAAAGGTCGCTTTCTGAAGCCAAGAGTTATGTTTTTGCCAAATTTGGTGTAATTCCGTTCAGCAGTTCGGGCTGTAGCCTTGTCTAAAGTAGCTTTGGAAATTAACATGGGGAAAACGCATTTTGGGACCACCCTTCTTTCTCGGCCCTCGCTTGACGAGTCACCCCGAAATGCTTAAGGCAGGAGCTGACTGGAGCGCCCCATTAGTTTAAAAAATTTCGCGAAGAATTGTCTAACAGCGCCAAAGTTATTGGCAAATCAAAAAAGGCGTTTCCAATGGAAAATAGGTCCTAACTATAACTATAACTATAACTGCCAGTATGTATTATATTACCTACTGGCGGTCGCCAGTAGGTAGTTATAGTTAGGACCACGTTTCCATTGGAAATCCGCAACATTCTATTTTGAATAACTTTGGCGCCGGTTGACGAATCCTCGCGAATTTTTCAAAATAGGTGGGGCGCTACGCTCCGCTGCTACCCTGAAAGTCTCGGGGGGATTCGTCAAGCGGGGGCTGAGATAAAAGGGGGTCCCAAAACGCGTTTTTCCCATGCATTTTTCCATAGGACCTTTAGACACAGCTACAGCCCGAACGGCTGAGCAGAATTACTTGAAATTTGGCAGAGAGGTAGTCCTCAGGTCAAGGAAGTGCCTTTTGTAGGTTTGGTGTAAATCTGTTCAGTAGATTCTGAGAAAATAGCCTTTAAATCAATATATATATCTGAGCCAGCGTACGGTGCGCTTACGGTGCGCTTACCGTACGCGTACGGTGGCGTGCGCGAGCGCGATTCTGATTGGCCCTTAGATCTTAGTAAACATTTGAATCGGTCGAAACCAGGAAGCGGCGGCCGCCATTTTCTCTCTCGCACTCTGACAGGGGGTTGAAAAACAAAGTGCAAATCATGTAAAGGGGCTGTTTACACAGCTCCCAAGCACCTAGCCATGTCGAGGGAGTCCTCAACGATCCCCCAAGTGAAAAAAGGCAATTTTAATTTTTTCGAAAATTTCGCTGATTACGCTTACCGTACGCGTACGTTAAGAAATAATTAAAAAAAAAAAATATCCACATTCTCCCCACCCCGTGTGCAAAAGTTGCCCGAAGGGCACCTTTTGTGCATGGCTCAATCGAGATAAACAAAACCTATATTTTACCTGTCACAACGATGCTCATCATATGACCTCCAAGTGCGCACGGTGCGCGAAGCGCATCGTCCGTTCATGGCCCATCTAGCGTAACGTGGGCACCGCGTGCTCACTGTGCGCGCACGGTGCACGGAACGAACTGCGTTAAGTGGGCGCGCACGCCACAAATGGCGTAAAGTAACTTAGCATTTAAAAAACCGTACAAATTCCCTGAAAAAACCATAGGTTTCACACACGTTATAGTTAGGAATTAGCATTTAAAAAACCTTGCAAATTCACTGAAAAAACCATAGGTTTCACACATGTTATAGTTAGCTGGACATTTTACTGATAAAAAACCAATGAAATTCCCCCGTTATAGTTACTGTAGGCAACTATAACTCACGCGACCGTAATCCTCTGCTGATGACATATGTGTCTTTATGAAAAAAAAATATTTGTAATATATGTATAGCTAAAATTTAATGGAAGAAGACATGGGCAAATAAGTGTCTAAATACAGTATTAGCATCAGCAGAGGATTACGGTCGCGTGAGTTATAGTTGCCTACAGTAACTATAACGGGGGAATTTCATTGGTTTTTTATCAGTAAAATGTCCAGCTAACTATAACATGTGTGAAACCTATGGTTTTTTCAGTGAATATATATATATATATCATCTACTGGCAGTTGCCAGTAGATAGTTATAGTTAGGACCTATTTTCCATAGGAAATCTGCAACATTCTATTCCCAATAAGTCTGGCGCCGGTTGATGAATCCCCGCAAAATTTTCAAAACTTTTGGCCAGCTCCGCTCCGCTCCTACCCTTAAAGTTTTGCTGTGATCAGTCAAGCGGGGGCCGAGAAAAAAGGGGGGTCCCAAAACGCGTTTTGACACCAAATTTGGCAAAGAGGTAGTTCTCAGTTCAGACTCGTGCCTTTTGCATAAATGGTGTGAATCTGTTCAGTAGTTCCTGAGAAAATTAGGGTAAAAAAGTTAGTGATATCTATGGCCGGGGAGGATCCGCGGACCCCACCCGCACCGTAAGCGCACCCTCCTCGAATCGAGCGCGCACCCTCCCAATCACGCGCTGAATGCTAATTGGCTGTCGAGTGTCTGTCTACATTCGAAACCAGGAATTGTTGGTGGCCATTTTCTGCCTCGGTAGAAGCGAGGCTGAAGAAGCAAGGGGAATAAGTGTGTAAAAATATAAAGGGGGCAGAGTGGAAATACTCTGACCCTCTAGAGGTGCTTAGGGGGTCCCAGAAGGACCCCCTGGGGCCCCCTTCATTTTTTTTTAACGGCGAAATGCGCGCACGGTGCGCGCATCCTATCGCGTTGGGTGCACGGATTCTTTCGCGTTGGGTGCGCGGATCCAAGGGAATTTTTTAAAAAAAAAGTCAAGAAATCATTGGTTGTATGATAACTTTTGACACTGAAAGGTAGGGTGTATATTTCTGTTTTTTAAAGGCATGATTCTTATTGGTTAACAAGAACTGATTGTAAGGATCATTATATATGATAAGCTGATATGTTGAAAAGTCAAGCACACTTGCTGTCTTGTTTAGCAACATTGTGTGCTGAACTTGTGACATGTGTACTCAGTGCAGTGTTCCATGACCTGTTTCTATGGTAACAGGCAGAAGGCAGATTGGGGGAAGGGTTGAAATGTATTTCATTTGGAAAGGGTTGAAATGTTTAACCAATAGAAATGTGTGTTTGCTTTTGAATTTATGTGTGAAGGATTGTGAATTGATGTTTACATGTATATGTGTGGAAAATGAAAGGGAAACTTTTCCATTCTTTGTTTTTGCTGAGAGGTACACAGTGCAGAGATTCTGTAAAAGAAAACCTGGTGTGTGACTGATATACTTCTTAATCTACAAAACAACTTGAAAGGTGAGTTATTTAATTGTTAGGGGATGTATGTAGACTATTTTGATTTTAATCAGACTAATGTATTTCTCCTGCTAAAGTGTAGGGAGTACTTTTTTTCTCTACAATCTTATTGACAGTGTGTGTGCATGTAGAAACCATTCTGTGATAAGCATATGTGTTTTTCATGTGTTTGCAGACAGATAACTGTGCTGTTTTTATATTTTGGTAGAATTAGAAACCAGTCATTGTTTATGAATTTGTGAAATGAGTTATGTTTCTATACTAAAATGTAGTACTCCTTCTAGATGAAGAAATGTGTTTTGGTATAGTGCAAGGGATAGTGTTGTTTGTCTAGAATCACACAGTAAGTATGTGTGCATTTCGGAACCACTGTGAGAGAAGCATTTGGTAACATCGTGTATTTGCTGACAGATAACTGTTTTAAAACCTGTCATGTTGTCAAGTTGTAGTAGCATTAGAAGCCAGTCTTTGCTTAGCATTGATAAAATGAGTCATGCTTTGACACTAATGTGCTGTACTTTAATATGTAGATTGTGTGTAGTCTCCTTACCCCTTGCACAGTAGTGAATGAGTTTTTGTTAGCTGCTAGGGATAGTGTTGCTTGTCTAGAATCACACTGTGAGTCTGTGTGCATTTGAGAACCACTGTGAGAGAAGCATTTGGTAACATTGTGTATTTTCTGGCAGATAACTCTTTTAAAACCTCTCATGTTGTCAAATTGTAGTAGCATTAGAAGCCAGTCTTTGCTTATGCGTTGATTAAATGAGTCATGCTTTGACACTAATGTGCTGTACTTAAATATGTAGATTGTTTGCAGTACCCTTATCTCTTCGAGACTAGTGAATGAGTTTTGGTAAACTCCTAGGATAGTGTTGCTTGTCTAAAACCACATTGTGAGTCTGTGTGCACTTGGGTAAGGATTGTGATAGAAGCATTTGGTAACATCGTGTATTTGCTGACAGATAACAGTTTTAAAACCGGTCATGTTGTCAAGTTTTAGTAGCTTTAGAAGCCAGTCTTTGCTTATGCATTAATAAAATGAGTCATGCTTTGACACTAATGTGCTGTACCTAAATATGTAGATTGTGTGCAGTACCCTTATCTCTTCTAGACTAGTGAATGAGTTTTGGTAAACTCCTAGGATAGTGTTGCTTGTCTAAAATCACACTGTGAGTCTGTGTACATTTGGGAAAGGATTGTGATAGAAGCATTTGGGAACATCGTGTATTTGCTGACAGATAACTGTTTTAAACCTGTCATGTTGTCAAGTTTTAGTAGCATTAGAAGCCAGTCTTTGCTTAGCATTGATAAAATGAGTCATGCTTTGACACTAATGTGCTGTACTTTAATATGTAGATTGTGTGTAGTCTCCTTACCCCTTGCACAGAAGTAAATGAGTTTTTGTAAGCTGCTAGGGATAGTGTTGCTTGTCTAGAATCACACTGTGAGTCTGTGTGCATTTGGGAACCACTGTGAGAGAAGTATTTGGTAACATCGTGTATTTGCTGACAGATAACTGTTTTAAAACCTGTCTTGTTGTCAAGTTTTAGTAGCATTGGAAGGCAATTTTTGCTTATGCTTTGATTAAATGAGTCAGGCTTTGACACAAAAGTGCAGTCCTGAAATATGTAGATTGTGTGCAGTTCCCTTACCACTTCCACTGTAGTGAATGAGTTTTGGTAAATTCCTAGGTATAGTGGTTGTTGTCTAGAATGACACTGTGAGTCTGTGTGCATTTGGGAACCACTGTGAGAGAAGCATTTGGCAACATTGTGTATTTGGTGACAGATAACTGTTTTAAAACCTGTCATGTTGTCAAGTATTAGTAGCATTAGAAGCCAGTCTTTGCTTATGCATTGATAAAATGATTCATGCTTTGACACTAATGTGCTGTACTTTAATATGTAGATTGTGTGTAGTCTCCTTACCCCTTGCACAGTAGTGAATGAGTTTTGGTAAGCTGCTAGGGATAGTGTTGCTTGTCTAGAATCACACTGTGAGTCTGTGTGCATTTGGGAACCACTGTGAGAGAAGCATTTGGTAACATTGTGTATTTTCTGGCAGATAACTCTTTTAAAACCTCTCATGTTGTCAAGTTTTAGTAGCATTAGAAGCCAGTCTTTGCTTATGCGTTGATTAAATGAGTCATGCTTTGACACTAATGTGCTGTACTTAAATATGTAGATTGTTTGCAGTACCCTTATCTCTTCTAGACTATTGAATGAGTTTTGGTAAACTCCTAGGATAGTGTTGCTTGTCTAAAATCACACTGTGAGTCTGTGTGCACTTGGGTAAGGATTGTGATAGAAGCATTTGGTAACATAGTGTATTTGCTGACAGATAACAGTTTTTAAACCAGTCATGTTGTCAAGTTTTAGTAGCTTTAGAAGCCAGTCTTTGCTTATGCATTAATAAAATGAGTCATGCTTTGACACTAATGTGCTGTACCTCAATATGTAGATTGTGTGCAGTACCCTTATCTCTTCTAGACTAGTGAATGAGTTTTGGTAAACTCCTAGGATAGTGTTGCTTGTCTAAAATCACACTGTGAGTCTGTGTACATTTGGGTAAGGATTGTGATAGAAGCATTTGGTAACATCGTGTATTTGCTGACAGATAACTGTTTTAAAACCGGTCATGTTGTCAAGTCTTAGTAGCTTTAGAAGCTATTCTTTCCTTATGCATTGATAAAATGAGTCAGGGTTTGACACTAAAGTGCAGTACCTTGTACTATTCTCTTCACTGTACCAGAACTGAACATTTAAAGGTTTTACCCAGGCACTGTCCTAGCAGTAGTCTGATGATTTAGTCAGTTTCCAAGTACTCATGTTGTGAACCATACATTACCACATAGACTGCTTCAAATGTCTATGCAGTATGCATGCAGTCTTCTAACATACTATACACTTGTCTTTCACATCTTCAATTCCCTAGTCAGTATCCATACAGTCCAGCAAACATCCTGTCACTCCCTTTGCACTCCTCTAGTGACCCATTTAGTACCAAGTACTAATCCATTCACTGTGTCAAAAGCCAACCACTTATAAATTCACCCAGGCACTCTCTTTGCTGTGCTCTAATCACTCTGTCAGTTCCCAAGTACTCATGCAGTGAGCCAGGCCTTAGCACATAGACTGCTTCAAATGCCTATTCACTATGCATGCAGGCCTCTAACCACCTACACAGTTGTCTTTCACACCTTCAAATCCCCAGTCAGTATTCATACACTTCTAGCAAACACCCTGTTACTCACCCAGTGTGTCTCCTTATAGTACTGTAATCATTCAGTCAGTTAGCATGTAGTCTTTTAGTGAGGTAGGCTTTAGGGCATGAACTGCTTCAAAGTAGTATGCATTATGCATGTAGTGTTTTAACCATCGTCACACTTGTGGTTCAGGGCTATAGTTTCTTAGTCAGTTTTTTATATAAAATGTGTTTGTACAGTAATGGAATAGTATAAATTTGAAAGTTATTAATATACATTTATTTGTGATTCTTTTTTACAGATACAGAACAGGAGTGTTTCTCATCCGTTTGCACTCTTCTCGTGCAAGATTGTTTGGATGAAGGGTCCTTAGGTGTTTCATCATACTTGCCGTGCCGTACGAGTATTTCTTGTTAGGATCCCCTCACAACAGAACTCTTTTGCAAATCTTGCACGTGACCAAGGTGGCATTGATCTTTGTTTGCCCCTTGGGAAAAGTAAAACATTTCCACAGCACTGAAGAAAAACATTGTGGGCGTGGTGCCTCCTCAGAAAATTCATCCTTAGATTCGGTGAATATTTTAAAGCAACAACATTTACAGTTTTTGTAAGTTAAACTTATAACATTTTGTTAGCCGTAAGCATTTTATAGATCTGTGATTTGTATCTTGTGGTATTTTGCTGAGAATAGCAAGTTGGTTTTTTTTTAACAATCTTTCTGATTGTTTTTTTTTTGCCCGCTGTTAAGTGATGAGTACGATTGAAATCACTATTTTTAGTGAAATTCAATATATTCTGAGAACAGCAAAAAAGGCAAACAAATTACTTTGTGGAAATTATGCTGTGTTGTAAAAAATGTATTATTACATGTTATATTTTTTTTTCCTTTTCTTTCACAGATCCAAATTTAAAAATAAGCAATTTATATGAATTTAGATTGCAATGAAAATCTGAAAAAAATGTATACCATTTTTTATTGCTATTACTGTGAAGGTAAGTTTAACTAAGTCTCAATATGCAGAATGACGAGGTCTGCAAGAAGCTACAAAGTTGAAACACATTTCTAAAAACACTCTGTTTATACCTGTGTAGTTTTGAAATCTGACCATAATCAGATATCATGTGACCTGCAAAAAAAGAGATTTGAGGGGTTCATAATATTTCCCATTGTAGCTATTGAAGGACCGCAATCATTTCAATCATTCTTCTTTGAACATCTTTGCAGACAAAACTCTGTGCTTACCTTCTATCATTCACAAGGAATTTTTAAACTGGAAATATGGCACTTTTTGTAACATAGTTATTGCGCAAGACACTCTTTCATATTTACAGAAAGAGGGAAAGGCACTCTGTGCACTTTTTATACTCCATGTAAATACAACTTCATTATGCACACCAGTTTGCATTGAAAGGGTGTTCTATAAGTGTTGTTGTGCATGATTGCACTGAATACTCATAGAACAAGACACATGTCTAGATTTGTCAGAAATCCTAAATCTCGATATGTGTGTGAATGCTGCACCATTCTAAAATTGGTGTAGGAAAGCACAACAAGGAGAATTGTTTTCATTTCTCCACATTTTTATATCTTCAATGCATGCTACAATGCTCAGCATACATTGAAGGAGAAAAATGCCTTTACTGATTGTTTTTGTGCAGGAAGGTGTGTCTTTCTGCACAAAAACAAACAGCACATGACACAGATATCCTTGCACTATGGTGCAAGGGTGCCTGTGTCACTACATGGCTGCAGTTTAAGCAGCCGTGCAGAGAGAAGCATAGATTTGCAACATATTTATGTACATATGTTGCATCCCTGTGCTTCAGAAGTACTACAGCACACTGCAGTTAAAGATGCTGCAGCACTTCCTCATAGTTCTGCACTTATACATTCACCATACGCTACTAATGCATTCATTCAGTCAAGTACGTACTACACATACATTCATCTAAACTTTCACACACTAACAAAGAAATTTAGCTCTTTTTTTAAACCAGGAAAGTTAGTTCTTACAGGAACTTTTTTTTTTCCTCTTTCTTCTTTTATATTTTTTGGGGGGTTTTCTGAACAATTCTTTAATTTTTTTTGGTTTTTCTGCAAAAAAAACCCAAAAAACAAAACAGGAGGACCCAAACAATGAACTTCAGGGGACAATAAAAAAACAAAAAAAACCCAGCAAATGTGACTTGTCGGCGGCAGATCAGATCGATCGACTGCTCACCGTAGCACAAAGTCGCATTGCACTTAGTGCAGAGCACTTTTAAATATTGAAATTGAGGACGGATGTCCAAATTTTGGGCTGATGGATGCACTCTTGAAGTGCTCGGCTGCGATGAGGTGGAAGGCGCAGGAGCAGGAGTGTCTCTCATCCGTCGGCATTCAGCTCGTGCAAGATTGTTTGGATGAAGGGTCCTTAGGTGCTTCATCATACTAGCCGTGCCGCACGAGTATTTCTTGTTAGGACCCTCTCTCGACAGCACTCTTTTGCAAATCTTGCATGTGACCAAGGTGGCATTGGTCTTATTCTGCCCTTCGGGAAAAGTAAAAAATTTCCACACCACTGAAGAAAAATGTTCTTTGTGTGGTGCTTCCTCCAAAAATTCATCCTCGGATGTTTGAGGAGATGCAGGTGATGCCTGCTGCCATGAAGCCATTTTTAGTTGAAAAAAGTTAGAGCTAAGTGTAAACTTAGTCTAAAAAAATCTTCTTCTCTGCAAAGAGATGCTCCTCCAAAGAAGGTCAAAGAAGAATAATTGAATTGGGTGGGTCTTTCAATAGTTAGAAGAGGAAGTGTAATGAACCAATCAAATCTCTTTTTTTGCAGGTCACATGGGATCCGCACACCCTGCGCATAGGCAGCACGCAACCAGCACGCATCCGCGAAATTGAATAAAAAAAATTATAGGATTAGATGTACAAATATATTAGTTTTAAGACTAGTTTAGAGTTTGTCTTCAATTAATATTCACATGAAATAGATATATATGTGTTTTATAAAATGTTAAATATTTTGCGGGATCCGCGCACCTACAGCGTCATAGACGCAGATGACGCATCGCGGAAGCGCGTAAACGTCGCGTTACGTAAATCGAACGTGTCGCGTATAGGCTGGGAGTCACGTACCGGTCGCATTGCGATCGCGCACTAAACACGTACCCAATGCATACCATGCGCGGATGCTAACGCGTAGGGATCGAGAACGGTGCACATAGGGTGCGCGGATCCAAAAACATTGCAAAAGAAATATATAAAATAAAGTTTGGAATATATAGTTAACAAAATATTTTTAAAAACATAAAAAAATATGTTTGAAAAACCCAATAAAAACAAATAATATTTTTTAATTTTTAAAAGAATTAATTAAAAAAATAAATTAAAAAAATGGTGATAAGAAATTCAAAAAAACATAATCATTGAAATTGACACACTGAATTTGAAAAATATAGAAAAATATAGAAATCCAATGAAAATCATTAAACATGATATCTTAAGCATTTAAAAAACCTTTGAAATTCAATGAAAAAACCATAGGTTTCATGCAAGTTATAGTTAGGAATTGGCATTTAAAAAACCTTTGAAATTCACTGAAAAAACCAAAGGTTTCAGGGGCGTTATAGTTAGGAATGGGCATTTAAAAAACCTTAGAAATTCACTAAAAAAACCATAGGTTTCAGGGGCGTCAGTGATGTAATCAGTGATGTCATTTGAGATGTCATCAGTGATGTCATCAGTGATGTCACTGACCATGTCATGAGTGATGTAATATGTGACGTCATCAGCAGTGCATTGTGGGGGCGTGAGTTATAGTTAGCTGAACTAACTATAACAGGGGAAATTCTAGGGTTTTGTACGAGGGAAATGTCCAGCTAACTATAACGCCCCTGAAACCTATGTTTTTTTCAGTGAATTTCTAAGGTTTTCTAAATGCCAATTCCTAACTATAACGCCCCTGAAACCTATGGTTTTTTCAGTGAATTTCAAAGGTTTTTTAAATGCTAATTCCTAACTATATCAGGCCTGAAACCTATGTTTTTTTCAGTGAATTTCAAAGGTTTTGTAAATGACAATTTTGTATGTATTAATTGTTATACTGATTGTTTTTATACTGATTTACTACATTTTTTAAACTATTTATTTTTAGATATATATTTTTTAATTACATTATAATTACATTATACATTACAATACAAAATATACTTTCTCAGAATGAATTACTTTAGTTTAAATACTTGGCAAATAGGCAACAGACTTTTAAGTACAGTAGTTACAGTTGTTGCAATGGGCAACACAATTTCAAACACAAAGCAACATTGAGCTCAATGTGAATTTCTAGTTAAATGCAATTAGTTACTTTATGGATTACTTTTCTAACCACAGGACTGGATCCTAGATTCAGTCCTTGGACATCTCCTGTAAACAGTTGAGTAAAAGCGCTTTGGTTACAGTAGTGATTTTTAAGGAATATTATTGTATTTTAAAAGTTGACACTTAGAAACTTTTTCCCATAGAATCACCAATGTTATCCTATGGCAGAAAATTTACTTAGCAGGTAAGTAGTGTTATTGTTACTTTTTCTTACTCAGTGGTGGATCCTGGATCCAGCACTGGCCAACCTCCTGTAAACAGTTGAAAGAATGTGTTTAAGTCATACAGACGATTTTTTAGGAATATTTTTAGTTTGTGAAAATAGACACTTAGAAACTTTTCTGGTGAAAACCACACAATGGATTCCTATGGAAGGAAATACAAATTACTGGTAAGTATGCTTAGAATTACTTTTCAGGGTCAGTGCTGAGCTAAATGATGCAGCCCTGGGTTCTCTCCTGATAACAGGTGAGTAAATCGGAATTCGTAGTTCGGCTGATTTTAGAGTAATATTTGTACGTTTCAAAAATGGAAACTTAGAAACTTTTCTGGTGAAAACCACACAATGGATTCCTATGGAAGGAAATACAAGTTACTGGTAAGTACGCTTAGAATTACTTTTCAGTGTCAGTGCTGGGCTAAAAGATGCAGCACTGGGTTCTCTCCTGATAACAGGTGAGTAAATCGGAATTCGTAGTTCGGCTGATTTTAGAGGAATATTTGTACGTTTCAAAAATGGACACTTAGAACATTTTCTGGTGAAAACCACACAATGGATTCCTATAGAAGGAAATACAAGTTACTGGTAGGTACGCTTAGAATTACTTTTCAGTGTCAGTGCTGGGCTAAAAGATTCAGCACTGGGTTCTCTCCTGATTACAGGTGAGTAAATAGGAATTCGTAGTTCGGCTGATTTGAGAGGAATATTTGTTTAATGGTGAAGGAAGCGGGAGGGGCCTGAGGTAACGTGTGCAAACACGCCCTGTGGCGCATTTTAAGTTGGGGAATTAATTCCTCTTCAAACCTGAGGTCCCCTGGGGGCCAACTAGCCCACCAGGTACCTCCAGTATGCGCCAGGGAGCTGCATTGCAGAGAGGTATTCAGAGGCCATGCCCCTTTTTACAACACTCTGCAACACAGCTCCGTGGCGCTTACTGGAGGTACCTGGTGGGCTAGTTGGTCCCCAAGGACCCTCAGGATTGAAGTGAAATTAATTCCCCAACTTAAAAAGCGCCACAGTGCGTGTTTGTACAGATCTCACCTCAGGCCCCGCCCCCTACCTTCACCACTGTGAAAATGCACCCCGTGGGGTGTTTTAAGATGGGGTATTAAGTCCCCTTGAATCCTGAGGTCCCCTGGCGGGCATCTAGCCCGCCAGGTACCTCCAGTATGCACCAGGGAGCTGCCTTGCAGAGAGGTGTTCAGAGGCCACACCCCTTTTTACAACACTCTGCAACGCAGCTCCCTGGCGCTTACTGGAGTTACCTGGTGGGCTATTTGTCCTCTAGGGGACCTCTGGATTGAAGAGGAATGAATTCCCCAACTTAAAACGCGCCACAGGGCGTGTTTGCACAGTATCACCTCAGGCCCCGCCCCCTACCTTCACCACTGTGCAAACGTGCCCTGTGGCACTTTAAAGTTGGGAGATTAAGTCCCCTTGAATCCTGAGGTCCCCTGGCGGCCAACGAGCCCACCAGGTACCTCCAGTAAGCGCCAGGGAGCTGCGTTGCAGAGAGGTGTAAAAAGGGGCGTGGCCTCATTACACCTCTCTGCAACGCAGCCCCCTGGCGCTCACTGGAGGTTCCTGGTGGGCTAGTTGGCCCCCAGGGACCCCCAGTATTGAAGGGGAATTCGTTCCCCCTCTACAAACGCCCCAGGGGGCGCGTTTGCAGAGTGGTGTAAGGAGGGGACGTGGCCTCCGGCCCGATTCTTTTTTTTTCCCCCCTCTGTTTTTTAGTAGGGGGGCTGTGTAGCCCCCCTTCTTTTTCTTTTTTTTGGCCCTGGGGACCCCATCCCCCAGGACCTGCCCCCAATTTTGATTAAAAAAAAAAAAAGAGACGGGAAGGGGGCCGCGTGGCCCCCCTCCCCAGGCCATAATTTGCCCCGGGACCCCATCCCCTGGGGCATGGCCCTTTTTAATAAAATAATTTTTTTATGGAGGGGGGCTGCATAGCCCCCCTCCTGTGCCACCTATGGCCCTGGGGACCCCACCCCCCCGGGGCCATTTGTTTTAATAATATTTTTTTTAATTTTGGGGAGGGGGGCCGCCTGGCCCCCTCCCGGGCCACTTTTGGCCCCGGGGACCCCATCCCCCGGGGCCTGGCCTCCGTTGGGGGCCGTGGGGGGTACCCAATCCCCCCACAGCCCCGCCGGCTCCCCGCGTCATGCAGGAGCCGGCATTGCTTTTCCACATGGGGAGCAGCTAACATGCTGCTCCCCGTGTGGAAAAGCAATCGTCTTTGGTATTTGGAAGAGAGAGCAGGTTTCCTGCTCTCTCTTCCAAATACCAAACCAGTTTGCTATGGCAGGATGGGAGCCGCGAGGCTCCCACCCTGCCATAGCAAACAGCAGTGTCCCGGGGGTGGGCACCCCGGGACACTGCAGGAGCCGGCCCTGGGGGGGGTGGCGGTCCCCAGGGCCATAATTGGCTCCAGGGGGGGTCCGCACCGTACATACGGGGGTGGGGGTACGCTCCGTACCTGCTGGGGTGGGGGTACGCTCCATACATACGGGGGTGGGGTGGGGGTACGGCACATACATGGGGGGGCTGGGGGTACGGCGCATACTTGGGGGGGTGGGCTGGGGGTGTTCGGCGCGTATGCGGGCACATGTTTGGACGTCTCCATGGTTGTGATGGGAGTTCGCTCCGTACAGTGTTTTTTCCATACGGTTGTGCATTCGGACGGACGGATCGTACTTGCGCACTCGGACTTCAGTTTACCGATTCGTACGTAAAACTGTCCGGGGACGTGTCAGACACTTTTTCCGACCCGAGGACGTGTCGGGGAATTTTCCCAATGCGATTCGTATGGATTTTTTAACATACGAATCATACTTGCCAGTTTGTACGGGACTTGTACAATTCGTACGTAAAAAAATCCGGATACGATTCGTACGGGGAATATTTTTAACGGATCGGAATCGGCACCATAGTGGGCCCCACTATCAGTGATAAGCCTAGAATCACATACCGCAAAAGCCGCAGCTTCAGGGATATTCTCATACATGGGGACATCACAGATCGACAACACACAGCTATGCATAATGTTAAGGGTGTTTACCCTTGCGGACATTGCAATGCTTGCAAAGCTAGTCACATGGTGAAAGAATTTAGAATTCCACACGAAACCAAGAAGAAGACCATCTCTCAATTTTTGACCTGTAGTTCAACCCATGTTATTTACATTCATGTCCATGCCACAAACGCTATGTTGGGAGCACTACACATATGGCCAAGAAAAGGGTTCTAGAACATGTCAGGGCCATTAACAACAAAGACCCCCACTACCCGGTTGCAAGACCCTTTGTAGAGTACCATCTCTCCAACAGCTCACTTCTCAGTTACTTTGTCATTGAACAAGTACTAGGGAACCCCAGAGGGGGGACCAGGGAGTTGAGACTCAGGAAAAAGGAATCCAAATGGATCCTAGAACTTGAGACATGACACCCTAATGGATATAATTTGGATGAAGAATTAGCCACACACTTAATTGAAGAATAATGGATAACCAGAGGACGCAATTTAGCATTATACCTGCTCTTTTCTGTTCACGTTTTAAGATTTTACCATGATGCTTGATGTAACATGTAACCATTCATTGTACTTTAGAATTTCAGATTAGTTGGTTACAACTGTACTTTTAATCTAATTTCTTTGTTCATTTCATTTCACAGGAGGAAAGGAAGGGGCCCACCGAACAGTTGCGGGCACTTCACGGGCCACCAACCCTTTTCTTCACCTCCTAGGAGTCACCTCTTAGAAGAGATCAACCACCGTATAGATAAGACTTTTCTTTCTTTCTTTAATTATATTCTTAGTTATCTCACAATACAGCCCCCTAATGTTATTTGTCTCTGGACAGTTCTGAGGGATCAATAGGACAGAGCCACTTGGCACGAGCACAGTGTACAGCTGTACATGTACATCCTTTCAAGCAGGCAGAACAAAGCCACTGGGCGCAAGTATTGTTGACCAACCAACTACCTTATTTTCTGCTTGGTCTGCCAGGGGAATCTATTTTACTATATTTCCACTTTGGCCATCACCTTATACTCTTAGGCCGTATGATTCAGCAGACGGTTCCATTAGTGCTGCTCTAATCACTGGTGACTTAGAGCTTACATCGCCCCCCGGTTTTGTTCTGTACTCGGAATAAACATTAGGAGGCACATGACTCACAATGGGTACGTGGGATCTAGAGAAGATTGCACCGCATAGTAGGTGTGGCCCCTAATGAAACACATTAGTTTAATCTTATGCTATTCTCATACTCTTTACCAGGTTTTCCCATGCCGTTTTTTCTAAAGTTCTTTTAAAGTATTATGACACTAATAATACAGCAGAACTGATATCTGTAATGTAAACTGTGTACAATTGCATACAATAACATTTTGCATTGTATACTTTCTTTGTAGGCACTCCAAGATGGCTGCATATTATTTGTATTTTCTTGTAAAGTACACAGTTTGTCCTCTTTCAATGTACATGACAGAGACTAAGTATTCACTGAGTTGACCTTGGTTCTTTGTGTGACCAAGGAAGTCCGCTTCCGAAACGCGTTACCTTGAACCTGTATTAAATCAACCTTAACGGAATTCTGAGAGCGCGTGTTATTACATTTGTTTGGGAAAATATATATCATCCAGCTCCCACAGGATGAACCATAGAAGCAGGCACAGACACAAGGCTGTCAGGGTACGGCATCAATGTATTCTTTATGGACACCCTCAACCCATGAGGTAAAAGAAGAGACGCGTTTCGTCAAAAGCCTTTATCAATATATATCTACTAACATCCCGTTGTCCCTAACATGTGCTGTGTGAGCCCAATTGGCATGGTGCTAATATTTAAAAACAGAACAAGCTGCATATTGCTTAGTGTGCTCTCACGTTGAAATAAAATCCACTGTGTAGGTCAAACTTGGATTTTCCCTCAACAGACCTAGATATCTTGCACATTTTTTCAAAAAATCTGGTTTAATGGTAAAATCAATTTTTTGATAACTTAAGTAAAAACATAACTTTGTAAAAATGACCTTTATTATGCCTTAAAATGCACTTAAAATCAGTTTGGGACCTCACCACAAGCCATCACACCTCCACATCTGGAAAACACATTCTTGGCTTGTAGAATGAACAACTCTGGCTCAGGTCAAATGGCTGTTATTTGCTGATTACCTAACAGGGTTTAGCTATCCAGGAGTGCATAGAAACAGTTACCAGAAGAAAGGCTACCTTTAGTACTACCTGTTTTGACTTGGTGATGCCAAATTGGGGTTCCTCTATTAATTCCCAGGACTCTCACAAACAGCCAGGCTTCAATCACAGTAGGGGAGATTACCAAATGTACCCAGTCAGATGGGAGGAGATTTGAAGCAGGTGGGAGTGGTAGCAGTTGGGTTCTGCCATCTTGAAACAGGGTGTTGGAAGGTGGATTATTGGTACCTACCACTAGCAATAAGACCACCAATGCAACAAGCAACTGACAAGGTCTCAATAAATTAGTCCCTTGCTCAAAGCTTGGTAGCTGGCAATGAGCAGGTAGGCTTATCTTAGGAGACAGGTGTGTGAGGCATTTAAAAACAACAATACATTAAATAAGCAAGACACAACACACAATAAAAATCCACAACCAATTCATAAAGATAGGATATATTGATATGATTAAAATGACACCAAAACAACAAATATCCAAGGTAGGGAACCAGAGATATGTATGTTTAAAGAATAAACACTTCCTAGTGCTTACAAACAATAGCACCAAATTGGGACATCTGGTCACGCTTGACAGGGACAAAGTTCAAGTTTGAGGCTGACCCCGATGGAGCCCTGGTCGGATACACTAAGCGAGTGGCCTGGGTCAAAATATTACCTTTGAACTTAGAAACCTTTGTGGAGGATTATCACTCGATGTTGATCAGGCCACTCCAGGAGGCCAGAATAATAGCGGCTTCACCGGTTTGGTTCAATTCAAGTCCCTGTTCAACTCCTGGAAGTCTTGAGCTCTGAGTGCTTCCAGCAGGAAGAACCTGAATCCAGGAGGTGTCGCAGTGCGAGGTAGTTGGCTTGACTCTCAACATCGGGTCAGTCACATTATGGAGCTTTTTCCAAAAGTTGCTCCAAATGTCTCCAACCTTCTGGAACTTCTTCCTGTAGTTCCTCTTGAGGGTTCCAAGTGTCCCAAACACAAATCCAATGTTCCAGAGTCTCTGAGTTGCTCCTCAGAAGTTGGGACTAAAGTTCCCACAATGCACCTGGCCAAGTCCAGCTGAAGGTTGTCAGCTGGGTTCTTCTTGCTAGGGATGATGCAGGTGGAGCTCTTTTAACCAGTTCCTTTCAGGGAGTCCACTCCTTCTCTTTTTGAAGCAAGGAAAGGTCCTTGGGCTGTAGTTCCTTAGTGTGTAGCAGACAGTCATTCAGAGAGCAGCCCTCTTGGAGCAGGCCAGAGTTTCAGCAGGGCAGCCCTTCTTCTTCTTGTAGTTTCAGGCAGCAGATCTCAATCAATCAATCAGGGTTTATATAGAGCACAACAACTCAGCTATAAGGATCTCAAGGCACTGGGGCCGAGAGGTTTTGCAATTTAGTCAAAGAGCCAGGTCTTCAGATCCCTCCTGGATTGAGGCAGTGATGGTGATTGCTTAACGTTCAGAGATGGGGAGTTCCAGATATTCACAGCAAGGTAGGAGAAGGCTCTTCCTCCAGCTGATGTCTTGCAGATTTATGGGATAGTGGCCAGGGCTAGCAGGACGGAGCGGAGGGGTCTGGTCAGTGTGTGGAAGGAGAGGCAGTGGTTGAGGTATTTGGGTCCGGTGTTATGCAGGGCTTTGTAGGCGTGCATGAGGAGCTTGAAGGTGATTCTTTTGTTGATCTGAAGCCAGTGGAGGTCTCTCAGGTGACCGGAGATGTGGTTTCGGCACATGGATGCCCAGGATAAGTCTGGTGGAAGTGTTCTGGATGTGCTGCAGTTTCTTTTGAAGGTTTTGGGTTGTGCTGGCATATAGTGCATTGGCGTAGTCAAGCTTGCTGCTGACGAACGCGTGAGTGACAGTTCTCCTGGACTAGGTGGGGATTTATTTGAAGATCTTTCACAGTAGGCGGGGCGTGTGGAACCAGGAGGACAATACAGCATTGATTTGGCAGTTCATAGAAAGCAAGAAATCGAGGATGATACTGAGGCTGCATGCGTGGATGGTGAGTGAGTACTGCTGGCCACCAAGAGTAATCCAATGGAGAGGGAGTAGAGTAAAGCCCGGGATGAGGATATGAATTGCTATGCAGCTCTCACAAGTTTATTGAATGTCCTGAGGTGGAAAGCAGAGAGGCAGCCCTGACAAATGGGGTACACGGTGCCACACAAAAAGCGTGACAGATTCCTCCAAACTGTGGCATCTTCTTGTCCCACAAAGCATGGACACTTCAAAATTCAAGATGGAGAATTCCTCTAGTTGGGAGTAAGGCCTGACTAAGCCAACCCACTGGTGTGGCTCATTTCCCTTAACACTTCCTTTCCAGTCCTCCTGCAAATTCCATGTCATCTGGCTGGAGGGTACAGGAATACAGGGTAGCCCTGGCTGGCATTCCTTACTGTCCTTCTCTCCTTGAAGCCCAGTTTGATTTACTCATCTGCCGTCCTGTCCTGCTCTCTTCAACTGCAGAGCTTCCCTTCATCAGATAGCCTCTGCCTCTATGCAGGCCACTTATCACCTCATCAAAGCAGTTTGGCTAAGCCTGTTTAGGGCTAGCCAATCAGGAGAGGCTGCTAGAAGGCTGGATTTTGGCTCAAAGGAAAAAAAGTCCTATAATTTATTTTTTGTATTAGTTTTGAAAAATTCAACAATGGCTAGTTGTTGGATTTATCATGACCAATCTTTCAAGTCCTTGAAATATTCTTTTAGCTCACTTCTATCAATAATTACACTATATTACACGATACCCATGTTAGCTTATGGAGTTAAAGTGCTACAATGGAGGAAAAAATAAATTGGTAGTTTTCCCCTCACCAGGGCCTTTGAAACTACTTTAAAAATATCCCTGCTTATTTTTACACGGTGCCCTACCCTTTGGACACCTAGAGTAGACCTTAGGCTTAACTTACATGTACAAATAGGGTTGTTTGATACTTAGTAAGTACCTGTAAATCCAAAGTTAAATTTGCATATAATTTCAGTTTAAAAAAATCTTGCGAAGTAGGGCTAACTTTTAAAATGACAGCAGACAACACAGCAGTGCACACGTAAGTGCCTCCAAGCTGCTGGGCCTCTACATGCCCTACCATATGCTAGGGACTTACAGGTAGGATGTCATTACCAATTGTAATTACACCTAATTACCTCGGACCTTTTTAATCAGAGCACCGGCCCTGGTCCTGGCTATCAGAGACCAGAGTCAGCTACCACCAATATCAGTCAAAAATGGGGGTGATCAGGAGAAAAGGGATGACTTTCTCACACAGGGGCTGGTAATTTAAAAGTAAGACAGAGGACCTACTGAAAAACGAGTTTGAAGGACTCTGAAAAACAATTAGGATTGGAGTGTAGAATTTCTTCAGTCAGTGGCTAGTGCAACTGGCACATCAATTACCACCTCCTAGAACATTCCTGGGGCTAGAAAGACTCCATTTGAGGTACAATGGCATGATGGAAGAGAAGGAACTTTGAAAAAGTTTAGATGTAGTCATTTCTCCACCTATGAAGGACTGAGACAAGGTGCTGAAGCTTGCTCAGGATGGTCGCACCCAAGGCAACCTTCCACAGCTTTTTGTCATGCTGAAATCAGGGTTCATCCGAACTTCATGGTTGAGGTATCTTGGATGCCCCTCTAGAGCATTTTGTCTCCCAGAAAAGTGACTAAGTCCGAAGGTTAAACCCAGCAAAGTGACAAATCTATCCTACTCACATTAGAAACTTGGCAGCTATGAAATCCATATTTGTCCCGCTCCGAACTTTTTGAACCAAACTAATAGCTTCAGGAAGAGCATAACAATAACATATCCAACCTCAAGGGACAGGTTAACCCATCCACCTTATTATACCTGCATTGTGTCCTATGGCACTTGGAATACGGCGGACAAGATATCCATTCTTGTGACAGATTCTTAATTAGGCCCTAAGTGTCACAGTAAAAAATGTGACCGGCATGATCTGCTTGGTGTGTCTGACCTTTGCTGCATTGCAGGGTCCCTGAAATTGTGCCAAGGTCCAGGCCAAACATGAACAGTGCCTTTTGATTTGTGCTTTATTTTTCTTGAATTGTAGACATTCTTATCTCCCATTCTCCTTAAGCTATTTTAATGTTGTTGGTGTCTTTTTGCTCATTAAGAGTTTCTCTATTTCTCTAAATTAGTTTTGGAATTTTATTTTGTTGTGTTCCTTGCTTTGGTATAGTTTGGAATGCTTCAACCTAACATGCCGTCTCTGGGAGTGCCACATCTACCATGGTTTGGGCAGAGATTTTCTCTGAACTGTGTTTAGACATAACCATAATAGGTTTATTTAGTTCGTAGAGGGATTCCCATCTTAAATTATTAGCCCATTTCTGACAGTCACCTAAATTATGAGGATGTTGATATCTTCTTCAGTGAACTTTATTTTCCACTGTCATCAATGGCTTCAGCTTTTTGGGATCCCATATGCTCCTGCTTCTCCTTGCTTCCTGATTCAGCCAATTTAGGTGGTCTGGATATACTCTCTTGTAGTTTTCCCAGTTAGCAGTCAGTCTTTCAGCCCTTTTATTTTTGTTTTTTACGTGCAGCATTCTCCAACAAATCTATTCAGTATTTGCATAATGTGTTCCTCACCGAGTGCAGCGTGTGCCTGGATGATTTCACCATTGCAGCTTATTGCAAAGCTAATTTAGTATTAGGCTAAATATGTCCATTTAGAAAATGCAGCACATCTGGTTTAAGAGCTGCCTTGCTTTGCACAAACCGTAGTATTTCTCCTTCTAAAGAACACATCTCTGGTAATAGCTGTGCTAAATAATTATTATTTTAACATACTCACATATTTATTATAATTCTATTCAACTTTTTATGATTGCTCGGTTTGATTACTCTCTAATCTATGACATGTTGTGATCTCTTCATTTACCCCTTGCTATCTTTTTGGCTCTTACGAGGTTGAAATCTAATCACTCTCCTGAATCAGCCTTAGGCTGTGCTGCTTTGCTACCGTGAGAATTAAGTGCTAAATGGGATAGTTGGTTTCGGCAGTATGGAGGTCCCAAGACATCAGAGATGAAAGATCCCAGTTGACTCAATTGGGGCTCAGTAACCGCTGATTGCTCCCAAATCAGAGTCCTCACAAGTAGATTCTGGGAACTTAAGGTACACATGTGGACAATGTGGTGTATGCTAGAAAAATAAGAGAAGATCCAGAAGAGAGCATTGTTGTTGAATCAATATGTGAAAAAGGGTGGATGGTTGAGAGTATTAAAGGCAATGAAGAGGCTAAAGAGTCTCAGAAGGCAGGGATCATCCTTATCTGTAATCAAAGGATCATCATCAACTGGTTATATGGTGGCAACGTTGATGCTCTAGCATGATTTGTGATTTGAAGTCTGATTGGTAGGTGTGCATGTGATGGCGTTGATATGTTCTTGGAGCTGAGTGCAGGTTGTTTATCAATAAGCTGACAGGTGAAGGATAAATTATTCATCAGCATGTAGTTTGCCAGGTCATTCTGGTCCGGGTGGATTTCTTTTTTAATATGTGGATCTGGCCTGTCTGGAGGGCTTTTTGAAAGTTACCTTTGGTGCAGGAGGCATTAATGTAGATGAGCAATCTTGGGAGAGCTTGTGCAGTGAGCGCATTGATGAACGATGAATGGTGAATATTGTGTTCATGGATGATGACTTAGAAGAAACGTAGGATTTCAGTGAGATCATTGAGAGAGAGGAGTTTGGAGGATGGCCATTGCAGGATTGTTGGAGGGAGATATGTTGACTTGGTGTGGTCAATATGAGCTACTGGAATGCCTGTATCTTTTCACTGAACAAGAGGTTTATGGTAGTGTACTTGTCAGTAGAGTTCTGAAATAGTGACCCTGGCTGGGATTTAATTTGGTGCTTGTTCATCTTAAAGTGTGTTCTGCATTTGTTGAATGCTGTTCAACTAGTGCTGGTGTTGTATTAAAAATTAACTGACATGGTGAGTTTTCTGTGTGCTGAGGGGAGAGATTTAAGTAGTATAGAGATCTGCTTTTCTTCCATTTCTTTTCTTGTCTGTGAGTGATCAGCTTCTTCTTGGTGAGGTGTCTAGAATATAAGGGTTTTCATAGTTTTGATTTGCAGTTTCGTGTTTTCATCAGGGCATGGAGGAGTATGTACTCATCCAGGAATGTGTTGAACTTGTCAAGAAGGATATTGACATTAGGTATTGTGATGGGGTGTGGGTGTTGTAGGTTGACAATGGAGACATCCTTCAAGAGCTTAAGGCTTGTTGTTCTTACTTAGGTTGTCCTCAGTGTGATATGAAGATGGGTAATGAGATGGCCGATGTAATACCAGGGTAAGTGTTGATTGCAGATGATGGTAGTGAGGATGTGGCCTTTTAATTCGAATCAATTGGTGACATACTGAAATATGTGTGAGAGTCGAATACATTAGATTGCCTCTCTTGCTTCCTTTGTTCTGTATGTGTCTTAGTGGTTGAAGTCTCCAAATAGCTCAAGGTTTGTTGTTCTTACTTAGGTTGTCCTCAGTGTGATATGAAGATGGGTAATGAGATGGCCGATGTAGTACCAGGGTAAGGGTTGATTGCAGATGATGGTAGTGAGGATGTGGCCTTTGAATTCGAATCAATTGGTGACATACTGAAATATGTGTGAAAGTCGATTACATTAGATGGCCTCTCTTGTTTCCTTTGTTCTGTATGTGTCTTAGTGGTTGAAGTCTCCAAGTATGGCGGTATGTGTGTATTGAATGGATAAGATTGCAAGGAGGTGAGCAATTTCATCTGTGAGGTACTTATTGAATTTATGGGGGTCTGTAGATGAGGTTGAAGGTGTTAAGGTGTTAAGGAGTGAGTGTTAATAAGCAAAAGATAGAGGATGGAACTGAAATTTGTGGGTAAGTGGTGGACAGTAGGATCTAAATGCATTTAGAGCAGTGTGATCATGGTGCAAGAGTTTATATTATTTGGGTGTCAATGTGTGGATGGATAATGCAGCTTGTGGGATAAGGCATACATTTATGTGCTACCCTGTGAGTGCTTGTTTGCTCATTGCAAGGGCAAGGGTTTTAGCCCTAGACCCTTCCTTGATGAAGCTAGCCCAAATAGCTGCTGTCCTTGTATATGACTAATCTGCTATTTTCAAGGAACACCTGGTTAGTAGAATTCACTATATGTCTGGTAGAAACAGTGGGAGGGTTCTGATCAGCTGGTGGTAATGGTAGGAGGCTGTGTCAGGGGACATAGAGCACAATACATTCTGGGGTACTCTTCAGTCCGAGAATGATTTAAAGAGGCCTAATGGCCTTCACTCTGCAGGTCTCTTTGGTTGGAAATGTCAATTATTTCTCTCTTTGTTCATGTGGCATGGATGTTTGTACATGGGCAATGAATATGTATCTACTTAATTGCGTTAGCTACCTTTGGGTATGCCAGCGTTCTTGTAAAGCAGGTGTCAATATTTTTTGTCAGTTCATTTGATGTTGGTAGAGGCAGTAAGAGTTCAACCTTCCCTTTTTTAATGACATAAATTTAAAACCTTGACAAAAAGCCTGAGTTTAATTTCATTGGTTCTATTGAGGGTCTCAATGTTATCTTCAGTCTCTGATCGATCAAACCCATTAAGTAGGGGAAAAATGTAAGTGTGAGAAAATGCCGCTTTTTGCATGTTCACCCCCATTTTCAGCTGTATTTAATTGCTACCTTTTCACTCTACAACTGGGTCACTGCAGTCTAGTGCTAATTTTATGTACTCTGACCCCTACAACATGTAGAAAATATCTAATCTCAGATTGGCGTATTTAAGGCCATAGCATATTGTGCAGATAATACACCTATGACATAGAAAGTTAAAATGTCACCTGTGGACTGCAGCACTTATTGTACCATACACTGGTGTGACAAAGGAAAACATGCTTCAGGTCTACCATTGTAGACTGACTGCTGCAGTTTAAAACCTGTAGTGCAACTTGTTAAATTAATGCTTTTTGACTTGTAAACCCCTCTCATAAATATTAGTAAGTCACTGCTATGTAGGCCTTGTAGCTCACAAACTATTGCACCTGGAATTTAAAAGCTATACAAGTAGAAAATGAATGTAAACATGTCCCTTCAGTGACACGGCCCTAAATGCTATCTCCACAGTGGCAGGCTTAGCAGTCCTATATAGAAAACCAGAGTGTAGGTTAACAAACTAATACTGTATCTCAGGAATGGAACCAGCTAGAAAACTAATTAAACAGTTATTCTTAATAGTTATCAAAATACGATTCAATGATGAAGTACAATTTCTAATAAATATTAAGGAAAGGTATCATTAAAAATGACCTTTTCCTTGCCTGAATCTCCTGGAGGCTACTTTGTATTAACTCTCCAGCTTTTCCCACCCTGTGTTTAGCTTAGAAGAGGTTTGAAAATGGTGTGAAATTGGCGCCCATCACAGGCTGTCTTGACTGAGGAGAGATAACTCCTTTGAGCTTAATAGAATATGCAGGGTGGGGGGTGTGGGCATTCAGTTGACACCACGGTACCAAATCCTGCACGGCAGGTCTGTATTAATCCTTGAAAGGAAGAGGGCAGGATGCCAGGACAATTCTTTTGAATCCCCTATCCAGTTGTTGAGGGACCCTGCTTTTGTTCTATCAGATGTCTGACTCTGAGTTTGCTATGGGTACATTGCCTACATCAAACTGGATTTTAGAGTTGGATGTGGGAGGACATTAGGATTACCTTGGTAAACACCTGTTGGTAAATGGCCCTCTCAGAGGGTCACCCTAAACATTTTGCCTTCCTCCTCTCCTTTTTGCTGAATGCATTTCTGTTGACTTTAGGAATCTGGGCATTTTGCCACTTCTAGGCAGTGCTAAAGTTCATGTGCTTTCTCCCTAAACATGGTAATATTGGCATAACCAGTAACACAAAAAAGGGAAAGAAGGGTAGGCCATCGTATGTCCCTCCAGAGAATCTATTCAATCACAGAATTAGGTATTGTAGCGTCAGAGAAATGTAAAGAGAAAAGGAAAATGTAATATTTCCTAATATGCTAGGAACAGTCCGGAATCCAGAGTTTGGATGCATAAGACTTCTGCGCGTGTCTGAGAAAAGTTATCCATTACGGAAAAGGAAACCTTACACACTTAATAGTGTCATGCTTCCTCATTGGCATCCTCTCCCCACCCTGGTAAGTCCATGCCACCATGGCGGACTCAACCTCCTCGAAGGCTTTAATGGAAGAAGAGAGTTCTTAGATCAAAACTACTGGACAAAAAAGGTGGGATTCAGATCAGCTAAAAATACCTCAGTGTTCCAAGGAAATCACCTTTATTGAAGAGGACACCAGTTATATCTAAAGACAATCGCGAGAGGGTATGTTGAGGACAAAGGTTCAAATCATCTGCCAACAAGTTCCTGCCCACTGCTAAAAGCTTGGGGCATTCTTTAGCGCTTGGGGATCCCTCTAACTTGGCTCTAATATTTTAGCCTAAAATATGTATTTTATGTCACTTTCTCCCAAAAATGATTGTGCAAAAAACTATATACAGATCCAGGTAGAATTTACCGGGGTTAAAAAGTAGCTTACACCTTTATTAGTATTGTATTTGAGTGACTATTAGAGCCCAGAAATCTAGTTCTAGGGCTCACAAGCCTTGAAGAATACCCCAGACCATTTAGGCTACCAGCAGTGGGCAGAAACATGTTGGCATGTCATCTTTATTAACATTGGAATGGTAATGATAAATCATCTTTGCTGGCACATTACTATTTTAGAAAGGCCACTTTTAGAAAGATGACATTTCTCTGCTCTTACCACCCTCTGTGTCTGCTGCCTGTCTGCAATACACAGCTGGCATGGGTGGCAGCTTGACTTTGTGCCTTCCCTCTAGACAGCCACATGAAAAGGAAAGGTAGATGTGACTGAGTAGCCATCAGCATTCTTATGGGTCATCCTGGGCAGCATGGGATGGAGGATCTGACACTTACACCTGAATGGGCAGTGACTTGTCCCGATACAAAGGGTTGCATACCCCCTGTAGTGAAGCTGGAGCCAGGGCTGGGAATAGAGGGCCTCTGTGCTGTCATGACCATGAGCTCCTGTGCCAACACATGTCTCATATGTGCTTCAGCATGGTACACCATCATCCATTGGGCTGCTCTGTAAGATGAGTGCTATTCCCCAGTGCCTGGTCTGTAGATGTACACATGTATGTTTACCATAATACATTAATCCAAGTATGCTGTTGTGATAGTGATAAACATGCAATACGCTTAGTCATGCTGCTGTAATAATATGACACATACTTATGACTCAGACAGAATGCTTGCCCTCGTTTTTGATAAAAATTCACTTACGATCAGTCATGCTGCTGTAATAATAGGATTCATACTCATGACTTGACCTCATTTTTGTAAACAATTATCCCTGTGCCTACAGACCAATTACTATTATGAGAGTTCAGTGGCAGCTGTACCCAATGACCCCTATTGTGGTAAACAACACTTGGCAATTCGTCTATAAATACTTCTGGCAAAACGTCAGTCAGCGTTTGGCTTTGACTGCAGTAGAGATCTGTTCTTCTGTCCTAGTCTTGGCCCCTTGATATACCTTCGCAAAAAAAAATAGTTTTCCAGAGATTTTCATTTTTAATGTATGTTTTTGTGTCATTAGAGAATTAATTTAGCTTGGATAGACATAGCTAATCCAGGCCAAAATTTTCTGAAACACATTTAAAAAGTTTTTGGGCTATGCTGCAGTGATGATGTAATATTTCATGTACCATGAGACCAATATACTTCGTTTTAGTGTCAAAAAATAGGTTTTGGGGGTCAAGTAGTCGTACAGAGACAGAAAATAACTCCTCAGAGCAACCCTTCAGCCATTTTTCAAAATGACAGCTCTATAATGATGTGTTTTAGCCATCATATTGGTAACGTATTTTAATGTTGTTTTTGTTCCAGGTTTTCCGTAGATTCAAATTTGTAAACATGAGCAAAGCAGGTGGTAGCAGAGGATCTTTATCTCCTGACAGAGTGTTGCTTCACTACAAAATCTGAGGACTCCTTCAAAAAGGAAAATTTGTGTCATATGCCAAACTAATCTGAAAGAAAAGCTAACATCAACTGCGGCTAGACAGAAGAGAGTTTGAGATGCTGCCGAAATGCTGCCAGGCAAAGTTCACAAAAGATTGAAACTGATGGATGAAGAGGATCAAATATTTTATCACTGTAACAAGAAGTGCTACAAGTTATATACAATGGCGAAAAGGCTGGAAACAAATTGTCAAAAAATAGCAGAAGCCAGTGAATTAAAACAAAAATCCAAATCTTCTGAGAAAGGGATGACAACCAAACCCAATGCCAATCCACTTAGAAGATCAATGGCTACCCCTTGTCCACTTTCAACAACTGATCAGAAAACAGAGGATCATCAATGTGTTATACATGGCTTTGCCAGAACAAGGGCCAAACGGATTGACGAAAGAACAAAGTACAGAGTATGTGAGTCTCTAAAGGCAAACATGTTTTTATCTGCAACTAGTTTCTTCCAAGATTACGTTTTCAGCTGAGTACCTGTTCTAAACAGTGATGTGCATGTATTTGCAGCAGATTTGCATGCCCACCCAAACTGCATGCATGCATACATTCGAAAATATGAATGTACAATGAGTTCTTAGCAGCAATGTAACTGCCAGCCTTTAAGTTTACACTCTTTGAAAAAGCAAATTAAGTTTTAAAGACACTAAGTGAGATCAGAGAAATAATGGTCATCATTGATGAAACTGTATTCATCCATAATAATGAAATTAAGATTTTTCTGGTTAGAATGTATGGCAGCATTCATTTTTGTCAGTTTAACAAAAAGAATCAGCCACTTATGTTGTCCTCAGCTGATTTGACTCCTGAAGTTCTTCCTGCTAAAAAAGATCACAGAATGCAGTAAAACAGAAGGAACCATTTTAAGAAATGTCCTGAAAGATTTAGATTTTAAACTTAATGACCAATTTTGTGATGCCCCAGAGATCCACAAATCATGGGAGTCAACAAGAATGACTAATGTTGTCTTGACATTTTTTTACATCATTGTTTCATATCAGCAAATCAAAACTGTTAGAAACTAAAGTTCTTGAGTTCAGAAAAGAAGTCAACAAAATTGATGCTGGCTTTGAAAATATAAGAGAAGAAGTGGAAGACAAATCCATGACATGTCAAACGTATGCTTTGTAAATGCACTGTCTTTTCCAAAATCATGTTTTATGAATTACATCATGTCAAAAAGAAATCTTTGCTACACATGATGACTGCTCATGCAATCTATGACAAGTGAAAATGTTGGTGGCTAATCACTCTAATGAATAGGATTGGTTATAATGACATAGTAAAGTGCAGGAACTTGTTAGCAGCTCATGCTGTAAAATCTTGTGAATCGGAAAGCACACCACTTCAAAGTCACTTTACTAGGAAAGGATTTACAATTACTGCTCTTGAACATCTAGCACACATGATGCTGCAATGGTGCTTTTTCAAGATTGCACCAATGAAGTAGCTCCCAAAAGAAAACAAGATGGGTATCCTCTAGGCATAAACAAATGAAGCTGCAAACTTATAACCCAACTGCCTTGCTAAGATGTGCAAAATCACTAGAAGACGTCAACACATCCCAGTCTACCAGAAAGTTTCAAAGTGGCGGAGGACATGGATCTTCTTCTAACTGATTCTGCAGTCCACAAAGCTGGAATTTATGCTCTGATTTCCCAGAATACCATTCCACTGAAGAAGGTTGGGTTTGTACCAGTAATTCCATCTCCAGTCACAAACTAGGCAACAGTATACACAGCTCTAAAACATTTCCAAAATCTGCGTGTTCACCTTGAAGACCAGCCTATCCTGACAATTTTCTGCGATGAAGGTGTTTTCTGTATTGTAGCTGACATTTTTATGAGCAATCCAGTAGAATTTGATGATCTTTATCCAATGATGGGCGTTTTACACATGACAAAAGTTGTTGTTACGGTGTACAGGAAGTATTTCAGTAGATGTGGCATACACAATGCACTTATTGAGGCAAAACTGTCCACTTAGTATTGAGCCAAACTCATTAAATTAATTTGTTAAAAGGTATGCTTATTATATCTGAGGCTATAGACATATTGCGTTGGAATGTTTTCTAGAACATGAATGACAAATTAGGTTTTGCATATGTTATTTCAGAAGTGAACAAGGGACAGATGCACTTTATTCAAAAGACATAATGCAAAGCCAGGCAATTTTCAAAACACTAAGTTCAAAATCTGAAAACCTGAAAACCAAGTTTGTGGAGTTTGCAAAAGAATGTGAAGAAAAATCAGAACTTAGCAAGTATTGAGGAAATGTTTTACACATGATAGCTCTAGTGAAAAACCTGATACATGCTGATCGGGAAGGTGATTGGGAGCTGCATGTGAAGACTGTGGAGTCACTGATTTTAGTTTTTTGTGAATTTGATTGCATAAACTACCTGAAATGTGGGTCCTGATATTTGGAAAGAGTGAAGGAGCTAGAGGTGGGAAAATAATACCGCTACAGAAAATTAATCCAAAGACATTTCGTGGTGGAAGACAGAGAGGGAAGGGTCAATGCTGTGGCTCTAGATATGAAACTGTAACAGACAATCAAGAGATCACAGAAAAGCACCCAGGGAATTCTTCCTCAGATACGTAAAAAAAAATATGTTGCTCAAAGGCAGCTAGTTTACCATGAAGTCCTTTCTATTTGCAATGTTTTCAGAGAGATGACAAACTCAGAATTAATGGACCATCATGAAACGCTTCCTCACCACAAACTTGTGTGAAAGAGAGGGAAACGGTTTAATAAACATGTTGACAGCCTTCTTAATTTCATGCAGCAACAAGGAAACCCCTTTGAAATGACTGAGCCTGTGCTACTACACAGCTTCGTGACCAAACAATAAACGGATAACTATATAAAAACACATCTACTAGATGTTCTGGAGCATGGATCAGAACTATATGCAGAAATGAAGCAGGAGAGGTTTGTTTTAAAAGAGAAAAATCTGTTTGACATAACCACTAAAGCTAAACATCCATGCTCTAATTGCCATAGTAAGAGTTTTGTCTAACCAGCCACTACGAAAAAGGTTACAAAAAACTACTTTCACAAGCACATAGAAAGATAGCTGTAGCAACAGAAAGGGTTGAATTTATCAAGGACATTCTGTTGCATGATCTTCTTCCAACAAACGCATTGTTTGATGGAGATGCTGCAATCAAACCAGTGAAGCAAAAACTCATACAAGTGCTCCAAAACAACTTTCAGCCAAAGAATTTCAATTGAAAATCTGCTGTTGTTGTGGACTAAATGTCACAATTGCGAATGGTCAAGCTTTCATCTATGCAAAACGTCGGAGAGGTCATTCAGACTGTTCTACAAATATCAATGTCAATGTGCACCTTGCAAGAATTGCACATTGTCTTTGACAGTTATCTTTAACTATCATCAAATAATGTGGGAGAATCAGGTGAATGTCTACAAGTGGAATAATTAACCTTGTGTGCATCAAAAATTCTACACTTATACCATCAACTTCGAACAAGATAAACTTGGGGATGTTAACTCGTGAAAACATTGCTGATGCTTTAGTGAACACTGAATTTCCAATTATTGCAAGTGGAATATTTAGCAATGAGGAGTTTGTGCCTACAGAGATATATATTCTTTACAAGAAACTTGACCCAGAGATGCCCAGTGAGCAAAAAGTTGAAAAAAAGCTTAGAGCTTTACCTGGTGAACCTGTGAAGTTTTTTAAAGGATTTGCTGAGACAGAAGAATGCAACTTTAAAGACGTAGAAAAATACCTTGTGTGTGTATGGGAAACGAGTTCTGACTTTTATACATTTAACGATCTTCAGCACAGTGTGTTCAAGAGATCAGCCTGGCTAATTGACCTTCCAACCACATCATATTCTGTGCGTGGACACATTAAAAGACCATTCTACTTGATCAGAAGATGTGTAAATGTTTTGGATCATGCATATGTAGAGAAAGATCCATGTGAATTTGGTTGGGAAGATATTGATGGATGCTAAAACCTACGAAATTCCTAAAGCCTCTACCCACAGAACATACACGTACATGTTCTTGTACTTGCAAAATCTGTGCTACAAAAAGATGCCCCTGTTGCTATGCTCTTTCCAAATGTTAAACATTCTGCAAATGTACCATGAGTGATAAACATCTTTTTTTTCCATTTTCAGATCATAAACATTGTTTGGTGTATACATAAAAGGATTAAGAACCCTTATTATTTGTTTCATTTCCATATCTCTTCTACCTTTATTATAGCTGCCATTCTGAAAAATCACAGAAAGGTTGCTATGAGGAGTTATTTTCTGTTTCTATATGACTACTTGACCTCCAAAACCTATTTTTTGACACCAAAATGAACTATATGGGCCTCATGGGTCCTCAAATATTCCCTCATCACTGATACACATCCACCATTTTTAGGTCGAGCATTCAAGACCTCTTATATATACTTTAGTATATACTTATATAAATATGTTCTTTGTGGGCTCTGGGGATCAGCCCTAGGACTTATCTGCTTCCGCTTAGGGACTTTTTTTTCTGTTCAACTGCCTCTATTTAACTGTCTTGATATAAAACGACTGGTAGAGGTCAGTAAAATACCAGAATTGCTTTTTGATTGTTCAACTGCCTCTATT
Organism: Triturus cristatus; assembly: GCF_964204655.1. Taxonomy (NCBI): domain Eukaryota; kingdom Metazoa; phylum Chordata; class Amphibia; order Caudata; family Salamandridae; genus Triturus; species Triturus cristatus. The sequence continues at coordinate 576,594,326 of NC_140586.1, forward strand.
TAACTTCCTTGATAGAAAATGACCAGTAGTGATCAGTAAAATACCAGAATTGCTTTCTGCTTGTTCAACTGTCTCTATTTAACTGTCTTGATAGAAAATGACCAGTAGAGGTCAGTAAAATACCAACATTGCGTTCTGTTGAGGGACTTTCTTTTTTTATTATCTCTCGCAACTGCCTCTATTTAACTTTCTTGATAAAAAACGACCAGCAGAGGTCAGTAAAATACCAGAATCACTTTAGCAATCTCTAGATTCCAGTCCATAGACATTGTCTTTCACAAGCACCCGTGGACAGTAATATTTTTTTCAAAACTTGTATTTTCAGAGTTGGACTCGGATTTCGCACTGCCATTCCATCACAACCTCATTCTCCCCAGCATCCCGATTAACTGATTTCTACAGCTGCAGTTTTCATTTGGAGACAACTTCTGTTCTTCAGCCCTGGTGTCTTCCCTGATTGGCATCTCGAGTGGCTGAAGTCAGCTCCTGCAAAAAACAACAAAAACAAAGGGGTAAGTACCACAAGCAAGGTAATTCCAGCAGCCAAAAACTGCTGGAATTACAAGAAGCATGGTTCTAACAAGTGTTAGAAAGTTAAGATAAAACTGTGGCAATCTATACATAAAGATGGCTTTTGGCCACTGAATAATTTGTTCTCGCAGCGCCCTGATGAAGGATTGTTTATGTACATCGTATTTCCGAAACGCGCGTCGGCACATTTTTTGTGTCTTTTTGTGGTTTTTGTATTCTATTTAATGTGTTTGTATTTAAATTGTATGTCTTTATATTTTTGGTCATTTCCGTGTATGTGTATTGATGAAATTGTTGTTGTCCTTTGTGAGTTTGCTTTTCAATGTGTACATTACAATCACTGTTCTTCATCATGTTTAAGGGGCTCCTTAACTATTGCTCTTTTAAAAAAATGTTTAGATGTGTATATGTGATATCATAAATCAATTTATAAAAATTATTTATATTTTTTGATAATAAAATTTAGAAAATTATTTGTCCATGGGACTTGTGTATCTTTGGATGATTGCCTAATTACAAAGTATTTACTTGGGAGAAGTACCCGTTGTGATTTATTGTGTTTTCCTTGCTTTCTTCTCCTGAATATCTGCATTATCAGGGACCCTCTTGTGTTTCTCATGAAAATCTATGCATCACCTCAGCTGTAGGATCAACACCGACTCATTCCTCGGCTGCACCCTGCATCTCGCTGTAGCGACCAGGATCAAGGTACGCTTGTTCAGCGGGCCTTGCATAGCTCCTGTACCCAGCTCATTCTCCAATGTGTTCGGCCTGAACTCTTGACTTTTGCCCCGGTCCAGCGCGACCTGATAACCCCCATAGGCACTTAATGCTTCTAAGTGCTATTTTCACTTTTATTCTTTAAAAATTCATATCTTGACTTCTACTTATTGGATTTTTGTCATTTTGGTCTTGTTGTATTTATAAAATCATAATCTATTTTTCTAAACTAATGTGGAGTATTTTGTGGTGGTTTCACTTTGTTGCTGTTTGAAGTGTTGCATAAACACTTCACACATTTCCTATTAAGTTAAGACTGTCCACTCTGTGCCAAGCTACCAGAGGGTGAGCACAGGTTAATTCAGTTGTGCATCTGACTTACCCTGACTATGATTGTGGTTCCTGCTTTAATATGGAGCATACCCTCTGCAAACCAGAAATCCAATTTCTAACAACACCCCACTCACAACCCAATTCTTCAGTGCCTGGATTTAGTGTGGCCGAAAACCTTCCCCATCTTGGATTTGTCTTGGCACATTGCATTTGGAGCCTGTTTGGAGTAAAGCAAACAGGAACTAATGAAAAAGTAACTGGAGCAGAGCCTGGGCCAATTACCCCATCAGTCAGAGAGTGACTAGGTATGTCTTTGGGTGTACACTATGCACAGGCTGATGAATCCTACAGAGCTGGAACTCACCCTGCCTTCCTCGGAGAACTGTTGGACTTGCAAAAGGATACCAGATGGACTGAACCTGCTTTGTCTTTGTCCATTTCTATCTTGCCGTGGATAGCGCTGTGCTAATCCTATGCTTAAAGACTTTGATAGAAAAGCAGACAATTGAGGTGAGCAGATCTAGAGTGTTGCTGGTGTTGAGAGTGCTCTATACAGGAGCTGTTTTCCACATAAACTTGAGAACTACCCAGAGTTCTCTGCTTCTATTTTGCATAATTTATTAGTCACTCTATGCCTGAAAGGGTATTTTTTTACATATATATATATATATACATAGATATATATACATAATCTACTGGCGGTCGCCAGTAGATAGTTATAGTTAGGACCGTGTTTCCATAGGAAATCTGAAAATTCTATTTTGAATAACTTTGGCGCCGGTTGACGAATCCTCGCGAATTTTTGAAAATAGGTGGGGCGCTCCACTCCGCTCCTACCCTGAAAGTCTCGGGGTGATTAGTCAAGCGGGGGCCGAGAAAAAGGGGGATCCCAAAACGCGTTTTCCCCACTCATTTTTCCATAGGGACCTTTAGTCCAAGGTACAGCCCGAACGGCTGAACAGAATTATTTGAAAGAAAGTCCTCAGGTCAGGGATGTGCCTTTTGAATATCTGGAGTCAATCTGTTCAGTAGTTCCTGAGAAAATTTCAGTTAAAAGTACATATATATCTATAGGCGCGCACCGTGCGCGTACGGTAAGCATATCGTACGCGCACGCTGACGTGCGCGAGCGTAATTCTGATTGGTGGTTACATGACAGTAAACATTCCAGTCAGTCGAAATCAGGAAGGGTTGGCCGCCATTTTGTCTCTCGCAGTCTGAGGCAGTGAAAACAAAGGTGGAGAATGTGAAAAGGGGGCAGGGTGGACAGTTCCTGACCCCCTAGCCTTTGTCAGGGGGTCACTGAAGGACCGTTATAGCTAGTGCAGGCAACTATAACTCACGCGACCGCAATCCTCTGCTGATGGCGTCAGATATTACATCACTGATTAAATATGTGTCTTTCTGAAAAATAAATATTTGTAATATATGTATAGTTAAAGATTAATGGAAGAAGACATGGGTAAATAGGTGTCTAAATACAGTGATGTAATATCTGACGTCATCAGCAGAGGATTGCGGTCGCGTGAGTTATAGTTGCCTGCACTAACTATAACGGGGGAATTTAATTGTTTTTTTACGAGGGAAATGTCCAGCTAACTATAACATGTTTGAAACCTATGGTTTTTTAAGTGAATATATATATATATATATATATATATATATATATATATTCCATACACAATGCGGGTCCTTCTGGGATCAGTCCCGTCGCCAGGTGGAGCGTCCTCCGGTAGTAACCCAAGCCGGTATCAAATTGTACAAAAGTTTCAAATAATGACGCTCACTCGGGAGTCCATTGCAACCATAGAGGTTTAATAAAGTGAACCGCTACGCGTTTCGACACTGAAAGTGTCTTGATATATATTATCTACTGGCGGTCGCCAGTAGATAGTTATAGTTAGGACCGTGTTTCCATAGGAAATCTGAAAATTCTATTTTGAATAACTTTGGCGCCGGTTGACGAATCCTCACGAATGTTTCAAAACTAATGGGGCGCTCCGCTCAGCTCCTACCCTGAAAGTCTCGGGGTGATTCGTCAAGCGGGGGCCGAGGAAAAAGGGGGGCCCCAAAACCCGTTTTCCCCATGCATTTTCCCATAGGACCTTTAGTCGAAGGTACAGCCCGAACGGCTTAACAGAATTACTTGAAATTTGCCAGAGAGGTAGTCCCAAGGTCAGGGAAGTGCCTTTTGCATATATGGAGTCAATCTGTTCAGTAGTTCCTGAGAAAATTGCATTTAAAAGCACATACATATCTATAGCCGCGCACCGTGCGCGCACCGTGCACGCACCCTAACGTGCGCGAGCGTAATTCTGATTGGTGGTTACATGTCAGTCAACGTTCGAATCGGTTGAAATCAGGAAGTGTCAGCCGCCATTTTATTTGTTGTGGGTGCGAGAGTGAAAAAGAGAGTTGGCGAACGTGAAAAGGGGGCAGGGTAGAGAGTTCCTGACCCCCTAGCCTTTTTCAGGGGGTCCCTAAAGGACCCCGAAGGGTGAAAATCTTTTTTTTTTTTCTTTAATCTTTGAATTATTTTAGGCACGCCAAAACCCACTGGGGAATAATATGGATGGAACTACAAGCACCATCATGCACGCTATGCATACACCCACAGGGGCGGGACTTGGAGTATATCAGTTGTTCCATCCTGATGCTGGTTGTTGCTCTGCACTTTAGCCCGTGATCAAGGACAGTCATGTTTGAAACGCATTGGGCTCTGAATAAAAGATCGTAAGCAACAGACTTCGACTCTGCAGTCTTCAATTAAAGGTGTTACTCCGCGCTAGAGGCACCTTCACTGATGGCAACCTTCTTTGTTGGATTTTAGCGGCTGATCCAGCCGCGAAGGCGCCCTGCTGCTTTGCAGATCCTACCAGTTGTGGGCTCTTCCTCAGCAGGCACCTTGTGTTTTTGATGTTTAGCGGTTCCGCCTGGACCGCGGAAGGAGCCCTGCTGTTTTTACAGACCTGCTGCGGCGTCAACCGGCTCTGCGGCATTAGGACTGGTAGCTGTTTCATTGGAGGAGCAATCTGCTGGCGTGTTTAAGGACGAGGTTCCACTACCCACTTGGGATAATATAGTGTTGTTTTGGAAAGCGGCGTGCAACCCACTGAGGAGTACAAAAGCACCACAAGGACCAGAATTCCACTTGTTGTGGTTACGCCCACTGAGGCGGGGTTCTCATTGACACAGGTGATTTAAAGAATGCACGGCCGCTTCAGTAAACTACAAGCCCGCAGCCCATGATTAAGTGCAGCCAAGCACGAAACGCGTCGGGGGAGCAGGACAATGTTGAGTGTGTGCCACAATCTTTTCTGCATGCAGTACCTCCATTAAAAAGTTCACAGACATTTACCTACCAGTTGTGGGCTCACCCTCAGCAGGCACCTTGTGTTTTTGATGTTTAGCGGTTCCGCCTGGACCGCGGAAAGAGCCCTGCTGTTTTTACAGACCTGCTGCGGCGTCAACCGGCTCTGCGGCATTGGGACTGGTAGCTGTTTCATTGAAGGAGCAATCTGCTGGTGTGTTTAAGGACGAGGTTCCACTACCCACTTGGGATAATAAAGTGTTGTTTTGGAAAGCGGCGTGAAACCCACTGAGGAGTACAAAAGCACCACAAGGACCAGAATTCCACTTGTTGTGGTTACGCTCACAGAGGCGGGGTTCTCATTGACACAGGTGATTTAAAGAATGCACGGCCGCTTCAGTAAACTACAAGCCCGCAGCCCATGATTAAGTGCAGCCAAGCACGAAACGCATCGGGGGAGCAGGACAATGTTGAGTGTGTGCCACAATCTTTTCTGCATGCAGTACCTCCATTAAAAAGTTCACAGACATTTACCTACCAGTTGTGGGCTCACCCTCAGCACGCACCTTGTGTTTTTGATGTTTAGCGGTTCCGCCTGGACCGCGGAAAGAGCCCTGCTGTTTTTATAGACCTGCTGCGGCGTCAACCGGCTCTGCGGCGTTGGGACTGGTAGCTGTTTCATTGGAGGAGCAATCTGCTGGTGTGTTTAAGGACGAGGTTCCACTACCCACTTGGGATAATAAAGTGTTGTTTTGGAAAGCGACGTGCAACCCACTGAGGAATACAAAAGCACCACAAGGACCAGAATTCCACTTGTTGTGGTTACGCCCACTGAGGCGGTGTTCTCATTGACACAGGTGATTTAAAGAATGCACGGCCGCTTCAGTAAACTACAAGCCCGCAGCCCATGATTAAGTGCAGCCAAGCACGAAACGCGTCGGAGGAGCAGGACAATGTTGAGTGTGTGCCACGATCTTTTCTGCATGCAGTACCTCCATTAAAAATTTCACAGACATTTACCTACCAGTTGTGGGCTCTTCCTCAGCAGGCACCTTGTGTTTTTGATGTTTAGCTGTTTCGCCTGGACCGCGGAAAGAGCCCTGCTGTTTTTACAGACCTGCTGCGGCGTCAACCGGCTCTGCGGCGTTGGGACTGGTAGCTGTTTCATTGGAGGAGCAATCTGCTGGTGTGTTTAAGGACGAGGTTCCACTACCCACTTGGAATAATAAAGTGTAGTTTTGGAAAGCGGCGTGCAACCCACTGAGGAGTACAAAAGCACCACAAGGACCAGAATTCCACTTGTTGTGGTTACGCCCACTGAGGCGGGGTTCTCATTGACACAGGTGATTTAAAGAATGCACGGCCGCTTCAGTAAACTACAAGCCCGCAGCCCATGATTAAGTGCAGCCAAGCACGAAACGCGTTGGGGGAGCAGGACAATCTTGAGTGTGTGCCACGATCTTTTCTGCATGCAGTACCTCCATTAAAAATTTCAGACATTTACCTACCAGTTGTGGGCTCTTCCTCAGCAGGCACTTTGTGTTTTTGATGTTTAGCGGTTCCGCCTGGACCGCGGAAAGAGCCCTGCTGTTTTTATAGACCTGCTGCGGCGTCAACCGGCTCTGCGGCGTTGGGACTGGTAGCTGTTTCATTGGAGGAGCAATCTGCTGGTGTGTTTAAGGACGAGGTTCCACTACCCACTTGGGATAATAAAGTGTCGTTTTGGAAAGCGGCGTGCAACCCACTGAGGAGTACAAAAGCACCACAAGGACCAGAATTCCACTTGTTGTGGTTACGCCCACTGAGGCGGGGTTCTCATTGACACAGGTGATTTAAAGAATGCACGGCCGCTTCAGTAAACTACAAGCCCGCAGCCCATGATTAAGTGCAGCCAAGCACGAAACGTGTCGGGGGAGCAGGACAATGTTGAGTGTGTGCCACGATCTTTTCTGCATGCAGTACCTCCATTAAAAATTTCAGACATTTACCTACCAGTTGTGGGCTCTTCCTCAGCAGGCACTTTGTGTTTTTGATGTTTAGCGGTTCCGCCTGGACCGCGAAAAGAGCCCTGCTGTTTTTACAGACCTGCTGCGGCGTCAACTGGCTCTGCGGCGTTGGGACTGGTAGCTGTTTCATTGGAGGAGCAATCTGCTGGTGTGTTTAAGGACGAGGTTCCACTACCCACTTGGGATAATAAAGTGTTGTTTTGGAAAGCGGCGTGCAACCCACTGAGGAGTACAAAAGCACCACAAGGACCAGAATTCCACTTGTTGTGGTTACGCCCACTGAGGCGGGGTTCTCATTGACACAGGTGATTTAAAGAATGCATGGCCGCTTCAGTAAACTACAAGCCCGCAGCCCATGATTAAGTGCAGCCAAGCACGAAACGCATCGGGGGAGCAGGACAATGTTGAGTGTGTGCCACGATCTTTTCTGCATGCAGTACCTCCATTAAAAATTTCACAGACATTTACCTACCAGTTGTGAGCTCTTCCTCAGCAGGCACCTTGTGTTTTTGATATATATATATATATATAGATAGTTATAGTTACAACCTAGTTTCCATAGGAAATCTCAAAATTCTATTTTGAATACCTTTGGCGCCGGTTGACGAATCCTCGCGAAATTTTCAAAACTAATGGGGCACTCCGTTCAGCTCCTACCCTGAAAGTCTCGGGGTGATTCATCAAGCGGGCGCCGAGAAAAAGGGGGGGTCCCAAAACGCGTTTTCCCCATGCATTTTTCCATAGGACCTTTAGTCGCAGCTACAGCCTGAACGGCTGAACAGAATTACGTGGAATTTGGCAGAGAGGTAGCCATAAGGTCAAGAAAGTGCCTTTTGCAGGTCTGGTGTAAATCTGTTCAGTATTTTCCTGAGAAAATAGCATTTAAAAGCATATCAATATCTATACGCGCGCACCGTGCGCGCACTGTGCGTGCACCCTGCCGTGCGCGAGCGCAATTCTGATTGGTTGTTAGATGTCGGTAAACATTCGAATCGGTCGAAACCAGGAAGTATCGGCCGCCATTTTGTCTCTCGCAGTCTGAGGGGGTGAAAAACAAAGGCGGAGAACGTGAAAAGGGGGCAGAGTAGACAGTTCCTGACCCCCTAGCCTTGGTCATGAGGTCACAGAAGGACCCCCAAGGTAGAAAAAAATAATTTGTTTTTTTTTAAATCGTGAGGTGCGCGCACCCTGCGCGCACTGCGAACCGAGGGTGCTCGGTGCGCAATGCGCACCGAGTGCCCACAGAGCGCGCATGGTGCGCGCACGGTGTAAAACCTGAAAAAAAAAAAGAAGAAAAACATAACTTAGCATTTAAAAAAACGTACAAATTCACTTAAAAAACCATAGGTTTCACACACGTTATAGTTACGAATTAGCATTTAAAAAACCTTGCAAATTCACTTAAAAAACCATAGGTTTCACACATGTTATAGTTAGCTGGACATTTCACTCGTAAAAAAACAATGAAATTCCCCCGTTATAGTTACTGCAGGCAACTATAACTCACACGACCGCAATCCTCTGCAGATGACGTCAGATATTACATCACTGATGACATATGTGTCTTTCTGAAAAATAAATATTTGTACTATATGTATAGCTAAAGATTAATGGAAGAAGACATGGGTAAATAAGTGTCTAAATACAGTGATGTAATATCTGACGTCATCAGCAGAGGATTGCGGTCGCGTGAGTTATAGTTGCCTGCAGTAACTATAACGGGGGAGTTTCATTGGTTTTTTACGAGTGAAATGTCCAGCTAACTATAACATGTGTGAAACCTATGGTTTTTTAAGTGAATATATATATATATATCAGAGGAGAGTTGGGCAAAAGGGGAAGGGGTAAAGCACTACCGCGTTGTGAAAAGTATTAGTATTATTTCTGTTCACTACCCATAAACCAGATCTTTTAAGATGTGTCAGTGCAATCTATGACACTTTAGCAGTTATGCTGAGAAGTGATTGTACTGTGCTTTATAATTCCAGCAGCTCTACAGAGAAGAGCTGCCACTATTGTCCACACACAAAATAAGCCTTGTTAAGAAATTTTGGTACGGTCTGTTGCTAAGGCAGTTCTTCTGATGCGAACTGTTGAAGTGTTATTACTGCCAGTTCCTGTTATACCTCCCTTGGTAAGAACTGTCTTTACTATTATTTTTAAAGTATCTATTTAAGAAGCAGTTTTTTCTAGAAGTAGAGAGCTTCTAGTCCAAATAATGGTCAGCCTTTGTGGTACTGAGATCTAAAACTGGGTAACTCTTATCCCAGTTGACAGATACAGATGGTTCTTGGTATGATTAATTGGACTTGAAGTTTATCAATATAGGTAATTTATGCAGAATAGGTTTAACTGCCTCTTGCTTGTTGTTTAGGAGTGAATTATCCAAATGAATTGTATGTAATCTAGTGCCTTACAATATTGTTTATTTTAGTGTTGTTTTTCATAATGAATAATAGTTTCATAAATGTCTTCATCTAACTCTGTAAACATGTTTCTCCTTACAGAAGGATCACTGTTAACTAATGATTAGAGATCTGCCATTTAATGAGGTAATGAGGAAGTTCACATATGAAGATGCAGCATTTCTAAAGGGAATGAATGATGTGAAAATCTAAGAGAGTTAATATTGTATTTGATAAGAAATGTTTCAATCGACATTGATGTCTGTGGACTATTGCATTCCTGTGAGAAGACTGGGACTGAATGCCTCCCCATGAGTGCATCGGAAGCTGATTAGTCGACAGAAGACGCAATATGAAGATTGCAACAATATTTTTGCTTGTCTATAATAGTGCATGTTCCTAGAGTGGACCCAACGCTCACACCCTGAGTGTACACTTCATCCACATCTATCTCCATTCCATGCTGCTTTGAAACTCGACTAAGTTTCTAGAACTATACAATGATCTTTAAGATTATGACTTGGGTTCAGGTACCGCTGACACATGTGTTGCCCTCAAGTATCTTAAGGCTATGTGTTTTTTAAAGCTGAAATTGGGCCTCTAAAGTAAAAAATGTGGTCTTCTCAGCCATCAGTAATGGTTGTGCCAAGGACCGAAATGAGAGTGCGTGATCCATATGCTCTATTCACACTGTGTCTTGGAAATTCTGGAATGGACAAGCTTTAGTATGTGTTAAGCCATTTGGGTGCAGTCTAGCCAGGAATATAAGTGCTGATTGCACTTGAGGGTGAAACACATTTCAGACATACCTAAAGCTTTGCACGGTGCTCCACTGGATCTTTTTTAAGACAACCCTGACCTGTGGGTCCCTCTTCTGACTAAAATCCTGAGAAGTGTGGTGACTGAGGATTCTCCCAAGTCTCAAATATAATACCCATCTTTAAAAAAGCTAATTGATCTCATCCCTTCTGCTATCGTCCAATGTCTTTTATAGATACTACCAGCAAACGTGTTGAAAGAATTCTTCTTGAGAGTCTGGAAACGTGGGTTAAAGAGAAGGGTTGCTTTTCTCAAATTCAGCATGGGTTTAGACTGTGTTTGGGTACCTTGGAGCAATGCCTTAATCTCTACCCCGTTATCTCTAAATACAGCAGGCCAAGAGTGATTTGATCCACCTTGGCTTCATGGACTTAACCTCCTCATTCGACTGGGCTGGGTGGTCAGAGGGAAACTGTGGCCATGATGCTAAACATGGGCTTTGATTCTGCTCTGGCCCATTTTCACACCTGCTTGCCCAGTGGCGTGACCGGCCGGGTGAGGTACGGGAATAATTGTGAAATTAGCGACTTAATTGAAATGATGCGGAGCATAAGACAGGGATGCGTACTGGCCCCTTACTTATTCTGCATATACATTAATGATCTTGAGGAACTTCTCAATGCAGACGAGCTCAATGTTCCAAAGTTTGGTCCCACAAAACTACTTGCTCTCCTATACGTTAATGATTGTGTTTTAAATTGTAAGAAAGGAAAGAAGCTTGCAAAAACTATTAAACAGGTTTCATTTTTTATGAAGGGCTTGGGCTTAAAGACAAACACCACATAATTACATGTAATGGTTATAGGGAAGACATCATCTGCTCCAATTCCCCATCACATTAATGTTGAGAAACTTTTTCTCATATCTGGGTGCCCCCTTTGATAATAAATGTACATGGACTAACTTGATTAAGAATAGGAGACAAAGACTTGAACAATCTACTGAAGCAGTTTGAAGATTTGCGAGGAAGCTAGGCAACAAACCCCTGACTACCATGACCAACATATACACACTGCCTTGCCATGGCTACATTTAGAGCAGGGGTATGGGGTTATTGTAATTTGAATCCCCTTCAGGTGTGAGAAAATACCTTTCTAAGAAGTTTTCTGTCCCTAATAGTCTTCCTATATATCTCTGTCTCCTGATTTGGGGCATGTCCGATTAGTAGATTATGTTAAAGTAGCACCATTATTATTATGGAAATCAATATGGGTCAAATAAGAAACTTGGCTTAATCAGACCCTAATTAAGGACTGCAAGTCTTTAGGTAAAGCACAGAACCTGCCTTGTTTATTTTATGTAAAGGAGCATCTGGCCCTGTTGAGGAAGGAAGATTGATACCTTAATCCACTCTTATTGGCCTACAACCACAAAAAAACAACTTAGATGTGTTCTTTTTACTATATCTACCCAATAAAGACTAGGGCAGGATCCCAAAAAGAAGTGTGTTTCAGAATTCTTATCTTTCGTTACTACCATGTACACAAAACATACCTGGCATTTCCCCTCTCTCACTCACAACAAATATTTTATTTGACCCGATTCATGTTTGGTGTAGCTCACTTTTTGATCTCTTATCCTAGCTCTGCCTACCCTGATGCTCACTTGGACCCTTGTCTTTGTGATTCAGTAATGGCTCAATCTCTTCTACACATATTTCTTCAGTAAATTATACACTGTTCCTTGAAAACAGTTTTTGATCCCCTTATTGAGGTGTCTGAATATTAAAGTTGTAACTATGCTTTATGTTATTTACAGCTTCTTCAGTCGGAGTTTGTTTGTCTGATGGTTTATACATTTTTATCTACTGCCATCCATCTGAGGAAACTAGTGGGGAAGTAAATAAATGCATCTAGTATTTTTTGCCTCTATTCTGTACATTTGTGTTTTTTAGACTGGGGTTTACTCTGGTACACATTTTAAGGTACTTTTTTGAATAATTGTATGCCCACTACCCTCGCATAAATTGTTGAAATTGGAATATGAACACATGTTTGATGTTAAGCAAAGTCTTGCTGTTTTGATGTTAAATAGATTTTTCAGATGTTTCAATAACTATTTTTGCTATTTTGAATTATTGTGCATGGAATGGAATGTTGTCACTGATCTTAACATATATATTAAAGTATGCTTCGATGGTAATACCTTTGTTTCATACTGAATAAAGACTATCTGATCTTATCTGATCTGAAACCTTTGCAATGAGTCATAAGCTTAAAAATCATTGTATAACTTTGGATAGGTACATTCTCAAGCATCAGACCTAATTGTGTAAATAAACAACTGGATTATGTAAAATGTATTTGAAAAATTCACAACTAAAATCACAGCTAAGGTGATTATAAACTTTCTGTATACATTATACATACTGATACCTTTCACATAGCTCAGACTAAGGATCGCTTAAAAGTATGGTGGTCATGTTGAGTTGTGGCAATACCGATAGAGTGTTCACATACAATACAACGCAACACAATACAATACAATACAATACAATATAATACAATACAATATAATTTGTAAACTACACAGCTGCTTCTGAAGAAGCGTCTTGGTGCTCACAGCACGCACGCTGACAGGAATAGTTAACTATGAAAGCAGAGCCCATAAAAACAAAAACAAAAATAAACACATAGTAAGAATTAAAAATGAAAGGATTTAAGATTATTTTTAAACACACCTTCTGAAGGGGCTAAGCAAAGGCTAGGTGGAAGAGAATTCCAAAACTTGGATGTAAGACAGACACATGATCTTTCCCCTCTCCTAGTATTACAGACCAGAGGAACTTTAAGCAGTTTGGGTTTATTCAATCTCAAAGTTCTAACCTGGCAGTAAAGTTTAACTCTCTTCCTTAAATAGTGGGGTACATTGTGCTCAAGTGTCTATAGGCAAAGGTTAAAGCCTTAAGTTGAATGTGTTTAATTACAGGCAGCCAGTGCATTTGTCTCAAGGAGGGTGTCACTGATGTTCGATGAGGAATTTTCAAAATTAACCAAGCAGCTGCATTTGAATAATCTGAAGACACTTAATCAGATAAACCGGCAGGCCCAAATGCAGACTGCTCACATAACTGAGTTTAGAGATCACCATAGTGTGAGCAATGAAAAAGTCAGGAACTAGATGCAGGATCCCATTTAGAGATTTGAAGCTTGTAAAACAGCAGTAGGAAACTGCCTTACTTTAAGGTACAAAAGAAAGGTTGGTATCAAATTTGACACCTGAATTCCTTATTTTTAAAGTGAGTATTGAAGAAGACCCAAACACAGACGTCCACCAATTACAAGAATCAGGGGAACATTTGGTTCTAAAAAACAGAATCTCCGTTTTGTTGGGATTTATTTGAGACAATTACTGTTTAACTACACTACTACAGACATGAAGCACTGTTTAAACAAACTCAAAGCTTCCACATCATTATACTGAAAAGACAGGCGAAGTTGAGTTTCGTCAGCGAATGAAATCACACCCAAGCCCCATGCTTCAACAAGGCATGCCCTTGACACCAGATATGTATTAAAACGAGTAAGGCTCAGAGCTAAACCCTGTGGAACTCTGCACCCAAGAGGTTCTGGGGTAGATGTGTAAGGTAAAACAGCCTGCATCATGTCTTCGAGAAAAGATTTAAGCCCAGCCAAGTCACTCATATAAGTTCCAGTTTTCCTGAGCCTATTTAATAGGATTGCGTGGGAAACTGCACCAAATGCCGAAGATTGATCAAGTACGGCCACCATCACCGAGGAATTCTGATTAAGATTCTCCTTGTTAAAATCTATGACTTCTAGTATCCGGATTGCAAGTCATATCAAAGGTAATTAGATTCCAAGTAATAGTTCATTTGTCTATTAGCAAGCTTCTCCAACATTTTTGACATGGAAGGCAAGAGTGAAATAGGTAAGACATTTCTTACAATATTAGGGTCAGCATTTGGTTTCTCTGCGGAACTAATGCAACTTCCAATGAAGTGTTCATGATCTTAATAAAAATAGGATTGACAAGCGTGGAATCTATTTATAAAATATCAGGGGGACATAGATCTAAAGGGGACTCCGGTTTACATTTAGCTAGTTCTGCGACGGAGGCCTCTGGAAATTTTAATTTGAAAGCTGATAATAGAGGACCAGGGACAATCTAGAATCATCAAAAGGAGCAATCAGGCTTTGACTTGGGAACTGAGGCTAGATTGTTTGTTTTTTCTTTGAAATAAATCAGAGAGATCATCGCATAATTTGGTAGAAGGAGTAGGTTTATTCTCTAAGGCAGTAGGAAAGAGAAAAGATGTGTCAATTTAAAATAGTTCCTGGGAAGTATTATATGCAGAGGCAATTGTGGAAGAGATGTAGTCCCTGTGGGCCTTACAAATGGATTCACAAAACTTTTTTAAAGATTTTTTATTAACAACTTTGGCCTCATCATCATATGATTTTCTCCATTTTCTTTGCAGAAGTTTGCATTGATATTTTTCTTCTTTAAAAATAAACAAGAAGCACGATGCAGAAGGTTTAGATCTTCCAGAAATAGATACTCTTTTTCGGGATGAAGAGATTTAAACCTCGATAGCCAGCCACTAAAGCTTTCAACATCAGTATCTAAAGAGCCTGTGAGACTAATTGGGATGGATTGCAGGGCCTAGACTAAACGAAGTTCCAATATTTTGTGCCATGCTCCTGAGACCGTTTGAATTGCAACTTGCCACCTATAAATCAGAGAAATAGTAACCATAAAAAGCACCAAGAAATGGTCAGACAAGAGTAACCTATTGGCAGGCTTGACATATCCATTGGGAAGATTGGAAAATATTAAAGCCAAAGTGTGACCTTCCTTATATATAGGCCTAATCACTAATTGTTCTAAATTGAAACCATCTAAACATTACTATTTTAATCATTTATATGTAGATTAAAATCCCCTAATACTACCAAATTAGAGTACAGAAGCAACAGTTAACTTATCTTGTCCGCACGTAGATAAGAGAATCAGAAGGGCAATCTGGCGGTCTATAATTAAAGAACCCCAGATAAAGAATAAGAGGGTGCCAAAGTAATAGAAAAAGACAGTCCTTTGATATTTTCTATATCAGTTTAGAGATTGAAAATGAACAAATAGATCAATACACTACTGCTAGGCCAACCTGGTGTATATGCTGAATTAGAAACGCCGGAGGGTAGCTAATGCTATATCTGCTGAAGAGGAGTCTTTCAACCAATTTTTCATAAGGAACATTAAATCCCATTTATCTTCAGAAAGTAAGTTAATAATATCTAAGGCATGTTTGGGTAGAGATCTGCACTTAATGAGATCTACCTTAGGAACATCAAGGTGAGAAGCATTCAGGGATGGAAGGGTGGCAATAAATGGCGTGTGCAAAACCAGATATTGAGGAATGAAGAAAGAAATGACAGGAAGAGTACTTGAACATATGACAGTTGCAATATTCCCGATTAAAATTAAGAATCACAGTTTTGCTCGGATATGAATTTACTTTGAAAAAATTAAAATACAAGAAGCGTTTGGCAAAACAGGAATATGCTTGTTTAATTAAACGCAGCATCCAGGAGAGCATCGACAGAGTCACATCTGAAGACAGTGTACAGAAGTTTTGGCTGATCATATATACAGTTTGTGAGGTACAATAAAACAATTTCACACTCTTAGAGAACATGTGGCACAGGGCCTAGTCATAAATCATGCATACAACCATCTGATAAGGGGGACACAGTTGGCTCTCGCCCTTAGGGAAAGTTAGTGTGGGTCCGTGTGTGTCCAGATGTACGGCATGGGGAACGCGTGATCACTACGTGTAGTGTACATGCTGTGTCCTGATTGGCTGAATGTTCCTGGCTACATGTGGTAACTAACTTTACGGTATTATGGGAACATGTGTCTTTGGCCTAACGTGATTTATTTGGGCCAATTTCCTCTGCAACTGCCTATCTGTGGGATAGATCCGGGTTTTCCCTGGTTGCGCGGTTTTCTTCGGGCTGAGTGTAACCCCACTTGTGACCTATCAATCGGTAGGCCTGGATTTGGGTTGCAGGGCCAGTCTGACCACATATCTCTGAATTGGGGTTAATGAGGAGGTCACCCTTGGTGAATTCTACAGCAACTATGCAAATTCATTATTGCTTGTCAATAAACATGGTGGGCATTGATATCATATTTATGGACATTCTCATTATTATGAGTACAGCTATCATGGCATATATTAACATTGTTTTTACTGGTATTGACATTGTTATGCGGGCATAGTTTATGGCATACATCAACATTGCATTTACTGGTATTGCTGCTGTTGTGCATGCATATAGCATGGTGCACATTGACATTGCATTCACTGATATTAACATTACCCTCTCTAGTTGGATTTTCAACTACATAATTTTCCTTGTATGTCATGACAGTCACATTATTCAAAATGGTATGTGTTGCTGTAGTGTTTGCTATTCTTTCCCTCACTATTTGCATACTACCTAATTTGAGGACTGCAATTTACAGCAGGAAACCCCGATTTGTCAGAATCCACACAACAGTAGTACAAAAAGTAAAACTGAAAGTAATGATGTGAATAGTTGGGACACCCGTAGGGGGATCCAAGAAAAAATACTATGAAACTAGTCCTGCTCAGGGGCACCTCTCTTCTTCTTCATGTCAGCTTGTAGAAAATGCAGTGGTTGGATGCAAAAGCAAAAGTTCAGTTTTCAATGTAATTTCCAGGAATAAAACTACAGCAGGAAGCACCAATCTTGGTACACACCCCATCCTCTATCACGGTCATGAAGTCCAACACATACTGATGTTGCATCACCCTAAGGCGGTTGGCTCTCAGTTCTTTCTTGATATTGTTTAGGCTGAGCTCAGTGTCATTGATCATCTTCAACATTTCCCACCTAGTTATTTGTAACCAGTGGACGTTCACCTTCATTTCCAAGGTGAAGAAGGGTTTTGACCCTCCTGCATTTACTTGAGTTTCAGAAAATACTCTAAATTCTTCCAGAAAATCCTTGTACTGAGCCCAGCCAAAATAATCAGCAGTTCGTCTTCGAGCCTGATGCTACAGAGTTGTTTTCTTCTGTATCCGATGTTGGGACAACTCAGACAGAACTTCACCAGAGATGACCAGTGTAATGGTGTATACAGTCACAAGGGTGCAGAGGCCCGCCATCCGGGGACCAGCTGGGTGTAGGCAAGCTTGCCGCACCACTAATACATATCCATCAACATGGAGATGCCCCATTGCAGGACCGGTATATGCAGAAATACTTCACAGTTATCATTGGAACCAAGCGGTACGGTTCCTTTCCTCTGAAACACAAAGAATACAGTGTAAGTTTCAATACAATTAGGTGTTGTCCCATTCCCTCCAACCACATGTACCTATTAATCTTGGTATCCCAGATTTTCTGGCATGGGGTGTCTATACTGGCATTTGAGCCCCTCCAATGGCACTCATTTCCCCTAGAGCGGTCAAGGTGAACCTAGGAGTCGGGAACAGATGTATTTGTGCACTGGTGCGGTGGTCTTGCTACCTCCAGGAACCTCTTTTTTATGAAAAACAGGGGCCAAACAGTGTCCTACACTATAGTGGCCCTCCTACGCATTTAGTTTAGTTCCATTTGACTATAGCTAGGTTCGGTAAAAAGTTACAGTGCAATGGGGTTGGTCTCATACTGGGTGATGTTTACTACTGCTCTATGGGGTTCTACTCTATTGGGTTGAATGTTGGCCCTAATCCTACATAGGTACAGGCGGATAAAACATTTTGCTGTCTTGGGTGCTATCACTTGGGATAGGTAAAGCCTGTCTGCGCCTATAACTTGGGGTATGAGTGAACATATGTAGCATGACCTGTTCGTGGTTTGAGCATTCACGGCTCATACCAGGTGATGTGTAGGAAGATGCTGTGTATTGCTTGAGGAATGCTAGTGTTTGGTTCAGCATAGGTGTGAGTGAGGTGGGAGAGGTCTCTGCACATGGGATGCAAGGTTGACGAAGTAGGTTTCATAAAACTAGGCATATTTCTGGCTCTGGAGGGGCACGAGAGATCCCATGCTAAATGAGGGTGTACAAGAATACAAAAATACATACATTTGAAAACATTTGCAGGTGTTGGGATGGTCTTCAGGGGTGTTTGTTGTTGTCTGGGCACCCCAGAATGTCTTGTCTTGCTGTAGTGCAAAAAAAAAAAAAAAAAAAAGAGTCTCTTTTATTTTCCCCAAAAGTGTTCATAAAGTCAATTTGAAGCCTGTGTTCTTCAGCAGTTGGCCTTGTTGACTTCCTTTTGAACGTTTTGATTGAAGGGGCGGTGGGCCACTGTAACCCTGGTTCAGGTGTGGCTCTATTGAAGACCTGTGAGATAAGAGCTGTCTATTGAACGTTAGCTTGGAAAAAATGGATTGTTAGACAGTTTTCCAAGAGTTCCTGTGTTTTTCTTTTTAGGGGTACACACTATGGGGCAGATTTGCAAGCCCCTTGCGCCACTTTTGCGTCACTTTTCTCATGTTAAAAGTGACACAAAGGGCTTGTAAATCTGCCCCCATATCTTTAACTGTGGGCAAAACATTCTAGTGAGGTACTGGAAAGAGGTGAAGACGTTTTTAGAGAATGGTCGGTTTAAGTTGGGTAGTGGTATTTTGCCAGTACTTTCGTCCCCCCTCTCCTTGTTGCGGCAGGGAGAGAGAGTACTTTCCTCTGTGGGCTGCTTCCATTAAGTAAGTATGGGTGTGTGTGTGCGCGTGTGTCATTGTACCGGTGCAGGGGTGTCCTTTTGATCTGCATTGGCTGCTTGTGATGTGAAGGGAAATTCCTTAATTGTTTTACATTTTTATGGGTTTTGAGGGTAATGCCGATGTTCCTGTAGGCATGTGCATGTCCCTCTGGTCACTGCACCCGGCATGTATTGATGTTCACCCTAATAGAGTTGGGTGTTTTGACTATGCCCTTTTTCTGCAAACTTTGTTTTTTGGGCTACTTCTGGCAAGTCATTGGGTGCCTTCCTGGGGTCTCATGTAGGACTGGCTGTAATGTGGCATACGGGTGGGGGTTGAGAAGCTGCTCTGTGGCCTCCGTGTTTCGGCTGTGGTAATGACTTGGATCAGGCCTATTGCTACCTTGGACGATGTTCGTTTGGCCCAGTCTATCTTATTCGACAAGCTGGGTGCTGTGGTGATCATCTTAATGCACGTTGTGCGAGGTCTGTGATGGTCATTGATGGAACCCCTCTCCCTCCTGTTACCCCTCTCTCCCTCAGATCCAGGATGCTTTGGTGGGAATCAAGGACTTCCTACCCGGTGCCACTGTACTCCTGCTATTTTGGAGGGGCATAATGAGCAGACTTTGGATGTGTTTGGAAGCATTAGGGGAGAGGAGAAGGCAGAATGTCCTGCTTATTATGGGAGTTAGATGTGCAGCTGGGACTTGTTGTGCTGTGAGTATCAAACTGGAACGGCTAATTGACCGGTTAAATTTCCCTATTGACTCGGTGCCAATTTGGGGATGGACTACGGAATTCTATGGATCATCTCAACATCTCAACACCTATAGATGCACGGAAATCCTGACTTCCGGCACCGGAGTGTTGCCTCGTTTTGCAACTGAAAAGGGGCCTCCATTTGCTGGAGGCCTAAAAATGTTGAAGAATGGTATCCTTTCAATCTGAGGCACATGCTAGTGCCTTGGGTGAAGGGACCTGTGTGCCTGCTTTTATACACTGGTCGAAGGCCACCTTGTACCCTCCCCAGACTGCAATCCCCCGAGTCGTGGCCAGCCAACACCACCCTGGGGGACTAGCAGCAGTGTGGGGCCTAGGCCCCTGCAGGAACTCAAACTGGTGGATTTAGAATGGATTCATGATCGACCAGACATAAGGCAACCCCAAGTTTTTCCTGAACGCAAGTAAAGACTTGAGTTTTTTCCTAAGGCTGTGTCCTTAGTCTGTTTTGTTGTAGTGAGTTTTCTGAAGTGGGTATTAAGTGGATGTGTCATTTTCAGGGTTTGGATTTACTGGGCATTTGTATTCTATGGTTGTGCTAGAGTAATGCCATCTCAGACAGTCACCCCTCTCTGCCATGGCTGTGGTCCCAGCTGGGCTGGGCTCCCAGTCTGCTGCAGCCATTGCCATGAGCTTGGCCAACCACCCAACCCCTGTTGCAGTTGGGTGACTGTAGCCTGGTTGCCTTGAGGCTGATTGTACTATGCATTTGCTTTACTTTGGATTTGGTTTTGGGGATGGATATTCTGTGGGGCCTGCTCTGGTGCTATTCCCTTCTGCTCGTGATATGATTTTAGGTGACAATAGTAAGCCCTGTGGATTCTTTGGAAAAAATAGTGGCATTCTCAAGAATTTGGAGGCTGCCAGGCTATTTGCCCCGTGGTGCAGGCACTCTGTTGGATCCCTCTGGGGTCCCGTGGTTGAGTCTTCTTCCAGCTGGGTGTCACTTGTATGCTTGTAGCTGCTGCAGCCCTCTTGTGGGTGATCTTGCTTCATTCCAAGGGGGCCACAGCGTGGGGGATGTGGACGGTGGCCTGCCCACTTTAGGTGCCATGATTTTTCCGATGTGGCAGGTGGGGACACCTCCTCGGGGTGTCGATCTGCCGGTCAGGCATGCCGTATTTCCTGCGGTGGTCACTCGCTTGGGTGAAGCATTTGGTAACAGGTAGAGGGCATCTAGTGTGTGGAACATATCGCTCAGGGTGGGGCCACCTTGTCTGTGTAACTTCCTCCCTCAGGGAAGTGACAGGGTGGTGACAGAGGCTGAACTGGCTACAGCCTTCTCCCCTGACATCACTAGCTCTGTGTCTATGTAGGTTGTGAGTTGTGGTTACCCTGCCATTGGTCCATAGTTTTAACAGAGCCATTCTTCCAGCCCTCTCTTGGCCCATATGTCTGGTGTGGAGGTGTGTCCTTGTGTGTTGTATTATGTTGGTATTGAACGTTCCCCCCTCAGGCCAAGGAAATGCATGCGCCTTGGTATGGGTATGCCACTCACTACAGTGTTTGTCTAGTTTTCCAGCCTATGTGGGGAACCTAGCTTGCATGTTGTCTATTGGTGTCTCCACAAGTGATTAGGAAACTTGTTAGGGAGTTTATATACTTTTGACTGTTTCAAAGTTTTAAATAATTACAAATTCTACTTTGATCATGGGGAAACTGTGAACATGGGGATGTAACAGCAGCAATCTATTGGTTACGAGCTGTATAAAAGATGATGCATCAGAAAAACGCTTTACAATTGAAAAAGACAAATGAAATAGTAATAACCTGTAACAAAGTGCAATGGTTAGTTCAGAACAGTATGGGTTGATTTTTATCAACGAAATAGCAAATGTAGAATTCTGATTTGTGAGAAAAAATAGTTATTGCTTCAGAAATGCATAAACTTACTAACATGACATAACATTCAAACATGAAGCACAACTGCAAAATATTAACAGCACCACAACATCAACAATGTAGAAATGGAAAACCTAAAAGAAACTAGAAGAGAAAATATTGACAGAAAAAAATGATTATTTTGTACCAAAAAACTTAGGCCCCTCCTAGTGCCTACAGCCCGAGGAGAGAGGATACTCTGTGTTTTACACAGAGCTAAGTGAGTCAGTTAATCTATCAATATTGGCTCTGGGACAAAAATGGCAACAATTTGTGAGGAAAAAAAGGAACAACCTGACAACTACCGGCCCTCAGTAGCCAGACACAAGCTACACCTTATACACCCAGGTCCAAATGTTTCCCTAAACTCCGAATTACACCCTAAATCACACCCAGGGGTCATGTGTATCTTCTGCTGTACCAGAGTCCCTAAGAAAACTCCTTTAACTGAAAAATAAGATCAAGGTGGTGGGCTCATATAACACAGCAAGAACCTAGGTGTACCAGTTGTGTAACACTCAATGTTTCATGAGAAATCAATGAGTGAGCCTATATAGCACACCAAGTGCCTTGGTATACCAGTTGTATAACGTTCAATGGTTTAAGCCAAAAAAATGAAAACTACCTTCACCTTCTCTAACGTGCTGACTACGGAAAAAGTAATCTATGCGCTAGTCCTAGTTTGCCACATGCCATATGCTATGTCTAAGGATCCAATGTAGTCTCTTAAACTTGTGATGGCGTACCACCAGTGGATTCAGCAGAACTTTTAATTAATTATGGTGTTTGCTCACCAGTCTCGTTGAGCAGATGTGAATCCGTTCAGGCAGGGGTCGTTGTCCTTCGGCAGCAGTAGGGCTCGATAAAACCATCTGTCCTTGCTGGCTTGCCAGAATATTGCTCAGATATGGATTTACCTTGAAAAAATGAAAAGACAAGAGGCATTTGGCACAACAAGTTGGTTTAATTAAACTCAGCGGCCGCAAGAGCATCGACAGAGTCGCATCTGAAGACAGTCTCAATGTACAGAAGTTTTTGCTGATCACATATACAGTTTGTGAGGTACAATAAAACTATTTCAAATTCTTAGAGAGGATGTGGGTCCAGGTGTAGTCATAAATCATGCATACAACCATCTGATAAGGGGGACATAGGTTGCTTGCAACCTCGGGGAGATCTTGTGAGGGCCAGTGTGTATGCGTCCAGATGTCTGGGGAACTCGTGATCACTACGTGTGGTGTGCATGCTGTGTCCTGATTGGCTGAATTTTCCTGACTACATGTGGCATCTAACTTTGTAGTATATTGGGAATGTGTGCCTTTGGCCAAACAAGTTCTATTGGGGCCAATTTCCTCTAACCTGTTTGTGGTGTACCTGCCTATCTCTGGGATCGATCAGGGTTTTCCCTGGATGCGTGTTTGTCTTCAGGCTGAGTGTAACCCCATCTGTGACCTTTCAATCGGTAGGCCTGGGTTTGGGTCACAGAGTCTGTCTGACCATGTATCTCTGACTTGGGGTTGATGGGGAGGTCATCTTGGGTGAATTCGACAGCAACAATACGAGTTTGTATTTGCATGTACATTGAACATGGCGGTCATTGATAACATTTACCAACATTCACATTATTATACCTAAAGTTGTCGTCGCGTATATCAACATTGCTTTTACTGGTATTGACATTGTCATGTGAGCATAACTTATTTCGTTCATCAACATTGCATTTATTGACACTGTTGATGTTGTGCATACATATATCATGGAGTACATTAACATAGCATTCTACCGATATTAACAACAGGGTAGCCTTTGAAATCGAAACAAATCATTCCTAGAGTATACCTGAAGAGAGGGGCTCTGGCTAGACCCACCATGCCTGAGGCTGGACGCAATCCTGACACGGACAGGTGCAGAATGGCTTACCTTTGGCACACCAGTGGTGCGACAGCGGAGTGCCCGCTATGCATGACCACTAATCTTCTGTGTCATGGTCTTGTTAAATGCCCAAAATGAAGCAAAAAGCTAAGACAAGAGATTCCCCCAAGTTAAAAAAGCAGACAAACAGCACTCCTCACCCCCTAATACCCACTTAGCAAGTCTAAAATGTGTTAACAAACATATAAACATCTATGAACACTGAAAACACTTACAAATAAATGGCACATGCATGTGAAGGGATTATAAAGTTCACATAACATACACTAGCTGTCACTGTGAGATAATGCTCCTTTTTGCATGGTCGCCGCCATTTATTGTTGAATTTAATTGCTGTTTTTTAGTCTGCACATTAGGGCACTGCTATCCAGTGATCAGTGTATATGCAAAACATGGAGAAATTGGCTAATCCCTGACTGGAATATTTAACTTTACTATAATGCCATTTTATATGGTGCCCATAATACACGTTTGCCAGGGAAATTAAAATGTTCTCCCACGAACCACAGTACTACTGTGCATCCACTAGTTTGACTAGACAAACATGACTCTAGGCCTACCACTATAGCAATTTTAAATCTACAGCACTACCTATCAAAATAACAATTTTTGAAAGGAGAAGCCATTTCTTCCATCTTCCTCAAAACACTATATGGACCCATGGATGAACAGAGAAGGACTAGACTTACTGTCTCTGACCTGAGAGTAGCCTTGAATAGGGGTGGGCGGAATTTGCGGAATTAACCTTCGCAAATTATCGCGAGAATGTTTAAAATTATCGCAAACAAGCAGAAATATCGCGAAGATGCGGAAGTTTTTTTCCGGCATGTTCGCGCGATTTTCTGCATGGTTGCGGGTCGCCAACTTACCCATGTGGCTGCTTGCGGGCGCGGCCATCTTGTTTTGAGTTGTTCTCGCGGTGCATGATCGCGAGAAGAAAGACGTGATCGCGCGACGCATGACGTCACTGCGGGCGCGAACTGTCGCGAGACAGCGCAAATGGCTAAAAACAATACAACATCTCATGGAGAACGCGACCGGATCAAGAAAACTTGTCGGCGAACGCAGGGATTCAGGTAAGGCGATCGCGCGCGCGCGAGAATGTATCATTTTACAGCGCGAGCAAGAAACAAATTATCGCCAAGCTGCGGAAACCGGAATTTTTGACATTTTCGCGCTCTCCGCGGAACGCAAAAATGTCAAAATATCGCAATTTCCGCGAACGGAACGAAATTTTTGCCCAGGCCTAGCCTTGAAGGACTGGACCTGCTCTCTCTTGCTCCCAGGACAAAGACGTAGACTCCAAGGGTTGGTTGGCTGAACCTCCTATGTGAGTATACGGCTGCAACAGGACATGACCTAGCCCCTACTGGTGTTCTCTACTAGAGTGTGTTTTGAAACCCAGGCGCTGGTCCGGACATCCTGGGACACTTGGTTGTGTCTAAATAGATACAGCTGAAATTCTGTGAAAAGTTTTGGACTTCCAGACCTATGGAGGTCCCAGGACAAACCACCCCATCCTATTCGCCCAATGTGCACCCTCGTTGGGCTAAGAAAACAGGTTCATTCAGCTTAGACCTTTTCTGCCGCAGCAATTTGATTCAGCAGACCTTTGGAGAGAAGGTATCTGGACTTGTGGAACTCAACACTGGATGCAGCTGCAGCCTTGCAACACTGAAGGAATCCAACTTCCAAAAAAGAGACTTAGTCCAAAGGTAAAAATCTTCAACAAGCAAAGTTCCCAAAAGTATATGGCTGGTGAGAGGAGTTCCATAGGCACAAAATCTGAATTTCTCCTGTTCTGACCTTTTCCTACAAAAGCCAATTACTTTAGCGGGTCCTCACCTAGTGCCTATTAGACTGTGTGAAGACTTCCATGGATACAGCCTGCTGCCCTCCCCCGCCCAAGGATTTTCACTTTCAGAAAAAAAGACCAAGGGGATTATTTACAAGCTTTTAATATGGGAAAAAGTGATGCACCGGTGGCACAAGGGGCTTGTAAGTAAGCCACTAAGCCTCAAGGTAAACCCTCTGACCAGGTTGAACCTGGTTGGTGTATCTGACCTGCACTCCAGCGTGGTCAGCCTGAAATCACACCTAGGTCTCAGATACCATGGCCATTTACTACCATTGGCACTTTGTGCTTTTTGGTGCTATTTTTCCTTACATATTTTAAAAATCATATCCCCTATTCCCCTTATTAGTTTTATGTTGTTTTCAGTGTCATTCTGCTCATTACATTTTACTCTATTCTTCTGAATTGGAGAGGGATTTTTTGGGGTTTTGTGTTTGTAACTTTTTAACTGTTTAGGTATTTCTTAATATTTTACACATTTCCTCTAATCAAATCTGTGTGCTCTGTACCATAGTTCAGGTTTAAATTACTGAAAACTTTGACTAGATCTAGCAAGGAAGTGATTTTATTACTTGTGGTGGACACCAATCCACCCCAACCGATCAACCACTTCTCACAGTCACCATTGCTATTATCTTTGTATCTTGAGCCAGTATTCTCCCCCTTTCCGTTCTTTGCAAAGGAGAGTTTATAAAGTATATTTTTAGGTTTCACCTCAATGTTGCCACACAGCACAAAATCAAGGAGAATAGGAATGGGCCCCTAGCACAATGGAGGTAATAAATGATAACGTGTTAGCCTGGCACAATGGCGATGATCCCTAGCAACATGCTAGTCCTGCCACCAAGGGTGTTAATCTCTCATAAATGTTGGGCCTTACACAATCGTGGTAACCCCCTCGCAACTTGGCCCTAATATATTGGTGGTTATTCGTGATCACATGAGGGCACTGGCACAAGGGTGTAATCCCTGGAAATATCCTGTGCCTGAAACAATGGTGAACAGTGAACAAGCTGTTCTTTTTATAATCAATGTGATCACTGTCAACATACTGGCCTTGGCCCAGTAGAAGTAGTACTTGCTAATATCCCGGCCTTTGTTCAATTGTGCTAATTTCTGACATAAATTCTAGATGTTGCACAATGGTAGTAATACCTGGTAAACTGTTCTCCCTAGACCAATGGTGTTGATCCATGACAAGATGCTGGTCTTGGCACAATGGTGATAATTGGTGGCAAAAAGATGGATCTGGTATAATGGTGTTAATCTCTGGCAGCATCTTGGACTGGACAAAAATGATCGCAATTCTTGACACCAGGTTGGCTCTGGCACAATAGTGTCAATCCCTGGCATATTGTGGGCAACCATGTTATGATGGGGGTCACTGCAAAAATGTATGTAATTTTGAATACATTAAAATTCTGGTAGCCTGAAGAAGAGGAGAACCAGGTCAATCGAACATATGTAATGGGTTGGTTAGAGTACATGCCTAGCTAAACTCATCGAAACCCCACGACTAATGTCTTTGCCATTACCTGGCTTTTGGGGAGCGATTTGACAAGCCGAAACAGATGCCGGCTTGTTTCCGTTTACATTACTTATGTACAGAGCACAGTTAAACATGTTTTATGGTGTGATTCTTCATAAATTTTGACATTTCATGTATGAAAATATGACTTGTTTCGAAGCCATATAAGATGACTAAAGCCCTTATTATGACCCGGTCAGGAGCACTGCAACCATATCCCGTATGCTAGAATGAATGATCTAGGGCATTAATATTAGCCAGGTCGAGTAGTATGCTCGTGTGGAAAAACTCTACACCTGGCTGCGAATGGCCTGCTTTCCAGCACTCTTTATTTCAAGATGCTGGGACACTTGTCATGATTTTTCCTTCAGAAGTTAAGCAGCTCAGCTTAATTTCTGGCTCACCCCCAAGCTTTTTGTTTAACACGGTTCAAAACTATTAATTTCCTCGCCTCCACTATGCTCAGAGCAGGTAGTAAGTGGGAGCGGAAAATCCTTTGGAAAAAGGAATGTTGTGCGACAATCTGCACAGTAATTCCATGTCTGTGCAGTTACTACCCATTCTTAGGGGTCAAATTCATAACAGGTTGTACTCCATGCAGAGATTCTGTCTGTGGATGATAATTCCAATTGCTAGGAATCTCCGCATGGAATTCCACCTAACTCCTAATCGGAGCCATAGTGGGCAATAGTAATTCCATGACGTGAGAATACTGCTGTGTTCTCATATGTACCCTTAGGGTAGCTGTCAAATTGGGACGTACTGCGAGAATTTGCCTTTTTTCGCAGTATTTCTGGTGGTTTCGCACCAGAAATTTCACACGCTTTTTTCGCTTGTGTGCAGTGCTCAGATGGGGACACATGGAGAATTACTCGGCCCTCGGAATGAGAGCCTAGGTGAGCTGAGCACGAACTGCTGGTGTGTACACGAAAGGTCACAGAGCACGCCTAGTGCAGGAAAGAGGCGATGTTGTTTGCGCAAGTGCCATGTAAAAAAAAAGCAAGTCATTTTTAAACTGTTCATTTTGATTGAGAGGAATCATGTGTGAAATCTTCATTCCCACACGTGAATTATGCTACTCGTATCTCACTTACAAAATTAGTATAGTTTTTTGGGATTATTTATTGAATTTACTTCATCAAAACGTGATCAACAGCAAGTGCGAGTAGGGAGGTTGCCTCGGGTCAGGCAAGAGGTCATGAAAAGGGCAGAAGGATGAAAATGTTTGTTTCTTTCTCCAATAATCTCAGTCTTGACCTGACTAATCGCCACCGTCAGGGACACTTTGCTAATTACTTATCAGCATTCAATGTGCATAGCCTTTGGAAAAATAGGATTTTACTTAATATTCATAGTCCTTTTTTCGGCAGTGCTTGAATAAACTAACATACTTTAATTGCATGTGCTAATAGTTTGAACTGTTAACACTGATGCACAGTGTGTAGATTTATTACATTAAAACCAATGCAATTATTTAATGACAGACAAATCACAACGTTTTGTATTTATATTGCTTAAATTATTTTTGCTCTTAGGAACTTGCAAGAAAAAATCGAAAATTAAAAAAAAAATGTTTAATGAGTTTAACAAAAAAGTGCCGTTTTAAAAAAAATGTGATTTTGCACAATTCTCCTAATTTAATTATTCTCCTTATACAACAGTACGAATATTGGTATACATGAATTCGTAAAAGGTAAAATACTCGATATGCTTTTTCACCTTGCAAACTATGAATGTCAAAGGGGAAAGCAAGATTGACATCAGTGTTTCTAGATACGTCTTTGAAGGAGGATACAGTCAGTTTTGGATTAATTAATTATGTAATCAGTTTCCTTATCCATCATGTGATTGAACTAAGATTGATGATGTGCTGCTCATGAATCACTCATGCTTTATGGTTACCTTATAATAGAACTAGTAGCATTCATTATAAACATGTTTTCTGATCAAGCATCGTTTTATACGGTCCATTTTAACAGGATTTGCTGAATAATAATAGAGGCCACAGTACTGCTAAGGAAACCTTAGATCAGAATACTGCTGCCCCAAAAATCTACTTAATTATCTTGTCAATTTTTTTTTCAAAAAAATTTAATAAAAGACTGAAATGCTTGAAAAACAATATTTGCAGGGGAAGCAGTGGGGAAAGGGGGCCTGATTTTGAAACTGCATTTCGTAGTTCATAAAGTAGTTCTTCAGTGGTAATGTTTACTTACTGTTAAATGCAAAGCAAAAAATCCCCCTCCACTTTTCCTATATTTGCTATGGAGAAACCTCTGCACGTGTGAGTTCACTATCTAGTAGTGTAAGTGGGAGGAAGAGTGGTAGGAAAATGGAGACTATCTACTACAAAATGGGAGGCATTTAAGAAGATATAAGGAGTGGTATAAGGAGGGAGAAGGAGGGGCATGCTAATACAGAAACCGACCCACAAAAGAGTAAATTGCTATTTGCAAAATACACTTCCAACGGTATTACTGCTCTAAATGTGACAAAACAAAAGTGCTGCTTCCATAGAAAAAAATGGAGGCAGGGACCTAATGTACCACCTCATTGGAAATAATGGGGGGGGCGGGGTGTGTGTATATATATATATATATATATATATATATATATATATATATATATATATATATAAAAAAATGGTTCAATAATCACTCTCTCAGGATAGTCAAAAGACTTATTTTTTTCACTGAAAAAAACAAAGGTTACAGGGATGTTATAGATAGCCTCAGATTATACACTCATACAGTGAAATTCAAGAGTTAAATTCACCTGAGTTAACTATAACGTATGCCCCCATAATGCACTGCTTATGACCTAACATATTACATTACTCATGACATGGTCAGTGATATCACTGATGACATTACTGATGACATTACTGATGATATCACTGATTACATCGTTCCGTGAGTGTAGGTGTTTGGTAAATATTTCTGAGACTTAAAGATAGAAACTAAGCTACAGAATAAGCTAAATTACTATTCTTTCTGTATTAATAACTAGTCATCCTATTGCTAACATATCTCATCATAGTGGCTGTGTGACTGTATCAGTGTGTGAGTGGATGTCTGAGTTGCTGTATGGGTGTGTGAGTGGCTGTATTGGTGTGTTAGTGGGTATGTGAGTAGCTGTATGGGTCAATGAGTGGCTGTGTGAGTGGCTGCATTGGAGAATGGGTGGTTGTATGAGTGGCTGTATGGGTGAGTTAGTGGCAGTGTGAGTGGCTGCATAGATGTGTGAGTGGGTGTGTGAGTGGCTGTATGGGTGACTGAGTGGCTGTGAGAGTGGCTGTATGGTTGAGGGAGTGAGTGTGTGAGTGGCATTATGGGTGAGTGCGTGAGTGAGTGAGTGAGTGTAAGTATAGGTGAGTGAGTGGTGTGAGTGTCTGTATTGGAGAGTGAATATTTGTGTGAGAGGTTGTAAGGATGAGTGGGTGTGCAAGTGGGTGAGTGTGTGGGTGTGTGAGTACCGATATAGGTGAATGAGTGGCTGAGTGAGTTTCTGTATGGGTGAATGAGTGGCTGTGAGAGTGGCTGTATGGTTGAGGGAGTGAGTGTGTGAGGTGCTGTATGGGTGAGTGAGTGAATGAGTTTACATATCTGTGAGTGAGTGGTGTGCGTGTCTGTTTTGGAGAGTGAATATTTGTGTGAGTGGTTGTAAGGATGAGTGGGTGTGCGAGTGGGTGAGTGTGTGGGTATGTGAGTACCGGCTTGGGTGAATGAGTGGCTAAGTGAGTTTCTGTATGGGTGAATGAGTGGGTGTGTGAGTGGCTGTAAGGGTTTAATAGTGGGAGTATAAATGTCTATATGTCTGTATGATGATGTGTGAGTGACTGTATTGGTGAATGAGTGGGTACATGAGTGGCTGTATGGGCGAGTTAGTGTCTGACTGAGTGACAGTATGCATGAGTAGATGTGTGAGTGGCTCTATGGATGAGTGATTGATTGAGAGTACTGGAATGGGTATGGGAGGGATTGTGTGGGAGTGAAAGTGGTTATTAGAGGTTCTATGGAGGTGTAAGTGGGTGTGTGAGTTGTTCTGTGGATTATGTGATCAGTGATGTCATTTTAGATTTCATCAGTGATGTCACTAGCCATGTGTCATGATTTCCCTGCTACTCAACAAGTTGCAGTGTCATTGGTATATAAAAAGCCCTCCCCTATCCTGTGAAACCGGCATAACCTTATGTATATGTTGTGTTTGGTGTTTTAATATCTTTGTGATTGTGTATACACGGGGCATCATGTTTTGTAAAGTCATGCCCTTTAAACAGTATGAGCAGAAGTGTTTTGCATATGGTAATATTGTGGACTTTAGATGTCATCATAGGTTTGCAGATATTTATTAGGTAAATTGTGAAAGCAGAATACAAACATTAGAGATGCAGCGATGTGCGCAAGTCAAAAGAAAGGCTGTGTCACATCGCGAGTCAAAAGAACAGCTGTGTCTCGGACTGAGTGCAGCTTTGCGTCCGCTCCACAGCTCATGCACCACAGGAGAAAAGAACTGAGCAACGCCGCATCATGCAGAGCGTGCATTGGCGTAGCGGCAATCATGGGTGTGGCACTAAGATTTAGTGCCACACCCAGATTCTGGAAGGTCCTTAGCCTTCTGCCCATTGCCAGGAAGAGAGGTGGTATCCAGGAACGCTTACCTGTAAATCGACGCAGCTTCTCTTAGGCTCCCGTTTTCACTTCAAGTGGCATCTCGGCTTCGCTGTGACTGCAAACCTGTGGGGAAAAACAAAAGAAACCTAGGTGGAATATATTTATTTTATGGCGCCCATCGCAAGACAGCAATGCCTGCTTAAGCGTTTAGTAAAACGATCTATAGACAATTTTTAGATTGTTTTTCTGCAGTAAAAAAGACAATTTCAACACAAAGACTCTTTTAAAGACTAAAGCAACAATATTCCTTTGTTTTTTCTTTAGTGGTGGAACATGTAAAGGGCGACATATTATAGTAAGTAAAATGTAGAAAGAGTGAAAAAAGAATATTGTGATATATTCAATATTGTTATTGATAATAAGAGTAATTTTGAATGTTTATTTCTTCAGTATTAACATAAGAAGAAGACAGAAGTACACCACGCTCCAAAAACACGCTCCATAAAACAACGCATTGACAATCACACCATCACAAGACTACTAGGATGCTGTGCCCAACATCTTTAGTTCGCAGGTGGGAGAGACAACCAATATAAGGAATTATGTAGTATAAAGGGAGGGACTAATTGTACAAAATAAAGAGAGCACAATATTGATAGTCCATTCTTGTTGCCTCGCAGTCCGACAACAAGAGCCTTCCAGCGTCCAGTATGCGGCCCTCCTCCCTGAACCCTATTGCACAGCCCTAGTGGGAGTTAGGACACACTGGTTATAAGGTAGGGTACTGGGAAGTTGGTCCATAACATTTCATACGAAACTCCACCGTGGGAATAGATGGTAAGATTGCATGGTTGGTCTGACAGAAGGCTAAGCCTACGTTAAAAGTTTTGCCCAGACATTATGGATCAATCTCAGCAAATATCTCTGCAGGATATCACCACAATCTTAGCGGACATTAGGCCAGAAAATGCTGTGTTACGCAGGGATCTCTCTGCTTAACAAAGTACTATGCAAGATCATTCTGCTTGGAGTTTTCCTGCAACACAAAAACCAATCCTTAAGCCACCTAGTTTTCAACATGTAACACAGAGTTTAAATAGTACTACAGCTACTCCACCTACACAAATACAAGTTTAACCCCTGTCTCTGTTCCCTTAGCACCTCCTGAAAGATGTCATGGGGATAGTAATAGGTTTACCATTTTTCTGAACCAATGTCATTTACATTTTATAGCAAAACCAACAGTTTTTCCTGACAATTACTCCAAAGTAGCATTTATTCTGTCCTATTTGGGAGGGGACACAGCTTTGTGGTCAGTTCCTTTAGTTGAACGAGATGATCCAATCTTGTACGATTTTAGACGGTTTAAGGATACTATGAAAAAACTGTTTGCCAAACATGTGTTTGTACAATCAGCAGACAATGAGTTACTTAATTTAAAGCAAGGCTCCTCTGACTTACTCCATTACATTTCCATGTTTAATAGGCTAGTGATAGAAGCTGAATAACCAGAAGAAAAACATGTATCACTCTTTTATAGAGGTTTACATGATGAGCTAAAAGACATGGTAACACAAATTTTAGACACCTATCAGATAACTATAGTGAGTTTATCGATCTGGTAGTAAAATTAAATCATCGCTTGTCGGAATGAAAAGGTGAACGAGGTAGAACAGAACATAAGATCTTACTGTTTAAAAAAAGAATAGTAATAAAA
This sequence comes from Triturus cristatus, assembly GCF_964204655.1. Taxonomy (NCBI): domain Eukaryota; kingdom Metazoa; phylum Chordata; class Amphibia; order Caudata; family Salamandridae; genus Triturus; species Triturus cristatus. The sequence continues at coordinate 576,627,460 of NC_140586.1, forward strand.
TTGATTCCAATATTAACCATGACATGGAGGAACCTGTGCAAATTAGGACAATTAGGGGACCTCTCACCAAAGAGGAAAAAGATAAACATCGAAAGTTAAATCAATGTCTCTATTGTGAAAAAGACCGGACATTTTGTAAAAGAATAACCTACTCGTCCAAATAAAGGTAAAGGTAAAGCAAAGATCACTGAGGTGGTCGCTTTACAACATTCGGAAAACTAAAAAGCTCGACAGAAGATGAGGTCAGTTTGTCGACTGCACTCTCTAGTTTAGCCTCCACAGCTCCTGAAACATCTTTTGGTCATCTTAGCATTCGAGTGACATTACAGTCACAAGACAACAATGCACATTAATTTGTTTGCCCCAAGTTGGCAGGGTATGCCCAGGCGTGGGTCCCTTGCTCACTTTGCCACTGGATTCAAGCTAGCCTGGCTGATGAAGGGTGTTACTCAGAAACAGGTTCCAGGATGCTTGTTTCCAGTCTAGGGAAGACATGGCTTGGCAGTTTTGGCTGGACAATTCCCATGAGGCACAAGGTCAAGACTGATTTGCATATAGCTGTGTCTGAACTGGGGTGGCGAAGTGAGGTAAAGAACGATGATGGATTCAACCCAGATCTGTGACTGGGGGTGAGTGTCCGAAAAGTTTCAGCGCTCCGTCCATCATCTCCTTGTGTTTGCTTTGTTTGTCATAAGTTGGCAGGGTATGCCCAGACGTGGGTGCCTTGCTCACTTTGCCACTGGATACAAGCTAGCCTGGCTGATGAAGGGTGATACCCAGAAACCGGTCCCAGGATGCTTGTTTAAGGTCTAGGGAAGACATGGCTTGGCAGTTCCGGCTGGACAGTTCCCATGAGGCACAGGGTCAAGACTGATTTGCATATAGCTGTGTCTGAACTGGGGTGGTGAAGTGAGCTAAAGAATGTTGATGGATTCAACCCAGATCTGTGACTGGGGGTGAGTATCTGAAAAGGTTCCAGTGCTCCGGCCATCATCTCTTTGTGTTTGCTTTGTTTGTCCTAAGTTGGCAGGGTATGCCCAGTCATGGGTCTCTTGCTCACTTTGCCACTAGATTCAAGCTAGCCTGGCTATGAAGGGTGTTATCCAGAAACCAGTCCCAGGATGCTTGTTTCCAGTCTAGGGAAGACATGGCTTGGCAGTTCGGGCTGGACTGTTCCAATGAGGCACAGGGTCAGACTAATTTGCATATAGCTGTGTCTGAACTGGGGGGGTGGAGTGAGCTAAAAAATGATGATGGATTAAACCCAGATCAGTTGACTGGGGGTGAGTGTTTGATTTGCTCAAACGCTCCGTCCATCATCCCCTTTGGTATCGCTTTGTTCGCCATAAGTTGTCAGGGTATGCCCAGACGTGGGTTCCTTGCACACTTTGCCACTGGATTCAAGATAGCCTGGCTAATGAGGGATATGAGCCCGAAACCGGTCCCAGGATGCTTGTTTCCGGTCCAGGGAAGACATGGCTTGGCAGTTCGGGCTGGACTGTTCCCATGAGGCACAGGGTCAGACTGATTTGCATATGGCCATGTCTGAACTGGGGTGGTGGAGTGAGCTAAAGAATGATGATGGATTAAACCCAGATCAGTTGACTGGGAGTGAGTGTTTGATTTGCTCAAACGCTCCGTTCATCATCGCTTTGTTCGCACTAAGTTGGCAGGGTATGCCCAGACGTGGGTCCCTTGCTCACTTTGCCACTGGATTCAAGATAGCCTGGCTGATGAGAGTTAAAATCATTACCCACTTCCCTTAATACCAACCTTACTAGATCAAATAAAGAATGCTACCATTTATACAAAACTTGATTTGTGAGGAGCATACCATCTTGTACGAGTTTGTGAGGGCAATGAGTGGAAAACTGCATTTAGCACAAAATTCAGCCTCTTTGAATATCAGGTCATGCCCTTTGGACTCTGCAACGCTGCAGCAGCATTTCAGTTTTTTATAAATGAAGATTTACAAGACTTTTAGACATCTGTTTTGTAGTATATATTGATGATATACTTATATATTCTAAATCATTAACAGATCATGTACAACAAATACAACCCATTCTTCAGCAGCACCTTCAAAATTCTTTGTATGTCAAATTAGAGAAAAGTATGTTTCATACCTCTAAAGTCGACTTTTTAGGATATACCAATAGTCCCTCAGGAATTGAAATGGACCCAAAAAAGATTGAATCAGTACTTACTTGGCCAAGCCCCTCTTCTGTTAAAAAAGTGTAAAGTTTTTTAGGTTTCACAAATTTTTACAGGCTATTCATCCGTGATTTTTCTCAAATAATAACTCCTATCACTAAGCTACACCGCAAAGGAGTTAAATTTGAATAGAATAATTTACCAGAAAAAGCCTTTCAAGAATTAAAAAGACAATTCACTACAGCACCTATACTTATGCATCCTGATACTTCTCCCCCATCCATTGTTGAGGCGGATGCTTCGGAGTTCGCTTTAGGGGGTATTTTGTCACAAAGCCATAAAGATACTGGACAAATGCATACTTTAGCTAACTATTCCAGAAAATTGTCCCCCGGTAAACAAAATTATGCTATCGCTGACAGAGAACTAGCTGTATTTGAAGAATGGCGTCACTACTTGTTAGGAGCAAGACATCCAATCACAATTTATACAGCTCATCATAATCTCCAAACTTTGGTATCTGTTAAAGCTCTCTCTGCTTGTAAACTTCATTGGACATTGTTTTTAATGGTTACAATTTTATCATCACATATCGGCCAGGAAAAGAAAATCATAAAGCAGGCACTTTATCACGCATCGGCATAGATGATGACATTTCTAAACAGCAAAAGGAGTCACAGACAATTCTGCCAACACATTGCTTTTAAGCCAATATCTCTAATAAAGCTGTGATACTAGAATTGCAGAAAGAACTAAAAACAAAAACTTTACTAGAATGGCAAGAATTGTATCCTTCACTTCAGTGGAAAGACGATTTGTTGTGGATGAATGACCAAATGTATGTACCATCAAAAATGTTACAAAGCCAAGTCATACAATTACATCGTGATACCCCTTTGTCCGCACATCCTGAAATTACTAAAACTTACCAATTAATTAAACGCAGATTTTGGTGGGCTTCCATGTTTAATGACATTCAAGCTCATGTTGATACATGTGTCATATGTATTCAAAATAAATCTTTACATCAAGCCCCTAGTGGTTTATAACATCTTTTACCAATACCTCCACAGTCATGGTACACCATCTCCCGTGATTTTATCGTTGAACTTCCCATTACCAAAGCAGGTTACAATACCATTTTAACTGTGGTTGACCATTTTACACCTATGGCTCATTTTATACATTTAAAGAAACTCCCTTCTGCAGTAGAATTGGCTCAGGTATTTATGCATGAAATAATCAGTGTACACGGAATTCCTTCTATCGTTATATCTGACAGAAGCCCTCAATTTATTTCCTATTTTTGGAAAGATTTGAGTAAATCATTAAACATGGAAGTACGTACATCCTCAAGTTATCACCCTCAAACAGATGGTTTAACTTAAGGCACTAACCAAACCATTGAACAATATTTGCATTGCATTTTGGCTAATTGAGATCATGAATGGGCAGACATTTTGTGGGCTTTGGATATTGCTTATGATAATATAGGTATGTCACCATTCTTTTGTGCACAGTGATTCCATCCCAAACATATGCAGGGAAAAACTCTGTCTACCTTGATGATTCCATCTATATGCAATTATATAACTAACTTGATATCCATTCAGCAACAAGCTCAGTTTCACTTGGCAAAAGCAAAAGAAAACCAGAAACGGTTAACAGACTTACATCGCACTCTGCTACCACTTTATGCCATAGGAGATAAAGCTTGGTTATCCACAAAACATTTACGGTTATAAAGCAATAAGAGATTTTGTCCTAGGTTTATAGGACCATTTCCTATTGAAAAGATTATCAATCCAGTGAGTATTAAATTAACACTCCTGACAAAATATCGTTTTCACCCAGTATTCCATGTATCCCTTTTAAAACCTTCCAATCCCATGACTCGTAAAAACGCACTGCCTCCTCCTATTGACATTGAAGGTATACCTGAATTCAAATTGAAATCTGTGCTTGATGCTAAGTGAGTGTGTGGAAAGTTATATTATTTGGTGGATTGGAAAGGGTACGGGCCAGAAGAACGGCCCTGGTAATCACTGGACTCATTTAAAAAATGCCACACGTTTGGTAAAAGCTTTTCATACAGGTTACCCTGACAAACCAACACCGATTCTTCTGGTTTTAGGGGGGATTTTGAGAGGGAGCTACTGCAACTCAATAAGTCACAGAGTCATTGGTATATAAAAAGCCCTCCCCATATCCTGTGCAACCGGCACAGCCTTATGTTTATGTTGTGTTTGGTGCTTTAACATCTTTGTGATTGTGTATACACATGTTTTGTAAAGTCATGCCCTTTAAACAGTATGAGCACAAGTGTTTTGCATATGGTAATATTGCGGACTTTAGATGTCATAATACGTTTGCAGATATTTACTAGGTAAATTCTGAAAGCAGAATACGAACATTAGAAATGGAGTGATGTGCCCAAGTCAAAAGAAAGGCTGTGTCTTGGACCGGGTGCAGCTTCGCGTCCACTCCACAGCTGATACACCAAAGGAGAAAAGAACTGAGCAACGCCGCATCATGCAGAGCGTGCGTTGGTGTAGGGGCCATCTTGGGTGTGGCACTAGTATTTAATGCCACACCCAGTTTCTGGAAGGTGCTTAGCCTTCCGCCCATTGCCTGGAAGAGAGGTGGTATCCAAGAACGCTTACCTGGAAATCAATGCCGATTCTCATTGGCTCCCATTCTTGCTTCAAGTGACATCTCTGCTTTGCTGTGACTGCAAACATGTGGGGAAAATCAAAAGAAAGCTAAGTGGAATCTATTTATTTAACGACGCCCATCGCAAGACATCAATGCCTGCTTTAGCATTTAGTAAAACGAAATATAGACAATTTTTTAAACGTTTTTTCTGCAGTAAAGAAAGACAATTTCAACACAGACTCTTTTAAAGACTAAAGCAACATTATTCGTGAAGAATTTAAATTGTAGAAAGTTTGTTTGTTTTCTTCCTTTGTTTTTTCTTTAGTGATGGAAGATGTAAAGGGGCCACATATTATAGTTAGTGTTAGACCTGGCACCATTGGCGTGGGTCTCCCTTCCATTTTTCGCTGTTGTCTCCTCTGTTTTTGCTGGTAATAGATGCTCTGGGCGCTGTGCCACTGCCATTCAGTGCCACAGCGCGAATGCTCCATGTGTAAAGATGACATGTGAATTGGTATATCCAGGCTTATTTGGTTTACCTGTTAGTACCTAGTAGCGTGGCCTGTGTGTGCCCAGGGCTGGTAAACCAAATGCTGCTGGTGGGCCTGCAGCGCTGGTTTGTGTCACCCACAGAAGCAGATTGTAAAGTGTGTCTCAGACCTGCCACTGCAGTGTCTGTGTGCAGTCTAGAACTGCGATCTTGGCTGTGAAGTGCACCCACTTCCCAGCCCCTGAACCTTCCCTTGGCATCACGTAAGCCACCCCTATGGTAGGGTCCATTGTATGTGTAAGGTAGGACATGCTCTGATGGGTGTAGCATGTCCTGGTAGTGAATTACACCCAATTTCGTTTTTCACTACTGTAAGGCTACCTGTTCTCCATATGCCAGAATGGGAGGTTTGGCTATTACATTCTATAGTCCTAAATGACCCACAGAACATGGTAGAAAAACGAATTTAGTATGCCTGAGCTCAGAATATTAAAATACATCTTTTAGTGAAGTTTATTTTTATATTCTGTGTTTGAAAATACCACTTTTAGAAAGTAGGTATTTTCTTGCCTAAGCCTTCCATGTGCTCTACTGTTATGTGAATTGGCTGTCTGGTTTTGGAGGGACAGGGCAAGCTGAGTCAGACCTGGGTTGAATAGAGAGATCTGCATTGGAGTATGGGGAGGGGTAGCTCCTGGACCTGAATAGGGCTGTGCCTGGCAAGGTGAATGCTGGCTCCACCTCCCACTGTGCGTCTGATGGCAGACCCCCTCTTTCTGAAAGGAAGGATGCAGCCTGGTAAACAAAGTGCTCCAGGGCTGGGCAGAACTGGTTCTGGCTGGGTTCAGTGAAAATTTCCGGCCTATTTCACTGCTCCCCTGGACGTCAAAACTGGCTGAAGCTCATGTCAACAAAATACTATCCCATCACATGCAGCAAAACCATGTCCTGGACCCTTCCCAAAACGGCTTCAGGCCAGGTCACAGCACTGAGTCGGCTCTGCTGACCACTACGGAGCACCTTCGAGGTATCCTAGACGCCGGTCAAAGTGCCGCGCTGATCCTGTTGGATCTCAGCGCGGCCTTTGACACGGTCTCACACAACATCTTGCTGAAACGACTTGAGGCCATTGGGATTGGCGAATTAGCCCTTGAATGGTTCCAGTCCTTCTTAAAAGACAGGTCCTTTCAAGTTTCAGCCCCACCCTACATCTCTCAACCCCACTCCATCGGGCAAGGGGTCCCCCAGGGGTCGGCGCTTAGCCCATCCCTATTTAACCTATATGTTCAGCCTCTCGCAGTGGTGGCAAAAGAGTGGGACCTTACGCTGGTGTCGTACGCTGACGACACACAGCTGGCCATCACACTCTCAGAAGGCCCATCACCTTCGGCAACCAAATTCAGAGATGGCCTCGCAGCAGTCGCTAGGTGGATGACACTCAACTGCTTGCAGCTAAATGCCGGGAAAACGGAGGTCCTCCTCCTGGGAAAAAACCCCACCCTTTGGAACCATCATTGGTGGCCCTCTGTGCTTGGCCCCACCCCCGTGCCAAAAGATGTCGTCAAAAACCTAGGTGTCTGGCTCGACCCCTCACTTAGCTTTCAGTCCCACACGAAGAAAGTGGCAGCTACGTGTGTGGGTCTCATGAGGAGCCTCAACCCCATACTTGGATTCTTTGACTCCAAAACCCGCCAACTCATTATACAATCTATGATTCTTGCCCGGCTGGATTATGCCAATGTCTTACTCTTGGGGGCTAACAAAGCTGAACTAGCAAGACTGCAACGTATCCAGAACTCGGCCGCCAGAGCAGTGGTTGGTCTCCCACGTAGGTGCTCTGCCAGAGCCACCATCCGTAATTTGCACTGGCTGCCAATTGAATCTCGGATCCACTTTAAAACCCTGACCATGGCATTTAATATTCTCAACTCTGATTGTCCTGAACTCCTGCGCCCTCTTCTGGTACCATACACGCCCCAGCGCAACTTGCGCTCACTGGGACAACACCTCGTGACGGTCCCCCGAACGAAGCTCTGCAGACAGGGTGGACGTTCCTTCAAAGTCTTAGGGGCTAAGCTATGGAACTCCCTACCTCTGCACATCCGTACCCAAACCACTCTGATCGCTTTCCGAAAGGAACTCAAAACCCATCTCTTCTCTGTCATCTAATTCCTCTGTTGGTCCCCCCTCCCCTCAGGTACTGGTTAGGTCAGCGCCGGGACGCTCCGTTGCTGGGGCAGCTGTTTGCGCTTTAACAAATAAATAACATAACATAACATAACTTGTAGCTTCTGAGAACAAAGACTTTTGGGGTATAAATATCTGTGCTGAAACCCCTACAATTTGTATTGCTCCTGGACAACAAGAAGAACCTCTGCCCGTGTAACAGAAGGAATCTGCAGGAGAAGGACTGTCCTTGTGCTTGTGTGCTGTTTCTTGGACTGGCCTGCAGTGGTTACTACAGGACTTGGAAGAAGAGGGAAAGGGCTTTGAAGGAACTTTTATTTTTGCTACAGCAATTACCCAAGGGCTAGAAGAGAGCTAGCCTCCTGCAGGAGTCTCAGGCACATCAGACTACACCACAAGCCTCCTGTTTCCTCCCAGCAAGGATTTCTATCTGCAGGTGAGGCTCCTGTGAGTTCCAGGGCTTCTAGTTCTACTGTGGAGAAGAGAGTGCTGAAAATTATCGCTAATGCCCGTTAGCGAGCCGCTGCAGCTGAAGAGTGTAAGGAAAATCGTCGCACTGCTGCCGCCGAGTGCTCGCTACCGGAGATCATCGCATCACCTGTCTGCGGGCTGCCAAATGCTCGCTAACCCGAAGATTATCGCATTGCATGTTTGCGGGCCTCAAAGTGCTCGCTAACCAAAGATCATCGCATCGAGTTCATCGCTTCACGACATCGCAGCGCGGATGCCGAGCGTTCGCCATTTTCATCGCATCGCATCAGGATCGTCGCTCCCTCGCAGAGCGCCATTTCTTTTCATCGCAAAAACAATTTCGCACACGAAACAGGCTTGGCACATCATCCTCCCTTCGCGGCAAGGATTTCATCGCATCGCCAGCTTAGCGTGTAGAAGTTTTTTGCTTTGTCCTGCCCACAAATCAGCACATCATCCTCCCTTGCGGCAAGCATTCAGCGCATCGCTGGTTAGCGTAAGGAAAATCATCGCTACAACTCCTTAGCGACATTTTTGTTGCTTTGCTACAGAAACCAGGTATCTTGTGAGTAAAAGGGTCGCAGAGACCACTGCCTTGAACTGAACTCCTCTTTGCACACTTTGAACTATTTTTGCAGCCTTTTTAGAGTAACCCTATTTTCTAGTATTGTGGCTTTTTACTGTTATTGGTCTTGTGTTAAGTCTATATATAAAGATACTTATTTTTTATAACTACTTGTGTGGTGTCCCTTTGTAGTGTTCTTCACTGTGTTACTGTGTATGGTCATAAATGCTTCACACACTGCCTCTGAGATAAGCCTAGCTGCTCGGGCCACGTTACCACAGGGTTGAGCAGGGGTTATCAAAGGGTGTAGTCTGCTTACTCTGACTTAGGAAGAAGGGTCCCTATTTGGACAGTGGCCAGCCATTGCCAACTAGAGACCCCCATTTCTAACAGTAAGTAATATGTAGAAAGAGTGACAAAAGAATATTGTGATATATTCAATATTATTATTGATAATAAGAGTAATTTTGAATGTTTATTTCTTCAGTATTACCATAAGAAGAACAAGACATAAGTACACCACTGTCCAAAAACATGCCTCATAAAACAGCGCTTTGAGAACCACACCATCACAAGACTACTAGGACGCTGTGCCCAACATCTTTAGTTCGCAGGTCGGAGAGACAACCAATATAAGGCATGTGGAAGGAGGACCTACCAAGGAGGAGTTCTGTAGGACACAAAGGGAGTGCCCAGCCTTTGTGGAGATGAGGCAGCAGACTGAAGCCCAAAGCAGCAGGTGATGCTTCTGCTAGTCACCAAATTCACTGGGAGGACATCCTCCTTTACAGTAAGTTCCTGGGCATAGGACAGCAAGGGCCCTGGTGGTCCCCCAATGCTACATGGCCTCCCTACAGGAGCTGGCTCACGAATTCGCCTGGCAGGACACCTGGAACAAGACAAGACCTTTGCAGGGCTTGGTATGTTATGTTATATAGTACTTGTACAGCGCACGTACACCAAAAAGGTTTCTTGGCACTGGGGTAAAGAAAGGCATCCTCTAACCAGGGTTTTAGAAATATACTTACTTGTGTCAATAGCCACACTTTCAGGAGCTTCCTGAAGCTCACGTAATTTGCTGTAGATCTAATTTAAGGCAGAAGTGAATTACAGGTATGGGGACCTATCACTGAAAATCTTGCTCCTCCCAGCCTCTTTTGGTTGAATCTTGGTACCATTAAGAAGTTCATGTGGGCCGATCTGACATTGCACTTCGGGGTATAGGTCTAGATTCTTGAGGATATATAATTTGGGCTTTTATTATGAAGTGATTTATAAAAGATGCAGCCTGTTTTGAAGATGGTACGTTGACCTACAGGAAGCCAAAGCAGCTTCTTCATCAATGGCTTAATATGACAATGCCTGGGTTGTAGAAAGACCAGTTTTGCCGCTTGATTTTGTGCCATTTGAAGTCTATGGTTAGGGCCAATTGGAAGTTCCAGATTGAAGGTGTTTGCATAGTCAATTCTTGATAATGCATTAATGATTTGAATAACCGCTTCAATTGAGAAACATTTCCTAATTTTCCAAAGTTGAAGAAAACACGAGGAAGTTACACCTCCTATATGTGATTTCATGGATTCATCCTCATCAATTTGGATACCTGTCAGGAAACCACTCACCTGATTTCCAGGTTGTTTCTTTGGAGAGACGACTCGACTCTACACCCCTAAAACCTTATCAAGCAGCAATGATATTGGTAACAGCACTGTGCCAGAGAAGGTTCCAAGGAGAAAGGGGTTGGGATACAGAGAAAGAAAAAACAGACAAACTGCCATGGATCTTGGCTCGCCCTGTTGTTGGGAGGCAATGGTGTACATTCACTGTTGGTGTGAGAGACTGAAAACTGAGATGCCAGGAGTCAGGGATATGAACGTTTTGTTATATGTCTGTCAAAAAATACCAACAAGCATCTTTCGGGGATCCAGACTTTAATTTTGCTATTAACTCCAAGAGGTGATCTTGAGTAATTGTAGGCCTGGGCGGTAAATTCCGTTCCGCTCGCGGAATTTGCAGAATTTTGGTAATTTCACGTTCAGCGGAGAACGCGGAATTGCCAAAAATTCTGCGGTCCGTGGCTTTGCGGAATTTTTTGCTTGTTCGCGCTTTCAAATTGCGTGTTTGCAAGATATTTCTCCCCGCACACGCAAACAGCGTTTGCGAACAAGAAAAAAGCATCGCGAATGGGCGGAACAGGCAATTCCGCAAGTTCGCTGAACTTTTGCATGCTCATGGAGATTTTTTACCGTTTCGCAGAGCTTTGCGTAGCGTGACTACGCAAATTCCGCCCACCCAAGTAATAGTAGGAAAGGGTGAAAGAAATGTGGAGTTTTTATTTTTAGGGGGAGTCTTTATATTGGATGTTCTCGCAAGGATGATATCTTTTATCTCTTTTATTTTATCCCCAAAAAGGAGTTTAAATCATTGGGCAGTTTTTGTGTGGAAATGACTGGTAGGGTTACTCGATCCGGGTTGACTAAATCTCTGACAATTTCAAAAATATCTTTGGTTTTATTTTCGGAGTTTATGATTTTGTTTGAAAACAAATATTCTTTTAGCCTGCAGAATACATTTTTTGTAGTCTTTCAGACTTTAGACAAAGATTTCTTTTTTTCAAGGTAGATGTTTCTTGCCATTTCTGTGCCACCAGGCGAAGGTTTAGTTTGGCTATCTTTAAATCTTCTGAGAACCATTTCACCACCTCATGTCATCAAATTGCTTTAGTTTTTCCAATAGGGGAATGAATGTTGCTAGCCATCGTTTGCCAGTCTGATATTGGCTCCTCAAATTTATCCAGACTCTCCATCGGGGTGGGAAAATGAGATGCCAGGGTGTCACAGAAGGATTTGATAATCTGCTAATATTAATATGGGGAATAATTGTTTCTTGAGTTTTACGAGGATGGGCGTGGGCGGATGAGGCTGGCTATTTGGTTTCCTTTTCCGTGTGGTGTTACGTGTAGGTCCTTGGAGTTTTGGGTACGGGGATAATGCTACCTTGAATAACGTTACGGATGTGGTCAACATAGTGCCCCCATTTCTCCGCGTATTTTGCATCGTTCTTTTAAAAACAGCTTACGTGGCCATCACTTCATTTATTGGGATTTCACGTGGTTTGTGAAAATGATATTCAGAACCTATATATGGATGAGTCTCGATAATTTGCTATTCCATACCGTTTCGACACAGGATTATATTTAACATCCTCTGTCAATATTGTCAAATCTCTAAATACTTTCGAGGTTATGACCTTTGTGGTGTTCCTCTGGGGGTCCATGTGTTACGTGTAAAAGACCTTCAACTGCAATTATGAATTTCTATCATTGATATTACCTACCATGTTTACACAGGATTACACTGCACGTCCTTTAGGAATATCGCCATCTTCAATGCATCTCACCATTAGGATCATATGAGGGTCCATTTTTTGTACAAATTTACATATGAGATGACAACACGCAAGGTGAGCTTATTGGTTCTTTCGTGCTTCCAATATATGTTTTTATCTATGCATTCACGTATCATGGTGACTGTATTGGATTATGTCTTACCATATTGATGGGTTACTGTTGGTGTGATGAGACTAAAATGTTGGGTGGGACTTTACTGGTCATCACAACCATTCTCTGGGTAATCATTAGTCATATTTATCATATTAAAACATTTGAGGTGCATTTTCTATTGTTTGTGACTCAACATTTCTTTTTACCATTTAGGAATATTTTCCGCCCAGGAACTCTTTATCTTCTATTGATAATGTGTTTCATTTTTATATAGGAATGTAATATTTTTCCTATGGTTTATTGATTCCATTTGAGACGAAACGAGTCTTAAAGGAGCATATATACCGTCTTTGGAGTACTTTACATATATTCTACTCTCCTTGAAGAGGTGAGATGCTATTGGGTCTTTTGCTGATTGATTTTTATACTAATCATTGTTTTAAATACTTGGTACATTGCACTGCTAATCGTTTGTGGATGAGGGTTACAATAACAAACGATATTAATGATTTGGCTATATTATATATATATATGTCTCTTTTTATATAGATAGTTTTGCACATTGTATTTTTTGATTTTTTAGATTCTATTCTTACTTATATATTTACTTACCTTTTTCGCTTCCTTTAAATTATACATTTTCTCTTTCTTCTCTTCCTTTTTCTTGCTTCTTTCTCTCCTTTATACTTTATGATTGCTATATATGATCCCTGTATCATTCGTACACAATCCGTTTGTTAATATGGAGTATTGTCCAGTTGTTTGAATTATATTCTAAAGTATGTGTCTTTGCAATGAATATCTTTGTTAATTTTATGTATATGTATATATTTACATGTCTAGGAGCTTTTATATGTATGTGTTTTTTATGTGCCATTTTCTCTAAAGACTGAGTAGTCATGTATTATATGTCTGTTTTTATGATTGTCGCATATATATGTTTTTTAAATGTTGTCCTCTGTGTTTGTGATTATTACAGCCCTGATGAAGTTCCTGTATGGAACAAAACGCATTGGCTGTGCCTTGTTCGTGTTTGAATCATCAGAATAAAAAGAATAACAAGTATAAAAGGAAAGAAATACTATACCACTTGGACTATTTGATTTAATGTATCCAAACCCAATGAGTGCACCTTCCACCTTTGGATTTATGCACAGAAGGATTTGATGTTTATACGATTCTAATTTCTGGAGTAAGTGTCTGGGCAGGTACTGAGTGTAGGTGGATCAAGTTCATCTAATGTGAATTTCATTAAGTGATGGTTCAACCATATTTATTCTCCGGGAAATAGAAAGATTGGATATGGTCAAATTAATGGACCAACCTGGTCCCATGTATGGTTGCTAATGTGTGTGGGCATGAATGTATGTTGGTCAAAATTCACACTATTTAGCATATCGGTCAGGTCCATAAAAATTTGACCACCAGGCTCCTCATTCACCTAATAATTCAGATCTCCAAGAAGCAGGATTTTTGCATGGTCGATAGTCAGTGAAAGCATAATCTTAAGTAAGCATTGAGGAAATTCCTACGTGTGACCCAGAGGTCTGGACACAAGGGTGCACACCACAGGGGCGGTGGATGAAGCTAATTTAATCAGAATGCTGTCAGGTGAAGGAATTAGTATACGAGTGAGCTTGGTGAAAGTCAGATGCTTTTTGATGGCCGCAGCAACCCCTCCCCTTTTTTTTCCCTGACGATCTAGTAATGGCATCCAGAAGATTTTCTGGCAAAGCTGCTAATATATCTGACTTGGATCTGTCCATTATTCATGTTTCAGTCATTAGCAGTATGTCCGGAGATTCTGCATTAAGTCAATAAAATATCTCTAACTGATTTTTGACCATCGATCAAGTATTAGGGTAGGTAATTGTGAGATGCTTGGTTTTCTGTTTGGGGTGATGAGGGATAATATTAACAGCAGTGACTATATTGTTAACTGGACTCTTCTTTGACATGGCTAAAGGTGGGTTGTGGTTTTGGATGCCTTGCTTGCTCAGTTTATACCCAACTGAAGGCTCTCTTTGATTGCGATGCGAAGAGAGAAGTTTTAGGTCATTGGAGGTATAGGCCAGTTTCAGGGCATAGTGGCTGGCCCCTAACGGGTACCGACGGGCGCAGACGGGCTTGCCTTTGGTGCACTGGTGATACACCCGCTGCGCTTCTGCGCTGCAGCCAGCGTTTTAAGGGCTTGGAGCTCTTACAGACTCCGTCCTTCTGTGTGCGGATTGGTTCCTCCTAATCAAATCAGTTGCTAGCCCAGCGTGTCCTAAGACAGCTAGGATTCAGTGCAGCTATGGCAGAATTAAAAGCATTTCAATGATAACATCACAACAGTGCAAAGATTTGAAAAGTAAATTGCAAAGAAATTATCATGAAGAATTCTTGATCCCAGCGCAAAAGAAGTAGGGGACAGCACATAGAGCGGCGGAGTCTGTACGAGCTCCAAGTCCTTAAAACAATGGCAGCAGGTTATCTTTTAGTGTGTATCTAGTTTACCCTGACTAGAGTAGTGGTTCCTGCCTGGCCTGGGTGCATACATCATCCAACCAGGAGCCCAATATCTAACTCTGCTCATGCTTCTTAATCTTTATTAGTTCCTCCTTTCAGCATCTCTTCTCCCCTTTTAACCCCATCCCCCATTCAAATGTGGCACCCCGACTACTCCCATCAGAAATTAAGACCTTTATTTTCTCCCTCTACATCCCTTCGCTCGGAATGGCTCACACAGAATAATTGGCCACACCGAACCGAATATATGTATGAACAGATTATCAAAATACTTACCTCCCCAATGCTCTGCTCCTATAATGTAATTGTTCTTTGAACTTATGACTTTACGACTACTATGCGAATGATCAAACTATGGTGCTTTATATGCCTAGAATGTCCACCATGTTTGTGATTCGATGTTTTATGTAGAGAAATCTATTCCCCTCGAGTTAGCTCCACTTTATAAACACCTACAATAGAATGAAAATATAAATAAAAAAGACTCCTGTTTATTCGTCTTGTTTGAAACTCAAAGTGGTATAGGATGGGCAGAGGAGTATTGTGATTTTTGTATATGTCCTTTGATTTAATCTTTCTATTGGTTTTATGGCCTCATCACATAATTCTGTTCATTTGTGGACAAATTCACTAAAAGTTCATGTATCCAGAAAGATTAAACACACGCCGACTCACTACATTGAATTTCAACTGACAACTTTATTCTCTAAGCTCCCAGGCCAATGCATGTTTTATCTCCCAGTTACAGACGTTACAAACAGAAACGTGTAGTTCTCACACATATTTATGGAGTATGCTTAATCTTGTGTTTACAGACTTTCCAGATTGTGTAAGGCTGGAACAATTGTAGAATTTGCAAAAATGGCTTTGAAATTTGTTTTTCCTTCACAGTGCAAAAATGCTTTCCATTCTACAAAAGCACTGGGAAAATCGTAGATTTCACCATAGTTTTGCAAACTTTCCGGAGTGATAATTTCTGAAAAAGTTTAAGAAGTATAGGAAAGTTTTGTGCACGCATTATACATATATATATAACACGGTTCACCAACTTTTCGAGGGTCATTATGAGCTCTCCTCTGACACTTCCCTGGAACTGCTATCTTTTTTTACCCTTCCAATGGAGAAACTTATATCTGCAAAACGTCTTCACACTTTTAAGTAGTTCCGGAATCGTACATGATACATCAGAATACATAAAATTGATGTTTCACTCTGTGTGACTCACTGCTACTGCCTACATGTCTGACATTTCTGCACGCATACATCAGTCCTACACATCCAAAATGTTTTGTGAATAGGGGCTTCAGATTCTATTTTAAGCTTAGAATGCGCACATATTTCTTTTTTAAGCTACTTATATCTGTACACTTTCACCGGTGTCTGATTGTCATTGCCTAATTTTAGAGAATATTAACACTAGTAACTCCTGATTCCTATAAGATTTCTGAAGTGATATAGATTCCTGTCTTCCAGTGTGTATTATGAGACAACTCGGGTAGCCATACTAAACAACATTACCTACAAGAAAAAAGGAAGAGATATTTTCACATCACAGCCTGGAGTTTGAAGCTAGGGTCTTAACTGCTCAGAGGATGTCACTCACACACAGTGCTTTCGCTGCGCAGTGGATTAAGGATTCTTATCATAAAGGATTAAACTGAAAAATTTAACACACTTAACTCGGGAGATCTTTTGCCAGTGGATCTAGGGAAGGCACCAGATGTTTTTTGCAAATGTTACTATATCGTATATCAAACATGTTTGCCCTCTTAGCCTTTCAGAACCCCGAACAACCACAACTTTTTATATTATTATCATTTGAACAACCTCCGTGGGCTTATGCTCAAGAAATATTGTTAAAATGTTCGGTCAAACAAAATCGCTATTTAATGTTTTTTTTCTATTGGATAGATAAACATTGACCACAAAAGACATTACACTGTTATGAAAGTGAGATAATGGCATACATCGGTGCATTTCATAGAGGTAGTGGTCTGCAAAACACTGGTGCATTAGTTTTGTTTATCACTAAGGTATGCTATAATCACTGATTAAAGTACACACTCAGTCGGTGACAGATATTAATCAAGGAACTGAAGGGCATCAGAGAAACGTCATATTCTCTCAAATTGTGTATGCAGAAATCCCTCCACTTGACGATTATTCAGTAGGTGCGTCATGCTAGAAATGTCAATGTTAGAGTCAGAGCTCAGATATACTTTCTCACTAGAGGAACAGAAAGTTAGGGGCATGTTCCCTTTGTTGACAGTTGTGAATCTGAGAATATCGATAAACACAATTAAATCACATACATGCTTCTTCCAAAAGCCAGCAAAGATGCACTTGCGGTTGTTGGGCCTTGCTCCTCAAATGGCTGGCCAGGAAACCTGTAGGGATTGGTTTTCTGAGTTTATAATTACTTTTTGGATGACATACCTTTTCTATTCTGCCTTTCTCATTCAGAGTACATTTAACAGTGGAATGTTAAGTAGTATTTATTTGCATAGGTGTCCAATCATAGGAACACCAACAACCTTGTAGCTATTCAATAAGTTTAGGCTCCAGGTGACAGAGAACAAGTGATAAAATAATATGTGACCATTTTTTAACCAACTGTTGTAGGACAGTGGGCTTGGGACACATTAACGCCCTGAAAAACAATGAACTAAAGTAAGCAAACAAAAAATTGCATTCTGCCCCATCAATGTTGTATTGGGAAATGTGGGTCCGGATATCATTCCTGAATGATGCACTAGGAAATGTGGGAACGGATGTGAGCTCTGAATGTTGCACCGGGGACTGTGGATCTGGATCTGATTCCTGAATGTTGCAGCGGAGATAGTGGGTCTGGATACGATCTCTGAATGATGTACCGGCGAATGTGGATCCAGATGAGATTCCTGAATGTTTCACCGAAATGACGTTTTAATGAAACTCTTACAGACAGATCAATAAAAGGCACATGTTCCACAAAATATATCACCTCCAAAACGCTACACAAATTTATCTTAACTGTATATATTCAGACTTTTCTACCCTTGAATGGATTCATTGGTCATTGGCTGAATAAATGCCCTGCTATTACTTAATTTCCCAGCAAATATTTAAGAGGGACTGCAGGGCCCAGATATTGTTTTTTAAGCATCCATGAAAGAACTACTTATTTATTTGTAGTTTTGAATTGGATAAAGAGGGCCCAGATGAAATCTGTGCCATTTTCATAGAGCCTTGTGAAAAAAAGGGTCAATTTAAATATGAAATAATATCAGAAAGACATGCAATATTTGCAATAGGAAAAAACACATCACTGTTAAGAAAGGGAAGTTAATCAATAGTGTGAGAAATTGGGCTTTTGGTTGAGTGGGGTGAAACCCATATTTAAGCAACAGCCACAATCCTTGTAAGGGTGACGCACACAAAGTCACAAAATTAACCTGTGCTTAACCCTCTGGTAGCTTTGCACAAGAGCAGTCAGGCTTAACATTAATAAAGTGAAAACACAGCACAAGAAAAATCTCACGATTATTTAGAAAAAATTGAGGAAAATTCAATACAATATTTGACATTAAAACGATAAAAACCAGTAGAACTGGAGTTGAGAATTAATTTGAAAAAAATAATCTAGTGCCTAAAAGATCAAACCCAACAGTGTTCATCTAGTCATGCCAGACCGGGGCAAAGTCGAAAGTTATGGTCAACTTCGATGGAATATACACAAGGTGGATTGGGCCTGGTCTCTGCTTGCCTTCGGGCTTAGGAGAAATTTTGAGACAAATGTGTTGAGAAAGCAAAGTTCAGCAGGGCAGAGCAGCTAGTGGTGTCCGTGGAGGATGCGAAATCATCGGTGAGCCGCTAGATGAAGTCACAGTAAATATTTCTACATTCATAATTAGTGCCTTTTTTGAAAGTTGAAAATCTCCAGAGGGACGAGGCTGGAGGCTGCAGCCGATAAAGGCTCCATGATGCTGAATACCTTCAGAAGAGAAGACTGCCACGTGGTCAGGATAGGCCCGATTAAAAACACCATCATTTCACATGCTCATATTTCTTAAGTTGCATTCCTTATTTCACAGTTACCTTTGACATACATTTGCTTGTGTGTCTGTGCAGGATAATATTCCATGGAACTGCATTGCTTACATTTCCACTTCGTAGGCACACTACCACGATACCTTTAACATCCAATACAAGGGATATAGTTCACTTGCACAAAGTGTTGTTGCATATTGTTGTCCGGTAGGCAACGAAGCTATCACGATCGGATAAACAATAGCGGCCATGCTGGGGCGCTTGGGATTGCAGTTTGGGTGTTGTTATTATTGATTGTGCAAGGGAGAGAAGCATATCGCTGACCCCGAGTTTGCTGCATGATGAAATTCCAGCCCAGCTGATTCCTGTTTACCATGTGAAGAGGGATACCCAGCTTATGACCAAGACAGACATCCTGATGACACTTACCCACAGGTAATGGGAAGTTAGACCACTCTGCAGGGATTTGACAGATCACCCACCCTAAGGAAACTCGGTTAGGGAGAGCCAGGTAGGAGTACTCTATAATTCAGAACTTATATGCTCACATATATTCACTGTTATAGCACAATAGTGAATTTTTCATCTTTTCACTATTCTCATAATGCTAATTACGTTACTCAGTTTCATTTGACTGATTATCGCAGTGAATGTATTTTATACAAGAATCACAATGCTGAGTATTTACTGTGTATTTCCTTGGATATTTATGAGTAATCAAACAATAGGGTTCTAGATATCCTACCACGATTGCTTTGGGGATCAGGGTTGTCATGCTCTGAGGTTGTCATCTCACAATGAAGCTATGGGTCCAGGAAGACTAAGAGAGGTCTGAATTCTGACGGTGTCCACTAGCCCAAACCGAAAAGGGGGGGTCCCTTTAAGGACGGTTCCCCAAACACACCAAAGGTGTCATGCTTCATCATAGGTGTGCCTCCTCGCATAGAAAACCTAGTCTCTAGTAGTTGGCAGTTTGGCACAATCCTGACATTTATGTTGTCCAGCAAACACAGTTTTACCGCATAGATACAAGCCATATGACTTGGCGCTGCCAACGTTCTAAGTTCAGCACTAACTTAATGGGTCACCTGTGTGGTTTTCTTTAGAGTTCCCAAAGACCCCTACCCACCTATTAACAAAAGACGTCCTTGGTTTTAGAGAACATATCTGCCTCAGCTGAGTAGGTTAACCCCATGTATTGAATGAATAAATGAATGAATGAATGAATGAATAGTACTTATAGAGCGCATGGCTACCAAAGGTCTCCCAGCGCTAGAGACAAGCCACCAGACAATCAAGCAATCAGACAGTTCCGGAGAACAGCAGGGTCTTCAGCTGTTTACGAAAGATGAGGTGATTGGTCTCCAATCGGATATGATCCGGGAGCTGATTCCAACCTTTAGCCGCAACGCGGGAAAAAAGACGTCCCCCACTCCGGGCTAGAAGTACTCTGGGAATTATAGCTAGATGTTTTTTCTCGGAGCGGAGGGATCTGTTTGGGAGATAAGGGAGAATAATGGATCGACGGGCCGGCGGTGCCTTGGCAGAGAGTACCTTGTGGACCATGCATAAGGCCTTAAACTGAATTCTATCCGCCACCGGGAGCCAATGCAGGGATTTAATGTGAGATCTGGCCAATTCCTGCCTATGCACCTGCAGCAGCAATCGAGCCGCACAGTTTTGAACTGTTTGTAGTTTTTTGATTGTTATGGCTGGAGACCCTAGGTAAAGCACATTGGCATAATCAAGCCTTGAAAGAATCAGGGCTTGCACCAAGAGCTTCCTGGCAACAAAAGGCAGAAGTGGAAGGACTTTCCTGATCAATTTCAGGATGCCATAACAGGTACCTGCCACCCTACGTGCCTGTTCCTTAAGATTTAAGCTATGATCCTGCCACACCCGAAACTTTTTATTTGAGTTTTGGGGGCAGGTAGAACCCCCAAACATTGCGGCCAGAGTGTATTGATGTCCATATTACTAATTTTGCCCAAGAACATCACCTCGGTCTTGGCCGCATTCAATTTGAGGAAGGAATTGTCCATCCAGACAGAAATCCCTTCCAGGCAGCTGGCCAAATTGCTCGTAGTATTATCCAAGCTCTTCAGGGATGCAATCAGCTGAGTGTCATCAGCATACGTAATGATGTTCACCCCAAAGGGTTTTACCACCTCAGCCAATGGGCGCAAATAAACATTAAAGAGTGTGGGACTAAACGAAGAGCCCTGCGGCACTCCGCATCGTAGAGGCATTCTTTCAGAGCTGGTACTACCCTCAAAGACCTGAAAACACCTGGGTGACAAAAAAGATTCTGATACCCCCACCTCTCTAAGTCTTGTGATCAGAAGCTGGTGGTTGACAGTGTCGAATGCCGCACTAAGATTGAGCAATATAATAGCTGCGGACCCGCCACTGTCTATGAATTTCCTAGCTTCTTCGACCACAGCTAGCAAGGCTGTCTCTGTGCCTTGTTGGGGTCTAAAACCCGTTTGGGACGGGTGTAGGCGTTCATTCTCCTCCATAAATGTGGAGAGAACATGATTGACGTGTTTTTCACAAATCTTTGCAATACCTGGTAGGAGTGAAATAGGGCGATAATTGGCAAACACCTCGGGGTCCAGGGAGGGTTTCTTCAGTAATGCTCTGACCATAGCTCGCTTCCATGTGGACGGCACAATTCCAGAGGACAGAAAACTATTGATGAGTTCCAGAATAGTTGGTGCGACAGAGTCAGAAACCCGATTAAGGGTCACAGGAGATGCTGCATCTCTTGGTGAGCCTGATTTCAACTGCTCCATATAGGTTTTCAGGGAGTTTATATCTAGGTAAGGAATGCTCTCAATGAGGGGCTCCGCAAGGCTCTACCTCTGCCGAGGTCACTCCTGTAAACAGAGGAGGAGTAAAGGTGGAGTGGATATCATCGATTTTTTTATGAAAAAATTGCGCCAACCTTGTACACCGTCCTGCGACGTCCTCTGAAGGCAATGGAGGTGCAGGGGGTTTGATTAGGGTTTTCATAATTTTAAAAATTTCCCGGGGGTAGTAAGATGCGGTGATAATCTTACTTCCATAATACTCAGCTTGGGTGCTTTTAATTTCTGTTTTATAAACTTTAATAGCTTCTTTGTATTTAATTTTCTCTGAACTTGAGAAGTCCCTCCTCCAACGTCTCTCGAGGCGTTTACATAATTGTTTCTGTTCTCTAAGTTTGGGGGAATACCATGCTAAAGAAAGCCTCTCTTTCTTCCTAGCCTATAGCCAGTATTGGCTGTAGGTAGTTCAAGCTTGAACCTTTTAATGGATCTACCCATACTGGTACCCTCTCTAAATTAGACATATTCATGTGCCTGACTCAGCAGCACTAAACATACCTGAAAACTGCAGATATGCAGTTAGTCAGAAGCTGCTCCAACATGATCTTGTACTTGCGGGTGGGGCGGTTATCTTCGTAGTTGAGACTCATGAAGCAGTTAGGATAGAGTTATTATTTCCATGGGTTACATTCCCAGCAGCAAACAACTGATCAAGGCTCTTTCACACTTACACAGCAAGTGACATTTCAAATAACTGCATAGCTTACAAAGCTTTAGAGATACCATTAACTTACCAAGAACATCAAAATTGGTTTGAAGGTGCCCTAACACACACTACAGAAGACGTTAGACGAGGTCCCCTTAGTAATGAGGGAGAAACATGGACAGTCTTAGCCGGCTACACATCATATCCAAATGTAGCTAAAATGACAGCACCACAAATACGTAGATTATATAACAGTCCGGAAAGAATATATAGAAGTCTGACACAGTTTGTTATATGAACAATGACAGTAAATGCTGTGAAGGCTGCTCAAGCTGCACAACCAGAATTGGCTACACCGGACATAAGCCCGCAAACTATTAATACACCACAACTCATGGTACACCCTCATTAGATGTTTTACCATAAATTTTCAAACAGAATCAGAATGAGTATGGGGCAGCACCTGCCTTGATTTGGGGATCAAACCGATGGGCAATTTTGCTGCAGTATCCGCCATTATGTTAAGTAATATAACAAGGGGAAGCCGCAGTGTTGGCTATTTGCCACCACCTTAGGGATTTGGCTCCAAGAGATCAGGAGTATGAATTACCTAAAATTATTGAA
Organism: Triturus cristatus; assembly: GCF_964204655.1. NCBI lineage: Eukaryota > Metazoa > Chordata > Amphibia > Caudata > Salamandridae > Triturus > Triturus cristatus. Next base: position 576,650,164 of record NC_140586.1, read on the forward strand.
GAATTCTATGCAACTGTGAGTAGTGATCATTTGGGAGCCAGACCTTGTAAACCACAGATACAAGTACTTCTGAAAAGGATAACTCAAAGCAAGCACCTGAATCTTCGAACATGAAGTGGGATAATAAGAAACATAAAGAAAAATCTAAGTCATGGGCGGATATCCTCAACAGTAGGCCACCAAAAAGCCCTAATACCTGCTTACACATGCTAATATTAAAACGCCTGACAGGTATCAAGATACTAATATATGTTCATTCCATCTCTTTCAGGATTTAGCCGAAAAAGGCTCAGAGAGAGGTGGATTGTCAGGGTGCAGATCAGAGAAGAACGTGAAACCAAAGGAGTCACAGCACTCTTCAGACTACATATTAAAAAAAGGAAGACAAGCCTAAACAGTCAAAACCTCAATTCAAAAAGAAGAAGGTAGCTCGGCTCAAAGTCAAGCATGCCACAGATTTTGAGGAAATACTGCTTCTGACAGGGGAGTGGGGTCTGGCTATGCTGGACAGCGCAGCAGAAATCAAGATAGTTCACCCTCACCTGATGGATTGTCTGGTGGCAGTATTGTTTAGTGACTATATCCAGGTGGAAACACTGGATACGAGTGTAAGCGTCCAGCATCAGTTATACAAGATGCATTATTGTTCTGTCTTGGTAGAACTTGTCATTTGGCTACAATATTCTCTTGGCCAAAAAAGATTGGCCACCTGAATTTGCGATGGATTGCCCAGTGGGAGAAATGGTAATTTTACCTGTTTTCTCTGACCTCATTCCAGACTAAGTAGAACATTCAAACGCCAAGGAGCTCCTGTGTTATACTGTAACCATGTGTGGTGGAATGTCGGCTCCCCTTATCACATTATACTACTGAGGTCAACCCCACAAACTCAAAGACCACACTCCATTAAAAATGAGGCTAACAAACAAGTTTGAGAAATCCTCACACAACTTGAATACCACAGTTTAATTAAAAGTTGCACCTTACCTATGAATAATCCTTTGTTTCCATTAATGAAACCTCATCATTCACATCGTCTTGTATGAGATTACAGACACTTGAACAAAGCTGCATGTACATTCACTTTACAAAACGTGCGTAGCGGGCACTAATTAATAAAATAGTTCATGTAAAAATGCAAAACAACACCAGATATCTCAAATGGATTTTTCTGCCAAAATATAGTGTCTAAAAGCAAGCATTTGACAGCATTCAGTGCTCTCGGTTCTCAAAAACAGCTCTGCCAATTACCTCAAGGGTATAAGATTAGTCCAGAGCTGTTCTCAGCATGGGTCACAGGATTTCTGCAAGAATTTGAAGACCAGGCATTGTCCTATGTTGATGACATATACTTGACGGATGATGACCTTGCTATACATTTGATAAGAGTAAAGAGCACCGTTCTGGCGCTGCAAATGTAATTTTAAGAAATCAAAAACAGCCCACCTCAACATCCTAATCTTAGAATATGAGCTGTCAAGTGAAGGCCAAGGCCTTGTGACACACTTCTTAGAAAAGTGTGCACACTTACAATCATCAAACACATTGAAGAAACCTCAATCCATATTGGGACTCCTAAATTTTGGCAGAACTTATGTTCCAGATTATGCAGAATGGGTTAAACCATTCTACAACTTGATTCATCCAGACTTTTCAAGCTCACAGTTGACAACTGAACACAGACATATTTTACATTCAGTACAAGCTAACATGCTAGCTTCAAAACACTTGCACACACATGTAAACATATCAAACCTGGTGATCCGTATCATTGAGGGTGCATCAGGATATACCTATGTTACCTTTAATGAGGGTGACACTTTACTAAATGTATATAAATCACATTTATACTCCAATGCTGAGATGTGTTTTGCACCAACAGCAAAGATTCTGGCACAGACTGCTGTGGTGAGAGAGAGAGAGAGAGCATTGGCTCATGGGAAACAAATAATTGTTGTGACTCATGTTCCAGCCTTAGAGGCAGTCACGAAAGCCATTGTTCCCAAAGCATAGAAATAAGATGAATATAGAGGGCCAACTCGCTCACCGCAACAGATGTAGACTACAGATTTGACTCTACACTACTGACACAAGCTCACCTGCAATACGAAATGAATACCCTCTGCCTAATGAAGTCATTCCTCTTGATAAGTATGAAAACATAAGGTACACTGAAAGTTCTTCATAGCCTGCAAAATGCAAATACTCAGCAGAGTGCGCTGCTGTTAAGCGTAGAATGCAGGATGGTGAATTCTATTCTGAAAAGACCTTCATGCAGTCACTAGGTGTTTGCACAATGCAGCTGGCAGGACTCAGAGTTCTAATTCTGGCACTGATAATATGGATCCTCGATTCCCAACACTCATAGTGCGTGATTCGCATTATTGTGTCTAGTCTTACAATGAGCCCGAATTGACTCAGAGATTCCAACGTGTACACTATAAAGCACAAAGCGCTTTGGGGACAAGTGGCTAAGCTGAAAAAGTGCTTGCCATGGACTCATGTGATTCACAACTTGAGTCAGAATGTAGGAATACATCTTGCAGGGAATTCCATGGCTGATGAAGCATCAAAAGCAACATTGCAAGCTGCTGCTGTCGCTGTGATTACTCTTTCCAGTACGAGGATAGATAGAGACATTATGCTGGCTGTGAACACTGCATGTGATGACACCCACTTGTTGGAAGGCATTCCAGCTAAATACTCCTACCAGTTAAGTGCACAAAACATAATGTTCTTATATTCCAGGGGAAGAAGATAGTATATTACCAAATGCTGATCCAGGTTGGGTTTAATTCTAGCAACACATGAGGGCCTAGTATCTGCACACGCAGGGCTGGCAGCTACAAATTCACTATTGCAGCAATGCTATTTGTGACCAAGTCTATATAAACAGACTAGACACTTTGTCCTTAAATGTGACATCTGCCCGCAGATTAATGGTTCCACCATAGCTCGTCCACTTCAGACAGCTCTATTGATTTCAAACAAGCACTTGCTTGTGTTTATCTGGACCACTGTGGCCCCTTACAATTAGATGGGGCTCATAAATACATCTTGGTTGCTATTAAAGATCTGGAAGTCTTTATCTGGACATATGAAGTTGGCACATTCCATTCGGACCATGGTCCATCGTTCACCTCTAAGGCTTACAAAGACACCATGAAAAAATTGGGTGTGACCACACGGTACTCCTCAGCTTATCATCCTGAGAAGAAAGCATAATTAAGAGGAAGAACCGGGACTTAAACAAATCTTTAACAGCTAGGGTGCTAGGTTCAGGTCGTAGTTTGGTCCATCATCTATATGGGGTCCAGAGAGCCCTCAACAAACTGCCTACAAAATCCCTGGGTGATCGAACACCCTATGAGATCCTGTTTGGGGCTAAGATGTGGGTACCCGACCTCGATAGTCTCAGTACAGTGGTGGTTAAAACATTATTTGACAATAATGAATGTTTGAATGTTTTGCAGGAACTGAAGAGCTTCCAGGATGCACAGAGTAATGTCCAAGTAAAAAGTACCACCACTGGTGAAGTGAAGGAAGCACCATCAACCCCTGGTTAGATCCCCAAGATTGGGAGAAGATCATGGACAAGAAAGAACTCGGGCCATCTGTCCTAGCTATTGAACATACCAGAACTGTACTATTACAACATCTTGCTGGCTGCAAAAAAAAAGAGATTTGTGTCAATAGATCTCATCGAATCACATTATGTGGGCGATTTTACACATTAGGCCGCGCGGACTCCTGGGTGGTTACCTGTCTCCTCTCATTACCCTACAGGAAGTCACATTGGAAGCTATGACCAGCGACAAAGCTTCTTCTGCCTTGTTGGGGATAGCTCTACATCAACAACTGCCATACAATCAACTTGTACAGAAACACACATTTCAATTCTGAAACCTAACACGGATGGTATGTACTACTATTCAAGTCAACTCCCAGTTCTTCACAGCCTCCAGAGCTGCCAAAAACAGATTGAACAGCCTTAGGCTACTTTGTTGGCTCTGATGAATTTCCTTTGAGAAACAGTCAGAACACTGCGGTCTAAATCATAAGTGTTCTAACTCTACAAGTCCTACCATGCATGCCTTAACCACGCATGTGCGTGGTTAAGGCATGTGCATGGTCTAGCTGCGGATCGGATGGATGGAAGCAGGATGCAGAGAGAAGGTGAGGTAAGTGGGGCTGCGGGGTTGGTTGGGGAAATTTATGTGGGCTGGAGTGGGTCAGGGTTGTTTTGTGGGCTGGGGGTGGGTTGGTAATGTTTTGCGGGCTGGGGGTTGGTCTGGTTGTTTTGTGTGCTGGGGTACTTTTGTGGGCTGGGTTTGGGTGTTGTTTTGTGGGCAGTTGGGTGGGTTGGGATGTTTTGTGGGTTGTGGTGAGTCGAGAATCTTTTGTAGGCTGCGGCTGCATTGGACGGAAGCAGGAAGCAGGGAGAGATCCACTGTGAGGTAAGTGGGGCTGGGGGTGAGTTGGGGTACTTTTGTGGGTGTGGGGTTGGGGTACTTTTGTGGGCTGGATCGGGAATGTTTTGTGGGCTGGGGGTAAATTGGGTAGTTGTGGGTAGGGGGTGGGTTGGGGTGTGTATTGATGGCTGGGGGAGTCCGGGCAGTTTTTTGGGCTGGGGGTTGGGTCGAGTAGTTTTGTGGACTGGGGGTTGGGTCAGGGGTAGTTTTGTGGACTGCCGGTGTGATGGGGTAGTTTTCTCTGCTGGATGTTCAGGGCAAGTCTTCAGGGCTTGGGAGTTGTAGGTAGTTTTCAGGGCTGGGTGAGTTTGGGGCTAGTTTTCAGGGCTGGGGGTGGGCCTAGTTTTCAGAGTTGGGGGTGGGTACGTTTTCAGGGCTGGGGAAGCTGGGGTAGATTTCAGGGCTGGGGGTTGGAGTAGGTTTTAGGGCTGGGGGAGTGTTGGGGTAGTTTTTTTAATTAGGGGTTAGGGTATTAGGTCTCAGGGGAGGGGAATGGGTAGTTGGGTCATTTTTAGGGTTATGGGGAGGATGGGGCAGGGTTTGGGTAAGGCATAGGATTAAGGGACAGGGTTTTAGGCATCAGGGCAGGGGGAGGACACTGCATGGGGTACAGGAGGGGGTAGGGATATTTGCACTGCAGGGTGGGAGGTGGGGGCAGGGGGGTTTGTACCATAGGGTGGAGGAGAAAGTAGTGGTGACTTTAGCCATGCATACCCCTTTACCATACATGCCTTTACCATCTAAAGGCATGGTAAAGGCCTGCATGGTTAAGGAATGTGTGGTTAAGACTCAGTTGTTATTCAGACCATGTTATTTAGGGATGTGGGGTGGGGAGGTTCGGAGGCTCATGGTTGCATCATATAACCCTTTTCATTGGATTTGTCTGACCCGCCGCCACTACCGTCCCTAAGAAGTAGATTGTGTGTATTCTACTTTTGGCTGAAGAAATTTTACCTCCATGGCTATACTTGTGGATTAACATTTTGTAAGTTTTCCTCATCCTTTGGATTGGTTTTGTGACAGTCTTTTTCCATCTTCAAATGGACATTATCTCCCCGAATGCTCTGCTGTGCAACTAGTGAACTTGGTTTTAACACCACACTCTTCATCACACAAAGTGAGAAGAGACCTTTCACTTGGGAACATTTCTGCTGTTCCAGATGGAATTGTTTGAGATAGGGTATCGTAAGATACATTTGGTCCAAATGAATTTTTGCAAATACCATATGTATTTTGCATTTCATTGAATGACATTTAAACCCCTAGTACTATCTTCAATGATTGGGACATTGATACAGGGACTAATTATGATGAAATGTTCTGTTTTCAACATTATGATCACCACTTCTTGCATAAAGCAAATACTCCATGTGCAGCATTTAGCTAAACACAACGAGAACACTGCCCTACACCACCACAGGATAGTTCAAAGACATTTGCACAGAGTTTTGCGTATTTTTCTGGTAACAATACAGTAGACCCAGGATCTTATTATTATAGGCTCACACCAAAACCAGCAAAGAAACATATGCTCACTGATACAAATCTGATATATTCTGCATCTTTTCTTTCCAGGTTGTCCACACAAGGGTTTGACTTTTGGATAGACACTGTTGATTTAAAATCTATTTGGGGAATTAAAGATTGGCAGGTTCAGGGGAACAATCCATTATTTAGAGCATGCCCAATACCTCGTCAACGGATTTTCCTGAACAAAACTGTGCAGCAAACATCATGTTTTGGCCTGGGTAAGATAAACGATTTAAATAAACCAAAGATTCCAACATGAACACATTTTGCAAACTGGCAATGGTTCACAAATTAAGGAGGAAATATTAGACATTATACTTTGCAACAGTTATACAATTCTTTAGGGACCAATGGGGAGGTAGTTCGGCTGTTAGATACTAACAGATGTCAGGAACATTTCGTGACACCAAGCGGTTTAAGATCAGCAGGCCCAACATAGGTTGCACGCAGACACAACATTCAAGGTGGTAACGACTTACAGTGTTGGGAAGTTATGCCTTGATTGGATAAAAACCTCAACATTATCTCAGGTGAAACAACACTTGTTACTTCTCTCTGATGACAAGGGATTAGAGGACTTTTTATTAGGCCCAAGACAGCCACATCAAAAGTGCTTCTTGTATGCAGCGCCTTGAGACCCTCACGGGTGAGTAGTAGTGCTTAACAAACATGTGATTGATTGATTGATTTATTGATTGATTGAATATACAATGTAGCATGGAAGGTTTCACAGCAGGAAGGTGCTGAGAGACTGTGGAAAATTGACAGGGCAAATTTAGAAAAGGCTCTAGCAGTAGTTGATAATGGTATGACTGCATTGTCCACAAGGATATACTCACTAGGTAACATAATTTTGTCTGCAATAGCCATCATACAGACTGACATCTTTTTTACAACATGGGCAGTCACAGCTTAGATCGATCATGTTACTAAGCTGGACGCTCCAAACACTTTGTGCCAGTCATGTACCATGGTAACACCTTAATGCACTAGCCTGTTTTTACCTTATAACTAATCAGCAAGCCATCATGACAAGAAATTATGCAACGTACACTATGCTAAACAGAAATAAGTTGGAAATACTACCATTTACTGTGGCAGAAATGTCATCTGCGGATTGGATAATCCACTGTTTTATTTCTCTGCCAATTTCAACATTTCCCTTCCAATACGGTTTACAACACCAACAGGTAGGAAGATACGAAGCATTAGGATAACGATATGTGCGTGAGTTATGTATATTACCTTTTAGATACCGATGTAGGGATGGCGAGACTGAAGTTTTTCTTAGCCGGACTGACTGCGAGAGTACTTTAAGGCATTCCTTGGTTTGTAGGGAAATTTCGCTTCATAGTGCATGCAAAGTGTCCATGGCAAATTTGTCCTGCTATCTGAAGGGTTCTCTGTCTGCTGTGATTCGTTTGGCTTTCAGATTGCTCTCGAATGGTAGTTATTTGATGCTGAATGATCAAAGCTGCTGTGGCTTGAAACAGGGCACAGTCGTGACTTGCTGCACATAAGTACTGTTTCCACCTGCCCGCACAGTTAGGGAGGCAATGCTTTGGCCTTCGATAAAGCTTCTGAATGTGCACTTTGATGGTTTGAGCAGACTGAAAGCCTTATTGGTCCAGAAGGATGTGGCCTTAACCTCTACAAAGGAGAGGTTAGATCTCCAAGTTGCAAGGTCTTTTTCTGAGATACAGTTGTTACTCCGCACTAACTTCCCATTGCATTTTGGGGAGCATGTGCACCACATTTTTAACATGTCCAGTACTGCTGAGGTAGCACATTTTTTCAAATCAATTGGCTGTGATTTGTTTAGAACCTTTCATACAGTCTTTGGGGTTATTCCATCATTCATACACTCTGCTTGGAAGTGTTTTTGGAGGTCTGCTGGTACTGTTCCTGTTTGTTGGGACAGTGTTTTTATTTTTCTGCTCCTCAATAGATGTCCCATCCAGAGGACAAATAGAACTGGAACTAACACTTGTGCTCCTGTGTCACAATCACATGATATAGTGTTTTAGTGCACCCATGCTTCATTAACTAAATGAGCATTGGTTCTTGATTTTCAGCCTGTATGGCTATACTGCGTGCATCCGGTATTCTGCTGTGGACTTTCGAGTGTGACCTGGACATATGCCTAGGAATGCAACAGGTTCAACCCTTGGACATGGAACTGCTGATGGGCCTCCAAACAGCTCACTTGTAGCTATGTCGTTCGCGCTTGCCATTGCTTGTGAATGCATTTTACGATGCTTCTGCTCCTGGTGATCTGGATTTTGGCTCTGAATCTGTGGATTCCACTCTGGCTGTTCCTCTTTCTGTGGCAACTGAGGGGGGTGGATTGGAACACTTTTGCTTTTTGGATCTGCTCCGATGGGTGCATCTAGGAACATCATCTGCGGTTACTGGGAACAACAATGTTCCATCTACGTAAATATTCTGATGGTTTCAAGTCATGGGAACTTCTTAATTCGGCTTTTTGTTTTTAATGCTAAATTGCTTTTAAATGATCACCTTTTTTAAATGATCATTTGATTTTTAATATTTTCAGACTTTGGCTTTTGCTATGCTCTTGGTTTAAAGTAGCACTTTGTTTTTTATGGTTTGAGGTTTTTGTGGCTGTTTTATCTTATGTTTAACAGAGTTTTAATAGCCTTCATCGTCTCACGTCTAAGGAGTGGGTGTAATATGGTTAGGATAGGCCCAGTTAGAAACACCATCTATTCACATGCTCATATTTCTTAAGTTGCCTTCTTTCTTGCACAGTAACTTTTGATATACATTTTCCCTCATGTCTGTTCAGGATAATATTCTCTGAAACTGAATTGATTACATTTCCACTTCGTAGGCACCCTATCACGTCACCTTGAACATTCCAGTACGAGGGATAAAGATCACTTGCGCAAATGTTGTTGCATATTGTGGTATGGTAGGTGATTAAACTATCATAGTAGGACAAACAAAGCGGGCTCTGGCTCTGGCATTGCAGAATGGGTGTTGTTATTATTTATTTAGCATTGTTTCTTTGTTTAAGGGAGAGGAGCATTTCACTGACACTGCACTGTTGCTGCATGATGAAATTCCAGCTCATATGATTCCTGTTTACCCTGTGAAAGGGATGTCTAGCTTACGATCAAGACAGACACCCTGATGACACTTACCCACAGGTAATGGGCAATTAGACCCTATGACAGGGATTTGGCAGATCACCTACCATGGAGAAACTAGGTTAGGAAGTGCTAGGTAGAAGTACAGTACTTATATGCCTGCATATATTCACTGTTATTGCACAATGGTGGAATAGTTAATCTTTTTCTCTATTCTTATAATGATAATTATGCTACTCAGTTTCATTATACTGATTATTGCAGCACACACATTTTCAATAAGAATCACAATGCTTCAATATATATTGAAACACCTTGCTGAGTATTTCTTGTATATTTATTTGGGTATGCATGAGTAATCAAATGAAAAGATTACTGATCTCTAACCACAATTTTATTGGGAGATCAGGGTTGTCATGTTCTTAGTTTGCACACACATTTGCTACTCTGTATGGTTAGGGGTGCAGATGGTGCAGAGCGAGCTAGCAGAGATACAGGCCAATGTATCCCAAGGGTGTGCATGGAATCAAATTGACACAATCCTGACATTTATGTTGTCCAGCAAACTCACAGTTTTACCAGAGAGGTACAAGCCATTTGACAAGCCACTGAGTAGGATTTGCTGCTGTGGAGAAGAACATAGAGGAAGCTACCACAAAGTCAGTCTGACTGGCAGTGCATTTTGGGCTCACTGACGAGCAGGAAGATCTCAGCCTCCCCTCCTTTCTCAATGCACCTTTTGCCAGAATATTTTATGACCCAAGTTTGGAATTTTGGCTATGTGGGCACATTTAGCACTACTTCCAAGGGTCAGCACAGGAGGGGCACCACTTGGAGGGAAATGACTCTCTCAGGCTCGGTCCAGATGTGGATTCAAAGATTATTTGAGCCTTATATGTCACTAACTCTCTGATCAGGATGCCAGCACACTAGCCCCTGGAGTCACTCTGATGGTCTTGAGTTCAAGAAGAAAAGCTGATCTCAAGCAGCAGGGCAGTCCTCTGAGGGCACAAGGTAGGCTTCAGGCAGCAAGGCAGTCTTCTTGGTGCAGCAAAGCACTCTTCTGGAGTACACAGCAGGCCACATGAAGCAGGCAGTCCTCTTAGTGTACACTACAGAATCAGAAGTGTACAGAAGATTGGGTCTGAGTTTTCTGTTTTTATAACTGTTGCTATCTTTGAAGTGGAAGAAACTTCTTGAGATTTTGTCCCACAGGTCACAAAGAGCTAATGTGAAGTTCTTTGGGAGTGAACTGAGGCAGCTGCTTTGAGGTATTAGTGGGGCTGTGCACAGCTCAGCTCCCCACATCCTCCTACGATGATCCATCCTGCCGACACCCAGTCCACCTATTGTGTGGCTGTCTAGGAAGAATACACAAAGGTGGACTACACCTAAGCATGTGTCTCTAGAAACAGACTGCAGCAACCAAATGGTTATGACAAGAAAATGGCAACTTTCTAAAAGGAGCAACTGTTACTTAAAATCCAACTTTACCGTTAACAAGGATTTTGAATTACAATTCCTTAGACAGCAAACATGGTATGACTATCTGTCCCAAACAAAAGTTACAACTTGTTAAATGCAATAAGATAATCCAATGTAATCATATGTGAGGGTAGACATACATGTCCATGTTTTTAAATACAATGCACCCTGCCCAATGGGCTGTTTAGGGCCTACCTATTGGGTGACATTTATGTACTAAAAAGGGAGGCTTAGGAGCCTGGCAAAGGGTCTATTCTGCCAGGGACAATTGAAAATTGCACACATGCTGCATTGGCAGGTCTGAGCCATGTTTTAGGGGGTGGCACAATAAGTGCTGCAAGCACACTGTTAGCATTTCATTTACCTGCCCTGGGCATATTGTATATCACTTTACTAGGGACTTATAAGAAAATCAAATATGCCAATTAGGTGTAAGTCAATTTTACCATGTTTAAGGGAGTGAGCACAACCACTTTAGCACTGATTAACAGCGGTAAAATGCGCAAAGTTGTAAGGCCAACAGAAACAATTTCAGGAAGGCGGGAAGGAAGAAAGCACAAGGTTTGGGGGAAGACCACTCTAAGGCTGACAGGTCTAATAAATAGGTGTGTGTGTGTATGTATGTATATATATATATATATATGTATATATATATATATAGATATATTACCTACTGACGGTCGCCAGTAGGTAGTTATAGTTAGGACCTAGTTTCCATAGGAAAAGCGTTTTTTGTTTTCCCAATAACTTTGGCGCCAGATGACGAATCATCACAAAAGTTTCAAAACTAGTGGGGCGCTCCGGTCAGCTCCTGTCTGGAAAGTTTCGGGGTGATTCGGCAAGCGGGGGCTGAGAAAAAAGGGGAGTCCCAAAACGTGTTTTCTCTATGTTAATTCCCATAGGAAACTTTAGACACGGCTACAGCCCGAACTGCTGAACGTAATTACACCAAATTTGGCAAGAAGGTAGTGCTTGGTTCAGAAAGCGCCCTTTTTTTAAAGTGGTGTAAATACATTTAGTAGTTGCTGAGAAAATCAAAAAATAAAAGTTTCGATATATATATAGAGGTGCGGTGGATCCGTACACCCTCCCGACCACGAGCTTTATTCTAATTGGCTGTCAACACTCCAAACCAGGAAGTGTTGGCAGCCATCTTGTGCCTCGGTAACCAAAAAACTAAGGCGCAAAACAAGAAAAGGGGACAGGGTAGAAAAACCCTGACCCCCTAGGCCTGCTCAGGGGGTCCCAGGGCCAAAAAAAGCATTTGAAATATCATGAGATGCGCGGAGGATATGTGGATCCGACCGCGAAAAAAAAAAAAAAAGCATGGGCTCCCACGCTTAGTTATTAATTAGCCCCCGGGTGGGCCAAGTCCCAGGGGCATGCACAAAAAATAATTGCGGGGGCCCAGGGGCTTTCTATAAATATTTGCGGTGGGGCACACAGCCCCTCCGCAGCCCCGGGGACTGCCACCCTCTGGGGCTTCTTTTGTTAATGTATGGGGGGCCTCAAAGTCCCCCCCAAGCCCTGGGGACTGCCACCCCCCGGGGCTTTGATTAATTATTTGCGGGGGGGGGGTACACTGCCCCCCTGCACTGTTGGGGACCGCCAACCCCAGGGCTTCTTTTTTTTTTTTAAAAAGACCTGTGTGGGGTGGCATGCGTCCCCTCTCCCCCTCAAAGAAATAAAAAATAAAGGCGGGCCCCAGGGAATGGGGTCCCCGGGGCCAATAGAGGCCTTAAGACGGGGGCCATGCAGCCCCCTTCCTATAAAAAAATATGTTTGGCCATGCCCCGGGGGATGGGGTCCCCGGGACGGAATTGGCCAAGGCAGGGGGGCCCACACGGCCCCCTTCCTGTTCATTTTTTGTATTTTTTTTTAAAAAGGGATCAGGTCCCCAAGGCCCCAAAAAAGGGGAAAAAGTGCGGCCACACAGCCCCCTTCTAAAAAACCCACAAAAAAATGACCACGATCGTGCCAGAGGCCCAGCCCTCTTCCAGAAACACTCTGCAAATGCGCCCTGTGGCGCGTTTTAAATTGGGGAATTAATTCCCCTTCAATACTGGGGGTCCCTGGGGGCCAACTAGCCCACCAGCTACCTCCAGTAAACGCCACAGGGCTGCGTTGCAGAGAGGTGATCCAGGCCATGCCCCTTTTTACACCTCTCTGCAACGCAACTCTGTGGTGCTTACTGGAGGTACCTAGTGTGCTAGTTGGACCCCAGGGACGCTCAACATTCGAGGGGACTTAATCCCCCACCTTAAAACGCGCCACTGGTGTGTTTGCACAGTGGGGAAGGGAGGTGACATGTGTGCAAACACTCCCTGTGGCGCGTTTTAAGTTGGGAAATTAATTATTCTTCAATCCTAAGGGTCCCTGGGGGCCAACTAGCCCACCAGGTACCTCCAGTAAGCGCCACAGAGCTACGCTGCAGAGAGGTGTAAAAAGGCTGTGGCCTCTGAACACCTCTCTGCAAGGTAGCTCACTGGTATGCCTCGGGTAAAATCTGGGAAAGGCCATTGCAAGCGAAGGTCTGAGGAAGTATGTTCTCCAATGATTGTGGTAAAGATGGACAAGTGGATGCTATCCTGCATATTTTAAGTGTTTGCCATTTAAAAACGGGCAGCGGGTCCTGGTGGGAACATGGGTAAGGTTGTTGCACAGCAGGGCCTACTGGCACGCTCCGCTCAACGAATATCACATTAATAGATGCTCAATGGGATTAGTGATAGTTCTCTCGGGTATTCAGCTTTTAGGTTGGGAGGCTAATAATACCAGCGGTATAGGTTGGGGGGGGCTCCAGTCCAATCGGAACAATTATCAACTTGTTCAAAATAATTTAGCAACTCCAACAATAGGCACAATTGGCTCAGCTCGCTCAGTCAGGAATTTGGCGTTATTCTATAAAAATGAAACAGGCAGGTGTTGTAAAGCACCATCAGCGTCTGGGTGGGAGGGTGAGTACGCCGAGGAGCTTCTCACCCTGTGGCGGAGCGCTAACAGTTAACAACAAACAGGGATGCACAACAATGGAGGTGCAGCCATTCGATGGACCCCAGGAGGGGGTAGATTCCACGTGTGCAGTGGGTCGGCGGGGAGGAGGGACTGACCTGCCGGTAGTCCTGGACTCTAATGCCCTAACACACAATGTATGGACTGAGTACAATCTTGGGTGCAGCCTGTGGTCAGGTACCCCGGTTGGCCGGTGTGGTATGCGGTACCCTGGATGTCAAGTACTACAACTGTTGGCTGTAGCGCGTTGTGGCCTTCTGGCACAATGTGTGCTGCAGAGTGGAACATTGGTGGCCGAGACAGCCAAGTTCAAATGTACAGCCAAGTTATAGTGTACGGCCAAGTTAAAAAGTTAACGTATAAAGTTCAAATGTACGGCCAAGCTGTTCTAGTGTATGGCCGAGTTAAAATTAAAGTGTAATATCGAGCTTAATTCCCTTATTGCCATTGACATGTTGATTCAGCTAAAGTGTGATGCTGTGAATAATTCTTATATATCCAAGAAGGATACTTTCTTTGGTAATGGTCCGTGGTAAATTACTTGGTTTGATGTAAATAAAAAGGCTACGCTGTGGACAACATACTTGATTCTGAGAGTTCTTAGGTGTAGCGGGCAGTAAGGTGACAGAATTTGGGGAGGAGGGAATGTCACGTTGTGCGCATACTATGAACAGGTGCCCCCGTGCCTAGGGGAGAGGTGCCCTTAGTAGTGCCAGAGGGCTGAGCCTCCTCCGGGGGCCCCTGGACACGGAAGGGGTTGGCTGCCTGAAGTGGTGTCATCGTGAGGCACGGAGAAATGAAACCTAGCAGAAACGAAACTTAGCGGGTATTTAAGGCTGTGCCCTGGGGGTTTCATTCTCTTTGTCCCCTCGGACCACAGCCTGGCAACTGCAGCGTCGTTGACCACCCACCCACCTGGCAGAAGAGCAAGGCTGCTCGAAGGCGGAGCGCTGACAGTTAACAAGAAACAGGGATGCACAACAATAGAGGTGCAGCCATTCGATGGACCACAGGAGGGGGTAGATTCCACGTGTGCAGTGGGTCGGCAGGGAGGAGGGACTGACCTGCTGGTAGTCCTGGACTCTACTGCCCTAACCCACAACGTATGGACTGAGTACAATCTTGGGGAGGCTATCTGTGTTCAGGTACCCCGGTTGGCCGGTGTGGTATGCGGTGCACTGGATGTCAAGTACTGCAACTGTTGGCTATAGCGCGTTGTAGCCTGCCGGCACAATGTGCAGAGCAGAGTGGAACATTGGTGGCCAAGAGGCCAAAGTTCAAATGTACGGCCAAGTTCTAGTGTACGGCCGAGTTACAAAGTTAACGTATAAAGTTCAAATGTACGGCCAAGTTGTTTTAGTGTATGGCCGAGTTAAAATTAAAGTGTAATGTCGTGCTTAATTCCCTTACTGCCGTTGACATGTTGATTCAGCTAAAGTGTGATGCTGTGAATAATTCTTATATATCCAAGAAGGATACTTTCTTTGGTAATGGTCCGGGGTAAATTACTTGGTTTGATGTAAATAAAAAGGCTACGCCGTGGACAACATACTTGATTCTGAGAGTTCTTGGGTGTAGCGGGCAGTAAGGTGACGGAATCTGGGAGGAGGGAATGTCACATTGTGCGCATACCATAAAGTCTATGCATTTCGGCAGTTTAAAAGGTGTCAGTGCTTTCATCAATACAGAAAGATTAAAACAGAAAAAGTAAATTTGTGTGTAACAGGGAGTACTTACTTGCAGAAATGAAGCAACGATACCAACCTCCATCGTAGTCCCTACTCCCAACATGATCCCTAAAGGAAAGAACAGAAATAGACAACAGACTTCCAACTGAGAAAAAAAGAGAAAAGTGGCTAATGGAAGAAAAATAAATATACATAAGAGAAAGTCTAAACAAAGAAAGGCAAGAACAAGGTATAAACAATTAAACTAAACACAAAACTGCGATTCCTCCATCAACAGGAGCTGGACTCACCACCAGTATGCCAACATGGGACTCGAGAAAACTCAGGTCAGGAGAGGACATTGTGACTTCCGTCATGATGCTTATCCAGTGGGAACATGTATCTTTGACTGCTTCCTGGACGAAGGGAACTGATGGCCTCACTAAAAGGCAATATGCCTAGAGGGAGAGACAAAACTCCAAGTGAGAACAGTCCGCAGTGGCGGTGGGTTAATTTGAGCGTCGGAGCGCCACCCTCTCAACTTTCCACCTCGTGTTTCATTTATTTTACTGCTACTGCAGAGATACAGTTTTGTTTATGTCTGTCTTACCCTTGTTTATTCTGAGCATCAGACAGTCAGGGACATTTAAGAGGCACCAGCTGTCGCATGTTTTGCAGGGCCTGTTTGTTTTCAGCCCTGACCCACTGTGGTCTTAAAAAACACCCTTGCGTGACGTAGAAAAGCAGGCCGGTGCTTTAGGCTTCAGCCTGTGTTCCCTAGGTCTGTCTGTCATTCAGTGACGTTACACATTTTCTGCCTCGTGACAGGAAGCGGCGAGACTGGGCAAGCCTCAAACACCCCACAAGAACCAGTGATGAGTTTCGAACAGCATCAAACATGTAAACGAAATTAGGAGTGTAGATGACGAGAAGAGCACCCAGCACAGGTGATGAAAATTCCCAACTATTAAGTAACACATTGCTGCTCTGTTAATCCTATGGGAACAGGGTATTCTGTATATTCTGGTTGTGTATGTGGGATGGGGGAGGGGAGACGAGCACAGATAAAGACGTTTGCCCAGGATGATGTTGAATTTGGGTTCAAAGGGGGTGAACGGGAACGCACACCCCGTGCAGTAGTAGAAACAGAGCGTTCAGGTTTTAAAGGTCCACGCATGAATAGTTCATTCAGACCCTTGTGTTTCTCTGCATTGTGGGACTTGTAGTCTACATTTTCTAATAAGATATGAACAAATATGAATCTCAGAAAGCAAAGAAAAAACATGATTTGCTGAGCTGCTCAGTTATAAAAATAGAAACGTGAGAACTTGCAGGGTTTTGTGGAAGTGCTCATAATTCTCGAAGTAATACAGATCCTCTCGCATTCACAGCACTGATAGGTGCGGGCTTTGGCAAATGTAGGTCTGACTACCACTCTGCATCAAGCAGTGATGACCCTGGAAAGTGCACAGGGGAACCAGAGACAGACCTATGTGGAGGGAGGTTCTGGGGGGGCATTTGTGCTGCAAACACCAGGAACATACCTTGTTTTAAGGGAATATCACAGACAGACCACATACCAGGGAGCACCAGAGACAGTCCTCGTGCAGAAGGTATTTCTCAAAAAGCACTGCTGTCGCAAAACAGCAGCTCTCGCTGGATGTGTAGGAAGCATGTCAGAGGACTTGACATAGATATCACATGTGCTCAAGGCTGCTTATTGTCCTATGTTGAACGCATCTTCAGTCTGAGCAAGTACACTCCACAGTGACCAACAGCAGGCATGGATAGGGACTAATAGTTGCCATGAGCACAATAAAACAGTACACCATTTGTTACAAAGAATGCATACAGAGACAAAACAATGGAAGTAAGCAATACACAACAACTAAGCAATAAACACAATCTCTCCAAGTATGAACAAACTCCCCTCACGACTGCCAAAATTGTATTTATAGATTAAGATTTTAGTTTACACGTTTTCTAAAATAAGTATTATGCGCACACATGGGTGCACTTTTTGTGGACAATAATTTCTCAACTTTTTCAGGGCTCAGTTGTGTAGTTATGTGGTACACTGCGGGGAGAAGCATCTCTGTTTCTTTGGTTGGGCATTGGGAAATAAATATGTTAATAGAAGTCATCCTAGAACATACTAAGACACCATATGTTGTTACCTGGGGACATCTTTCGCCAGTCTGTGGTATAATCGCAAACTGCGACCAAATTTGACCCAAGAGTGATGAGGGAAGCCTGTAATCTGACTGCAAGCTCTGAAGTAAGAATTCTAGGACGAGACCTACTTCACCCATCGACTGCCAACCTTCAACAGATACATAAACTGAAATCAAACAACGTGCAACAAGGTAACCAGATGTTGTCTAGATGGGCACCAGGGCAGATCCTAAACCATTTTCGATGGGGCTCAAAAAACTTAATTATTAATTTAGACTATGTGCCACAGATGTTTTGAATGAAAAATGTGCGTATTTAAAGTGTTAGGGGCATATGTATGAATGCAAAAATTAGTCGCAAACGCTGCGAATCGCAAAAAACAGCGTTTGCGACTGATTTTTCGCAATTTCATATGTATGACACATATCCACACTGAAAACTAAGAAATCGCTAAATTAGCGATTTCTTAGGCTGCGAAACATGAAAACTGCGATTTTCCTTACGAATTCTAAATTTGCGATTTTTTTACTTTGCGAAAATCGCTAAAAAGAAATCGCAAATTAAAAATTCGCTAACACATGTATGAAAAAGTCGCAAATTGCGATTTCACGAAATTCGCAATTTAAGAAATCGCTATTAACACCAATTGCAAGCAGGTGGTAAACTGGTGCAAGGTACTTAAACCACCCCACAATGCAACAGACCCACCCACAATGGCAGCAATGTTCGTGATAGCCAGGAGGCTGCGTAGTAGGGCCCTTGCACAGAGGAGAATGAGACAGGAACGTATATTCAGGCTGCGCATCACTCTGTTCCAGCACACTGAAGAGGACATCTATGACAAGTACAGACTGCACCCACAGACCATAATGGACCTGATTGAGGAGCTGAAATCCTACTTGGAGCACCCTACACGCAGGACACAAACAATTCCCACACATGTGCAGGTCCTGTGCTCCCTGCACCTCCTGGCGTCAGGGAGTTTTCAACGGGTAATAGCGGAGGTTGGTGGGGTGTCACAGAGTGCACTTTCGCGCTTCTTACATGCCTTTCTAGATGCAATGCTACAGAGGCTCTCACATCACATATACTTCCCCACCACCCAACAGGAATTACAGCAAACAAAACTGGACTTCTACCAGATTGCACGTTTCCCCCACGTCATTGGCTGCATCGATGGGACCCATGTGGCCATCACACCCCCATCAGCAACTGAATATGTCTACAGAAATCGGAAATGCTACCATTCCCTCAATGTACAGATTGTGTGCAACGCAAAGTATATCATCACTGACATCGTACCAAAATACCCCGGCAGTACACATGATTCTTTCATCTTCAGACACAGTGGAATACACAGACGTCTGAATGCTGGAGAGTTTGGGGAGGGATACCTGCTAGGTAAATACATGGCACACATCAATACATCCACTACATCACTTGAGGGGGGGGACATTGACTTACCTATTGTGTCTGTCCCTGCAGGTGACAGTGCCTATGCAGCGCGGGACTTCATCCTGAGCCAATATCAGGATTCTGCAAAAGCAAGTGAGAGGAGCTACAAAAGGGCACACAGATCTACACGCTGCGTCATTGAGCGTACCTTTGGAATCCTGAAGAGCTGCTTCAGGTGCCTGCATAAAAGTGAAACCTAGCAGAAACGAAACTTAGCGGGTATTTAAGGCTGTGCCCTGGGGGTTTCGTTCTCTTTGTCCCCTCGGACCACAGCCTGGCAACTGCAGCGTCGTTGACCACCCACCCACCTCGCAGAAGAGCAAGGCTGCTCGAAGGCGGAGCGCTGACAGTTAACAAGAAACAGGGATGCACAACAATAGAGGTGCAGCCATTCGATGGACCACAGGAGGGGGTAGATTCCACGTGTGCAGTGGGTCAGCGGGGAGGAGGGACTGACCTGCCGGTAGTCGTGGACTCTACTGCCCTAACCCACAACGTATGGACTGAGTACAATCTTGGGGAGGCTATCTGTGTTCAGGTACCCCGGTGGGCCGGTGCGGTATGCGGTGCACTGGATGTCAAGTACTGCAACTGTTGGCTGTAGCGCGTTGTGGCCTGCCGGCACAATGTGCAGAGCAGAGTGGAACATTGGTGGGCGAGAGAGCAAAGTTCAAATGTACGGCCAAGTTCTAGTGTACGGCCGAGTTACAAAGTTAACGTATAAAGTTCAAATGTACGGCCAAGTTGTTTTAGTGTATGGCCGAGTTAAAATTAAAGTGTAATGTCGTGCTTTATTCCCTTACTGCCGTTGACATGTTGATTCAGCTAAAGTGTGATGCTGTGAATAATTCTTACATATCCAAGAAGGATACTTTCTTTGGTAAAGTCCGGGGTAAATTACTTGGTTTGATGTAAATAAAAAGGCTACGCCGTGGACAACATACTTGATTCTGAGAGTTCTTGGGTGTAGCGGGCAGTAAGGTGACGGAATTTGGGGAGGAGGGAATGTCACATTGTGCGCATACCATAAAGTCTATGCATTTCGGCAGTTTAAAAGGTGACAGTGCTTTCATCAATACAGAAAGATTAAAACAGAAAAAGTAAATTTGTGTGTAACAGGGAGTACTTACTTGCAGAAATGAAGCAATGATACCAACCTCCATCGTAGTCCCTACTCCCAACATGATCCCTAAAGGAAAGAACAGAAATAGACAACAGACTTACAACTGAGAAAAAAAGAGAAAAGTGGCTAATGGAAGAAGAATAAATATACATAAGAGAAAGTCTAAACAAAGAAAGGCAAGAACAAGGTATAAACAATAAACTAGGATTTGCTAGGTAAAAACATGGCACACATCAATACATCCACTACATCACTTGAGGGGGGGGACATTGACTTACCTATTGTGTCTGTCCCTGCAGGTGACAGTGCCTATGCAGCGCGGGACTTCATCCTGACCCCATATCTGGAACCTGCAAATGCAAGTGAGAGGAGCTACAACAGGGCACACAGATCTACACGCTGCGTCATTGAGCGTACCTTTGGAATCCTGAAGAGCTGCTTCAGGTGCCTGCATAAAAGTGGAGGCGCACTGCAATACAGCCCTGAGACCTGCTGTAATCGTGGAAAGCTGTGCAATGCTACATAACATGGCAATGAGGAAAGGCACCACAATTGATGTGAGCGATACAGACACATCGGATGACGAGCGCCCTGCTTCCCCTGCCAGACCTGCATCAGGAGTTGGGGCAGCTGCTGGACGCCAGAGACGGACTGAGATCACACAAAACTACTTCTAGGTGAGTAATGATGAAATGAGACAAAAAAGCTTGATAATGTGTGCAGTGTTTAATCACACTTCACAATAAAGAAAATTGTAGCTGTCCCCAGCACATGTTATGCACACAGGGCAGGTAAGGCACAAGTAACTGTACAAACAGCATTGAAGGGTTCAGTCACCCGTGTTGCAGTGTCACCGCACATGTTCACCTCCTTCAGTGACGTCCAGGCTGAGTGTCCCCCATGGTGTTCCCTTGTCCTGCACCCTGTCTGGCACTGCGTCGTCTGTCCCCTGGCAATGTAGGAGTGATGCTGCTCCTACTGGAGGTGTCTTCACTCTCGGCAGAGGCCATGAGTGCGCTGCCACCTGCGTTGGCCGTCTGCAGCTGCTCCACAGCAGTAGTTACCTGTGCAAGTCCTCAGGCTATATCCTGGCAGCAGTGCGCCATTTCGACCTGCATAGTGACGCCTCTGCGTGTGAGGGTGCTGGTGGTGGTGCAGAGGCAGTTCACGGCCTTTGTATAGCTGTTGAGGCGTGCATTGGCACGTCGGCCAGCCCTATCACTGGCGGCTTGGTTATGCCGCAAAGTGTCACATAGCTCACGGATCGCCCCTGCCATGGCCATGAAGCCATCCCCCATGTTCTTGTGGTACTTGTGTATGCGACATAGCTGCCTGTTGATTGACCTCAGTGCTTTGCTTTGCAGGCGCTGTTCCTGCAGCATGCTATGTTCCAGCCCTGAGAAGACGGATCCTTCGGCTTCAGTCGCAGTGCTGCTCCTGGGCCTTGACCTGCGTGTGTCCTGGGGTCTACTCCTTGGCCTTTCTGTGTCCTGAATGGGCATGTGTGACACACCCTGACTCCCCTCTCTCCTGTCACTGTCATCCCCTGTGGCAGGTAATTCGCCCTCAAATGGAGGCAGTGGGGACACATGTGCGCGCTTCCTGCGCTGGATTGGATTCTGCTCAGTGTCGTCACTGGTGTCCTCAGGCTGTGCAGGCTCCTCTCCCCCTGCGCTGTCTTCCCGTGCCCTGGATTGTGCTGTGGATGTAAAGGGGACTACATGAGTTTGTGTCTTTGTCTGCATTTGGCAATCAATAAAGTTCCTACAGTTTGTTTTGGCTAACCTCTGACACTGTATCATTCACTTATCCCCACCCCACATGTTGCATTAAATTTCCTTTGTCTCATGGACACACTGTTAGACATAGTACTACGAGTCCCATGATGCATTGCTGGGTGTGCTGTAAGACTTGGACTGGAATGACCTTTTTGGAGATTACTATGTGCATTTGGGAAAGTGTGCATGGGATGGGGATGAGTGCAGATTGATTTTGCATGCATCTTACCTTGGCTGCTGGATGCAGGGTCGGAGCTGTCTATGTCAGCCACACCACCAACGCTCTCAGGCAGGAGAGTTGACTCCACAAGCTC
Organism: Triturus cristatus; assembly: GCF_964204655.1. NCBI lineage: Eukaryota > Metazoa > Chordata > Amphibia > Caudata > Salamandridae > Triturus > Triturus cristatus. The sequence continues at coordinate 576,672,288 of NC_140586.1, forward strand.
CTCGTGGGGTGTTGGCTGTTCTGCTGTGGATGGTCCTCCTCCAGTCTGATTTGCGTCCTTCAGTCTGGCTGCCACTCTCTCCTTCGACCTCTGGCGCATGTCGTACCACCACTTGCGCAGTTCTTCAATGGTACGATTGGTCACCCCCACTGCATTCACCTTATTTTGGATGTCCAGCCAAATTTTCCTTTTCCTCGCCTCTGGGACACGCAGTGCCTTCTTGCCAAAAAGGAGCTCATGGCTGCACACCATCTCCTCAATGAGGACCTCCTGCTCCTTTTCTGAGAACTTATGCTTTCTCTTCCTCTTCTCTGCATCATTGCCCTCCTGTTGTTTGTGGGAAGCCATTGCTGGTTGCTCTCTCCTAGGATGCCTCCTCTCACTCTCCAAGCACCCTCTGGGTGTGGCTCAGGTGAGCAGGTGCAGGAAATCACTCCAGTTTCTTGTTTGTGATGTCATCAGGCTGCACCTGGATTGCAGATTCCCGTTTTTGCGATTTTTAGTTAGCGAATTTCGCTATTAAGAAATCGCAAATGGGGTTTCTGAGAATATTTTGCGATTTTTAAAAAATTGCAAAATATTTGCGATTTATTTTTTACATCCCGTTTTGCGAATCTCAATTTGCTAATCGGGATTCGCTAAACGGGAGTATGATACATATGCCCCCTAGTCCATAATCTGTGGTTGCAGAAGATCTGAGTGCCGTGTGTTGTTTCAGTAGCTGTAGACACAGGATATTTCTGCAGGACGTGGTAGTGCAAACCATGTAGTTAGAAGAATTGTGGGTGTAGAACCTGTGGGTTTAAGGCATGTGGCTGCAAAGCATCAGCGCACGAGCTGTCAGGACAGGATCATTCCCCAGCATGTGTTTGTGCAGGTCCTTTGAGTATAAGACTTGTCAATTTGAAATGAAACATTTGAATTTCTAGTTATATAAGTACCACGCTTTGCAGGATTGTTCACTGCAGGGATCACAAGAACACCTCTGATGCAGGACTTCTGAGTAAAGGTACTTCGGGATTATGTCCTGCTACCACCTGGATGCAGATATTCTAAGTGCAGGGTCTGTTAACAAAGTACAAGTCCCCACTTGATATGTCTGTGCAGGCTTTGTCCCAGCTGCTCCTATTCTGTGACTGCAATGCTACTCCTGTAATTATGCCAGTTGTGGGCAGCCCCAGTTTGCCGTAATCTGTAAAGAACCTGCATAACTTCATTGCCTCCCCTTTGTGCAGCTGATGAAACAGCGATTTACGTGGCTCTCATTCTAGAGAACATACCGGTTACCAAAGGTAATATGAACCCCGCTTTCATGCAGCACCAAGGGAGGTGGAGGAAATGGTAAATGCTTTAACGCTGTAAAGAATCAGTATGAAACAAAACGTATTCATCATTAGAGATGAAGGAGAACTTAAAAAAGAATTACAAGGATTATAAAATAAAGAGAACGTACCTTATAGTTGGGAAAAAATCATTCACAGGCACAATGGGCTGATTTAAAGTTCCATGGTAGCAGATGGGATGACGTCAGCTCCAGATTTAGTATTCCCTCCATAAATCAGAGGATTTGTACCTTACAACCCAACATTTAATCAAGATCTTTACTACAAGACTTCTCTGTGAACTCATTCAGACAGTCTCTGCAAGTTTATTTTACACGTGCTCTTTTCTTTTGAAGTAATTCGTGGTCACAACTTTGATTGGGCAGTGGTGTAATCTGCCAATAGCATTGCTGGAAAAAAATTCTGTGGAATTGACCGAAAAGGTTTGAAGGTTTGCAGTTTAATAAAGTGGGGAATCGGGAGATTCTGTGTATAGTACACTGCGGGGGAGGGGGGGGGGGGGCTTATGTGCATTCCACAATAAAATACCCATCCTGCAAGCAGCTTTTCAGCATTTGACTGAACCCTTCTGGAGTGGCGAAGGTGGGGGCGAAGGAAATTGACAATGTTTTTCAGAATAGTTAATCAAGAGGCAACGCGAACTGCGGGAGGGTAGGGTGAGACACTTACACTTACTTTGTGTGTTCCAATGGTAAACTGAGAGCAAAACACAAGGTATACAGAGATCTTTAAAACAAAGATTTATTTGCAAGAGAGTGAAGTCATGGTGATGAGGGAGGAAAACTCAAGGAATGCATTTAAAAATCATTTACAATTTACATTTAGAAGCAGAATGACATTTATGTGCACTTGTCACTTTCTGAGCTGTGACCTTTCATTTGAAGCGAGATAATCAGGCTATGTTTTGTTGAGTGTAAAAAAGGAAAAGTTTTCCTTTTACCACGGATGCTTTGATGCTGGTGGTAGGAAATATATCTTGCAACCCTACATTGAAATCCTTCCACATTGGACCATTGGTAGGAAAATGAAATGCCCTATGCTTCTTTTGTTGTTTGTATAAATGACACACTCTCAGCATACAATAATGGTGAAGTATACTTTGAAGGTGCTACCAGATTATCTGCAGTGAATCTATCTGACAGCATCCAAGACCTTCCAGGACTGGAACTAACACGAATTTCTCAAAACTAATATTATAAACTGATTTTATATTACAAAATACCACAAATACACAAATATTTGTTAAAACACTCCAACATATTTAAATAAAAAAATCACAAATGCACAAAATAAAGTTCTTGAAATTCCCTCAAGTGTCTTTATGTTTCCTAATGGTCAACACGTGTGCCTGTCCTAGTCATAACACACTGTCAAGCAATTTGTGCAAATTCAAAACGAAACTAGGTATCTGATTAAAGTCTCTGTTCTTTTCTCACAACATCTACCTAGAACTTGAAGTACTGGTGTGTTCACATACACTGATGCCTACCTTGCGCCATTCTGAGCAGAAGTGGGCCGAGCATATCATTACTATACATTGGTGCAGACTCGTTATTTTCCCTCCACATTACTGATCCTCATTCGAAGTGGTGATTAAAAACAGGATCTCACACAATGTGTGAACCACATGTCAAATGAGAGAAAAGACGAGATGCCCAGGCTAAAATGATGGCATACAATGCACTTTAACATTTCTCCATGAAACACTAATGCTGTAAATGCTCCTAGCTGAACTTTGCCTAATTTAACATTATACGTCAGATATGCAAGAGATAAATGGGATTGCAGAAAAATCATCCTTGCTCCACCTCACTCCGTGGGACAGCACACAACATATATGACCTTGCCAAATCAAGAAAGTGTTGAATATGATGCTGCTCTTGCAGCACTAGACCTCTGTTTTACACCACTATTTAATATTGACAGCAAAGCTTTCATTTCTACTAGACTCACTGAGACTCATCTACATCCATGCACATGGATATAGTCCTGGCAGGCTTGACGACCATAGAATATCAGTGCTTAATTTGAGCCAGTGGTTTCCGGTGCTCAGCACCGGTACCTAATTGCCAGCACCGGGGCTTATGACAGTCTGCCACATGGTGGCACTGTCTAGCTAATTTAGGTATTAGAACAACAACAGCTGTGTGTGATGGTTAGTAGCTGTGCTTGTACTGTCATTGCCAGCTGGCAGGTGCAATGTGTGGTGCAAGCTGCAGTGGCCTCCCGAGAGCCCCAGCACTCATTGGTTTACAGATTAAGCACCGTAGAAGATCCTCTAAAATGGGCAAACCAGATTAATCACTCTGATGGAGTGCAATATAAATATTGTTCCACTACCAATGGGAGAACCAAGGGGCCAAACCATGTAAATGGTCATAAATCTGCACCTGCAAGTTTCCACCCTAGAATGAGTGCAATTTCAAAACTCACAAAGCTTTTCCAGGACTCTATGACACTCCATTCCTCTCCACTCTACCACACAAACATGTAATGGTCACAGGATTTCATGTGTAATCGTGATAAAGTTGTGAAGTATTTCTGTAAGAAATTGGGTTACTGGTTGACTGGAGAGTAAGCCCTAGACAAGCAGCAACCACAATCCTTGTCAGGTAAGGCACAAGCAATTCCCAAAACAACCTGTGCTCCATCCCAGGGTAGCTTGGCACAGAGCAGTCAGGCCTAACTTAGAGGCAATGTGTAAAGTATGTGTGCAACACTTAAAACAGTAATATCACATCCCAAAAGGAGTCCACAACAGAGTTATTAACATAGAATAATTGTTAATAAATAAAACAAGACCAAAACAACAAAAATCCAATTGGTAGAACTAGAGATATTCAATTTAAAATAATTTTGTGAAAATAGCACCAAAAGGCACAAAGCGCCAACTATGGATATCTTGTTGTGCCGGCCTGAGAGTAAGACACAAGTTCAGGCTGAACAATGAACCCTAAATCCTGGTTGCGGAGCGTTATGAGGATCTGTTTTGTAGATGTGCCGTGCAGCTCAAGCATTGCATCCATTCTGGGATGCGGGAGGCTTCGGTGCAAGATCCTGTTGCGTCATTGTCGAGGATCCCATCAACGGGGATTGCGATACGAAGTCCAGCTTCTGGGATGTGGTGGTTCTCAGCAGTGGCGATGGATCAGTTCTGTTTGGGGATTGCCACTCAGCAGAGAAGATGTGTCGGTTCTGCTCGGGGATGTACTGCTCAGCAGAAAAGATGTGTTGATTCTGCTCAGGGATGTGCTGCTCAGCAGAGAAGATGCACCAATTCTGCTCGGGAGGGGTCACTCAGCAGTGAAGTTGTGCCAATTCTGCTCAGGGATGTGCCTCTCAGCAGAGAAGAAGTGTTGGTTCTGCTCAATCCGAACGAGCTGGAAAGCACTTTATGGTCCAGGACATTGGTTGCACCACTTGGCAGGGTAGACCCACAGATGGCAGGGTCCAGGTGCCAGTGCAAGGTTGTTGGAAGCCTGGTATGCCCCCGTGGCTTCACATCAGGAGGCCAGTGAACTTGCTCCTGGAGTCACTCTGGGTTTAAGAGGTGCAGGTCCAGTCCTTCTCCCAGGGAGATTATCCATGGGTGCAGAAGTGTACTGAAGAGTTAGTGTCTGAGGTCCCCTTTTTATATCCTGGTGTCCTGGTTCTGGAAGGTGGGAAAAACGTTTAGACATTGTCTTTAAAGTGCACAGATGTTCTGCTTTCCCTGGCTCCAGACTAACTACAGAGGGTATGCAGCCCTTTTCAGGGAGACATAAGATGCTTAAGATGATGAACAGCACTGAGCTCAGTCTTAATTCGATCAAGGAATAACTGATAGCAATTTGCCTCATGGTAATGCAGCATTGGTATGTGTTAGACATAATGACCGCAATGAAGGGAGGGGTGTGTGGAAAGATCGGTGTCCTCCTGCACGTTTATCTCAGGGAATGACCTGGATAATTGGACATTGGTTCTTGGCATCCAAGCACTGCACCATTTACAAAGTAACAGGTGCCCCTGAGCAGGAGTAGTTCTCCTGTCTCCCCCGGTGGCTTTCCGGATTGTGCATGTCATTGGTACCTGTTTTCATTGTGTTCTTGTTTGAGTATGGCTCTGTGCAATTGTGGATTTCCTGCTGTATATATGCAGTCTGTAAATTGGGGAAAATGTAAGTAAATAGGAAAGTAAGCATTGTTAGAAACGAAGAGCAACAGTCCTCCATTAAAGAAACTTCCATGAAGTATGGGTTAGATAGTGTAGTTGGAAATTCAACTAGAGGGGGGACTGTTAATATTGAGAAAGTTGATGTTAATATGAATAATGATACATTCATGTATAATAACAAAATCACATTCTATTGACGAATTTGCCCGTTTTGAACTCCATGCATGGTTAGGCAGGCCCTGAGACCCAGGCCCAAGGTCACTGATTGATGGATCAAAGGTGGGGCAGCACGCAGTCAGCAGAAAAAACACAAACAGGAAATCCCAGATCAATACCACAGATAGGTACAGCAACACCATACTGGTCCTGGGAATTTGGTCCCAATAAAGCACATATGGCCAGAAGGGTGTGCGCATTCTCAAAAAACCATAAAGTCAGATGCCACATGAAGTTAGGAACACTTACACAGTCAAGACACAGCACAGAAAGTGATGACACGCTCCCCATGCCAGAGATCTGGACACGTTACTCACTGGCCACATTGTGTCCATGCAAGGTCGAGGCCCACTGGGATTCTTCATCCAATGCTTACATTTATGGCTCCAAAAACAGAGGACACTAGAGGTCTTTCATTTCATTATTGCATATAAATTCATGAAAAATTTTTTATACACATATATATATAATCACTCTTTTTTTTCTTTCTCATGGAAGACTCCTTTCACTATTAACAATAACCATCATATACGATTGAGCCGTTTTTACATCTTGGAACACGATTTACAATTTTTCAGCACCCTAAGAGCAATATCACACAGATTCAAACTCCTTTCAGCCATAATGTATTACTCTCCCTTTACGATTTTCATGCATCACCTGGTGCATTTCATTTATTCATTCTTTTATTATTCATTCATTTATTATTCAAGAAATACTTTCAGCACAGGACATTTATTCTTCACATTATCGATTGTAATAGGCTCCCTCTCTTCCGTTCATTACTATAAATCGTTACAAAGTTAGGTTGCGTTCAAGCATTGATTTCACATTATTGGACATTTGTTGCGGATTTTATTTGGTACGCTTTCCGTATCGTGTGTTAATTATATGGATTGGTTAGATATATGCTTTCATGTCGACACGCTGTTTTTTAATTATTTGCAATATTTTTCATTCGTTTTGCCTTATCCAACATGGCGCCTCACAGCACGAGTCGCCTCAGTGCTTGAACTTAGTCCTCTTTCTATATTCAGTCGCAGCGGTTTTCGGTTTTAAACCGCGAACACGTGGGTGACGGTAACACACGAATTTGGCGGAAACTAGATCCAGTGGAACTTACTTTGATTATCGATAAGCCTCCTCGCCGCATTCCCTCATTAGTTTATATTATTTTTAGTTAACTCGTGTTCAGAACGCTCATGGCACAATTGTTTAACTTTCAGGACATCACGAATCTTCATTTCATTGCGGTAAGATTGTTTACTATTTCTCTCTCTCTAATAAATTCAGTGAAAGCTTAAACTAGGTCTTATTTACTTTATTTGTATTTTTACTGCTCAGGTGACCTTTAGAGTTATTTCAGCTTATCCACGCAGGTAAGCTCATTATCTTTAAACTTTTCAAGCCTTCATTATTACACTCTCCACGTTGTTCATTTAGTACCCAACACATGACTATTTTTCCTCGTTTCTTTCAGAACGTTATACAAAGGCACACTTTTTTCTGACCATTCAGGTATGCATTGCCACACAAACTAAACACTTTCAGAGCCTCCCATGCAGTTACCATTAACATACTCATGTATTCGTTTATTTTTTTGCAGATTGGCCCCTGACGAAGGAACCATAGTGTTCTGAAATGCATTGGGCATGTAAACTAAATATGTAATCATGTGATTGACTAACAGATTTGTACACCGAAAAGGAAAATATGTATATTTGATGTACTCGTTTTTTTTGTATCACTGAATGTGAAAAACTTTATTTGGTTGTCAAAAAAGTGATAACATTAGTATCATTGTAAAGTAAATGTCTTAAAATTTACTTGGAGACAATTTTTGAGCAGTTTTGATTTGGATCATTTTGTGGTGTTAATTTGAACACTAGGAGAACAGTGCGCAGTTTAAAACGAGTTTTCACTTGTTAATAACTATCCAAAGACAGAGGTACACATTCCTTACCATAAAAAGATCGCTGGAAACGTTTTATTACATTCAGTGCACTGTTTACAAGTCTGTGTTTGACCAATTGTAAATTGAGACAGTTCTCAGACCGTATGCCTGTGACTGTCCTCCCGGCCACATTGTTTAATTAAACGGACTGTTCCTGTCTTCCCAAATGCCTATTGTCTCTTGTTTTTACAAGGAATTTAAAGTTCAAGCAACAGCAGTACCCCAGAGCTGTCCATCCCAAGTTTGCCTCTTAGAACTGGGGTTGCTGTTTTTAGTTGACATCACACACCCACATCCCATCCTCTTGTGGCATAAACTGTGGCCCAGTATCAACATCCTTTAAAATCGAAAGTTGATTGAGGGTTTTTTAAATTGTATTTTTAATTTATTTAATAAAGTTTTATATAGCGCAAACTTAACCCAAGAGGGTATCAGAGCGCTTTACATTTAGGATCTTTGCGTTAAAAGTTACATCAGTTACAAGAGCATAGTAAGGTACAGTACATATCAACAAAGTTGCAAGAATTCGTAGGAGGGAGTGGAGGAAGGAGTAATAGCGGGGAGACGAGGAGGAACTGTGCCCAATGCCCGGCTGGGTAGGTGACGGTCAAGGTTAAACTAACAGCATTTCCTCAAATTTCTTGTCGAAAAAACACTAAATAAATCTGCTATGATCTGGGACACATAGAATTATTGAGTGCCCCGAAACATTGTAGTCCATGTCAAGGAAGGACCTAAATAAGATGTGACTCATGTTATTTAAGGAAGCTAGGCTGTTGACTGAATTAACCAAATTAATTGTGTGCTTATGAACCAACTGACCCAGGGCACTTTTTCCTTCCAACTACACCTAAAGTATGGTATATTACCTGACATTAGTTTGTTCTGACCTGCTTCAGATTGGATATTTTCCATCGTTTAGTGAAATTCCCCATTCCGAATGATTGGTCTAAAATCTTATCTAAATGTCCATGTGAGGACACCTCTTCTCAAAGGACCTTACACACCTTGGGCTCAATTCACAAAGGTAAACTCACACTTTTGTGTAAGTTTACTACTTTTTGGTATTCACAAAGGAAAAATTAAATCAAAAATCTAACTTTTACTATTTTTTGGTATTCACAAAGGTAAACTTAGACAAAAAGTCTAACTTTACTAGTAGTAACTCACCTTTGTGAATACCAAAAAGTAGTGAAGTCAGATTTTTGGTCTAAGTTTACCTATGTGAACACTGAAAAGTAGTAAACTTACACAAAGTTTAAATTTACCTTTGTGAATCGGGCCCCTCGTTTTTCTGCAATATTTATGAGGATTTAAGGAAACGTTACATTGTACTGATTTTAAGTAACCTCAATTTTAAACAAGGTCAACCAGCTTTTCTGTACTTGCAAACTTTACCTTCCCTGTAAATGTGTTACTGTGTTGAAAAATATTTGTGTAGAGTTCAGCATTTCAGGAACAAAAATGATTTTATAGAATGGTTTTATGATGGGAGAATTCTTCACTGCTGCTTGTTTTTTACATAATGTATACTTTTACAATTTCCGATGAAACTGAAGAAAGTTGATTTTAATTGTATTGGATTTGAGTGCCATAGAGTAGCATAGAGCACAGTGGCATAGAGGGAGTTACGTAAGGTATCAATGATTGAAGTAGAGTGCCATATAGCGTCATAGAGTGTAGTAGTCTATTGTACAGTGGAGTGCTATACAGTGAACTATAGTGTGGGAGAATGCAGGGTGTAGAGTGTTGTGGAGTAGAGTAGAGTGTCATAGAGCTGAGTGGAGTAGAGTGTCATATAGTGGAGTAGCATACATTGCAGTGGTGTACAGTGGAGTGGCGTAGACTGGAGTGGAGAACAGTGGGATGGAATAGAGGGGAGTTGGTTTGAGTGGAATGGCGGAGAATGGAATAGTGTAGAATGGAGTGGCATAAAGTGGAGTGCCGTAGAGTGGGCTGGCATGGATTATAGTGGGGTAGAGTGTATTGGCATACAGTGGAAAAGCATAGAGTGGAGTGGCATAGAGTTGAGTGGCATAGAGTGTAGTGACGTAGAAGTGGAGTAGCATATTGTGGAGTGCAGTAGACTTTAGTGGCGTAGGGCGGAGTAGCATGTCATAGAGTACAGTGGAGTGGCATTGACTGGCATGGCATAGAGTGGAGTTGCATACAGTGGAATAGCACATAATAGAGAGGCATAGAGTGGAGTGGCATACAGAGGAATAGTGTAGAGTAGAGTGGTGTAGAGTGGAGTGGCATAGAGTGGGAGTAGCGTTCAGTGGAAAAGCATAGAGTGGATTTGCTACAGTGGAGTGGTATAGAGTATAGTGGCATGCAGTGGAGTGGTGTTCAATGGAATAGCCTGGAGTGGTATACAGTGGAGTGGCATATTGTAGAGTAGAGTGGAGTGCCATTGAGTGGAATAGTGTAGGCTGGAGTAGCGTAGAGGGGAGTAGTGTGCCATAGCGTAGAGTGGAGTAACGTAGAGAGGGGTGGCATAGAGTAGATTTGTGTACAGTGGAATAGCATAGAGTGGAGTGGCATACAGTGGAATGGAATAGAGTGAAGTGAAGCAGAGTGAAGTGGTATGAAATGGAGGGACATAGAGTTGAGTGGCATAGAGTGGAGTGGTGTAGAATGGAATATCATAGAGTGGAGCGGCATACAATGGAGTGTCCCAGAGTGGAGTGGCAAAGAGTGGAACAGCACAGAGTGGAGTAGTGTAGAATGAAGACGCTTAGACAAGAGTGGCGTAGAATGAATAGAGTGGAGCAGCATAGAGTGCAGTGGCATGGTGTGGAGTGGCAAAGAATGGAATGACGTAAAGTGGAATACCATACAGTGGCATGCATAGAGTGGAATAGCATAGAGTGGAATTAAGTAAGGTGGAGTGGCATGTCGAGGAGTTTAGTGGGGTGTGCTACAATGGAGTGGCTTGTTATAGAGTGGAGTGGCATGTCACAGAGAGGAGTGGTGTGGAGTGCTACACAGTGGAGTGGATTGTCATAGAGGGGAGTGGTTTGTGGTACAATGGAGTGGTATGGAGTGGATTGGCATAGAGTGGAGTGGCATGTAGTAGAGTTGAGTGGCATTTGGTACACTGGAGTGGCATCTTGTGGAGTGGAGCAGCATGTCATACAGTGGAGAGGATGATCATAGAGTGGAGTGTTGTACAGTGGACGTGCATCCAGTGGAGTATCATACATTGAAGTCAACTGTCGTAGAGTGTTTGTGATGTGCCAGAGAGTGAGTGTTGTGTCCTAGGGTGGAGTGTAGCAGTGTGTTGGATCATAGCATATTGTTTGAACAGAGGTGGAGTGAAAATAGATTTAGATGAAATGTGTCCGAAATAAGGCTATAGGGTGCAAAGGGTCCTTTTTGATAGTATATCTAAATAGTTCAATAGTTTAAAAGTTAGAAGTCCTGACTCATAGAGGAAAAACTTACATGTTTGTGTAGGTTTACGATTGTTTGCTATTTTATGAGTAGTATCTTGACAACTGGGAAGTCTATGCACATAAAAACGACAGGACAGCCCTATATTTTAATGTGTGGAGACTCCGCAGTCATAAAGATACTACTAGTAAAATGTCTTTCTGGATAGCAAAGAATGGTAAACTTACAAAAAAGTGTAAGATTGCTGTTGTGAATCAGGCCCATAAGGCAGAAATTGTTTGTGATATATTGGGGTATACAGCGGTACATGCTGATGACAAAACAGTATATGATTGTCTAATGACTGTCCTTACAAAAGGAAAAGGCAGCCATATTGTTTAGGCCATACTTTGGCTGTGTTCTGGCTTTTTAGTGTGCATATAGTGTTCCATTGTTTTATAAGTGTAAAGAAAGGTATGAGTCAGTTTACATACGTTTGTAAAGGTAACTAAAAGTTGTTTTATTGCATTATATATTTTAAGTAAAGTTTGCGGATTCCTGCAGTATTGCCATATTGTTTTGATTGTACTTAGTCTGTGTTGTGGGTCATAATGGTAAATATAGAGCAATACAATGTTATTTACATTGTAACTTCTTTAAAAAAATGTAAGTGCACTGTGCTACACTATATTTCACCTTAAAGCCCAAAATATAGACTAATTGTGGTGTAAACAATATTTTATCCTTCCGAATTTAAACGTGCAAAATATTGTTTAGACCACGCTTAGGGCACGGTTACCAGTTTGACGGTGTGGAGTCTGGGCGGTCCCGCCGCCACACCATCAAACTTGTAATCAGTCCCTAAGCGTCGTCTTACCCGCGTGAGAACCGCATGCCATATTATGACTTTTTTAGTCATTGGCAGGTGGTTCCATTGGAATTCCCACAGCGGTGACTATAAAATAGACACTGCAATGGGAACATCAAAGGAAGTTCCAGAATAGCATGGACTGTGAAATTCATGCCGTACTGGAACTGGGGGTGCATTCACACAGGGGGGCACATGTCATGTCTCCATCCACATGGAGTGAGGCAGAAGGGGGCCCTGTAGGACACCCTTTCTTTCTTCAGGGCCACTATTTTCATGGAGGAAAGACATCCATGAATTCATGGTGGTGATGAAAGTTGTAATATGCTTGGTGGGACCCCGTCAGTCTTGCCAAGCATATTACTACCTCAAGACCGCCACGCCACTGCCAGGGAATAGTGGTTCCCTGGCAGAGTCGGTGGTCCCGGGGCAGTACAATTACCAAGGTCATAATGTGGCGGTCGAAAGACCGCCACCCCACCATGAGTCTGGTGGTCCGAGGACCGCCAGACTTGTAATTAGGCCCTTATTATGTGGTCTGGATTGTAAGTAGAAATATAGTATAGTACAGTTTCTTTAAAATGTGTAATATTTTAAAATTTTGTTTTCATTTCTTAAGTAGACTGTACTACACTGTATTTCACCTTAAAGCCCAGAATACAGACTAAGTGTATTAAAAACAACACTGGAATAAACTTAGGGGTTGATTTCACTGTTGGTGGGGTCGACACCAACTGCACGTCAGTGTCAGACCCACAGACATCTGCCCCTGCGGTCTGCCCACCGCATTACAATGAGTTGGGCAGATGCATCGGTTTGAGGGACCATTTGCTGCGCTTCCAATGACGATGCATTGGAAAGACACCCTTATTCCCTAATGACGGCAGCCCAGCTGTCAGGATTATGATGTCAGTTTTTGACAGCCTTTCCATGTCGGCCTTTCAGACATGGAAAGGCTATCAGAAAATGACTTTGAGGCCCTTAGTAGGGTCCCCTTCCCCTTGGCCTACGGGGCACCGATGGTGCCCTCCTAAGCATCCCTGCACCGTGTGGCAGGCACAGTGCAGGGATGTTTGCAAACATCCATTTAACTATGGCAGCCTGTGCTGTGGACCTTTTCTGCCTGCCACACTAGCTGCCATAATGAAATGAATGTTTTTGATCACTCTTTGGGGAGTTGCATCCAAATTGTGAGGTCGGAACCACCGACCTATGGTCGGGTGATACCAGACCGAATGCATCCGCCCGACATCGTAATGTGGGCCTACATTTCCCCTCAAATATAATGTAGTAGTGTTTTGTTAAAAAACATTTTTAAACATTTTAGTCGCGCAGTATTTTCTAGGTAGTACAGCGATACTAGATAAACTCATATAAAAATATGTAAAACAATTAAAATACATAGTAGTACACTTACGATTAGGCCGTCAGTATCGGTGCGACAGCCCTTCGGTCTGACCGCCGCATTATGATGCTGACAGTGGGACCACAGCAGTCGGAGTCCATACCGAAGTCTCAGATCCTGATGGGGTAGTGGTCAGAGTTGTGGCCCTGAATGGCACAGTGCTGAGCCAGGCACTGCCGTCGGAATTTGGATATCCCTTTCCGACAGCCTTTTCATGGTGGGAAAACTTCCATGAAAAGGTTGTTGGAAAGTGATATGGGGGCCCCAAACAGGGGCCATGAGAAAGTGAGAAAGGTAGTAAGATTTTAAGGTATGTTAAAAAAACGTAGAACTTCACTGAAAAAGCACTGCTGTTAAAAAAACAAAAAACATTGAAATTTGCTAGTTATAACTCACTCCCTCTATATCTTAGATCCAATCCCAACCTGTTATCCATCCGTAAACAGCTCAAAACATTTCTCTTTCACTAAATAAACTAACCCCGAAGCTACTGTATCACGAGGCACTATCCTCTTTCTTTTCCAGCGCTTGGACGCCCTAGGGCAGCAGTCGCGCTCAATAAGACCCCTTTTCATTTAATTTCATTTCATACATATCTGACATCAGTATCATTTTTACCACCATAGATTTCAGATGTCATTACGTACCAGTGATGTAATATGTGCGATCATAAGCAAAGCATCAGAGCAATGCAAGTTATACTTTTGTCAGTTACGTATAAAATGCTGATTTCCCTGTGTAATTTTTGGACATTTAAATAGTAGTGTTTTTTTAGTGAATTTCTAAGGTTTTTTAATGTAAAGTAAAATCTTATTACTATACTTCAGCCAGGCCTGTGCCTGTGTCCAACCATCATGAGAGACTACCCTCCCCATACATGGTCTTCAACGGTGTGTGCAGCGGGTTGGCTGCAGAGCCTGAAGATCGGACCAGGCCCTGCGCCCATCACCCCTGTGGATGGTTCATACCCAACAAGCGGGCATCTGGCTGAACACCACATACCCTCACTTTTTCTTGTCCTGCAGGACTCCCACACAAAGGAGGTGTGCTTGTTCCTGCTAATGCCGCATGGGATATTTTTGGCCCGAGTGGGTGGAGCCTTATGGGTCCCCTTTTAAGGGCTAGGAGGTTAGGGCGCCATGCCCTATAATGGCAGCCGCAATATTTTCGTACATGTTGTGGCCAGCCAATCAGATTTTTCTGTCCCACAGGAGCTAGACAGCTGATGGAAAAAAAATAATCTGGCAGCCAATCAGATTATTAAATTTTTTTAAATGTTTAAATTTCCTGGGCCAAAAAGATCAAAATAATTATTGGTGGGGGTCTTGCGGTAGTCCTGAGGGATCCACTAAAGCCTACTGTGTTGTACGGCAGGAACCAGTACAGGAGTACCATGGAATCCTGAAAAACATAGAAAAGCCAAAACAAAATTTATTGTGTTGGCTCCCATGAGAGCGGTTGACTGCACAAGGGGGTCGTGGGACCGAAGGAGATGGGTGCAGCCCTGGGTCCAACCCTCTAATGTGCTCTGTCAAAAGGGTGTTGGGTGCAAATGATTACAAGAACCCCAGCAATTTACAGAAAAAACAAAAGTTAAGCTGACATATAAATTAAGTAAGGAAGTAAGATCTTACTTTACCATAAAAGAAACAAATTCACTGAGAAAACCAAAAATGAAAGCAACTTTGTAATAAGGTCTGGTAATAATATCTTAAATAATGTTTGGAAAAAATTCACATAAAAAACAAAGGTTAAAGAAATGTTAAAGTTAAGTAAGCTACTAAGAGTTTAGTCTACATGAACAAAAACTGGCAATTCACTGAGATAACCAAAAGTTAAAGCTATGTTGTACCTAGGCCTTGTGATAGTATAAAAACTTTTTTTCTTTACCAAAAAAACACTGAAACTCACCAGTTATAGTACACTGAGCTAACTATAACTTGTACTTTCATCATGCACTGCTTATGACCTCACGGTACTGTATCACTCATGGCATGCTCTCTGACATCATTGATGAGAACACTGATGAGATCACTCAGGAAATCATCCAGATTTAAGGTACATCTAACCCTAATTTTGCATAGTTTCTTTAATGCTGTTGGGTGTAAAGTTTAGCAGCAAACTTGGCCTCCTAATGGGTCTTCGTTGTCGGAAGGAAGTGAGCTCTCGTTTCTTTGATTGCTGACAAAAGCGTTGCTATCTGTATAAGATTTGCTACACGATATTAACCAATATAAAATGAAAGGTACAAAAATCATGTAAGGAACCCGTGAACCATAAACACTTCACGATAAACTTTAATCGCTTCCGTTTCTTCACTTTCCCACAAAGGCATAATTCCTGAAAGCTGGTTCACAACTCTGTGACTTCTCCTGTTATTAGAGAATATGAAAATAGGGGATTGATTCGATAAGGGTAACAGAGGCCAGAATCAATTAACTATTATAAACATATGTTTACCTCTGAACCCATAAATCACAGTACTATTTGATCATCAGTCCTTTTTATTGACTGAGAAAACCAATATCATTTTGCTTTTTTCACAATTTTCTATATACAGGGTAAACTCTACAACAATAGGCTCCTTTGTTTTTTACAATATTCACACATATATCCTGTACATAATATTTACATTTTTTACACAAACATATACAAAAAACAAATAATATGACGTTATGTAACTAGGTTCTCCACCATTAGTTTTTTCAAATCTATATGAAAAAGTCCAATATTTTTCACCTTTGGGACCTTAAACTAATTGTTCCTCAAAATAGTTGGATTTTGCTGGTCCTATGCAGAGTCAGAAACAATGTTTTCAATGTTTTCAATGTTCAGGCATGGGGTAACCTTATATTTATTAGGTTCCTGTTATTTAGGGGAGGGAAAAAAAGGAAGTTATTTCCGCTATCCCTATTTTTTCAGGATCTCTGCTAGACTGGTTTTTATATATAGCCTACGCGTTTCGACCTTTGTATATGGACCTACAAAGTCATGGAAAGGTCTTCTTCAGGGCTTGCTTTACTGTAGTGTGGACATCTATTCTTGCTGGTCTCCTGCAAAAATAACGGTGGACCTTGTTTAAAATGTGCAATCATAGATGTTATGGTAGATCTGGTGAATCAAGATCAGAGTTACGTACCTATACTCTTGTTTTGCCTATGTGGCTCAAACCGATAGTGTTCTCTTGACCTGTAATATCATAGGTATATCTGTATTAGTGCTTCGTTTAGCAAAAAGCTAGTATAGTTTATGCTCTGTTGCTTTGTTGCTAGTAGGCACCTACCAGGCTGTGTTCCAATTCGGTGGGAGATACCTGTTCGTTTCTTTGCTGGTATCTCTTATGTTGTTTTTAGTGGATTCCAAAGCCGTTTGAAGTTTTCTAAAAAAAGGGGGGGGGGGGTTGTCATAATTAAGATGTTGTTCTGACAATAATCAGTTCCTTTATTTACATGCTCCACCACCCGTGTTCAAAGAAAGGGGGGATTTTTTGTATTGTATCTGTGCAGCGTATTCACTCTCTCCTGATTCTGTCCTAGATAATGCACCTAGCGTTAGTATTACGTGGTGTGGGCTGGGGGTTCAGTTCTCCTTTTCACCATTTAAGACACCGCCGTGAGGTTAATTTAGACATTAGCTTCCGTTATCCGAAAAAAACTTACGATTTTTCAAAGGGAGAAGGCTTGAAGTTCCGTTTCTTGCTCTTCGTAATCCTCGCGTTCTCGCTACTGTGGAGCTGTCAGCGCTTCCTGGGTCGATTCTTCAACGAGATTTTACCTGGTGCGTGACGTCGCTGCGTCATTGCGTTGTTTGTTACTTTAGGAGGTGATTGGACTCACGTCACTCTACAGCTGGGGTTTGGCGTCAGTGTCACCATGGCGAAGTGTTTTTTTGATTTGACGAAACAATAAAGCGTTGTTTGTGCTGGCTTCGTTGTTTAGCCGATTATACTGTTAGATCGAAGGGCATTTTCACTTATACGCTATATCGACCTTTCTTATGTCAATTACTTCTTTCAGTTTATTGAGCTGGCAACGACGTTGTTATTGTGACTTAACTTAGGGAGAACAATAAAGTTTTCTGATTTTCGGAGAGCACTGGATTGTTGCTGGTATTGATCTCTGGCCACAGCATCATCAGGTTTTCGTCTCCCATTTGGTTCTTGAGGCGTCTGGGCTAATATATTACTGGCTTATGATCTTGTAATGTTCAGTTTGCCTCTTAACGGATTTTTCAACTCATGCCCTCTTATTTTGAGTGCTCTGTATTGAGTAGGTGTTTGATCAGAGTGTTGGGTGGAGGAGAAACGTAAATTTAAGATGATTATTTTATATTATATTTCCGATTTCTGTCATTTCGTTAAGGCCATTGTCCATTGTACTCAGTAACATTATCATTCTGGCTTCTGTCCTAGACAGGCGTGATTCCATGTTACTTCCTTTTATGTGGCGTAATACTGTCCATTTTATTTCATCTGGTCCATGGTTTTTTTCGATACAGTGTGACACCATGGGTGCGTTGGGTGTCCTGCATCTAATTCGTGACCTGTGTTGAGAGATCCTGTTTTTTACGGCTTGTGATGTTTTTCCGACGTATGCTAAAGAGCACGGACACACCACGCAGTATACTACATTGTGGGTGTTACAGTTTGTGAAGTTTTCATGATTTACATATTTCATCCCATATATGAATTTGGTACCCTCAATGGTGCTTTCACATGAGGTACAGTTCCCGCATTTTCTGTGGCCTTTTATTGGTGGCATGGACCACAGAGTTCGTAGAGTGGTTTCAGGTTTTTGCAAGGTTGTGTTAGCACGTACTAGTTTTTCTTTGATGCTTGTGTTTTTTTTCAAAGCAAAGATTGGTATTTGTTTAAATGGGTGCAGGTCTTTCACTGTGGTCCAGTTGTTTCGGATGATTTTTTGTATTTCGTTGGTGCGTCCTGAGAAAGTGGTAACACAAACCAATGGTGTGTCGTCCTTCTTATCTTTTGGGGTGAGGAGAGACTCACGTGGAGTGTACCAGGCTCTTTTCATCGCCTTTTTCAGGAGTTTTTTAGGATAGCTACGGGTTTTTAGTTTTTCTAGGAGTTCTGTCGCATTTTTGAAATAATCTTCCTTTTTTGAACAGTTGCGTCTTATCCTTAAGAATTGACTGAATGGTAAATTTTCACGTAGATTACGTTGATGGAAGCTTGAAAATTCTAGAAAAGTATTCCTATCAGTTTTCTTCGTGAATAATGTGGTATACAGACGGCCTTCTTCGTGTTTCACCAGTATGTCTAGAAAATTCATCTCTGTTTTATTTGCATTCATGGTGAATTGGATGTTTTGGTTTCTGTCGTTTAGCCATGTCAAGAAAGAATGCAATTGATCTGCATTGCCTCTCCAGAGCATGAACACATCGTCTATATAACGACGCCACATTTTGATGTGTCCATCATGGGGATTGTTGTTATATATCCACTTTTCTTCAAATAATGCCATGAACATTATGGCCATTTCCGGCGCAAATGGACAACCCATAGCAGTGCCCATGGTTTGAAGGTATTGAATATCATTGAATTTGAAAAAATTGTGTTTTAGACAAATTTCTGCAAGTTTTAATATTGCCAGAGTAGGTACAATGTGTGGTCTTGGTCTTTTTTCTAGAAAAACTTCTAGGGCTTCCAAACCGTCTTGTTGTGGAATATTGGAGTAGAGACTCACAATGTCCAATGTAACTAAAAGCTCATTTTCTTCATCAAACGGTTGATCTTCCAGCATATTGATGGCTTGCATGGTATCTTTGATGTAGCTTGGGGTCTCCCATATGAGGGGTTTGAGAAACGTATCCACGTATTTTGCTGGACGCTCTAAGATGGAATTGACACCCGAGATTATTGGTCTTCCTGGTGGTTTTTGTGGGTCCTTGTGTATTTTGGGGTGGACATACATGATCGGGGTCCTGGGGTTTTCATTAATCAGGAATTGTGATTCCTTTTTGGAAAGCCAACCTTCTTCAATTCCATTATTTACAATGGACATGATTTTGGTCTTTATTATTTGGTTCCAGTCTTCGTTTGTTTTCCGGTAATACTTTTCATCGGATAGTTGGCGTAATACTTCCTGTTCGTAGCTGTCTCTGGTCCAAATCACTATCCCACCACCCTTGTCTGCGGGCTTGATTATCAAGTTCTTATTTTTGGCGAGATCATCCAGAGCCTGCTGTTGTTCGGAAATATAATATAATATAAAATAATCATCTTAAATTTACGTTTCTCCTACACCCAACACTCTGATCAAACACCTACTCAATACAGAGCACTCAAAATAAGAGGGCATGAGTTGAAAAATCCGTTAAGAGGCAAACTGAACATTACAAGATCATAAGCCAGTAATATATTAGCCCAGACGCCTCAAGAACCAAATGGGAGACGAAAACCTGATGATGCTGTGGCCAGAGATCAATACCAGCAACAATCCAGTGCTCTCCGAAAATCAGAAAACGTTATTGTTCTCCCTAAGTTAAGTCACAATAACAACGTCGTTGCCAGCTCAATAAACTGAAAGAAGTAATTGACATAAGAAAGGTCGATATAGCGTATAAGTGAAAATGCCCTTCGATCTAACAGTATAATCGGCTAAACAACGAAGCCAGCACAAACAACGCTTTATTGTTTCGTCAAATCAAAAAAACACTTCGCCATGGTGACACTGACGCCAAACCCCAGCTGTAGAGTGACGTGAGTCCAATCACCTCCTAAAGTAACAAACAACGCAATGACGCAGCGACGTCACGCACCAGGTAAAATCTCGTTGAAGAATCGACCCAGGAAGCGCTGACAGCTCCACAGTAGCGAGAACGCGAGGATTACGAAGAGCAAGAAACGGAACTTCAAGCCTTCTCCCTTTGAAAAATCGTAAGTTTTTTTCGGATAACGGAAGCTAATGTCTAAATTAACCTCACGGCGGTGTCTTAAATGGTGAAAAGGAGAACTGAACCCCCAGCCCACACCACGTAATACTAACACTAGGTGCATTATCTAGGACAGAATCAGGAGAGAGTGAATACGTTGCACAGATACAATACAAAAAATCCCCCCTTTCTTTGAACACGGGTGGTGGAGCATGTAAATAAAGGAACTGATTATTGTCAGAACAACATCTTAATTATGACAACCCCCCCCCCCCTTTTTTAGAAAACTTCAAACGGCTTTGGAATCCACTAAAAACAACATAAGAGATACCAGCAAAGAAACGAACAGGTATCTCCCACCGAATTGGAACACAGCCTGGTAGGTGCCTACTAGCAACAAAGCAACAGAGCATAAACTATACTAGCTTTTTGCTAAACGAAGCACTAATACAGATATACCTATGATATTACAGGTCAAGAGAACACTATCGGTTTGAGCCACATAGGCAAAACAAGAGTATAGGTACGTAACTCTGATCTTGATTCACCAGATCTACCATAACATCTATGATTGCACATTTTAAACAAGGTCCACCGTTATTTTTGCAGGAGACCAGCAAGAATAGATGTCCACACTACAGTAAAGCAAGCCCTGAAGAAGACCTTTCCACGACTTTGTAGGTCCATATACAAAGGTCGAAACGCGTAGGCTATATATAAAAACCAGTCTAGCAGAGATCCTGAAAAAATAGGGATAGCGGAAATAACTTCCTTTTTTTCCCTCCCCTAAATAACAGGAACCTAATAAATATAAGGTTACCCCATGCCTGAACATTGAAAACATTGAAAACATTGTTTCTGACTCTGCATAGGACCAGCAAAATCCAACTATTTTGAGGAACAATTAGTTTAAGGTCCCAAAGGTGAAAAATATTGGACTTTTTCATATAGATTTGAAAAAACTAATGGTGGAGAACCTAGTTACATAACGTCATATTATTTGTTTTTTGTATATGTTTGTGTAAAAAATGTAAATATTATGTACAGGATATATGTGTGAATATTGTAAAAAACAAAGGAGCCTATTGTTGTAGAGTTTACCCTGTATATAGAAAATTGTGAAAAAAGCAAAATGATATTGGTTTTCTCAGTCAATAAAAAGGACTGATGATCAAATAGTACTGTGATTTATGGGTTCAGAGGTAAACATATGTTTATAATTCTCCTGTTATTAGGGCATGCACTTACAAAGGCTGCAACTCTCTTGGAGCCACAGCATGGTGCCACCTCTGCCTCTGTGTAAGGCTGTGTGTTCTGCATCTTTCACACTGGAGGCCTGCTGATGACTCTTTGCTTCCAGCAGTTGTCCCAGCCTCAGCAAGGTTTCTTGGTCTGCAGCACCTCTCCTGGCTTTCTGCGGGTCAAGACTATTGCGCATTCCTGGGGTGGGGTTAGTTCCTATTCTTGTCATTGTCCCTCCATGCTTCTTCCAACTGCTGTGGAAGGGTCGATATAGGAGTGTAACTCTGCCTTTTACGGCGTTTCTCTCCATCTGCTTCCGACTGTCTGTCCTCTCTGTTCATCATAACCCTCACTCATCGAGCACTTCCATGAAGATTATTTTCTCTATTCTCATCCGGAGGTGTGTTGGGGCAGAAGGGGCAGCTGTATGAAACGGTGCATGCTGGGAAGTCCCTCTTCTCTTTGTAACACCGAACTTACCCAAATCGGGTCAGAAACAACTGCATCGCTTCACCGCTGCTAGCAGGGTCCTGATGGCAATAAAAAAAGAGCTATTCTCAGACTGAACCTGAAGCTATTGCCACCACATGAGGCTCCTTCAAATATATCTCTAAGGACATCCTTCAAAGGCTTCATACAACACAATCCGCTAATACCTTATCAATAAGATCTCTCACACATGCACCAGCATGCATAGAAAGTGGCCACTGTAGTAGCAAGAATTTCAAATGACTCTGAAGTCTCAAGCTGGCATTGATAAATCAGCTTTCTACCACTTGAGACCCCCTGAAAGAGCACTGGTCAGGGGAAGACAGCAGCAGAGAAAACCTAGGAGCATGTGTGAGTTCTAAAAGAAGCCACCATAACGAAGACCTCCACGTTGTAAAAAACGTGCCATTCTTCCAAGTTGAGAATGGGACTCACCAACAGAGGAGACTTAATAAAATACAACAAACCTATCGCAGACATTTCCCCTTTAATGTATAGCAGTCCACGGGGGATTACTGGAACCATTTCGCTAAAAGTAAATTTTCTACTGAGAAGCAACATTACTGTTAGTAAACAAACAACAACTCAGCTGACAATTAAAGGTAATCTCCCTTTAAAAGGAAAAGCAGTTCTATTAAGTAGTTCTTTTAAAACGCCTTTTATGCAAAAGTTCTATAAATCTTGTTAAAAGGTGCCAGTTTTCTACTGCTAAATCTATAATGATAGGAAGTGGTAGCACTGGCTCATTAAACGAATATCGGGGGCTTGAAATATTAATTTCGGGTAGGATCACAGATGAAATATTTGCTTATCATTTTCAATGAAATACACCTTTCTTTTTGCGCTGCCATGGATGCACAGCAAACAATGCCATTCCGTAGGATTTCAAAATCCCTTTTCCATTAATATTAATAAGACAGGGATTTGTCAGAATGCCAGTGAATGTAGTGATGTAGGTCTGCGAGGTGCAGGAGACCAGTGCCATTCTGCGGATTTGTAGGACCCCATGCAAGGCATATTTTGGGTCTTGTGGTTTGGAACACCTTACAATATGTTAACCATTTTCAGCTAATTCAAACCCTCATGATGCCAAAAAATATTGAATTATAAAATAAACTTTTAGAATCTGTTGTAGAAACTCACGTTAAAACTCCCCAGTGTCCACCAGCCAAACAGAACAAAAAGAAAGCTGGAACAACATTAATAAAGCCCTTTATTTGAGCTTGTATCTGCATTCTTTTTTGTCTTGTAACAAATAGTAGGTGTAACTTGTTTGATGTTTAGTTGACTAGTGCTTAATATTAAAATAGGAAATATACTTATAATGTAGCTTTATTTGCCTGTTATTTGAAATCACTAATAAATACCCCAACACATCTTGCTCTGGACCCTGCTCAAATTAGTTCAACAATTTCATAAAGTAAAATTCTCGAACTTTCTCCTGAATTCTCTTGCCTTGCCTTGCCTTGTCCATACTCTCCTTTTCCTATGTAGACACTTCTCCCACTATACAGTGACCTCAGACATTGCTGAGCCTGAGAAATGGGAATGACTGGTAGACAAGGAATGTAAAAAGAGGTAAAAGAATGGTATTGTAAACAAGGTGCTGCAGAGGAAGATATGAGGTAGAGAACGAGATTAGGTGGAGAGATAGGTGAGGTAACCAGAGACATAAGAAAGAAAAATAATGTAGCCAGAAAGGAACTAGAGAGAGGAAAAGAGGAATAGAGATAGGTAAGATTTCAGAGAGAGATAGAGAGGTACAGCGACCTAGAAAAAGGCAAATGAAATGTTGAGAGAAAGGCTACATCAAGGGGCTAATTACGTTGTTGGTCAGAAAGGCTCTGAATGGGGTGGGGAGCGCGTGCAGCACCATTCAATATAGCCGCCTAGCCCCGGAGCCCTGTACCACAGCGGGGAATGCCACGTTAATTATCGCGGTTCTGGCAGCCTTTTCTCAGCGAAACAGAGAGATAACCAGATCAGAAGTGCTCCTGCAGGTTTCTCTTCCTTTTTTACGCGCCTCCAAAGCTTCTTTCTACTGTAATGGCATAATCTCCTGCAAAATCGGCTCCGGCCACCATTTTGTTTTTTCTATGACGGAAATTTCAGGCTCCTCAGGTATTTTGCGCGCACAATTACTTTTACCATCATACATTCTGCTATTTTGGATTACATACTCATTTGTGTGACCAGGACTATGCACTCATCTTGCTAGTGCTGCGTTCTGGATCAATTTTCTAGTTTTTCTTCAAATGTGAATTTACCTCACCTATAATGCTTTTCCTCACGCACTTGAATTTCACCCCTTGGCCCTAATGTTTGCTATTTTTACGAGGTACCTAGTCTTCTAAACGCAATTGTATTTCTTTTTATTTCAACAGTAATTTATTAGTATTGATACTCTGTTCTGCGCAGTTATTTCAGGCGCTGAGGTTGTTACTGGTGGTTTCTCCTGTCTATCATTGAAGTGTGCTGCTCTTCCATTTTGTGGGTAGGAGTAAGGGATCACTTACTACCAGCAGGAGATTTTCAATCCGCGCCCCTGTTTTGGAACCCTCTCATTTGGATTCTGCGCTCAGTGGAGTTTTTAAAAAGGCGCATTCTTGTTCTTAAAAATCTTCAAACTCATCTGTACCTTCCACCAAAATGCAGTCTCCTGCTTCTACTGTCAAACGCATCAAACAAGATCCTCCCTCTCCACCGAAACTGGCTTCTCCTGTTTCTTTAGATATGGTCCTTGATGAAATCCGCACCTTACGCCCCTTCGCTGAAGAGACTAACTCACGTTTCCAACTGTTGGACACCAAATGGGCATCTATGGAATCCTGTATCACTAATGTGGAGCATCAAGTCGGTGACTTTCAGAATTTTTCGACTAAAATATCAACTTTAGGGAAGGAGGTCTCTTTACTCAGGAAATCATCAGAGGACCTTGAAAACAGAAACAGACGCAATAATCTACACCTGTACGTCCTTCCTGAAGGTTTGGAGGGGTCTAACCCGGTCCAGTTCTTCAACACCTTTCTTATAAAACTTTTGGACCTTCCTCCCTCTACAACACTCAGCATACGGCGCACTCACAGGTTGGGTCCTCGTCTATCTTCAGCTGCTGCACCCTCGAAGCCAAGGGGTGTGATCTTTTTATTTTTGAAATTTACAGATCTGTTACTAGTCTTAAACGCGGCCAAGCACAAAAAGCAGCTAGCCTGGCTCGGATCTAAACTTTACATTTTGCGGGATGTCTCTTAGGCAACAGCAAAACGATGGAAAGAGTTCCTTGATCTTTGTCCAGCCTTACGTTCACTTGGAGCACGTTATGGTCTTTTCCACCCCTGCATGTTCAAGGTTACTTTCCAAAACAACACTTCCTCTTTTGATGATCCAGCTGACCTGAAGAAATGTATCCACTCACATTCTTCCTCTTCTATGGAAACGTCCGGTCCTCATTCCTCTTCAATGTCTCCCATAACGTGACTCTCTCACTTATTATCATGTATGGCTATTTGCTGTTCTTATGTTTTTTCTTACAGGTTGTTGATGGTGACTACTTAATAATGAGTTATTTCTAACTCTTCATGTAATGTATTCTCTTTGTTCTTTTGCAGATGTTTCCTTTGATATCTCTCTCTCTTCGTTTCCCAATCATTTCATTTGGTCCCCGTTGTGATGCTTCCTCCCCGGTTGGCTGTGTCGTCTTCTTCTCTGTGTCACTACCTCCCACCTGTTTCCTCTATTTATTCTCCTTTAACGGTACGTATTACAGTCGTCAATCTTTCTTTGTTTCTCTTTTTGTTCATCACTCCAATTTGTATCAATTGTTGACATGTAATGTCTTCTTTTATTGTTCATTCTTTCTTCCTCCTCTCTTTCCATCCTTTCCCTGATTTGTTTTTGTTCTTTCTCTCAGTTTTTCATTACTGCATTTTTTGCTATGTACACAATTTTAATGGTTTTACATTCAGAGTCATATCCTGGAATATGAAGGGTTTTATTAATCCAATTAAAAGACAGAGAATCCTTTCCCATCTTGCCTCCTATAAATGGTTCTCTTGCAGGAGACCCTTCTTACAGAAATTGAAGCATTAAAATTAAAAAGAGGCTGGGTGGGTTCAGTTCTATTCTCCCCGTCTGCCAATAAGAAAAATGGTGTTATAATCTTATGCCACAAGAAATTGAATTGTAAAGTTATTTCGCAGGAAATTGACACAGATGGTAGATGGTTATTAGCGAAGAAGTTAATTAATAATGTTTCTTTAACTGTTTTTAATGTTTATGGTCCTACAAATCCTGATGGTTCCTTTTGGCCATTGATTACGCTGAAATGTATCCAACTTAGAGATGATTTCTTTATTCTAGGAGGCGATTGCAATCAAATCAGAGATCCATTCCTTGACTGCCAGTCACAAGTTCATTTTGTCCCTCAGAAGACCTGCAAACAGTTTCTTAACACTCTATCTCAAATGCACCAAGTTGATTCCTGGAGACTCTCCCACCCAGACACTCTTCACTTCTCTTTTTTCTCTCCTCCTCACTCCTCCCGTTCCCACCTTGATTATATCTTTCTCTCTCAATCTTTGTCTCTAAATATATTATCTTCCTCTATTGAACCTATAGTTATCACAGATCATGCTCCAATAAAAACTGATATTGATTTGCTTCCCCCACATTCCAGGTCCTTCCGTTGGCGTTTTAATAACGCTCTTCTTCTAGAACCTCTTTTCCCCTCTTCTTTTCACTCTTTTGCAAATGAGTTTTTTTACCTTAATAATTACCCGAGTCCTCTCCCCATATTGTATGGGACTCTTTTAAAGCAACTGCAAGAGGATTCATCATAGATTTTGTTTCGAAGAAAAAGAAACGCTTCCTTCAAAAATGGAAGACTGCCTTGGAGGATATTAAATCCTTAGAACATAAATGTTATACTTCTTCAATGGATTCAATCCCTCCTGAGCTGAATCGCGCTAAATTAGACTTTAATAAAACTAATACTGATAATGCATGCTCTAAAGTTCTCCGCAGTAGCGCTCGCTATTACGGTGGCCATAATAAAGCGGGCAAACTCTTGGCAAATTATCTAAAAACACACAAAGACTGTACTCTAATTGATTCTATCTATTCCCCAAATGGTTCTCTCTTGCATAAAGATCAAGATATCCTTAATTAATTCAAACTCTTTTATAATGATCTTTACACCCCTGAATCCCCTCCTTCTTCTACTTTTGACCAAGACTACCTAAATAAACTTCCAACTCCATCCGACTCTCATCTTAATCTTTCTGACCTCGAAACAGATTTATCCCTTACTGAATTATCCAAAGCCCTAAATACCTTGACCAAAGGAAAGACTCCCGGCCCAGATGGTTTCTCGTTTGAATTCTATCTACACTTCTCCAAATTACTGCTCCCTAAACTCTTAAATCTTTTCCAATAATTTTTTCTAGCTGGTAAGACAGAAGGTACCTTTCAGGAAGCTACAATTTGCCTCATACATAAAGAAGGTCGTGACCCCATGTTTTGTAAGAATTATCGTCCGATTTCCCTGGTCAATGTTGATTATAAACTATTTGCCAAATCACTTGCTTTACGCCTAGACCCACTTATGCCCCATTTAATTGGCAAAGAACAGTGTGGTTTTGTTAAGGGCAGGCTTACTTCTGACAATTTCCGCCTCTTCCTCAATGTTTTAAATAAAATTCCTTCCCTTTCCATATCCTTGGCGGCCATTTCTGTTGATGCAGAGAAAGCTTTTGATAGAGTGGATTGGTCCTTCTTATTCGCTTCATTAAAATGGCATGGTTCCGGTCCCAAGTTGATTTCTCTTATCTCTTTACTGTATTCTGCCCCTAGAGCCTCAGTCTTAGTTAATGGGTGTGTTTCATCTTATTTCCCTCTCCAACGTGGTGTCCGCCAAGGTTTCCCTCTTTCCCCTCTCCTGTTTATTTTAGCTCTTGAACCCTTTCTATCTTCTTTTCGTAATAATGACTCCATTTCTGGGTTCTCTTATGGTGATCATCAATTAAAACTCTCTGCTTACGCAGATGATATCTTACTCTTTATTTCTGCACCGAAACCTCTATTCCTCCTTTATTACATGAATTTGCTTATTTCTCCCTTGTTTCCGGTTATGAAATTAACTCAGACAAAACAGAAATCCTCCCCCTCACAAAATTTTGTCTTCCCCATGATTTTTCTACCACTGGGTTTGCCTGGATTAATTCAAAAATTAAATATTTAGGTATGTGGTTCTCCAACTCCATTGCTTCCTCTATCAAGTTAATTATGTCTGCAGTCTTATCCAGAATTGATAAATTACTTTCTTCTTGGAATCCCCTCTTTCTTTCCTGGTGGGGTCGGCTAGACTCAATTAAAATGATGATCACCCCTATTTTGATTTATACATTACCTATGCTTCCTGTTCATATTCCTGCTTTTTATTTTAAGCGGATTGACTCGTATCTTTCTAAATTTCTTTGGAAAGATAAAAGAGCTAGGATTTCCTTATCTTCCCTGCATAGACCAAAATCCAATGGTGGTGTGAATGTTCCTGATTTTCGTCTCTACCATAAGTCATTTTCTCTTCGTCAAGCATCAAAATGGCTCCTTCCCGACCCTTCCCCCTTTACTCCTCTTTGGCTACATATTGAACAAATCTTATCACTACCCTTCTCTTTAAAGGAAGTTATCGCCTTCTCTGCTAAAACTCCCCATACCACTCCCCCTTTGTTTAGACACACTTCTTCGCTCTTGAGACATCTAGTTCATCCAGATCCCATCTCTAGGGAATTCTTTTTTGGATTCTACTATTTGGCACAATCTCTTATTCTTTTTAATAATAGACCCATTTTCTGGAAATCTTGGAGATCAAGGGGTATAATTTGGGGCAAACATCTTTTTGATGGACATATCCCCATGCTCATTTCCCCATTTTTAAACTTTATTCCACTGCCCCAATCTTTCTTACAGAAATTCACTAATTTAATGACAGTTCTTCTTGATGTTTATTACTCTCTTCCCTCTTCGTCCCCTCCTATTGTTCAAAATTCTCTTCTTCAAATACTCCTCTCTCTCCCTAAAGTTTCCCTTATTTATAAGTACTTCCTAGCCCCAAATCCAGCTCGTGTAAAATCCAAGTTGGAACTCTCTTGGGAATCTGACCTGGGATGTGAATGGAATGTTATCTTTTGGGACAAACTTTGGTCCCGCTCCTTAAAAATATCTCGTTCTGCCTCACTTACACAATCTCTATTTTTCCTTTATCACAGACTTTATCTCACATCTATATCTATTGTGTGATTTTCTCCTTCTTCTAATTGTTGGACCTGTGGTTATCCTAACGCTAGTTTCATGCACCTTCTTTTTCTTTGCCCTGCAGTTTCTAACTTTTGGGGGAAAGTCTGGTCTTACATCTCTTGCCTATTTCATATTTCCATCCCTGACACTATTCCTCTTCTTTTCTCTGGAAGACTTTCTGACTCCATTGATATGCCTCCCTCTTCTCATGGCCTTTACGATCTTATGCTTGCTTTAGCTTTCCAACATATCTCTTTCAACTGGAAAACACTCACAAAATTATTTATATTACACTGGTGGAATAGCCTTTGCCAATGTCATCGACTTGACACTGCTTTCGCCTCTGCCTGTAAACCAAGGATTGACAAAGACTTTTTTTGGTTACCCCTTACTAATTACTTAGATCAACTCGTCCTAACAGATAAGTCTCATTTACATTCTGAGAATTTTAAACCTCCTTGAATGTATGTTTTCTCTGTTTTTTCTATTTCTCGACACTTGATAGCTTATTGTATGGAATTACTTAGTTAATTACTCTTTCACATTCCTTTGTAATATGCTCTACCCTAGTATACCAATGTATATAATGTTCTCCTCTCACTTCCCCTTCCCTCTTTCCCTTACCCTCCTTCTCCCCTTCATACCATATAAAAAAAATAAAAAAAGCTTTGTTTCTTAATAATGCTAACCAATGCTTTCGTTATTTTTCCATTGATTATGCTTATCCTGTATTGTTGGCCTCTTATGTATCTTGTTCTTTCAATAAAGCTTTTTTAAAACTGAACAAAGGCTCTGAATGGGATTTGGATGTTCCTAACAAGTATCGAAACCTATGTTTCCGACTGACTCAGAAACATTTGCAACCGACCGACTATGATGGAAAGGTAATCGTTCGGTCATTCCAATTCGGTTCCGACTGGCATTCGAAGACTCTGAGTCAGTCAGAGCCGAACCGTACAGGTCTATGGACCGCGTTTCGGACCGACTTATTATGATGTCAGATTCAGACAGCCTTTCCGAATCAGTCCGTCTGACATGAAACGGCTGTCGAAGACTGACTTTGGGGCCTGTAGCTGGCCCCCCCTTCACCCAGAGGCTTCTGGTTGGGGCCCTTAGGGTTACCCACGGGACC
This sequence comes from Triturus cristatus, assembly GCF_964204655.1. Lineage (NCBI taxonomy): Eukaryota > Metazoa > Chordata > Amphibia > Caudata > Salamandridae > Triturus > Triturus cristatus. Next base: position 576,702,651 of record NC_140586.1, read on the forward strand.
CCTCTGTACAACCATGCATAGTGTGGCAGGCATTGTGCAAGGTTTTCCACAACCACCACTTTTTAGGATGGGAGCCTGTGTTGTCAGTTGGAACAAAGGCTCCCATTGATGTCAATGGGAGTCCGATCGAACGGTATCAGAAATATCGTAATCGGTCGGTCGGACTCCCCACACCTGAGTAGGTCGGAAACTATTCTGACAAGGAGTTGGTCCTGCGACAGTGACTTTTAAACATCAGTGCACTGAATATCAAGGCTGTATAGTTTGGAATCGACCTCATGGCTCTTCCATCCACTATTAGACATTCCCTTCCCTTTAGCTCACTCTTGTAGCTTCATACCTTATTCCTTCGAGACTTTTTACCATCTTTCTCTTCATTCTTGTTTCCCCTTTTTGTGTTTTTCCCTCTTGCTCACAGTCAATGTCAGGTGAAGAAAAATAAGTAGCGGTTCTCAAAAATGAGTGCAGCTGGGCCTCACTGGCAACCACCAGATCAAATTAAGCACTGAAAAAGAAAGGTACAAAGAGATGGGAGCTATAGAGAGGGCAAAATGAAAAGGGTTATAGAAAGATGAGTCAGGTGATGAGAGTAATGAGGCAGGAGGCAGAAAGTTGGAGAAAGATGGGTGAAGCATAAAGAGAGACAGAGTTGTGAGGAAGAGAGAGTAGAAAAGACAGAGGTGAGGTATAGTGAGTGAGGTAATGAGATGCAAGGAGAGATGAGGGTGAGGCAAAAGTATATCATGGTGGAGCAAAAGGAGGTAAAAGAGGTAAAGGTAGAGAAATATAGGTATGGAGAAATGAATAAGGGAGAAGTGAGTTAGAGAGAACTGCGGTAGAAAGAGAGGGAGGTTAGGTGGGACAGTGACTTGGGTAATAAGTATTGAGGTACATTTAAATGCTAGCTAGTAAAGAGATGTGTAAGAGAGAGTACTTGGAGGGAGGAGATATATAGAAAGATGGAGGGAGAAATTTGAGGTACACAGAGACATGAGATTGATAGAGAGGTGGCACATCTAGAGATACAGGGCGGTGAGATGAAAACAAAGCAATGGGGATCAGCGAGGTAAAAAGTAGAGTCAGAGAGTCAGGCTATGGAGACACAGATGTGGAGGTAGGGTCAAACTGTATTAGAGAGAGAGATACAAAAATGATAAAGAGGTAGAAAGAAACAGGGCAGAGAGGTGTAAGGTATTGAGAGAGATTGTAGGTAGACTTAGGATGCAGGACTAGCAAGAGAAAGAGGTAAACAGAGAGTGTTGAGGTAGAAGAAGTGAGGCAAAGTAGGGATAGAGACATGAGACAGAAATTGTCTCCATCTCCCTGAGAGAGCAGGGATTATCATTGGAGACGTTATGCATGCACACTAAACTCCTAGAAGTATGGACATGCCCATCTGTCAAATAAAAAATTCTGTCTTTTACACACAATTAGGTTATTAAAGCATTCTCATTGTGCCAATCGCTTTAGCACATCTTGAAAGTTGGGGGCTCTGGGAAAATTCACATATGCCCATGCCTTTAAATGGCTCTTCAGCAGAAACTAATCCCTGCATTTACATTCATAAAATACTGTTTTTCTACCGCAGCCCTGCCCTTGTAAGGACAGGTGCTGCAATGCAAAAACTCCCAAAACGTGAATGTTTTTAGGGTAGCATGCAGTGATCATCTGGACCACTGTAAGCACCCCCAATGCTGAGCCTACATGCATATTGTGAAAGCTGTCACTCATGGAGAGTTTCCACTTTGCAAACGTTATATTACCCCTTTTAAGGAGTTTGTGTGTAATCAAAGGTTGACCACTGCAATTGTGGGTGCAAAGCATTAACACATTTCATTGAGATTAGTAAGGTGGAGGAAGCTCATTCCATGCCCCTCCACTTTCTGCAGTACGAATAGCAGCAGTGTGTACCTTGTCGGTTGCAGAGACATGTGCACATTGTAGTATAGGGCCGCCTGATTTATATGTTGGTGGGAAGGGAACTTCTCCGCAGCAGTGACGGTTTTCCTTCCCCACCAACATAGTGGTCTGCCCTCTTGATCTATATGGGATTTGACCTTAAGTGTGGCCACAGTGGAGAACACTCCATCTCCACCGTGGCCAACCTTCTCCGATGCCCCAGCAGAGTAAGGTCCATCGGAGAAATGGCTACATGTCTGCCCACCGAATTTGGATGGGTTGACATATAGCCATTGTTTACCATTTACCATTTTCCACCACCAGGAAAATCCTGGCAGTGAGGAACATTTTTTGGGATTTTCTTTTTGTAAATAAAAAAGGAATACTTTTGGTACGGGCCTACATTCTGCTAATGCAGCCCTGTAGCAGAGTAACATGCATTGACAGGAACCACCATGACATCTGCTTGGCAGTCATTTATAATTTGGTCCCTCCGTCATGGGGGCAGATTATTTTACTCCATCCTCACAGTGGAATGGTGGCTGTCAGCTTGAATATATATTAGGTCAATATTGTTTAACAGTTGCAAAGCCTCATTTTGTGAAACGCAGACTTTGCAACTGAAAAACTCTTTGATTTATCAGGCCACAGATTTTCTAAGAACTGACACTGCTACAGTACTAAAGTCAAAGTAGCCCTGCTCAGATGTGATCTCACTTGCAAGATTATTTACATATACTCTTCATTATATGAAAACCTAGACTTCCATGTTGCTACCCTAACGTAATTGAGATGAGTCTCCGCTCCTGTACACAGGCATTCAGCAGGACACCTAAAACAACCCTCAACTTGCACAAACTAGAAATCTAGTTTTCATGTATTGGCCTCTTCTTGGTTGCTTTGCGTTTACCTTCTCTATTCAATCTTTCAGATTTCTGCCACGTAGTACCAACAAAAGGTGGTCAAAGCCATCTCGAATGGTGATAGTGGGGAAGTGGATTTAAAGAATGTGACAAGAACGAAATTGATGTAATGAAAGTAGGGTCCCCTTCCCCTTGGCCTACGGGGCACCGATGGTGCCCTCCTAAGCATCCCTGCACCGTGTGGCAGGCACAGTGCAGGGATGTTTGCAAACATCCATTTAACTATGGCAGCCTGTGCTGTGGACCTTTTCTGCCTGCCACACTAGCTGCCATAATGAAATGAATGTTTTTGATCACTCTTTGGGGAGTTGCATCCAAATTGTGAGGTCGGAACCACCGACCTATGGTCGGGTGGTACCAGACCGAATGCATCCGCCCGACATCGTAATGTGGGCCTACATTTCCCCTCAAATATAATGTAGTAGTGTTTTGTTAAAAAACATTTTTAAACATTTTAGTCGCGCAGTATTTTCTAGGTAGTACAGCGATACTAGATAAACTCATATAAAAATATGTAAAACAATTAAAATACATAGTAGTACACTTACGATTAGGCCGTCAGTATCGGTGCGACAGCCCTTCGGTCTGACCGCCGCATTATGATGCTGACAGTGGGACCACAGCAGTCGGAGTCCATACCGAAGTCTCAGATCCTGATGGGGTAGTGGTCAGAGTTGTGGCCCTGAATGGCACAGTGCTGAGCCAGGCACTGCCGTCGGAATTTGGATATCCCTTTCCGACAGCCTTTTCATGGTGGGAAAACTTCCATGAAAAGGTTGTTGGAAAGTGATATGGGGGCCCCAAACAGGGGCCATGAGAAAGTGAGAAAGGTAGTAAGATTTTAAGGTATGTTAAAAAAACGTAGAACTTCACTGAAAAAGCACTGCTGTTAAAAAAACAAAAAACATTGAAATTTGCTAGTTATAACTCACTCCCTCTATATCTTAGATCCAATCCCAACCTGTTATCCATCCGTAAACAGCTCAAAACATTTCTCTTTCACTAAATAAACTAACCCCGAAGCTACTGTATCACGAGGCACTATCCTCTTTCTTTTCCAGCGCTTGGACGCCCTAGGGCAGCAGTCGCGCTCAATAAGACCCCTTTTCATTTAATTTCATTTCATACATATCTGACATCAGTATCATTTTTACCACCATAGATTTCAGATGTCATTACGTACCAGTGATGTAATATGTGCGATCATAAGCAAAGCATCAGAGCAATGCAAGTTATACTTTTGTCAGTTACGTATAAAATGCTGATTTCCCTGTGTAATTTTTGGGCATTTAAATAGTAGTGTTTTTTTAGTGAATTTCTAAGGTTTTTTAATGTAAAGTAAAATCTTATTACTATACTTCAGCCAGGCCTGTGCCTGTGTCCAACCATCATGAGAGACTACCCTCCCCATACATGGTCTTCAACGGTGTGTGCAGCGGGTTGGCTGCAGAGCCTGAAGATCGGACCAGGCCCTGCGCCCATCACCCCTGTGGATGGTTCATACCCAACAAGCTTGCATCTGGCTGAACACCACATACCCTCACTTTTTCTTGTCCTGCAGGACTCCCACACAAAGGAGGTGTGCTGGTTCCTGCTAATGCCGCATGGGATATTTTTGGCCCGAGTGGGTGGAGCCTTATGGGTCCCCTTTTAAGGGCTAGGAGGTTAGGGCGCCATGCCCTATAATGGCAGCCGCAATATTTTCGTACATGTTGTGGCCAGCCAATCAGATTTTTCTGTCCCACAGGAGCTAGACAGCTGATGGAAAAAAAATAATCTGGCAGCCAATCAGATTATTAAATTTTTTTAAATGTTTAAATTTCCTGGGCCAAAAAGATCAAAATAATTATTGGTGGGGGTCTTGCGGTAGTCCTGAGGGATCCACTAAAGCCTACTGTGTTGTACGGCAGGAACCAGTACAGGAGTACCATGGAATCCTGAAAAACATAGAAAAGCCAAAACAAAATTTATTGTGTTGGCTCCCATGAGAGCGGTTGACTGCACAAGGGGGTCGTGGGACCGAAGGAGATGGGTGCAGCCCTGGGTCCAACCCTCTAATGTGCTCTGTCAAAAGGGTGTTGGGTGCAAATGATTACAAGAACCCCAGCAATTTACAGAAAAAACAAAAGTTAAGCTGACATATAAATTAAGTAAGGAAGTAAGATCTTACTTTACCATAAAAGAAACAAATTCACTGAGAAAACCAAAAATGAAAGCAACTTTGTAATAAGGTCTGGTAATAATATCTTAAATAATGTTTGGAAAAAATTCACATAAAAAACAAAGGTTAAAGAAATGTTAAAGTTAAGTAAGCTACTAAGAGTTTAGTTTACATGAACAAAAACTGGCAATTCACTGAGATAACCAAAAGTTAAAGCTATGTTGTACCTAGGCCTTGTGATAGTATAAAAACTTTTTTTCTTTACCAAAAAAACACTGAAACTCACCAGTTATAGTACACTGAGCTAACTATAACTTGTACTTTCATCATGCACTGCTTATGACCTCACGGTACTGTATCACTCATGGCATGCTCTCTGACATCATTGATGAGAACACTGATGAGATCACTCAGGAAATCATCCAGATTTAAGGTACATCTAACCCTAATTTTGCATAGTTTCTTTAATGCTGTTGGGTGTAAAGTTTAGCAGCAAACTTGGCCTCCTAATGGGTCTTCGTTGTCGGAAGGAAGTGAGCTCTCGTTTCTTTGATTGCTGACAAAAGCGTTGCTATCTGTATAAGATTTGCTACACGATATTAACCAATATAAAATGAAAGGTACAAAAATCATGTAAGGAACCCGTGAACCATAAACACTTCACGATAAACTTTAATCGCTTCCGTTTCTTCACTTTCCCACAAAGGCATAATTCCTGAAAGCTGGTTCACAACTCTGTGACTTCTCCTGTTATTAGGGCATGCACTTACAAAGGCTGCAACTCTCTTGGAGCCACAGCATGGTGCCACCTCTGCCTCTGTGTAAGGCTGTGTGTTCTGCATCTTTCACACTGGAGGCCTGCTGATGACTCTTTGCTTCCAGCAGTTGTCCCAGCCTCAGCAAGGTTTCTTGGTCTGCTGCACCTCTCCTGGCTTTCTGCGGGTCAAGACTATTGCGCATTCCTGGGGTGGGGTTAGTTCCTATTCTTGTCATTGTCCCTCCATGCTTCTTCCAACTGCTGTGGAAGGGTCGATATAGGAGTGTAACTCTGCCTTTTACGGCGTTTCTCTCCATCTGCTTCCGACTGTCTGTCCTCTCTGTTCATCATAACCCTCACTCATCGAGCACTTCCATGAAGATTATTTTCTCTATTCTCATCCGGAGGTGTGTTGGGGCAGAAGGGGCAGCTGTATGAAACGGTGCATGCTGGGAAGTCCCTCTTCTCTTTGTAACACCGAACTTACCCAAATCGGGTCAGAAACAACTGCATCGCTTCACCGCTGCTAGCAGGGTCCTGATGGCAATAAAAAAAGAGCTATTCTCAGACTGAACCTGAAGCTATTGCCACCACATGAGGCTCCTTCAAATATATCTCTAAGGACATCCTTCAAAGGCTTCATACAACACAATCCGCTAATACCTTATCAATAAGATCTCTCACACATGCACCAGCATGCATAGAAAGTGGCCACTGTAGTAGCAAGAATTTCAAATGACTCTGAAGTCTCAAGCTGGCATTGATAAATCAGCTTTCTACCACTTGAGACCCCCTGAAAGAGCACTGGTCAGGGGAAGACAGCAGCAGAGAAAACCTAGGAGCATGTGTGAGTTCTAAAAGAAGCCACCATAACGAAGACCTCCACGTTGTAAAAAACGTGCCATTCTTCCAAGTTGAGAATGGGACTCACCAACAGAGGAGACTTAATAAAATACAACAAACCTATCGCAGACATTTCCCCTTTAATGTATAGCAGTCCACGGGGGATTACTGGAACCGTTTCGCTAAAAGTAAATTTTCTACTGAGAAGCAACATTACTGTTAGTAAACAAACAACAACTCAGCTGACAATTAAAGGTAATCTCCCTTTAAAAGGAAAAGCAGTTCTATTAAGTAGTTCTTTTAAAACGCCTTTTATGCAAAAGTTCTATAAATCTTGTTAAAAGGTGCCAGTTTTCTACTGCTAAATCTATAATGATAGGAAGTGGTAGCACTGGCTCATTAAACGAATATCGGGGGCTTGAAATATTAATTTCGGGTAGGATCACAGATGAAATATTTGCTTATCATTTTCAATGAAATACACCTTTCTTTTTGCGCTGCCAAGGATGCACAGCAAACAATGCCATTCCGTAGGATTTCAAAATCCCTTTTCCATTAATATTAATAAGACAGGGATTTGTCAGAATGCCAGTGAATGTAGTGATGTAGGTCTGCGATGTGCAGGAGACCAGTGCCATTCTGCGGATTTGTAGGACCCCATGCAAGGCATATTTTGGGTCTTGTGGTTTGGAACACCTTACAATATGTTAACCATTTTCAGCTAATTCAAACCCTCATGATGCCAAAAAATATTGAATTATAAAATAAACTTTTAGAATCTGTTGTAGAAACTCACGTTAAAACTCCCCAGTGTCCACCAGCCAAACAGAACAAAAAGAAAGCTGGAACAACATTAATAAAGCCCTTTATTTGAGCTTGTATCTGCATTCTTTTTTGTCTTGTAACAAATAGTAGGTGTAACTTGTTTGATGTTTAGTTGACTAGTGCTTAATATTAAAATAGGAAATATACTTATAATGTAGCTTTATTTGCCTGTTATTTGAAATCACTAATAAATACCCCAACACATCTTGCTCTGGACCCTGCTCAAATTAGTTCAACAATTTCATAAAGTAAAATTCTCGAACTTTCTCCTGAATTCTCTTGCCTTGCCTTGCCTTGTCCATACTCTCCTTTTCCTATGTAGACACTTCTCCCACTATACAGTGACCTCAGACATTGCTGAGCCTGAGAAATGGGAATGACTGGTAGACAAGGAATGTAAAAAGAGGTAAAAGAATCGTATTGTAAACAAGGTGCTGCAGAGGAAGATATGAGGTAGAGAACGAGATTAGGTGGAGAGATAGGTGAGGTAACCAGAGACATAAGAAAGAAAAATAATGTAGCCAGAAAGGAACTAGAGAGAGGAAAAGAGGAATAGAGATAGGTAAGATTTCAGAGAGAGATAGAGAGGTACAGCGACCTAGAAAAAGGCAAATGAAATGTTGAGAGAAAGGCTACATCAAGGGGCTAATTACGTTGTTGGTCAGAAAGGCTCTGAATGGGGTGGGGAGCGCGTGCAGCACCATTCAATATAGCCGCCTAGCCCCGGAGCCCTGTACCACAGCGGGGAATGCCACGTTAATTATCGCGGTTCTGGCAGCCTTTTCTCAGTGAAACAGAGAGATAACCAGATCGGAAGTGCTCCTGCAGGTTTCTCTTCCTTTTTTACGCGCCTCCAAAGCTTCTTTCTACTGTAATGGCATAATCTCCTGCAAAATCGGCTCCGGCCACCATTTTGTTTTTTCTATGACGGAAATTTCAGGCTCCTCAGGTATTTTGCGCGCACAATTACTTTTACCATCATACATTCTGCTATTTTGGATTACATACTCATTTGTGTGACCAGGACTATGCACTCATCTTGCTAGTGCTGCGTTCTGGATCAATTTTCTAGTTTTTCTTCAAATGTGAATTTACCTCACCTATAATGCTTTTCCTCACGCACTTGAATTTCACCCCTTGGCCCTAATGTTTGCTATTTTTACGAGGTACCTAGTCTTCTAAACGCAATTGTATTTCTTTTTATTTCAACAGTAATTTATTAGTATTGATACTCTGTTCTGCGCAGTTATTTCAGGCGCTGAGGTTGTTACTGGTGGTTTCTCCTGTCTATCATTGAAGTGTGCTGCTCTTCCATTTTGTGGGTAGGAGTAAGGGATCACTTACTACCAGCAGGAGATTTTTAATCCGCGCCCCTGTTTTGGAACCCTCTCATTTGGATTCTGCGCTCAGTGGAGTTTTTAAAAAGGCACATTCTTGTTCTTAAAAATCTTCAAACTCATCTGTACCTTCCACCAAAATGCAGTCTCCTGCTTCTACTGTCAAACGCCTCAAACAAGATCCTCCCTCTCCACCGAAACTGGCTTCTGCTGTTTCTTTAGATATGGTCCTTGATGAAATCCGCACCTTACGCCCCTTCGCTGAAGAGACTAACTCACGTTTCCAACTGTTGGACACCAAATGGGCATCTATGGAATCCTGTATCACTAATGTGGAGCATCAAGTCGGTGACTTTCAGAATTTTTCGACTAAAATATCAACTTTAGGGAAGGAGGTCTCTTTACTCAGGAAATCATCAGAGGACCTTGAAAACAGAAACAGACGCAATAATCTACACCTGTACGTCCTTCCTGAAGGTTTGGAGGGGTCTAACCCGGTCCAGTTCTTCAACACCTTTCTTATAAAACTTTTGGACCTTCCTCCCTCTACAACACTCAGCATACGGCGCACTCACAGGTTGGGTCCTCGTCTATCTTCAGCTGCTGCACCCTCGAAGCCAAGGGGTGTGATCTTTTTATTTTTGAAATTTACAGATCTGTTACTAGTCTTAAACGCAGCCAAGCACAAAAAGCAGCTAGCCTGGCTCGGATCTAAACTTTACATTTTGCGGGATGTCTCTTAGGCAACAGCAAAATGATGGAAAGAGTTCCTTGATCTTTGTCCAGCCTTACGTTCACTTGGAGCACGTTATGGTCTTTTCCACCCCTGCATGTTCAAGGTTACTTTCCAAAACAACACTTCCTCTTTTGATGATCCAGCTGACCTGAAGAAATGTATCCACTCACATTCTTCCTCTTCTATGGAAACGTCCGGTCCTCATTCCTCTTCAATGTCTCCCATAACGTGACTCTCTCACTTATTATCATGTATGGCTATTTGCTGTTCTTATGTTTTTTCTTACAGGTTGTTGATGGTGACTACTTAATAATGAGTTATTTCTAACTCTTCATGTAATGTATTCTCTTTGTTCTTTTGCAGATGTTTCCTTTGATATCTCTCTCTCTTCGTTTCCCAATCATTTCATTTGGTCCCCGTTGTGATGCTTCCTCCCCGGTTGGCTGTGTCGTCTTCTTCTCTGTGTCACTACCTCCCACCTGTTTCCTCTATTTATTCTCCTTTAACGGTACGTATTACAGTCGTCAATCTTTCTTTGTTTCTCTTTTTGTTCATTACTCCAATTTGTATCAATTGTTGACATGTAATGTCTTCTTTTATTGTTCATTCTTTCTTCCTCCTCTCTTTCCATCCTTTCCCTGATTTGTTTTTGTTCTTTCTCTCAGTTTTTCATTACTGCATTTTTTGCTATGTACACAATTTTAATGGTTTTACATTCAGAGTCATATCCTGGAATATGAAGGGTTTTATTAATCCAATTAAAAGACAGAGAATCCTTTCCCATCTTGCCTCCTATAAATGGTTCTCTTGCAGGAGACCCTTCTTACAGAAATTGAAGCATTAAAATTAAAAAGAGGCTGGGTGGGTTCAGTTCTATTCTCCCCGTCTGCCAATAAGAAAAATGGTGTTATAATCTTATGCCACAAGAAATTGAATTGTAAAGTTATTTCGCAGGAAATTGACACAGATGGTAGATGGTTATTAGCGAAGATGTTAATTAATAATGTTTCTTTAACTGTTTTTAATGTTTATGGTCCTACAAATCCTGATGGTTCCTTTTGGCCATTGATTACGCTGAAATGTATCCAACTTAGAGATGATTTCTTTATTCTAGGAGGCGATTGCAATCAAATCAGAGATCCATTCCTTGACTGCCAGTCACAAGTTCATTTTGTCCCTCAGAAGACCTGCAAACAGTTTCTTAACACTCTATCTCAAATGCACCAAGTTGATTCCTGGAGACTCTCCCACCCAGACACTCTTCACTTCTCTTTTTTCTCTCCTCCTCACTCCTCCCGTTCCCACCTTGATTATATCTTTCTCTCTCAATCTTTGTCTCTAAATATATTATCTTCCTCTATTGAACCTATAGTTATCACAGATCATGCTCCAATAATAACTGATATTGATTTGCTTCCCCCACATTCCAGGTCCTTCCGTTGGCGTTTTAATAACGCTCTTCTTCTAGAACCTCTTTTCCCCTCTTCTTTTCACTCTTTTGCAAATGAGTTTTTTTACCTTAATAATTACCCGAGTCCTCTCCCCATATTGTATGGGACTCTTTTAAAGCAACTGCAAGAGGATTCATCATATATTTTGTTTCGAAGAAAAAGAAACGCTTCCTTCAAAAATGGAAGACTGCCTTGGAGGATATTAAATCCTTAGAACATAAATGTTATACTTCTTCAATGGATTCAATCCCTCCTGAGCTGAATCGCGCTAAATTAGACTTTAATAAAACTAATACTGATAATGCATGCTCTAAAGTTCTCCGCAGTAGCGCTCGCTATTACGGTGGCCATAATAAAGCGGGCAAACTGTTGGCAAATTATCTAAAAACACACAAAGACTGTACTCTAATTGATTCTATCTATTCCCCAAATGGTTCTCTCTTGCATAAAGATCAAGATATCCTTAATTAATTCAAACTCTTTTATAATGATCTTTACACCCCTGAATCCCCTCCTTCTTCTACTTTTGACCAAGACTACCTAAATAAACTTCCAACTCCATCCGACTCTCATCTTAATCTTTCTGACCTCGAAACAGATTTATCCCTTACTGAATTATCCAAAGCCCTAAATACCTTGACCAAAGGAAAGACTCCCGGCCCAGATGGTTTCTCGTTTGAATTCTATCTACACTTCTCCAAATTACTGCTCCCTAAACTCTTAAATCTTTTCCAATAATTTTTTCTAGCTGGTAAGACAGAAGGTACCTTTCAGGAAGCTACAATTTGCCTCATACATAAAGAAGGTCGTGACCCCATGTTTTGTAAGAATTATCGTCCGATTTCCCTGGTCAATGTTGATTATAAACTATTTGCCAAATCACTTGCTTTACGCCTAGACCCACTTATGCCCCATTTAATTGGCAAAGAACAGTGTGGTTTTGTTAAGGGCAGGCTTACTTCTGACAATTTCCGCCTCTTCCTCAATGTTTTAAATAAAATTCCTTCCCTTTCCATATCCTTGGCGGCCATTTCTGTTGATGCAGAGAAAGCTTTTGATAGAGTGGATTGGTCCTTCTTATTCGCTTCATTAAAATGGCATGGTTCCGGTCCCAAGTTGATTTCTCTTATCTCTTTACTGTATTCTGCCCCTAGAGCCTCAGTCTTAGTTAATGGGTGTGTTTCATCTTATTTCCCTCTCCAACGTGGTGTCCGCCAAGGTTTCCCTCTTTCCCCTCTCCTGTTTATTTTAGCTCTTGAACCCTTTCTATCTTCTTTTCGTAATAATGACTCCATTTCTGGGTTCTCTTATGGTGATCATCAATTAAAACTCTCTGCTTACGCAGATGATATCTTACTCTTTATTTCTGCACCGAAACCTCTATTCCTCCTTTATTACATGAATTTGCTTCTTTCTCCCTTGTTTCCGGTTATAAAATTAACTCAGACAAAACAGAAATCCTCCCCCTCACAAAATTTTGTCTTCCCCATGATTTTTCTACCACTGGGTTTGCCTGGATTAATTCAAAAATTAAATATTTAGGTATGTGGTTCTCCAACTCCATTGCTTCCTCTATCAAGTTAATTATGTCTGCAGTCTTATCCAGAATTGATAAATTACTTTCTTCTTGGAATCCCCTCTTTCTTTCCTGGTGGGGTCGGCTAGACTCAATTAAAATGATGATCACCCCTATTTTGATTTATACATTACCTATGCTTCCTGTTCATATTCCTGCTTTTTATTTTAAGCGGATTGACTCGTATCTTTCTAAATTTCTTTGGAAAGATAAAAGAGCTAGGATTTCCTTATCTTCCCTGCATAGACCAAAATCCAATGGTGGTGTGAATGTTCCTGATTTTCGTCTCTACCATAAGTCATTGTCTCTTCATCAAGCATCAAAATGGCTCCTTCCCGACCCTTCCCCCTTTACTCCTCTTTGGCTACATATTGAACAAATCTTATCACTACCCTTCTCTTTAAAGGAAGTTATCGCCTTCTCTGCTAAAACTCCCCATACCACTCCCCCTTTGTTTAGACACACTTCTTCGCTCTTGAGACATCTAGTTCATCCAGATCCCATCTCTAGGGAATTCTTTTTTGGATTCTACTATTTGGCACAATCTCTTATTCTTTTTAATAATAGACCCATTTTCTGGAAATCTTGGAGATCAAGGGGTATAATTTGGGGCAAACATCTTTTTGATGGACATATCCCCATGCTCATTTCCCCATTTTTAAACTTTATTCCACTGCCCCAATCTTTCTTACAGAAATTCACTAATTTAATGACAGTTCTTCTTGATGTTTATTACTCTCTTCCCTCTTCGTCCCCTCCTATTGTTCAAAATTCTCTTCTTCAAATACTCCTCTCTCTCCCTAAAGTTTCCCTTATTTATAAGTACTTCCTAGCCCCTAATCCAGCTCGTGTAAAATCCAAGTTGGAACTCTCTTGGGAATCTGACCTGGGATGTGAATGGAATGTTATCTTTTGGGACAAACTTTGGTCCCGCTCCTTAAAAATATCTCGTTCTGCCTCACTTACAAAATCTCTATTTTTCCTTTATCACAGACTTTATCTCACATCTATATCTATTGTGTGATTTTCTCCTTCTTCTAATTGTTGGACCTGTGGTTATCCTAACGCTGGTTTCATGCACCTTCTTTTTCTTTGCCCTGCAGTTTCTAACTTTTGGGGGAAAGTCTGGTCTTACATCTCTTGCCTATTTCATATTTCCATCCCTGACACTATTCCTCTTCTTTTCTCTGGAAGACTTTCTGACTCCATTGATATGCCTCCCTCTTCTCATGGCCTTTACGATCTTATGCTTGCTTTAGCTTTCCAACATATCTCTTTCAACTGGAAAACACTCACAAAATTATTTATATTACACTGGTGGAATAGCCTTTGCCAATTTCATCGACTTGACACTGCTTTCGCCTCTGCCTGTAAACCAAGGATTGACAAAGACTTTTTTTGGTTACCACTTACTAATTACTTAGATCAACTCGTCCTAACAGATAAGTCTCATTTACATTCTGAGAATTTTAAACCTCCTTGAATGTATGTTTTCTCTGTTTTTTCTATTTCTCGACACTTGATAGCTTATTGTATGGAATTACTTAGTTAATTACTCTTTCACATTCCTTTGTAATATGCTCTACCCTAGTATACCAATGTATATAATGTTCTCCTCTCACTTCCCCTTCCCTCTTTCCCTTACCCTCCTTCTCCCCTTCATACCATATAAAAAAAATAAAAAAAGCTTTGTTTCTTAATAATGCTAACCAATGCTTTCGTTATTTTTCCATTGATTATGCTTATCCTGTATTGTTGGCCTCTTATGTATCTTGTTCTTTCAATAAAGCTTTTTTAAAACTGAACAAAGGCTCTGAATGGGATTTGGATGTTCCTAACAAGTATCGAAACCTATGTTTCCGACTGACTCAGAAACATTTGCAACCGACCGACTATGATGGAAAGGTAATCGTTCGGTCATTCCAATTCGGTTCCGACTGGCATTCGAAGACTCTGAGTCAGTCGGAGCCGAACCGTACAGGTCTATGGACCGCGTTTCGGACCGACTTATTATGATGTCAGATTCAGACAGCCTTTCCGAATCAGTCCGCCTGACATGAAACGGCTGTCGAAGACTGACTTTGGGGCCTGTAGCTGGCCCCCCCTTCACCCAGAGGCTTCTGGTTGGGGCCCTTAGGGTTACCCACGGGACCCCTCTGTACAACCATGCATAGTGTGGCAGGCATTGTGCAAGGTTTTCCACAACCACCACTTTTTAGGATGGGAGCCTGTGTTGTCAGTTGGAACAAAGGCTCCCATTGATGTCAATGGGAGTCCGATCGAACGGTATCAGAAATATCGTAATCGGTCGGTCGGACTCCCCACACCTTAGTAGGTCGGAAACTATTCTGACAAGGAGTTGGTCCTGCGACAGTGACTTTTAAACATCAGTGCACTGAATATCAAGGCTGTATAGTTTGGAATCGACCTCATGGCTCTTCCATCCACTATTAGACATTCCCTTCCCTTTAGCTCACTCTTGTAGCTTCATACCTTATTCCTTCGAGACTTTTTACCATCTTTCTCTTCATTCTTGTTTCCCCTTTTTGTGTTTTTCCCTCTTGCTCACAGTCAATGTCAGGTGAAGAAAAATAAGTAGCTGTTCTCAAAAATGAGTGCAGCTGGGCCTCACTGGCAACCACCAGATCAAATTAAGCACTGAAAAAGAAAGGTACAAAGAGATGGGAGCTATAGAGAGGGCAAAATGAAAAGGGTTATAGAAAGATGAGTCAGGTGATGAGAGTAATGAGGCAGGAGGCAGAAAGTTGGAGAAAGATGGGTGAAGCATAAAGAGAGACAGAGTTGTGAGGAAGAGAGAGTAGAAAAGACAGAGGTGAGGTATAGTGAGTGAGGTAATGAGATGCAAGGAGAGATGAGGGTGAGGCAAAAGTATATCATGGTGGAGCAAAAGGAGGTAAAAGAGGTAAAGGTAGAGAAATATAGGTATGGAGAAATGAATAAGGGAGAAGTGAGTTAGAGAGAACTGCGGTAGAAAGAGAGGGAGGTTAGGTGGGACAGTGACGTGGGTAATAAGTATTGAGGTACATTTAAATGCTAGCTAGTAAAGAGATGTGTAAGAGAGAGTACTTGGAGGGAGGAGATATATAGAAAGATGGAGGGAGAAATTTGAGGTACACAGAGACATGAGATTGATAGAGAGGTGGCACATCTAGAGATACAGGGCGGTGAGATGAAAACAAAGCAATGGGGATCAGCGAGGTAAAAAGTAGAGTCAGAGAGTCAGGCTATGGAGACACAGATGTGGAGGTAGGGTCAAACTGTATTAGAGAGAGAGATACAAAAATGATAAAGAGGTAGAAAGAAACAGGGCAGAGAGGTGTAAGGTATTGAGAGAGATTGTAGGTAGACTTAGGATGCAGGACTAGCAAGAGAAAGAGGTAAACAGAGAGTGTTGAGGTAGAAGAAGTGAGGCAAAGTAGGGATAGAGACATGAGACAGAAATTGTCTCCATCTCCCTGAGAGAGCAGGGATTATCATTGGAGACATTATGCATGCACACTAAACTCCTAGAAGTATGGACATGCCCATCTGTCAAATAAAAAATTCTGTCTTTTACACACAATTAGGTTATTAAAGCATTCTCATTGTGCCAATCGCTTTAGCACATCTTGAAAGTTGGGGGCTCTGGGAAAATTCACATATGCCCATGCCTTTAAATGGCTCTTCAGCAGAAACTAATCCCTGCATTTACATTCATAAAATACTGTTTTTCTACCGCAGCCCTGCCCTTGTAAGGACAGGTGCTGCAATGCAAAAACTCCCAAAACGTGAATGTTTTTAGGGTAGCATGCAGTGATCATCTGGACCACTGTAAGCACCCCCAATGCTGAGCCTACATGCATATTGTGAAAGCTGTCACTCATGGAGAGTTTCCACTTTGCAAACGTTATATTACCCCTTTTAAGGAGTTTGTGTGTAATTCAAGGTTGACCACTGCAATTGTGGGTGCAAAGCATTAACACATTTCATTGAGATTAGTAAGGTGGAGGAAGCTCATTCCATGCCCCTCCACTTTCTGCAGTACGAATAGCAGCAGTGTGTACCTTGTCGGTTGCAGAGACATGTGCACATTGTAGTATAGGGCCGCCTGATTTATATGTTGGTGGGAAGGGAACTTCTCCGCAGCAGTGACGGTTTTCCTTCCCCACCAACATAGTGGTCTGCCCTCTTGATCTATATGGGATTTGACCTTAAGTGTGGCCACAGTGGAGAACACTCCATCTCCACCGTGGCCAACCTTCTCCGATGCCCCAGCAGAGTAAGGTCCATCGGAGAAATGGCTACATGTCTGCCCACCGAATTTGGATGGGTTGACATATAGCCATTGTTTACCATTTACCATTTTCCACCACCAGGAAAATCCTGGCAGTGAGGAACATTTTTTGGGATTTTCTTTTTGTAAATAAAAAAGGAATACTTTTGGTACGGGCCTACATTCTGCTAATGCAGCCCTGTAGCAGAGTAACATGCATTGACAGGAACCACCATGACATCTGCTTGGCAGTCATTTATAATTTGGTCCCTCCGTCATGGGGGCAGATTATTTTACTCCATCCTCACAGTGGAATGGTGGCTGTCAGCTTGAATATATATTAGGTCAATATTGTTTAACAGTTGCAAAGCCTCATTTTGTGAAACGCAGACTTTGCAACTGAAAAACTCTTTGATTTATCAGGCCACAGATTTTCTAAGAACTGACACTGCTACAGTACTAAAGTCAAAGTAGCCCTGCTCAGATGTGATCTCACTTGCAAGATTATTTACATATACTCTTCATTATATGAAAACCTAGACTTCCATGTTGCTACCCTAACGTAATTGAGATGAGTCTCCGCTCCTGTACACAGGCATTCAGCAGGACACCTAAAACAACCCTCAACTTGCACAAACTAGAAATCTAGTTTTCATGTATTGGCCTCTTCTTGGTTGCTTTGCGTTTACCTTCTCTATTCAATCTTTCAGATTTCTGCCACGTAGTACCAACAAAAGGTGGTCAAAGCCATCTCGAATGGTGATAGTGGGGAAGTGGATTTAAAGAATGTGACAAGAACGAAATTGATGTAATGAAATTTCGTTGATACTAATTCAGGCTTTGCAATCCAACACCTTATTTTGTTACAATTCTTATGCAATAAAGGACATTTCACATAGTGTCCAACAAGCTTAGATTTGCTACTAATCATAAATGAGAAAATATTTAAATGTGTTGGACAGGGCACAAAAGCAAAAACATGTTTGCTGTGGCACAATTCATCACACAAAACCCCAACTTATACCTATTAACAATAATATCTGTAGAGTCCATTTACAGTGTGTGTATTACAGTATTAAGCCATTCAGTAGAGGTTGGAGGAACTCCTACAAATTTCCCTTCGTGCCAAGAGGATCAAGTAGAATAGCAACTTGGTCCTATCTTTACTTAACTTCACGGGACCCTTCATGGCCCCAAAGACAATTTTACAAAGGCTTACCTTGATATTTATTCAAAGGACATTAGTCAGGACCTTACTCACAATTTCCCAAATGTACTGTATCCTGGGGCATTCCATCAACATGTGTATATTGTTTGCCTTCTCTAGTCCACATTTCAAACATTTAAGTTTGTCCCCTTTCCCCATCTTCGAGATCCTATAGGGCATCCAGTATACTCTGTGAAGGGAAAAGAGATGTTTTCTACTAAAACAAGCAGGTTTGACAATACTGTGTAAAGCTCTCATTAATACTTGCTTCTGATATGTTAAACATTTTAATATATCAATGTAATATAATGTAAATTAAACATATTCCAGTAATATGTAATACTATAAATAAATATATACTTGCATAAACACACCAACATATATATTGTATATAAAAACACTAAAGAAAATATATATATATAATACACACACATATATATGTGTGTGTATATAAATATAGCGGTACAAAAGGGGGTGGTGATGGATGGAGCATCAGAACCAATCAAACACTCACACCCAGTCAACAGATCTGGGTTTGATCCATCACCGTTCTTTAGCCCACTCTGCCACCCCAGTTCAGACATGGCCATATGCAAATCAGTCTGACCCTGTGCCTCATGGGAACAGTCCAGCCCGAACTGCCGATCCTTTGACTGGGTGTGAGTGTTTGATTGGTTCTGATGCTCCGTCCATCACCACCCCCTTTTGTACTGCTTTGTTCGCCATAAGTTGGCTGGGTATGCTCAGACATGAGTCCCTTGCTCACTTTGCCACTGGATTCAAGCAAGCCTGGCTGAAGACGGCTGAAATGCCAGAAACCGGTCCTAGGAAGCTTATTTCCGGTCCAGGGAAGGCATGGCTTGGCAGTTCGGGCTGGACTGTTCCCATGAGGCACAGGGTCAGACTGATTTGCATATGGCCATGTCTGAACAGGGGTGGCAGAGTGGGCTAAAGAACGGTGATGGATCAAACCCAGATCTGTTGACTGGGTTTGAGTGTTTGATTGGTTCTGATGCTCCGTCCATCACCACCCCCTTTTGTACTGCTTTGTTCGCCATAAGTTGGCAGGGTATGCTCAGACGTGAGTCCCTTGCTCACTTTGCCACTAGATTCAAGCAAGCCTGGCTGAAGACGGCTGAAATGGCAGAAACCGGTCCTAGGAAGCTTGTTTCCGGTCCAGGGAAGGCATGGTTTCGCAGTCCGGGCTGGACTGTTCCCATGAGGCACAGGGTCAGACTGATTTGCATATGGCCATGTCTGAACTGGGGTGGCAGAGTGGGCTAAAGATCGGTGATGGATCAAACCCAGATCTGTTGACTGGGTGTGAGTGTTTGATTTTTTCTGATGCTCCGTCCATCACCACCCCCTTTTGTACTGCTTTGTTCGCCATAATTTGGCAGGGTATGCTCAGACATGAGTCCCTTGCTCACTTTGCCACTGGATTCAAGCAAGCCTGGCTGAAGACGGCTGAAATGCCAGAAACCGGTCCTAGGAAGCTTGTTTCCGGTCCAGGGAAGGCATGGCTTGGCAGTTCGGGCTGGACTGTTCCCATGAGGAACAGGGTCAGACTGATTTGCATATGGCCATGTCTGAACTGGGGTGGCAGAGTGGGCTAAAGAACGGTGATGGATCAAACCCAGATCTGTTGACTGGGTGTGAGTGTTTGATTGGTTCTGATGCTCTGTCCATCACCACCCCCTTTTGTACTGCTTTGTTCGCCATAAGTTGGCAGGGTATGCTCAGACGTGAGTCCCTTGCTCACTTTGCCACTGGATTCAAGCAAGCCTGGCTGAAGACGGCTGAAATGCCAGAAACCGGTCCTAGGAAGCTTGTTTCCGGTCCAGGGAAGGCATGGCTTGGCAGTTCGGCTGGACTGTTCCCATGAGTCACAGGGTCAGACTGATTTGCATATGGGCATGTCTGAACTGGGGTGGCAGAGTGGGCTAAAGAACGGTGATGGATGAAACCCAGATCTGTTGACTGGGTGTGAGTGTTTGATTGGTTCTGATGCTCCGTCCATCACCACCCCCTTTTGTACTGCTTTGTTCGCCATAAGTTGGCAGGGTATGCTCAGACGTAAGTCCCTTGCTCACTTTGCCACTGGATTCAAGCAAGCCTGGCTGAAGACGGCTGAAATGCCAGAAACCGGTCCTAGGAAGCTTGTTTCCGGTCCAGGGAAGGCATGGCTTGGCAGCTCGGGCTGGACTGTTCCCATGAGGCACAGGGTCAGACTGATTTGCATATGGCCATGTCTGAACTGGGGTGGCAGAGTGGGCTAAAGAACGGTGATGGATCAAACCCAGATCTGTTGACTGGGTGTGAGTGTTTGATTGGTTCTGATGCTCCGTCCATCACCACCCCCTTTTGTACTGCTTTGTTCGCCATAAGTTGGCAGGGTATGCTCAGACGTGAGTCCCTTGCTCACTTTGCCACGGGATTCAAGCAAGCCTGGCTGAAGACGGCTGAAATGCCAGAAACCAGTCCTAGGAAGCTTGTTTCCGGTCCAGGGAAGGCATGGCTTGGCAGTTCGGGCTGGACTGTTCCCATGAGGCACAGGGTCAGACTGATTTGCATATGGACATGTCTGAACTGGGGTGGCAGAGTGGGCTAAAGAACGGTGATGGATCAAACCCAGATCTGTTGACTGGGTGTGAGTGTTTGATTGGTTCTGATGCTCCGTCCATCACCACCCCCTTTTGTACTGCTTTGTTCGCCATAAGTTGGCAGGGTATGCTCAGACGTGAGTCCCTTGCTCACTTTGCCACGGGATTCAAGCAAGTCTGGCTGAAGACGGCTGAAATGCCAGAAACCGGTCCTAGGAAGCTTGTTTCCGGTCCAGGGAAGGCATGGCTTGGCAGTTCAGGCTGGACTGTTCCCATGAGGCACATGGTCAGACTGATTTGCATATGGGCATTTCTGAACTGGGGTGGCAGAGTGGGCTAAAGAACAGTGATGGATCAAACCCAGATCTGTTGACTGGGTGTGAGTGTTTGATTGGTTCTGATGCTACGTCCATCACCACCCCCTTTTGTACTGTATATAAATATACACACATATGTATGTATACATTCATATATATATTCACTGAAAAAACCATAGGTTTCACACACGTTATAGTTAGGAATTAGCATTTAAAAAACCTTGCAAATTCACTTAAAAAACCATAGGTTTCACACATGTTATAGTTAGGTGGATATTTCACTCGTAAAAAACCAATGAAATTCCCCCGTTATAGTTAGTTCAGATAACTATAACTCGCGCGCCCGCAATCCACTGCTCATGACGTCACATATTACATCACTCATGACATGGTCAGTGGCATCACTCATGACATCACTGATGACATCATCCTTGTGATAGAGTGGCGGTCGCACGAGTTATATTTATCTGAACTAACTATAACGGGGGAATTTCATTGGTTTTTTACGAGCACCCCCGCGATTTAAAAACAAAAAAATTAAAAAAAAAATTCTGCCTTCGGGGTCCTTCAGGGACCCCCTGACAAAGGCTAGGGGGTCAGGAACTCTTTACCGTGCCCCCTTTTCACGTTCGCCACCTTCCTTTTTCACTCTCGCACTGAAAACAAACAAAATGGCGGCCGACACTTCCTGATTTCGACCGATTCGAATGTTGACTAACATGTAACCACCAATCAGAATTACGCTCGCGCACGTTAGGGTGCTCGCACGGTGCTCGCACGGTGCGCGCACCCTGCACGCGTATAGATATTGATATGCTTTTAAATGCTATTTTCTCAGGAAATACTGAACAGATTTACACCAGACCTGCAAAAGGCACTTCCTTGACCTTATGGCTACCCCTCTGCCAAATTTCAAGTAATTCTGTTCAGCCGTTCGGGCTGTAGCTGTGTCTAAAGGTCCTATGGAAAAATGCATGGGGAAAACGCTTTTTGGGACCCCCCTTTTTTCTCGGCCCCCGCTTGACGAATCACCCCGAGACTTTCAGGGTAGGAGCTGAACGGAGCGCCCCATTAGTTTTGAAAATTTCGCAAGGATTCGTCAACCGGCGCCAAAGTTATTCAAAATAGAATTTTGAGATTTCCTATGAAAACACGGGCCTAACTATAACTATCTACTGGCGACCGCCAGTAGATAATATATATATATAGATAGATATAGTTGGCGCCGGTTGACGAATCCTCGCGAAATTTTCAAAACTAATGGGCAGAGAGGTAGCCATAAGGTCAAGGAAGTGCCTTTCCCAGGCCTGGTGTAAATCTGTTCAGTATTTCCTGAGAAAATAGCATTTAAAACATATCAATATCTATACGCGCGCAGCATGCGCTCACTGTGCAAGCCCTGTGCGCGCACCCTGCCGTGCGCGAGCGTAATTCTGATTGGTTGTTAGATGTCAGTAAACATTTGAATCGGTCGAAATCAGGAAGTGTCGGCCGCCATTTTGTCTGTTGCACTGAAAAGGAAAGGTGGAGAACGTGAATAGGGGGCAGAGTAGGGAGTTCTCGACCCCCTAGCCATTGTCAGGGGGTCACAGTAGGACCACGAAGGGCCAAAAAAAAGATTTTAATTTTTTTAAAAAACATCGCGAGGTGCGCGCACTCTGCGCACACCCGAAAAAAACATTAAAAAAAATAGAAATAAAAATCAAGTTTAAGTGTTTAGATATTAGGTGGCTCTAAAAAGAGCCCTTGTGTTTATTGAGTGTTTTTCGGTACCTACAAGTAAGTACCGATGCAGAGTCTAAAGTTCAAGAGGAAAACTCTGTTGCCTTCATCATTGAAATGTACACCGTCTCCTCTATAAATGTCTTGCATGTTGTAACGCAAGTTGTTGTGGTATATAGAACCCATACCATAGTCTCTGAGGAAAGCAGAAACAGATTTATTGACGTGCTTTCTTGCTGTGTCAATCTGCGGACAAAATTGGTTGGACCAGTTCCACTTTTGCCTTTGGCATATATTAGAATATACAAAGGCAGTTTGTGGAAAAAGTGACATCAATTGCACAAAGGTGTCCTTAATAAGCATTTCCAGACCTACCCCAGTTAAAGTGCCTAGGTCATTTCCACCACAGTGCACAATAATAAGGTTAGGCTGTGGGAGATATAGAAAGATTTTCACAAAAGGCATTAATTGTTGCCACTTTAACCCTCTCTGACTAATCTATTTAATGTCTACATTTGGCAAAGCAAGGTCTTTCACAATACCTCTTTTTTCTGCAAATTTTTCACTCCAGAAGACATAGCTATGACCTACAATCCACACTGTGAACATCTTTCAAGGAGAACAGGATTCACTCAGGAGGTGTCTTTCAGTAGAATGGCAATATGAAAAGAAAGACAGTTGAAAAATGGAGACATACATACTTTTTTTAATAAAAAGAACTCATTGGCTGATTCAAACCATTTTACAGTTAAAACTAGGCTGTATGTTTACATTTTTAAAAGCATGTTTTGGATTGGTACAGAAAAATGTGTTCCCACTGAACATTACTTTGGATTTGCTGTTAGGTTTGAAAAGTCAAGCACTCTTGCTCTTTGGATTTGAAACATTGTGTGCTGAACTTCTGATCTCTCTGCTCACACTAGTGTTCCATGACCTGTTGCTATGGTAGCAGGCAGAAGTCATGTTGGGGGAAGGGATGATTTGGAAAGGGGTTGAAAGTTGCAACCAATAGAAATGTGTGATTCCATTTGAAAAAATGCGGGAAGGACTGTGATTTTACATTAACATGTATATGTGTGAAAAAAGAGAGGGCAACATTGCCATTTACTGGTTGTGGTGAGAGGAGAGAGGTGTACAGCTCTGAGATTCTGGCTCTGATAATCTGCTGTTTGAGTGCCACATTTCTTTCTCAACTAATTAATTTTAAAGGTGAGTTATGAGTTTGAGAGGGGATGTATGTGGTGATTTTTGATATAAATATTAGAATTGTCATGCTTCTTTTAAAGTTGTGTTTTACATTTTGTGTTTTAGGAGATATATAACTGTCTTGAACTTGTAAGATATTATGGAGTATGTCTTCACTGTAAGTTAAGGTGTACTGGTATCACTGAGGAATACTGTTTTGTGCCTAGAATCACATCATGAGTCTGTCTGCACACAGGATTTTTAGTCAGAGATTTAATTTGTGTTGCTCTTGTTCTGTTAGCCTTGCACTCGCAGAAAAGGGGCAGTTTGTTTTCTTAAAGTGTGATGGTTAGCATTCAGCAGAAATCAGTTACTCACAAATGAGAGGCAAATGCAAACACATTTGAAAATAGCATGGTACATTTTCCTACCACTTTAAAAGTTGTGTTTTACATTTTATGTTAGGGAAGATATTTAAGTGCCTTGAACATGTTAGATATTATGGAGTATGTCTTCCCTATAAGTTAAGGTGTACTGGTATCACCCAGGAATACTGTTTTCTGCCTAGAATCACACCATGAGACAGTGTGCACACAGGAATTGTTATCAGAGATTTAATTCGTGTTGGTCTTGCTCTTTTACCCTTGCACTCGCAGGAAAGGGGCAGCTTGTTTTTTGTAACACATGGTCATGGTCTCAAGGAGCTGTTAGGACATGTGCTCTTTTCTGCTTGTCTAAAATATAAGAAAAATGTGTCAGGCTGTCACAGTAATTATCACTTGCTCCACCACAGTACTAAATGTGCTTTCAAATTGCCAAAGAAAATATCGCTTTGTGCTTAGAATCACACCATGAGTCTGTGTGCACACAGGAATTGTTGTCAGAGATTTAATTTGTGTTGCTGTTGTTTTGTAAAGCTTGCACTTTTAAGAAAGGGCCAGCTTCTTTTCTTCAACTGTGTTGGTTAGCACTCAGCAGAAATCACTATCTCAAAAATGAGAGGCAAATGCAAACACATTTGAAAATAGCATGGTACATTTTCTTACCACTTTAAAAGTTGTGTTTTACATTTTATGTTAAGGAAGATATTTAAGTGCCTTGAACATGTTAGATATTATGGAGTATGTCTTCAACATAAGTTAAGGTGTACTGGTATCACCCAGGAATACTGTTTTGTGCCTAGAATCACACCATGAGACAGTGTGCACACAGGAATTGTTGTCAGAGATTTAATTTGTGTTGCTATTGTTCTGTAAAACTTGCACTCGCAGGAAAAGGGCAGCTTGTTTTCTTAAAGTGTGATGGCTAGCACTCAGCAGAAATCATGATCTCACAAATGAGAGGCAAATGCTAACACATTTGAAATCAACAGGGTAGATTTTCCTTCCAATCTTGTAATGGGTGAGGTAGTTCCTACATGTACAAAACTCCAATTAACCCTTACCAAACATGTACTCTTACACACATATCTGCAGTCTTCATGCAGTTGTAAAAGTCTCCATGCAGATCTCGCTTGCAACTGACAATACACAGTCTCCAGAAACACACTCTTTGCACACATGCAGCAGCTTCTCCTACACTCCCATGCATAATACTCAGCTCTGTGTTGTGTTTCAGATAGCAGTGTGTAACGCAAACACATTCAACGTCATCAAGGCTCATTTCCTTTGCTGAAGTCTAATCACTCACCCTGTAACACATGGTCATGGTCTCAAGGAGCTGTTAGGACATGTGCTCTTTTTTGCTTGTCTAAAATATAAGAAAAATGTGTCAGGCTGTCACAGTAATTATCACTTGCTCTTCCACAGTATTAAATGTGCTTTCAAATTGCTAAAGGAAATATCGCTTTCTGCCTAGAATCACACCATGAGTCTGTGTGCACACAGGAATTGTTGTCAGAGATTTAATTTGTGTTGCTGTTGTTATATAAAACTTGCACTTTCAGGAAAGGGCCAGCTTGTTTTCTTCAAATGTGTTGGTTAGCACTCAGCAGAAATCACTATCTCAAAAATGAGAGGAAAATGCTAACACATTTCAAATCAACAAGGTAGATTTTCCTTCCAATCTTGTAATGGGTGAGGTAGTTCCTACATGTTCAAAACTCCAATTAACCCTTACCACACATGTACTCTTACACACATATCTGCAGTGTTCATGCAGTTGTGCAAGTCTCCATGCAGATCTCTCTTGCAACTGACAATACACAGTCTCCAGAAACACACTCTTTGCACACATGCAGCAGCTTCTCCTACACTCCCATGCATAATACTCAGCTCTGTGTTGTGTTTCAGATAGCAGTGTGTAACGCAAACACATTCAACGTCATCAAGGCTCATTTCCTTTGCTATAGTCTAATCACTCACCCTGTAACACATGGTCATGGTCTCAAGGAGCTGTTAGGACATATGCTCTTTTTTGCTTGTCTAAAATATAAGAAAAATGTGTCAGGCTGTCACAGTAATTATCACTTGCTCCTCCACAGTACTAAATGTGCTTTCAAATTGCTAAAGGAAATATCGCTTTCTGCCTAGAATCACACAATGAGTCTGTGTGCACACAGGAATTGTTGTCAGAGATTTAATTTGTGTTGCTGTTGTTCTGTAAAACTTGCACTTTCAGGAAAGGGCCAGCTTGTTTTCTTCAAATGTGTTGGTTAGCACTCAGCAGAAATCACTATCTCAAAAATGAGAGGAAAATGCTAACACATTTCAAATCAACAAGGTAGATTTTCCATCAAATCTTGCAATGGCTGAGGTTGTTCCTACATGTTCAAAAGTCCAATTAACCCTTACCACACATCTACTCTTATACACATGTCTGCACTCTTCATGCAGTTGTGCAAGTTTCCATGCAGATCTCTCTTGCAACTGACAATACACAGTCTCCAGAAACACACTTTTTGCACACACGCAGCAGCTTCTCCTACACTCCTGTGCGTACTACTCAGCTCTGTGTGGTGTTTCAGATAGCAGTGTGTAACGCAAACAAATTCAACGTCACCAAGGCTCATTTCCTTTGCTCTAGTCTAATCACTCACCCTGTAACACATGGTCATGGTCTCAAGTAGCTGTAAGGACATGTGCTCTTTTCTGCTTCTCTAAAATATAAGAAAAATGTGTCAGGCTGTCACAGTAATTATCACTTGCTCCTCCACAGTAGTAAATGTGCTTTGAAATTGCCAATCAAATATTGTTTTCTGTCTAGAATCACACCATGAGTCTGTGTGCACACAGGAATTGTTGTCAGAGATTTAATTCATGTTTCTCTTGTTTTGTAAGACTTGGACTCGTAGGAAAGGGTCAGCTCATGTGATAGGATTTGAAAAGCTCAAAAAAAATTGTAATGAATTAAAATTACATAAAGGTCTTTTTTTTTAGTTTCTTGCAGGTATTGCTGAGCAACAGTGAAAAAATGTAAAGATGCCTATAAAGTCAAGAAAGAGAAAAGAAAAGCAACAACAACTATATTTGAAGACAACTGGTAAAAAAAAAAATAGGAGGAGAAGCTCGTGTTGGAAAACAGAAAAAGTATTCTGGTAAGCAGACTAAAGAATTTTTAAAAAGATCTTCAAAAAAAAAAAAATGATCGAAAGATAAATTCAAACAGTGTTTCAAGTACAAAACAACAACAGAGTCGACAACGAAAACAAAATGCTAATGTAGACTTAGAAGTAAGAAAGAGTGACTTAACACGAAAAATAGATTTTAAAAACATTAGTCGAAAAATGTTTCAGAGAAGAGTGATGTTAAATTTGCTAAAGGATGTGAAAAAATATAAGAAGAAAACCAAATTTTATAAGA
This sequence comes from Triturus cristatus, assembly GCF_964204655.1. Lineage (NCBI taxonomy): Eukaryota > Metazoa > Chordata > Amphibia > Caudata > Salamandridae > Triturus > Triturus cristatus. The sequence goes on from NC_140586.1 coordinate 576,730,266, forward strand.
AAAAGAAATGTATTGAAAGTATTGTTACGATGGCTTTAGAAATAAAAAAAAACTATTCATTTTAATTTTGAACAGGATGCGTAGATTAGATAAATTAGTCAATGCAATGAAGTCACAAAGCAAAAGGAAAAGAGAAGTGAAAAAAAATTACTTTTGTAAAGTGTTCTTAGGAGAATGGAAGCATAGTTCAAGTACTGAACCATTTTTTAATGAAGAGAGTTATCTTCAAAGTAATAGTTTGTTGCATGCAGTTGACACCAATGGTAGAGCATATGAAGTTAAAGATGGTTGTGTAATGGAAAAGGAGAAAATGGTTCCAAGAAATGAGGAAGAAGTGATGGCTGATGAGGTTATGGGGAGACGTCCTAAAGCCCCATTGTACACTTGGAATTGTAGTAGTATGTGTACTGTGCGTCAGGAATCTATTGACAAATTACGTGACTTTCTAAGAGAATATAGTAAAAAGAGTGTTAAACAGAAGATTAAGGTGTTTCAAAGACTAGATCCATGCAGAGTGAGAGAGAATACTGGTTTGCAAGGACATTCTCTGGCTTGTCTATCTAGGAAAGTGTGTCAAAGTGTTTTTCACCATTTTAGGATGCTGGCAGTACATCATACTGAAATGAGAAAGTTTGTGAGAACATTGTATTTTGCTAAAAGTCCAGCACTAAAGTTAAATGAGTTGAATAATGCTCTGTTCCGTGGATCTGTATCAGATGTAGTGAAGGTTACTGATGAGATTCAGTTTTGTTACTTTGTTCCAGAACAAGAAAGTGCAGAAAATGACACAGTTATTGATGAAAATGTGGAAGAGAATGTAGAACTTACTGTTAGTACAAATTTTGAAGATGAAATGACAAAATGTACTATCATCTCTAATGAAAGACCAAATATTACTTGTATTTGTTGCCGGAGAAGCCATTACAAAATTCAAACAAGGAATGTTGATCTGTATAAAAAAAGTGAAAATAAAGATAATTATAAGTGGAAAGATTTTGCAACATATATATTTCTGGAAAATTGTTTTGAATTGGGTGAAGATCAGCGTATTTGTAAATACTGTTATAACAAGTTAGAAGAAAATAGAATGCCAGCAAGAGCTGTACATAATAAATTAGAATTGGTTGATATTCCTCCAGAACTTTCTGATTTAAATACGTATGAGTCTATGCTCATTCAATGTGTCCATCCGTTTCAGACCATAGTGCGTATGGAGCCAAAAACAGGTAAATTACCTCCTTCGGATTTACAAAGAGGTTTAAAAGGAAGAGTTGTCTATTTGCCATTGGATTTGAAAAAAAATATGGAAACAATTGATGCAGATACTTTGGAAACTGAACCATTAGTTATTCTGGTTAATGGTGTACCTACAAAGAATAAGAAAATTTGGCAGGAGCTGGTGGATGTACGAAAAGTACAAAGAGCAAATTTGTATTTGAAAAAAAATAATAAATGGTATGAAGCAATTTATATGGATGAAGATGAAGAAGTTTTACTAGAAGACATAGGAATACCAACTGGGCAAATTGAAAAAGTGGATAAGTCAAAAGAAGAAGAAATTTATGAACATTTCAGCATACATCCTCTTCATTCTAAAGAAGTTATGGGAAACGCTATTGATCTGTTTCAGATGAAGAAAGCAAAAGGAACTCCTGTGAGTGTATGGGAGGAGAGCTTGGAAGCTCGTTATTTTCCCCAACTGTTTCCTACAGGAGAAGGTGGACGATATGTTGAACGTCCAGTACAGATTCCTGCTTCGGAGTATCGGACTACAAGATTATATGCAGAAGATCCCAGATCTCGTCAAAGTATTCCTTATTTGTTCCATCTTTTATTTGAAAGTGACTTGTCTGCACTATCTTATGCAGTAAATCACATTTTGAAAACTGGAGAACATCTACATAATGTGTCAGCAAAGGACTTTATCAACAAAGTGCAACAGCGAGATGATCATTTGGAATCTCAATTGATCAATTTGATGAATTGTCTGCGTGGGACTAATGAATATTGGTGCCGACGCCATGGAGAATTGAAGTGTATGTTACGGAATTTAGGAACTCCTACATGGTTCCTTACCCTAAGCTGTGCTGAGTACGCTTGGGACGATCTTCTAGATTTTCTTCGAGAGGCAAATTCAAACATTAAAAACATACAATACAAGACAGCAGGAGAATTGTGCTCATTGGATCCGGTTAATGTTTGCAGATATTTTAATCATAGATTTGAGGCTATGATGTCCTTCATCTGCAATAAAAAAAAATCCACCTCTTGGAGAAGTTGTGGATTTCTTTTGGAGAAAAGAGTACCAAGCAAGAGGTGCTCCTCATATTCATATGCTGTTGTGGATCAAGGATGCCCCAAAATTTGGAACAGATGCTGATGAAGCAGTTTTATCTTTCATTGAAGGATATGTAACATGTGCTATACCTAAAAGCACAGAAGAGAAAAACTTAAAAGGGAAAGTTTTACATTTCCAAAGTCATCGGTGTGGAAAATACTGTCGACGAAAGTACAAGAGTAAAGATAAATTCTACACAAAATGTTGATTTGGATTTCCACGATCTGTTCTTTCAAAAGGAAGAGTAAACAGTTTTATGTCAGCTGTGCGACATACTATTACAAGAAAATCGCCTAAGAATACCTACAACCTAAGAAGAAAAGAAGAGTCAAAATATATAAATGACTACAACCCAGTCATTTTATCCATGTGGAATGCTAACATGGATATTCAGTATGTAGCTGACAATTCTATTGCTGTTGCTCGGTATGTCACATCTTACATCACTAAATCTGAGAAAACGGAATTGAAGGAAATGTGGGAAGAGATTTCTCACAAGAAGACTGTCAGTAAGAAGCTATACAGTTTCAGTTTAAAGATGTTATCGCATCGAGAAATTGGATCCTACGAATGTTCAGATAGGTTATCATCTGCAAGTCTGTACTCCAAATCCAGAAGAATAATTTGGGTAAGTTTAGGCCTTGCAGGAATGCGAAATCGGGTACTGAAATCTATTCGAGAAATTGAATATTTAGCAGAGTTCGAACCAGAAAGTACAGACATTTTAAGAACAAACATGTTGAACACATATTACCCACAAAGAAGTCATCACCTTGAGAACATGTGTCTCTATGAAGTGCTGCAGAACTTCATTTTTAAACGGAATGCCACAGAAGATATCAACAATGGAAAATATAAAGTCAGTGGTGAGGAAGGATGTTTGGTGAAGCAAACAAAAGGAAGTTTGATAAATCACCGGAAGCTGAGTTGCAACACTCCTGACAAAAAGGAATTTTACTACTTGGCACTTTTGCAGCTGTTTAAACCATGGCGTTCAGAGGACGAACTACTTGGAGAATTCCAGAGTTATGAAGATTCCTTCAATGCTAGCAAAGACAGCATAGAATGCAGTACTTTCACAACTTATGTTCAAATGTTAAATGAAGAAATTGAACAAGAAGCAACAATTGCAGCTGAAGTAGCTAGAGACAGTTCTCAAGACAGTCAAAGTTCTGGGACATTCAGTCAAGATCCTCTAGGACAACCAATCGTAGAAAATGAAGCAGCAATAGCCATGAATGAAGTCGAAACAGCTATGAATCAAGCTCAGGATGATTTAATAAACTTACCGAATTTGGAAGAACAACTGAATGATGAACAACAACAAATTTATGAAGAAGTCAGGAAAAAAATTGATCATGGACTACTACATGAAAATAAAGAGTGTTCATGCACATCTTTTGAAGCAATGAGAATGTATGTAAGTGGACAAGCAGGAACTGGAAAAAGTTTCTTAATTAATGTAATTAGAAGCTATCTACAGAAGAAAACGGATTCCATTTTGTCTTGTGTTGTTACTGCTCCAACTGGGTTAGCAGCGTATAACATAAAAGGAGTTACCTTACATCGTTTGCTAATGTTACCAGTAGAGCATGAGAACAAAATACAATACCAAAAACTAGCAGGAGAAGCATGCTTGGAAGTTTCAAGAGTATTGAAGAAAATGAAAGTACTAATTATTGATGAGGTAAGCATGGTATCAAACTTAATGCTTGCCTTTGTGCATTTAAGAATGCAGCAAATACTAAAGACAGACTATGACGTGTTATTTGGAGGAAAACACGTCATAGTTTTTGGGGATCTTTTGCAACTTACTCCAGTTAAAGGACAACCGGTATTCCATACACTTACACATGAAGACACGAAAAAGTCATTAGGAAGTATAGGCAATGTAAATATTTGGACATATTTTGAGTATAAGGAACTCATTACCAATATGAGGCAAGCCAATGATGAGGATTATGCAAGTATTCTGAAAGATATAAGAATTGGACTACTCACAGAACATGGCAGAAAAGCATTACAGAGTCGATTGCTGAGTAATTTGTTTACAACAGAAGAAATAGTTCCAGAGAAAATATAGAAGAAAATTGCTGAAAAAAATACTGTAATCTGCTTAATGCCAACACTACATGAATGCTCTGTATTCAATCAAGAACTTTTGAAATTGGAAAATGAAGAGATCATAAAACTGGAAGCTGTGGATAAAATTCAACATGAACGAATAACTATTATATTGACAGGCAAATTGGCTACTAAATTGGATTCTCTGGAGAAAAACATTTCAAAAACAGCTGGTTTGGAAAAGAATCTTTATGTGTGTATGAACTGTAGAGTAATTTTAAGACGTAATTTGGATGTAGAAAAAGGTTTAGTGAATGGAGCTATGGGTAAAGTTGTGGGTTTTGTAAAGTACCAGAAAAAAGATGGAATTGAATTCTTAAAAATAAAATTTGATCAGATTGAAGAGGTTAAAGTCATTAGTCGTTGTTCAGTTCGTTTTTTGCTAGTGAAAGACTTATATGTACGTAGGAAGCAGTTTCCGATTTCTCTAGCATATGCTGTAACTATTCACAAGTCTCAAGGATTAACTGTTGATAGTGCTTTTGTAAACATTGGATCTACTGTGTTTAAAGAAGGTATGGCATATGTTGCTTTGTCACGTGTGAAAAAATTATCTGGTTTATTCATGATAGACTTTGATGACTCAAAAGTAAGTGCTGATGCAAACTGTGTAAAGGAGTATAATAGATTAAGAAGAAGCTATGCTCCTCATTTAGGTCAGTATCCTGTGTTTGAAAAACGTGTTGTTTGTCGGAAAAGGAGATTTGAGAATATCTGTAATGAGGATGTACAGAAGAGAAAACAAAAAGACAGTGATGTGACTGCAAGCAAAAAGAAAATGAACAGTGTGGAAGAGGTTGTTGGTTGTCATTTTGAAAATAGCTCTGGTGTCAACTGCTACGCAAATGTAGTGCTGAATGTTGTATTTTATCTTGAAAGTTTGCAAGAGCAGATAATACTAAATCATGAAAAAAGATTCTGTTCTTTGCTGAGTCTCCTTTATGAGAAGCTGAGTAATGATAAAAATAAAATAGAAAGTGCTTCTGATGTTAGAAATCTTTTAGATGTATGTTCTGGATGTACACAGTTTACACAAAATGTCCAGCAAGATGCACAGGAATTCTTGATGTATATCCTGATGGTACTGGAAGATGAAGGGGTAGAAGTAGAACATTTATTTGGTGTCTCTTATAAATGGGAACATTGTTGTGATAACTGTATGAACACATGCAGTAGTAATGTTGATTCTGAAAGGTTCATATATTTACCATTACCAGAAAGTAAAACAGTTACTTTTAGTAAATTAGTTAAAGATGCTAATCACAACATGGAATGTTCTGAATGTAAATCTGAAATATTGTCAACGTTATTCTTAAAGAAATATGGACAGTATGTAATTTTAATGGTACAACGTTGTAGAGCTGATGGAACAAAATTGGAAACTTTACTAAAGAAGTTTGTTGGTAATCAATTATCTATATCTGGAAAAACTTTTGTAGCAGTTGCAATAATTTTTCATGACGGTCCTTCTATAACTTCTGGTCATTACACAGTTTATCTTCAATGTGAAAAAGGATGGACACTGTGTAATGATTCTCAATTGATTTTCAAGCAACGTTTGCCTTTTGATTTACCCAATTGTTACTTAATTTTTCTGAAACCCAAATTTTAAATACTAAATTCAGCATCTGAAGAAAGCATTATTTAAATTTTAAAGGATTAAAATTGAATATTTCACTCAGAAAGGATTTTAAACTTTTGGCCTCAAGGAAAGGTAAAACAAACAATTGTGGACTTCTTTGACAGATATTATTTTGGCATATGTTCTTTTGCAACAAGGTTTACAGACGTTATTTCTTGAAAATTGTTATTGTACTTAAAAGGTATTTCTATTAAGGTATGTTTTAGTGAGGATAGATTCAAGGCTTTTTTAAACAATCTTTCAGATAGTTTTTTTTTGTGCCCTCTGTTAAATGATGAATACAATTGATTTCACTATTTTCAGTGAAAATCAAAACATTCTGAAAACAGCAAAAAAAGGGCAAAAAATTGCTTTGCTAAATATGAAAAAACATGTACTGTTTAATAAAATGTATTGTTGAATATTAATACTTTTTTTCTTTTTTTCATAACTAGAAAGAACATTTAGAAAATGTAATTTAGTTTCCTTGCAATTAAATAAAAACATTTATTTCTAAATAAGTTACTTTGATGGTCAGGTAAGTTTAAAATATCTGTATGTGTCACTGCTTTCGTTTCATGCTTCCTTTTCTTCACCTCTCCTTACTCTGCTTTTCTCATTTCTCTTCTCACTCTCTCTTCCTGCTTTACTACTCTTTTGTAACTCCCTCACTCCTTCTCTACTACTCCCCTACCTTTACTACCTCCATCACTAATTTTTCATCCATGTTTCTTTCTCTGTATCCATATGTCTTAGTCTTTTTAACTGCCTTACTCCTTCTCAGTTGTTTGCTTTCTGTCTCTCTATCTGTCACTCTCTGTTTGTCTGTTTTACCCTTAACTTCCTTAACATCTCTGGGGCAGATTTACAAGCCACCTGCACCACCACTACGTCACTTTTCTTGACGTACTAGTGGCGCAGGGTGCTCCTCCATATTTACAAGGAGAGGATAAGCCACTCTGTGTGTCTTTTCCTCTCCTTGTAAATACAGCCAATTCAAACGCAGCACTAAAATGAGCTATTATCTTTTTTGATAGGTTTAGGGTACCTATACGTAAGTACTGATGCAGAGTTTAAAGTTTAATAGGAAGACCCTCTTCCCTTCATCTGTGAAATGTACACCATCTCTTTTTTAATTACTTTGCCACTCCCCTCTCTTTGTCAGGGAGTCCCTGAAGGTTTACTAAAGTTGATAAAAATGATTATTTTTTTTAAAAAACATCATTGGGTGCGTGCAGGGTGCGCGCACCCCCCCAAAGAAATTGACAAATAGATTAAAAAAACAAGTTTTTGTGTTTAGATTTTAGGTGGCTCTAAAAAGAGCCCTTGAGTTAATGTAGGGACAGAGGAAGAGAAAAACGAAAAAAAAAGAACAAAACTATGGCCCAGTGCAAGAGTGCTCCTCAAATTTTCTCTGATTGAGATCAACACTGCTCTCACCCATAGTAATAAGAGTACCACAATCCATGCACCGTGTAGTCATCCTCCCAAAATAAGGACGAATATCCAGAGGTGTGTAAGAAGGCACCATCGCAGAAGAAGTGCTCGGCTGAGCTGCCAAAGATGTGCTTGGCTGAGCTGCTGCAGATGTCATCGGCTGAGCAGGTGGAGGGTTTGCTCCAGAAGCTTGACGGAAAGTCACAGGATGCATTTTCTCAATGTGCCTCAACATTGTGTGAATACTAAAAGAGTACTTCTTATTAGCATTCCCACGTGATAAGGTGCGCTGACAAAGTATGCAGGTGACTTTTGGTGCATTCACCTTCTTTTGTCAATCAGGAAAAGTGAAAAACTGCCATATCTGTCTCTCAAGAGTGTCCTGTTCACTCTCAGAAGGTGGCTGGTGCTCTGCCATTGTCTCACAAAAACAGAGTAGCTCCTTCTCCAAGGGAATCAGAACTAATAATGAGGGAAGTGGGTGTGGTTTTGGAAGAATCTGGAACTGAAAGTACTTTGAACCAATGAAAAGTGATGTTTCTTGATCACATGACTTGCCATGAGGGGATTGGGTGTGGTGTTGAAACAATCTGAAACTGAAAGTAATGAAAACCAATTAAAAGTGTTAAAAGCGAGATAAGAAGGTCAGGGCACTTTCGGGGACTGCACTAGTCAAACTGTGATGCACTGTTATTGTGGAAAGGAAATGTGGTGCAAGAAGCCAGGGACGTGACCCTCATACGTCCCTAATATCTGGTGTGGACCAAAAATTGCAACAAACAAGGGTGGCTCAGCACTCAACTTAAATACAATTGTAATAGACAAAGTTGTTCGTCATAATTAAAATACAAGCAAGTGAATATTGTATCCCCAAAGATTCACAATAAACTTCGATGTCTTGAAGGTGAGTTTTCTTTATTTGATGATTCAGATTTCCATTTAAAATTACAGCTTACAATTCATTGCCAAATCATAGCCGACGCGTTTCGTCCCAATGGGACTTCTTCAAGGCTTTGCAAATAGTAATTTTAAGAATTCGCACAATTTAGTTTATTTCTTTTTTCTTTTTTCTCCTATTCTGTCACACAGTCAGATGTATAGGATCTCAATGTGATCCTAGACCCAGTGTAGATGTCGAGTAAATATCAAAAAACGGTACGATGGCCGTGAACGTGCTGTATAATCAAAAGCGCCTGGTCCGTGCTCCGTGTACGTCAAAGGGTCTGACCCTTTGACGTACACGGAGCACGGACCAGGCGCTTTTGATTATACAGCACGTTCACGGCCATCGTACCGTTTTTTGATATTTACTCGACATCTACACTGGGTCTAGGATCACATTGAGATCCTATACATCTGACTGTGTGACAGAATAGGAGAAAAAAGAAAAAAGAAATAAACTAAATTGTGCGAATTCTTAAAATTACTATTTGCAAAGCCTTGAAGAAGTCCCATTGGGACGAAACGCGTCGGCTATGATTTGGCAATGAATTGTAAGCTGTAATTTTAAATGGAAATCTGAATCATCAAATAAAGAAAACTCACCTTCAAGACATCGAAGTTTATTGTGAATCTTTGGGGATACAATATTCACTTGCTTGTATTTTAATTATGACGAACAACTTTGTCTATTACAATTGTATTTAAGTTGAGTGCTGAGCCACCCTTGTTTGTTGCAATTAAAAGTGTTGTTTTATTGGTCACATAACTCGAGGTGCGCGCACGGAGCAAGCTCAGAGCACGCACGGTGCAATTACGCATGCGCGAACGTGTACGCGCGCATGCGCATAAGTATTATGCGCGTACGTAACGCGCATACGCAGCACGCGCGCATGCGCGAATGTCAGCGCGCGTACTCTGCACATATGCACGAGTGTAGCGCACGGAGCACGTACGCGTACTGGGTGCGCGCTGCGAGCGCGTACCAAAAGGTACGTATGCGTACACAAAAAACGTACGCATGCGTACTAGGTGCGCGCTGCGAGTGCGCACTAAAACGTATGTATGCGTATGTAGATAACGTACGCAGGCGTACATGAAAAACGTACGCATGCGTACTAGGTGCACCCTCAGTGCGCGCACCCTAAAAATTTATAGAAAAAAAAATTAAAGTGCACATAAGTTAATAGAACATATTAACAATGCTGTTCAACTTTATCCAAATTCAAAGTAAAAAAAAAATGAGCCACACCAAATTAAAGGATACAGATAATCTATAAATGTATGCATAGGGACATTTTTGTAAAAGAAATATATAAAAAATATATTAAAAAATTCTAAAATTAGCATTTAAAAAACCTTTGAAATTCACTGAAAAAACCATAGGTTTCACACACGTTATAGTTAGGAATTAGCATTTCAAAAACCTTGCAAATTCACTGAAAAAACCATAGGTTTCACACATGTTATAGTTAGCTGGACATTTTACTCGTAAAAAACCAATGAAATTCCCCCGTTATAGTTAGTTCAGCCAACTATAACTCGCGCGCCCGCAATCCACTGCTGATGACGTCACATATTACATCACTCATGACATGGTCAGTGACATCACTCATGACATCACTGATGACATCTCAAATGACATCACTCATGACATCACTGATGACGTCGTCCATGTGATAAATTAGCACATCTTCTCACACCCTAATATAACCTTTGATACACCGACTCAAAATTTAAGAGTTCCATTCTCAAAACCATACATACTGCAATACCAATAACTACATACCCACTTATTAACTCTTAGGTCTACATACACCTCCACTCATTCACCTGTACAGTCACTCATACTTACAGTCACTCCATACAAAACTATCATATGCATTTATACACCTATATAGACACTCACACACCACCAATCATCCATAGAGGTACTCTCACACCTAGTCAGTCATGCAAATAATCACACTCCCATTTACTCACCTATGCGGTTATACACACTCAAGTTCACTTAGTCATAAAAATAGTACCACATTCTTACGCTCTTATAGAATCATTGATACAAGCACACACTCATCCATACAGTCACTCTCACAATCACACACTCTCACATCTACCCACTTATATACTCTTACACACATATATACTGCCTTTCACATATGTAGTTAGTCACAAATGTACCACTGAGATATACATTCAATCCCTAACACATCCATACATACACTCCCTCAACCATACAGTCCATCACAGATGCACTCTTAAAACTATGCACCCATAGAATCATCCACTCACACATTTATGCATAGAGTCACACACACCCTACCCACACAAACACTCAGGAACCCATACAGATACTGAGACAAGAAAGAAATAACTCATATAGACACTCATATAGCTATTCACAAAACCATGCAGCCACTTATACACCAACATATAGAAACATACAGACATTTACACAGTTTAGTCTCTAGTCTGCAGTAAGATACATTTAATGGCTCACTTATAGAGTTAGTTACGCACCACAGAAAATCATCCATTTACACACTTGTACACCCACTCATTCTTCAACAGGCCTTTCCCTATATATATTAAACATATTAAAATTGTTAAGAAACACACACTCAATGGATGATGTCATCAGTGATGTCATCAGTGATGTCATTTGAGATGTCATCAGTGATGTCATGAGTGATGTCACTGACCATGTCATGAGTGATGTAATATGTGACGTCATCAGCAGTGGATTGCGGGCGCGCAAGTTATAGTTAGCTGAACTAACTATAATGGGGGAATTTCATTGGTCTTTTATGAGTAAAATGTCCAGATAACTATAACATGTGTGAAACCGATGGGTTTTTTCAGTGAATTTGCAATGTTTTTAAATGCTAATTCCTAACTATAACGTGTGTGAAACCTATGTTTTTTTCAGCGAATATATCTATATATATATATATATAACATGCTTGTAAAAATCTAAACATACAGCCTAGTTTTAACTGTAAAATGGTTTGAATCAGCCAATCAGTTCTTTTAAAAAAAAAAAAAAAGTATGTTAGCCTCCATTTTACAACTATCTTTCTTTTCATATTGCCATTCTACTGAAAGACACCTTCTGAGTGCATCCAGATCTCATTGAAAGATGTTCACAGTGTGGATTGTAGGTCACAGCTATGTCTTCTGGAGTGAAAAGTTTGCAGAAAAAAGAGGTATTGTGAAAGACCTTGCTTTGCCAAATGTAGACATTACATGGATTGGTCAGAGAGGGTTAAAGTGGCACCAATTAATGCCTTTGGTGAAAACCTTTCTACATCTCCCACAGCCTAACCTTATTATTGTGCACTGTGGTGGAAATGACCTAGGCACTTTAACTGGGGTAGGTCTGGAAATGCTTATTAAGGACACCTTTGTGCAATTGATGTCACTTTTTCCACAAACTGCCTTTGTATATTCTAATATATGCCAAAGGCAAAAGTGGAACTGGTCCAACCAATTTTTTCCGCAGATTGACAAAGCAAGAAAGCATGTCAATAAGTCTGTTTCTGCTTTCCTCAGAGACTATGGTATGGGTTCTATATACCACAACAATTTGCGTTATAACATGCAAGACATTTATAGAGGAGACGGTGTACATTTCAATGATGAAGGGAACAGAGTCTTCCTCTTGTACTTTAGACTCTGCATCGGTACTTACTTGTAGGTACAAAAAAACACTCAATGAACACAACAGCTCTTTTTAGAGCCAACCAACATCCAAACATTTAATTTTGATTTTTAATTCTATTTTTTAAATTTTTTTTTACCGCCGTACGCGCACGGTACACGTACGCCGGGATTTAAAAAAAAAAAAAAAAAATGTTTTTTTCACACTTCTGAGTCCTGTTTGGACCCCCTGACAAAGGCTAGGGGGTCTGCAACTCTCTACCTTGCCCCCTTTGCACGTTCTCCACCTTTGTTTTATAGTGTGAGACACACAAAATGGCGGCCGACACTTCCTGATTTCGACCGACTGGAATGTTCACTGTCATGTAACCACCAATCAGAATTACGCTTGCGCACGGCAGCGTGCGCGTACTGTATGCTTACCGTATGCGCACGGTGCGCCTATAGATATATATGTACTTTTAACTGAAATTTTCTCAGGAACTACTGAACAGATTGACTCCAGATATTCAAAAGGCACATCCCTGACCTGAGGACTACCTCTTTCCCAAATTTCAAATAATTCTGTTCAGCGGTTCGGGCTGTACCTTGGACTAAAGGTCCCTATGGAAAAATGCATGGGGAAAACGCGTTTTGGGACCCCCCTGTTTTCTCGGCCCCCGCTTGACTAATCACCCCGAGACTTTCAGGGTAGGAGCGGAGCGGAGCGCCCCACCTATTTTGAAAAATTCGCGAGGATTCGTCAACCGGCGCCAAAGTTATTTAAAATAAAATTTTCAGATTTCCGATGGAAACACGGTCCTAACTATAACTATCTACTGGCGACCGCCAGTAGATAATATATATATAGATACACAATAACATCATAAGAAATATAAACAATTGATTACGAAAAATTAGAGCGATGTAGATGATAAATAAAATATTAAAATTAGAACAGTTCCAAAAACACATTTATTAAATAACTATAAACATTCAAATACATTTAAAAACTAATAATACAAATTATAAAACAATGAATTATATATTATCTATTCAAACAATTTTATGAAAACTATTAGAGTCCAAGAATATTAAATATACTATTCTCACTCTAATTTATGCCAACAGTAGGGAAAGTGTTGGACTTCATAGGGGTTGGATTTACAATTCCTAATCCAGTCAGTGCGACGGTAGAGAAAGCCATGAACTTCAGAGGGGAGAAATGTTTTATTCCCACTCCAGTGTAAGTAACAGCAGGAAAAGCATTGGATTTCGGAGGAGTGAAATTTACTGTTGCCACTCCAGTCTACACAACAGTAGGGAAAGTACTGAACTTTGGAGGGGTTAAATTTACTATTCCCATTTCAAACAAAGCAACAGTAGGGAAAGAGGTGGATTTAGGAGGTGTAAAATTTACTATTCCCACTTTAAACAGTGCAATAGTAGGGGAATGTTGGACTAGGGAGGCGTAAAATGTACTATTTTCATCACTCCAGTCTTTGCAATTTCGGAGGGGTGACATTTATTATGCCAACTTCAAACAGCGCAACATAAGGAAAAGTGTTGAACTGCGAAGAATTAATTTTACTATTCCTGATGCATCTCAGCAAGAGCAAGGAAATACTTCACTTCAAACACATCATATATATGAATAACCTCATCAATGTAAAATGTAATGAAAAGAATATTAATTAACATACAATATGCATATATCTATTCAAAAAAATAAAAACAATTAATCAATTTACATAATGACTGTTAAAAAATACCAATTAATAAATGATTGTTATTCAATTATTGTAGGAAAGTGCCCCACTTTTTGCCTGATGTTGATGCTCTTTGACTGAGTCTGCCCTGGGTTCCTGCCAACCAGGTACCCAGGGCCTATGTTCTTTCCCTAAAACTGTCATTCATCCTCCCAAATTGGCACCTCCCTGGCCACATGTAAGTCCCTTGTAATAGGTACCATACGTACCAAGGGCCCTGTGACCAGGAAAGGACACTGAGGACTGCAGCACATATTGTGCCACCCTTAAAGGCCCTGTACCCTAACACACACACACACTGCCTTTGCAGACTACGTGTTTTGGTGCAGAGAAAAGTGAACATCCCTGTGTGCCATGCCTATAAACCACTGCCTCTTGCACAGGTCAGCCACCCCTCTAGCTGGGTGCACTTTTCCCCTGGTGAGAGTAGAGGTGCATGAGCTCTGTAGCCGTACAGTGTCTAAGTTTATTCTAAGACTTGTAAGTGCAGTAAAGTCATGAAGAGTATATGGTCTGGGAGTTTGTCATCATAAACTACACAGCACCATAATGGCTTTACTGAAATCTGGGAAGTTTGGTATAAACTTCTCAGCACATTAAACCCACACTGATGCCTTTAATGAAAAATGCACTTAGAGGGCATCTTAGAGATGCACCCTGAAGAACTTCCTGACTTTAGAGCCCTTCTGAGTGGCTGCTCACCGGCTGCCACTACCAGTCATGTTTCTGGATCCCTGGGTTGAGAGCCTGCTGCTCTTGTGGTCCTGATACAAAGCACATCCTGGGTCAAGGTGCCAAGCCTCCTCCCCCAGGATGGGCAGGGTCCACAAAGGGGAAGCTTCAAAGGCTTGCTGACTTTGTAAGCTGACCCAGCCCTTTGCTGCTCCCAGCAACTGGCCGCTACCAGTTCTGACCCCTACTTTGGGTGGGGGAATTGGCAGAAAAACCAAGATAGGGCCAGAGTTGTGCCCACCTTTGCCAGCCCCACCTCTCAGGTGGGGGAGGCGAGGCAAAGCACAACTCTCAGTCCCCTCCATCTTGAAGATGCGGGGACCCAGCCAATCTTAGTAAGGCATAATATGGGGTGTACCCATCCCAAGGAAGGGGCCCATTGGTCTCAAACTTTACCTACCTGAAATGTCCCTAAATTTAGTATTTAGGGGCAAACCTGAACCATGCCTCCTCAGACAAGGGGAAATAACAAGAATAAGGACCAAAGAGCAGTGCTGGAGGAAGAAGAGGAGGACACCAACTGACTAGGACACAGCCCTACCGGCCTGTCCCGACCTCAACCTGTTCCAGCAAAATACTGATTTGTCCTGCAGCCAGCAGCCCCCCAGAACCTAGAGGACCTGCTCTGCCTTCCCCAGCCAGACTTTGTCTCCCATGAGCACCGGATTTGCTCACCAATAGACTCTGACTCCAGCCAAATACTCGAGTCTGCAACACTCTTCACCCAACACCCACAGCCAGAGTTCAAGTGGCCCAACACCACAAGGAGGTCTCCCTGGCAATCCTGACATGGGATCTGATGATCCCTGAGTGCCTTGTGTCTCTGAACGACACCTGCAGCCCTGGAGGTTCCCCCGGACCGGGGCCGGTAAGAAGAATCCGACGCCAAAAGACACCCCTGCACCCGATGTCCCACTGCCTTGGGAGGCCCAAGCAACGGTGTCCCAGCATCCCTGGACATCTCAACTTACCTCTCCAACCATTGGTTGCCTCCAGAGGATCTGCGTGCCAAAGCCTGCAGTGTTTCTTCAAATCGGAGAATCCCCATTGAAAGTAACAGGGCACCTGATGCCAAAACAGCCCCCTGCACCCAGCCACCCTAGTGTCGCTCTGGGTATACCTTGGGTGGTAACTTAAACTCCCCTTTGCCCTGAGCTTAAGTCCAGGTGTGTTGCTCCCTCAACGTTGTGGCCTGCTCAAGAGCAGCCACCAACAGGAGGTCCCCTATCCCCCAGTAAATGATATTGGGCCTCAGAACTCTACAACCGGCCGCCCTAATGCTGCTGAGGGTTTTTTAAGAGTGCATCCTTGAACCTGAGGGAACCCTTGTTCTAACTCCAGAAACTCACCTCTCAAGACCGTTTTCTTACCTGCAGATTGATAACCCTACTTTCCTCCATAGGATTGCATTGACTGTTCTCCTCTGAAAAACTTCAAAGTGTGGAGGGTGTTTGTATGGGAACCTAAGAAACTGTGTTTTGAGAAAAACTGTTTCACTTGCCTTTTATATAGAAGATGTCCCAGAGTGATAGCAAGGCATATCACACTGAGTAAGAAAGGTAATCTAAGAAGTAATCTAAACAGTAATCATACAGTACCTGCAAAGTATCTGAAAAGTAATCTCAACTGTTATATAAATAATTGACCTATCTGTATACAAAACTAGTACATACAACTGCATTCAACGGCATTGTTCTTGCAAAGTACTATTTCACATACCTGCACTGGGGCTGGTTTGGTTCTACTGGCTTGGTTCTAGAAAAAAAAATACAACGCAATAATATTTGTATACAGAACTAATTGGTCAGAGTTCAGTCTTTGAATGTGGGAAATCATTTGTTGCTGGAGTGTGTACAATAAATGCTTAACACTACCCTCTGATAAAGCCTTACTGCTCGCCCACACTACCACAAACAGAGAGTAAGCTATTATCTACTTTTACCTCTGCCTAACTTTGGGATTCCACTGGACTCTCCTGACACTATACCGTACCTTGGTATGGCATATACAGAGCCATCTTACTACAGTTATTAATTAATTAGCTTCATATACTTTACCTCTACAAAACTAGCAGTCAGCATCTAAAATATAACAAATAAAATAACTATTTCATAACTTACATATTTAAAATAAATTATATATTTAGTTAACAATTGATTATTAATTGTTAATTATTACCTAATTAGCTTCCTCCCCAACATCCCTACAAACACAGCATCCCACAACTAAAATAAAACGCAAATGAGTAAGTATTGCACACTTTTTATAATTGATAATCAATTAACTAATTAAAATTAGTTGTTAATTATCACTTAATCAACCTCCTACCCCATACCACTACAAACCCAGCCTAGCTCAACGAAAATGTAACTCAAGTAAATGAATACAGCACAATTTACATATTTAATAATCAATTAAATAAGTATTTAACAATTCTTTGTTAATTAATTACATAACTAACTTCCTACCCTATCCTGATACAAACCCATCACCCCACTACCACATTTTAAATCACTTTTAAAAATTAAATTGAAACATCTAAATCACTTAAAATTACAAAGTATATTTAAAAAACTTAATGCGATGTACACAAACAATTGTAACAAAATTAATATATGAACTAAAACACATTAAAATAATTTAAAAAACGATATTTTTTACAAAATAAATGAAAACGATATTAAAAGCAACAATAGTGTCAAAAAATATATTACTAAAAAAACAATATTCTTGAAACCAATATTTTTGCAACAATACTTTTTTGTCACAAATTTCTTTT
Source organism: Triturus cristatus (assembly GCF_964204655.1). Taxonomy (NCBI): domain Eukaryota; kingdom Metazoa; phylum Chordata; class Amphibia; order Caudata; family Salamandridae; genus Triturus; species Triturus cristatus. The sequence goes on from NC_140586.1 coordinate 576,747,644, forward strand.
TCTGATACTTGTGTCTCCTGATATTTAGAACTCGATATTTTGTTCAAATACCAATACAGAAAAATAGGGCCTCATTTTTATCCAACAAGAAATATGTTTTCCTTGCTTGCTTCGGAGTAGGGGAAAGTTATATTTCAAACAATGGCCTGTGCGCCACTGGACGTCATTCAGTATACAACAGAACATCTGCCTTATTTGCTCCATAGTACATGTTTCCTATTCAGGGCGACCAGGGAATAACTGATGGTCCAGGACAGGAAACTAAACAATTCATACCCATGCACTAAGAGAAAACCCTCAGGGCCTCATTATGATGTCGGACGGTAGACAGTTCAACGGTGGCGTTCCGCCTGACATCTGAAGCATTGGTCTGACCGCTGTATTATGATACCGACGGTCCAACCGATGCCTGCGGGGGGAATCCACTCCACCTCAAACAGGTTCAAGGTGGAGGACAGATCCTAATCCCCAAAATGGAGGTTGTGTACTCAGGCACCACCGTGGGTATTGCGGTGCCCATGGCGGTGCCTGAGTAGGCCAAAGTCCATTTCCAACAGCCTTTCAATGCACTGCCATAGAAAGGCTAATGGAAACGGTCTCTGGGGGGCCCCTAGCAGGGCCCCTGCCCACTCGGCCTCTGATAAGAGTCACGCATCCTGTGTACCTGCCACAAGGTGCATGGATGTTTAAAAAGTGTATTATTCCTATTGTGGCTTGTGATGTGGGCTGCAGCACAAACCACAATGGGAAACATACACTCTCTGACTGCTGTGAAGGTGGTCGCATTGTAATTTGGGAAGCAGGACCGCCAGATGCTCGTACGACCGGCATGGGATTGAGGCCCCCAGCGTTTCAGGGATTTTTTAAATGTATTTTTCAATAACACTCCCACTCTTTACTTGATAAAACTTTTAGGAATTGTCCATTCAGTCGCTATTCTCACTTCCACTATCTCTTGGGTTGGATGCAAGATTCCTTCTAACTTTGTCCCAGCCTATCTCAACCAAATAAGCAATGACCTGCTCTGATCCATCACACAACCCCCTTTAACAACCTTAGTAGCTCACTCTCACATGTTTCAAACCCACATGCAGCTGTCCACAGAGCCACTCTATCTGTCACCAACACTGAAACTTGTCAAAAACGTATGCACTCACGTTTCAGTTACCTGGCCACCCATGGAAGTGAAGGCATACCTGCAGCTTTGAGCCACTGTATAATTATAAAGAAGACCATCAGGCTTTTGCAGAGGAACTGGTCTCTGTTAAATATGCTCTCTCCTCCATCACCTCACACCACTGACACCCTCTTTAACATCACTTGCGTCCTACATTTCTCCAAATATGAACACAGTCTCAAAACACTTTGCACACTTTTCATAGCTACCAACATGTGCATCATTCCCAGCTAAACATTTTGTTTTTGCAACTCTTCCCAAACAATTGATGTATACACTTCAAACAGCCAAACATGTCTTCTCCTTATCTATTCCATTGTACCCAAAAACTATAAACCCGCTCTGTCCCTCTTCAAAAGCCCTTCAATTCCTTGACTCATTCTTGAACCATGCTTTTCATTCACGTTCCTATCCACGAGGAATTCAGTTGTCATGATGCTCTGACAAAATGACATCAGCTAACCCCTCAAACACATTTAAAATGCTGCCATATTTCTCTACTTCCATCTTTCTCTAAATCTCTTCAGCGATGGGTGTTCAATCAGATCATACATCACCTAATTATCGACATTCTGCTCAGCCCATAGTTTTCTTATCAACTCACCAGCTTAATTTACGATTAAAAAAACCCTCAAGCCAATACCTAAGTTTGTGATCTTGAATTCTACAATTGAAAATGCACATCCTCCTCCATTTCACTCAAGTTTTCGACAATGATGACCTCCACACTTTGCTTATGCACCGCTCCCCTCAGCTCCACTCAAGACATCATCTTTGCTACACCTTTCTCTCATTTCTCTCTCTATTAAATCATTCTATTTCTTTGCTTGTTTTTTCTCTCTTTTGTGCCCCAGCTAATTCTCCTGTGATGTTCCTCAAGGATCCGTCAATGACCTGCTCCTATCTACCATCCTCTCTACCTTGATCAGTGACATTGTCTCCTCTCTTGGTTTCTCCTACTTCCTCCATGCCACAAGTATGCACATCCTTTTCTTTTTTTCCTTCCTCCATGACACCAAAAATCCCTGACTGACTCAAATACATCAGGTACACAATGACTATCTGAGCCTTCAGGCTCAATTCATTCATTACAGATGTGATCCTATTTGTCGCCAACAGTACTTCTAAAAGTCTGTTATCTTTCCTAGTCCTTCCTCTTGGCACTCCCATTTTAATACAGCAGCCATCAAACTCAGCATGCAGTTCAGCTCTGTCATGAGACTAGCATCCTTCACTTTTTCCACTGTCTCTTCCACCACGTTTTTTTTACTAAACATCAGGAAGATCAGAAGCTACCTCTCTTACCAGATTGCCAAGAAATAAATCAACACCTTTCAACATTTTTGGACTTGTGCAACAACTTACTAATTACATTCCCTTTTGCGTTTTCTCTTACATGTCAAAATCATATTCTTTGCTCTTAGAACACCATTATGTCTCACCTACTGACTACTGCTAACTTATAATACTAGCATTCAAAAACTTCCATAGCAGCACACACCTCCCTTAACCCCTGATACTTTTCTTCTTGCCCTTACTGGTACTCTTCATACTGGCAATCTGAACTAACACATTTCCTCACCATTTAGGTTTCTTAAACAACAGGGACACTCAGGATTAAGTGACTTGCCTAGTCACCTCTTACCTGTGTCCAAATCTCACATATATCCCAAAATCACCTCCATGTATTTAGTTGAAAACCCCCTGACCTTGGTATCTTTGATCACTTGAATTATATCATCTTAAAAAATGTCCGTAGGTTCATTAACTCTGCTCTCCTCCACAGTCTCCATTGATAAATGATTGATCTCGAAGAACCATTCTTTAGATTGATCTTCCTGTGCTCCAAGAGGGGCTTGGTAATGGTCTTTATTCCCAGAAGCGTATCATTTTTCCAACGCAATGGGAACCCTTGTCTGAAGGCTTGGAGATCCTCTCATCACCACATAAGTTTTGTGAGAGGGGACCACATGCTGAGAGTAATCTTAAAACAGCACAACAGAGCCCTTTCATTGGAAACAGGTCTGATGATCTAATATTTATGGCCTAGAAAAAGCACTAATCTTGGAATGCCCGATCGCTCTGCTAATGAGAATTTCTCTTTTTTAAGGATGCTTCTGTTCCCTTTTCCCTTTCTTCCTGGCTTTCCTCTCAGGCAAGGAACTAAAGATCTACAAAGCAATAATAAAGGACCAAAGAGTTTTAGATCAATGGCACTGCATGTTTTTGTTTTTTACAAATGCTTTATATTCATGAAAGATGTTTATCGATTTCTTCCTGAAGATTTCTTTACCAAGGAATGGGATCTTGAAAGAAAGATTCTTCTGATTGAGGGCAGTGCGCCAGAAAAAAATGCGGCAGTGATCATGAGAGTGATAAAGAGGGGGATTGTTTTGGATCCCTCATTGTATAACAATGAGAAAACTGTGGAACATCCTTCCTCAGATGCTTTGCTGGTTCCAGACTGTTGTGGTCTCAGGTGAAGGTTTCGTACTCTTCTTATGGTACCTTCTTACTTTGAGTATTAGGAGCCTATCACAGGAGACCATCTTTCTAACCAGTGCCTCATCTCACCTCTCTCTTTCCCTTTCTTTATGTACCATTCATTATCTTCTCATCAGATTTCAGTGTCAATCCATATTTCTTACTCTTACGCCCAACTATTACTGTTACGTTGACCAGCTTTATTATGCTATTACATTATGATTAGTACTGTTCTATTGGCCATGCTCGATGCAGACAATCTTCCTGATATTTGTAATATGTAGGTGATATTTATTTCTCTCACAAATATGTATTACATTATTTGTTTTCATGTCCCACTAAGCTCAATATTATACATTCAAAAACATGTAATGTGAAGATTTGCATTTTTTTTATCTTGATTTTGTCTCATAAATACATAAAATAATCATTTAGACCAAAAAGAGAGATAAGAGACAGAGGTTTACTAAACAAAATGTCCTATTCTTACTTTTCAGTACCGGTATAGTCTTACTAAAATATATCAACAAAGACAATTAGTGTTCCATTAAAAGAAAGGAAGGCTTATTGAAAAATGCTGATCCTGCACTATTAAATATGCAGAGGCTCTATGAAAAGTGCCCGTGCTATTCCATTAATTGTACAGCAGCTCTTGAGTTGTTTCGTTATTGAATCTGTATGTGGTACATTGGTGACCTGAAGGGAGATGCTCCCCAGAGGAAAGGAGCTTTGGGGCCGTTCTACATTCCCAACACTTGATGGGTGGGACACATTCTGCACATCTCTTCGGGCTCATTTGGGTATGCTTTTAGTTCCTTTATGGAAGTGCATGCCGATGGGAAGGAGTTCCCTCGTTATATTGGACACTCCCCATGACAGTGAGGTAATGTCTTTTTTATGTTGTTCAGGCACTAACTTTGTAACTGTGCAATCACTATAGCATATTGAGCCATTATTAGGTGCGTGACCTCTTGTGTAAAAAAATATTGCAAGGAAGAGAAAAAGTACAGCACTCATGCCGATTGCTTCCTGACTCAATTTGTGTAGTAGAAGCCCACTATGTTAAGACTGTTCCGCATAATCATTGAATGTGCTCCCGCAATTCTTGCATTTTGCCGTGTACCAGCTATTGCAAGCACTACAAGTACATAAAATGCATATCATATTCTGTTTATGCACCATCTGTCGTGGTCCTCCCTTTGGGCATTAGATTTAGGCCATTTCAAGGACTCCTGTATGCATGCTCCATCTGGCAGAAATAAGAAAATCTCTGAAGGCCGAAATGACGCCTCAATTTCTGTTTGCAACTTATTCTATTATCAACTGTGGACTTAAATTGTGTATTTTATTTTAACAATTGAAGATGTATTTCAACCCAGACGTGTAATGCAATCACCTCTGTGAACATACAAACAAAATATGTCCTTAGCAGTGCAATATTAACTTATTTTTTGTGTATCCCACTTTTTTGCTGTTTCTGATTGTTACAATAGTACGTAGTTTACTACACACAGACGTATGCTGAGTCAGACTTACCGAATTCGAACACATAGGTGCCGATTCCGATCCTGTAAAACCTGGGTACAAATGGTCGTACGGAGCGTTTTCTCCGTACGACTCGTACCCGGGAATTTCACCGTACAAACCAGCAAGTACGATTCGTACAGAAATACCATTTCCGTACGAATCGTAAAAAACACCGTACGGCTAAAAAATACATACAATTCCGATCCTGGACAGCGCGTGCGCGACATCCGCACAGCGTTTTACGGACCAGCAAGTACGATTCGTACCCACAGCACTCTGCACGGCTATATTTTCATGGGAGCCAAAAAGTGCCGGAAAAGCTAAGTACGCCGCGATGCACAAGGAAAAGGGGGCCCGCTAAGCGACGTACATGCCATCACCCACATCGTACGTGTCATCATGTACGGTGCGTACCCCAACATTGCATATGTACGGACCGTACCCCCCACCTCCCTGTATGTACGGACCGTACCCCCCACCCCCGTGTGTATGGACCATACCCCCCACCCCCACGTATGTACGGACCGTACCCCAGGCGTACCCCCCACCCGTGTATGTACACACCGTACCCCAGGTGTACCCCCCACCCGCGTATGTACACATTGTACCCCAGGCGTACCCCCACACGTGTATGTACGCACCGTACCCCAGGCGTACCCCAATCCTTGCGTATGTATGGTTCGTACATACTCGAGGATTGGAGTACGCCTGGGGTACTGTGCGTGCATACGTGGGTGGGGGGTATGCCTGGGGTACGGTGCATACATATGCGGGTGGGGGTACGCCTGGGGTACGGTCCGTACATACGGGGGGTGGGGGAACGGTCCGTACATACGGGGGGCAGGGGGTACGGTGCGTACATACGCGGGTGGGGGGTACGCCTGGGGTACGGTGTGTACATACGTGGGTGGGGGTACGCCTGGGGTACGGTGCATACATACGCAGATGGGGGTACACCTGGGGTACGGTCTGTACATACGGGGGTGGGGGGTACGGTCCATACATACGTGGGGTGGGGAGTACGGTCCATACATACGAGGGTGGGGGGTACGGTGCGGACGTACACGGGAGGCTGGGGGGGCCGTACGACTCGTACCCCGGGCACAAGTATACTCGGGATAGGGCTCGTACAAAGTTCGCTCCGTACGGAGCCTTTTCCATGCGCTTGTGTTTTCAGACGCGCGGTACGGATCGTACTTGCGCGCTCGGACTTCAGTTTTACGATTTGTATGTAAAACTGTCCAGGGACGTCTCGTAGACTTTTCCCGAGGCGATTCGTATGTATTTTTTACGTACGAATCGTACTTCGCCGTTTGTACGGGACTTGTACGATTCGTACGTAAAAAACATACGGATCCGAGTCGTACGGGAAAAAAAAATCCAGGATCGGAATCGACCCCTTAGTGTGAAAATCACTGCATGTCAGCAGTGACCACTTAACTCACTGAGCCACCTGGTAAACTGTTGGCATCTTCCCTGTCAGATTGAAAAGTATGCAAGGTAATGAATGGAATATTAACCTTGCCATATATTTTATTGTGTATAATTAAAGTCATGTTAGTGGTGTAGATTCCTGAGTTAGACTCCGTTTTTGAATACATTTAGCATTAGCTTGACTGAGTTATTTTCAATGGTCAGCCACAAACAAGCTGTGCACTTCAAGACACACAGGCACATTCACGTTGCACAGCAACATCTTATTTTAATATCAACAGAATAGGAGACATAAGTCTGACCAAGATGCCCTAAATATCTACATTTCAGGTCATCTACTACTCATGTTCAGATAGAGAGATGGTATGTGTGCAAAACATTATGGATCTCATGTATGAGGCCCAACCCGCACTATTGCACCGCCGGAACGTCACTTTTTTGTGTTCCGGTGGCACAATGTGCCATTGGCGTATTTATAAGGCCACGTAAAGCCTCGTTACGTAGCTTTTCATGGCCTTATATATGTGTGCCCCTTTCACGCGGAAAACTGTGTGCAAGGGGCGTTACATGGGTGTTGCTGGGGGCATTCCCACAACATCCATGGCTTTTTAACACTTCCCCAGATTTACGAGAAATTGTGAGTCTGAGGCAGCTCCATAAATGTATGCCTCCCCAGGGGAGGCATGAGGGAGGCACAACGAGGAGAAATATCTTTATTTCTCCTCGTTTTTTCTCTTGAATGCAGCACACATAGAAAGAGTAAAACTGCCTCTTGTGTTTGTTTTTGAGCAGGAAGGTTTCCCTTCCTGCATAAAAATGATCATCCCACAATGTAGGCACCCTTGCACCATAGTGCAAAGGTGCCTGTGTTGGTGCACAGCAGCTCATTGTGTGCTGGTGCAGGGGAAAAGGACTGGAATGTGTTGTATCTAATGAATACGGTGCATTCTCGCCTTTTTCTTTTGCCATAGGCAACACAACATAAATGAGGCCCAATGAATATTAGAAACACTGATACTGAATGGCACATAATCAGCTATAGTAAGCTGTGGTCGGTTTATTATATAAAAACTGAGTTTTGACCATTTAGGTTAGAGAAACATTCACACCTTAGCTGTCCAGAAAGACTCAGATTCCAGATTGGACATCTACACAGAGGCCATGTTTTGCTGAGATCAGCAGACAGAGTGCGTGTTTTCATTAAGAAAACAAAGGTGTTCCCTCCCATTATGTTCATCCAGCTGAGTGTCTTATAGCACAGAGGCACAATGTAAATGAAACATTCTCCCCAGCATGCCAGGTTAGTTTAATTTAAGCACTGCTAAAAATAGAGTGTTTGATTTAGGAAAAATATTCCTTGGAAACATGGCAGAAATATTTGTTATTTTTACATTCTTAGCAACTCTGATAATAGCAATATGCTGTGTCTGTCTTTTGGTCACAGTGCATTTACTAAGTAGAAGGTTACAGCAATACCTGTTTTTAAACAGACATTGTGGCATTATTAGTACAGATACGTGACTGTGACATTTACTGTCAACATGCTGATATTCTCAGCCTACATTGATAGGTTGCTTTCAGTCTGTTTTAATTCTCTTTGTGAATTTAAATTCCAGATACAGATAGACCAGTTTACAAACTTTTTTGCTGAGTCATCTGTGCAATTTCCCATGCTTGCAAAATTCAATCTGCAAATGACTCGATTTATGAAGTCTCTTTGTGGTGACTTCCAGAACATTGTTATGTGGATAGTAATTTGATTAGTTTTACCACTAAAGCTAGTGTTATGGTCCTTCAAAATTCTTGAATAAAGAGTAAGCACAGACATGTTTGCCCACATCTAGCAATGCAGGACAGATGCAAGTTTAATGGTCAACTCTTTTGAAATCCAGGTCACAGAGGTGAATAAACTATCCTGCTTCCACATTCCACCCTATGAGCAGCAGCGGTCCGTGGAGGGAGTTCCGTGGGGCGGAAAGATGGGGCGGGGGAGGGGCAGGGTGGGGGGTACTACACACCGGAACATGGATAATTGGAGGTGGGTAAACAATTAAATAAATAAAACTAATTTCGTAGCGCGCCCTGCAACTCAAAATGCGGTGCCGCGGGCGCTACGAAATTCGTTTTATTTATTTAATTGTTTACTCACCTCCAATGATCCATGTTCCGGTGTTTAGTACCCCCCACCCTGCCCCTCCCCCGCCCCGCCTTTGCGCCCCAAGGAACTCCCTCCACGGACCGCTGCTGCCTATGAGCCCTCAAACTATAAAACTGGAATGCAGAACAATCATAAACTGGGAAGATCATGCTTTGCTTGGGCTTCAAGTGATGATGTCAAGTAAGGTAGCTCACAATGGGGGGAGCATAGATGTTAGGGTCCTGATTTACTAATCTTTCATGAAATGCAGTGCAGCAAGGCTGGATGCTGAGCTGCATTGTGTGAAAGGGAGAGAGATGAACTGCACCATATTTACAAAGATGTGGCGCTGTGCAGCTCTCTCCCTGCACTGGTGCACTTGTAACTACCTAACGACAAGTCAGGTTCCCTTGCGCCTTGATGCAAGTGTGCATTCATTGGGGGTAGGATTCTTGTGTGTAGAATGGAACAACTTCCTGCACAAAAACAATCCTTAAAGGCGTATTCCTCTTTGCATGTGTCTGCAGAAAGCAGTACACGTGCAAAACGAGTTACAAGGGGAAACATAGATATTTTTCTTCATTACGTGAAATAGGGTAGGCGCAACATTTAGAAACAAACCAAGACTTATGGACTTTAGTATATTTGGGTTCGAGTCAAAGTACTTGGGTGGATGCAAGGGAACATCTATGCTCCACCCATTTATCACCTCCCCGACACAGAGTAACACATGACAGCGCAAGACAGGTGAAAAGTGATGAAAGGCCACCAAGTATTAATTTGCATGGCTTTGTAAATGCCATTTAAGCAATTAGGTTGCCTTGCCTTGACACCAGGTTCCACAATGAATTTGACAAATCAAACTCAAATAGACTAAGAAGCAGTTTTCATCTGGTATTAGACAATATTATCAATAGATCCCAAGCACCCAATGTATACTTCTTCAATATTATCTTTAAGCTTTTCGATGTAAACAATAACAATACTGCGAGCCCATGATCTGCTGCTAATTAGTACTGCTGCAAGGGTTTCTGGAGCAGATCTGGAACATGCCCTAAATGTAGGCTAATCATTGTTATAGATACAAGTGTAAGATTTAATTCTAGAGGTATTCGGTGATGTGAAGTACATAGCTGATAGTAATTGCTGCACACAATTCCTGCACATTGTAGTTAAACTGGAAATTTAACAACCATCAAATATGTGCATGTCGTATAACATAATTGTAGCAAGTTTGGGAAAAATGGTTGTTAGTGTCTCTGAGATAGCACGACTACCGTGTAAATCCTTTTTTCCCTTCAGTTACACCATAGCACAGTGGTTCTCAAAGTACGGCCCACGGGCTGCTGGTCCAGCAGTTTATATGAAAATGATTCAGGTTGTTATAATCAGAGACTGAGCACTCTTGTGATTGTGTAAGCCAGCTCTGAATGCTGTAATTACTGCTGCTGTGACTTTAAATCCTGGTGCTGTCTATGATATGTGTAGTTTCCATAATAGTAATATTTTTGCAAGATAGAAAATATGAAAAATAAATAAAAACATTAACATTGAAAAACAGGCTGCCGTCAATTTGCCTACGTCGACTGTTTACAGAAGTGCAAAGCAAGATAATGATTTAAACATGACTTTGATATGAACATGTTACAATTTCAATTTAAATATATTTTTTGTGCATGACTGTCACGTTCCTAAAAGTCATGTACAGCACAATACATAAAACATTACACATATTTACAATTCAGTCACTGATTTATTTTGTATTCATGTATGTAAAAATGTATGAATTCGTCCTTTCTTTTTCTTTCCTCTATTGTATACCCATACAGAGCTATGGTATTAGAGTGACTTATTCCTAAAACGAATATTCCGTTTCTGCCCAAAAAGTTTAAGCTCGTGTTCTAAACAGCTAGTTTGAAGAAAAGAATACTTTAAATAGTTCACAGAAAATCAATAAATTATTTCCTATTTTCCATTTACTAAAAATGCCAGTCCAGCCCCTATAATCAACATACCCTGATTAGCAACTGGCACTGTAATGGTAAAAGGTGCAGAGCTGGTAATGCTTTTATTAAACATCCTTTTCACTGTACCCTGAAGTTAGATCAGCAATGTGTGGAATAACCATCTGAAACAACATTTCAATTGGTCCATGGATCAATAGTTCATTTCTCTTATCTCTGAGATTACAGGAACGTAAAATTGCATTTTTTTTAAATTTAGTCAATATCCGTATTATTTTGAACAGAGACACTGTGTAAAAATTAATTTTCGTTACATCTATTGTGGTGGACAAAATAGACTAAAAAGATGTGAGATGGAGGTGCGAACTAAGGACTTCATTGAATGTAAGGATGAATGATAACATACATTCATTGATATTATATGGATATTCACGCTTTAGTTATCTTAAATTGTGAATTAGCGGGAATTAGGGAGACATGTAAGTTAGGTTTTACTAGTTGGATTACTGATTTAAAGACTTTTTTGAGAGGGTCTTAAAAGTGGATGTAATGTGAACCACTAGGAACTCTTTGAGTATGGCTTTCAAGTGGAATGGGGAACCAGTGAGCAATTTGTTGCTGTCAACAAGTTTGCTCGTGACTAGTACAGTCTTTATGTTTTTTGCAGTATACAGAGCAAGGCTAGGAACACAATGGAGCATATCAACAACGAGGCAATAGAAAATTATCGCCGCTTTTGCGTCCGGTTTCGGCCGAAAAGCGGCGTTAATTTTATCGCCTAATTAGCAAGGCCACGTTAACGCGTGAAACCTTGCTTTAGCGTTCGAAATCTTAACGCCCAGCTTTGTATCTCTAATGAGATGCAAAGTGGGCGTTCCTGACCTGACATGACAGGAGAAATGTTGCTAAGCGACATTTCTCCTATCATCAAGCCCCACGCTATGAAGCATAGCGTCAGGAAAAGTAGCGATAACCGCAGTCATCGCTACTTTCCTTACTCCTGCTTCAGGACTGACTTAGCCATGATATCCTATGGAAGGAGGATATCATGGCTAAGTTTGTGAGTCCCTATCAGCAAGCTAACACCACATTTCGTGAGATTATCGCTGGGTTTCCAGCGATAATCTCACATTAGGCAATTAGCGCTAGGATTTTTATCACTTTTGAGATAAGCGTTGCTAATAGCACGCTATCTCAGCGATAAAAATCCACGCTAGCCGGCGATAATTATCCTAGCGCTAAGTGCGATAACTATCGCCGGTTGTTGTTGATATGCCCCAATGTTTTTATGTTGAACAGCAATGTTCCATCTAAGGTAGTTGTGTCTAAAAGGGATCATTGCCTGAAATGTGAATTGTTAAGCCATGCTAAATGTTTGACTGTGGAGGAGTGAGGATTTCCGAGTGGAAGAAAATCAGATGGGCTTATAGAGGCTAGAGGAAGTGTTTCCATTTTAAAGGAATTAAGCATGAGGAGTGCAGAGCCTTCAAGTAATGAAAGGCACAAGAAAGAGACTTGGGTTTTGTGATTGAGGAATGTGAGACGAGAAACAACAAGAAAGTTTGAGAGTCCTAAACGAATGGGTGAAGCCAAAGGAATACATGATAGTTTCCAGGGAGGAGTCATAGACAGAGAATAGTCGGAAGGCAAGGTACCAGAATATTGTGAGCAAATATTTTGCATCCTAACTTTTGTTTACCCACATATTTCCCTATTGGGGTTAAAAATCGATAATCTTTACCCAGTGGAATGATATTTTTCTAACACTAATTAGGACACAATATTAGTCTCTGGTGATAGTTTTGTGACTGATATTCTGACACACAACAAGTAGAAGACCAAGCGTGAAGCTTTGGGATATCCACATGTTGGTGGTTGATATAGATTTATCAGAGGGAGGACCACAACACTGTGAAAGAACATCTGGAAAGGTAGAGGTAAATTACTCAAAAGTGGTCCCTGCACTAACAAGGTGGGCAAGTATACTCAGTATGATGGAGCGGTCAATAGTTTTGAATGGTACTGATGAGTCGATTCTAAAACTTTATTCGATCTTTACATTGAAGATCATAAAAGTACATAGCAAATATACACAGATACAAATAGTAGTGTTATATAAACATTCACAAGAAGAAAAAAAAATCATTTAATCTCGAATGTGTATACATTTACACTTCTTTCTATTCAACAATAAAATGATGCTTAATGTTATGTTATGTTCATAGCTTTTATAAAGCGCAGAGGTTACCAAAGGGTGTCCTGGCGATAGATTATTTACCCTGAAGGCACAGAGCGAGGCGAAAAAGGATTTATTCAGTCAAAAGCCAGGTCTTCAAACCCTTCCTAACGTCCAAGAGATCCGTGCCGTTTCTTAGATGAAATGGCAGGTCATTCCAGGCTTTTGCCGCGCAAACAGCAAAGCTTCTGCCATCCCAAAAAACTTTTATTGTGTGCGGTACTGAGACCAGCTTGGCCCCCAGTGAACGAAGTGTTCTTTTCGGTGTATACCACTGGAACAGCCGATTTAAGGAGTCTGGGCCTGTACCTTGAAGAGCTTTGAATACCATACACAAGGATTTGAAACGCACTCAACTCCTTACCAGGAGCCAGTGCAATTTCTTTATTTCCTTGGAGATGGAGGAGAACTTAGATGTACCCGTAAGAAGTCTTGCAGCTGTATTTTGGGGCAGCTGGAGTTTGTTCATACTTTTTTGTTGAACGTTCAGATACAGGCTGTTACAATAGTCCAGCCCTGACAATACCAGTGCTGTGACCACTGTTTTGCGACTACCCAGGGGTAGGAATGGCAGTACTTTCCTAACTGGTCTGAGCACATAAGCAGTTGTCGATGCTACTGCATTTACCTGATCCCCAAAGGTAAGTCTCTCATCCACAATTACACCCAAATTCTTTACCCTTTTTTGAAGGTATCGGGAGAGAGCCCATCCATTCAGGCCACCAACTTGGGTGCCAATTCTGATCCGGTAAAAAAATTCCCCGTCCGACTCGTATCCGGATTTTTTTCCGTCCGAATCGTCAAAGTAGCGTACAAACTGCCAAGTACGATTCGAACGGAAAAAAGTCCATACGAATCGCATTGGGAAGATTTCCCCACACGTCCTCGGGTCGGGAAAAGTCACCGACACGTCCCCGGGCGAGAAACCCACCGTGCGGAAAAATAAAGTCCGACTGCGCAAGTACGATCCCTCCCGTCCTCCCCATTTCACAACCGTACGCAAAAAACACCGTCCGAACCGAACTCCCATAGCAACCATGGAGACATGTGCCCGCATACGCGCCGAACACCCCACCACCCCCCTGCCCGCGTATGTACGCCCCGAACCCCCACCCGTGTATGTACGGACCGAACCCCCACCCCAGCAGAGTATGTACGCCCCGAACCCCCACCCGTGTATGTACGCACCAAACACCCACCCGTGTATGTACGCCCCCGAACCCCCCCCAGCCGTGTATGTACGCACCGAACCACCAGCCGTGTATGTACGCCCCCGAACCCCCCCCAGCCGTGTATGTACGCACCGAACCACCAGCCGTGTATGTACGCACCAAACCCCCACCCCAGCCGTGTATGTACGCACCGAACCACCAGCCGTGTATGTACGCCCCCGAACCCCCCCCAGCCGTGTATGTACGCACCGAACCACCAGCCGTGTATGTACGCCCCCGAACCCCCCCCAGCCGTGTATGTACGCACCGAACCACCAGCCGTGTATGTACGCCCCCGAACCCCCCCCCCAGCCGTGTATGTACGCACCGAACCACCAGCCGTGTATGTACGCACCAAACACCCACCCCAGCCGTGTATGTACGCACCAAACCCCAACCGTGTATGTACGCACCAAACCCCCACCCCAGCCGTGTATGTACGCACCGAACCACCAGCCGTGTATGTATGCCCCCGAACCCCCCCCAGCCGTGTATGTACGCACCGAACCACCAGCCGTGTATGTACGCCCCCGAACCCCCCCCAGCCGTGTATGTACGCACCGAACCACCAGCCGTGTATGTACGCCCCCGAACCCCCCCCAGCCGTGTATGTACGCACCGAACCACCAGCCGTGTATGTACGCCCCCGAACCCCCCCCAGCCGTGTATGTACGCACCGAACCACCAGCCGTGTATGTACGCCCCCGAACCCCCCCCAGCCGTGTATGTACGCACCGAACCACCAGCCGTGTATGTACGCACCAAACACCCACCCCAGCCGTGTATGTACGCACCAAACCCCCACCCGTGTATGTACGCACCAAACCCCCACCCCAGCCGTGTATGTACGCACCGAACCACCAGCCGTGTATGTACGCCCCCGAACCCCCCCCCAGCCGTGTATGTACGCACCGAACCACCAGCCGTGTATGTACGCCCCCGAACCCCCCCCAGCCGTGTATGTACGCACCGAACCACCAGCCGTGTATGTACGCCCCTGAACCCCCCCCAGCCGTGTATGTACGCACCGAACCACCAGCCGTGTATGTACGCACCAAACACCCACCCCAGCCGTGTATGTACGCACCAAACCCCCACCCGTGTATGTACGCACCAAACACCCACCCGTGTATGTACGCCCCCGAACCCCCCCCAGCCGTGTATGTACGCACCGAACCACCAGCCGTGTATGTACGCCCCCGAACCCCCCCCAGCCGTGTATGTACGCACCGAACCACCAGCCGTGTATGTACGCACCAAACACCCACCCCAGCCGTGTATGTACGCACCAAACCCCCACCCGTGTATGTACGCACCAAACCCCCACCCCAGCCGTGTATGTACGCACCGAACCACCAGCCGTGTATGTACGCCCCCGAACCCCCCCCAGCCGTGTATGTACGCACCGAACCACCAGCCGTGTATGTACGCCCCGAACCCCCCCCAGCCGTGTATGTACGCACCGAACCCCCACCCCAGCCGTGTATGTACGCACCGAACCACCAGCCGTGTATGTACGCCCCCGAACCCCCCCCCAGCCGTGTATGTACGCACCGAACCACCACCCGTGTATGTACGCACCAAACACCCACCCCAGCCGTGTATGTACGCACCGAACCACCACCCCACCAGGGAATGTACGGACCGCACCCCCACCAGTGCATGTACGGACCGTACTGACGCCAAAAAAACACGTACTGAACCCGGACAAACCATATTTACACAAGGAGAGTCAAGTAGAGTTTCCCCACACCACCAAACAGGCCCAACAACCCCACAAACATCACATACACTCACCTGCAACTGCCAAACTGCCAAACAGAGGCCCAAAACTCAATCACTCCTCATAACACACCCACACAAATTTCAAACACAGCCACACCCACAAATGGACCAATAAAAATGGACCACACACACAAACCATGAGCCTTTGCAACAGACCCACTGCTGCCAGAGCCCACAGACGACCCACACCACCATACTTGAACCTCACACTTGCATACCTTCACACAACCACCTACACAAACACCCCCTCATCACATTCACACACACACCTCCACTACCACACCCACACACCCACAGCCATCCACACCCACACCCCCACAACCATCCACACCCACACCCCACGCCATGTCCACCACCAAGAATCCAAAGTTCACAAAGGAGGAGCTGGAGATCCTTGTCGACGAAATCCTCAGAGTCGAGCCACAGCTCTTTGGGACATTGGTCAGACAGACCAGCATATCCGAAAAAACCGCCATGTGGCAGAGGATCGTCGATTCTGTGAATGCTGTTGGGACAACCAGAAGGACCAGGCACGAGTGCCAATCCAGGTGGTACGATCTGCGGAGGACGGTCAAGAGGAAGATGACTGACAATCACAACCAGGGGAACATCACTGGAGGAGGGCCGCCCCCCAGACCGGTACAATACCATCCCTGGGAGGAGAAGGTGATGTCCACGCTGGCGGTGGAGGGACTACACGGACTGCCAGGACTCCCAGACCCTGGTGAGTACACAAACAACTCACCTCACATGGGGGGGATGCCATACACAATCAATCATGCATGCCACCCCCCCCAAGCCACCACCGGACACAACAACACTCCACAAACACACACATGCCACTGGCGCCTCCATGCCCCATGTATCAATCAGGGCCATGCCAAGTCACAGGCCACACAAAACACCAACACAACACAGGATGTGGTCGATGCTGGGAGTGGGGGCAGCAAAACTAACATTGAGCAACTCACAAGCACACAACAATGCCCTCAGCCCATATGGCCCAGGGCACAGCCATACAAACTGTGTGTACCCACACAGTACTGTCTTGCCTGCAAATGATGGCTGCCATGCAGGATGCCATGGGTCTGAAGGCACAATTTGCACATAACAGCAGACAATGAAGATGCATCGCTCTGATAGAGTCTCAGCACACACCGCCACAGCAGCAGCCACACTCAGACACACTGCCCAATGGGTGCCCGGAGAACAGGGACTAACTCACATGAACAAGCCAATGGCCATTCAAAGACCGGCTAACTGTGTGTGCCCAGGAAGCTGGCCTGAGGTGACAGAGAGTGACAAAGAGAGGGAGGGAGAGGGGGAATGAGAGGGAAGGAGACAGAGGGGGGACACAGGGAGACAGACAGAGGGAGGGAGTAGGGTGACAGAGGGAGACCGACAGAGGGAGGGAGGAGGGTGACAGAGGGAGGGAGGAAGGGAGACACAGGGAGACTAAATCACCCTTGGGTGGTGTGGCCATGTCCACTCGTCAGCCGGTGGACTGTGTGCATGCAGACCAGGTCTGGCAGTGCCTCAACCCCCCCTTCCGTAGATGAAGACCGGTCCATGTGTCAATCTGTGCACGAGTCCATCCGTGCTGCAGGCACAGACCTAACCACACACCCAGTATACCCACCCACCGTGTCGGTAAGAACCCTGTCACAAATGCTTCAGTCCCCTACCTGCAACATCAAATTGCCTTGCCAAAACACCATTTGGCCACGTACAGTGCAACACGTAAGGCGCATCTGCATGGCTCGCTACGCCCGCACACCACACTGCTGACTGTGTACCCAAATAGATGCATCAACTAAGATTGTGTCTCACACATGCGTAAAGCCCTGACAGCTGTGGCCAAGGGACATAGCCATGCACAAGTGCACTGTGAGAGGAATGCAGGACAGATCCAACTACCCAGAGGAAGAGTGCCAAATCAGAAATGCATGCAACATGGATGCCACATGTGACACTGTTAACATTGTCTCTCTCACACACAGGTCAACGTCGACGAACACCCCCCAACACTGGGGGAGAAGTCACACAGGACCAGGCTCCGCGGGATGATGACCCCACCGCCAGCGATGACTCTCACCACTCCGTGGATGACCCAGACCAACCTGGCCCCTCTGGTGTCCAACCACCTGCAGCACCTGCGTCAGGTACAACTGTGCCAACCACCACCCCCATTCCTGCCACATCCCAGGAGACGTCCAGGAGCCCTGCCCGCACACGACCACCCAGCCAGTCTGCCCAGGAGGGACACGGTCCTCCGGGCACCCAGGAGGAGGCAGGCGGCAACGCAGATGCCATCCCTCAGGGGTCCCGGAGACCCGATGCACCCACAACGGCAGGCCAGGTGCACGTGGGCAGGGGTGGCGGGAGTGGAGGACGGCGGAGGCGCGAACCTGACCAGGCAGCTCAGGACCCGGTAGTGTCCCAGGTCAGCAACATCCTGGATACATACCGGCGTGACACCAGGGGCATGGACCAGATTGCGTCCACCCTCAATGACATCAAGGGGACCCTCCAGGAGATGAAGACCCTGCAGTCCCAGCAACATGCCTGTCAACTGCAACACCAAGGAAGGATGGAGGATAGACAGGCTGAGCTCGTGGCGGTGCAAACCCAAATGACCGGTGTACTCCGTCGGATTGCCGACAACATGGGCAACCCTCCCTGTGGCACCAGGCGAAGGCCATTACCAGACACAGGGAGGGATCAGGAGGAGGAGGATTCATCCGACGGAGCGTCACAGACATCGTCACGGACTGCTTCCGAGGGTCCCCGCAGGAAGGTGGGTCGTCCACGAAAAAGACTGTGAGAGTCAGCAGAACATCACCATCTCCCAGGTCACCTGGCCTGGCACCTGGCCCTCTGGCCCAATAGCAGCACATGACATTCTCTGCCACATGGACTTGCTGGTCACTGTCTGACCTATGTTGACGAAGACTGTGGCATGGACTCTGACATTTTGCTACGACAAGGATACCAACTCCCCCAGTGAACTTTGGATTCTACACTCCCGCTGTGCACCTCTTGTCATCCCCACAAACCCGTACCCCACCACAAATAAATTAATCACACTTACAAGATGATGCCGTGATTCTACATTATTACAATACATGTGTGTGTCGTACAGTCAAAGCATGCCTGATCTCAGAATTAACTCCAACCATCCAAACCGTGGGGTCGCAGTCTTGCCCAGGACACACATGGGTCCCAATGTCTCATCTGATACAGACATGGAGTACCAAACTCACCTGTGCTGGGCCCAACCAGCTGAGTGGTTCCCGCACAACTGTGGCTACAGACACATTCAGGGGAGCAACAGTCATGCGCAGAGGTCAGGGATCATGTGGAGTGACCTGGCTTGCCGCTCCCAGGTATGTCTAGACATGTGTCCCTACAATGTGCAGCATGCTTGCGTCAGGCGGATGTTGAGAATGGTGGCTAGGCCAAGGTTGGATGCATGGAGATGCCAGAATGCAGTTTAGGATCACTGTGCCACATGGTTGTGTTGGGGTTGTGGGCTGCATCATGAGTGTGGGCGTGGATCTAGAAGGTCATCCTGCAGCTGGCTGTGAAACATTCCCCCCATCCCGTTAGGACGTTGATGTGGCCTGGTTGCCCGACGCAGTAGCAGAGCTGTGCAGATGCACTCCGGATATGGACAAGTACCATGGGAGTCGTGAGGCACATGTCCGTAGACTGCAGGGTAGGATTCGACACGGATGTTGTAGTTGCCCTGGGGGATGGTCTCTCTTGCCTTGAGGTGGATGGAACTGTGCATCTTGTGCATAATACAGTTCCCACTCCCTGACAAACCCCTAGCATCTTGTCACTCTACACATAGACACATATGCACCACCTATGAAAACTATGCCAGACCTGCGGCACGCACAGTGGCAACAGGGCACCATTGACAGGGAAGAGGCACCTTGGAGACAGAGGGACAAATTTATTAGTCATGTGTGTTGGAATGACAATGATACTCTGTCAACACATACACAGGTCATGTGGATGAACATGTGGGAGCAACACTGGCACCCCCCATTGCAACACAGATGCTGGCATCCCATTGACCTGGCACACAAGTGACGGATAACAGCTAAACACCCCCTGCTGCCACGGAGAGGCCGCTATACACCATTGAGGCCCTGATGGGGCAATCACACACCATGTCAACCCGGTGCAACCTGTATGTTTCCGAGGCCAGTGTTACACACAATGATGGCCTCATCACAATCCCCAATCCCCTGCCACATGACAGTCACCAAGTCTGAGCATGGCTCCAGGTGAAGCCTGCCCCATGTCATGTTCCCCATGTAGGATCACCATGTATGCAAATGGAACACACATGAACCGGAGAAGTGCACACAGACTACAAACAATTCACACACCCAAAACGACGTGAGGCATCCCTTACCCTGAGGAGATTTCAACACTTGCCCGTGCATGTGACGCTGAATCAGCACATGTCGCTGTGTTCATGAGGAGTAGCAGGAGCACAACAATGCCACCAGCAGACAGCATGCACATGGACCTGTGGAAGAGAGACACACAAGGATTCAGCACAAAGGAGCACATCCGCAAGCATGTACTTAACACGTATCATGTTGTTAACATGACAGGTGACAATGATGACCCTCAGACAACATCCTTCCATTGCGCCATCACTTGAGTGACACTTCAATACACACCACTGACTCACTTGGCAGACATGCAGATGGACACACACATTGCAACACATGCCACACACGGCCCAATGCGTGCACACTCAGACACTGGAACTCACCACTAAGCAAAGAAGTTGCGTATGAGCCGACTCCGCATGTCCTCCACAGCCTCCTCCTCCTCCACATCACTTGCCCCGTCACCAAGCCCTTCATCCTCCACGGGTGGATGGTCCTGGTCATCTTGATCCAGTATGAGTGGAACAGCTTCCTCCACTGCCATGTTGTGCAGCATGCAGCAGACGATGATGATCTTGCACACCTTCACCGGGGCATATGGGAGTGCTCCGCCGGTCTTGTGGAGGCACCGGAATCGGCTCTTCAGAAGTCCAAACGTCCTCTCAATGACTCTCCTGGTCCGCCCATGTGCGTTGTTGTAGCGGTGCTCGGCAGCCGTGCTGGGGTTGCGGACAGGCGTCATCAGCCATGGCATGTTGGGATAGCCAGCGTCCCCTACAAGGAAACATCATGGACAGAAGTGTGTCAGCACAGGCAGTGAGATTGGAAGATGACGCCAAACACTGAACTGCCAGAGTCTACCCACCAACAATACATGCTCGCTCGTTCCGCAGCTGCAGCATCATTTCTGGCACCCTGCTACGCCTCATGATGAAGGCATCGTGTGCTGATCCTGGAAAGCGAACACAGACATGTGAAATCACCATGTTGGACAGACACACCACAAGGGCATTAATGGAGTGATAATGTTTGCGATTCCTATACACCACCTCCTGTGCCTGTGGTGGTACCAACGCAACATGTGTCCCATCTATGGACCCAATGACATGGGGCATCCCTCCCAGGGCATAGAACTCACGCTTGACATCTGTCAACTGCTCACGATTTGGGAATTTAATGTACTCATCCAGGTGAACCAACATGGCCTCTAAGAAATCATGCAGAACACGGCTGAACATCGTCTGGGACATGCCCCCGACATCAGCAATGGTATGTTGGAACGTACCCGTGGCAAGGAAATGTAGGGCTGCCATCACCTTCAACTTGGGTGTCAGTGCACTTGGATACCTGTGGCGCGGGAGGAGTTGTGCTTCCAGCCGGCCAGTCAACTCATCAATCAACCGTTGGCTGAATCTGTAGCGGCGTATACAGTCCCGTTCATGCAGGGCAGCAATGTCTGGCATACGTCGAGGGAGAGGCGGAGCCCTGCAGTGAAATGGAAGGAACACCTAAGAGTGAGCACTGTACAACAACATCGTCAATGCACTGAGCACATGTTACACAGCCAATACACATATGCCACGTTGTGAGTCAGGTCTGTGCCACAGTTCCTGGACACGTACGCCAGTCAGGTTACACTCCTACCAAGGGACAGCCACTAACGGAGGGGGGCAAGATCACGATGACATGGCATGAGACTAGCTGTGGGCCAGTGTAAGTGAACATGCACACGCATCACAGGATTCACAGACATCCACACATGTGCAGAAGTAGTATGCGTATGGTACAGACAGGTAGTTGGATGCGATATGCACTGGTCACATGTCATAGGAATAGGACAGGCCACACACATTGCCTTTGAGGAGTACATGTCGAGACAGAACATACATAGGGAGCATGTGGATATGTACTTGTGTTGATACTCCGTGTAGTTGGATACATACACACCTCATTGCAAATCACATATGTGGGCTGGTGTGCGGAACAGTGTGCCATGCCCATCGACACACAGACACATGTTGGCAGCAGCAACTGCTGACGCATTGAACCACACACCTACAGCAAAATCATGGAAAGACATGCCACACACATGACATGGTTGCAGCGTGCAACGCAGCCATACACGTGTCATGTGTAATATTCCGTGTACCTGGCATCAGGGGACAGGTGCGGGTGTCCGTGACTGGGACATGCAAGTGACTCATGGCTCCACTAGTGTGTACAACATGCACACATGTCAAAGGAGTGCAGGGGATGTGTGGTACAATGCGCACCATCACACACGACATGTGTACACAGCTCATCGTACATGTGCTTTGCCCACACCTCAGGGGTAAAGTGCCACATCACATCCTGACACACCTGTGTCACACACAGGTGGTATTGCACAGACAATGCATTGGTGTCCACCCTTGGCAATACCTGTCCGCTCCATTCCTGTCTGTGTGCCGCCTGTCACCACTGACAGTTGTTATACGCACCGTACATACGCTCGGAGCGCGTGTATAGGGTCCCTGGGCCAATATTGCCGCTGGCGTATGCGTACGCCACAGTAGTACGGACTGTACACGCGCTTGTACGGTCCGGATCACAATAAGGGTGCTGGCGTATGCGTACGCCACAGTAGTACGGACTGTACACGCGCTTGTACGGTCCGTACTACTGTGGCGTACGCATACGCCAGCGCCCATATTGTGATCCGGACCGCACAAGCGCGTGTACAGTCCGTACTACTGTGGCGTACGCATACGCCAGCGCCCTTATTGTGATCCGGACCGCACAAGCGCGTGTACAGTCCGTACTACTGTGGCGTACGCATACGCCAGCGCCCTTATTGTGATCCGGACCGCACAAGCGCGTGTACAGTCCGTACTACTGTGGCGTACGCATACGCCAGCGCCCATATTGTGATCCGGACCGTACAAGCGCATGTACGGTCGGTATCACTGCTTGTGGGGTGCCCTAGGGCGTGGAACGCACCGTACCTGTGTGTAAATGTATGAAAACACATAGGGGACACATGAGGGACAAGTATAAGGGCCTAAATGCCTGATGGTTGCCATGGAGACTGAGTTAAATTTTTGAATTTGAGCACCAGGTG
Source organism: Triturus cristatus (assembly GCF_964204655.1). Lineage (NCBI taxonomy): Eukaryota > Metazoa > Chordata > Amphibia > Caudata > Salamandridae > Triturus > Triturus cristatus. The sequence goes on from NC_140586.1 coordinate 576,771,114, forward strand.
CACAGCAGAAGTCATGCAATGTGGATGTTGACTTGACATCATTATCAAAACTGAAACCATGCAAAGCCACACACTGGGGTAGGTTTGAAGGGATTGGATGAAACGTAGGATGCTAATGTGACTGACCAATCAATCTGTACTCCTATACATGAACAGGCCAGCCAGGCATATATAAGGCAGCCAGGTCCCATGAGAGAGCACTTGCCTGCACATCCATTCATCCATGACCACTGCTGCTGATAGTGATTCCTCTGGCACCATGTCCAGGACTGTGGAGAGGTCACAGCCATTCACCCAGGAGGAGAACCTTGCCCTGATAGATGTGATCCTCCCACAGTTCCAGAGCCTGTATGGTCGACCAGGGGTTCAGGTGAGTGCAGACTCCACTAGCTTAGACTGTGCCCCTTTTGTGTGACAGTGACTTCTGGCATTGTGTCCATGTGTGACAGACATGCACTGTTGTTTGGAGTGGGTCCCAGGGTGTGGAAGGCCTCATGTCACCCATGCAGAGCATGCTGTGTTTCCTGTGTGCACTCCTCACTTGCATAGTGCCTACTGTGACAATGAATGCAAGGTGCATGCCACATTCTGCCTGCATACTCCTCCTGGGGATGTTGTTTCCACAGTCCTGATGTGATCATGTGTTCCCCCCAGTGTGACAGGTGTCAGTACCCATGGATGTGTGTTTGTTCAGTGTACCTGTGCTGTGAGTGTCCAAAGGCCGTGTTCGTCCCCTGCACATTGGTGTGTGTGTTAGTCCCCTGTCATGTGGGTGAGTGCATATGGGGAGTGTTGCACACAAGCAGCATGAGGGATGGATATGGCCTGGCCATCGGATGTGAGCAGGGAGCAGTGCTGTGTGCATGCCGTGCTGAGCCAGCCCCACACCTGTGACACCCCCGTCTACTGGCACATGGGCAGAGTGAGGTGTGTACCCGCAGTTGGCAATGCCATGTGATTGTCCTGTACCTGTGTGTGTCTGTGTACTCTGCTGAGGTAGCATCAGTGTGCTGGGGCAGGTGACTGCTGTGAGGTGCTGTACATAATCCTGGTGTAGCCTGTGAGGCACAGTGTGATCCCTGGTCAGTGAGTGTGTGGTACCCCTCATGCCACCCGTGTGCTTCCACTGGCACGTAGTGCATTTGGCCTTCCACAGTGGATAATGTCCCTATGACAAAGGTGCAATTAGTTGCATGCATACCATGGCCTGTTCATAATGAGGATTGTTCTATATGTGTGTCTCTGTGTCTTTGCTCATGTGGATTAATGTATTCTCTCTTTTGCATCCTCACAGGTAGGCGCCATTGCCAAGGGGGAGATCTGGAGGGAAGCCGTCAGTGCCGTGAGGGGTACAGAGGGTCGGAGGCGGAGCCTGTCTCAGGTGAGGAAACGCTGGCAGGACATCCGGTGCTGGACGAGGAGGATTGCACGGCTCCTGCTGGGGGACTCACCTGAGAGCCGTAAGAACCGTGGCCGCCGTCGTCTGACCCACATCCAGAAGCGTGTGCTGGCGGTGGTCTTCCCCGATATGGACAGGCGCCTACAGGAGAGGCAGCAGCAGGAAGGGGGTAGGTACATGTGTGTCAGTTGTGTGTCCCCAGCCAATGTAAGTGTGCAGTTGCATGGATACACTGCCAGGGTTTGATTGTGCAGTGCGTCAACTTCTCCACAAAGTAGCACAGTGCTGTTCTCACTCCCTCCCTTCCCCTCCTTGCAATGTGTTCCCTGGTCTGTCGCCACTCTTGCACAAGGTTATTTAGGCAGGCAGTTCATGCAGGTGCCCTATGCTATCAGCATCATGTGTGGGGGTGATGTGCCACAGGTATGGGGACCTTGCGTGTGCCATGGCCAATTTCAGTCATTGTGGTGTCCATGTCACTTGGCACTGATTGTGAATCACGACATAGGGGTGTGTCTCCAAAATGTACAGCCTTCCAGCATGCATGTCCAATTGTGTGCCCTCTGACATGATGTGCCTGAGTGGGAGGCCTGCTAAGTGCAGGGACGGTTGCTTAATTTGCAGTCATGTCCATCCTGGACCATGGAGGAGTGTGGGCACTACTGTGCCCTGGGGCACCTCTTCCTAGGTATCATGTGCGTCATCCAACAATATGGCCATTCACTGTGTCTTTGCCATGGGTTGCGTAGGGTGGCATTGTACCCTGGGCTCAACTGTTAGGACCTACAGGTTGCTACATGTGTCCACTGTACAGGGGGACCCATTTTGCTTGTGCATACTCACAGTGGGCATTACCTGTGTGTGTTGTTGAGACAATCTGATGATGTTTGCCTGTCAATGATGTGTGGACATGGCCACCAGGGGCTGTGTGTGTACAGTCATGAATTAGTGGAGGCCATGTGTTTCCATCCCAGAGTAAGAGGTGTACATACTTTCTCCGTCTCAATGAGATTGTCTCAGGTGTGGGTGGTTTGTGCGTACAAGGCCTACATGTCAGAAGCTTCATCCTCCTTGCTGGGTTTAGCCTGTGTGTGATGTTTGACTGGACATACGCTCAAGGTGCAGTGACCCTGTCATGTGTGGCCTGGTTTCATGTATTGCCTTTGCAGCATGCGGCAAGAGTAAATGGATATGATTCATGCTCATCCCTTTTTGACGACGCAGTGTGGTGCAGGTGCTGTGCACATTTGTCCCCAGAGGCTGACTCCTCTCTAAAATTTCAGGTGCAGTGATTTGCTGTTGTGTCATGATCTCCATTGTGTCTCAGTGGCATGGTGGGTAGAAAAACTGTGTGTTCCATGGCCTACATGTGTACATTGTTTTGTAGGTGTTACTCCTGTTGCTTTTCAGGCTATGCAATGTGACCTATGTATATTTGACTCATGTGACATAAGTGTACAGGTGTCTGATTTTCTCCTGTCTCTTCACCTTGCCCACAGCATCGCCGGGGGACACGGAAGGAGACACTAGCACGGACCGGGAGGAGAGATTGAGCACCAGTGCCAGCAGTGCTGTCCTGTCTGGCACATGGAGTGGCACGGAGGCCGAAGGGAGTGAGGCGGAGGACCTGTTGACTGCCAACACAGACTATGACGCAGACGGGTCCGAGGCTGAGCTCCCAGAGGTGGCGGAGTCTGCCCCCCCAGCTGATGGCAGCCCTCCACATCCCCCCGCCACCTCAGGTTCCATCACCGGCCTCCCACATGCTCGTGGCCCTTCCCTCCGTGCTCGGTCCCCACATGTCTCCTTCCTGCCAGGCACCGCACCCCCTGCCCCTGTCACCACTGCTGCGGTGAGTGCGGAGTCTGTGGACATCCTGAGGCAGTTGCAGGTTGGTCAGACTGCGATGCTAAATGTCCTCCATGCCCACACCCAGGTGCTGACCCAGATGGAGGCATACATGGAGGGCATGTCGGCTGCGCAGTCTGACCAACGGCAGTTGCTGAGGTCCATAGACTCCACACTGACTGCAGCACTGGATCTCCTGCAGCGCTGCGTAACACCCCCTACCCCTGCCCCATCCACAATTCCCACTCCCGTGCCTGTCCCACGCACATCCAGACGTCAGCGTGCACGCACCCCAACAGACACAGGCACCACACCACCAGGGAAGTCGAAGCGCACACCTCCTGTCACGCACACACAGGGTGAGGAAGGCACACCCACTGGGTCGGGGGGGAAACGTAGAACACGCAGCCACAGTGGGAGTCCGCATTCCACACAACCCACTCCCTCCAAATCCACTCCCCTTAGCTCTCCTGGCCAACAGTCAGTGACAGCATCATCCACTGCGAGTGTGCCCCCCAGCCCCAGGATGACACCACCCCGCAAGCGGTGGAGGCGGGACCCGGCCAGGGGAGTTGAGTCCCCCACCCTGTCCACACCCTCCCCCAGTGGCGCTGCGACCCATCCCTTTGCCCCCCCCCTCCTTGGGGCCTGTGGTTGGATTGGGTGCGGGGGAGTCGCTGGGGGAACTTGCCGACGTGTGCAGCGCCATTCTGTCCTCCACCTTTGGCGCTGGCACCCCCCCTGTGGCAGATTCATCCCTCCCTGCACCCACAACACCTACCCTTTCCCCTCCTGTCCCTGCGGTGCCTGTTTCCACCCTCCCCCCTGATGCCCCCTCTTCTGTGGATGAAATGGACTTGTGAACTGTGCAGGCAAGCTAGGGGACACACGTCCCGATGTGTACCCCCCCCCCGGACATTGCTGCTGGGCTGGCCCATGGCCCTTGTACATAGTGGACATTTTCTCTGATATATTTTCCTGCTGAATAAAGCCTTTTCTTTTTGTTTTGCACACTGATGCTTTCCTGGACTTGCTGTTGGTGCTGGTGCTCCCTGCGTTGGGGTGGTGATAATGTGTTAGGGGTCTGTGAAATGTTGGAGTGTGCTGCTCATGGGGTGTACCCTGCCATCTGCGTGCCATCACAAAGGTCTCTGCAAATGGTATTTGGTCATGTTTGCTCTCACTGTATGGTGACATTGTCCCAAGGTGTGTTCCATCCTCTGTGGCCCAGGCCATTTTTCCTGCAGGGTGTCTCCCAAATGCTGTGCTGTGCTGTGTCTACATTTCCTGGATGTGTGAGGGTTGCCGTTCAATATAGCCATGCTGGCTCAGCGATGGCTCCGCCTGCATCTGGGGTATCACCCTTGTAGGTCACTGAACTTGTTGATGGGGTATATTGTCCGATGTCTGGGCACTGCTGGGAGTGATAGGTACACACCCCTCCTGTGTCTGGGCACTGCTGGGAGTGATAGGCACACACCCCTCCTGTGTCTGGGCACTGCTGGGAGGACCCTGCACCCACCCCTCCTGTGTCTGGGCACTGCTGGGGGTGTTTTGCACACCCCATTCTTATAGCAGGTTCGGTGCGTACATGCACGGGTGGGGGTTGGGTGCGTACATACACGGGTGGTGGTTCGGTGCGTACATACACGGCTGGGGTGGGGGTTTGGTGCGTACATACACGGCTGGTGTGGGGGTTGGGTGCGTACATACACGGGTGGGGGTTCGGTCCGTACATACACGGGTGGGGGTTCGGGGCGTACATACTCTGCTGGGGTGGGGGTTCGGTCCGTACATACACGGGTGGGGGTTCGGGGCGTACATACTCTGCTGGGGTGGGTGTTAGGTGCGTACATACACGGGTGGTGGTTTGGTGCGTACATACACGGCTGGGGTGGGGGTTGGGTGCGTACATACACGGGTGGGGGTTTGGTCCGTACATACACGGGTGGGGGTTCGGGGCGTACATACTCTGCTGGGGTGGGTGTTAGGTGCGTACATACACGGCTGGGGGGGGTTCGGGGGCGTACATACACGGGTGGTGGTTTGGTGCGTACATACACGGCTGGGGTGGGGGTTCGGTCCGTACATACACGGGTGGGGGTTCGGGGCGTACATACTCTGCTGGGGTGGGGGTTCGGTGCGTACATACACGGGTGGGGGTTCGGTCCGTACATACACGGGTGGGGGTTCGGTGCGTACATACACGGCTGGGGTGGGGGTTTGGTGCGTACATACACGGCTGGTGTGGTGGTTTGGTGCGTACATACACGGGTGGGGGTTTGGTGCGTACATACACGGCTGGGGGTTCGGGGCGTACATACCAGGGTGGGGTGGGGGTTCGGGGCGTACATGCACGGGTGGCGCTTGGGTGCGTACATACACGGGTGGGGGTTCGGGGCGTACATACCAGGGTGGGGTGGTGGTTCGGGGCGTACATACACGGGTGGCGCTTGGGTGCGTACATACACGGGTGGGGGTTCGGGGCGTACATACACGGGTGGGGGTTCGGGGCGTACATACACGAGTGGTGGTTTGGTGCGTACATACACGGCTGGGGTGGGGGTTTGGTGCGTACATACACGGCTGGTGGTTCGGTGCGTACATACACGGCTGGGGGGGGTTCGGGGGCGTACATACACGGGTGGTGGTTTGGTGCGTACATACACGGCTGGTGTGGTGGTTTGGTGCGTACATACACGGGTGGGGGTTTGGTGCGTACATACACGGCTGGGGGTTCGGGGCGTACATACCAGGGTGGGGTGGGGGTTCGGGGCGTACATGCACGGGTGGCGCTTGGGTGCGTACATACACGGGTGGGGGTTCGGGGCGTACATACCAGGGTGGGGTGGGGGTTCGGGGCGTACATACACGGGTGGCGCTTGGGTGCGTACATACACGGGTGGGGGTTCGGGGCGTACATACACGGGTGGGGGTTCGGGGCGTACATACACGAGTGGGGGTTCGGGGCGTACATGCACGGGTGGGGGTACGGGCCGTACTTCCACGGGTGGGGGTACGGTCCGTACATACCCCTGCCCACGCTCTGCGTGCCTGGGTACGGGCCGTACCCATGCCTTTGGTGGGTGGGTACGGTGCGTCCCACCATTGTTGCGGGGCCGTGGGGTCCGCACCGTACACAGGCCTTGGGGGCGTGGCTACGGGTCGTACCACGCGTACCCCTACATGACCCCAGCAATGCTGGTACGAGCTGTACCAAGGCCTTTATGACGTGGGTACGGGCCGTACCGCTATTGTTGGAGTGACGTAGGGGGACGCGTGGTACGTTCCGTACCCACGCTCTTGCGGCCTGGGTAGGGTACGTACCGGTTCGCGTGACCATCCACTTCCGTTGTGGCGGACGCTTGCGTTGCTGGCCTCGCCCCCACCCCCTGGAAGTGACCAGGCCCTGATGGTCAGGTATGTCCAGGCCATGTGTGATTTGGTACCATGTGTTGGTGTTGTGTGTCCTGCCCCTGCCCCCCCCTTTGCCCCTGGTTGTTGTGCTGACCTTCTGCGGCGTCTGCGTCGGTTCCTGTACGCCAGGTGGACTGCTAGGAGGGCAGGGATGGCACGTAGGTTCGGGTCCATGTCTGTTCGTCGCGTCCAGCTGCTCCTTGCGTGTGTCGTCCTGATTTCCCGGCAGTTTTTGGCAGCCGGTAAATATTTTCCGTGCGGGATGACGTTGGTTCGAATCGTACTTCCTGGTTCGTGAAACGTAGGCTGGATGCGTACCGACGTCACGTCGGCTCCTTTCAGGATCGGAATTGTGTTTAGTTTCTGTTCGGTCGGTGTTTTGTTCGATTCGTACGGAAATGGTGTTTCCGTATGAATCGTACTTGCATTTTCGGATGGATTTCGCACCGGGTACGAGTCGGACGGAGAAAAGGCTCCGTCCGACGGTTCGTACCCGGTTTTTACCGGATCGGAATTGGCACCTTGGTGTCCAAAACTTGGTATCCTTTCCAAACAATAAAACTTCAGTTTTGCATGCATTAAGCTTCAGACATTCTCTGCCATCCATCTCCCAACTGATTGCATGCATGCTTGGAAGTATTTATCTGTACCTATTTCCTGGCCAGGTTGCAGAGACACCACAATTTGGGTATCATCCGCATATGAAATAAGACCGAATGCAAATGCTCTGATAATAAGGGCCAAGGATCAGACATATACATTAAAAAGGGTAGGGCTCACGGAGGACCCCTGTGGAACCCCACAGGGTAATGAAAAGGGTTTGGACTGGTATTCACCCAGCGCAACAGTTTGTCCTCTACCAGATAGAAAGGAGCTTAGCAAAGCCCGGGCTTTAGATTAGATCCCACACTCCTTTAAAGGGTCCATCAAGATGCCATGATGGACCATATCAAAGGCCGTAGACAGATCCAACAAAATAAGGGCCTCCCTTCCTCCCTGATCCATGGCCTCTCTGATCTCATCTGTGGCCTTAATGAGAGCAGACTCGGTACTATGTCCCCCTCTGAAGCCATACTGGGAGGGATCCAAGGCTTGTGTTGCAGGCAAGAAGGAACTAAGTGTGTATTCATAATTTTCTAAACCAACTTGGCTAGAAGCCGAAGGCGCAAGTTCGGGTGGAAATTATTAGGGTCCAAGCTCGGTTTCTTTAAAAGGGGCAATAGAGAGGCCAATTTCCAACAGGTAGGGAAGTGCCCTGTTTCACACATGCCCTTCAAAATAGAAGACAATGATCAAGCAATCAGACCCGGGGGCCAATTTGGCCACTACTACTGGGCATGGATCATGGGGTGAACCTGATTTAGCTGCCATGAGAAGCTTCTAAAAATTGTCCGGGGATACTGGCAAGAACTTATCTAGAGTATCAATGGGGACTCTTATGGGTTTGGGTTTTTCACTTGCCGTATTCAGCATGGCAGTCTTTGGGCCACAAACAGCTGAAAAGATAGTATCCACTTTAGTCAGAAAAAACGTGGCTATCTCCTCACACAGTTCCTAAATTGATTGAACTCTAGCTGGGCGTGGAGTGGCCAGGCAAGAAACAGTTCTGAATAGTTCTTTTGCCGAATGTCTCACTAGATCAATACGGGCCACATGGAACTCTTGTTTAGCTAAGAAGAGGAGATGTTTATACTTCTGCAAGCCAGTTTTGTAGAGTTTTTTATCTATTTCTTTATAGCCCTTCCTCCAACTTCGCTCTAGAAGTTTGCAAATATGTTTGCGATTTCTCAAATCTTCTGTGAACCATTGAGCAGACGGTTGTGATCTTTTGGGAAAGAAAGATTTTTTGGGCGCCAATACATCACAGGCTTTCTCAAGCCATTTTGTGTATGCCATGGTGGCCTCTTCCACTCCCACCGGCACCTGGTCGGCTGTGGACGTAAGAAGCTCCTGCAAAGCAGTCCCCTCAACTTCATTCGAGGCTCTCGTTATTATTCGACCTTTTGGGTGAGGTCCACTTGCACGTCTTGTCACAAATTGGACGGCAGCATGATCTGACCATACGAGAGGCAGGAGGCCTGTAAACTGTAGGCTAGGATGGTTAGCCAATATACCATCCAAGGTATGGCCTGCCACATGCGTTGGGCCTATTACCTGCTGCCTCAGGTCTACACTATTCATCATATCTGTCAGAGTCACTCTATCGGGATCTGTAGAAGTCTCAAGATGGAAGTTAAAATCTTCCATGATTGTGTAGGCGTCAGTGCAAAGGGCTTCTTCCAAACGGTTGCCCACTGAAGTTAAAAAAGTATTTCTATCTTCCGGTGGTCTGTACAAAAGAATGCCTTTAAAGGTAAGATGGTGGGAAAGATTAAGATTGAAGGATAAGGCTTCACATGTTGCAGATGGGACAGACTGAAATGTTGCCCTGATCGAATTATGATAGATCACGGCCACTCCCCCCCCTTCCTGAGAGGACTATTTAGCATATAGCATGAAAACTCTGGCGGGGTGGCTTTCAATATGTTAGGCCTAGAGGAGTCATCGGTCCCTGCCTCAGTAATAAAAGCCACCTTTATGTCCCACTTTTCAATGAGCCTAGCGCATTCCATACTTTGATTAACCAATGATCTTGCATTAAGCAAAAAACATTTAATTACTTGGGTATTATACACAACAGACCCTGACCTTTGTTCTTTCTTAGATAAGGTGGGCTGATAAAGGACCTTGGGAAGGGTAATTTTACAATTGGGACAAACCGATGAACATGGAGTCAGTGGAGAGTCGAAAGATAGGCAGATGCAGTCTATACCCCTATCTGCCCCTTTAAGTTCTAACAGAGTTTTTTTAGTGTAAGTGTGAAAGGGGGGCTTACCTGCCCAACAACTTCCAGGGGTCCTGGCCCTGAGCACGGTCCGCGAGCGGACGGGCTTGCCTTTGGCGCGTCAGCGGCGCGTCCGCTGCTCGCTCGCACCTGCATCTGATTTTAAAACCTGGTCAGGGAAGAGCCTACTCCGCTGACCTGTGTACCCTCAAGATGGCCACCCCACCTGACTCCCCGATTCCAAGTCAGCATGAGCCCTACTCCTGTCCCAGCAAACAGAAGTCACCACAATACAGGTACTTTAAAACCGTTTAGAATAAAAGCGCTGTTAAAATCAGAACATGTGCAAATTCAAGACTGTGAAAATTACGCTTAACAGGAACCATATTATAAAAAGAGAGCATAAAATGATCCATATCCTATTAACAGTTGTAATTGTGTTATTTTGTTCCTACATGCCCACAAAAATGACGCTTATGAAAAACACACTAGAGGATCAGGCAAAGATTTTAAAAAGCATAAAGCGACCCGACATTGATTAAAATGATACTGTTTTAAAATAGGTACGATAAATTGATTTCTTTCCCTCTTTTAAAAACCACAAAAGAAATATGTGGAGATCATTTTGAGGGGATTTTGAATCAGAGGGACAGAGGGACAGTTCCAAGTATTTCAAGGTCCTCTCTGGGAACCCTAGCATTAAATGTACTAAACTTAGATGGAACATCAAAAGGATACATTTATGCTGGGCGATGGAAATATCTTCTAAGTGAAAATATCCTCCCTCTAACAATGGTGGCATTAATTGATATGTGCGGGCTTCCTGCTTACAGTAATTCCCTTCCCTGCGGACATATTGAGCCGGGCGCATAAAAGTATCAGCCAGCTTCTGTTTGGACATCTTCTTACAAGTGGTAGGGTTTTCAAACAGCTCCGCCAAGCCCACAGTGGTCAGCTTCTGTTTCACATATTTCATCCACCTGATCCTGCCATGGTTCTCCATCTTTAAGATGTCTCTAATTATGTTTTGGGTTAGGGTCACTGCATCCATGCGCCAAATGGAGAGCCAAAGCTGGAGGGGGGGTCGATCTGATAAAATCAGTGATGTACAACAGGCCTAATTCTATGTGTGTTACATAGTCAATGAGAATGACACTAGATTCTAGATTATTGTAGTGAGCTGAATTGATGAAGAGTAAGACATGAGTGGGAGCCATTTTAATGGATGGGGCAGCGTAGAACCCTGCAAGTATATGGAACAGGTTATTAGAGGAGTGGCAGGGGTAACCCTGAGGAATTCAAAGTATTCAAGAACTTTAGAGGAGCAGCTAAAAAATTGAGCTGTAGCTGCTAGAGATTAGGAGTCATGTGGTATTACGCATTAAGCTTTAATAATACTGGTAGTGCTTTTTAAAGGCAAAGTACAGAGGAAATCTACAGTAATATGATAAATAGATTTACTGCTCCACACTACTTCCACCAACTTTTTCATAAGGGACATGTTAGAAATGTAGTGCATTGTGAGCTTTTGAAGTTCCCTCCTCAACATGAGGTTGAGTATTTGATTCAGACAGCACATAATGTCTGATTCTTTTTGAAGCACGTCCTAGTTATTTATGATGTTTTTTACCACTCTAAAAAACACATCTATCTAACTTTCAGCTTGCAATGAGAGAGGTCGCTAGGGCTAAACATGTGTCTAAGCCACTACTTGGACTTTCCTTTATTCTATCTCAAAGTGGTGTCCACATTGTCTCTTTTGAGCTAGTATTTTCAGGTAATATTTTGCGTATCCATTGAAGTGCTGACTTTGAAGTGAAGGCATATTTGCTGAGATTCAAACAAAACAACCAAAATATATATGATTTGTTAGTATTGGTATCCCATGACTTGCATTGATGTCAACATCTGCATCTTATTGAGCCCAAATACTGTTTCAGAATTGATTGAAAGAGCAGTTGATACATTTTTGTAGTCCCTTTCCTACCACCTGACAAATCTGTGGTCATGTAGCATTGAAAATGCATCACTATTCTTGATTCAGTCTGAAAATCTGCTCTAATGATACAATTCTAGGCTGTTGTTCCCACGATGTACACTACCTATCCGTCTACAATTTTGTGGCTCCAAGATTGCACATATTTAGCAATATGTTTTCGCAATTTATCTCTTGATGTGGTTTTCTTTAAATCTTGAATACATTGCATTGTGTCTGCTTGTTGATGTGCTTTTGCTAACAACTCTGAAAATGATGCACCTTGAAGTAGCAAAACTTTCTAGAAGAAAAAGCAAGGATATTTCAGGGTTCTTCAAAGAGCCTTTGTCCCACTCCAGTGTGTGAATAATTGGATTTATGGTGTTGTGGAAGACAGGTTAGAGTTTCTCTCATACCTATTCTTAGCAACGACCTTTCCCACATGCATGTTTTGCATACTATTGATTCAGTGATATAGACAATTGGGAGCAGGTTCAGGTATTTTTCATGCCAATGGAAATGTAACATTTTCTGTCCCCTTGTTTTTCAATTAAGAGACGCTTTTGGAGCAGTTCATGGCCTCTGTTCTGTTGATTCCCTAAGAAGTTGCCTTCTGTTGTCTTCCAATAGCCTGGGCTTTGTTTGTATGGATAAATGTAGCCATGTTTTGCTGGGTTGCATTTTGTCTACAGGACAGAGCCTGATCTTTGTGGGAGAGTGCCTACCACTCTCAGGTGAGTGCTGCAAACCACTGAGACACATAACCTGGAGCTACGTATCTCATCATTCTCCATGTGCTCACTGCCAATATATTTGTGAGACTGCATGTGAGGTTCACTAGTGTACCCCTGGACATTTTCTGAGCAAACTAATCCTTACTTCACACTTCAAACTACCTCCATTTGTTACTTGGGTAGTTGATAACCTGCCTTAGACCATGCATCATACCCAGCGTCACACATCTTTCACATACCTCCAACTATATTGGTTACACTGGCAAGTGGAAGAAGGGTCCAAACATTAATGCCCCCAAAAGCAAGATCTGTAAAGACAGAACATCATTAAGGTTCTTGTTTCAGAGAAGTTAGTATCCTTAGGTAAGAGCTACAAAAAACAGAAGGCAAAAAAGAGTTAATAATTTTGCAATCCAGTTTGAAAGGTAGTAGAAAACAAGATTGTGTAATCAGCATTAAGTGAACAGGCTATAGCTTGTACATACTGGTAGAACTGTGTTAATTGCTGTATTGTCGCCTTTCTGTATAGTCTACCATGTCTCACTGAGCGGAGTGTCTGAATACAGATGTGTGCATTATTGAAGGTCCCTAGGTGCCACAGGTGCATCCTATGGCCATCTGTTCTTATCAGAGGCTCGGGGAGTGGACTTGGGGTAGATGCAAAAATCATCTTGACCTATTACTGCTGGTTTGGGGTGAACATGGTTAGTAATGTCTCACAAACTTTTCTAGCCTGAGCGATGGACACGACCTTGCAAACTATTTTGACACCTATGTAGTTTTTCAGATTGAGGTTAGTTCTCCACAAACTGACAGCTAAGCAAGTTAGTAGCCTCTGAATATGGAACTCCCCAAAAGTAATCGTTATTCTTTTATTTTAATGTAGTTAATGAATTTGCTAAGTTGGGAGCACTTTATCCCATTACACTCAATACCCACAGCTCAACAGCCTCAAGCATTTAATACACTTTTTCAACTGTTCTGATTACCGACCATGGACCGTACTTCACATCTTAGTTTTGATAAATCCCTTCATCCTTTCCATAAGTAAATGCTCACCTCTCTACCAGTTACCACAAGCACATTACTTAACTGACCATTTGAACAAGGTTGTAGCCTTGCAAAAGGAAATGGAATAGAGTGAGATGTTGCAGTTTTATGAATTTATTTACAATATCACAGATCAAGTCCCAATTGTGATGTATCCTTTTGATTGTTCCTGAGGTAATCACCCCAAGATCGGATCAGTGGAAACTGAAGAAAACAATGTCAATACCTTCACTCCTGGGCCATCATTCCATTTGAGAATGGAAGTTCATTTAGCACATGTGCATCTCAGGGAAGCCAGGGTCAAATATCAAAAGTAAGTGGCCATCCTGCAGTCCTTTGCATCTTCTTGTCCTGAGTGGCACAAATCTTGGTTCTCAACCAAGCAATTGTGATTGAAAATACCACGTAAAATTTACCTGAAATTTGCGAGTCAGTTCCCTATAAATAGTCATTAATTCAGGCACAGTAAAATGACTCCTACTATCTCTAATGTGGGTATACCCTGTTTTTCAAACCTCACTGAAACCGTGCTCATCAAATATCAATCTCACTCCATACCCAGTTCCTGGACGCAGAAAATTAATTTGCAGGTGTAAGACATTGGGTTGTTAGTTGACTAGGGCATAAGCCCTGGTTAAGCATCAAGCAAAATCCTTTTCAGGGTAAGGCACAAGCACACCCCGAATTAACCTGTGCTCCTGTGGTTCTGGACTTTTCAAGTGTCAGGGAAACAACACCCACTAGACCCCTGAGTTCCTTCCTGCCTTGGTGCACAAATAAACAGAGACACAGGCTTCTCGATGGTGGCGTCAGAGAACAAGGTTTATTTACTGCAGGGACACAGAAGTCGTAGGAACCACACAAAGGCAGAATCTAGGAGACTGTTCAAATTGTATGAAGTGGGTCGCTCCTTAAATACACCAAATGTGTCCTCAGGCAGCATTGCAAAAATATCTTTCATGCCTAGCCCGGTATCCCAAACAAACAATAAACATATACCAAACGATAATTATTTGTAAGTTTCCAGTGTTCGATCAAGTCTTCATGTCAGTTTTCCATTCTTCGACCGATCCTCCCCATTATAAAAATTGTATCCTCCCCATAGTAAAAGCCCAGAAGGAGAGGAGCGGAGCCAGGTGGGAAAGATTGATAAGTAGGATAAGAGATGCTTGTGGGTCATAAACGGGCATGGCTACTGGCTTCGGCCTCCTAATCGTGATCAGGCCAACGAACACAAGAACCAGTATAGCACGATTGGCCTCAGGCAAGGGAGGTAGCTTTTGCCTAGTCACGCAGCATCAGCTTCCTTGGACTAAAGCTTGCGTGTCCTTAACAAGGTGATTCAGCCAGGGTCATTGCTTGTCCATTGACTATGTGAGGGCAAGAAACAAAATGGATGCCGTATCTAAGATGGATGCCATGAATTTACAACGGAATGCCCTATTTCTCAGTGTATCCATGCTCGTAGCACAGCGAAAACACTGTCACATACTAAATGGATCATTTACGGTTCACTGGTACCAAAATCGTGTCAGTACTACGATACCGAACACACGGGTTCGGATCGCTACAGAACCTCAGACCGTCCTTTTGCCCTTACATAGGCAATAACTTACTCTAGTCAGAATCCATCTCTATATTCATCAGGTCACTGATATGTTGTTGGAGCATTATTCTATCCCGTGGCGTATCTCCTAAAACCGGTGGTCTTCTTACGCATGTTGCAGCACAAAGGCCACATAAGGCAGGACCACACTGAACGATGAGACAGCATGAGAATAAAAATACCAACAAAACACCAGTGACTATCAGAACCTTCCATCCCCACGCAGATAACAGATTCCAGAACCATCCCATCAGTGACCAATCACCTTTGTCTACATGAATAGAGTCAGTGATCTTGTGTAACTTAGAAATGGCCTCATATACTGTTGGCGCATTATTTGGGATAAAGACACAGCAACTCGATTGGATCATCTTACATACTCCACCTTGATCTGCAAGTAATACGTCAAGGACCATACGGTTCTGCAACGTCATGAGGCGATCCGCTTGAAGCTCAGCTGTCAGGTTACTAAGGGCACCAGCACTTTCAGTAATGGTGGATTCAACTACCCGTGTTAGTTGACGCAAGTTCCTACTGTTGGCCATGGGCCCCCAGAACGGAAGGAAACCTTTGAAAAAGTCTCCTGCTTCTTGGCCAGCTGTATCTTCCTTGTCGAAGACACCTCTCACAACTCTAGTCTTGTGATAATCCGGTGCAGCAGTGTATGTCGGAGGTAATAGTCGGGCAATATAACATGAGCCTGAAAAGTCAGCAGGCAGCCATGTATATGCTCTGTCTTTGCAGACAAAATAGGTACCCTTAGCAGCTAAGAATGCAGGGGAAGACTGTGATGGAAAAACGTACGTTTCAGTACAGTCACTCTTCCCTAGTCGAGCTCTCGGATTCCTCCCATTCCCTTGTAAACAGACCTGACCTTGGTGAGGTACGACCCAAATCGGAGTCGAGCTTTTACGCTTGTTTTCACCCAAACTAATGCCGTACTCCGTAGCATTCCAACCCATATAAACTCGTAACTCATCCTTGGGAGTGTCATTGACATCTCTAACCATGTCAGTAATTCCCTTTACCAAGGCTCTATTAGCAGAGTTATACCTAGTGGAACGCGGAGGTCGCGGGGGATAGGTCTCTAGAGCATAGGCGAACATGGTCTGAAATGCCCAAAATGATCCATTATAACTAAAGGGCAGAACCAGATAGGGGATACCCTTGTTCATGGTTGTTGTAACGCTTTTCGCCCTAAGTGGGATGGGTATTCCCAGACGTGGGACCCGTGCTCACTACACAACTGGAGTCAAGCTATCCTGGCTGATGACGGCTGATAGCCAGAAACCGGTCCTAGGATGCTTGATTCCGGTCCAGGGAAGACATGGCTTGGCAGTTCGGGCTGGACTGTTCCCATGAGGCACAGGGTCAAGACTGATTTGCATATGGCCATGTCTAAACTGGGGTGGCGTAGTGGGCAAAAGAACGATGGATTTAACCCAGATCTCTTGACTGGGGGAGAATGTGTGCAATGTCAGCATTCCGTCCATCATTTGTTTGTTGTAACGTATCAGACCACACACCCAGCAGTTCGTTGTATTTACTACTAGTTGGTGTTGGTGCAAGAGCTGAATGAAAGTGTGATTTATAAACTCAGAGCGTCGAGCTTGCTCATGTGCAGGAAAAGGGTGAAAAGAATGAAGAGAAACAACAGTCGGAGAAACAGAAACATGGGGAGGCACTGTAGATGTAACAGGTGCAAAAATCAATTGGATACCAAAAACGATTCCGCCTACCAAAGTTATTAAAACAATCAGAAAGGTCAGAGCGCATTGCATCATGAAACATTTGCTATGCAAAATTTCATACAGTTTTGTCTTACGAGCATTTATGACGTTAGCTCGTCGCAGTTCAGGAAGCTCCATCTTCTACAACCGTTCGCAATGGATGGTTTGTACCTGTTGAAAAATTGCCTCTGTTTACCCTGGGAGTTCCCAAAATAAACAGAAGAGACCGACCTTGTGTCTGGCCCCCTGCAAGTTAAAATAAGGCACACGTTATGACCCTACGGCAACCCAGATGGCAAGGCGAGAGAACAACGAAAACAAATGGACAAAAAATTATAGAGCAAACTTCCTGACTGAATGCAATGTGATAAGATCAAAACAGTTTTCAAACGGAAAGGTGATTATGCAATGTTATTGGTTCATGGAATGAGAACGTAGGTTATATCTGTACTTTCCGGGTCTTGTCTGATCTTGAAACAGCTGATCCGCAGGTGCAGTAATGTTCAAATCCGCAGGTGGCAAATGTTCACTTTGTACAACACTCTGTTCAGGGTTCAACGGAACAGTTCCTGGTGCAGTATCAGAGTTCTGTGTTTCAGATCGTTTGTCCGTCATGTACTCTGCATCACTGAACGGGATAAGCCTAGGAACAGGTTCTGTCTTGGATACACCAAATCCCTGTCTAACCCAGTTGTCGTAGGGGAGTGGGAGAGGCACACGCTTCGTATGGGTAGCGTGCACCCAATTTTTCCTGCCAGCCAGGCGTACAGCAGTTCTTGTGGCCAGGAGCACCTGAAACGGACCCACGAATCTTGGCTGGAGGTTCCGGGTCCGTCCAAAGTTCCGCACCACAACCAGATCACCGGGTTTCAATGTGTGACCTGGACTCTCTGGCAGCTTAGGCAAGGATTCAAATACCTGTTGGTGAATAAGACTCAATTTAGCAGTCAGGTCAAAAAGGTAATCAATCAACATTGGATATTCGATCTGTTTGAACTCCTTGGGCCTAGGGACTCCCCAGACATTAGCAGGGCGACCAAACACAATCTCATATGGGCTAAGCCCTACTCGAGAGTGTACAGTTGCTCTGGTGGACAATAAAGCCAAAGGCAGTGCGTCTGGCCAAGATAAACCAGTGGAAGCTTGGATTTTAGCAAGTTTCAGCTTCAAGGTACCATTGTACCCCTCAACCAAACCTGCTGCCTGTGGGTGATTTGCACTATGGAATTTTTGCTTAATTCCCAAACCCGCACACACACTCTGCATAACTTTCCCTACGAACTCACTTCTATTGTCCGACCATACAATCCGTGGCATACCATACCTGGGGAAGTACTCTTTGAGGAGGATTTTGGCAGTGGACATAGCAGTGTTATCCTTTAACGGATACGCTTCAATCCATCTTGAAAAAGCACAGACTACCACTAGGACATATTTGAGATTATTACATCTGTCCATGTGGATAAAGTCCAACTGAATCACTTCAAAGGGACAAGAAGGGGGAGCAAAGTGACCAGCTGGGGTTGGGGTTCCCTTGCCAGGATTATGCATCAGGCATACCATGCAATTTTTCACCACTCTCTCCGCGCACTTAGTAATTCCATCGTTCTTCCATACTGGAGCTAACATCTTACAGATCCCTTTCGAACTGATGTGCGCCGCTCCATGCGCCATAGTGACTACCGCAAGTACATACGCATCAGGTAGCATCCAACGCTGATGCTCAGACAAATCAACCCAACATCCACTCGAATCCATTTTACCCGTTTTCTCCCTCCATGCATTCTTCTCATTTTCAGTTGCTTCATTCTGGATTGCCTTCACACTTTCAATCGTATTCTCACACATTCCTGATTCAGCAATCCATCTTGCAGACGTTGCAACGTACATTCGGCTCATCATGTTCTTGGCCGTCTCTTTGGCGACCTCATCAGCAAACGCATTCCCACGGCCAACATCATCCGTAATCTTCCGGTGTGCACTGCATTTCACAATCGCAACTTCATTCGGTAAGGTCAGAGATTCCAACAGGTCATTGACTAACTGTCCATGTTGGATCTTAGTCCCATGGGACGTGAGAAACCCTCTTTCTTTCCACAAGCGACCAAAACTATGTGCTACGCCGAAGGCATACTGGCTGTCAGTAAACACATTCACACTCTTTCCCTCAGCTAGAATACACGCTCTTGTCAATGCAATTAATTCTGTAGCTTGGGCAGAATTCTGACTCACTCTTGCAGTCTCGACAACCGTACTCAAAGTCGTAACTGCATACGCAGCCGTCACATCACCAGTCTGTAGCTTGAAACACGATCCATCAACATACAAAGTACCATCTGGATCTAGTAACGGAGTATCTTTTAAATCAATCCTACCTTTTGTCTCTTCCTCAGTTCTAAAACAACAGTCATGGGACTCTGAATCACTCGACTCCTGAGTAGTCGGCAACAGCGTTGCTGGATTCAATATGCTGCATCGCTTGATCTGAATGTGACTTGCCAAAAGTGTCAGCTCATAGCCTGATAGTCTAGCACTGGTGAGGTGCTGAGTTTTCGTTCGATTCATGAGTGTATCCACAGCATGTGGAACCATGACTACTAACATGTTGTTCATGACCAATCCAGCAGACTGTCGAATAGACACTGCAGCTGCTGCTGTAGCTCTCAAACAACTTGGCAACGCTCTGGCTACCGGATCTAATGTGGATGAGAAATATGCACAAGGTCGCTGTCTGTCACCAAATTTTTGCGTCAAGACACTCAACACACAACCCTCTCTTTCATGGACATATAGTGTAAACGGCTTACTGTAGTCAGGAGTACCTAACACAGGAGCTGAGCACAACGCATCACGCAATTCCGAGAAGCTCTGTTGACATTCATCAGACCATGGCAAAGGACTCGGAACACCTTTTCCAGTCAGAGCCACCAATGGTTTTGCCATGAGAGAAAAATTTGGGATCCATTGTCTGCAATATGACGTAATACCCCAAAACGCCCGCACTTCTCTCTGTGTGCTTGGTACAGTCATCTGTGAAATTGCTTTGATTCTCTCTGGGGTCAACCTTCTTCCCTCCTTTGACAAAAGATGACCTAAGTAGGTCACTTCTTGGCAACAATATTGTAGTTTAGAAGGTGAAACCTTGTGATGTAAGTCTGATAAATGACGCAGCAAAGAAATTGTAGCTGTTTTGCAAGTTTCCTTGTCGTCAGCAGCCACTAAAAGATCATCTACATATTGGATCAGAGCAACACCAGGTGGAAGTACAAAAGCATCTAATTGACTTTTTAATGCTTGGCTGTAAATTGAAGGGCTTTCACAATAACCTTGTGGGGCGCGCTTGAATCTGAAACTACGACCACCTAAGGAGAAACCAAAAATATCCCTACTTTCCTCGGCTATCGGAATGCTGAAAAAGGCATTCTTCAAGTCGATCACTGTAAACCATGTAGCTGAGGCAGGAATCAACATCAATAATGCAGTGATATCTGGGACCACAGGAAACTGTGGAACCACTATTTTATTAACCTCTCTGAGGTCAATCACAAATCTGTAGATTGGAGGTTTGGAAGGGTCAGTGCGTTTCAAAATCGGCAGAACAGGACTATTGCAGACATTTCCTCTAGTTTCTTCTATCACATCTTTCTGTATCAAATCTTGCACGATCAGTAAAAGCGCACGTTGACCTTCATTTGAAATCCGATACTGTGGGATTCGTGGGAATCTAACATTTGCCTTCAGACTCACTACATAAGGGGGGATTTCCAGAAGACCTACATCATTAGGACCAGTCGCCCAAAGATTATCAGGGAGAGAACGCAGCTCCGGTGGGAGCTTATCCATCGACAAGTACATTGGAGAGATGACTCTCTTACCCAACGTGAGCTGTACTCCCGAAGGAGAACAGTACAATGTCGCATGCAGGCGTTTCAACAGATCTAAACCAAGCAGATTCTCATTACAACCGGTCGTCAGAATAAGGGGTGCTTCTAGTTGACATGGCCCAACAGAAATTGACAAAGGACCAGAAACAGGGTTGTGAACAGGGGCACCTGAGAAACCTACTGAAATGTTCGTTGAGCCAGACAAAGGTGTGCCAGGGAGTTTCGCGTGCATAATTGAACTTTTTGCTGCACCAGTATCCAACAGAAACGGTTCAATCACGCCTGATGTAGCTACTGCGACATAAGGTCCACTCTGATCAACTCGAACTGATACTACACCCTCTCTCTGCCTGTGGCTGTCCTAGTACTCACTTTGCTGAACTTCTTCACTACCTTCATATTAATCCTCAACATGGTATTGGGGAGATCTACCTGATTGTGTAGATTGTACATTTCGCTGATCGAAATAATTAGATGGGCGATCAGTCTGTGGAGGCATAGTACCACGTCCTCTACCTCTAAGAGCTTGCATAAACCCACCACGACCTCTCTGAGCTGGGACACCACTAGTTTGTGAGTGCAGAACTGGACACTCATTCTTATAGTGACCCTCCTTTTTACAATAGGCACACTGATTCCATGCTAACTGTTGTCGGGGAAAACCATAGTCAGATCTTTGGGACATCCCTTGCTGGAATTGTGGCTGTTGCTGAAACTGGGGTCGTTGCTGTGAATCTGACTGATTCGAGCGAGGCGGGTACGCCTGTTGCAAAAGAACTTTAGTTTTCAAGTCTTTTGTCTTCTTTTCTGACTTTTCCTTCTCTTCTTTTTCTCTATTTTCGTAATACTGAGCAGTTGCGAGTATCTGTGCTGTCGTCGATACCGCCCATGCACTCTCAGAATCCTTCAACTTGTTACTAAGCTCAGGCAAGAAATTAAACACAAACTTGTCGACAAACAACCTCTGACCTCCCTCAGTACTCATATCTTGCCCACTGTGGTCTACGAAGGTCTCTTCAAATCTAGTGAAGAAATCAGAGACGCTTTCGTCCTTCTTTTGCTTGCATGCTGATAATTTATCCCAGTTGACCCGTAACGCTGGCATCAGCGTTTTCATCAAATTGATTATTCTGCCAGGCAAAGCAGCAATCAGAGGCTCAGGTTTAGCACCACCAACTTGTTGTGCATCTGCCGCTACAATAGCTGGCCAATCACCTCCTAAAGCAACTTGGTGATTCTCATGGCGAATTTTGGCCCATATAGGCTGTGGCACTACATTGCCAAATAGCATTTCGATGTCTGCCAAATTCATGACGCATGCTTGAACTGTCTGGGTTAACTCTTTATAATACCCAGCAGGATTCTTACGCGGGTCCGGCAACGCCTGTTTTACTGCTAATACTTCGGCCCGCTTCCAAGGGATGTGTATCCACACTCTATGGAAATGTGCTGGAGCAGCTAAAATATTATTAGCCGCATCAGCTTGAACTGCATCGCGCCATATCGGCGGAACTTCCCTCATCGGATACTGACCTCGCTTCTTCCTAGTAATCGGAGAACCATCAGAGTCCCTTTGTGCTCGAAGAGGAGAATCAGACATGTATGCTAGAATAAGTTCTATCGCTTCCTTTACTTCCGAACCTATTACCATTCCTGCAGCGAACCTTCTCTGAATATGTATCAAGTCAGCGGGAACGGAATCTAAGTCATCATTATCCCATTCCTCACGCAAAAGGGAACACATCACGTCAAAGACATAACGCTGAGTTGGTTCATTCCATTGCATAAATGTTTCCAACACTCTTCGTGCATCATACTTCACAGCTTTCGACATCCACCTAAGAGCTGTCGAATCTAATATTCCTCGTTCCTGGGGACCAGGAAGCTGACTACGTCTCTGTGTAGAGTCAGAAACGGGTGTCTTAATTAAAGACCTGTAGAGAGGAGTTAAGATATTAGTTACAGAGTCGGTTATTTTCCGACGAACAGAAAGCGGAGTCAGAATGTTTACAGAGTTCGGGGACAAGGAAGCTGGAGCAGATGAAATTGTAAGGGTAGAAGTAGTAGGTAAAGCAGTTTGCGAAACGTCGGGCAAAGGCGGAATAGGCAACCCAGGTAGAGGGGGTGCCGAAGGAACATTAACCACAGGAAGAATAGGAGCTTGAATCAAAGGAAAAGGAACAACTATTCCAGGCTGACCAGCAGCCGGTTGCACAACAGGTGGTAACTGTGGTGCTGTAATACCCTGTGCATACGGTGGAGGTGATCTCAATAGGTAAGACAACAGGGGATCCTTTTCACAGTCCTCTATTGGCTTAGCAGGACACGATGGCAAGGCAGGGTAGCACTTGTCAATCGCCAAATTATGTTCTCTATTTGCTACCTCTATTGCTTTTTCAGTTTCGTTGACATGCAACTGCCTAGCAGACTGCATTAAAGTCAACCCTTTCTCTTTCTGTTCCTTCTTTATTTTTCTAATTTCTCTCTGTCTAGCTTCTTTACGCCAAAAGCGAAAAGAATCGAACATTGCCGGCCGGGCTTTCTTTTTAAACTTCACTTCTAGATTGTCTAGAATTTTAGTTTCAAAGCTACCATGTGGTGGCCAACTAAGGACACCATCTTTCCTGGTGTAACGGACCCACACTCCATTATAAGTGATAGGACCCACACCATGTTTACAATAGAGCTCATATGTAGGAGTTCCGATCGGAGGAACCGGACACGAGTCCTCCAACCGGGAATCCCTGTTGCAACTTAACCAGGACAGGAAACAATTACTACGGTTAGCCATTACGAACTAAAGACAAATTCTAACCAAAATGCGCAAAGAACTTAGGCCTACCAAATGAACCAATACCAAACCAAAGATTATCTTAACAAGAGCAACCAGTGATAATCTACAAATCCAAAACAAACGTACCCAGAGAGCAAAAGGATTATCCGAACAAGAGCAACCAGTGATAAATCCTTACAAGAGCAACTAAGAGCAATCAAACTGGGCGCGACCCACTTAATACTTAACTGAAATGTCGAAGACGTCACCAAGGAGAACCCGCCTACGTCTCGCCGTACTAAGGTCTGCACCTCGGGTCCAAGACAGGGCGACAGTCAGGGCAGCGGTCCTCTGTAGCCGTCTGGGAGCGGGAACCCTCGTGGAAGAGATCGTCGGGCCACTTTTACGACATACAGGGATCGATGAAGTGGGGTGCCCCCCTCCGGAATCTTCACACGAAGCTCCTCGAAATCTTCAGGCTTTGGACCGGTACCGGTTGACGTCGCCCCACGCTCGGCGCCAAATGAGGTTCTGGACTTTTCTAGAGTCCAGAGGTGTCAGGGAAACAACACCCAAAAGACCCCTGAGTTCCTTCCTGCCTTGGTGCACAAATAAACAGAGACACGGGCTTCTCGATGGTGGCGTCAGAGAACAAGGTTTATTTACTGCAGGGACACAGAAGTCGTAGGAACCACACAAAGGCAGAATCTAGGAGACTGTTCAAATTGTATAAAGTGGGTCGCTCCTTAAATACACCAAATGTGTCCTCAGGCAGCATTGCAAAAATATCTTTCATGCCTAGCCCGGTATCCCAAACAAACAATAAACATATACCAAACGATAATTATTTGTAAGTTTCCAGTGTTCAATCAAGTCTTCATGTCAGTTTTCCATTCTTCGACCGATCCTCCCCATCATAAAAATTGTATCCTCCCCATAGTAAAAGCCCAGAAGGAGAGGAGCGGAGCCAGGTGGGAAAGATTGATAAGTAGGATAAGAGATGCTTGTGGGTCATAAACGGGCATGGCTACTGGCTTCGGCCTCCTAATCGTGATCAGGCCAACGAACACAAGAACCAGTATAGCACAATTGGCCTCAGGCAAGGGAGGTAGCTTCTGCCTAGTCACGCAGCATCAGCTTCCTTGGACTAAAGCTTACGTGTCCTTAACAAGGTGATTCAGCCAGGGTCATTGCTTGTCCCATGACTATGTGAGGGCAAGAAACAAAATGGATGCCGTATCTAAGATGGATGCCATGAATTTACAACGGAATGCCCTATTTCTCAGTGTATCCATGCTCGTAGCACAGCGAAAACACTGTCACATATTAAATGGGTCATTTACGGTTCACTGGTACCAAAATCGTGTCAGTACTACGATACCGAACACACGGGTTCGGATCGCTACAGAACCTCACTCCCCCACTTGGTAGCTTGGCACAGAGCAATCAGGCTTAACTCAGAGGCAATGTAAAGTATTTGAGCAACACCTCAAGCAGTGAAACAGTGAAAGCACACCACAAAGGGAGCCTACAACAGATTTAGCAAAATAGAGTAACATTTAATAAATTAAACAAGACCAAAACAGCAAAAATCCAATTAATAGATATAGGACATATTGCATTTGAGAGTTTTATTGAAAATAGTGCCAAAAAGGACAAAGCACTACCGGGAGATTCTAGTCACGCCATACCGGGAAAAAGTTATAAGTTGAGGCTTCCCATGATGGATTGTGGGCTGGCTACAGGGACCCAGTTAGACCCATTGAACAGAGAACCATAAATCCTGGTTGTGGAGCGCTGCATGGATTCGCAGTTCAAAGATGCGCCATGCAGCTGAAGCGTTGCATCGGGAACAAGATGTGACAAATGTCTGGGGTGAGGTCCTGTTGCGAGGATTCCATAAACGGGGCATTCGATGTAAAGCCTGGTGTCTGGGCTGCAGCCCGAAGCTGGCAATATTTTGGTTTTGAGTAGCTGCAAGGATGCAATGCGGAGTTCAGCATAGTTGTCACGGCTGCGGTCGAAGAGAGATGCAAAGACCTTGGCTGTGGATACACTGCTGAAATTAGCGCAAAGTATGACATAAGTGCATTCCTAAAACCACCACTGCCATTCAGCACCACCAAGAAGCAGAATATTGGAGCCAGGTGGTCTGCATGAATTGAGACATTCGATGATTTCATAGATGCCCTAGAAGAGGTAAATAACAAGAAAATATTTATGTACCTAATGAAACTTGTCAGTGAAAGAGTAAAAGCAGTGATAAAGAAAATCTCATGGACTGAGATAATTTCATACGGTCAAATGAAAGAAGCATTAGGAGTCAATTTCAATCCGATGCCAGACGTCAACTATGAAAGGTACATTTCCAACCAAGAAAGACAACAAACAATTTGGTGAAACGATGGATGAGTTTGTTGAGAGACTTGACATGCTTACCAAACATTGTACATTTAGTGGATTTAATGATGAAGAAGCCATGTGCCTCAGAGTAATTGATGGCTGTCTTTCTGACTTGTCTGATGTTCGGATATATGACGTAATCCCACAAGCATTTCCTACGCACACCTTTTCTCCACAGTCACTACCCAGACTGCGATTTTACCTCATGTTCCTTTACTGGGCAAGTTGTTACAACGACTTGCCTCAGGGGGGTACTGGACTTTGAAATAGTATAAATTACCATTCCAACTCTAATCAGTGTATCAGCAGGGAAGGGATTGGTCTTAAGATCCAACACCAGTCCAGCAAGGTGCCCCTTAAAAGAAGTCATTGTAACGACTTGCGTGGTAAAGGACCTCATGGTAACGTGGCAGTTGGGATAGTGACTGCAGAGAAAAGGCAGGTCGTGGTTCTGCCTGCGGGGTAAAGGATGTCACCCACGATAATCATATCTGCCAAAAAGCGACATGCACATGTGGCTCTTGCTTCTTGCACAGAAGACGAACAAGCGACAAAAGCAAGTGAGTCAATGAAACAAAAGTATTCATGTAGACGCTGCCCCAAGATTACACTAAAATTCAATGGTTGTTCCATAGCCTTTATTATCGACAGCAGTGCATCGATCACTATCATGACAGTTGAAGAGTTTAACAATTTGTCACCCATACTGTTGGACTTGGCCCTTTTTGTTGGGTCACCCCTGAACTTTTTGCCTTCCTCCTGTATTTTTTCTGAGCGGTTTTTGGCTGTTTTATGACTCTGGGTACTTTATCACTGCTGATCAGTGCTAAAGTGCATATGCTCTCCCTATTGTAAATTGATGTATGGATTAGTGATTCCATGATTGGCTGGTTTGGTTTACTTATCAAACCCTAGTACAGTGCACTGAGTGTGCCCAGGGCTTGTAAACCAAATACTGCTGGTGGGCTTGCAGCACTGGTTGTGCCACCCACAGAAGCAGCCTGTAAAAGTGTGTCTAAGGCCTGCCATTGCAGAGCCTGCGTGCAGTCTAGTACTGTCATGCTGACTGGGCAGGTGCACCCACTTGCCAGTCCCTAAACCTTCCCTTTTCTTCATATCAGACACCCCTAGGGTATGCCCAATGTCAGGGTGTATTGTAAGTATAAGGTAGGACATGCCCTGGTGTGTGTGGCATGGTCTAATAGTGAATTACAGCCATTTTAGTTTTTCACTATTGCAAGGCTACCTGTTCTCCATAGGCCAGAATGGGCAGTTTGATTATTACATCTTATAATCCTAACTGACTCAGGGAACATGGTGGAAATTCGAATTTAGTATACCTGAACTCAGAATGATAAAATACATCTTTTAGTGAAGTTGGTTTTAACATCCTGTGTTTGAAAATACCAGTTTTTAGAAAGTAGGTACTGTCTTGTCTAACCATTCAAACCTGCCTCTGCTAGGCTGTGTATTCCTTGTCTGGAGTTTGAGTGACAGGGGCTGGGGAGTTCCAGGGGGCTGGGGAATTCCCGGAGACAGGGAGAGTCAGCACAGGGCTGAATAGAGAGATCTCCATGTAGATGGGTGGGAGGAGTTGCACCTGGGACCTGAATAGGGCTGTGCTTTCCCTCCACAATGCTGGCTCCACCTCCTGGGGTGCGTCTAATGTATCTGCCCTGCACTGTGAAAGGAAAGAAGGAGTCATGTCAACAAAGTGCTCCAGGACTGACCAGAACTGGTTTGGACTAGGCAAAGGCAAATAGAAACTAGGTATAAATATTGGGACCCATACCCAAGAACTTTAGATCACTTTGGGAACAAGAAGAAACCTTTGCTGAGTAGTGGCACCAGAGAGACTGAGGAGAGACTATCCCTGAACCTGGGGGATTGGCCTGCAGTGGTTGCCTGACTGCCAAAGCAAGGAGAAAGGACTTTGTGTGCATTTTCATTCAACTTGTGAAGGATCTCCAAGGGCTTGGAAAAGAGCTTGCCTCCTGCTGAAGTCTCAGGGACAACAGACGTCAACCACCAGCTCCCTTAGAGTTCTTTGGAAGTGCCTGTAGCTGTATTTGGGCCTTCTGAGGGACTGCCTATCGCAAGGAGCTGGAAACGCGACTCAAGAAGAAGTGTGTCACCGTCGCAGCCACTGCGTCGCATCACTGAACAAGGGTGTCGCTGCTGTAGCTGTCGCATTGCACCGCATCACAAGAAGCATCCCACAACACAGAAGAAGCATGTCGCCGTCGCAGCCGCTGCATCACTGAACAAGGGTGTCGCCGCTGTAGCTGTCGCATTGCACCGCATCACGAGAAGCGTCCCGCAACACTGAAGAAGCGTGTCGCTGTCACAGCCGCTGCCGTCGCATCACTGAACAAGGGTTGTCGCCGCTGGAGCTGTCGCATTGCACTGCATCACAAGAAGCACCTCGAATCCACGGAGAAGCGTGCCGCCATCGCAGCCCCTGTCGTCGCATCACTGAACAAGGGTGTCGCCACTGCAACTGTCGCATCGAGCGGAAGCGTCTCGCATCGTTGGAGAAGAATGTCGCCGCCAAAGCTGCTGTCGTCGCATCACTGGACAAGGGTGTCGCCGCTGCAGCTGACGCATCGAGCCGAGACATCTCGCAACATCGGAGAAGCGTGTTGCATCAACAAGAAGACGCCATCTTTCTTTCTTTGTACCAGATCTTCAATGCATCACCGCCTTTGTGTTTAAGGACCTAACGCATCACCTCCCCTGCAACACTTTCGTTGCCCTGCGTGTCACATCTTAAGGTACATTGACTCAAAGTGTCACATTTAAGATCTAAAGAGAACTAAGCTAAATTCTACCCTTTTAAAGTAACAGTATTGTGGATGTTTGTTGTTTATGATCTTGTGTTAAATCTATATAAAGAATACTTATTTTTGATATAAAACTTGTGTGGTGTCCATCTGTAGTGTTATCTCTTGATTAATGTATGTGTTCACAAATGCTTTACACACTGCCTCTGAGATAAGCCTGTCTGCTCATGCCAAGCTACCAAGGGGGTGAGCAGGGGTTATTTTAGGAGTGTACCCCCTTACCCTGACTAGAGGCAAAGGTGCCTATTTGTCACAAGTACCTACCTGTGCCAACTAGAGACCCCCAAATCTAACACATACCGTGAGTCAACACGTCAAATGAAGGTATACACATTGGCTGCTTCCAAACTTTTGGTAAGCCAAGGATCATTCACAGTGACCTTGCAACATAAGAAGATGTCTGGGCAAGCTCCAATTCACGTTTTTCAAGCTACTTTGTCCAGTGCATGTCTACTCAGTTTTGTAACTGTTGCTGACATGGGGCTAACATCTATCAGTTACAACCTACATGCTCAATCTGAAATTGTGAGTCAGTTCTCGTTATTATTTCATGACCTTGGAAGTCTTAAGACAATAAATATATCCGACCTGTTGCACAGCGGCACCACAGAATAGCATTTCACCTGCAAGAAGCGGTCGGAAAAGAACTTTAAATGCTGTTGAAGCACTGCTTCATTGAGCGCTTAATTGGTTCCACGCCATGGGTGTCGCCCATAGTCGTAGTGCCAAAGAAGGACAGTGGCGGTGCAGTGTCACATTTAGGTGGATATGTGCCAGGCCAACAAAGTAATGGAGAGAGAAAAACAGCCTGGTCAGCACATTGCAGACATGATCATGCAGCTGAACAAAGCCAAAAGTCTTCTATCGTGTTGACCTGAACGAGGGATACCATCAACTTGAACTGAATGAAAACTGCAGGTACAATACCACTTTTTTGAATCATGTTGGTGTGCTCAGATACTAAAGGTTGAGTTTTGGAGTGTTATTTGCTGCAAAAATATTTCAAGATGTTATACGTAGAATATTTCAACCTGCATATTTTAAATTATAGTAATGGCATGCTGGCATTTGGGACTACACAGAAGGAGTATGATTTATTTAATTACCTTTCCCCTAGAGTGACACAGCATCCAATAACTATGGCTGATCTTCCTACATGTGCTTAGGAAAGATTTGCTGTTAAATTCTTTGGACATCATCTCATGGTAGTCATTGACGAGTATTCACATTTTCCTCTGGTGGAGGAAATGTCAACCCATGACATGGTCATTGAGCGGCTGGACAACATCTTTGCAGCATGGGGCATTCCAGACATTCTTAAATGTGATAATGGTCCACCATTCAATAGTAAGGAGTTTCTAACTAGACTCAATGTCAAGCATCACAAAAGTACACCCTTGTGGCCCCAAATTAACGATGTCGTTGAATGATTTATGGACACCGTAAAGAGAGTGATCCAATATGTATTGATGGAGGGAATTGAGCTGAGTCAGGCCTTGTGTCAAGTCTTCCATGCCTATTGTTTGACTCCTCACCCCAGGTGAGAGTCCTACCACCTTGCTGTTTGGGAGAGCTATAAGAACCAAACTACCACAGTGGACCACTCAGAGAACTCTGAGTGCTGACGAGGTTTGTGCAACTGATACTGCTCAAAAACATCAAATGAAGACATATGCTGGTCAATATCAGTGAGCTCAGGAGATTGTCTTCGATGAAGGTGACTGGCTTTAAAAAAAAAAAAAAACGGAATCCGGAAAACAGATCCTCTGTTTGCTGGTGAGACTCTGAGAGTTGTGATGCACAGGGGACACATGATAATGGCGTAACATCCCGGAACATCTAACACTGGGGACTCAACCATCATCAGCCACTGTACGGCCTAGATACTGTGCCAGAACCCAAACGTGTTGTCAAAAATCTAGGCATCTTCGTAGACAATGCACTAACCATACAAGACCAAGTAAAAGTACTGTGCAGCAAATGTTTTACCATGCTAAAATTATTAAGGAGACTTTTTATATGTATCCAGGACAATTGGAGAAAAACCATTGTTCAGGCCTTGATAACTAGTAGACTGGTCTATGGGAATGCATTATTTGTCGGTATGGTAGACTACTTGTTCTGACGATTTTAGGTGAAACAAAATGCAGCAGCCAAGTTGGTCTGTAAAATGAACAAGTTTAGCTTGGCTTTGGAATGTTTGGAGGTGCTACACTGGTTGCCTATGCTCCAAAGAGCTAAGTTTAAACTACTGTGCCATGCGCGTAGAGCTTTATACACTTTTGGCCCCAAATCCTGTAGGACAAAGTTGAACTTTATTTCCCTCTGTGAAAATTGAGATCTCGCAATCCTGCTATGGCTAAACCTAGACATATAAAGAAAGTCAGAGCAGCAGGTTGTTCCTTCTCATATCAAGCAGCTGTACACTGGAATAAACTCCCATTAGACCTACGCCTCACTGACGACCATTTGAGGTTTAGAAAGTGATTGAAAACATGGCTGTTCAGGACCTAATTGCTGGTGCCTCTGTGACAAACGTCTTGACAATGTGGGTGAGCTATAACTAGAGCCGTGACATCCCTTTGAGATGCATGTCGCACTTTATAACTATAATAAATAAATAGATCCAACGTCAGTACCTGTACCCTCAGTTTCCTCTTAGGGTGCATCTTAACTACTTCATACCACGTAATCGGGCCGAACAGTGCAAGCACCTAGATGACTTATTAAAGAAATATATTGCTTCTATTGTTTACACCTTTTTATTTAACAAGGGGGAGATATAGTGTCTTACGTCTATGAGCGCTGGGACCCCATAGTTCTGGGTGGACTCAATGAAAGAATTATGTAACCATTTTGGGAGGTGTTAAAGTGTTAAGAAGTTCAGTTGAATGTGTCCGTTGATGAATAAAGACGTCAGCTACGAGCTCTGTGCGTGGCGTGTTCATATGCATACTACTGGGTTGGGGAGGATGCTCCAGATACTAATTGAACTGTGTCAATTGTTGGGATCTCGCTTTAAACTGTCGATCACGTTATCTTATTGTGTAGAGCATCCTCCTGAGCAGAATGCCTATACATCACTGAACCTACTTCAACAGCCTCTCCTTTATTTCACCCTAATTTCCCTTCCTCCCACAGTGCATCTCATGATGTTCTCATTGGAGTGTCGTAGAGTAGGTATGGGGTAGAGGTGTGCTGGAAATGGCCTTTTCTGCAGGGTTATCACAAACGTTTTGCCGTCCTCCTCCTCCTCTTTTTGCTGCATTCTTTTTGTTGGCTTTGGGAATCTGAGCTCTTTACCGCTGCTAATCAATGCTAAAGTGTATGTGCTTCTCCCCTAAACATGTTGTCACTGGTGTATACCCGATTGGCATATTTAGTTTACCTCTAAGTCCCTTGTATAGTGGTACATCATGTACCCAGGACCTGCAATCTAAATGCTACTAGTAGGCCTGCGTCAACAAAAAAATGCCAGTACTGCACTTCAATTCAATAGTTTCTGCTAATTGAGTAACAATCCTCAATTCGGAAAGACCAATCTTTTAGTCTGGTTTCTTATGAACATTTCTTTTTATTTTGGATTTTATTCCTAAAGTTTTTTTCTATTTTTTTGTTGGACCTTCTTTAAACAAAAATTATTTCACAACAAATAGAGACTTGAAAGGTATATACAAAAACATCCAATATATACAAAGACATCAAAAAATGTCACAACTCACATATAATGTATATCACTTTGCAAAATATTTAGTGGACACATTAAACATTCAAAGGACAACATTAAGTGCACTTAGAGACATGAACATACAAGACTGGACAAATTGACGAAACATTAACAAATATAGCCTGTTCAGAAACAAGTGTAAACGCCCTGTGTTAAATAAAGTTTTTTGAGAACAGGTGCGGATACTAGTGATTAGTACAAGATTTGTTTGTTCATATTTTCATATAATAGACCATCAAATAATTCAATTTTTAAGTTGTAATCCTGGGGAGATTGGTCTATTTGAGAGAACGGAGGTAAAGAGAACAGGGGTCGACGCGTTTCGAATCCCTTATGTAGCAGGGATTCTCATCAGGACCGTGAAGATTCAATCTACAGAAAAAATAATAAAAACATTCTGTCAGTCATACTCACAACACTCGACTTCAATCAATCACGCACACTCTCAGATCATACCTGTATTTATGATTCAGTGGTCGGTCTCCCAACAAAGTGTCTAATCGTGTAGCTGTAATGTTAAGAATTCAATGGGCATAATTAGTGTTGGTTAGCCAGTAAAAGGGAAACAATGATGAAGTTCGTTAATCTGGGTACTTACATAGAGATGCGGTATGACCGCGTGGTCAGTTACTTGTTGTCAGTTTCTTCAAACAATTCTGTAATGAAGAAAAGAAGAAATGTCCTATTTACTTTGGCGAAAAAAGGCACGCAGATGCTCATATTTAAAATGACCGGCTTAGTGGGGCGGGTGTAATCGAGCTCTTAAGTTTGTTAGCACGCAGCAAGCCTGATTTCTAGGTGAGGGTGTGCCAATAAATGGAGTGGTTTGGCGTTCGGTAGCGTTCATTTAGGAAGAATGTAGAATTCACTTAGGCACTTCTGCGTTCTGTAATTCAATGGTGTGTCTATGCTCGTGTTAAATGACAGATTTCGTCAGGCGGCATTCCAAGTGCACGGATGGGTTGAAGCTTTTCGGCTGCGCGCTAAGGAAATCTTACCGGTATTAGTTTCTCAACTCTCCTCCATACGCGTCCACGTCCATCACTGAGGCGCGTTTGTGATTATCCCGGTTGACCCGGTTGTATAAGTGATTGGAGCCTGCTGCTAATGCTTCTGGGAATCGTAGTTTTAAGTTTTGAACATGTTGTGCTGATTGCAATATTTGTTTAGGGGTATGTAAAAGTGTGGTTTAGTCCGTTTTTGGTGGCAGGATATGCCGATTCCGTAGGTCTGGAGGTTTTTTAAAAAAAAACTTGACAGCTGTTACTTAGCAACCCGTGTAAGTGCATTGTAGATCGATTGTCTAGTGGTGGAATGTGTCATTGCTGTCCAATGTATCCATGAATTCTTGCCACAGTAGATGTAAAATGGAGGGAGAGAGAAAAAACCACTATGTTCATAAGTTATAAAGTTCCGACATTTCGGAACTTTATCTTTTTTGAAGGCGAAGAGTGGTTTGGCGTTCAACTGTATGTCAATATCCTTTATTATATGCCAGTTCTGGTGGATGACCTTTTTGAGAAAGTTAGATGGGCGGAGATCTAGAGACCAAACTAAAGCAACGAGAAGCAATGCTGATCCTAAAATTCAACTCGGCCACTCAGGGCTTGAACGAAATGTCGGAACTTTATAACTTATGAACATAGTGGTTTTTTCTCTCTCCCTCCATTTTACATCTACTGTGGCAAGAATTCATGGATACATTGGACAGCAATGACACATTCCACCACTAGACAATCGATCTACAATGCACTTACACGGGTTGCTAAGTAACAGCTGTCAAGTTTTTTTTTTAAAAACCTCCAGACCTACGGAATCGGCATATCCTGCCACCAAAAACGGACTAAACCACACTTTTACATACCCCTAAACAAATATTGCAATCAGCACAACATGTTCAAAACTTAAAACTACGATTCCCAGAAGCATTAGCAGCAGGCTCCAATCACTTATACAACCGGGTCAACCGGGATAATCACAAACGCGCCTCAGTGATGGACGTGGACGCGTATGGAGGAGAGTTGAGAAACTAATACCGGTAAGATTTCCTTAGCGCGCAGCCGAAAAGCTTCAACCCATCCGTGCACTTGGAATGCCGCCTGACGAAATCTGTCATTTAACACGAGCATAGACACACCATTGAATTACAGAACGCAGAAGTGCCTAAGTGAATTCTACATTCTTCCTAAATGAACGCTACCGAACGCCAAACCACTCCATTTATTGGCACACCCTCACCTAGAAATCAGGCTTGCTGCGTGCTAACAAACTTAAGAGCTCGATTACACCCGCCCCACTAAGCCGGTCATTTTAAATATGAGCATCTGCGTGCCTTTTTTCGCCAAAGTAAATAGGACATTTCTTCTTTTCTTCATTACAGAATTGTTTGAAGAAACTGACAACAAGTAACTGACCACGCGGTCATACCGCATCTCTATGTAAGTACCCAGATTAACGA
The DNA here is from genome assembly GCF_964204655.1 of Triturus cristatus. Classification (NCBI taxonomy): domain Eukaryota; kingdom Metazoa; phylum Chordata; class Amphibia; order Caudata; family Salamandridae; genus Triturus; species Triturus cristatus. The sequence continues at coordinate 576,805,785 of NC_140586.1, forward strand.
ACTTCATCATTGTTTCCCTTTTACTGGCTAACCAACACTAATTATGCCCATTGAATTCTTAACATTACAGCTACACGATTAGACACTTTGTTGGGAGACCGACCACTGAATCATAAATACAGGTATGATCTGAGAGTGTGCGTGATTGATTGAAGTCGAGTGTTGTGAGTATGACTGACAGAATGTTTTTATTATTTTTCCTGTAGATTGAATCTTCACGGTCCTGATGAGAATCCCTGCTACATAAGGGATTCGAAACGCGTCGACCCCTGTTCTCTTTACCTCCGTTCTCTCAAATAGACCAATCTCCCCAGGATTACAACTTAAAAATTGAATTATTTGATGGTCTATTATATGAAAATATGAACAAACAAATCTTGTACTAATCACTAGTATCCGCACCTGTTCTCAAAAAACTTTATTTAACACAGGGCGTTTACACTTGTTTCTGAACAGGCTATATTTGTTAATGTTTCGTCAATTTGTCCAGTCTTGTATGTTCATGTCTCTAAGTGCACTTAATGTTGTCCTTTGAATGTTTAATGTGTCCACTAAATATTTTGCAAAGTGATATACATTATATGTGAGTTGTGACATTTTTGGAGGTCTTTGTATATATTGGATGTTTTTGTATATACCTTTCAAGTCTCTATTTGTTGTGAAATAATTTTTGTTTAAAGAAGGTCCAACAAAAAAATAGAAAACAACTTTAGGAATAAAATCCAAAATAAAAAGAAATGTTCATAAGAAACCAGACTAAAAGATTGGTCTTTCCGAATTGAGGATTGTTACTCAATTAGCAGAAACTATTGAATTGAAGTGCAGTACTGGCATTTTTTTGTTGACTCTTGTATTGGCGCAGCCTTACTGCGTTGGAGCCAGAACCCCTATTGTTGCCACTAGTAGGCCTGCAGCACTGGTTGTACAACACACACAAGTTACCTTTCAAACCTCTCTCAGCCCTGCCATTGCAGAGCCTGCCACTTTAACGTGGCATTTAAAACCTCTTGCCAATCCTTAACCTCCACTTTTATTACACATGGGTCCCCCCTAAGGTTGGCCCTAAGTGACCCTAAGGGTAGGGTGCTGTGTAACTAAAAGTTAGGACATGTAAGTTTTACATGTCCTGGCAGTGACAAACCGCTACATTTGTGTTTCACTGCTGTGATGCATACTCATTCCATAGGCTAGCATTGGGGATTCCTTAAGACAGCTTTTCACTGTAATTACTGACTGGAAAGAAGTAGCTACTTCATTTTTAATATCTTTGAAATGGGGTGCTAAATCCTCTTTAATGTTAAAGTTGGATTTGACACTACCATTCTAGAAATGCCACTTTTAGAAAGTGTGCTTCAAAGGACACATAACTCACACACTTTTAGAAAGTGGACATTTCTCTACTCTTAACTTTGCTTTGTGTGCCTGGGGTATGTCTCCAACATACATCTCAGCTGAGTGACAGCTACACTTTGTGCCTTCCCTCTAGACAGCCACAGCACAGGAAGGTTTGGGTGTGACTGAGGATTCATCTGCATACTGATAGCCTTCCTGGGCAGGAAGAGGGAGAGGTGGCTTATACTCACATTAGAATAGGTTGTGTCCTCTCCTCAAAGTGCTGATTTACCCCCTACTGGCAGTCTGGAGTCAGGGCTGGGCTGAAAGAGATAGTTTTTCACTTAAGAGAGTTTCTGTGAACTAATACCCCTACATCAAAGGCACTTGTGGGTATAAGTACTCAGGCTCTTGCCCAACCAAATCAGTACCAGTACACCACTGGACCTGGGAGGAACTCTGCTGGAGGAAAGACTGCTGTCCTGAAAAGATTGCCACTTTGATGTAACTGACTGTTCTGAGGAACTGTTTCTCTGCTTTACTAGGCTGCCCTGCTGCATACCGATCTCTGCCCTGCTGAGGACAAGGACTTGACCCTCTCCCTTGAACCTAGAGTGACTTCAAGGACATGCTGGTTTGCCTCCTGTTTTCAGAAGTCTCAGGGACAGACAATATTTCCTGCAATCCTGCTGGTGCTGCTGGACACTGCATTCTGTGAGCCCTACCCTTGCCTGAGGAGCCCCACAGTGCCACTTTGACACTGACGCAGAGGCTGTTCTGTCGTACTTTGAAATTTGGGACCGCGTAGGAGGCAGGGCCCTACCCCTGTCTATTCCGGTATTAGAGAGCTGCGAATGGTCAATGCGGTATGTACAAGTGCTTTGTGTAACGTTTTAGCTATGAATGCACTGTGTATACGTTATTATACATTGACTACGTGGGTTCCATCTTAGAGCAGTGGCCATCTTATGGTTGCCCTCACATAGGCTACATATCATGAAGCAAATACGGGCCTTTTAGAGCACATGTGCTTTCCTTTGACTTCTCTGTGACCTGGGCAGCTTGGCTCCGCTGCCCCAGGTCAGTCCGGGCCCACGAGCTCCCCGTCCTACGGCCACCTGTGATTAGCATCAGGGCTTGACACACCATAAAGCCTTTTCATCCCACACAAGCCTCCAGCTAATCTCTTTCACACCTGACTGTTCCTGCTTTATGGCTTGTTTTCCAAACAGGAGATGCTCGTGTTTATTGGGGCCTGTTGATATCTGATGTGGGATCTGAGCCTTGCTGGGTAAATAATTGTGGGCTGGCTTAACTGGAATGTGGGATGGTCATCGTGACTCTGCCTTTTCGTTTGAAATGTATACATGTATATGGCCATATCATAAAACAAGGAATGTATGCCTGAAGCAGGATATTTTGTATTTAAGGAGAAGCCCGTTTCTGTAACTTTTAGCAGTCTCCTGAGAACATACACGCTGTTGTACTTCTAGGATACCTGTAATTGGTCTGCAGCCAATAAACTGATCTTTGACTTCACCCAGAAGACTCTGTGTTTCTGTTGGTCTGAAACAGGAAGAACCCGAAGTCATAGGGTGTGTTCCCCTGCACCGCTGGGCATAAAATTCCCAGTACTTCAGTTGGCGCCCAACATGGGGCGATTTCAGCGGTACCGGTCCAAGCCAGAGGTTCGTGAGGAGCTTCGTGTGGAAATTCTGGAGAAAGGCCGCCACTTCATCGACCCCTGCATGTCGACGTGGTCCGAAAGTCTTTTCTGCGAGGTTCTCCGCGTCCCGATGGCTACGAAGGACTGCTGCCCCGATTAATCGCCCTGTTTTGGACCCTTGACGATTTTGGTAGAGCGAAACAACCGAGAGAGTCTTCTGGTGAGGCCATCGATCATCGATATTCAGTTAAGTATAAGTGGAGCGTCTGGTATCCTTAGGGATTTTTGGTATCCTTCAGGATTATTTTGATTTGGAGTTTGCAAACGCCAAAGCCAGAGGACTCGTGTATTCACGAGACTATCGTAATCGATAATCCTTTGAAGTCTGGAACTAGACTAGTGAGCAAAGATGCCTGGTGCTAGTGTATTTGGAAGATTGTTTTGTTTGAGTTGTGGAAGGGATTTCCAGTTAGAGGATTCATGTCCGGTTCCTCCAATTGGAACTCCAACTTATGAGCTTTATGTAAAACATGGCGTGGGCCCCATTGCATATAATGAAGTATGGATCCGATATACCAGAAAGGACGGTGTTTTAAAATGGCCCCAAAATGGTAGTTTCGATACAGATATCTTAGATATAAAAGTGAAATTGTTTAAAAAGAAAGCCCGTCCGGCGATGTTTGATTCTTTCCGCCTATGGCGAAAGGAAGCCAAACAGAAGGAAATTAAGCTAGCGAAAAGGAATAAGAGAGAAAGAGGTATGTCAGTGATGCAAGCAGCTGTGCAATTTAAAGATCATGAGGAGGAACAAATGAATGAGCAATTGCACAGACAGCGCAAACTAGGGATTGATAAATGTTACCCTGTTTTGTCACCCCTTGTGCAAGATGAGACAAAAGAGAAAGAGAAAGATTCCCTAATGTCCCATTTGTTAAGTTCGCCACCCCCGTATGCGCAAAATGCCACCGCACCTCCACAGCTTGTAAATATGCAGCCCCCAGTGAATATGCCGCAAGCCTTCCCACAGCCGCCAGCTCCTCCTCAGCTGGCTCCTATCCCTGCAGTGCAGCCCTCTCAAGGGCCGCCAGTTTTGCTACCTGTTGCCCCTGCGGTTCCTGCGACTTTGCCTAGCACGCCAGCGGCTTCCCCTGGCGCTCCTTCTTACACTACCCAGGTACCTGTATCTGAATCCGTTTTTCTTCCCTCTGTCTATCCCCCTGTTTTCGCCTCAACTTCTCGTTCAGCACGACAACGACTAGCTAATGTAGTTACTAGTTTAATGTCGCCTCTCTTTGGGTCATCTAGTGCGACTCCTGGCTTACAGCGTAAGCAATTGCCCAGTCAGCTGCCTGGTCCTGACGAGAAAGAGGTGTTAGATCATCTGGCGCGTAGGTGGATTGGTTTCCCTTCACTCTATAATATGGAATCAGTTGTTAACGTTTTTCACCAATGGGATGCCCCAAAACAGAGGTATGTCTTTGATAAGATGTGTGAATTCCTCTGTGAGGAATTGGAGGATAATGGTGCAAACCCAAACCCACAGGAATTGTGTCGAGTGCGATTTGATTTTGAAACAGGTATAATTGTGGGCCCCAATGTAGATAAAGCAGTAGCGACTTTACTGTCCCTCAGAAATGGGGATTGTCAGCAATCATTGTTCGAACAGGAACTCCCTGTGGGGAAAAAGGTAAAAGCGCGCCAATATCCGATGCGTGAGGTTCCCCCAGTTTGGAGACCTGCTGAGCCAAATGCTGTTCCACCTGTCTTAGCACATTTTCAGCGTGTTTGGGTGCATGTCCCATGGAAGCGATCTGAGGTGTTAGCGCTCAAGCAGACATTGCCTGACCCCCGTAAAAACCCTACAGGATATTATAAGGAGTTATACCAAACTGCAGAATCGTGTGTCATGAATCTGGCTGACATAGATATGTTATTCGGGAATGTTGTTCCACAGCCTTTATGGGGATCCATCCGTAATACGGATCATGCTGCAGAACTAGGGGGTACATGGGCTAATATCGCTGCTGCAGACGCTAGACAAGTTGGCGGCGCGAAACTTGACCCTTTAGTAGCAGAACTCCCTGGTAGAATTATTACATACATGAAAACTATAATGCCCGCGATGCGCGTAAATTGGGATAAACTATCCGCATGTAAGCAGAAGAAAGATGAGACAGTGTCCGATTTCTTCACCAGGTTTGAAGAAACGTTTATCGACCACAGTGGTCAAGACATGAGCACTGAAGGTGGCCAACGGTTATTTGTTGATAAATTTGTGCAGAATCTACTTCCCGAGTTGTGTAAAAAATTAAAAGACTCAGAAAGTTCTTGGGCTGTTTCCTCTTCAGCGCAAATACTGGCTACTGCACAGTATTATGAAAATAGAGACAAAGATGAGAAGGATAGAACAGATAAGAAAACGAAAGAACTGAAAACAAAGGTCCTCTTGCAGCAGGCTTATCCGCCACGTGGAGGACAGAATAATTATAGGCAAACACAAGGTATCTATCAGCAACCCCAACAGTTTCAGAGTAATCAGCAAATGAATGGGTATTATCAACCACAAATCCCTGTAGGTCCCAACCAATGTTCATATTGCAAAGAGGAAGGTCATTTTAAATATAGTTGCCCTAAATTAATGCAGCGTAACAGTAATGCGTATGGCGCAAGAGGTAGAGGTGGTCAGCAAGCTCCTAGAGGCAGAGGGCGTGGAAATGTTCCCCAGAAAGCGCGTCCTCTTCCGCCTCAAAATACCATAAATAGCTTTGGTCAGCAAGCCAACGCAACTGGTAATACAGCTCAGTACTACAATAATGATTATTATGCAGAAGATGACAATGTAGAAGATAATGATTACTAGGACAGCCGTAGACAGAGAGAGGGAGTTGTTTCAGTGCCAGTGGATCAGAGCGGACCTTATGTTAAAGTAACTACAGCAAATGTAACAGAGCCCTTTCTGCTGGACACTGGTGCTGCAAAGAGTTCAATCATGCATTCAAAACTCCCTGGCGCGCCTTTGTCTGGCGAAATGAATGTTTCAGTAGGTTTTTCTGGTGCCCCAGTTAGGAACCCGATTTCTAGTCCTATGTCACTTTCTGTTGGACCTTGTGAGCTAAAAGCACCCCTCATCCTAACGACAGGTTGTGGTGAAAATTTGCTAGGATTAGATTTGCTAAAAAGATTGCATGCAACGCTATATTGTTCTCCCTCAGGAGTACAACTTACATTAGGCAAGAAAGTGATTTCCCCGATGTATTTGTCTAAGAATGCAATGCCACCTGAATTGTCATCCCTTCCGGATGTCCTTTGGGCTACTGGTCCCAATGATGTGGGTCTTTTGGAAATACCGCCATATGTGGTCACTTTAAAAGCCAATGTCAGATTGCCACGTATTCCCCAGTACAAGATCTCCAATGAAGGTCAGAAAGCATTGTTAGCAATTGTCAGTGATTTGATTAAAAAGGGTGTAATTGAAGAGACAAGAGGCAACGTTTGCAATAGTCCTGTTTTACCTGTCTTAAAACGAACGGACCCTTCACAGCCACCTGTTTACAGATTTGTGATTGATCTTAGAGAGGTTAATAAGATTGTTGTACCACAGTTTCCAGTTGTCCCTGATATAACTGCCTTGTTAACTATGATTCCAGCATCCGCTGCATGGTTCTCAGTGATCGATCTGAAGAATGCCTTCTTTAGTATCCCAATTGCAGAGGAGAGCAGAGACATTTTTGGCTTTAGTTTAGGAGGTCGCAGCTTCCGCTTTAAACGCGCTCCCCAGGGCTACTGTGAAAGTCCATCAATATACAGTCAAGCTTTAAAAGCGCAGCTTGATGCACTTGTTTTACCTAGTGGCGCTATCCTTATTCAGTATGTTGACGATTTACTAATCACCGCGGATACTGAAAAGATTTACAAACACGCTACCTTGTCATTGTTGCGTTATTGTCTGCCTTTCATCACAAAGTGTCTCTCTCAAAGCTGCAATATTGTCGCCAAGAAGTGACCTACTTAGGTCATCTCTTATCGAAGGAGGGAAGGAAACTGACCCCAGAAAGAATTCAAGCCATTACACAGTTGAGTGTGCCAAGAACACAGAGAGAAGTGCGTGCTTTCTTGGGCATTACTTCATACTGTAGGCATTGGATTCCAAATTTTTCCTTGCTGGCAAAACCTTTGTTAGCATTAACATGCAAAGACAACACTGCTCTATCCACAGCCAAAGCCCTTGTTTAGGAATTTTTCCCTAGGTTTGGAATGCCAAGAATGGTGTGGAGTGATAATGGAAGTGAGTTTGTGGGCCAAGTAATGAAGAATGTGTGTGAGGGATTAGGGGTTAAGCAGAAGTTCCACGCTGCAAATCACCCCCAATCAGCTGGATTAGTAGAGCGCTACAATGGCGCTCTAAAACTCAAGCTGGCCAAAATCCAGGCGAGCTCCGGTCTTAAATGGCCTGACGCTCTGCCTCTAGCACTCCTGTCCACCAGAATGACCGTACACTCACGAGTGGGACTTAGCCCATACGAGGTTATTTTTGGCCGCCCGGCCAATGTATGGGGTGTGCCAAGACCGACGAAATTCAGCGAAATTGAACATCCAGTACTGCTTGATTACTTGTACGAATTGACGGCTAAATTGCGTGTTTTACACCAACAGGTGCACGATACTCTTCCCCAGGCCTCTGAAGCTCCAGGACACCCTATCGACCCTGGCACGTGGGTTCTGGTGAAAAATTTCCAGCGCAAAAACAACGATGAGCCTCGTTGGATCGGCCCTCATCTCGTACTTCTGTCTACAAGATCAGCTGTTCGAGAAAAGGGGAAAAAGAACTGGATCCACGGCGCCCACGTTAAAAGAATCCCTTTGCCTCTGCCGTATGACCAGTGGGTCCAGGAGGGTATCGCAGACTCTGAAACAGACACTGTACCTCGTTTTGTGCCGTTCAGTGATGCACGCGTAAGAGGCACAGCTTCAGCACAGGAAAGTGACGATATTTTGCAAGAAGCTGTGCCACCGTCAATTCGATTGGACACCACAGAGCCTGAACTCTTGTTTCAAGATCAAACAGTACCTGGCCGTCTCCACTATAACTTAAGACCAAGGCCTATGGACAAATAAATATTCTTTTCCTTACCTTTTTCTTTTTGATAACCAGAGCTCTCCCATCTGAAGGACTTTCTTGATTTTTGTTTTTCGAACCACCATCCGGGTTCAGCCGCAGGGTCGCGGTGCCAAGACTTTGGGGTACAGGCCGAAGACGTTAGGTCAACGGTTCTGGTTGTTCTAGGGCGTTCCCTGGACTGACAGGCGTACTCCTTAGCAGAAGATACTCACCCGCCGCGAGCGGCACGATTAGAGGATGGAGTTTTTCAAGATGGAGAGACTCGCTGAGGAAATGAACTTTAAAGCAAGAATATGTCAAATAATGAAGAGCAAACATTTTGTATTTTTATGTCTGTTTATATTATGTAGTATGGTAGTGTTTACTGTAGGATTTGTATTCTTCTCCTCTCAAGAGCCCATTGCAACCACTGAACAGCCTATACCTCCTCCTACTGTCTCCTCACACTCTTTTCACCCTCTGCCTGAACATGAACAAGCTAGACGGTCTGAGTTTGTAAACAACTCGTTTATTCAGCTCCTGCACCAGCACCAACTAGTCATGAATACAACAATTGCTGGGTGTGTGGTTTAATGCCACATACCATTAATAAGGGTATTCCTTATCTAGTGCTGCCGTTTAGTTGGATGTATGACGTTACAACGCACACTTTTACAACGCATGCACTTACAACGCATTTTTTACAACGCATAATCCATTACAACGCATGACATTACAACGCATGACACTACAACGCATTTTTAAAAAATACCTTTACAACGCATTTCCATTACAACGCATACTACCTTTACAACGCATACCATTACAACGCATAATATTAAATTACATTTAAGGTAAGTATTAGATAGTATAGGGGTAAAAGTTACTTTTCTAACTCCAGGGGGTGCAACAGTAGGGTAAGTGGTGGATAGTATAGGGGTAAAAATTACTATTCTAACTCCAGGGGGTGCAACAGTGGGGTAAGTGTTGGATAGTATAGGGGTAAAAATTACTATTCTAACTCCAGGGGGTGCAACAGTAGGGTAAGTGTTGGATAGTGTAGGGGTAAAAATTACTATTCTAACTCCAGGGGGTGCAACAGTAGGGTAAGTGTTGGATAGTGTAGGGGTAAAAATTACTATTCTAACTCCAGGGGGTGCAACAGTAGGGTAAGTGTTGGATAGTGTAGGGGTAAAAATTACTATTCTAACTCCAGGGGGTGCAACAGTAGGGTAAGTGTTGGATAGTGTAGGGGTAAAAATTACTATTCTAATTCCAGGGGGTGCAACAGTAGGGTAAGTGTTGGATAGTATAGGGGTAAAAATTACTATTCTAACTCCAGGGGGTGCAACAGTAGGGTAAGTGTTGGATAGTATAGGGGTAAAAATTACTATTCTAACTCCAGGGGGTGCAACAGTAGGGTAAGTGTTGGATAGTATAGGGGTAAAAATTTCTATTCTAACTCCAGGGGGTGCAACAGTAGGGTAAGTGTTGGATAGTATAGGGGTAAAAATTACTATTCTAACTCCAGGGGTTGCAACAGTAGGGTAAGTGTTGGATAGTATAGGGGTAAAAATTACTATTCTAACTCCAGGGGGTGCATCAGTAGGGTAAGTGTTGGATAGTATAGGGGTAAAAATTACTATTCTAACTCCAGGGGGTGCAACAGTAGGGTAAGTGTTGGATAGTGTAGTGTAATATTATGCGTTGTAATGGTATGCGTTGTAATGGTAGTATGCGTTGTAATGGAATGCGTTGTAAAGGTAGTTTTTAAAAATGCGTTGTAGTGTCATGCGTTGTAATGTCATGCGTTGTAATGGATTATGCGTTGTAAAAAATGCGTTGTAAAGGTAGTGCGTTGTAAAAGTTGCGTTGTAAAGGTTGTTCCCCGTTTAGTTACAATGGATCGTCATGGGCATTCCAAATCATGTTTCTCTGTGCTCTAGATGCGTACTCCCCGCGACAACCGCGTTCCATCAGACCTAGCACAAATAATAAAGCCTTAATGAAAGGAGTTGCCGATATGAGCAGAGATATCGACGCATACTCATCTATTCCCAAGGAGGAATTGAGAGCTTATGTAGGGTGGAACGCAACGGGGTATAGTATTAGTCTGGGTGAAAGACAGCGAAAAATTTCATCCCCAATCTGGGTTGTACCCCACATAGGTCGGTTCTGTTTGCAAGGTAATGGTCAGAATCCTAGAGCTCAACTGGGGAGAAGTGACTGTACTGAAACGTACACCTTTCCATCACAGTTTTCCCCAGCGTTTTTGGCTGCCAAGGGTACATATTTTTTCTGCAATGACCGAGCATATACATGGTTGCCCCCTGACTTCTCGGGCACATGTTATATTGCAAATTTGCTACCGCCAACATTTACTGCCGCCTCTGACTATCACAAAACCAGAGTTGTGAGAGGCGTGATTAGTAAGGAGGATACTGCCGGTCAGGAAGCGGGAGATTTCTTTTTGGGTTTCCTGCCGTTTTGGGGACCTATGGTTAATAGTAGGAACCTGAGACAACTGACTCATGTGGTTGAATCCACTGTTAATGTTACGGCTGGTGCCCTTGGTAATTTGACAGCTGAGCTCCAAGCGGATCGCCTCATGACTTTGCAGAACCGCATGGTTCTAGACGTCATACTTGCAGACCGCGGTGGGGTATGTAAGGTTATCCAATCTAGTTGTTGCATTTTCATACCAGACAACGCTCCAACAGTTTATCAAGCCATCTCCAAACTGCATAGAATATCTGAATCCATACACGTGGATAAAGGAGATTGGTCACTGGTGGGGTGGTTCTGGGAACTGATATCTGCCTGGGGTTGGAAAGTTCTGATGGTCGTTGGAATGATCTTAGCCATCCTTTTCCTGTTCTGTCTGTGCATACAGTGTGCTCCTGCGATATGTGGCCTCTGTGCTACATTATGTGTAAGGAAACCTGTATCGAGGGACGAGCTAAGTAATAGGATGATGCTACAGCAACATCTCCATGACTTCGTGAATATTGACCTAGACTCGGATTGATGTGAACATAGTTGTTGCCTATGTAAGGGCAAAAGGAGGGTCTGTCGTACTTTGAAATTTGGGACCGTTTAGGAGGCAGGGCCCTACCCCTGTCTATTCCGGTATTAGCGAACCGCGAATGGTCAATGCGGTATGTACAAGTGCTTTGTGTAACGTTTTAGCTATGAATGCACTGTGTATACGTTATTATACATTGACTCCGTGGGTTCCATCTTAGAGCAGTGGCCATCTTATGGTTGCCCTCACATAGGCTACATATCATGAAGCAAATACAGGCCTTTTAGAGCACATGTGCTTTCCTTTGACTTCTCTGTGACCTGGGCAGCTTGGCTCCGCTGCCCCAGGTCAGTCCGGTCCCACGAGCTCCCCGTCCTACGGCCACCTGTGATTAGCATCAGGGCTTGACACACCATAAAGCCTTTTCATCCCACACAAGCCTCCAGCTAATCTCTTTCACACCTGACTGTTCCTGCTTTATGGCTTGTTTTCAAAACAGGAGATGCTCGTGTTTATTGGGGCCTGTTGATATCTGATGTGGGATCTGAGCCTTGCTGGGTAAATAATTGTGGGCTGGCTTAACTGGAAGGTGGGATGGTCATCGTGACTCTGCCTTTTCGTTTGAAATGTATACATGTATATGGCCATATCATAAAACAAGGAATGTATGCCTGAAGCAGGATATTTTGTATTTAAGGAGAAGCCCGTTTCTGTAACTTTTAGCAGTCTCCTGAGAACATACACGCTGTTGTACTTCTAGGATACCTGTAATTGGTCTGCAGCCAATAAACTGATCTTTGACTTCACCCAGAAGACTCTGTGTTTCTGTTGGTCTGAAACAGGAAGAACCCGAAGTCATAGGGTGTGTTCCCCTGCACCGCTGGGCTTAAAATTCCCAGTACTTCAGTTCAATGATGAAGAATCCACAGCCTGCGCGGCTAAATGATGATGCATATGCAGCTCGATTTCAAAGCTTTGCATTCACTTCAACAGAGCTTGATGACGATGCAGGACCCTTTCTGCATGGTTTGATGATGACTCAGTAGGCTCTTAACACCGACAAAAGCTCCATCCATGGTATTTCTTCAACAGAACCTGTTAGGGTCCTGTTACTGGCTTGCCTTCCATCAAGGCCGGCATAACTTGCACCGGACCCTCAAGACCTCAAGTAACCTTTTGACTTCTATGCATTATTTTTGGTTTAATCTGTACAAATTCATATCTTGACTTCAATGTATTGAATTTTTGTCGTTTTGGGCTTGTTTTAATCTTATAAATATTCTCTCTTTGTTAAATATTCTCTATTTTTCTAACCCTGTGTGGAGTCTTTTTGTGGTATTTTCATTGAGTTACTGTAATTTAAGTGTTATACAAATACCTTACACATTGTCTCTTAAGTGAAACCTAACTGCTCTGTGTCAAGCTACCAGTGGGTGAGCACAGGTTAACTTAGGGTGTGTATCTGACTTACCCTGACTAGGGTGGTGGGGTCCCTACTTGGACACGGTGCAAACCTCTGCAAACTAGAGACCCCATTTCTAACAAGGTGCAAAAGCATCATTATTGTCGCTGAATATGGATGTGACAGGTTCGTGAACAGATCAATGTGCCTGCCCCGCGTGCTCTGGCACTCACACCAAGTCCATACGGCTGTGACCTGGGGTACATATATTTACAACCTAGTTTTAAGCACACTAAGGGCCTGATTATGAGTCTGGTGGTATGGCGAGTCTGAGGACCGCCTGATTCATGGTGGCGCGGCAGTGGCGGTCCAGCCACCACTGCACCGGCGGTCTGACTTGCACCATTATGAGTTGGGCAGTCAGACTGCCCTGGAGCCACTGATGCTGCCAGAGAACCGCCATTCCCTGGAAGTGGCATGGTGGCCAGGAGGCCACAATATTCTTGGCGGGACCACAGCAGTCTCGCCAAGCAGATCATGAGTTTCCTCTCCACCGGCTTCCTCTGCTTGTGCATGCATGTGAAGGAGCCTTGTGAGCCATTCCCATTGCAGTGCCTTTTTCAAAAGTAATTTTTAGAATTCCGTAAATAACTGCCATTTTGTGAACTTGAAAACAGTCTATATAACAGTAGGCTAGTGGTTTCCAATACAACTCTGAACCACACTGTACGGTTTGAACTACTGAATGCTGACATTAAAAATATCAACATGCAAAAATATGGAGGACAAAATAGCGAGGGGCAAAATATTGAAAAGTAGGATTTATATATGCATGTATAGCTATACTATTAATAACTCCACATCTTCTTACCTTGTATGTTTCCTAGGTAAGTATATATATGCAGAATTAAGTATGGAAAATCAAGATCTACTTACATGTCTATTTTTGTCTCTCAATATTTTGTCCTCAGTAATGAGAACCATCGCTATTCTGCCTTTGATATTTAGTATGCACACCCACTGTACGGTAAACGTGACAACATAACATAATACAACATAAGGTGATGTAACATTACCTAGCTATTATGGAAGCAATGTATTGTTATTATTTAGAATTGCACTGCTCTGTTATGTAAAATGTGACACCTCAGTTTTACAAGCCCCATAATCTATGATCCTTTCCCATGATTTAACTAAAATCATTTTATTATTCCTTCTGTAATGCATTAGAGCAATACAGTGTGTTTAATAACATATTTCCTCTGTGAATAATGCATATTTTGACCCGGCTGCTGTATTTTACCTTCTTCACTTGGGAACGCAGCATATTTGTTTAGAGGTTCTGCTAAAACAGGGGTTGTTACATCAGCAAAAACTTCCTAAAACTGATGACTTTGCAATCCCACTTCAAATATTATAATAATATGGATGATTCGTTTAAACTGAAATCAAAATAACATCAGCATCCTAAAAATGCAGCTCCCTGAGAAGAAGGTTGTGACTGTACGCCTTTTCGAATCCCTCATCAAAGATGCGATAAATATTTAAGACAGAAGAGGGGGAAAGCATTCACTAAATAATGCAAAGGAATATTCGTAGAATTCCCAAGCATGAAGTACAATTGACATCAGTTATGAGAGGATGTTTGTGAAAGATGAACATCTTCAATGTAAATCTTGTACAAAGTAGCTGAAGGAAATACCGTTCTCGTCATAGAAGGCAAACGGATAAATGCTGCAGACTCTAGCATAAGATTGTTTTTTCTTTTTTAAATTACAGACTTTGGGCCTGATTACAATTTAAGTGTCCAGCTAAATAGAGATCCCAAGTGATGTGATCTTTATTGCACCCTGTAATTACCAGGTGCGAAAAAGAACACGCCCTTCATTAAATTTCAGCAGATCAAACCTGTTGAAAATTAACAAGGAAAAAAAACTCTGATATTTAGAGGAACATTCAGAATTTGGGGGCCAGATATACGAAGCTTATTGTTTGCGATTACAAAATTGCAAATTTTTGCGATTTGCTATTTGTTAATTGTAAAACACTAATGTGTTTTACACTTTCTGCGATTCCCAGTGGGTTGCAACTAGACCTCCTTTATGACTATTAATGAGGTAGGTCTCAGTTTGCAACCCATTGGGATGCGCAAAAATCACAGGGATGGTGGCCTGCTGGGGTCAGCAGACCACCATATCTGTGATTGCTAATAAAAGGAAAACGGGATTCTTTTCAAAAAAATGAATAGTGTTCTGTTTCATTTTGTGGGACCACTGCCTGCTCTTCAAAAACACTTTTTTTTTCATTCCCTTTTGCGAATGGCTTAGCCTCAACTTCAAGTTGGTGGTAAAACGTAAATGAATCGCAATTTGGGGTTTATACATTTGAAAATGCCTTTTTGCGTTCGCATACGGCTCGATTCTGCACATTGGGCCATTTGCACACGCAAAAAAGCTTCTCACATCTGGCCCTTGTTGTTGTAAGCACTAAAATCCACATGCTATGCCTATTCCCCAGAACTCAGAATATGCAATAATTATCACATCTAATAAATTATGAACACCTTGGTGTCAGATTTTTATGAGATGTAAAACTTATGACATCTGAGAGGCCCTGCTCATAAGTAGGCCGTGTGTATTGTTTACGGATGGGCAGGTCAAAAGGTAGATCATATTGGAACAATTGCTGGGGGAATATTTATGTTGTATCCACAGAGTCTGGAGCCCTAGATCAATAGGTTTACTAGGTGTGTGTGCCTAGATATACCTCACTCCTCAGAGAGAAAATGTCCTCTCTCGGGATTGTTGCCCCAATGGGGGATTTGAATTGTGATTGACCCTCTGCCGCACATAAATGACATAGTCAAAGGTCAACTATCCACAAACATGGAGGCATGGCACAAAGACAGAGAGTGGAATTGTTTAAAAGGTGACAGCTCCTTTCTGTTTTTTTACCCATTAGCAATGTTCCAGGAGAACGTCACATGTTTGACTAAACAGATCAAGTTTGTAATTAAGGTTCTTTCAATCTCCACGATAATTGCGGAACCACATGCCATCTGTCTGAGAAAACGTATATGTCTATGAATAAGTGGCATGAACTTAACTATCCTACAGTACTGGGGCAGCTCCTCCATTGGAGCAGAGGAGCGCCACCCTTCTTAAGTGCCTCCCAAAGCCCCAGAGATGAAAAATAAAATGGTAATTCATTACTATTTTGTTTTTCATCCTCCCGCCCTGAACCGAAGGTCAGGACGGGGCAGGACCTGCTGAGTGACAGCAGGGAGGAGAAGTGGGCAGAGGGCGGCTTTTGCATTGTTTAAAGTGTGCATGTCCCTGTGGCCGGCCGTCTCATGAGGGCCAGCCACACATGCACACTTTCAACCTCTCAACCCAGCTGTCTTAAGACAACTCGGTTGAGAGCAAGTGCAGGCATCCAGTTCCCTCAGGAGCGCTGACAGAGGCCGCTCCCACCAATCAAGGCACTGCTCACATGCTGGTTAACAGCACATGAGCAGGCCAGGATTGGTCGAGGGACTTTGCTGGGGCCTGCACTGCAGTCCCTTCATAAGAGTTCGGAGTGAGAGGAGGACACTATCGTCAAGATCGAAAAAGGTTTTTATTTTTTTAAATTGTGTTTGACTGCCCCCCTCCAGTAGATGCCACCCACCCCTGTTTACAGTATATTAATGTCAACGGGCCTGTTGTACACTCCACCGTCGTCTGCTCTACAATTCCCATCAACGTGCCCTAAAGAGCTTGCAACGAGACCATCTCTTACCCAGGGATTCTCGTGTGTTGTGCACAAGCTTTCCATTTTTAACCAGTACCGGCTTCCTGTTTATCTTTTGGGCTTGTGAGATGCGCAGTAGGTAGCAGACAACCAGACAAGACAAATAAGATAAAAATGTTAACGCTGGTTTTAAAGGCAGAATAATAAAGTCATGTATCTGTGTACTAAAAAAGTACATGTTTTGTATTATTATGGGACAGGTGTAAAGTGCGCTCTGAATTCCCCAACTGCATAATCAGGGGGTACCTCCCCCCTTTATCCTCAGTAAAAAGAACTTGTAAAAGAGTGCCTTCTTAATGTCTTGAAGTTTCTGCTTCTCATTGGTTACATGGTGTTGCATGCTGTGTGGGTTGGTTAGAGCTTACAAGGGTTTTGCTCTCTAAGCAGTTGATGCTCAAATGGTTGAAGTGTATGGATAGAGCATGCTGTGATTATGGTAGCTAACATCAATAGGTGACGTGCAGCGATTTTTCATGCGTTTATATTCTCCATGGTTAATATACCATGGACTACTATCTGTTTTCCAGTTTGCATCCGTTCCTTTTGTGTCTCCTTTCCTTTCATCAACTCACATTGATTGACGTGATGAAAGAGGTAGCCTCCACCCCAGATATAGGAGGCACATTATCCTCTACATGTGATCACACACAGAGTGATTTGACATACAGGAGTCAAAAATGTCTGTTCTTTCTCGCTGCAGTAATTCCACCACAGTTGGGGGTGAACTCAATGATGAAGAATGCCACATTGTATGGGCGAGTTACATGCGTTCATTGTAAGCCTACCTTAAATTGATGTATGGCTCTCACTGAGAATATTGATCTATGGTTGGGTTGCAAACAGTGCTCTTCCAAAATCAAGGTGCAGAGTGTGTCTTGGTAAGACTAACAATATATGCAAGTGTGCAACATTTAGTTACACAGGAAAATCAAAACATATTTCACTCCCCCACATTAAGTACACGCCAATAATTAATAGACCTTTGCAGTGAAAATATTGTGGGAAAAAGTTCTGTCAATAATGCAGTTTCCTGAAAAAAATAGAATTAACACAAGTTGGAGCTGCAAAGTGATTTCAAAATGTCATATTTTATAGGGCAAAGATAAGTGTACTGGGAGCAGGGACGAGAGACGTTCTCTTGGCCCTCACATCTGCTATGAGCTAAGGGGTGGAAGGTGTGTTTGAGGATCTGAATGCAAAGAGTCTGATCCAAGCGCATGCCTGTTTTTTCCAAGTGGAAACATGCGCCTAGACATGTTTGGTGGGACACAGGAGACGCTTTAGGGCAGGCAGTTCTTTGTCCGCTGATAATATTGCCTTCAATCTTGCTTACCTGCCAGTACTTCATTTTATCAATGTTTTGTTTGTGTGTGTTTGCGTGTTAGTAAAAGAGAGGGGCAGAGATAGAGAACAAGAAAGAGAGAGAGAGAGAGAGAGAGATGATTGGTTGAGTAATGTCCTCGTTTAGTATCCCCCTTTTGAAAACTTTTTGCGGGCATTGTCAAGGATGTTATGGCCCTAAGCCTGGTAAAGACGCACAATACTGTAAAAACTACAGACCCATATCCTTAGTCAATATTGACTACAAACTCTTCGCTAAAGCGTTGGCAATTAGATTGGACCACCTTCTCCCCGATCTTCTTGGCGAGGAGCAATCTGGGTTTGTTAGGGGCCGCCATATTACGGACAACACTAGACTTTTATTCAACATCTTGTCAAAATCCTCCCGCTGCCAGCACTCACTTGCAGCGATTGCCCTTGACGCCGAAAAGGCTTTTGACCGGGTTGAGTGGCGTTATCTATTTCACACCCTTACCTGGTTTGGTTTCGGCCCCAGATTTATCTCTTTAGTCTCCCTGTTATACTCCCGTCCCAGAGCGGCAGTATTTGCGAATGGTCAAATCTCCTCCTATTTTGACCTAGGCAGAGGTGTTCGCCAGGGTTGCCCTTTATCCCCCTTTCTCTTTAACCTTGCTTTGGAGCCTTTTCTGTCCAGGCTGCGTCAAAATCCTGCCATCCATGGTTCTCAGATTGCAGACTCCCATATTAAACTCGCTGCCTATGCAGATGATATTTTACTCTTTCTTTCCAGCCCTGCAGAATCCATCCCTGCCTTTCTGAATGAAGTCAGAAATTTTTCCTCTATCTCTGGGTATAAGCTTAATCATGACAAGTGTGAGATCCTTCCCCTGACCAAATTTACTTTCAAGCAAGAATTTAGTGCCTCTCGGTTTACTTGGTGTCCCTCTCACATTAAATATCTGGGTATTTACATTTCCCCCTTAATTTCAGACACTGTTTCTTTATGTATGTCCAAGTGCGCACAAAAGGTTGCAGACCTCACTGCTAGATGGCATCCTTTATATCTTTCCTGGTGGGGTCGTCTCAATACTATTCAAATGATGATCTCTCCTATTATTCTCTATACACTCTCCAATATCCCAGTGCCCATCCCAACGAAATTCTTTACAAAGATTAATTCAACGTTATCCTCATTTTTATGGAACCTCAAGAAACCCAGAATGTCTGTTGCTAGACTCATCCGTCCTGCCTCTGAGGGTGGTGTCAACTTTCCTGACTTCCCTGCATATCAGAAGGCCTTTTTATTGCGTCAAGCTTCCCTCTGGTTACAAGATCCCACTTCCCCTTGCCCTCTATGGACTAAGGTTGAACATACTCTCCTCTCTCCGTTTTCTTTTGCAGAGTATCTTGCCTTCTCTCGTAAACCCTCCTTGATTCCTACTTCCATTCACAAGTATACCCTTAAGCTTTTATTATCGGCTGCTCCTGATCCCCCTAAGACCGTTGCTGATTTCCTTTCTTCCACTATCTGGCATAATAAATATCTCCTAATTGGTCGTAAGCCCTTTTATTGGAAATCTTGGAGATCCCGAGGTTTGATTTGGATTTCGCAGCTCTTCTCTGGTTCTACCTTTATTTCTTTTCCTGATCTCTGCTCTTCCTTTGGCTTACCCCAATCCTTTCTTTCCAAATATCTTCTACTTAAAGCTGCCGTCCTGGAGATCCATGAGCGACTCTCGGTTTCTCCTCCGTCCCCTATTTCACGCGCCCCTATTTTCCAACTTCACTCCCTCTTGTGCACAACCCCCAAAGCATCTCTTGTCTATAAACACCTTCACACACATGAGTCACCTAGACCTAAATCCAAGGTTGAACTTCAATGGGAAACTGACCTTGGTATAGACTGGCCGATATCTCTATGGGACAAAATCTGGACAAAGCTACGTAAAACTTCCAGAGCAGCTTCCTTGACACAATCCCTATTTTTTATTTATAACCGATTACTGCTTACTCCTTCTACACTTCACAAGCGATTTCCTACTACCCCAGACAAATGCTGGTCGTGTGAAGCTCCCAATGCTACCCTACTTCATATGATATTTCTTTGTAGACATGTACACGATTTTTGGTTACAGGTGTGGGCTCAAGTCAATGTCATTTTTCATACGTGTATTCCCTTTTCTCTCACTCACCTTTTCCTAGTTAGTCTATCCCCTAGCTGGAATAACGTAGACATGTATGCCTGCATTGTTGACTTGTTATTGGCTGTTGCCTTTCAACAGATTACTGTTAATTGGAAAAATGCATCAAATATTTCTTTCAAAGCGTGGTGGTATAATGTCTGTCATAACCATAGACTTGATAATGCCTTTGTCTTTCCTGTTCAATTAGCAGCTAAACGTGCTGACTTGTGGCTCCCCATTACGCTATATTTAGATAACTGTGTTGCTCACCCCCCCCGTCCATCACCTGCTCAACAAGAAGTTCCTAAGCCCCCATGATACCCTCTTCACGTTCAGAATTTTCCAACCTGTTGTTTTATTCTCATGCTCTTTGCAATTAGCCGCTTAATTATGATTGATGTAATTTCTTTTTTTTTTTTTTTTTTTTCAATACCCAAGATCCCATGATCATTGTTTTGTTGTGTACTTTCTCTTACATATTGTATTTTGCAATTCCCTTTTTTTCCCTTTTTCTATCCCCTCCCTCCCTCCCCCCTCCTTCCTAATTGATACTCTGTATTGCATTTTCGTTTTTCATTACTTAATACAATTCTTTTAAACTTTAAGGATGTTATGGCCCCTTTACAGCTCAGAGATATTTTGGGTGATTTTTGTCTCAATGTGATGTTATTGTGCTTGGGGTCTAGTGGTAGTCTGTAGTCACTGGAGTTACGTTTTTTTTTAATGTTAATCAGTTTTACAGTCTCGGTGCTGCGGTCCTGCCAGTACACCAGTATAGACCCAGATTTTGTGTCAGAGATGAGGCATTTTTGGAGCAATCCTCTCCTGCATGTGTTTACGTTGTTGGCACAGTTTCAAGATACTTTCACAGGCTCCCCAGTACTCTCTGGCCCTGTCCACCCCACTTATATTATTAGTGAATTTCTTTCATTTTTCCAAACTGTCTTTGTGAATGGCTGTGTGGTGTGTAGGAAACATATCTTATTTTCCCAGTCAGCCTGTTGCTCTTCAAGGGGCCACTGGAGCCCTGGCTGCCTCCCAAATATTATCACAAATGTTCACTGCCTATTATCGTGTTTCCCTAATAGTGGGTCGCAACCCACTGGTGGTTCACGATCCAATTTTTGGTGGCTCATGAAAGTCCAGGCAATATAAATGCCTTTAATTTACCTTGTCAGATTTGCTACTCTTCCATAGCAGAGGTAAAATGTACGGCCATGTCTTCTGCAAAATCGCCACTAATGGTTTTCAAGATGGGGATTGGTGCTTACAAACTCTTCACACTTTGCAGTCACAGAAAGAAAAGCAAAGTGAATTATGCAACAATATTCCTGGGGTGCAGAGAGTGTGAAAGGAAAAAGATTGTATGATATCATTGTTTGTAGCACACAACACAATGTAAATACCTGTAAATGACTGTACACATTCAGCAGTTCGACACCGGAATAGAAGCACATTTGTTGTAAATCTAAAGTGATGGAAACAAATCAAGGCACTTTTTCTTGGTGGGGCACAAATGATAAATATTCAATGAAACCTGATTTCCACACATTATTGTTTGTGTACTATATAGTTTTATCAGTGAAACTGTACGTGTGCAAATTTAGTGGCAGTTTCAACTGAAAATGTGCTCTTTGTAAATGACGGCACACTACCACACCATGCTTTAGTTACATAAAAAGATCACCTGCCTCATGTCCATTGAGACTAGGTGGATCGTGAAGGTTTGTCATGCTAAAACGTGGGTTACAGTTCTAAAAGGTTTGGGAAGCACTTGCTTATGGCCATGAATTTGTTTGAGCCTTTGTGTTGAGTGTAAGCCACAGGCATTCTTTTTTCAGAATCGTAGTCAAATTTTTAGTATGGCTTTGCTGGTAAACAAAGGATCTTGGCATCTTACGTATTCCTCCATGTTTCCCACTTTGATTGCATAGTGCCCTGGTGTCTGTGGAACCTTATGTTGTTTTTTTCTAAACCACAGTCACTGTTTTACCAGAATTTTAATTTATTTTTACCATTAATTTTACCAATCTCCTTGTTTCTCTCCTGGGAGCCCCAAAGGCTGGATATTGCTACTAATTTTCCAGTTTTCAGGAATCTACTGCCTGGTGTGTGTGTGAGTGTGGGGGGGACTTATGTTGTGTGTAAAACATAGGTTTAATTTTTCCTGAATTGTACGCTATTTTTACCAGACTTCCTGTTGCTATCAAAGGGGACTCAGGAGCACTAACTTAAATAATGTCCTATGTTTCTGTCCTGGGTGCTTCGTGGATCCAGGCATACCATTTCCCCCTAAGATATTGCTTAAGATTTGTATCCTATATTGGGGAATTTCTTATTTTTATGAAGTAGGCATGCACTGCGGTTGTCTGTTGCTCTGCTGCAGGAGCGGTCTCCAGTTTTTTACTGCTTGTGAGAAAGTGGATTATTACTTGTGATGGACTACCATCCACCCCAACCAATAACCTACTTTATACTCTGGTAAGCACTAGTATAGCCAAAAACAACCTTCATTGAATGACAGTCAGGTCAGAATGTGTGGGTTGTGGAGCCTGTGGCTCACAGGGTGTGCCAGGACAAATGAAATAGACCCTACCCGGAACTGGAAAACCTGGGTGAAGTCACCTACCTGGTGGACCTTGGCACCCACAGACACCCCCATAGGATGATCCATGTCAACAGTCTGAACCCTCAGTTTGACAGGGCGGACATGACAATGTTCATGGTCACAGATGGAGGAGAGTGAACCTCATCTAGACTTTCTGTCCCACAATGCCAAGAATGAATCATTGGAGGGAGTAGTGCCCTCCACAACACTGAGAGAGCAGCAGCAGCAGAGAGACTGTCACCAGTTACTGAGGACATGTGCTGGACTATTTTCACTGCCATCTGGACTAACCCTGTGGTGTTTTCATGGCATTGACACTGGTGAGAGCTTACCTGTCAAAAACAAAATATACAGATTGCCAGACAAAATAAGGGCCAGCATCAAGAAGGGTGTGCTCAAAACGTTATCCTAGGGGATGATTGAGCCCAGTGATACTGGAGCCCAAGGTCAGCCCGAGACGGGAACCTCAGAACTTCCATCTGTGTGGACTACAAGGGGCTGAATGACATCACTTAGACTGATGCCCCCCATCCCCACAGTTGGTGAGTTCATCAACTGGTTAGAGGTGGCCCATCTCAGCACTTTTGATCTAACCTGCGGATAATGGCAGATGGCCCTGACTGAGGGAGCTAAGGAGAAGTCGGCATTCTCAACTCCTGAGAGCCACTTCCAATATAAAGTAATGCCTTTTGCATTAAAAATGTCCCTGCCACCTTGTAGAGGCTGGTGCTCAGGGTACTGATTGGACTGAAAACAGTTAGCGCACCATATCGGGATGATATTGCTGTTTTAGCTCCATCTGGCAGGACCACCTGACCCTCCTCAGGGAAGTGCTTAAGGCCCTGCAACAGAGAGGACAGTCTATCAAGGCCAGCACCTGCAAGATAGGGTAGGGGTGTGTAGTGTACCTGGGCCACCAGGTTGGTGGGAACATATGCAGCCTCACCAGTACAAGAGCCAAACAATTATGGTTTGGAAACCTTCCAAAACTAGGTCTGGATGGAGTTCGCAGAGTTCTGCTACACAGAACTATGCAGAGTTGGCCAAAAACTCCACTGCAATATGTGGAGCTCCACGTGCGGCAGAATGCCGCCCGGCCCTAGTAAATAATATTAGCGGTAGAGGTGGGAGACATGTTCCCAGGTATTGTGAAAACTGCGTCTGCCTGTGATGCTGAAGAGAAAATGTTATTCTAGTACTAGTGACTACAAAGTGCCTTATAAATGCCCCGGTCGGGCTCTCTTTGGCTCTATGTTTGGTGGGGAGGCTGGTACTGTGCTGATGCTAGGTTAATAAACCCACCGTCTGGCTCATAATTCAGTCTGATGGGCTGGGCTGGGCGGAGCCTGTGGCTCTTCAATATTCTGAGGCCTGGAAGTAATACATACTTTCTTTCTAGTTTTGCTTATTGCCTGTCACTTTTTTGATACATTACCACATTTAAATTAACATTCTTTACACGCATTAGTAGGTGTGTATGCGTCTACGTGCCTGTGGTAATATCTAAAACAAACATATCTTTGGAAATATTGAAAACAAATCACTGATCCTCGTATAAACTCTATAATGCAGTATTACAATTGAACATTATTCCACTGCAATGTTGTTGAAACTGACAATGTGTGTCTGGGCCATTTAGTTTTGCTTCTAATGAGCTTAAAATGGTTGATGGTCTGTCCTACCATGTATATGTACCTGTGTAACTACCGTCAAAGTGTGCTGAATAATTATCAAATGAATAACAATAATAACTGTACTATCTTTATTATTATTATTATCATCATTATTATTATGTGTGTCACTTTTGTTGTTTATTGGTGATGACACTAGTAATAATAACACTCTTTTTCTTGATTTCGCTTTGTATGACATAGAGTGATTATGGACCCGGGGAAGAATGAAACCTCTTCACAGTGGGCCCGATGTGTGAAGGATTTCTCCCCCGTGTAGTTCATAATTGCATGTTGAAAAGGATGTTATATATGAAAGGAGACATGTGCATCAACGGGAGAGTGGGTTAAAAACCTGCGTGTGACGTCAAGTATGTGTAATATGCACACACATTTTTTAGCTTACTGCACACTGGGCATTCCCAGTAGTATTTCTGTTTTGACCCAACAGTGTAAACAACAGCCGCTCCGTGCAACTCCAGCAAAGGTTTAACGCATAAAGTGTTCACAAATAAGTGCATGTGCACCTCCTACACTTTATAGGGCTGCTGGTAACGCTTGGAATACTGCTACTGAAAGTGTTTGAAAGTGCGCCAATCAAACCAGGGAAAATATTATGAACTGAAACAATGAAAGGGGTTTGAAAATTAAAATAAATGTATTGTAAGAATCCCCCAACCCTTGTTTTTTCTTATTGAAGACCATAGTCTGTTGCATATTTTGAGGGAGGAAGTTGGTTTGTAGTGGCCTTAACTTGCACATGGAGTACATGACGCCCGTTTCAGAAATATCTCATTATTATATTATTTTATGTATGAGATTTTTCATACAGCACACACTCGCCAGTCAGTTCGTCCCACTGAGGGTGTGTCAGTCCTGCAGGTACTCAGTGCTCCTAGAGCTAGAGAGCAGAAGGCTGAGTCATCCGTCCTGGAGTACAGTACTGAAGGTGTCAGTCCTGCAGGTACTCAGTGCTCCTAGAGCTAGAGAGAAGAAGGCTGAGTCATCTGTCCTGGAGTACAGTACTGAGGGTGTGTCAGTCCTGCAGGTACTCAGTGCTCCTAGAGCTAGAGAGAAGAAGGCTGAGTCATCCGTCCTGGAGTACAGTACTGAAGGTGTCAGTCCTGCAGGTACTCAGAGTTCCTAGAGCTAGAGAGCAGAAGGCTGAGTCATCCGTCCTGGAGTACAGTACTGAAGGTGTCAGTCCTGCAGGTACTCAATGCTCCTAGAGCTAGAGAGCAGAAGGCTGAGTCATCCGTCCTGGAGTACAGTACTGAGGGCCCCCTTAGAGAAAAGAAGGGGGCGCATTCTTCGCAGGGTGTAGGGTCCCCTTGCTGTAGAGAAGGTAGAGAGTCATTCCTTTCAGGGTGCATCTGTCCTCTAGACACTGAGAGCTGCTAGGGCCCACGCAGAGTACTTGGACCCTCATTACAAAATATAACCAGGTCTCGTCAGTGCACTAGATTATAACCGGTATGTTTGGAAACAAGCTCCCTCATGGGCACGCATGAACATGAGCAGGCCTTGTGGGTACACTTGACATAAGCAGGCTCATCCAGTGGCAGTGAGTCTTGCACTCAGCTCAGTATTACCCGCGACGGGGCCTGCTTGTGTCTACCTGCCACTCCCAGCGCCGGTGGTCATTGGTTTACCCCTGACAGCCGGCTGCGCCTTGGTATGTATCTGGAACCTCTCTGTACACACTGTGCCTGTACTGTGCCCACCAGGGTGTGTAGGCTGGCTGTGGGCAGGGAGTTCAGGGTTTGTTTCAAGCAATACATCACTCCCTTTGATGTATGGACGTCAGAAGCTGCTTATAATGTAATGCTCTGTAATGTCACGTGAGTTGAGGATACTCGTCTCACAGTTACTAGTCTCTTGATGGGCTGCTTGTGACTGTGGACTTATCGAGCGGCAGGGCTCCGTGGGGGTGCCGGCCGTTGCAATGTGGTGACGAGTGAGTAGTTTAGGTGCCAGGGTAAGAAGCAGTGTGTGGCGCATTGCAGCCTCGTCCTCTGCTTCAGACGGTCCCTGTCCAGTGGCAGCAATCATTGTCACACACCACCCCTTCCTCCCGCCAACCCCCAGGCCAAACATTTCCTAGGCTGAAGTTTCCATCCTAGACAATGGCCTACTGTCTCTGCACTCCTCGTCCAATTCCTTGACCCCTTATCAGAGGATGTCAAGGAGAGGATGCCCACAACCTTCACACAGAATTATTTGGTTTTGTACTTAACCACATGGCAATTTTACTTCGGACTTGTTGCACAAAGTGCTGCTAGAAAATTTGGGATCTCTGATTTGTTTGTGGAGACGGTCACAGATGGCATATTAAAAGCAGCAAACATCGGACCGCTTCTGGGACACTCTCAGAGATTCTTTACTCACTATGTATTTAGATTTATTCTGCTGTTTATATGTCATGTACATGTGGGGTGAGTGCGCATGCCCGTAAACTTCTCTCTGCTGGTGGTATGCAGAGTTTTTGTCTGGACTTCGCATTCCGTGTGGAACGCGGAGTATCAACACTCCGCAAACTCTGCTGGTGGATTGGAGTTCTTCGCCCACCCTTATCCAAAACCCAGACTCAGGTCAGAGCTTTCCTGGGTCTGACAGGCGTCTACAGAAGGTTGTCAAGCGGTATGGGACCATTGTGGCCAACCGTGACGGAGCCGACTTAAAAAATGGCAGCCAAAGTAAGCCAAATTGGCCAAGTAGGGTCAGAAGACCTTTGACACCCTGAAGGAGGTGCTGCATACAGCACCTGTACTTAAGGCACCTGGTTTTAGCAATTAGTTTTTAGTCCAGCCAGATCCTTCAGAACATGCGATTGGGGTTGTTATCCCAGCTAATTAATGAGGGTCTGTGAGAAATTGGGTTATTGGTTGAGGGGGGTGAAACCCTACTCAAGCAGAAACCACAACCCTTGCCAGTGTGAGGCACAGCCAAGCCCCAAATTAAACCATGCTCGACCCTATGTTAGGTTGGCATAGAGCAGCCAGGCTTAAACTGGAGGCAATGTTTAAAGTATTTGTGCAACACTTCAAACAATAATACAGTCAGAACATGAAAAATCCTACACCAATTTAGCAAATTAGAGTAAATTTATATATATAAAACAAGACCAAAACAACAAAAATCAATCAGTAGTACTGGAGATATGCAGTTTAAAGATTTCAATGAATATAGCGCCAAAACACAAAGCACCAACTGTGCATGTCTGGTCACTCCAGACCAGGACAAAGTCACAAGTTCAGGCCGACAATGATGAAGCGCGGGTCAGCTACAGGGACCCAGTTAGGCCTGCTGAACAAGGGTACCTTAAATCATGGTTGCATAGCATTGCAAGGTATAGTGTGGCGGATGAGTCATACAGCCAAGGTGATGCATAGTTTCTGAGGGGCTACTTAGCTGCGATGCGAAGTCCTGCATCGTCATCAAGGATTTCATCAATGAGGCCTGTGATGCGAAGTCTGGTGTCGAGAATGCCACACACAGTTGAGACGATTTGTCGGTTCTGAAGAGCTGCGAGGCTGCAATGGGTGAACCTGAGTAGTCATGGTGGCTCAGTCAATGAGAGATTTGCAATGCAAGAACCATGTCAGTGAAGCTTCGTACAGTGGCAGTTCTGATGCGGGCTGTAAGGTCGATGTAGAATTCTTGTGCTGAGAAAATCCTTCCTTCAGAGATGATGCATTGAGTTTTAACTGTGCAGCAGAGAAGATGTGTCAGTCCTGCTACATCCACAGGTGCAGCGGAAGGGCACCTTTAGGCTAACTTCAAAGGGTCCATGACTGGAGTAGCACCACTCCACTTGGCACGGTAGGAATCACAGATGGCAGAGTCCAGGTGCTGGGTTCAAGGTGGTTGGAGCCTTCTGTCCCTGAGGCTCTAGTCCGGAGGACAATCAACTAGTCCTTGGAGTAGGTTTGGGGTCCTGGGTTCAACAGAAGCATGTCCAGTCCTTGTCACCCAGGCAAGAGGGCAACAGGCAACAGATCAGCACAACAGGGCAGGGATTCAGGGGAGCCTTCAGCTTCTTGCCTGTTTTCCCACTGGCCTGGCCTTCAGAGCAGCACATTAATCAACAGCACATTAATCCTTCTTCTTGGCAGAACAGTGAACAGATCAAAAAGTGTAATGAAGAGTTGGGATCTGAGGCCGAACATTTATACCTGATGCCCACTTTGAAGTGGAAGAAGCTTATAGAGGGTTCCACCCGCGGTGTCAAGCATTCCCTTCCTCCCTGTCCTGGCCCCAGGTTGAGTGGGTCTAAATACACCAGTGTCTAGCTCTTTGTGAGAGTGATCAGACAGAGCCTTTATGATGTGCAAGTATGGTAGATGACAGCTCCTTCCCCTTTTTAACTCAGAGCTCACCCCTTCCGATTTCAAACAGTGGCATTTTAGAGAAAAGTTGTTTAAATGTGGCAGAGTGGCCCCAAACTGTACACTCTTGGGTGGGCAAGAGCAAAATCCCTTTTCGTAATGACAGCAGTGACACACCTCTGCCTTTTTTAATGTTTTTTAACTCCACATAATCACACTCAACTCAATGCCACACAGGAACAACCCACATAAATACACTCCACACCATGCCACAATTCCCCTCAACATAATTTCACTCAATGCCACGCAGTTCCATGCTGCACAGTTCAACTCTACACATTCCTATGCCTCACCAAATAGTTCCTCAACAAATCACATAATTCCATTCCACAACACAATTCCACTACACACCACATACATCCAATCCACACCACAGAATTCCACATCATGCCACAAAATTCAACACCACACCACATAATTCCACTCCAGTTTGGCTCATGAATTCCTGGAATATGACTCTGGTTCTGGGAATACACCATCGGCAGTCACACTATCAGCTTCAGCTGATTGGCTTGGAAATTATCATGAAATGACCACGAAGGTATTTTGGACTTTGCTGAAGCCATTGTGGATTTATCGTCTCTGGGTGCCGGTTCCATCCTGGATCCCTCTGGCTCTATGAACATGGGAAATATCCTGTGAGCCTCCTAGATTTTAATTCAGCTCTTTTGTTTTTAGTTCTAATGATAGTCATTTTTGTTTCTTTGTTTTATTCTCTTTTTCTGTAATCTGGTTGTATTCACGGTCTGCATTTGGACATCCATTGTACACATATGAATTTTTGCATCTGTATTTAATAGTATTTATGGAGGCTCTCATAACGCGTCCTTGATGTTGTTAAACACATTTTGGTCAGTCCTAAAATGAAGAGAAAAAAGAAAACAATACAATTCTTTATGGCAGAAAGAATTCTCATGTAATTGACTGTTTCATTTATCCAGACCTTATAACCCAGTCTGTCTTTTTTTAATTTAAGCGGATGTTTAGGGGAAAACCCCATGTAATCTTGGGGTCTTAGTTGTCTGACTGGGTTTCTCTCTTGCTCTTTAGTTATTAGTGCCTCTGTAGAAAGATGGAGAATCTCAACAATTTTGGATTCTCAGCCTTCATTTGCACGAGCAAACCTGAGGGGCCTGTGGTCTGTCTGAACCTGGAAGTGAGTGGAAGTATGGCCTCAGCTTCTCTCCCAACAGTACTCCACATTTGTTCTTGGCAAATGAATTGAGTCATCTCTAGTCTATGCAAAACCAAAGTTCTGGGGCGGCACCAGGTGGGGCGGCTCTTGGTACCAGCACTACTAGGCTGGAACAAGGACTACTGGAATCCTCAGTCACCCCCAATTCCAAAATCTTAGAGACCTCCTCTGTGACGCTGGCCCTAAGTTTGTCAGACAGCCTGTATATTTTATTTCAGACAGGCTGGCTGTTTTTAGTATCAATACCATGAGTACACAGATGTGTGAGCCCAGAAGTGAGGAAAACAGAGATACAAACTGTCTGAACGACTGGTGACAATTCCTCTAGTGTTCTGAGGCCAGTGTAGGGGAGAGGTTGACACCCTCAAATGACCCATCTTTCTCTATAGATAACAGAAGGTCCGTGAGAGGTCCACTCTCCTCTACCTCCTCCTCATCTGTCACCGACAGCATGGTGACCATAGACCCCTCATAGTGGGGTTTGAGGTGGATGATTTGGAGGACCTTTAACGGGTTTCTGGGGACTCTTGAGATCCACCAGGTACGTTGCTTCCTCCTTACTATCAGCTTCCTCATAGAGATCAGTCCAACGGTCTTGGAGAGCCCTCGGCTCTACTAGCTCCACCCCCACACTTTATGTCCTGGTTGAAATCTCACTATGATAGCTGTCTGGTCATATCATTGATTTAGGACTTCCTGGTTAGCCTCCAAGTTCTCAGAAGCCTTCACCCAGGACTTGGTCTTCTTGTTCCTGAGGACTAGCATCTAGCTAACCACATCCTGGGAGGGGTTTCTTGGGAACTTGCTCCCACCCCTGCTTGACCAGACTGAGAATTCCCCTAACAGGGTGACGATACAGAAGTTCGAATGGGCTAAGCCCAACTCCTTTATGTGGCACCTCCCGGTAGGCAAAAAACATGCATGGTAAGAGGATGTCTCACTTCTCACTCATGGGCTCAGGCAGGTCCATAATCATGCCTTTCAGAGGCTTGTTGCATCTTTGTGGATGGCAGGGTGTGGAGAACTTGGAGGTTACCCCACACTCCTTCCACATTGAATTCATGTTCACAGACATGAACTTTGGTGACCCTGTCAAACATCATGTCTTTGGGGAACCTCACATGGGTGAAAATCCCCATCAGGGACCTAGCCACTACAGGTGCAGTCACAGTTCTCAGGGGTATGGTCTTTGTGTTCCTAGTTGCATGTTCCACCAAGACCAGGATAAACCTGTTGCCTAAGGCTGTCATGGGGACAAAGGCCAAACAATGTAGATGCCCACCCTTTCAATGGAGGCGCCAACAAGAGGTAAGGGATTCAGGGGAGCCTTCAGCTTCTTCCCTGTTTTTACACTGGCCTGGCAGGTGAGACTGGTCCTGCAGAATGCATCTAGGGCTATCCTCATTGGGAGCCTATACAAATGGGAGACAAGCCTGTCAAAGGTCTTGTCTTGCCCCATATGTCCTGCCAGGGGAGATTTCATGAGGCACATATATTGGGCACTCCTTATATGCCTTATAGAATTCCCCCCTGGTTGATCCCACTTCTGCTTTCTGTACAGCAAGTTCAGGCAGGTCATCAAAGGAGGCAATGCCCGCCTCGGTAGGCTCTGGGGCGGCCTCCTCTGTGGCCCATTCCACCACTACCGTGGAGCATTCAGGGGCTATTTTCCCATGCCTGTTGCCCTTCCCGAAGCTGTCTGGGCCATTGTTCCAGGCTCCAGACCTCCTTGACACAGGCAGCCATGGACCTGGTAGTCACACAGACCCACTCAAGCAACCCCAATATTTCCAGGTGTGATTTGAACTCCACTTCTTTCAGGCAATTCCCAAACAGGCAGTCTACAGGCATGGCACGGCTCACAGCAGTGTTTAGAAGTCCTAACCTGCCCCCGCCATTCAAAGGGATTCAGAGCCACAGTGTACTAGCTCCCCTGGTTGTCTGCTACCACAACATACTGTCATGTATTGGGTATTGCTTGCTCTGAGGACATAAGATGACACCTGACAGTAGTCATACTGGTTCCAGTTCCCCCCACCCTCTGCCCCTTAATGGTGACCCACTGTCTATACTTGAAAGTATTTGAAGACATGTGAGCTTTGGTCACTATCTCCTTGTCAGCAAGGGACACTAGGGTAACCTCAGCTTTCTCTCTCACACTAACTGTGGCCATCACCTTCCAAGCACTACGCTAGCCAACTCCTCGGTCTGCCCACAACTGGGGGATATGCCCTCTTGAGACACTAAGGGTCACCCTAGGTGTGCCCATACTGAAAAGATTAATTGCACTAGAGGACAAAGTTACCAGTGTTCTTGTCAGCAAAGCCTTTCTTCAGGTGGCCAGATTGAGAATGGAACCCTTTCCCCTGAGAACTATTTTCAGGGCCTTGAGCGAATTCTTTCTTATCTCCTTTTCCTTCTTCTTGCAGGAACACTGACCACCCTTTTGAGGGACTGAAGACCTGGCTGTTCATGCTATAGTCTTTCCACCTGAATTTCATAGTCTAGGATTCGTTATCTGGACTGCTCACTACAGCACCTTGATGCCCATGAGTAATTGACATGCTTTTTTTAAATTACAAAATGGAATCAAATCAAATCAGATGGAACAAAGTAATCTTGTTGAGTACACAGCAGGCCACAATGACAGGCAGTCCTCTAAGAGTCCATCCACAAGCCCAGAGAGTGAAATGAAGAGTGGGTCCGAGGGCCCTAAATTTATAGCTAGTGCCTTTGAAGTTGGGAGAAGTTTCTAGAGGTCTCTGTTTGAAATGCTTGGAATTTCCTCACTTCCCTGCCCTAGCTCTAAGCTGACTGCAGAGACAATGCGGTGGTGACAAGCCCTTTGTGTGAAGGCAGAGCACCGCCTATTCAGTTGCAAGTGGGGCTGTGTTCAGCTCTGCCCCCTCCCCATTCTGCCAGCAGATGGTCCATTCAGGCACACCTAATCCCTCTATTGTGTTACTGTCTGCGAGGAATTCACAAAGTCCAAGTGCCAGTTACACCCAGTCATGTGACCTAAGGCAGGCTGAAAGCACCGAAACGTTAAGGTCAGAAACATGAAAGCTTTGTAAGAGTGGCATTTTCAAAATTGTAATTTAAAATCCTACTTTACCATTATAGAGGAATTTTAATTACAACTTCATGGATACCAAACATGAAATGCCTATCTGTCCCCAATCAAAAGTTAGCACTTAATTAAATGTAATAAGTCAACCAATGTTATCCAATGGGACAAGTAGGTCTCACAGTAGTGATAAACAAATTTAGCAGTTTTTCACCAAAAGGAAATGTAAAACCTAAAAGTGCATGTTCAACATTTTAATTCATATGTGCCCAGCCCTATGGGCTACCTAGGGCCTACAATTGTGGTAACTTACATGCAATAAAAGGGGAATTTAGGACTTGTCAAGGGGGTTATATTGCAAAGTCGAATTGGCAGTTTAAAATTACATTCAGGCTACAATGGCAGACCTGGAACATGTTTTTAGGGGCTACTTCAGTGGGTGGCACAATATGTGCTGCAGGCTCACTATAAGTATTTAATTTACAGGCCCTAGGTACATGGTTTACTGCTTTAAAAGGGACTTATAAGCTAATTAAGTATGATAACCAGGTGTAAACCAATTGAAATATGTTTAGGGGAATGAGCGCAAGTACTCTAGAACTGGTAAGTAGTGGTAAATCGTCTTAAGGCCAACAAAAACTAATTTCAGCAGAACAATTGAGGTACGTTGACAATTGGGGAAGGCCCCTAAGGCTGACCGGTCTAATGCTGCAGATAACCTAGGTGTTTGTAGAAGGGTATATCATCTAAGTTCCTCATTCTGGTCAAATCTCGCAATTACTTCGTTATAATCCTTTAGCTACTAAGCCTTGTCATTTTCAGCAAGTCCTCTAGCAGTGGTATGTCATGTTCCTGAACTGCAGCTGTTAGACCTGAAAAATAAAATGGGAGAGGCCTCTATAGGTCAGTTGTAAGATCCTTCTAAATTATCCTCGTCATGGTGGCATTTTTTGCAATAGCAGATTTGCAAAAATAATTTTGGGTTGCATACTGTCAAGTTCCACTTTCGGTTTCCTCGGGACTGTACTGATGCTCAAAAGGGTCCACCTCTCGACCGTCCCATGTCCGGAATAACAAATACACGCGGACTAGTGAGACACTCAAGCGGGGGAAGGAAAGGGTAGGAACAGCAAGGAGGGAGATCTGTGGATGACACAACAAGAACACCGTAACTATCTTGCTTTTAGAAACAACATACAACCACTTGAAACACCCCTATCACTACACATGTATATGTAAATATAGATCTACCTGTAAAGTAAAAGAAGGATGTATCAACTACCAGAAGAGAGAAGAGGGTGGTTTGCAAGCTTCCTGCCCGAACTACCAGAGAGAAGATAAACAATTATAGAAATGAAAACATGATAAAGCCTAGCAGTTTCAAGCACATGGATCCCCCGTGTGTTAGCTTTAATTTCCCCCCAACCTACCCTATGGTCCTAAGCAGAACAGCTGGGTATGCAAAACAGGGATGACTTGATTCCCCCCTCCGTCTCTCTCTCTCCTAGGAAAAGAAACAAGGCGTACAACCAAATGTGAAACTGGAAGATGGCATAACGGTAATCCTTTCACTGTACAGGGTCCTAGTAGACCGACAATAGTTCCATAGAAAAATGCACACAAGTTAATTACTGGCTCAGTATTCTGAAACAAAACCAACACTGTATATCCCAATGCTCAGTTGAAGTAACCAATAGTATACTCAGGTCACTGAGGTGATATTATAGTTGTGGAGCCTCTCTGGTTTGTGCTCCACTCCAAAGCAAAAGGTTTTGACCAAGAGAAAAAACGTACTCCTGCACCACAGTTGTATCTCAGAACAGAACAAATACTCCCTGCTAGAGACCCCAGAGAGGGTAATCTCGCCAACAGGGAGTACGCGCTCGGTGCAGAATGGGGGAAAGTGAAGTGGGCTACTTAATACTCCTCTGCACGAGACCAGGGAAAACGAGTCTCTTCCAACAGAGGAATGCCTTTCCAGTGAAGCCCCTTCCAACAGACTCAATGCTCCTCCGCATGAGACGCCGAACGCGGCGATCGGCCAATGGAGGAACCAAGCCCAATATCGCCGGGGAAGCCGGTCAAGGAAAACAGTACCTAAACAAGCCGAGAAGCAAGGATCCGGAACATGCATAAGGCACTCTCACCCCACCACGCTCTATCGAGCATGGGACCGCCACCAGGATAATCGGCGGCTTCCTCGTCTCCATTCTGCCGCTATATCTGGGTCCGACGAGCGTAAAAGTCACGTGTCACGTGACTCCCGCTCTGCATGTCGGGAACTGTAGTTTGTTACCGCTACTCTGCGGCAGACAGCATTTACCGGCACCGAAATACCTGACACATAGGGCCCGATTCACAGAACTAACTTAAGACAAAATCCTAAACTTACTACCATTTTCGTATTCACAGAAGGCACTTACTCATTTTGGTATTCACAGAAGACACTTACTCACTTCGGTATTCACAGAATTTAGGAGTCCTAATTTTAGGACTCCTAAATGCCTTTCTGTGAATACTGAAAGACTTAAAATTTGGATTTTTCCCAGTTTAGGAGTCCTAAAGTTAGGACTCCTAACTTTACTACTACCAAACTGAGAAAAATCCTAATTTTAAGGCTTTCAGTGTTCACAGAAGGCATTTAGGAGTCCTAAAGTTAGGAGTCCTAACTATACTACTACTAAATTGAGAAAAATCCTAATTTTAAGACTTTCGGTGTTCACAGAAGGCATTTAGGAGTCCTAAAGTTAGGAATCCTAACTATTCTACTACTAAACTGAGAAAAATCCTAATTTTAAGGCTTTCGGTGTTCACAGAAGGCATTTAGGAGTCATAAAGTTAGGAGTCCTAACTTTACTACTACTAAACTGAGAAAAATCCTAATTTTAAGGCTTTCGGTGTTCACAGATGGCATTTAGGAGTCCTAAAGTTAGGAGTCCTAACTTTACTACTACTAAATTGAGAAAAATCCTAATTTTAAGACTTTCGGTATTCACAGAAGGCATTTAGGAGTCCTAAAGTTAGGACTCCTAACTTCTGCGAATACCAAAATGAGTAAGTGCCTTCTGTGAATACCAAAATGAGTAAGTGCCTTCTGTGAAGACCAAAATGGTAGTAAGTAGGATTTTGTCTTAAGTTAGTTCTGTGAATCGGGCCCATACAGTCTAGAGAATTGACAGAGAGAAGTTAGAGTTCCAAATGAAACATTGAGTAAGGAGTTGAAGAGTAAAGATTGAATACTGTTCTTGCGCTTTGAATAAAGATTTTTTTTGTCCTTCAAGTTTTATCCTACTAAGGGAAACTGAATCATACCTTAGAATTTGGAGAAGCTTCACATGTAGGGGTGGAATTGTTGGATTACTTGTTCTTCCATCATATGTTGGAGAGAGCTTCATTAATGATTTAGTTACTGTCATCGTTTTAGTGTTTAACTTTGCCAAGTGCTGAAATTCTTTTAGCTTTGTGTTCAATTTACATCCTAGGTAGTCCTATGCATTTATTAACTCAGTTGACTGCTGGCCTAATTTCTAGTTCAATTGCTTTTTCGTCATATTGAAGGATAGTATTTTTCTGTGTGATGTTTACTTTTAAGCCATTTTCAGAACTTAAATCATGTATAGGTTTTACTCAATTCTGGAGTCCAATTGCTGTTTGCAAAAAGATGGCAAGATCATCAGCATAAGCTAATACCGTATACGACAAGTACCCTTTTTTGAAGTTGAAAGGTTTGTGTTGTGAATGTAAGAATGTATGTCCGAGATATAGATGGAGAAAAGGAGGGTCACTAGCATGCAAACTTGTTTAAGCTCATTTCCTACAAGGAACGTTGAAGATAATCCAGCTTTGTCTGTCAATTGCTTCTTTTTTTTTTTTAGTCTTTTAAATAGCGCGAACTAGGCTCAAAGATATAAGGTATCAGAGCCCTTAACATGAGCACCAGTTTTGTTACACAAGGAGACATTCATTTTTTGTTCGGCATGGGGATATTAAGTGATCTTCCCAGAATCACAGGATGTTGAGCGTCGTTGCCCAGACTCGAACCCGGTCCCCCCCATTCGAGGTTGATCGCTTTAGCCAACTGTTAGTATGCAAGGCCATTATCAAATTCAACAACCTTTTATCATTGTCCAGAAAGGGAAGTATTGCACACAGATGGTTTTGATTCACTTTATCGAAGGCAGCTGAGTTATCGTGCCCTCTTTTCCGGTAATGCTTTAATGAAGAGTAGTGTTAATGGAGTGATGTTGTCATTTTTCCACATCCAGGACAAAAGCCGGCTTAAAAGACTGATAGGGGGTTAGTATAAGTTACTCAAGCAGTGAAGAGATTTAGTGGATTTTTCACAAATTGTTTTCCCTGGGGTGGCTCCTCCGTGAGAGAGGAGAAGCATCGTCCTGCCACCTAAATTGCCCCCAAAAGCTCCAGAGATGAAAAATAAAATGGTAATAGAGCTAATTTATTACCATTTTAATTTTTTTGTCTCCCCGTCCTGGACCGAGGGTCAGGACGGACGGGGCTTGCAGAGTGACGGTGCAGGGACGAGAGTGTGCTGCTGCTTGGGCACTTTTCAAAGTGCGCCTCTCCCTTTGGCTGGAGGTCTTGCAACGGTCAGCCAGACATGCACACTTTGAAAGCTCTAATCCAGCTTTTAGAGCAAGTGTCCAAAGGAGTGGGAAGAGAGGCTACTCCCTCCAATCCTGGCACTTCTCTCATGCTGGTGAGAGCAGCGCCAGAATTGGTTAAAGCAGTTGGCTGGGGCTCACATCAGACTGCAGCAGCATCAGGAGTAGGACGTGCAGCGAGGAGTAAGCCATGTTTAAGGTGAGTGTTTTTCATTTTTATCCACCATCCATGCCCCACCACTCCCCAAAGATGCCATCCGCAATTGAGTTTTCCTTCCTCATCTAATAAGGCTATAAGACAAATGTTGGTGGGTTGTCTTTAGAACCGTTTGTATGCATTAGTTGGATTATTGACCCTTTACAGGCACTCGTTCAGCATTAAGGCCGTGATTGAATAGTGACTTCAATAAGTGGCTCCACAATGATGATTTCTGTTTAATTACTGCTACCTGGATACCATTAAGATCTGGTCTACATATGAATTCTTCTTTAGCAATAACCACATCTTTTTAAAATGTAGGATGAGGGTGGTGCCACCAAGGAAGCTAAACTGTAAAAGTTACATTTCAAATATGTGTCCCAAGTTGCACATAGAATTAACTTACGAGTAGCTGTCCTAAAAACGAATATTCCTGTGCCAATAATTGCCCAAATTGTTTCATGTTTTTGTGCTAATTGCAGTGCAAAGCTCAGCCCACCTTGGTCAGTGATTTTTATGTTTCATCATTCTCCTTCTATATCAATTTCAAATGCTTTGGGGAGCGCATGAGGTCAGAGCAAAGTCGAAAAAAGTACCTTAATGTCTTTCTGAAGTTTGTTTTCACTGTCACCATTGGTCAGGAGATCGCGCTTGTGACAGGTTACTTTAGCAGAACGTTCCTGTGTCGCTGAGGGAAAGAGGATGTTAGTTGAATACCATTTTTAACATTGTTTGGCATCTGTCACTCCAGTTTGTGTCTTGGACCCTGAGTTTTCTAGTTCTGATAAAGCTGAAGTCATAAATGGATAGTTTGTTATTTGCAACCATGTTAAAGTATGGTGACTCCTTATTGGGGCTTGTGATCAACTTTAAAAACATCTAGGGCACAGATCAGTACCTGGGAAGTGTGGAAGGGAATGGCTGGATATGTTTAACAGTTACTATACCATGCTCCCTCCTCACACCCAGCTGCGTCCCGACAGGCCTTACTTCTTTTGTCACATTATTATTTGTGGTCTACCGGTCCCTTTCCCTTTGTTAGTAGAACGCATTTTTGACAGTGTGCCCTGTAGAGGCCTGGCACCTGTCCCGCTATCCCTAATTATAATATCTCGAATGGAAATCCCCCTGTGCTCACTGTTAATGCACCCACTCCCACGGTGCAATCCAATACAGGATTATAACAATTCCGAACAAATCGCAAAGGTGCACCACTTAAAAACAAGACCAGATAGACACATAAGAAAATAACTGGTCCATGTACATAGTGTTTTTCTTTTAGTCTCTTCTTTAATGGACAATATTCTTTCTTTTTAAAACACAGCCGACGCATTTCGTTCAGTAATGGACTTCTTCAGGGCATAAAGGCAAGAAAAGCGGGTACTTCTTAGGGATGCCAGCGTCGGAGTATCCGGAATGGGTAAGTGTTAAAAGTAGGATATGCGCAGACTTGTTTCAGCAGGAATTAATGTAACAAAGATAAGTACTTCTCTTTAAAGGAAAAAGAGAATCCAAGGTATAATAGCAGATGTATGAACCATTCCAAAAAAGCCTCACCATGATAAGATGGTCCGGGAGTAAATTGGGCAATCACCCGATCCAGCCTCGATATGGCTGTGATCGAACCCAAAGCACCTCCTGCAGAGCGAAAGTGGTATCCTTTCCCTCTGTTGTTTGGGATGTCGGCTCTATCTGCTCTCAGTTGCATGCCCAAACCCCAATAATTGAGGGACCACATGCAAATGGAATGCTGCTTCTTACAGTAGCTCCCTCATGCTTCGCTCATGGGGGAGAGGATGTAGCCTTACGGTTACAGCGGTCGACCTCAAAGCTGGGGAACCGGTTTGGAGTCTCAGCAGGGACGCTCAACATCCTGTGATTCTGGGCAAATCACTGAAGCTCCCCATGCCTAACAAAAATGAATGTGTCCATCTGTAACGATACTGGTGCTCATGTAAACCTCTCTGATACCTGATATCTTTGGGTCGAGTTTGAGCTTGTCCAGGGCTCACACTCCCAAAAAATAAAAATTGCCTTGACTGCTGCCCTTCTTGATTTGGTTCGTTTGACCTGATTTCTGCTGCAGTGTTTCAGTTTGTTATCTTTCCTTCTTCAGATCTTGCTGCCTTTGATTTGTTGCCTTGTTCTGGGTTGATATTCCTGCTTGTAGCGCAGCATGCTTACATTACAAGCTGGGGCTAGTAGTTTTTCGGATCTGTAAGAGAACCTTCCCCTCAAAGGTACTTAGGGCTTGAGAGAGTCAGGATTTGTCTTCAGCTTAATTTAATTTCCTGGGACAGGCAAGTTTTGGGAACATTTTTATTGACCTTTTCTTTTCTTTTTCTCCATTCTTCATGTGCCTTCCTGTGAGAAATTGGATTGTTGGTTGACTGGAATGTGAGCCATGGACAAGCAGCAACCACAGTCTGTGTCAAGGTATGGCATAATGACGCCCCAAATTAACCTGTGCTCATCCCCCTGGTAGCTTGGCACAGAGCAGTCAAGCTAAACTTAGAGGCAATGTGCAAAGTATTTGTGCAACACTTAGACAGGAAAACACCTCACAAAAAGGACCCAACACCAAGTTAGAAGTGTAATACATTTAACAAGACCAAAATGACAAAAAAAACAATCAGTAGGACCGTAGATATGAAGTTTTAAAGAATGTAGTGGAAATAGCACCAAAAACACCAAGATCCAACTCGGAATATTTGGTCATGCTGGATTGGTTCAAATTCACAACTTTAGGATGACTGCATTGGAGTGCAGGTCTGCTACAGTCCCCAGATTAGTCCTACTGATGTTTTACTTTCTCAAGACAGCGGCAAGAGTCCTGTTCACATTGGAGAGGGCTACAAGGAGCAAGTAGGGCATTGCAGGAGGCTGTTGTCATAGTGCAAAGAGCAGGCCAGGCATCTTGGATGGGCATCCTAAAGCTTCACAGTGATGGTGCTGGAGTGTGAAGAGTTGGTCTGGCAGCGCTTCACATAGACTGCAGTGCGAGCGGAAAGGTCTTAGTGCGAATGGGCCCGTTGGCGGTCACGAAGAGCCCAAAAGCTTACTTTCAGTTCGCTGAGCCACAATAAGGGTCCAGGATCTGAGGAACACCACTTGAAGTCAGGAAGTCTCTGCAGCTGGGTACAGGGGCTAGTACAGGATTTTGGGGAACCATATATATCCCTGATGCTCAAGTCAGGAGGCCAGCAGACTACCCCTTAGGATCACTTTGGTGTCCTGGGTTCAAGATGAAGTTGCAGGTGCAGTACTTCTTCCCCAGGCAAGAGAGCACCAGGCAGCCTGTCGGCACAGCAGGACAGCAGTTCCTTCAGGGCAGCAGTCCAGCAGAGTGGCAGTCCTTTAAGCAGCACAGCAGACCATCTTACTGGCAGAGTTTCCACAGGTCCAGAAGTGCACTCAAGAGCTGGTGTCCGAGGTCCACTACTTATACACCGTTGTGCCTTTCAAATGTAGAGAAGCGTCTAGAGGCATGCTTTTGAAGCGTACAGGTGCCCGGCCTTCCTGGCCCTGGCTCCAGACTAACTACAAGGGGTATGCAGCCCTGTGTGTAGAGACAGGACATGGCCTAGTTAAGTACAATAATTGTTTGAGCCCAACTCCTCCCTTCCATCCTGCCAGTGATGGCCCATCCAGTCACACCTAAGCTTTCCATTGTGTGTGGCTGTCTAGGAGGAATACACAAAGCCCAACTATAAGCTACACTCAGTCATCTGACCCAGAGATCGGCTGCAGGCATCAAATGGCTAAGGTAAAAAAATGGCAACTTTATAAAGTACTGAAAATATATGTACCCCTTACACCATATATTATATTTTCTCTCTTGTACCAGACTACGCCACTAACCAGTGTCTGTATGAGCCAATAACACCTACCTGTACTTACATTACATTTTTGTTCACACAGCTAACATTCATATAAAATTCCCAACCTTCTTAGTCGCCTCGATTTTCATTAATCTATTTCTGACCTTGGAATACCACCGACGCTGAGCAGACTTATCAAATGATAATTACTTGGGACATTCATCTCCATTTTTTGTGTATGAGCTTAACTATTGCACCCTTCCAACTGGGCAGAAAAATACACATTCTTGTTATAAAAACAAAAGGCTTTGGAGGAAAAACTAGCCCACAACTTTGGGTTCGATTTTATAACAATGGCGGGTAGATTATGTGGGCCAACTGCCTTAGTTAGTTTTAAGGAGGTTATCAGTTTTAATAAGGCCTGTTCAGAGAATAGTTCTAATAATTACACCCTCATATTGGGCCACCACTTTGACCTTATAGATATGACTTAGGGATCTAACCCAAGTACTTTCTTGCACCGTGCACCTTAAGGGTTCATTTGACTTATTGCACTGTCTCTGGTCTAACTTCCAAAATGTAGTAATTTCTTCAGCCAGGAGAGTACTGGTCTTCATGTCCCAATTTGCCTGATGGTAATCATGTTTCTTTATTTCAAGTAATGATGCATATCCCTTTTTTATGGTGTTATAACTCTCTCTTTCCCTATAACCCTCTGGAAGACCCCTCGACAGTCTTGCTTTACCCAATCTTTTTTTTAAACCTAGACATTTTATTTCAAACCAGGACTGTGTGGATGAGCAACATGTCCTTTCTTTGTTAGCCTCAGGCTTACACTTCCTAACTATTGGAATCAAACATCTGGCTCCCTTTGCAATAGTCTCAGAGTACCATTCCAGCACATTAATAATAATAAATTAAACTTGATATTGCTTTAGATGTATGATGTATATATCATCAATCCTGGTAGTCAATCATTTACAGAAAGATACTTCCAGCAGAATCAAATTATCCCTATGCCATGGCACAGAACAACAGATGCTTTTAAGCCCCATTGAACACTGCCCATAATTCTTACCACCTCAAAGGATTTACAGGCCTCGAAATACCATGCCTGTAAGTACATATAATCAATTGGGCAATTCTGATTATCATACATAAATATTTGGGCTGCTGGCTCGTCCTCCCTAAAATGGCCATTTAATGGCACACAAAGCCTAGATCAGAGAGAAGCGTATTTAGTTGTAGAACATTGGGTGCACTTTGGAAATGTAGCATAGGGTATTCCATAGCTTTCCAACATGTAACTACAATAAACCTGTTCCTGTACTGGCAACAAGCAAAGATTGAAGTCCCCCATTAATATAATGAGTGGAGCTTCCGAGTTCTCTGTCAGGAAGGCCTGATCTCTAAAAACAGTTGCCAAATCTCCTTCTGGACCTCACCATGATTTACATCGACATTCACAATTATCAGACTGTTGGTTGGATGGCACCTGCCAGAAGCCAGTCACTACTTGTCTGAATGATACTTGATACTTTAATACGTTCCATTGATACCAATGTCAACAGACCTCCTTTAAATGCACTGTCCCTGCCTTCATTGCCTGCTTTATGAACTGCCTAAATTCTCTTAAATGTGTTAGTTCTCCTGCCAGGCAGGTCTCCTGAAAGCATATAATCATATTCTCCTTTCAAATCTCTGTAAGATCTGTTGTTCTGATTAAGTATTCCAAGCCATGGGCGTTCCATGGGAAAACACCCAGGCTGATCGGTGGTCCATCTGTATAGTACACCTGCTCCCCCTCCCCACTTCCTCCCCTGCCAGGGGGAGACACTTTCCTGAGCAACGCTTAGGCGCGCAAATCTATTGTGAAGCGGGATCAAATCAACCACCGCATCTCTTGAGTGGGCTGCTACTGTTACCTCCTAAGCTACTATGCTTATATCCCACCAAACGAGGAAGAGGCAAGAAGCCTTCTGCTCCTGTTACCAACTGTATGTTGCACATTAAAGCCAGCATGGTTTGCTAATAGTGGCATCATGGCCTGGAGGATTCCAACCTCTCATTCAGGCACTATCCACAGCCCTATTTCCTTAAGTTCACTGATCTCTATTATCAAATCAGGAAATACTGGGGAGGTAAAACTAACTTTCATAACTTTCTTCTCCTTTCCGGATTATCTGAAAGCCACTTGATCTATATCTTCACCATATATTAGGATAGTTACCTATTCCCATTTGGAAATGAGAAAGCTTGGGCCCACTTAAACAACCCTACTCAACCAGATGGTCTTTTTAGCTGCTTGAGAGGTAAGAGGGTGAAACAATCAGTTAAAATCTCAATATAGTATAACCAATTTGGTTACACAAGAACTACTCAACAATTACATTGAGATTAGTAAGGTTTAAATATAAATTCAAAAACAGATTGACATGGACGAGTCTCAACAATACAGTATAGAAATATAGGACAAACAGAATGAGTCCAAATCTCCTAAAGAAATGCACCCTATGTAACAAAAAGAACTCTATTTAGCATTAATCAGGAAAAAGAATTGAACATTAAATTGCAACAATTAGTTATCAAAGCACACTGTCTTTCTCTACAATACAACCCTAAACTAAGAAGCATTGAGTAAAATAAAAAA
The DNA here is from genome assembly GCF_964204655.1 of Triturus cristatus. NCBI lineage: Eukaryota > Metazoa > Chordata > Amphibia > Caudata > Salamandridae > Triturus > Triturus cristatus. Next base: position 576,849,805 of record NC_140586.1, read on the forward strand.
TAGAAAAGTTTCAGCTGTCAGCGTCTACAATATAGATGAAACGCCAACCAAGGGTCATGTATCATGAACTCACACAATGCAGAAGAAGAGGTCTGTATCTCATGAAGTATTAAGATGTCTCTCTGACCCTCACTATGATACAGCATAAAATAGTAGTCTGCATTCAAGGTAAATCATGTGATCAGCTCCAGCAACTTTCCATGATCCAGACACAAACTAGCTATTGGCACCATCTCTCCCACATCGATCAGTCTCTACTTCATTCCTCCTTGGCCATTCTCCTCCTCCTCCATGAGAACTCGCATCCTTGCACAAACCCTCCTTTACTAAATAGTGAAGCTTTGTCTGCACCTGTAATGGAAACCAAAAAGTGCAAGCAAATACATTCTACACTGAAGGTTAAATATGAATTAAATATTATATTAGAAACGTGAGCTTGTGCTGAAACTATTCTTGAGGCCGCAAAATTATGTCAACTTGATAGTGCACAGGGTTATCAATATGTGCAGATTTCCAAACATATAGCAAATGCAGTTTCTTAATGAATTCACACATTTCAAATTATTACATAAAAGAGGTCACTTCAAAATACACCAATATGAATATAATTCCTTGCTGCAAGTCTAAATGTCTAAACATTAGTCTACACATACACTATGTCATCGGCTTCACATGAGATACATTATAAACTTACCTTAGAATATTAATACATAGTATTGCAGGAATTTCTAATACTCACTTTTCTAGGCACACCATTTATAAATCTCATTAGCTTTTACATGGACTACTTGAAATTAACAATGCCCCATCTTCTCTTAGTAGCATTATTCACAGAGAATATATTTGAGTGCCGGCTACACATGATTATGATGCACTCCTACAGAATCTCAGGGTAGTATAAAAATTACGCTATTCCAGAAATTACACTTTTAAAATGTAATCTTATGGGAGAGGTGGGCTTTGCAGTAGTAAAAAACAAATTGAAGAGTTTTTCACTAGCAAGACATGTAAAGCTTAAAAGTACATGTCCTACTTTTTAAATACTGGGCTGTCCAGGGCCTACCCTAGGGCTAACCTATATATATTAAAAAGTAAGGTTTGGGCCTAGCAAAAGGTTTATTTTGCCAGGCCAAAATGGCAGTTTAAAACTGCACATACAGGCTGTGCAAAGGCAGGCCTGAAACATGATAAGGTGCTACTAAAGTGGGTGGCACAATCAGTGCTGCAAGCCCACTAGTAGCATATAATTTACAGGCCCTGGGCACAGGTAGTGCCCCGTTACAAGTAAATTAAATTTGCCAGTTGGGTATAAGCTAAACTAACATGTGTTAAAGAGAGAGCACATGCTCTTTAGTTCCAGTTAGCAGTGGAAAAGTGTGCAGATTCCCAAGGCCAGACAGAAAAAATAAAACAAAAATAGGAGGAGTGAAGGCAAACTTTTTGGGAAATACCCAGCAGAAAGGGCCAAGTCCAGCACTTACCAATCGGATTACCTCTACTGTCTTTTTTTCCAAAGGTGGATGTGGGTGTAAGGGACTACACAGTGATAATGATCATATGAAATACTATAGCAAAAAAATATCTTAGTTGTGTCCCCTGAATGTCGAAGACATAATATTATGGCATGGAAAAACCTAGGAGAAAATATTGAAAGTGAGATTTCGAAAGGTAAGTAAGCAAAAATTTTGTATATGAAAGTCTACATATATATGTACCTTGACGATAGCTATATATATCTTCAAGATATGCAGATGGATATAGTAAATTTACACTTCCTTATATGCACTAATCTTTGCGTATTTTGTCCTTCGATATTTTGTCCACGATACTATTATATCATGATATTTCTATTTTCGATATTCGGTAGTGCAATTTATATCTTATCATAAGCATAGTTTATCTAGATCATGCATTTCTTTCAGCCTATCCTTAGGAAAATACATAAGTACAAGTCTGCATAACCTGTTTACAGTTTGAGGCTCACAAACGGAGGTTGCATAACAGATTTCCGCGGATGTTCTACACCGAAAACTTGCAATAGTTGCATTTTCTCATGATAAAATAACCAGAAAATCATTGTTTATAACCAATCCAGTAATCACAGTCACGACCATTTTAAGCACTTTTAGAGAATTGCAGAAAAGAGAGCAATCGTTTACTCTCAAATCAAAGCAGAAAGCCATACAAATGTTCACTGCACTTTAAAAGGAGGTGAGCGATCTGAATTAAAAATACATGCACTGGCTGGTGAATCATAATGTTAGGTGCCATTATCTATGATGCAGAGAGCACAGACAATCCCACTTCCAGCTGTCCTCTTTTATGTAAGTGAATCATATCTATGTTCAGTGCAAGCGCTGTATTGACTCATCCGCCTTTTAATATGTATACCCTTAAATGACTGCTGTTCGCTGTAAATGGCATGATTTAAACCTGTGCATCTGAAAGAGTCAGAGGAGCCCGCACCCAGCTAAAGCTTCTGAGAATTCACAGCCACTTGGATTCAGGCCTGGCATTAAAGCGCCTTATGCAGTTCTATAAATGGCATAGACATAGAATAAATTGCAGTCACTAAAATTATGAAGTCAGCAATGTAATGTTCATACAGCAGGTAGAGTATGCGTTTAAATAGGAGCAGCAGAAATAACAGTTTACTAATGACTTCCACAAAACAAACGGGGCTATTTAAATCCCCAAACTGCTCATTCATAGCGTCTTCATTAACAGCCACGGATGCTGACGCTGCATCAAGTGGGAGGGGAGGGGGATGTCGGCATGTGAGGAAGCACATCCTATGGCTAATGCGTGCATCTGTAGCAAGCACATATTTCAGGTAGAATGGCCTACTTTGTTTACGAGTTTATTTTAAGAAATCCTTATTTTTTCACCAAAGAGGGATTGGAAGCCAGATAAGCCCTTTCTTACTGAATGATCTAATTATTCAAAAGACGACTTTTCTACATATTTGAAATTCATTTAAAGAAGAAAAATGGTTGGCAGCCATGGTAACTAAAATAATTTTTAGAAAAAGCCTACAGTAACCTGATAAATAGTTAAAATTACCCTCATGCTGTGCGAGAATACTTAGTGGTCACACGAATGTACAATATCTCAAGCACTATGAGTAGAGTCTATTTTAATTTAATACCTATTGTCCACAATATTTACAATAATCATTTTAAAACATGTACATTTCGTGCAAGATCTTGCTAGGAAAAACGTGGTGGATTTTGTATGGGTAAGCGTCACAACACCACATTTTACAGAGCAGGGAATAATGTATGGTATGGCAGCGTTACTCCCAGTGCTGGGATGCACAACCTTCAATGATCCTGCTGTGTCACTACAAATGGCTGGCCCCAAACTGAGGTGGCATGTTGTGCAAAATAATGATGGACAGGGATATGGCCTAAGTAATTACCAGTGGCTGAGATTAATTCAATCATTCCATCCATCGCTTTTTTGTATACTTGAGTGCCTCGTCCTTAGGAGGATGTGTATTTCCAGACATGGGCCCGCCGACTCTGCCACTAGAATCGAGCTATAACCAACTGATGAGCCTTAATACTGGTGAATCCTGTCTTGGGTTACTTGTGTTCCAGTTCAGGGAAGACTTAGCCTTGCAGTTTGAACTGGACTGATCTTTTTTGGAGCAGGGTCAAGACTGATTTACATATGGCTGGATCCAAACTGAGGTGACATGGCGTGCAAAATAATGATGGGCTGGGATATGGCCTAAGTAATTACCAGTGGCTGAGATTAATTCAATCATTCCATCCATCGCTTTTTTGTATACTTGAGTGCCTCGCCCTTAGGAGGATGTGTATTTCCAGACATGGGCCCGCCGACTCTGCCACTAGAATCGAGCTATAACCAACTGATGAGCCTTAATACGGGTGAAACCTGTCTTGGGTTACTTGTGTTCCAGTTCAGGGAAGACTTAGCCTTGCAGTTTGAACTGGACTGATCTTTTTTGGAGCAGGGTCAAGACTGATTTACATATGGCTGGATCCAAACTGAGGTGACATGGCGTGCAAAATAATGATGGGCTGGGATGCCATCGCGAGTAATTGGCAGCGACAGACATTAATTGAAGAATTCCATCCACCACTTTTTTGTATACTTACGTTTTACTCAAGGAAGGACACAGTTGAAATCAGGGTGATATTTTGGTTTCAATTACTTTTCAGGGTGGTGCTCTTTCTTAGACTCTCTGGAGGGGTAGCCGTGCTGCAAGCTCGAACTCTCTAATGTGTTGCTTCAGAAGGGTTGGGTGGTGATTGAGCCTGGAACTAGAGGCAATTGGGGTGACAGATCACTTTCGTTCAAACGCCTGTCACGCTGCCCTTTACTTTAGATGCCATACTCAAAGTGCTCATTAGCACTGGATTTCCATGTGTCTCTCCTGCTGTCTCATTTATGGCACTGGTGTATCCCAAACGTACCTTTCAGTGCACCCCAATATCTAGAACTGGTTTTTGAAATTTTGAATACTTAGCAAATCATCCTCCTTTTTTATGCTGCTTCTGAATTCTCATTACTAATTTATGGTGTGTTGATCACTGTAACTCTGCTTAGTTCTGGGCTAAGAGTCCTAGGTGAGCTTTGCCCTCCCTTTCCTTCTAGAACCTAATGTTTTATATTTTGGATTTTACACAAATCTAGTACCTGATCTCCTGGGGCCCTCCTACCTACCCAAACATATTCATGACACTATCCCCAGCTCAGTCATTAATTTCTGTTTTTAGTGCCTCATCTTTAGACAGTAGATAAAGTCAACCAGACTTCACATTACAATTATTTTGAAGCACACTAGTGCTGCGTGAAATGATTAGTGAGTTGACTGCTGGACTGTGCCTTCCAAGTCCCCCGTGAAAGAATCCTCCATCGTATCCTTATGGTGCTTAGGGTGGTTGTGGGGTCTGATCCAGCTTCACTCCACACATCAAGCACCAATGCAGCTTGACTTAGAGAAAATGCACATTCAGTCCATTAATTGTCCAAAAAGTTTTTTTAACAAAAGAAAAATTATCATCTGAGTAGTCGAGTCAGCCAGTCGTGGGTACTCCAGCAAACCATAAAATGAGTGAACTCCTTAAGAGTAAGCAAGGCAGAAATATATCGTTTTTCATAAACAATCTGCAACTTTGGCAGCTATAGTCACCCCACCGCACTAATGCTAAATAAAATGCTTTATCAGCTTTGATGTGTAAACCCCGAAGTTTAAACTGCCAGCCAAACTCCCACATTACCAAAATCTCAAAACAAAGGGAAACACTAAAATGTAAAATAGTCCTTGATCCCAGTGACGGCCCGTGTAGGGCGTTTTACCGGGGCGGTGACGTGGCGCAGAGGAGGGGCAGGGTGGGGGGTTGCAAAATGCGGCATACGGCCGAGTTCAGGTAAGTTACGAAAAAAATTAATAAAACGAATTTCGTTGCGTGCGCTGCATCGCATTTGGCATCCGTTTATCAAACTTCAAAACATCAAAATCTCCACTGCCTTTGATACTATGACATCCTCATTTATATTGTGTCCATCAGTATAGCCAATGTTTATTTCTTCAATCTTCTGAATCTAATATTGTCAGCCCATTCAACGAGTTTCGTCCCTACCGGAGACTTCGTCAGGGATAGATGATGGCAATTGTCCCATACAGCCTATTGTCAACAGGAATCGTCTCAGTGACCCATGACAAGTAACATACTTTCTCTGAAAAGTTGACACTCCCAATTCATTCCAGCACAATAACCATCTCGCTATCCAATCTAGCAGCATAGCCAATGCAAGTGTTGAAGCGATGTTTACATTTTCATGTGTTATGCGAGCACTCTATGTTGCTTAGTGGGGGCTTACCAACACCTGTCCTCTAGGTAGTATTTTCAGAACTGGAATGTAGGTAGCTAAACATTAACACACAATGTTGGTGAATTGAATGATGGATGTACAGAGCCTGTTCGAGCAAAAAGTGCAGTTTTCACCAGTTATGTTATGTTATGCTCATGTTCTTTTATAGAGAGCACATACACCAGAAGGTCTCTTGGCACTAGGTAACTAATCAAACTTCATCCTCACTTAATAGTAAGCCTGTCTGAAAAGCCATGTTTTCAGAAGTTTCCCAAATGTAACAAGATCAGAAGTGGACCTAAGGTCCAAAGCAGGATATTCCATACTCCAGGGATAATAACGACAAACCTACGCCCTCTGATCCTTTTTTTTTCCAAAGGAGAATCGCCAAAAAGTGAAGGTGGCTAGATCTTAGTGCCCTAGTAAGGCAGTATTGTGTGATCCGGGACTTCACAACTGTGGAGTTATGCAGGTAAAGGGACTTAAAAACCATACAACAAGCTTTAAACATTGATCTCTGTATGACTGGCAGCCAATGAAGGTCCATAGTTGCCTGGGATATGTGGCTCTGTTTGGGCAGAGTGTATATCAGTCGAGCAGCCTGGTTTTGAACTAGCTGGAGCCTGTGCAGGAGGATTTTGGGATGACCAGGTCAATCGAATTGGCGTAATCTATTCTAGACATAACTAGAGCTATGATTACTTGGATCAGGGCCTCTCTAGTAAGGAATTGTTTTATCTTTTTAATGTGTCATAGCTGAAAGAAGCTAGCTGAAGTCATGGCTCCTACATGCTGCTTGAAGGAGAGTTCCTCATCGATTATTACACCCACTCTTTTTACTGCCTTTTTGGGTGCAGGAGGAGAGCCTATCTCGCTAGGCCAGAATGATGGGGACCAATAATTCATCTTGCTTTTTGTAATACTTATCTTTATTTTATCAGGATTCAACTTCAGATGATTGCTGTTCATCCAATCTCGGATGAACAGCAAAGTATCCTGAAATAGCTAAACCAGTTCAGTACTGAGTCCTAGAAACCTGCAGCCCTAACCCGGTCAGCCAAAATAATATGGTCAGCCATGTCCAAGGCCGCAGACAGGTCCAATAATACCAAGACTCGAGTGTTGTCAATGTCTTTACGCATGTCATCCTCTACAGACATGATCACTGCTTCTGTAGAATGTGCCGGTCGAAATCCTCCTTGTGCTGAGACAAAGAAGCCTGACTCTTCAATAAATAGACATGGATGCTGGCTATGCGGGCCTCAAGTAATTTTGGCTAAATAAGGTAGAATTGAAATAGGCCGGATATTTTTCATATCCGTGGGATCAGCTCCAACTTTCTTTATGGCTGGTGCCATAATCGCTTTTTTAAAGGACCTAGGGACCACCCCCAAGTTAATAGATTGATTAAGAAATGACAATATAAGGTCAGGAAGCCGAGTACATACTGCTTTTAGGACTTTTTGGGGCAGATATCAGTTGGTGAACCTGACGTTTGTCAATAGGTCCTCTTGAGTTAAATTTGGAAAGCAGGTAAGCGTTTGACCATTCACCATGTCCACTGATGGATTATTAAATGGTAGGCAGGGGGGGAATACCAATGGCCTAATCTTGTTTACAAAGAATGCATTGAGAGAATCACACAGATCTTGGGTAGGTAAAACCAGCAGAGTAACTCGGTCTGGGTTAGCGAGATCGGAGACAATCTTGAATATCTCTTTAGATTTATTAGAGGCATTCATGATTCTGCCTGTGAAAAAGATTACTTTTGTTTGCTGCAAAATATTTTTATGATTTCTAAGTTTTTCAATGCACCCTGTTTTCAGGTCAGGCAAGTACGTACACTGCCATTTCCTTTCTGCTTGCCGGAGGTTAAGTTTGTCAATTTTCAAGTCATCCAAAAACCATTTATTGGACTCATGGCACCTAGGTGCTCTATTTCTATGGAGGGGAGCATGATCATTACTGGCCACCTTCAGCCAGCTTGTGATGTCATGCTCATTGGCTTCTATATCTTCCTTCGGAGCGGGTGAGGAGTTTCTTAAATCCTCACAGAAAGCTGTAAGGTTAACCCAAGCCCAGTTCCTGTAAAAAATAATGGGGCTGGAAGGGGGATTATTCCACTTAGGCAGAGACATTACAAAGGACTTCCCATGATGATCGGACCAGCCATGTGGGGCTATACTCAAATTCCTCACAGGGAATTTGGTGGTCCATATCTGATCCTAATGTGTGTTGGACAATTCACTAATTGTTCCAGATTTAAGTCACTCAGAACAGCAGTCAAGTCATTGGCTTGCTGCCCCCCTTCTGCCTCGTTTGCCCAATAGTTGAAGTCTCCGACTCTAGGAACATTAGCATGATCTACAATTAGTGAAGCCAGATATTTGACAAGGGCCTGAGAGATGTCTGGCATGTATTGGGGGGAAGGGAGTCTATATAACAGCACACAAGTAAAATAAAATTCCCGGTGGATCACTATATTCTCCACAGAGGGAAGCTCTATAGATGTCACTTTAACAAATCGGTGCTCTTTCTTGATGATAGTCACCACACCCCCTCCCTTCTTCCCCATGATCCTATTAGTTTGTAGGATATAGAATTTGTTGTGGAGGGCAGCAAGTTTGTCTGGAGAGGACTGCTCCATGAGCCACGTCTCTGTTAATGAAATTAAAAGTGCGGTGTGTATAGCGCGACTGTCACTCCTAACGGAGTCTCCTGGCGCTGCAGATAACTAAGAACGACTGAAACAGTATAGGCTAAATCAGGGCCAAGGAGCAAACATCTGTTAAACTGAAGATCCAAGTCTTTAGGGCTCTTCTAAACAGCTCTTCCTGTTGAATCGCTCTCAGTTCCTTTGGCAGGTTATTCCATGCCTTTGCACCCAAGACCGTTGCTGATTTCCTTACTTTAGTTGACAATTTGAACCTAGTTATTGTAAGTAGATTTGCAGAGCTAGATCTGAGTGTCCTTGTTGTGGTATATGATTTGAATCTAGTGGAAAGATAAGCAGGACCCAAACAGCGACATGCTCTAAAAGTTGTCAACAATAGTTTGAACAAGATTCTTTTATGGATCGGAAGCCAATGCAGAGTCTTCAAAGCAGCAGAGGCAGACGGTCTACGTGGAAGCCCTAGGACCAATCTGGCCGATGCATGCTGAACTACTTGAAGTTTCCTCAGGGAGGCTTTATTCATCCCTGCAAGTAGGCTATTACAGTAGTCTAGCCGTGATAATATAAGAGCTACTGTTACCGTTTTCCTTGCTGCAAGCGGGATTAGATTGAGCATTTTTTTCAATGTTTTAATGAGGCCAATACAAGTCCCTGTTAGTTTTAAGACATGAGGTTTGAATGAAAGAGAAGAGTCAAACAGTACTCCCAGATTTTTTGCGACCTCTACCGTTGAAGGGGGGGGCTGCAGTATCGTCTGGCCACCAGGCCTTAGGTTGGAAAAAATTATTTTTTCCAATAGGAAGGATTTCTGTTTTATCAGTGTTACAGCAGAGGTGCTTGTTACTCATCCATTTGATGACTGCCGTAAAACAAGCCTTAAAATTTTCTTCGGCTTTCGTGGATTTCTCTTCTAAAGACAGAATTAGTTGGGTATCGTCAGCATAAGATGTGATTTCGATCCCAAAGGTCGAGATCAATGAGATGAGTGGAGCCATATATATATTAAACAAGAGAGGACTAAGAGAAGCCCCCTGTGGGACACCCGTAATTACGTTACGTTTAGATGATAGACAGGAGCCCAAAGAGACAACCTGCTTTCTGTTTGACAGGAAGGATGTAATCCATGCCAATACAAGGTCAGAAATGCCACATGATCTTAATCTGGCTAGCAGGATGTCCTGGGAGATGGTATCAAAAGCGGCAGACAGATCCAAAAGGATCAGGACTGCCTTCCTGCCACTATCCGTTATGAGTTTTAGGGTGTCTGATATCTCAAGTAATGCTGATTCTGTCGAGTGTTTTGGGGGAAATCCAGACTGGCGGGATGAAAAATAGATGTAGACTCAGAAAAACTGGAGAGTTGTTTGTAGACTATTCTCTCTGTAATCTTACCCAAAATTGGTAGAAGGGATATAGGCCTATAGTTAGATAGATTAGATGGTTCAACATTCTGTTTTTTCTTGAGGGGCTTCACGATAGCAAATTTCCATTCATTGGGTAGTATACTCAAGGCTAGGGAGGAATTCACTATTCTATTGATCAGCGGATTCACAACATCAATGATATGATGTAAAAAAGTTGGGGGACATGCGTCCAGTGGAGAACCTGATTTACAGGCTAATATTGTCTCTTTCGTTTGAACTAATGAGGCAGTTTGAAATGCTTGAATGGCGGGACTGTCCAGTCTATGGTCTAATACCTTTCCATCGGAAAGGTCCTGAGGTCTATAAATCTCAAAATTCCTTTGAATACTCCTAACCTTGTTTTCAAAGTAGAGTGCAATTTCATTACAAAGTGTGGGTAACGGAGGGATCACGGAGTGTAAAGCTTTAGGATCTGTGAAAGATTTTACAATTTTAAATATTTCTTTTTGATTATGCTTTGCCATGGTGATTCGATTGTGGAAATATTCTTTTTTTGCTACTTTGATGGCCAAATGATATTGCTTCCTAAATGATTAAAAAATGTGCAGGTTAGTTACTTCATATCCCCTTCGCCACTTGCGTTCAAGCTGTTTACAATGCAGATGGAGATCCGCCAGGTCATTTGAGAACCATGGATCATTGTGGTTTTTCCTTTTAGACGCACGAACACCGCACTTGGGAGGATCTAGTTTGTTCCCTATGGATGTTAGCCAGTTATGAAATCTGACCGAGTCCTCTCCCGGTTCCCCTATTAGTGTTGGGACCGAATCTTGAGCTGTTACTAATAAGAGGGGGTTCGAGACTAAAGACTGCCATTTCCGCCTGGGTGTACTTGTTATGTTACTGTTAGTTGTGCCTACACCGACCTTTTTAGGAATTGGAAAGACAAAAGGGATAAAGCTATGATCAGACCACACCTGTGGAATTAGATTTCCGATCTGAAGTGACATAAGATTAGTGCAAACCATGTCCAACGTATGCCCCGCACTATGTGTTGGTCCCTGAGCAACTTGTTTCAGGCCAAGTAGGGTGACCGTTTCCAGAAAAGATGAAACTCCTGGACTATTATCACATTCCAGGTGTAGGTTGATGTCCCCAAGCAGTGACAAATTTGAATATCTAAGCACTGCCTCGCTAAGAGCATCTCTTAAGGATTCAAGGAAGACATTGCAGTTACCTGGAGGACAATATAGCAAGCCCCTGAGAAAAGGAAAAGGAGTAGGAGTTATTTATGGTGCAGCAAAAGCCCATATTTTCTGCTCCTTTTAGTCCTCTTAGTCCTTAACAACAAGATGTCTGAGGACTGGGACTCCAGAAGATAAAAGGTCTCATTCTGGTGCTTCACTAAGGAGCGGGTGTTCAAGTAAACCACCCGGAGATCAAGACGGTTAGGCTGAAGTGTTCTGGGGGTAGTGCCTAGTGCTGACATTGTCATTTGAGGGTTAATATGCCTCCTAGCCACCTGGGCCCCTCGTTGTGGGGCTACCAAGGTCCCTAATGTCTTTGTGATTGAAGGAGAGATATCAAACCTCCCTTGATTGTTGCCCATTAATTTGTTCCTGGAATAAGTAATTGCAGGGGCATAGTAACTGGTTCCTGGCCCTGTTCAGACACGGACTTGCGCAGCATGCTTGCCTTTGGCGCGCCCGCTGCACGGACGTGCCATGCTGCTCCTTATGTAGGCGTGGTATTAGCCCTCTCAACCGCCTACTACCAACCAGGATACTGATTGGTTCTCACCCAGCCAATCAGCACTCGGCTAGCCCCGGTGCGAGCGATACAGTCCCCAAATTGAAAACACAGTCAAATTAAATTCTACAGTTGCACAACAATTAAACCCAATTTAAAAATGCTCAAATATTTCTAAAGTGAGGCAAAAGGCGATCAGCGTTAGTTGGTGAATTATGATTGTAAAAAGACTTTCACATCACAGTACAGCGATTTACATCGGTGTTGGAATAGCTGCGGTACATATTTTAAAGTGTTGGGTAAAGTGTTGGTAAACATAAAAACTTTGGTAGAATAATGAGGCAACTAATACTGCTGGTCACAGCCTCATACCCACTCACAAGGAGGGCTCTTTTCATCACTATCCTCACTGTTGGCGCACATACACTGTGGTGGTAGCTTAGCATGGTGATGCCACCCAACAATTACAGAATATATTGTGGGAAATCTTTGTTGATTATTCTGCTGTGAGAGAGTGAGAAGATAGTAAAAGATTAAGGTTGCACTAAAGTCAGAAGTTCTTAAATAATCACAAAACCTCGTAGTCCTACGAAGCAGATAAATGTAAATGTGCAGGCAGTGCATGGTTTGAGGTTGGTCAAAGTTAATGCAGTTAAATAGAGAAAAAAGCAAATTTTAGCTATGCTCGTCAATGAACTACAAGTGTGCTTTTAAAAGATACACTACCTAAAGCCCCCCTCAACACATAACAGGCCACCTACCACCTATCTTCACTTTTAAATCGGAACACAAACATCCTTTTTATATATGTCCTACTACCAAATACACAAAGCAGCATTTACTACAACCTCTTAAGCTATATAAAACATAAAAACAAATAACCACTACCCCAAAAAATAATCATGGTCTTTGAGCAAGCCATGATTCAAACCCTTCTAAAAATAGTCCCCCAAACAGCCATACAAGTCTGTCACTATCATTTCACTCACAGTATATTGAGATCTCCAAGAATCTGCAGTGTAGAATATTCTACAATTTGCCTTTAAAATAAAAAAAATTAAAAATGATGGCACTAGCCTATGTTCCTGTCACAGAGGTAGCAAACCACTAAAATTTCCTAATAGAAAGCCCTTTCTACCAACAAAATGAAGACAGATTTTGTTCCCTAATGCACTATTATGAAGACACTTGGGTAGGCAAACTGCATCGCTCTGGACACAGACACCAACCCACATTTCAAATACCAGGGTGGACTGTCTATGACAACACAGGAAGCCAAAACAAAGAATGAAGTGGAAGGGTGGCACAATGCCTTCCAATGCACCCTAGGCAGAACCCACCCTACACTACAAATTTATAGAAACATTACAAAAAGAGCAAAGCTACCAAAAACTATGAATAGAGCAATCTGTTAGCCAAACTGGCCCTATTCTTAGCAAACAAACCAAAGAAGTTTTTAGATGATACAATTTTTAGTCAACTTCTTCATAAATAACAAAGGAGTAGATTAATTAGAAATCATAGGCAAACAATATTATAAAGAAAATACTAACCTACCAAAGTCCTCAAAAACGATGACAAATTCTAAACCAACAGACCAAATGATTTTTTATTGAAAATACCAAATATATTTTTTAATTACACCAATCAAAAAAAAATACAATTCTAATATTACTGAAGACTGATATAAAAAAAATTATATATAAATAATCATAAAAAAATGTAGCCAATACCAACCAAGGAAGTTGAAAACAGACATAATTCATCACATAAAATAATTATAACATATAAATCAAACAATTCCACTTAAACTCACATGACATTTACACAAACAATATATTATCACATTTCCCACCTACAAGAAAATAAATAAAACGTATTGTTTTGTACCTCAGATCATTCTCTGTTTCGTCATAATAAATAATAGAAATCCTCCACAAATGGAAAAAGCAATGTCCAAAAAGACCCTAAAAAATGCAAAAACAAAACAAATCCCATGGAAATCTCTTGAAACATTTCAAAGTGTCTAGGAACCATAAAAAAAGAAACACTCCAGGAAACCCCCCAAAAAAGAAAATCAAAGTAAAAAGCATTGGTTTATTATAAAGTTCGGTCGCATATGCACTTTCCCTATGGAAGCTTGTGTTACGGGATAAACCAGCCGTAACAGAAGCTCCCATAGGGAAATGGTCAGATTGTATTAATCTCTGCACTCCGTGGCAGGCACCTCAAGGTGCAGGAGTCAATGAGGGGGGCACCAATGCCCCCTTGGCCTCCAACAGAAGGGGGCCCTGTTACGGCCCCCAAAAACACTTTCTGACATGCCGTCCATGTCGGAAAGCCCGGCATGGAAAGCCTGTCGGAAACTGTGCATCATAATCCGTACGGCTTAAAACGCCATCCATATGGATAACAGGCCGGCTTTCGACTGTCCGACGAGCTCCTTCAGCCCATCGGATTCCGGCTGGTTTCAATTCCGACCAGCTGTATTGTAAACAGCCGGTTGGATTTGAAAACGACGATGACGGTCGGAAAGCCTCCGACCTGCAGTCGTAGGCTGTCCGACTGACATTGTAATCAGCCCCAAAAGTTTTTTTACTGCAGTAAAAGAGAAGTACAATGCAATATTTCTGAATAAAACTTAAAGAATCACACTCCAACATAAATCATTTTAAAAAACTGTTAAACACTAAAGGGTTCACATTTACTATTCCCTCTCCAATATAAACCAATTTGGAGACGGACACCAAGGGCCCTGATTACGATGTTGGCGGTGCAGCACCGGGTCCATCCCGCCACTGTACTGCCAAAGCCTGGTCAGACCGCCCACTAGATTAAGAGTTTCCTCCTTTTTGGCGGGCCTTTTTTTTATGTTCCCATGGCGGTGCCCACCCCAATGGGAACGCCAAGAACAGTTCCTGCTTGGTATAGACTGAAAGGTCCATGCCCTGCAGGAACTGGTGTGCATGCACGCAGGGGGACACATGGTGTGCCCCACTGTGGCCTGAGGCACCAGAGGAACCATTAGGACCCCCTTTGTTTCCTCTCTGCCATGGTTTTCATGCCGGTGAAACAGCTACAAAAACCGTGGTGGAAAGGAAACTTGTAATATGCATATCACTGCTTCCTGACTGCCGCAACACTGCCAGACAACCGCAGTTCCCTGGCTACTGCGGCGGGGCTATATTGGTTGTATTGTAATAGGGCAGTCGGCGGACCGCCACCGCCACACCCCATGAGTCTGGCAGTCTGTTGACTGTCAGATTTGTCATCGGGGTCTAAAAGGGTGACATTTTCTATTCTCACTCCAACCTAAATGGTGTTGGACACTAAAGGGGTGACATTTACTATTCCCACTCCAATCTAAACCATATTAGGGGAAGGAGTTGGAGACTAAAGAGGTGGCATTGACTATTCCCACTTCTATCTAAGGCTATGTTAAGAAAATATTGGATGCTAAAGAGGTGAAATGTAAAATGGACAAACAAATCATTTTAAATAAACAATTAATATGCCATCCTCACAAACATTTTTTTACCTTAAAATTAAATACAATTTCAACTAAAAGTACACTAACCAAAACTTCTCACATGTATACACATTTGTAAATATTAAAATATAAATATTAATTACTGTTAATAATAATAGATTTTTGCAAATGTTTAGTACTATTCATGAAGTTATTTTTAAAATGAATTTTCATCTTTAAAAACAACGAATTGACAATATTTACACATATTTGTTACAAAGCATTTAAAATTTGAAGATTCTTAATAGAAATATTTCTAAATAGTTAACTTTCTTTTTAGATATATTTTTATTGTGTTTTTTTACTTGTAAGAAAACATCTTTATAGCAAAACAGAATAAATAAGAACATGTGTGTATCTCTAGGTCAAACATTATGGACACAAAATGAAGCAGCATACTTTGACTGCAAAGGGGACAACGGAAACACCATAACAAAGATAATAGAAAAGCAAACTATAAGAGGTTAAACAGTGAGGTCTGTTTCTATAAGAAAAGTAAGATGGAATGGTGTTGGTCATTTGGGGACATCAAGATCTGAAGGTTAGTTTCATATCTGTGCAACAGTTTGAAGTCGGTGGACAGGTCTGTGCTATTGCACGTGGGGGCACAATGAAGCATGTAGGTTTATGCAAGGGGGTTCTCACAGTGGACCTCTATGTCTGTATATGATGGGGCAGGCATCTGAGAGTGTTGTGTAAGCCTGATATGTTGCATGGGCCACCTGCAATCATTGAGGATTAGGGTGTTCCTAGGGGAAGACGATAAGCACACAGTCTACACGGTCTCTCATAGCCCTCCTGCCATCATGTATGCAGTCTAAGGTAGTAATGTGCTATCCATTTCCAGTGTGTAGTATCCTCTTTAAGATGGGCTTGTATCTTTTTTAGCCTCAATGATAGCGAGGTAAAGTTCCCAACTTTTGCCACCCGATTAGGAGTCACCTCACATCCTAAGGAGCCTATGGGTGTGTGCCTCTGCTTGCGCCCATGTTAGCAATGTGGACAGCCAGCGTTGGAAGAAGGGAGTCAGAGATGCCTTCCACGTCGTTACCCGTCACTTGAAAAGTACAAAGTCAAGTTCAATAAACCTGTGTAAGTCAATAAATCAATCAAGGTATTTGAAGGTCGCTACTCACCCGTGAGGGTTTCGTAGTGCTGGGGGGGGCAGGTACAAGCAGCTCTGTAGGTCATTCGAAGAGCTAGGTTTTGAGGTCCTTTCCAAATTGGTGCAGTCTTGGGCTTCATCTGATGCAGAGGGGGAGTTCATTCCAGGTCTTGGCCGTGAGGTAGGACAAGGATCTGCTATCCGCTCTGGCCCTGTGGATGCAGGGGGGCCGTGGCTAGGGTAGGTCGGCAGAGCTGAGGTTTCTTTTGGGGTTGTGGAAGGAGATTTGCTCATTGAGGTATTGGGGTCCAGTGTTATGGAGGACTGTGTATGCGTGTGTGAGCAGTTTAAAGGATATTCTTTTTTCGATGGGGAGCTAGTGAAGTTCACGGAGGTGTTGGGTGATGTAGTCATGTCGCGGGATATTGAGGATAAGTGTGGCTGTGGCATTCTGGACAGTCTGGAGTTTGCGGAGGAGATTTTTGTTGATTCCGGCATAGAGGGCGTTTCCGTAGTCCAGTCTGCTGGTGATGAAGTTGTGGGTGACGGTCTTCCAGGTGTCGGGGGGCATTCATTTGAAGGTCTTGCAAAGTATGCTAAGGTTGTTGAAGCAAGTGGAGGACACAGCATTGATCTGGCGGTTCATGGTCAGTGAAGAGTCGAGTATGATGCAGAGGTTGCGAGTGTAGTCCGTTGTGGTGGGTGGGTTTCCAAGGGCGGGTAGGCCACTAGGAGTTGTCCTATGTGGAGGGGTGGATCTGAGGATGAAGACTTCTGTTTTCTCTGAGTTGAGCTTCAGGCAGCTGCTGCTGATCCAGGTTGTGACATATTTAATCCCTTCTGTGAATACCGAAAGTCTTAAAGTTAGGATTTTTCTCAGTTTAGGAGTAGTAAAGTTAGGACTCCTAACTTTAGGACTCCTAAATGTCTTCTGTGAATACCAAAAGTCTTAAAGTTGGGATTTTTCTCAGTTTAGGAGTCCTAAAGTCAGGATTCCTAACTTTACTACTCCTAACTTCTGTGAATACCGAAATGAATAAGTGCCTTCTGTGAATACCAAAATGAGTAAGTGCCTTCTGTGAATACCAAAATGGTAGGAAGTTTAGGATTTTGTCTTAAGTTAGTTCTGTGAATCGGGCCCTTGGTGAGGTTCTCTGGGAGGGCGGTGATGTTGGGATCCCTGAGGCTGTGTAGGTGGAAGTTCAGGTCTACGAACTGTATGTAGTCCATGGAGGTGAGAGCGTGGGAAGCGATATGGTCTGTGATGCCGTCGGTGAAAGGGGAGCAGGGTCCGGGCGTTCTGTAGGCGTACGTTCTGCGGAGCATCATTCTGGGGCTGGGCTGGATCTGGAAGTGGATGTGTTCTATGAGGGGCGAGGCATCATCCAAGTTGGTGGTTGTTAATCGGAGGAAGCTTTTGTGGATGGTGGAAAGGCCTCCTCCTGGGTGGTTGGGGTGGTCTTTCCTCCGGATCTTGAATCCATCTGGGATGGCGGTTGAGCTCTCTGGGGCAGAGGTTGCATTGGTCCAGGTCTCTGTGAGGAAGGCGACCGACATCGAGCAAGTGGGTGTTGAGGAGGTCCCAGATTTCTACAGTGTGCCTATGCATGGAGCGTACTTTGAAGAGGATGCAGCTCAGGGGCTGGTGTGCAGTGGCATCCAGTGTGTTAGGGGTGGCTGTTTGGGTCTGGAGGTAGGTGAAGGTGCAGTGGCAGTGTCGGCAGGAAATCGGGCCGTGGGTGCTGCTCGGCATTGAGAGCTGGCAGTTGTTGTTGCATCCAGGGTTGAGTGCGTGTAGAGGGCTGGGGTCGTAGTGGTGGGGGGATGGGGAACCAGGGTCGTTGGCACTGGTTGTGGTCAGGTTGCAGACGGGCGCAGACAGGCTTTTCTTTGGCCACCATCAACTAGGGGTTGGGGAGGGTGAGCAGCTGGGAGGTGAGAGGTGGGAACACACTGGGGGGACGGGCCGTGGGGGCAGCAGCAGCAGCAGAAAAAAGACTGGGAAAAGGCATAGAGAGAAAAAGGCAAAAAAAAAGAAAAAAGTAAAGAATTAAAAGGCAGAAGAGAAAGCCAAAATAGAAAGGCACAAGAGAAAAGAGAGAAAAGGCTGACACCTACAAAGCGGACTATCAGAAGAGCAGGCTTTTCCACAGATTACCAGGGATGAGGCGCAGGCAGAAACCTGCGGGTGGAGGAGGGCCTCAAACACCTACCTAGGACACCAGAAGGTGCTGAGGGCAGTGCCATAACAGCGGAGCTGTGCGAGGGGAGAGCAGTTACTCTGACCAGGAGGTTCTAATTGTTTACCCCTTTGGTATTGGGCAGTCCCATATCAAGTGATAAAACCCCCGCAATCGCCATATACACCTAGGGCCCTCAGGAATCAGGTTTAGAACATATGCTGAATGCGCTCTGGAAAGAGGTAAGCTTGATCTACATAATTAAATTGCATAAGGTGGAGCACAGTGAAGGTTTCTCATCTCCAATGTCCCAGGTGGCCAGTATTACGCGCAGTAGAGTGTGATGCATTAAAAAGTGACCATCCCCTATTCTGTAAGTGTCTATAACATCTAAGAATACCATGAACTTGCCATCGTGGAATAGATCACCCAATTGGGTCATCCCCACCTCCGTCCAAGTGTCTGTGTTGAGTCTTTGCATTTACAAGTGAAGATTCTGCAAATGCCTCAATTCTATGGAAGGGGAATAAGGAATATAAGGACCTTTGCCATGCACAGAACAATGCCAGCTTAGCCGAGCCACAGCCATCTGGCGGGTTTCCCGCTGGGGCCGCCCCTCAGGTTCAGACAACCATGTGTAAACATCCACACCCCCTTGTCACGTAGACAGGATAGGCCTGGTAAGAAACACCACCATTTACATGCTCACATTTCTTAAGTTGCCTACTCTTTTACACACAATGACTTTTGACATACATTTGTGTGTGTGACAACACAGGATAACATTTCTGCTTCACAGGCACACTATCACACCTTGAACATTTAGTACAAGTGATAAAGTTTACTGCGCAAATGTCATCATTGTTATTGTTCTATAGGCAATGCCGCTATCCTTCTAGAATAAACAATAGCAGCCTGACAGAGGTTGCAACATGGCCACATCAGTGATGTTTATTATTTAACCAGAATCACTTCATTGTTTAGGTGAGGCAAGGACTCAGCTGACACTGCAAGGTCACTACATGCCAGAATTCCAGCTCAGCCGATTCCTGTTTACCAACACAAGGGATGCTGGACTACCCGGCCAGGGATTTGACAGATCACCCACCCTTGAGAAGACTGGGTTAAGGAGCGCTAGGTAGGAGTACATTATACATAGTATTTATATGCATGTATATATTCACTGTCAGCACAATGGTGGAAATGTTCATCTTTTTAACTATTCCTGTAATGCTTGTTATGCTAGTCTGTTTCATTCTATTGACTATCGGAGCACACATATTTAATACAAGAATCACAATGGTTCAATAAATATTGAAATACCTTGAGGAGTATTTCTTGTGTATTTCTTTGGATATTCATAAGAGTCCAAACAAAAGGGTTCTAGATCTGTTAAAACGATTTCCTTGCCGATCAGGGTTGTCCTATTCTTTGGTTGCACACACATTTGTTACCCTATAAGGTTAAGGGTTTCAGATGGTGTACTGTGGCTAGCAGGGGTACAGGCCAACAGATCCTGAGGATGTGAACAGAATCAATCTGGCACAATCCTGATGTTTATGTTGTCCATCAGTTTTACCGGTAAGGTACAAGCCATATAACAGCCTAGCAGGCCATGAGCAGGTGCGCAAGGGGCGTTGGAGATTGCTGAGGGCTACTCGTCACATGCCCTTGCACCAGATCAAGTCGTAGAGAAGACCATGGAGTTCATGTAAAAAGCACTGGGGTAAGACAATCAGATTTGTGGAGAAAAAGTAAAGCAATCGGGGCAGCAGCAACATTGTAGAGATCGCCATTTAACATTAGCCAAACCCCATATATTCTAGAGTCAGCTGCAGAAAGTCTCAACTCAAGGTATCAAATGCTTGTTTTATGACTAAGGAGACCGCCACCTTGCTGGAAGCATCGTAGGCCGTGTTCTGGACCAGGCGGAGCAACCGATGAATGTTGTGAAAGATGCTGTACCCAGGTATAAACCTCGACTGGTCCTTGTGCACAAGTGCGCCGACTATGAGGAACAGTCTATTGGCCAACACCCTGCCCAGAATTTTATAATCTAAATTAAGTAATGACAGCAGCCTACAGGATTAGAAGTCCAATGGGCCCCATCCTGGTTTAGGCAGGACCACAATCAGGGCTTCCTGCAACGAGTCCAGAAGTTGGCCTTTCTCTGAAACTCAGTGTACATGCCCAGTAAGTGTTGTGCACCATGGGCCAAGAAGGTGGTATAATGCTGGACGGGCCACCCATCTGTGCCTGGTGTTTTATTCTGGGCAATTTGGGCAACTGGAGCTCTTATTTCTTCCAGCTAGTTCAGCTCTTTGCAGGAGGGATAGTTTGGTTAGTGGAAGATGCTGCAGGAACACGTGCACCTGTTCCAAAGACTGATTAAGCACTGCTGTGTATAGTGACTTGTAATGGTCATGAAACGCAGCGTTGATGGCTACCTGTGTTGTAAGCATTAAGTTTCCATCCATCCTAGTGGCACCAATCTGGGATATTTTCCTGCACTAGCTACACTAATAATTTCCCTGAGTGGGTCCCTTTGCATGAAGCATAGCTATGTGTCTCTCAGGATCATGCTTTCCTAGCCGTGCCTCTGCCTCAATTAATTGCTTGCGCATCCACTGAAGTTGTTCAGCAGGTGCAATACAATTTGCCAACTCCGTTTCCAAAGGCTGCAGATCTCACTCAAGAGACAGAAATTCATCATTTAGGAGCCAGCGTATTCTCCTTATGGCCGCTGTACAGTGACCGCTCATGACTACCTTATGTGCATCCTATTTCAGAGCCCGGGAGTTTGTAGAACCTGTGTTTCAGCTCGAATTTTTGGGTAATGCATGTCACCAAATCTTCCTGGAATCAGTGGTAGGATAGTGCCTTGGTCTGCAGCACCAGATAGTTATCCTGGTGTGTAGCCTACCCCACTGTAGGGTCATTTGTAAAGGCCAATGATCCGAGAGGGTGCATGCCAGGTATTAAACCGTAATACCGTTGAACCTAACTTTGCACTGCCTAAGAAAAGTTCTAGTCGAGTGTGGACATCATGAACTGGGGAATAAAATGAGAATTAAGAATTTAACAGATGCCTAACTCTCCAAATGTCATGCGGGTAGGTGATGAGGAGTGAGCCATTTGCTAAGTGTTGAGTCATGCAGATACACGTGGCATTATGCAACGGGAGTAGTGCGGTTGCCGGCTTTATCTGGCACTCAGTTAAAGTCACCCCCATAAGGTTGGGGAATGAGGGTCCTGAAAAATTGCAGGGGTGAACATGTCCAGAAAGCCTGACTGGTTAATATTAGGGGCATATACCTCTACTAGTAGAAGAGGAGCTCTATCAAGATGGCCTTCTGTAATGTTGAAACAACCCCCCTCATCCACCCTGTAATGTGCCATAATATTTGGGATCCCCGGGGCAAGCCAAATAGGCACTCTGTGGGCATAGGTCGATGCCGTCATGCCATAGATCTGTCCTTTACGTTTCGCACAAAGCTACTACAGTTCAGTTAGCATGAGGTCTGTTTCCTGTAGCAGTGTAAAGTGAGTTTGATGGTGCTTAAGTAGACTTGGACATGATATTGGTTGGTGGGAGAGGTTATGCTGTGCACATTCCACATCAAAATATAACGTGGTATGTGACCATCTGTGTTAGTCTCCATGGTGTGCAGAAACAGTGTGCGCCACGCACTGTGCTCGTATGCGACAGAGTATTATAACAGAATACATCAATGTTAGAAAAGCCTACCCCTCGTGGCCATCCACACCTCATGTCAGTGCCTTGTGATCCCAGAAGTTGGCTCCATACAAGCTAGAACAACAATACAATCAACAAAAGGCCCAAGCTGCCACTTCCCACCCTGGAGGGAGGACTCATATGCCTCAGTCAAAACTCCCTAACTTGAAAACAAAAGCCCTGAAGGCAAAAATCATGATAAACAAGTCCACATTGTAGTCCATGTGGGGAATGGAACCGGTGCTCCTCATAAATACGGAGGGCTGAGCCTATTCTGCAGAGTACAGTGTCTGATTTGCCATCCCACATGGCAGTTCCTTACAGTCATCTGAATACAGCAGTCAATATTTAAGGATAATTACACCAGGTCATCTGCAGTTTGAGGTTCAGTCTGTGGCTAGTGCTGCCTGTCGACATCACCAAATCAGGCATGTCTAAGCCAGAGTCCAATGCCAGTCTAGACCGTAGGAGGGTTCAAGAGTTTGTGTTGTTTTAAGAGGCCACCTCCACTGCTCAGGCCTGCTCCGTGGCCACCTGAGATTGAGAGGAATGCACCCGGGCAAGGCTTCATCGCCTTCACTTAGGACGAGAGATCATCCAGTCCTCCTCCACCTGGGGATTAGTGATGGCAGAGATCAAGCTTTTCATGTGGAGCCAGATCCACACATCCTCCAGGGTCATAAAGATGTGGGAAGTCCCTCCCTCCTTTTCCTTGAGCTGCACTGGAAAGTGTAGAGCATGCTTGAATTGAAGCTCCCGAAGCCCCATAGGAGTTGCACTTCGGCCATCAAGCCGGGATTGGCAAATATTACTACATTTTTATTTCACCAGTGGCCTTTCATCCAGAAGTATTGGAGGATCAGATCCTGGTCCTTATAATTCAGTAGTCAGGAAATAAGGGGCTGGGGAGGCACCCTTGGTGGCAGTGGTCTTACTGGGATGTGATGCACCTGCTCCATGGAAAACAGTATCAGGATTTTACTTTCAGGAGTCATCAGCTATATCTTGATGAAGAGTTCAGCACTGGGGCCTTGGTGTGCTCTGGAAAACTCAGAAAGCATATATTCTTGCATCTCGAGTGCCCCTCTGTATCTTCCACCACCTGATCTTTCAAGGCATGTAATTGTTGTTGTAGATCCCGGACAGTGGGATGCATGGATGTCAAGATGGGTACAACATAATCTACGTGATCTGCTAGCTTCCAATGATCTGGTCTGAGGAGGGTTACATCTGGGGAGAAAGCATTTATTTTCACCTCCAGAGAACTCCTAGTGTCTAAAATAGCTTGGAGGATTTGCTCAACTTGCACAGAATGTGCAGAGAGTGTGTCATTTGGGTGCTGTAGAGTACTCATGGGATGGACAGCAGCAGCATATGTCAGTGCAGGTTCTTAGGCATTCAATGTTAGCTTCTTAGAGACCCTGAGCTTCCCTATCATGATACTGGTGGGCGAGAAGCGGTTAGTACATGCAGCATGGGGCAGAGAGGGAATAATTATCAGGAGCAGAGGCATCTGATAGAGTGCGCACCACTTGTGAGATCCAGGCAGTGCCTGAATTCAACGGCAAAGGACGAGCCAGGAAGTCAAACTCGGATAGCTTTTCTCTCGCCCCAGCAACAGGCTTCTGGATCTCCATGGGAAATGGCGAGTTAGGAAGGACCAGCTCTAGAACTAGCACAACCACCACACAGGTCATTCATTTCATAGTAGTGAGGGTGCCTCCCTTGCCGGGGCACTCCAGCTGTCTGACCCTTGGCCACCAGAAGCTCTTCAAGATTGGGAGCTCTGTCAAGCCGGTGACGATGGTGGCTGGCCCAGGTAGGTGTCCAAGATTGCCAAGCTGTACAGGTGCTCCATTCTAAAGAGTACTGGTAGGTCACAAAGCACCCCCTCAGAGTCCTGGGGTGCATGGCACCCCCATTGCCACAGATATGTTGTTAGGGCCCCGTAGTGCAGTTAAACAGCCCCAAGGAGGTAAAGGGGTCACCTCAGGCCCAGGACCGCCACAACCAAAGTACTCAAGGGAAGGGTCACATCAGCCGAGTTGGGCTCACTTTCTTCGTTTGGGGGCAAGTGATCCGTAGTCGAGTCAGGGCAATGAGGGGCAACGTTCCTGGAACCACTCACTGTATTCTCTGCCGACGCGCACCACCCCGCAGGCTCCTCCACCCTGGAGAGGTCTCTCCAGTTTGTCAATCCACACGCCTTGAGGCAGGGACAATTCCACTCAGATGCGGCATTACCATCACATCCGGCCTTGGAGGAATGCCCCACTGCCAATCGCAGTCCACAAGGATTCAGGCTCTTCATGGCTCATGCAGATCTGTGTCTTATAGAAGTGGTCAATTGCAGCAGGAGGAGAAAGCCCAGGAGGGCCCGAAATTCAGTGATCGGAGTTGTGTTTAGGTCGCCGCTGTCTCCTACGATCATTCCATGGTGATCTCGCCAGCCAGGTCAGTGCTGGCCACAGGCAACAGCGCAGTGTGGCTCTGCAGTAGGCAGGGATGCAGGCTCAGAGCAGGCCTCAAAGGCAAATGGTGCTGCAAAACACGTGCGCCGTTCTGCTGTGGTTAGAAGCCCCCACTATGAGCACCGATTACCCCGCCCGCCAGGTGCGAACTGACCTCAGCACACTGTGGCAGCACAACTCCACTGCAGCTGTCACAGAAGGCTCAAAGTTGGCCTCTGAAGTTAATGGGGCTTCTGATCACGGTTGTGTGAAACGGAGCACCGCTGTGATTTCACCATTACCACTCCACCTCTGAAGGGATAACTGCCGGTAAATGGTGTGTTCAGCAAGCTGGCAGATTACAATTAGGCAGGAATGTGTATGGGCCCAGTCGAAGCTCACGCAAAGACCATTCGATGTGGCCACCATCTTGACCACGCCACTTCTAAATATTTAACTTTATGAAAAGTTTTGTGAACTATTTAATTGCTTTTTTTTTGTTATCTAACACCATTAACAGATATCTTCGTCAATACGAAATTAAAATCTACTAAAAATATTATTTTAACAAAATCATTTTAAATTATCAAATTATTAATTTTGCAGATCTTTAAAATTATTAACATATTTTAAATTTAAATAACACATTTTTTAAAAATCTCCCCACCTCTATCCTCTAAAAACCCTATATCCCAGTGCTAAAAAAGAATCACACTATTATTTATATACATTAATACAACAACAAAGTTCAAATGTCAGCACTTTCATTACTAAAAAAAATTCTATTACTAAAAAAACAAATAAATAAAAATAATAAACTTATACAAACACACTACAATAAATTATATACTAATTAACACTTTCAAATAATGCTACATACAACAATACCTCCTTCATCAATATTTCTGACAAAGAGAGTAAAAATAAAACAAAAAACTATTTGTTACTTTTGATACTCCTGTCAATGATATTTCTGATATCCATTCTTCTTAACACAATATTTTTGCATCACAATATTTTTTTTCTGATACTTTGTCCAAATACCAGTAGATATTTTCTAATCTGTGAACAGTGCTAAATTTGAGCCAGTGGTGGCAGCTGGAGCTAATCAGCACTCTTTCTTTTTTATGGGGGTGGGCAGAGTGTTTTTTAATCATCAGTCTTTCAGGCTAAAGAACAGCGGGAAAGGCAAGAGAGGAGAAAAGAAAGAGAAAGAAAAATAAGGAAAAACTGTGAGAAAGGGAGAAAGCTATGATGAAAAAGAACTCACAAGAGTAAGATATAGGGACAGGGAGTGTGAAGTGGTGGATAATTGAGGCATGACGGTGACTCAAGAGTAGCTAGTCCTGATATTCCCCAACCCTGACATTTGGCAGCACACATACTAGCCTCTGTCCAAACGTGAGCTTCAGCACTGGTTAGTTTACAAATTAAGCACTGTCTGTGAGTAATATAAATATGAGATATGGATATGTGTTCCTTTGCGACAAATTAATACTAACACGTCTCCACATTTTGTTTAACTACATAAAGCTACACACTTTGTTTCTCTTCCATCCCATAAAGAAAATAAGATGATATGCAAATCTTGAGTGCGCAACTGTCACAGACCTCCGAGTGGTTGTAGGCACAAGGGAATGGTGCGTCAGGAATGAAGATGAGGAGACCCAGGAAAATTAGTAATATGAACGTTTTTTTATTCAGGGAACACTGTGGTTCGTAAAGTAATAATGGCCATCCAGCGTAGCTATGGATGAGGGGGGGAAGAACGGAATTGTCTCTGCAGTCCGGTGGAATCCTTTTAGCAGGAAAGCTTCTGTGGCACTCCGCGTTGTCTCAGCACTGGCAGCCGAATGTCCCGGACAGTATCAAAAGAAAAGAAAAAGACCACAGATCAGTGGAATACTTGAGGGAGCCAGTTTTGACCAGGGCAGGGTGGTGAGAGGGGATCACCGCGAACTACCATCACCTGTGCTCAACCAACAGTGAAATTCGGTGCCCACCCTCACAACCCTACCCGTTCCTTCCCCATGAAAATTAAAGCCCCCCGCAGACGACGAATGACCTGCTCCAGCCATACTCCTCCTGGAGCGTGGCAGGGCGAAGCATGGGATTGTTGGCCTCCTGGCGTCCGGTCCTTTTCCAATTTCCTCTCCTTGGCATCAGGACCGCTGGGCGACACTGGATCCAACAGCTGCTGCTCCGGTTCTCACCCACGCTCGTCTACCCCCGTCCGTTTTCCGGTTTGCCTGCTTCCTGGTTATGGCTCCTCCCTTTTCATCCTGATGGGGCCTTCCAATAGGAGGAGAGGGTCCGACATCATACTTGCTGATACATCCTCCCATAGGTCCGGAGCGGTCTTAAAGGGGCCAGGCGATTCCTGTGCACGGACAAGGTTTAAAGTGTCAACATCGGAGGGAGTTTGTGGGGCCCACTCCCCAGGGAAACCATGACACTACCTCCCCCTGGATTTCCCCATCAGAGGAAAGAGGATAGTGGGAAAGAAAGTCGGCATTCCCCTGTTCCGTCCCCTTATGGTGACACACCTCAAACTGGAAAGGCTGTAGGGCCAGGAACCACCGGAGGACACGGTCGTTGCAACCATTGTTCAGTTGGAGCCAAGTCAGGGTAGCATGGTCAGTATACAAAATAAATGGTCTACCCTCAAGATAGAAGAGCAGTTTTTCGATACCCCACCTTACTGCCAAGCATTCCTTCTCTATCGTGGGATAGACCCTTTCCCTTGGGAACAACTTCCTGCTGATATAGATGACAGGCCTCTCCTCACCCTCACTATCAACCTGGGACAGCATCGCCCCAATTCCCACCACAGAGGCATCACCCTAGAAAGGCCCGGTCTTCAGCGCCATGAGGCAGGGACTGATTTAAAAAAAAAAGATTTGTGAGGGGGCAGCGACCTCGGAAAACTGGGGGATGAAGCACCTGTAGTACCCCACCAACCCGAGGAAAGCCGGAAGGTAGTTGGGAAGGATGTGTTTTGGATGGCTTTCACCTTCTTGGTCTGGGGCTCTATCAGACCCTTCCTTAAAACATACCCCAAATACTTAACTTTCTGGAAAGCGAATCTGGACATTTTCACATTGATATGTAAACAAGCGAGTCCGAGCTCAGTAAGGACGGCCTGGAGATGTTGGAGGTGTTCTTGCCATGACCTGCTATATACCACAATATCGTCTAGCTAGGCAGAGGCGTAGGATAGGTGAGGTGCTTATACCGTATCCATTAGCCTCTGGAAACTAGTCAGGGCCCAATGCAACCCAAACAGGAGGACCATAAAGTGGTATAGGCCATCGGGTGTCGAAAAAGCCATTTTTTGTTGGTCAGCAGGGTTTAGGGGAATTTGCCAATAGCCCTTGGTGAGATCTATTGTGGAGATGTATTAGCCTCACCAAGGCGCTCTATCAGCTCATCAACCCTGGGAAGCGGATAGTCGTCCTGTTTGGAGACCCGATTTATTGCTCAGAAGTCGATACAAAACCGGATGCTGCCATCCGGTTTCTGCACTTGGACAACTGGGGAACACCAATTGCTCTTAGAACGTACTATAATCCCAGTCTTTAACATCTGAGACACCTCGTTCTGGAGAGCGAGGCATCGGGCCTCAGGGACCCTATAGGGTTTCTGTCTGATCACGACTCCTTCTTGAGTCGGGATCACATTGTCGGCCAAATGGGTCCTGCCAGGTTGATCGGAGAAGATCTCTTAATAGTTAAGGAGGGCCCTGATTTCTTCCCGTTCTTTGTCAGTTAACTCAGTATTATTTACAGTGTCCTGTACTGTGTGGGGCAGAGTTTCCATGGTGGATACACTATGGGTCTGTTTAGGTAGAGGGCCCAGCCATTTTTTAAGGAGGTTTATATGATACATTTGAGAGGCTCAGGATATAGGTTGTTTTTCCTATTTTTCTTGTGCTCGCTCTGGAAAGGTCCCTGCCAATATTTCCTTAACTTGTGAGAGGAGGACGGAAGAAGGACTAGAGCCCAGTCTCCTACGTCTAATTCACGCCACCTCCTCCCTTGATCGTAGAAGTGTTTTTGTCTTTGTTGTGCCTCTTCTAATGACATGTGGGCTAAGGTTCTTAGTTTGTGCAAACTGGACTTAACCTGGTTTGCATAGTCCAACAATGACTGAGCTTCCTGAACCCCCTCTTTTTCCCAGCTCTCTTTTGTAATCTCTAGGAGGGTTTGGGGTTTTTGGCCGAAGAGTAGCTCGAAAGGGAACATACCAAGACTACTCTGGGTCTGACTTCTGAGCACGAACAGTGCTAAGGGTAGTAGCTGATTCCAGTTCTTTCCATCCCCAGTGAGCATCTTCTTGAGGGTGAGCTTGAGATTGCCATTATAGCGCTCCAAAAGCCTGTCCGTCTGGGGATGGTAGACTGATGTCTTTATGTGTCGGATATTCAATTCCTTGCACACCTGCCTCATTAGCCGTGACAAAAAAGGAGTCCCCTGATCAGTGACGATATCACGGGGAAACCCCATTCTTGAAAAACTTCTATCAGTCTTTGAGCTATCGTGGTGGATGTTGCCGACTTCAAGGGAAGGGCTTCTGGATATCTTGTGGCATAATCCACTATAACAAGGACATATTGATAACCCAGGCTGGACTTGGGTAGGGGGCCTATAAGGTCCATACCGATTCTGTCGAATGGTTTAACAACAATAGGAAGTGGATTCAGTGGAACGCTGGGTGGAACATAGGGGTTTTTCTTCTGGCATATCTGGAACTCCTGGCAGTATCGCCGGACCTGTGCGTATACCCCTGGCCAAAAGAAACTGCAAAGTATAGATTGGGTTGTTTTTTTAGCTCCAAAATGCCCTGCCATCAGATGGGCATGAGCAAAAAAGTGGACCTGTTCCCTGAACCCGCTTGGTACTAATAACTGGGGTTCCTCACTGTCCTTAGCCACCCTATAGAGAAGTCCGTTCTGTTCGATAAAACAGGGATAAACCCGTCGTAAGGACTGCTGTGTTTCTCTAGCGCTCTGCCATGCGTTGCTGAGTGTTGCGTCATAGAGTTGGGCCGTTCTAAAATGGGTGTCAATGGCCCAAGTTTCAGAGGTCAGCAGGGAATTCTGGGGACTATTGGTCTTTGGCGGTTTTGATAAGGCTTCCAACATGAGGGTAGAGAAACAGGGGTTGTCTATCTCTATTATAAGAGACTCTGGGAGATAAGGCAAAACCCCTACTTCTACCTGAAACCCAACCCCCAGCTTAGTTTTGAGGTTAACCCGGGCTAAGGGATAGTCTTTTGTGGCACCATGCACACACCTTATTTTGACTGTTGTAGTGGTAAGGAGAGGGTGGGAGGACAGGGCCTCTATTCTAACAACTGATTGTTTACAGCCTGGATCTAACAGAGCAGTTACGGGCTGGCTGTTCAAGGCAACACGTTTTCTGAGCATAAAGGATGGATCGAGGGAGGTAGCTCACATTCATGGGTTCATCCTCCGTTTTCTCTTTTTTTCTTCTGCAGTATCTTGCGATATGTCCCCACTCCCCGCAATCAAAACACCGAGGACCTGACGTAGAGGGGGCATCTGGCTTCCCATATTTTGGCTTTGTGGAGTTATAGGGTGGTTTTATAGGCTTTCCCGTGTGCTGGATCTTGGAGTTTTTCTCTGGTTCTTTCAATGTTGGTCAATTCTGGGCCCTGGAATACGATGAGGCCATCTCTATTGCATGTGCCAGGGTTAGACCTGCATGTTGGCGTAACCAGCGTTGTATACCGTAGGGTAGCACTTCAAGGAACTGCTTGAGGTAAATCTTGTCCATGATTTCCTCACGGGTAGACTCTAAAGGCTTTAGCCAACGGTCGGTGGCGTCCTTCAGTTTGTAGAACAATGTTTTCAGGGTGTCAGCAGGTATACCCCTCTCTTGTCTAAACTTCAGGCGATGGCCTCCTTGTCAATGCCTAGTCTGTCCAGAATGAATTGTTTTACATGGCCGTAGGCGGCTGTACCATCCCTGATGGCCATCTGGTATGTCGCTTGTGCCTCCCAGTAAGTAAGGGGGCCAGATAGAATGGCCATCGGTCTCCAGGCCATGCGCTGGCCCTAGCTGCTCTTTTGAAATTAAGAAAGAAGGAAACAGGATTGTCTCCCGGTACACACTTTTGTAATGGGACCACGGTACCAGGCAGAGTGGTCGCTCTTCCCTGTCCCAAGAAAGCCATCAGCTGTGGCTGTCCCTCAGCCAGTTTGGTAAGGTTGTCAGCCTGAGTCTGTATGGCTGACGTAAAGACAGCCCTGTCCATTTCGGCTTGACTGGCAGTTTTCTCCATGGCAAACTCAAGTTTGCTCTGTCCCTCTCTCATTTGGGCAATGAGGTTTTCCTTCTTGTATTAAAGGATGAAGTCCCACTTCTGACACCAAGTTGTCACGGACCCCCGAGTGATTGTAGGCACAAGGGAACAGTGTGTCAGGAATGAAGATGAGGAGACCCAGGAAGTTTAGTAATATGAAAAAAAGTATTCAGGGAACACTGTGGTTCATAAAGTAATAGTGTCCATCCAGCGTAGCTATGGCTGAGGGGATGGAGGGGGGGGGGAAACGGAATTGTCTCTACAGTCCGGTGGAATCCTTTTGGCAGGAAAGCTTCTGTGGCACTTCGCATTGTCTCAGCACTGGCAGCCGAACGTCCGGGACTTTTCATCCCGGCGGGGCCTTCCGATAGGAGGAGAGGGTCCGACGTCATGCTTGCCGATACGTCCTACTATAGGTCCGGAGTGGTCTTAAAGGCTCCAGGCGATTCCTGTGCACGGACGAGGTTTAAAGTGTCAAAATCGGAGTGAGTTTGTGGGGCACTCCCCAGGGAAACCGTAACATCAACGTTTTGCAACTCTTACAAGAATGAATTCTGAAACTCATCCAAAGAATTTAAAGCATCAGAGGGCGATATTCACAAGGACTTATCTCCGATTTATCTCCACCTTAACGCATCAAAAGTGGAGCTAGACCTAGCACCCCATTCACAAGCTGGTGCAAACTGCAGACATCGCCAGTATCCCCGTGATAACTGCCCCACAATTTATCTCCACGGCGAACACCACCAACTAACCCTAATGAGATGCAGAGTAGGCGTTCCCGTGCAAAACACCTGAAAAAACCCCACAATGAACTGCCAGATCTGCGAAGTGAACTAAAAACAGGCGATAAGCTGCTGTAGCCGCATGTATTTAACACCTGCCTCAAGCAGGTGTAAAGACAGACGACTACCTGCAGTAGGCAACAGAGCCCCACACACACCCGAAGAACAAACTACGCCATGGAGCTACTAATCATGCAGCTCTGAGCCCCAACAGGGCCCCAACACCCACCGCCACCACCCCCAGGACCGCCACCACCCCCAGGAACCGGACTACCACAGAGGCAGCACAGAGTAAGACAGCGGACCTACCAAAAACGCACCACTCTCACAGACCTAAGGCCCGAGGAAGTCAATGCCCACTACTGGCTCAAAAGGGTAAACATCCTCCGAATCATGACCCACATCGCCCACAGGCTGACTGTCCCAACACAGCAGAGAACCAACATCCCTCCACAGACAAAGCTGCTGGCTGTGCTGCACCTGTTGGCCTTTGGTACCTTCCAACCAACAACTGCCAGAGTCAGAGGGGTCTCACAGCCAGCCCTATCAAAGTTCATCACATCTGTCCTGGATGCCATCCTCAGTGTCATAACCCAGTACCTTCACTTCCCCAACACTGCGCAGGAACAGCTGGAGAAAAAGCAAGGCTACTACGCCATAGCTGGATTCCCGGCCGTGTTGGGGGAAATCGACTGCACACATGTTCCACTTGTGCCCCCTGCGGATACTGCACACCACTACCGCAACAGAAAGCATCAGCATTCCATCAATGTGCAGGCAATAGTGGACCACTGGGGACTCTTCACCAATGTTGTCGCTAACTACCCAGGCAGTGTGCATGATTCCGTCACCTTCCAACAGTTCATCATCAACCAGCGCTTCCAGGATGGCACACATGGAACGGGACTGCTTGTTGGTAAGTGCCAAATCAACACATCGCACACCCCAAAGCAACCAACACACAACGCACAACTGTGGGAATGCACACGTGACCAAACCACATAAAACATGTCAAACTACACGACCACCTACCAGACATGACTACACCACTCCATGGTCATCCTAGGCTACCCCTGCACCTAATACAGACATGTCATGGCACCACAGCCACACAACAGCTGAACGTGTGGAGATGCGGAATGCACCCATGTGTGAGGATGCAAGTGACCCGTGAGCGGGAATGTACACAATGAGAAGTGAGGCATGGATGTGTAGGACAGACATATGAATGCAAACAACTGATATGTCCATGCAGACCACAACTGCTGGTGACTGGATAGTAGTGAGCAGTGGACGCAACCATGTCACCCCAGGCCGTGGGACAGATAGTGCAAGTGTCGCACGCTGCGTCCCCCCCTGTGTGCGTGAGCATAGTGGGTTGGCCCTGAGTATGCCAGGGCTGTGCAGGGGTGTGGTGACAAACCCCATTGCGTAGGGCGTGGTCCACTCTTGGAAAGGCAACTTCACTGATGGTACGGCGCCGCGCGACCTGCCATGAGGCCAACGCCGTGAGCAGTGGGGCCTGTGACCCTGTGCGCCTGCTGCACCCCAGGACGCTGATGCACAGACCAGGCCTGCCCACCCCAGCACACCAGGGCTGCACTGCTCACCTGCCGACACCGTCGTGTATCAAAGAGGGCCCAACACATGCCGGTGCAAACACCAAGCCCCAGTCCCGCGACCTCTGAATCCTCCGCAGACCATTGATGGCCCCCCATCACTGGTCCACATTTCTCCTTCCTGATTTACATGCTTCACCTGCGTCCTCTTTGGCCCAGTAGGTCCCACATGTGGACCAGTGTCCTGAGTCCTGAATGGCAGTGATCCAAAGTCTGTGGCAGCGGCCACAGCACAACACTCCCTTCGATCAGTGAGGTATAATACCATGTCGCAGGCCTGCGACACGTGGTGCCACTAACTCTATTAAACGCAAGCCGGCGACACGTGGTGCCATTAACCCTGTTCAACGCAATCCGGCGACACGTGGTGCCACTAACCCTGTTCAATGCAAGCCGGCAACATGTGGTGCCACTAACCCTGTGCGCCATGAGTGAGTGTCATCCTTCGGCGGAACATCTTTGGTGTCGAAGCCTGTGGCCTGGGGGTTGTCATCAGCAATGGACAGGTACGGACTTGGTGTCTGGCCTGGGTCAGTGGCATTCATATCCACCATGTTGCCGGACACAGCTGGTATGTGCCCTCTGCATCATGCCCTGGGGGTAGGCCTCCCATTCTCCCCCGTGACACTCCGCAGAAGGCACCCATGACACATGTGAGGCCCTGCTCTGCCCTCATGACCCTAACCCAGTCTCCCGCAGGTCAGTGTCCCATGGCGGTAGGCCCGTGTCGGCTGCTGTGCATCTGGGGCCACTAGCCCTGTGCGACTCGAGTCATTCCCCCTTGTTGTACTGACATTGCATTGCTGAGTGCCTGAAGACTGTTGGAGTTGTTGGCAGCACCAGCTACTCCCTGAGTGCTGGCTTACACTCACCCCAAACACAGCCAGCACATGCATCACTGGATTAGTGGGCCTGCCATCACAACCTGCCGAAACAAGTATTGACTCTCTTCTCCCTGCACTGTCACAGGTGATCAAGGATATGCACTCTGCCCTTGGATGATGACACCCCTCTGAGACCTGAACACACCCTCCCAGAGGCAGTACAATGCGGCCCACATACACACCAGGGGCATCGTTGAATGCACATTTGGCGTGTTGAAGTCACGTTTCAGGTGCCTGGATGGCACAGGTGGAAAGCTCCTGTACAGCCCAGACATCGTGTGCAAGATGATCGTTGCATGTTGTGTGTTGCACAACATCTGTGTTTGCACCAATGCCCCATGGATCCCAGTTCCAGGGCTACCGGATGATGATGGTGACGATGGGGCAGGTGGCCCACATCCCACTGCAGCTGTGGCAGGAATGGCCCATAGGAACAACATCATTGACACTTACTTCTCATGAGCACATCACATTGTGGCCGTCCGTGGCAATCGTGGGACAATAGAAGATGTCCAATTGCACTGCATGTGTGATTAACACATATTTGCAGGTTACGGGTTGTACTTGTACATTGTCATGTTACATTTTCCTGCGGTTTCAGATGTGATTTGCCATGTTGTGCCAATTTGCAGAACCAGTTGTGTCCTGTGGTCAGTAGTGTTGGGGTTGCTGTTTGTATCGGGATGTTGTCAATGTTGAGGTGCACTTCTACTTATGTGCGTATGCTGCACGGTAGGCGAGTCCCTTCTGCAGTTCTGATTTGTCTGCCACTGGTCTCTTTCATGCAGTGTGCCTCTTGGTTCCGTTCTTTCACACTGCCTGGATGTTGTGGTGTACATGTTGCCCTCTGCAGTCGGTCAGGGTGCATCCTTGGTACTCCGCTGTTGATGTATTTTTTTCTGTGGCATTTTCCGTATGCTGCTGTTGTGCTTTTTCCTGCATTACGCGTGAGTATTGCTGCCCTCGCACTGGTTGTCACTGTTTTCTTATGGCACTTTGGCCCATCGCAGGTTTTTTGGCGTTGGGGTTTGTGTTTTTATCTCCATCGAGGTGGTTGTTTCGGCAAACTATCGCATGGGGCCACCTTGTTGTGAATTCTATGTTGACATGGGGTTATTTTCCCGCGATAGGCTGAGATATTGAGAGTTGCGTTAAGCTATTCTTGCAGGTGGTTATAACACGTTCTTGTGAATATACCCCAGAGTCTTAAGTCACCAAAATTTTTTTGCATTTGATTAGTTAA
Source organism: Triturus cristatus (assembly GCF_964204655.1). Classification (NCBI taxonomy): domain Eukaryota; kingdom Metazoa; phylum Chordata; class Amphibia; order Caudata; family Salamandridae; genus Triturus; species Triturus cristatus. Next base: position 576,885,297 of record NC_140586.1, read on the forward strand.
AAACGGAAATACCATTGCCTGGCCCACCCACGCTGCTGACATGAATGAGTTCATTCTTTCACCATACACTTTCTCTGGACGCACATTGCTTGTCAAAGACCCAGGAAGTAATTTTTGGATTTGAGTAACTTTTGCATAAACATTATTAGTATAGAACGTACAGATTTTAAAACTGAAATAAGAAACGAGTAGAGCGTTTACTGGACTGAGAGATACATTGGTAAGTGCAAAGGAGTGGGTTGGAGTCTGCTGGGTTCGAAGATGGCTGCACTGTAACATGTCTCATTCCGAGTCTCACATTACCCTTAATGTATTGATACCATATATTGATAACAGTAGGCCCTACCACCTTGAATTTACTGCTGAAGTGTCCCCTCACTGAATGCTGCTTTGTTGCAGGATTCCAGGGCTGCAATAATGACCAACTTTCCTCTATGCCACTTCCATAGTGAAGAGCATCCTGCAGGTGCAGGCCTATCGATGGTGTTGATATGCAGCCTGGCGTGTGAACAGAGAGTGATGGCGGGGTTTGCCTGGACTAACACCTGCTGGCAGGCAGGCTGGAACTACTGCACAGTTGACTCTTGCTACAGAGAGAAGCATTGAATCCAACTGCCTAAGGACGCACAACTTATGAGGCTTGTCTGGTGCAGCTGGGCCCAAAAGGCAGGTGCTTAGGGGATGCTTCAAGAGTGCCAGCAGGATTGACCTGGTAGGACTTGATGTGATTTGTAGCAGGCAGATAGGACTGAACCTCAGGCCACAGAAAGCCTGTATCAATGCTGCAGAGCTGGCAACCCTCCTATTTGTGTCAAGATTAGTTGTTGACCCATGTGTTCTAGGCAATGTGACAGGCATTCAGCTCATCTACCCTATGAATACAGGTGACTTTGAGATGTGATCATTGTGGTGGAGTCACTCGAGAGCAATATAATGTGAAGATATGGGGGGTGCCCGTAAAGTCCTAGTGAATGCTGTTCTTGCTGTACTATCACCCAGAGATCACCATACAGATTGTGGTGTGACTGTGTGGGGCATTGCTGTGTTTCCTGTGGTGCCTGCAGAAGGAGTAGATTCCCCTGCCACTTCTTATGTAAAAACTGTACGTTTCAGTGGAACAGTCTGTGGCAGTGAACTGGCGGGCTCCATAGTTTCTTAGGGATACCTCCTTGGCCTGAGGTTTTGATCAACTCTGGGTCTTCTGTTAGCCACTGCTAGGCGCTTGGTCCAATTGATTTCTATACACCAAACTTACATTACTTAAGAGTTACCTTGGACATCTTGGTGGTTACAGTGATACGGTTGCGCAACTATGGCCAAGGCAGAATAAAAGCCGCCTAAAATTTCATTTGTCCTAAGATGGCCAACGTGCACTAGTCAACGATTAAAATCTGCTAGATACTGTTGACCCTTGAGCTCCAGAGAATTCGGAGAACTTAAACTTCAAATTCATACTAAAAGATATGAGGCCCCCCCTCTAAACAATTCATGAAAATATTGATACCCTGTAGCTGTGCATGAACTGCATGACTGAGCATCTTTGCCTTCAGGCTGGACCAGGATGAGTACCATGTGTCTGACAATGAAGATGATACAGTGATAGGAAATGAGATAGGCCTCAAAATGGAAAACACCCTTGATGTTTTAAGCTAAAAAAGAATAACCTGAAGCACTACTGTCAAGGAAAAACATCAGAAATACTAGTACTCCAAACTATACCCATAAAGGCAAAATAGAATCCTCTGTAGAGTATACCTTCTCCCCAATCATTTGATAGGACAGGTTTCTCATCTGTCTTCATTGATGATGGTTCTGAGAGATTGCTGGCCACAAAGCTGGTAGCTGGGGTTCCACCATGGCCTATTATTGCCTGCCTTCTGGATTATAGAGACAAGGATATGACACATATACTACCTCAGGAGAAACAGATCTTGGAATATGCAAAATTACTATTTCCAAATTTTACCTTATCGGTTTCTGAGGGCTTGCTGATTATTCTACACTGCCAAAAAACTACAGTCAATGAACAACACCTATGACATACTGTGTCCTGATCTTCTGAAGTTTGTTGGTGATGGGAAGACACACATTTTCAATAACCCTCAGTCTGCTTAGATATTTGTTATGCCATTGGCTTATTCCTCCAACTTTTACCATTCTTGGAAACGTCAGTTGTCCTTGCAAGTGACCATCATCAAGCTGGCATAGTGGCTTCAACAAGGAGTCACCCTTGCTCTGACAACAAAATAAGCATAAAGAAGACACAAGAACTGTGTCCCGGGTAAAGCATTTCCGCTGGTTCATTTTGAGGCATGTAACCTAGCTAAACAGTTGCCAATAATGTGTGCACAATCATATAAACCTACACTTTTGCCCAAACTTGTGGACCTGCCACTTCCTTAGCATGTCTCACATGCATCATAAACTGAAGAGTAAGCTACTGTCTTGGACTGTGCTTCAGCTAAATGGTGCATGGAAGATTAAGTAAATGGCAGTATACATGAATAGGAATTACAGTCACATGGCTCTCCTACAGAAAGTGCTTTTGACACCACTCATAGAATGGGCAAGGACCAACAGGATTGGTTTTTGCTATGTTTTCTCACTATAACACACATAGATAGCAAACATGCCACAGGAATAGCATTCTCGATGAAAAGGGCTCTTCCACTCCATATAATGTGGATAGCAATGATTTATTTTTAAGAGAGTAGGTGCTGGGCCTAATGTTTTTCTTAAAAGCTTACACCCAATGCTATTGAAGGTCAGGGTGTCAAATAGCAGGGCTGTTTAGACTTGATTCCACTCCATACATCTTTAATCCACCACCAGGTGCTTTCTCCCTTTGTCACTGGGTTTCCATCTTTCTCTTCTGTCATATTTTCTCCGTTTGTGCTTTTCCCTCTCTTGCTCTAGATGAGTCTGTTAAGGAAAAATACGTTTGGCCTCAAAAAATCAATTCTGGTGGGGCCTACCTGCAACCACTGGCTCATATTAAGGACTGGAGGATAGTCTGAGACCCAGAGGGCAGATTCCTGATAGTACAGGGAGAATTAAGACTACACCTTACCTTTGGAAATATACATGGCCCAAATATCGATTGCACCCACGGTTTTGCTCTAGCATGCATTCTACATTTAAAGAGCAAAATCTCTGGACTACAATATGGGGGCAGTGGCATCAAAACCATGTGTAATATTAATATAAATAGATCGTGCACAGTAGGTTGGGGACTATCTGCCCCTGTGAGGGAGATCATTCATGAAATGGAAAATGATAACCTGATGTCTGGAACCATGAGAGTCTACCAAATAGGAATTTGCTTTTTACTTCACGACTCACATCAGGGATGTCTGCCCACGGTTGCACATGTGCCCAAATCTGCCATGAACACTTTCTGATTATGCCACAATTGTTCATAGCCTAGAGCTTCTGAGGGGGGCATGTTGTGTGCATACTAACAGGTCCTGTAGGAGGGCAGAAACATGTTGACTAACTAAGGGTTTGGGTAAGAAGACCTCTTGGAAACTATGGGCCTGATTCACAAACTGCATTTTGTAAATCAGGTAGTACTGCATAATGTCTAATGTATTTTATGAACAATACAAAGGATATTTTTATATAGCCTTCTGAGGAGTCTCTTTTTGTGGTGTGCCTAGTGTGTCACTTGTGTGAGTGTGTGTTGCGCAAATCCTTTACACATTGCCTCCAGGATAAGCCTGACTGCTCTACCAAACTACCAAGGGGGTAAGCAGGGGTTGGTTCTGCCTGGCTTATGTGCATACTCCTAGTCAAGCAGAAACTCAATTTCTAAAAGATGGGTTTTTGAACGTCCACAAGAAGATAATAAATAAAGCCACCGGGCAATTGCAATTGGGCCCTTTTCTGTGGTGTAAAAATGTCAAATGCTAGGAAGGGCCAGTAATGTATCATAGGTTTTTCTATATTTCTTTCCACGCAAAAAGTCTCCTTCTCTACCATGAAAATATGGAACTGTTTAAAGAAGATGTGGTCAATATAGGTGCACATCACTCTCAATACTTGTTGATCCTAATAGGGGACTTTAATCATAAACTGGTTCCCGAAAGGTTGCACCAAAGTTATGAGGATTTACTACCCGCTTTTAATATACAATGTGATTGCTTCGTGGTAAACAAAGCTACAGCAAGGGATGAAGTCTTGTTAAATTTTTTTTTACATCAAATCGGCTTGTAAGCTTAAATGCTTGTGTGTCTGTAGACATCCCAGAAATGAAAAGACTTCCAGTATGGCAGTCAGAATTGCCCAATAGATTATGTGTTTGTGCAGGCGTGAATCTTCAATTTATATATGAAATTCAAGGTTCTACAAATGCAGAGAAGTGACCACTATCATTTAAGCACAACTTTTAGTCTGGATATTATTCCAAGAAGGACAAAGATAAACCCTATAAAGGTTCGGTATCTAAAATGCCTACAGACAAGAATCTCTTAGAAACATCTAACTTTATTGAAGGCTCTCCAATACAAACATGGAGAAATCACGTTTGAAGAAGTACCCTCTGATTTTTTACTGGTGTACAAGGGTATAATTTAAGAGGTTGTTGCCAAAAAGTCGAACTGAAGGCCTTTAATAATCCTCAAGATAAAATTAAGACTGAGAAGCATTCCAGGAATAGCTCATTTGATATAGAATGTAGACTTTTAAAATGAAGAATAAGGAAGCTTGAAAGGTATATAAGGATTTCCAGAAACAAAGTGGGCATGTTACGTCTTCATAATTTAAGAAAATAATTCAAAATCCTAGTAGCATGTAAGAAGCGGGCATTTAAAGCAGAATGTTGGAAAGTAATGCTCGTGACAAAAGAGTCAAATATTGTAAAGAAATTCTGGTACAGAACAGACAGGAAAAGCCCAGTGGAAACAGGCAGGTTCAGTGGGAGAGGAGCTTGGGTAGAATTTTTGCATGAGGCCTATAATAAAGATGCTACATTCACCCATTACCCAATAAAAGGTTTTGTTAATGAAGTGACAATGGATTGAAGTTTTCTGCACCAACAATTAAGGAAACTGTTGAGATGCTAAAACTCACAAGGGCAGCTGGACCAGACAACCTAACAGCAGTAATATTAAAACAAACACTGCCTGGTGGACCAGCTTGCTCCACCTCCTTTTTCTGAAAATTCTTCTGACAGGAAGATTTCCAGATAGTTGGAAGAGAGCGGTTTTAAACCCAGGAATAAAAAAGGTGTGCATTCCCTGGAAACTATCGGCAAATAAGCCTGCTAGATGTGAGTGCGAAAGGCTTCTCAAAAATGGTTTTGGGGATGCTAAGGGACTGGACGGAAACAAATACATAAATACGAGACTTGAGGGTCTTAGGGGCCAGTTGGGTCCAATTAGGTGTATCTGGCTTTTCCTGGTTGTGGGTCATCAAAATGTTTTTGAGAGGTTGTCTCAAACTCAACTTAGGAGCAATGCCAACCCGGCAGACTCAACTGAGGGAAGTTAATCTAACCCTGGGAGTTCTTATAAATCTGTTTTCAGGACAATATAGATGGTCCTGTTTATTTATGTATGGGGTGAACATAAATCATATATGGAGGTATACTCAAAAGAATACTTTTATTCCATAAGTACCTCTTGTATGTTTAAAAATACTTGAAAAAGTAACATAGTGTGGTCATCTCACGAAATACAATGAATTGCTTAACCTAAGAAATGTCTCTTACCAACATGTTTTGACCTCTATGTAAGACTAAAAAGGTCTAGGTTCTTTTTCAGGGTAAATGTTTATAGGGCAATGGTATACATTCAAACCGTGCAAATAAGTGATTAATAGCATACCCATCCCTCCGCTAATTCTGTGAATATCTAACTCCCGTATTATGGCTTTAGATGGGGGTCCCAATAGGTAATTCCACCTCGCCGACGTTCATATGAATGTGTGACTATAAAATAGGCACCCCCTTACACATAGAAATGGAGCCCATAGGCTAAAAGGAATGGGCTTACTTAGATATTTACTGGATTTGGGGAAGGACGGGTATACTAGTAAGCATTTATTTGTATGTTTTGAATGTATACCATTGGCCTATAGACATTAACCTGAAGAAGACCCTAGACCTTTTAGGCATAAATAAACAGAACCGTCTGGATTGTCCTGAACACAGAGTTATAGGAACTCCCAGGGTTAGATGAACTTCCCCCGGTTGAGTCTACCGGGTTGGCATGGCTCCTAACCCGGTGCCAGAGGTTGTCAAATGATGAAGCATGCCTCAATAAGTTTAGAGTGAGAGGAACTCTGAAAAATCTTTGATGGCCCACAACCAGGAAAGGCCAGATAAACCTAATTGCACCCAACTGGCCCCAAAGACCCTCAAGTCTCTTATTCATGTTGTACAGTCTTTTGGCGGATAGACTTGAGGTGGAACCTCCCCTACTCTCCTTATAGGGATTTAGCGGAAACAAATACAATTATCCGGTTTAAAGGGGGGCATTTGAAGACCAACCACTGATTTACTCTATTGGCCACTGTGAAGATATCAATAGAGCACTGTGGAGGATTTTATTGTTGTTTTGTGGCTTTGTGTTTGATTCAGTTGATCAGGTTTTGTTATTGTAGGCACTAAAGATTTATGGAAACCTCGATGATCTATTTCTAATCTTACAAGAACTCCATAGAGATAACTGGGCGCAAGTAGAATTAGATCTCAAGGGATCTCTCTCAAGAGGATTTATATAAGAAACAGCCTGAGGCAGGAGTGGGTCCGATCCTAACCCTATTGTCTTTATCTTTGGCTGACCTTCCAAAAATACGAAGCCAATCGAACACTTTCAGCCTTAAAATGAATGGCATGCACGTACGCTGTCTCTTATACATGGGGCGAACTTGTAATTTTTGATTTGACAGAAATCAGCCTTCAGAGGAAGCTAGTCATCTTCTCTGACAATTGTAAGAAGAAAAAATGAATAGTCAATATGGAAAAGACCAAAGTGCAGCCAATAGGGAAGAGAGGATAAGGTCGGCCTGGGCCATAAATAAAGTCAAAATTGAGACAGTCAGAAAAAATAAGTATTTGGGGATGTGGTTCTCAAATGATTTACGGTGGAAGGATAACCTTGCTTCCATAGAAGCATCCATAAGGGGTCCAAAGAAAGTTGATAACCTTCATTGGACCCCTTCCCTAGGGCCGGTGATGGCAACCTATCAGGATGTGATAAGGCTGTAATTCCAGTACGGTGCAAAGGTGGTCGATATTGTGGGTAAGTTAAGCTGAGATATTGAAGAGGGGAGGTGTTTGAAAAGATTACTTTCTCTACCCCACCCACAATGGTGCAGACGGTCAGAGTAGAAAAAGGAGTGACGGGATGCACTCACTTAGCATATACAGCGATAATAACATTCTGGATAAGAATACATTTCGAGGAGCTTTCCAAAATCTCATTGTTTTGCAAAAGCAATATACTACAAAGCGAGTTAACCTGGGCACAAATAGTAAGAGGGAGGATTTTTAATTGCTGTAGGAAATTAAACGTAGAAGGTGACATTGATCGGGTAGGTGTGATCAAGGCTAAGCTCAGGAGAGTAACTAAACAGGTCTCCAGAGAGAAGGATTTTATCCACCTAAGGAATAAGAAATCTGCATCCTTCTTGTTGAATTCAAGGATGGGGAAACAATACATTTCCCTTCCTAGAAAACTACCTAATGTTCATTAACATCAATTAAAAGAAATATGACATTAAGGATAATGAGCAAGTGATTATATTACTTGTGGAAATTAGATTTCTTGATGTAACCTGTGCTATTGTGTGATTTTTATTGTTTGTAGACACATTTTGACGAACAATCTGAATAGTTTATTAAGGACGAATTGGGGTTTTAATTATTTGTTAATTGGGGAGTGATTTTCTATCGCTTGTGTATAAAGCCTTAGGAAAAGTAGATTCACCTATGACTGGATGAAATGTAGTTTTAATCATCTTTTATTTTGGGCGTTGCTCAATTTTAACCATTGATTTTATATGTTATATATGTTTTTAAGAGTTTTTTTTAAAAGACTAAGGTCTAAATAAACATATGTTTGTCTGACTGACTGACAATGGCAAAAGCACACTGACTGGCTACACAACCTGGCTACACGGGCAAACAAAAACAAGCAAGGAGGCATGGACAACAAAGAACACATACAGGCCCATGGACACTGACTATACAAAATAGACGCCGGCCACATGCCATGGAAAGCAAAGACAACATTGTGGCCTATGGCAAACACACACAAACACACACTAGCCAGACAAAGGAGGCATTGTAAACAATGAAGAAAACACTACCATTCATTCCGCAATGTCAAAAGCAAACATTAAGTGACCTATAAACATTTTACAACAACACACATCCGCCCAAGGAATAAAATATTATCCCACCAAAATACAATTTTTGCTGAAAACAAAACCAAATACTTAATTTATTTCAATTCCATACATGGCCTAAATGATGTTTTAAAACAACATTTCCCACAGAAACTGTTGTTTCATGCACACTATGACTAGTACTGGGGGATGGCCCATGGGCAGACTATGCCACGTAGTAAAATAAATAAATAGTGCAAATTAAACAAAAATGGAAAACCTTTACCTAACTGTGCAAGTTTTTGTCCCTTACGAAACACTAAAAATTAAATAAAAAAATTCTAGTTCCCTACTGTAACTCCAGGCCACCCACCACACTTACAATCAAATTAAAACATTTAAGAAAAGTTAGTTGGAATGCGCTGGTAACACACGTTTATGTAAGACCAGCCTCTTTTTGTGTATTTAAGCAATTACCCTTAGTATAATTTGTTGGACAGTATGTATAGTACGTCTTCTATGGCGCCACCATTTTAGTTAGGTCAGGCAAGACAGGCAGGACGATCCGGTCACATTCGGTCGCTAGTATAATACCTCTCCTTGTTGGCAAACCGTATTGACTCTTAAGTTGGTATTAGCATTCACATTAGCTAATGTGCATTATGCATTGCGGGCTCACTTTTATTTACATCCGACATGCTCATAATATTCGTAGATGCATTTGTGTATTATATCCTCCGCGGTGCTGCCATTTTAGATAAGGACATCCGAGTCAGGCAAGTCGGCTTGTTTGAACATATGGGTACTACACGGGGCAAACCAAAGGTGAATGTCTACTTTATTTCTGTTTATTTCTTCGATTTCTGTCTATCTTTATTTATGATTCCGACATACGCTACTGGCCACGCTGCTCGGTTTCAGATCTTCATCTTCATCAGATTCACTTCTTGTGCTCCAGACACAACAGCGCTTGCTCGGCTCAATCGCATTCACATTAGCTGATATGCATCGTGGTCTCCTTTTTTATTACATCAGGCATGCTCATAGTACTCAAAGTAATCACCTGAAAAGGTATTTTCCAGTTGATTTAGCTGCTTCCCGAGCAGAGAATCTGCCGCTCGCACTTGCCAGCATCACAAAAATAGTGCCAGAAGGCTCCGTGGTGACCGAAAGCCGTGCTAGCTTTTGTACATTAGGAGTTAGTAAGAGGTATTTAAGTATGTATAATGTAACCTAGCAACACCTGCTGGGCAATGAAATAGAGTGTATAATGTAGAATGTGAGTGGATTGTAGAACATAGAACTGGCGGTTGCTGACTAGATCTTGCCAGGTTTGGTCACATACATATTACTGCAATTTAAATAAAGAAGGAAGGAGGAAATTGACGCAGTGTGTGCTTTCACTAGTGGCCGGCAAATTTTTCTCGTACTCGCTAGCAGCCGGCAAATCTCGTCCCCCAGCAAGCGTTTACACAAGCCTTGAACGTGCTAATGGGGTTATAATTAAAAATTTGCAAACATTCGTGACAAGAATTTTCAATTCTATTAAGGACACGGAGGCGAGGATTATGATTACGAGTGGGTTCACAACGAAGCTCACAGCAGCCAATGAAAACACAGAAACCAAAACCATGTGATCAACCATAGAGTACCAGGGTATATAAGGTCCCTGCATGAACATAGTGTCCTCTTTCTTTGTAAACATAACAGTTAAGTCCATTCATGACCTGCTCCTGAAGAACAACCGGCAGACTAGGATTTCTCCAAACCAACAACTGAAGGCCCAACGGGGCTGTACATTCGAACTGGAACACGATCCAGGGAATTCAACATCGTGTAGACACGAAGAACTGCATAATATCCAGCCACAGCTGTACGATAGTCAGGCTTTATTTGTTATCAGCATCTGGAATAAAAAGGAACACCCCGTAATAACCATTCCTAACCACCTGATAAAATGTTAACATTGCATAACCTGTATACAAAGGGTGGGAAACAATCAAACGTATGCAATATAAAATAGCATGATCAAACAGATAACATGACATATAATGCATTATACCCTCTGGGTGGGATAATATCAGTACGAAACTCTGCAGTACCTACCTCGTAATCTTTAACACATTGCACCACGCTCAGCTTGGGATTATTTGGAAAAGCTGGGTAGGTGACAGACGCAGTGTTACACTTAGTTCTTCTAGACAAGGTAAAGGTCACACCTTCTGGGGAAAACATACACCCCACTAAGTCCAATGCACGTACGTCTGAGACTCGTTTACAAGAAACTAGACATAGTAGCATCGTTAATTTAGCTAAACGCTGCTTACAAGATAAATACTTATTAGAAGGCCATGCTTCCAGAAATTTAAGGACAATGGAAACATCCCACAACTGTGAATATTTGGGACATGGAGGCTTTACCATCCGTACGCCTCTAAGCAGCTTATACACCAACGGATGTTCACCAATGGGTTTGTCATCCATGGGTATATGACCTGCCGAGATGGCGGACCAAAAATTGTTGACTGTTCTGTATGCCAAACCTAAAGATGCTATAGAGGCCAGAAAGTTGACAACTGTAGAGACATGTGCTTTAGAGGGATCCACTTCCCGTTGAGAGCACCAATCACACCATCTCTTCCAAGAGGAAGCATAACGTTTATGGGTGTTGGCCGACCAGGCTTCATTGATAAAGCTATCAGCCTCGCGTGAAAAGCCCAGGACTTTCCATCTGTCCCTGAAATCCGCTGCGCCACTAGAGGAAGTTGACCCGATAGCACCAGTGGATGAGGATTCTGAAGATGGTCCAGCAGTAGGTTCTCTAACCGATGAAGAAGAACTGGAACTGCACAACTCATTCCCAAAAGGACCGGGAACCATGCTTGTGACCTTCATAGCGGAGTGATCATGATGGGTTCCGCCCCATAAACTCTGGTTCATGCTAGAACCCTGGGGATCATCATAAACGGGGGAAATGCATAACGCACGGTTGACGGCCACTCCTGTAGGAATGTATCCATGGCCTGAGCTTCTGGGTCTGGCCTCCAGCTGAAAAACCGGGGAACCTGTCTGTTGAGGCGGGATGCAAACAAGTCTAACTGACAGGGACCCCATAGACGGATCAGGTTCTGAAATACTCGGGGAAACAGCATCCAGTCGCTGAAGTCCTGCAGATGGCGGGAGTGCCAATCTACAACCTTGTTGCTGTAGCCCGGAAGATATTCCACCACTACTGAGATTCTGTTCTGAAGAGAGAAGTTCCAAAAGTCCTTGGCGATCTCTGCTAACATCCGGGACTTGGTACCGCCCAATTTGTTGACATACCGAACCGCCGATATGTTGCCCATTCCGAAGAAGGATACAACAATCTGTCTTCTGGGGAGATAGACATCGGATCGCAAAGGAACCAGCTAATAGTTCCAGGCAGTTGATATGTAAATGCAGCTCTTTTGGCGACCAACGACCACCCGTGGACAATAGGCCGCATCGGGCTCCCCAACTCCACCGGCTGGCTTTGGATTCGATTACCACATCCGGGGCTGATCCGAAAAGAGCTTGGCCGTTCCAGGCCTTCGTGTGGTTTAACCACCAGATCATTTCCAGCCTCGCCTCCTCTGAGAGAGAAATCTGTTCCGAGTAATTGATGCTTTTTTGGAGATGGCGGATCTTGAGCCGTTGAAGGGCCCGGTAGTAAAGGGGACCTGGGAAGATCGCCTGAATGGAAACGGCAATTAAACCCACTATTCGGGCTAATGATCTCAGGGATATCGTCTGCCTGTGAAGTGTAGACCTCAGTTCCCATTTGATATCCCTGACCTTTTGCATCGGAAGCAGGAGCTGGCAAGTCAAGGAGTTGACTAGGAAGCCCAGGAACTCAATAGATTGAGTCGGGGTCAGTACTGATTTTTGTGGATTCACAATGAACCCCAAATTCTGTAATAGACTGATCGCCCAATTGAGGTGTATTTGTCTTAGCTGGGGAGATGTCACCATAATGATGATGTCATCTAGATATATTATCAGACGGACTCCCGGGCTCTGAGTGACTCTACCACCGGTCTCAGAAGCTTTGTGAAGCACCATGGTGCTGACGACAGGCCGAATGGGAGAACTTTGTACTCATAGCAAACTCCCTTCCATAGAAACTGTAGAAACCGGCGTTGAGGGGATATTATATGGATATGGACAAATACGTATCTTTCAGGTCCAGCTGGACCATCCAGTCTCCTTCCTGGAGGAAATCGCGTAATAGATGGATACCTTCCATCTTGAGGTGTCTGTAAACGATCAACTCTCTGAGGATTAAAACCAGCCTGGACCCACCCTCTTTCTTCTCTACTAGGAAGACATTGCTTCGGAAAACTCGAGGGTGGTGAGTGGAAGTCACTATCGCGCCTTTCTGTAGTAAGGACTCGATTTCTGTTGAGATAAAGTTCTGATCTCGTTGGGAAAAAGACATCGGTTGTGGGTGCATGCCCTGAAATGAGGAGTCGTTCAACTCTAGTTTGTAACCCTGTATTGTTTCTAACACTCAAGCATCCTGAGAGATCTTGCGCCATCTGTCGAGAAAACACATTACTCTTCCCCCCAATATCACATCGGAAAAGGAAATTAGGCTCACCTGAGTTTCCGGACTCCTGCTGACCACCGGAATTACCGCCAAATCTGCCTTTGTGAAATCTGTTCCTGAATCTTCGAGTGGGGTAGAAGGAGGAGGTATTAAAGTCCGAGTCCTGATATCCTCCTCTTTGTTGGCCATGAGGGGCACCGTGATTGAAACCACGGCCGAACGAGTGCCCCCGAAAGCGTCCGGCACTGCTGAAAACCGGGCAGAACACTCGCTTAAGGGATCCCTGGGCTTTGACCAAGCCGCTGAAAGTAGCCACAAATGTTGTTAATTCTTTCAGGAAAGTTTGCCCAAACAGCATTCCTTGGGCCAGTGGGCCCGATTCTGAAGTTGACATCTCAGCAAGCTTAGGATCCAATTTCAGAAGGATAGAACGACGGTGTTCAGTAGATAGTGCACAGTTGTCGTTGCCAAGTTGGCAAACTGCAACTGAGTTGCCAACTGAAACTCTTTGGCAGGGAATCCTAGTTCAAGAATTTTGGTTAGAGGACCGGTAATATCTAATAGTTCATCCTGACTGGATATCCAAGACCGATCAATGCCCTCCTTGGGATCTTTAGTATACTTTTTGAGGTCAGGAGCTCTGAAAACGCAGCTCCGGCGTTCTTTTAATCCTCCGAGAGAAGGAAAAACTCAAAATGGCCGGCGCGCATGCGCGGTACCGGCCGATCCTAAAAATAGAAAGAGGACTACGCAGCCACGTGTCCTCGCTCCCAGAGTCCTCCAGCTCCACTGCCGATCGCAAGGACTAAGGGTGCGCGCCGGGGCTGAGATGATAACCGGGTGCCTAAGGGCACACGCACGCTGGAGACAGTCACCAACGAAGGAATAATGGTCAGTAGCACTTCAAATGCGCCCCAGCTGACGCTCTATGGAGAACCCAAGCGGTGTGAACCGGCTCGTAATCATAATCGGAGCCTCCGGTCCTGACATAGAATCCTGCTGCACACGGGATAGCAGGACCTCTGCATTACACGGGTGGCGCGGAGTTGCCTGAAGTCCTCCAACTGGGCAAGCGGAATTAAAATTCCATCCAGTCCTACCCATAATTAGGCATTCCCACTGGGTCGACAGCCTTTTTTCACGACAGATTTTTAGGATTTCACACACTTTTGGTGTAGTAACACGTATTCCCTGCCTTTACTTCTTTCGGCTCTCCTTTTCCCTTACTCCTGCCCTTGGTGACACCCTTTGCCCTCCTACCCTTTGTTTTGGAAATCTGGTGAGAATTCTTTCACAAACATAACAAAACATTGCTGGTATGATGTCAAGCTGGCTGAAAGGATATCCTATCATTTATGCTAAATACACATGGGGGCAGATTCATGATAACTGGCGCATCCCTGCATATCAACAGGGATGCGCCAGTTATTATGCGCCACAGCTGCGCCACAATGGATGCGCTGCATTTATAATGCGGCGCACCATGGGGCAAAAACGGCACAGATGCGTGACGCATCTGTGCCGTAAAAGTGGCGCATTGCTGGAGTTGCGTCGCAAGCGCGACGCAGCTCCAGCAATGCTCTGGGGGTCCCTATCTGTACAATGCTGCGTCAATCCTTACGCCTGCTTCAAGCAGGCGCAGGGTTTTGACGCAGCATGGGCCTAAAAGTGACTGAGTGAAATCTTGTAGATTTCACTCAGCCACTTTTAGGAGGCGTTCCTGCGCCGGAACGCCCCCACCTGCCCTGGAACGCCTACATGTGGCGCAGGGCTTTACAACGTGACGCATCTCCAAGATGCGTCACGTTGTAAATACCCCGCACCATGGTGCAGGATTTGCGCCGCTGCTGCATCACAAAAGTGACGCAACGGCGGCGCAAAAGTGGTGCAAGTGCAACATAAATCTGCCCCTTGGTTTCTAAATAAAATAAAAAATACACATTTTATAAGTGCAAGAATGTGTGTAAAATGGGTATCACATTGGTTACACAGCATGCATTCATGTATATAGTGTTAAATACATATGGTTTGAAAACATCAGTAGATTTTTTCGCAAATCAATTGCACTAGGAAATATTTACAGCCAGTGCCTTAAGGGCTTTTGGACTTTCCAATATTTAATTTAGATTCCTCCTATCAGTTGAGCAAGGTTCATTAATGACAAATTCAATATGCATGCTTCGAGGTTGCAGGAAAGCTTTAGATGGTCGTATGATGTATGTTCGATAAGAATACAACAAGAATAGAATTTCTTTGTGTTTAAAAGTGCACTGATGAAAATTTGCCAATGTTTCGTTTTCAATGGAACACAAACATCAATGAGTTCACCTTTTGTAGCAATATTCGTATCCGAATTGTTTGTGCAATTTGAACAATGACCTATGCGTGGCAACCAATGGAGCGAGAAGGCTGGCCACTGGCAGTCATCAGTTCACTTGTGCAAGTTCACTTTGTTGTTGCTCGCGAAATTCCATCATTTGTTTTCTGCTAATCTACAGTCTCAGTTTGAAGTACTTGATCCTGGAAGGTGATCCTACGAAAATTGAGATTTTGCTTTTCTTTCCGTGAGAAAAATCTATAATTTGCCAAAAGAGCAAGATCATTTCCCTGTGTTCTTCCCTTTTAATCTTATTTCGGCTCCACAGTTTGTAGCTGCGGTTATGGGAGTGACTTGTGGAGGCTCAAATAATGGGTGTTTTTTTCTTGTAAATTACGTGGTCCATCGATGAGGTGGGTGGCCTCTGCGCTGCAGTGAGCACTTCTGAAGCTCCCGTATGACATGTACAGACGAACAAATTTGATTGTCTGGTGACATCATTCGGAGCATTGTTTTTCATCTAGCAGTAGTTTTGAGTATATTTATATCGTAGGCATGCAGAAACAATGAGAAAGGTTTGGACTATCATTGATCTCGTATTGATTATTTCTGATCTCTTGACCCATTATGTGTTTCTTTGCATAGTGTCATGTATGCAAGTTGTGCTGTGCTGCACACAGAGCTGCCAGTTTTAACACCATGACTAATGTTATTAGGGCCATATTCTCAAGGAGCTATCTCTGAGGTATCGGCAACTTAACGCAGCCAAATTTGTGATAAACTTACAACCCCATTCACAAGCTGATGCAAACAGCCCATATCAGCAGTTTTCTGGTGATAGCAGGCGCAAAAAACATCGCCAAGGACAACCCCAGCAACTTTCGCTAATGAGATGCAGAGTAGGCGTTCCCGAGCAAAAAACAGCGACAACACCACAGCACAACATTCTCAACAACAAGCCTCATCTGCGATAAGAACACAAAATAATGGATAAGGTGCATTAGCACCAGGAAACTAACACCTGCTCCGAACTGGTGCAAAGTCGGACTACAACCTGCACCACAAAAGAGAGCCCAGCCCACAGCGACACCTGAAGGACAACAGATGCCATGGAGCCACAGAACATGCATCGCGCAGCCCCAAGAGGGAATCAACACCCACCGCCATCACCCCAAGGACCCCACCTCCCCCTCACCCCCAGGGGCCCACTCTGGGCACCCCCCACCCACCCCCGGACAAAGATATTTCACATCAACCACACAGAATCATATAACAAATAACCTGCATGATGTCGCACAATCACATCTGGTGAAATGCATGTGTCGTCACAAAAATGAGCAACACACATTCACCTTTGAAGCAACAAATTAAAATATATTAAAATAAACACAGAACAGAAATGAAGACACATGTTGGCTCCCCTCGGGACAATCCGTAGGTCACAGTCTTCAAGACAAAAATCATCAAGAGAAGGTGTGTTCTGCGCACATCAAAGGACAGAGAGAGAGCGAAGGAGAGAGAGAGAGAGAGAAGGAGAGAAAGAGAAAGCGAAGGAGACAGAGTGAAGGAGAGAGAGAGAGAGAGAGCGAAGGAGAGAGAGAGAGAGAAGGAGAGAGAGAGAGAGCGAAGGAGAGAGAGAGAGCGAAGGAGAGAGAGAGCGAAGGAGAGAGAGAGCGAAGGAGAGAGAGTGCGAAGGGGAGGGAGTGAGAGAAAGACGAACAGAGAGGGGGAGCGAGAGAAAGACGGACAGAGAGGGTTATACGAACAGATAAGGGGAGAGAGAGCTAGAGAAAAGAAGAGCGGGACAGGGAGAAAGAGTGCCAACACTGCGCACCCAGGCCACATTGCCCACCTGCTGCCACCGGTGTGTCTCCAACCAGGTGCTGGTATGTAGTGCAATTCACCAGGTCTCACATCTGAGACAGACCTGCCATCTGAAACAGAGTCCAGATACCTGAATGGCAAAGTACATACAATTGCACAAGACCTCATCGCCTGACCGCCCATGCACACCCAGGCAGCTGCACCCCAGCCCCTCCTGCCACCCAGCGGTGCATGCCGGCCCCTGGGCACCCAGGCATATGCACCCCAGACCCTCCCACCATCCAGAGGTGCATGCCCACCCCTGCACACCCAGGCATATGCACCCCAGCCCCTCCCGCCGCCCAGCAGTGCATGGCCGCCCCTGTGCACCCAGGCCTCACTGCTCACCTTCTGCCACCGGCGTGTAGAAAAGAGGGCTCACCACATGCCTCTGCAAGCCACAAGCCCGGGGCCTGCAGGCATGGCACCCTCCACATCATGCAGCCACGCTCCGCAGGCCACCAGGTCTCACATTTGGTGCTGGGTCTTGATAACTCCATGGCATAGGACATACCAGTGCACCTGGCCTCATCGCAGGCTGCACACCCACTCAGCCTCATAGGTGCCACTAACTCTGTGATCCAGGAGGCAACGCCACATGGCGGTAGGTCCGCGCTGCCCACTGGCTCAGGCCTACACTGTGGTCCAGCAGGGCACACAAAACCTGAGCCGTCCAGACTGCCCGGACGGGGCATCATCGCAGGCTGCACACCCGCTCAGCACTGAAGGTGCCTCTACCTCAGTGCACCAAAAGTCACCATCCCGTGGCGGTGTGCCTGTGCTGGCCACAGTGTATCCGGTGCCACCAAGTCTCTGCCACCACAGTCATGGACCCTCTATTTTTGGGTATCATGATGTGGACGCCATCATGTCCCCTCTGGGCCTGTGGAATGTGATATCGCAGGCCCCTGGGCCCCAATGCCTACATGCACACCACACAGAAACACCCCAAGAGAGGTTGGAAATGGTGTTGTGCCCGTGCGCCCAGCCCTTTTCAATGGCAGGGTCACATGTGCTGTTATGTGTGTGCTGGATGGGTGTGGTGTGGGTGTAAACCAGCCATGAAAGGAGTGGCCGTGGCATGCTGACAACTAGACCTGTGAGCAGCAGATCAATACAGGGGAGTCCTGGCACATGTGGCGTTGTTGTCCCTCCTGGAGTGTAAGTGTAGTGGGCTGGCTTGGCGTATGCCACTCCAGCGTTAGGGACGGGTTTGAACATTGACCCCGGGGGTCTGTGCGTGGTTCTGTACGGGGCTGGACAAGGAAGTAACAAATGCGTGTGTCACTGTTGTTGCGTCGGTGCCACCCGGACGACAATTGACAATGTGTCACCCTGTGACCCAAGTCCAACTACATGAGCCACATGGACGTAAGAGGAATTCACTGACCCCACATTCATCCATGCTACAACACTTGAAAGACCATAGAGACAGCACATCTGTGTGATTCGGAATGTTTAATGCACATTCAGTGGAGTGTTGCATCTGGAGCAGTACAGGGCCAAGCAAACCCCACTTTCAAATGTTGGCCCTTGGAGGGCCGTCCAGAGTCATTCAGGGAATGACCAGTCCAAAGGAAGTAAATGTAAATGTCCAGTATTTGTAAAGCGCACAGCTACCTCCGGAGAGGTGTCCCGGCGCTGGGGGCCGTCGGGAAGATTAAGCGAGCTATTGCCCAGAGTCACATGGTGCTGGGCTGATCTGCTGCCGGCACCGGGGATCGAACCGTGAACCCCAGGATCCGGAGGCAGTCGCCCAGGCCGCTACACCACACCTCTTCCAGTGGAAGATATCAGTCTGCAGTCTGATAGCAGTGTCATTGGCGATCAAACATGTTATGGCAGTCCATGTCGAGGTCCAAGGTGAGTGTCGCAGAGTTTATTGGGGGACAGTGGAAGGTGATGATGCAGTGGGCAGAACCAAGCTGAAACCGGCCATGATTCGGAGATGGATGCTACCGCTTCCTTCTGACCACGAGGGCAGATTCATCCACATCTTCGTCCTCTGCTGTTTCATGTGCCTCACTTGTGGGTGGTGCTGGCCTTTCTCCAGCACTGTGTGGCAGTGACACCTCAGGGGCCGGAGGTGGAATGTCAGCCGCACTGTGTGGCACGGACCGTTCAGGGGGCTGAGATGTGGATGTAGTGATAGCAGCAGCATGCATCAGTGCCAGGCCTTGTGGCAGCAATGCCATGAGGATGGTTTTGAGGTCATTGTGGAACCCAGCTACCTCTCATTGGTGTGCAGCCATGGCAGCCGCTCCTTCTGCATTAGCCCGCTCCATGTTTTCCATGAGCCTCCGCATTAGTCCCAACTCCTGGGCGAGCTCGCTGGAGCCACTCTGACTAGACAGTCTCACAGTCAGGACTCTAGCGATGTCAGCCATGGTTCATTGGAGTGCATGGAGCAGACTGTAGGTGTCCTTTAGGGACCGTGAGTGGTCCCTGATGGGACTTACGACACCCACGTATGGCATCAAGTTTGTCTGCCATGCGGTGGAAGTCCACCCGCACTTTTTCAGCCAGCTGCTCCTGTCATCCCAACACACGGCATTGGAAGGCCATGTGTTCTTCATGGGGGTCCTGGGAGGCAGCTGTGGTGGTGGGTGCTGCCTGCAGTGTGGTCTGTGAAGTGGGTGGGTTCTCCTCATTGGAGCTGGGCTGCCCTGCTTCTGGAGGTGT
Source organism: Triturus cristatus (assembly GCF_964204655.1). Lineage (NCBI taxonomy): Eukaryota > Metazoa > Chordata > Amphibia > Caudata > Salamandridae > Triturus > Triturus cristatus. The sequence continues at coordinate 576,905,060 of NC_140586.1, forward strand.
GCTGCGGAGACTGTCAATAAACTCTCGGAGGGCGTCGGAGTCAAAGGTGTCGTGGTCCTCTTCGTCATCAGAGAAGAGAGGTTGGGACTGCTCTGCAGGAAGTGGTGATTGTCCCTCTGCAATGTGAAGGGGAGATGCAGTTTAACAATGTGTTCACATGTGTGTTGTCGCATTGTACATGTTAACATACAGACTGCATGACTGTGTGCATCGCGGCTGTTTCGGAGGGGGTACCCATTTGCTGCAGGACTGTGGACATTTCTACAACATCACAGCTGTGTGTTTCAACTTGTACATTATCAACTCACATTTCCCTGCAATGCCACTTGTGATTGACCAGTGTCTACACCCAGTCGGTACCAGTTGCGTCCTCTGTTCTGTGTTGAACATGTTGTGGTTTGTGCCACTTCGTTGTAAATGTTGATGTGCAGTGCATGTGATGTGTGTGTACCGCATTTTGGGGGAGTCAACCCTGCAGCTATGATTTGGCTGCCCCTTATCCCTTACATGCGGTGTACCTCAGACTTCTGTGCTCATACAGTGCTGACATGTTGCATACTTGGGTACATAGTTTTCTTGGTGGGAGTTGGGGTCTGGGGCATGATTTGTCCACAGCTGTGCTCTACTTAATTGTGCATGTGTGCCATTGTGCCCATCTCCCGTCTCTGGTTGTTAATCACCCTCTTGCTGTTGTGTCCAGTCCCCCCAACTCTTGCCATCGTCTCCCCACTGATGACTGTGGCCACCATTTCCTCCATGTCGTCCAGCTCCTCCTGTGGCGCAGGACTGCCACCTCCAGTCTGCATTGCTGCCTTCCGGTTGTTTGCGAGTTTCAGCTTGGTCTTGCGCTTGACGTCAATCCAGCGCCGCTTGACCTCGTCCATTGTCCTCTTCAGCACTCCGACTGCATTCACCTTGTCCACAATGGCCTGCCATAGTCTATTTTTTGTCGCCAATAACACAGTGGAGGTGATGAACAGTTGTTGATGGTGTTCGACCACCTCCATTATCAGGATCCTGTTCTCCTGCGGACTGAAGCGCTTTTTCCTACTCTTCTTCTCCTTGGCCTTCCCGGACCCGAGGTCTCATGCAGGTCCTCCAGGGGCTTGTGGGGTTCTGGTTCTCCTCCGTACTTGCTCCAGCAACATCCATGGTCTTCGCTGTAATTTTGGCATTTGTGTGTCTGTTTTTTTCACCTTTTATGGTGATTGTCCCTGCCTGACGCGTGTGTACTGCAGGCCTGTGGCTGGTTTTCGATGATTTTTGTATCACGATTGGTCTCATCACAGTTTTTTTTGCGTTCGTGTGTTGCATTTTTACAGCGGGCGTTGATTTTAACGTGGCCATTTGATGCATTGTCTGGTGACTATCGCATGGTACCACCGTGTTGTGAATACCTGGTTAACACGGCGTAAATTTCCCGCGATGGACTGCGATGTTGAGGGTTGCGTTAAGTAACTTTTACGATGGTTATCACACGTTCTTGAGAATATACCCCTTATTTTCTTATTAGTATTAGTGTTGAGGAGAGCCATGTGCTTTACATGTTGAGTGACACCAGTGAGCTCTGCTTTTTGGCCCATCTGTGTACGGATTCTGCATACTTGTGGTTGTTTTTAGTGCTGTGATATATGTTGCCAGACTAACATCAGTATTTGCGAACGCTTGTGAGGAGGTTTTTACCACCGATCATGAGACGACAACAGTTAGTATAAGCATTAGGGATGCAAACCAGCAAATAACACAGGTCATTTTTAGGAGCAGATTTATTAATTGTTTGTGCAATGCAGCACGGCAAGCAAAGTTGCTGTGCTGCGTTACGCAATGAGGAGAAAGCAGCGCAGAGCCATATGTATTATAAATAGGCTGTTGATGCTCTCATCCAATGTGCTGGTCCAAAAACTGGCTGCCTAGCGCCGCACACAAACTTTTCACTATGATGCAGAGATGTGTGGATGATGTCTAGCATAGGATTTTTTATTGGAATACCATGCCTGACAAAAAGGCATTCCACATATTGGAAAAGTGCCATACACTACAGCACACAGGCAGTGCATGGAATGTTTGTAAAAATGAAAACACTTCTCCAAGTTAGTGCCTGCTACAAGGGGGCATTATGTTTTTTTTTTTGCAACATGTATTTATTATTAATTATGAACATGCAAAATGTCATGATATTATTATTGTACCGGTCTACATATATACTGTTGGAGATTGGGCTAGCGGTTGCCTGGGGTATGTGCCTTATTCAAGCAGCAGCCAAACCCTTTGGACTTTAAATGTGTGTCTCTAAATGCACTAGCACCTTTTAACACTTATTTGTTATATATGTTGAGCACTTTCAGTTATGTCAGGAATGAATGTATAACAAACATTGCACAGCGACTACTGTGCCATTCCCATTAGCAAGAGTAGAGATGTGCTGTCATCATTTTTTGTCCTTGGTGTATTACACTTGAATAATATTAGTGTTTTTCTTTTTTAGATATGTCAACACACAAGAACTATGTTTAATGAACTGTGAAATAACTACACAAGCCTTGTTTGTTGCTTAGCTTGTCCTTAAGTAAAGTAACATGAACAAATGCAGCCACCTTTCTATTTGTTTCTTAAAGTTTCTAAAAGTGCCATTTTCAGAATTGCAATTTAAAATCCTACTTATACTCTGTAAGTTTGGATTTTAACTTGTGATTCCAGAGACACCACAACTAAAAGGTCTAGCTCGTCACAATTGGTAAGTGCCTTTATAAAATGTAATAAAGTAATTCCGATTTTATCCTAGGGGAGTGATAGGCTTTATGGTAGTGAAAAAAAAACTTTGACATTTTTCACTACCAGGACATGTAAAACTTAAAGGTACATGGCCTGCCTTTTGAATACATTGCACCGTGCCCTCTGGTTTGTTTAGGGTGTTCAAAACCTGCCTTAGAGGTGACTTATACGTATACAAATAGGAGGTTTGGGGCTGGCAAAAGTTTATTTTGCCAGGTGAAAATGGCAGTGTAAACTGCACAAACAGGCTCTGCAATGACAGGCCTGAGCCATAGTTAGATGGGTACTTATTTGGGTGGCACAAAAAGTGCCGCAGACCCACTAGCAGCGTTTAACATACAGACCCTGGGCACAGGTAGTGCGATTTACTAGGGACTTATAAGTAAATTAATTATGCCAATTGGGGATAAGCTAATATTACCATGCTTTAGGGAGAGGCTGCATGCACTTTAGCAGTGGTTAACAGTGTTCAGAGTACTAATGCCAGAAATAAACGAGGTCAGAAAAAGTGGAGGAAGAAGGCAAAAAGTTAGGCGAAAGTCCACCATACGCTATCAGGTCTAACATCTATAGACAGAATTGCAAACAATAATCTCTGCAGTTCTCAGCTGTTCAATGCAAGGACATTTTAACATGAGAAAGGAAAGAGAAGGGAGGAAAAACAAAGAATACAATAAGCTACTGGCGTAACGAAAGTTCAAGGTACATGGAGGGGCCCTGCTCTGGATTTAATCCGGAGCTCTCAGGCCTCAGTACTGTGCTGAGGGGGCCCCCTGCAGCTTGGGCCCCCCGTACCGCAGGGGCTGCGGGAGCCTGTGTTACGCCACTGCAATAAGTCAGTTACTAGCTACTGAGGTGCACAAAGGTGGATGGGAAAATGACCCTGAATGGGAGAAGGTAGAGGGAAAGTGGGTAGAGACGGGTCAGGGGCAGTTGGAGGTAGTCTGCACACCATCAACCATCCCCTTATTAACAAACGGATATGCAGGCATACAAGAATTAAAAATAAAATAAAAAAATCAAGCATTTAATAATGCAACATGATAGTAAGATAATTGTCCGATCAGGTGACAATCCCAGACTCAAAGTCTCTGCCCAAATTGAAACCAAAAACTCCCCAAAACTGGGACTAACTGGGAACAGCTTCCTCCTGCGACACCCACTCGGGAAGAGGACACACAAAGAGAACACCACATCAGGCCACTTAATGGAACTGGTTGCATGCAATTTATTATCTACAGACTGCAACCAGCAATCAAAAAACACCACCCCTATCAATCCCCCCAAAAATCTGAGGCCAATGTGTGGAAAGCAGACAGATGTTCCTAAGCAAGTAGATGGGGGTGTTTGTGGCAACTCCAGGTATGGGCCAGTCCATGTGGACCAAGTGGAGGGACTGTGTGGGGGAGCAGTGGCAGCAAGCAGAATGAGAGGGTGCTCACGTCAATCACTAAGGCAGTCCCGATGGGGAGGGAGGAAGGCGGAAAACTCAAAATCTGTTGTGCCGTATATACATTCTCCACTATTATGTAGGGGGGCAGCCATCTTGGTTATGATGATACGTGTCATGATACAACCACCACGTGGTATCAGGTATGCTAACTTTCTGGAGCATGGATTAGTATGTGATCAGATAGGGTTTTGGGTACAGAAATGATCCTGTTCTTAAGAAAGGAAGGGTCCCCAAACTCCTTTGAACTTGTTAAGCTTGCCATGTTTGTAGGTAATGAACCTGTGATGTGCTATTCTATGCAATTCAATAAGTCGCTCATTATTCGTCGGACTGGTGGGGTGGCGCCAGTGGTGAAGGATATATATTTTTTCCATAGCTAGAAAAGTGACCAGCCAATGGTGTGCATGAATATAGGCATGTCAGAGATATCATGCAAAATCCCTAGATGAGGGGAGGTGGGAATATGGAAGGGACTGCAGTGTTGCAGGTAAGATCATACTTCTGTCCAGTACTTACTTTATTATGCCTACTATCCTCCTGGGGTAGAGGTCATCAACCAGGACTCTCCAGCCACCCAATCCTGGACTTTTCTGGCAGTTGGACTCCAGATGTAACCCATCTCCTTGCAGTCAGCCTCAAGGCCGCTGTGCCATTTGTTTCTTGGCCTCTCTTCCTTTTCCCTTGAGGGTTCCAGGTCAAGGCTTGCCTGGTGATGTTTGATCAGGGCTTGCAGAGGGTGTGACCTATCCAGCCCCAGCATCTTTTCATGATTTCTACATGAGCATGGAGTTGAAAAGTCTGCTTACCTTAGGTTGCTGTTGCTGAGGGTGTTTGGCCAGCGGATTTAGAGGATTTTCTTCATTCATGTGTAGAGTAAGGTCTGGTGGTGGTCATTGTTGTCCTCCTCGTTTCTGCTTCATATAGAAGAACTAATTTTACATTGGTGTTAAAAAGCCTGACGGTTTTGGTGATGTGTTACCTAGTTTCCACGGGAGAAGTGTTTTTGACTTGCTTATAACTTTGACAACGGTTCAAGAATCTTTATGAAATTTCCCAGAAAAAGTGACCTTCTGGTTGTAATCATGCATGAACATTTTGGGGTGATCTGTCAAGTGAGGGTTGAGAAAAAGGGGGTCACAAAAACGGTGTCTCCATGTTAAATCCTATAAAGATTTTAGACATGTCTACAGCCCAAACTGCTGGACGGAATTAAACCAAATTTGGCAGAGAGGTAGCCATTGGTACAGAAAGAGCCCTTTTTGTGATTTCATGTAAATCCATTCAGCAGTTTTTGAGATAATAAAAGAAAAGCAAATTTGTATATCTAGGGACACTGACGCTTGAGGCCAGGGCAGGAGCAATAAATGGAAGAGAAGGGATTTGCAGTGGTCAAAAAGCTCATGCTGCATCTAGTATCAGCAAGGCTGCCCCTCCCTCCGGACAGAGTGCCTCCCCCCACTACCACTACAGACCAAGCCAGACAGTGTACTGCAAGCTCTAGCAGGGCCAATTTAACACCTGTTCATCCACAAAACAGTGGACAATGGCAAGAAAGTCGACAGCGAGATGGGGTAGGACCCATTGAAAGTATTGGAACTACTAAAGAAAACCATCCCCCGCTGTGTATTAACTTACCATCAGCCTCAACCCCTTACGTTGTTGTTCTGTCAGGTATTCCTGAGCTTAGGGGGGGCAAAAGGAATCACACCAGGATCTAAAAAATAATTGCATGTTCTGGTTAGCCAATAACAAGGAATTTTGTTATGAGGATGCAGGAGAAATTCTAACAACCCGTCAAGTTTGCTGGGTGAGTTGGAGACCTAAGGCAATGCAGGGAGACTGTAGTGATACATTTTAGAAACCCATTAGTTGCCCACGCAATCCTAAGAAGGGATGATTGGAGACAGGAGGGGACCATAAGAGCCCTCCTGCTAGGCTATTTTTACCTCCCAAGGAGACCCCAACATTGTAGAAGGCAAAATTGATGGGAGGGGAGGCTTTTAAATGCAAATCATCAAATTGACAACTTGGATTACCAAAGACCTAGGCAACCACTCTTCAGTATTCCCACAACAAATAGATTTGGTTTCCTAGAAGGAATGGACTGACTTGAACCTAAGGGGTATGGGTTGAAGGAGCACTATCACCAGGGAGAGTTACAGGTGAAAATTGTTCAAGCAGGGGAGATCACAGACCAGTATATGACACCAGAAGAGGGTGAGACCAGTGGGAGGTCGAGAGGGACATTAAGGGGCAATACGGATGAATCCAAAAAGGTTACAACTAACAGCCAATCTCGTATTTCCAACAACCAGACTTCCCAGATGTTAGACTTGTGCATCGGTGGGATTTTGCATCCTCCGCCCCAGAACTTGCTGCCATAGTCAGCTGCATCCATCGAGGTTGCGAGTTCTATCTTGGAATGTAGCCGGCCTTGCCCCCAAGATGGACAATCCTGAATGGGGGAGTTTTATTGAGCAATATGAAATCTGTATGTTCCAAGAAACATGGGCAATGGGGGATACCCCTAAATTAGGTTTCGCCACGTATAGCATAGCAGCATCATCGGGGGGGGGAAGGGGAGGCCCTCAGGGGGCTTTGCATCTGGGTGGGGACACAATTGGGCTGCACAGCTACACAGTCAGAAACATCTTCAAATGACATTCTGTGTGTCCTTCTTAACTTCCCTTCAAGGATCACAGTTGCTCTAAAAATGTCTACTCGAGACCAGTTAGCCGTGGTCAAGAGTCAAAGACACTCAATGAGCTAATGACATTTCTCACTACCATCCCGGATAACTACCTGTTGATTTTAGGTGGGGTTTCAATTGCCAGTATGAGCCCCTAGACTGTATGACTAAGGATAACCCGTGTGAAGAAGATTTACACAGGGACGTACCAGAAACCACTTGTCCGTTAGTAGGAGTCTGGACCCCTTTGGTATGCCAGATGAATTCTCTTGCATTGAAACACTCATTAAGGGCATGTAATGGTAGAACCTAGTCTGATACTCCTGGTAAACACACTTTTAATAGAATTGGCCAAGGCTCTTTAATTGATTACCTTTTGATTGACATAACATCATGGCACAGGGTAGCAGACTTTAAGATCGAGCCACGTCACGATAGTGACAATAACGCCCTAGTTCTAGTGTTGTTCACATTAAGCCTTGGGAGTACCATAGATTTAGTTACACCAGCTGATGGCAGATTAACTCTTACCAATTGCAGGAAGAGAGTCCGATGGGCAGACCTAAGTCAATCCCAAGAAAAGTTAGGCGCCCTGTACCAAACTGATATTCCGATTCTTATGGATTCTATTCAATTGAACCACTGAAGGTCGCCCTAAATCACACCAGGTTAAGGTCTACTATGGTTGACTTTTTCTTCCCAATCAAAAACATTTTAAATAACAGGATACCCCGCCATCCTTGGTATAATGAAAGATGCCGTAAGGCCAAAATAGCTCTGATTTCTGACGATTAAGGCTAAGGATAGACCTTTGATTAAAACAAATGGAATGGCCTATCGAACTAGTATTGAGGAGGCAAAAAAGGGTGGGAAATTGACAAGTGGGAAACCCTTAGAAGCTCCCTGGGCACCCGTGGCAAGAAGACATTTTGGAACATGGTAAACGCGGGCAGCTCCAAAGGAAAGCCAGCGATAGAGCCAATTTTAGGGGCAAACGTGTGAAAGGACCACTTTGAGTCTCTCAACTCGAGGGCAAAGACAGAGGTCGATGTAGTGGACAACGCATGTCACTCCCCACAAGCCTTTTGCTCCAATGCATTTATGATCACCCCTAGAGCGGTGGATGATACCTTGATGCTAACACTCACAGAGGTAATTGGCAATCTAAGCCAAATAGCTCCCGGAAAGGCACCAGGGTTAGACAAGGTTCCCGGGGACTTGTTCCGTAGTGAACCTACTATTTGGGCACCATATGTTTGGATTTTATTTAACGCTGTCATGCAAGGCATGGCTATTCTCGCTAGTTGGGCCGGGGCAAAAATAATACCAGTTTATAAAAAGGGATCCCCTTTGTTACCCACAAATTATAGGCCTATAAGCCTTATTGACTATAGTTAAAAAATCTTTGCACGCGTGTTGTTATACCGCCTGCAGAGTTGGATGGTGGAGCATAAAGTTCTCAGCTCGTTTCCAAGCAGGTTTTAGAGACAAAATGTCCACATTGGACCAGATCTTCAGGCTACAGTTATTACACTGGAAGACAGTGTGTATAGAGGGTGGCAGCCTCTAGTTAATTTTTGCATACCTGAAATCTGCATTTGATCTGGTGCCAAGAGACAAGTTGTGGGCAGTCCTGTTAGAGATGGGGGTCCCGTTATATTTGTGTCAAATCATGAGGCGGCTATATGAAGGAAACTACGCGCAAATAAGATTTGGCAAACACGGGAAATCACCACACCCATCCCTGTAGGTAGAGGTGTACGCCAGGGATGCGTCCTTGCCCCAACCCTTTTTAGTCTTTTTATAAATAGGTTAGTTGACTTTTTAAATACTGAGAAGGATTTAGATGCACCCAAGCTGGCAGCACGTAACATCCCGGCCATGATGTTTGCCGATGATACCTTGCTATTATCCAAATCTCCAGTGGTATACAGAGGGTGCTAAATAAATTTGATGCCTTCTGCAAGGAAAGGGGGCCTGAGATTAACATGCAAAAAACAAAATTTATGGTGTTTAACTCAGCCAAAAGTACCCAACCAAACCCTTGTTTAGATGGCAGACCCCTAGAGAGGGTACCTGTCTTTGATTACCTTGGCATCACAATTACAGAAAAAAATGGACTGGGGGTACAAATTAAAAAACAGCAGGGGGTCTGACCAAGGTAGTCCGAAACTCTAGCCATAAACCAATGGGCCCAGTCTGAGAAATATACAAGGTACAAGCTAGAAGTGCTGCTCTATATGGAGCAGAAATGTGGGGCCACTGTCGCATTGATAGCCTAACACAAGCAGAAAACATATTTGTTAGACAACTGTTTAGTCTCCCTCATAGTACCCCTCTCATACCGCTACTACTAGATCTGGGGGTCAGATCAATTGTGAAGAAGTTTCTCTGAGACCCCTTTTATTCTGAAGACACTTGTGGGTCACTCCAGAACTGGATGAGTACAGGGAAGAACTAGGAGAGGTGATGAGTCTACCTGGGGCGGGGAGATTACCATGGCTTACCTATGTCAGGAACACCCTCGCGCTTATGGGTCGGGGTAATCTGTGGGAAAATCCAGAAACGATATGTCCCACAGTGTCAAGGAAAGAGTTAAAGGTTTGTTACTGGGAGTACAAACTGACCCAACTACAGGGGAACCATTCAAAGGGAACGCTTACTGTAGCCTTCTTGGAAATTAAAGAGCAGTACACACTAGAGCCGGTACTCAATGACATCAAGCCGGCTGCCACAAGGAAGCTCTATTTACAATTTAGGCACGTGGTATTGCCACTGCGCGCTTTTACGAATAAATGAGCGGGCCTACAAACACTGGGGTGCCCAGCGTGCAATGGCGCAGAAGAATCTGAATACCACGTGTTTTTTCCTGCACTTGCTATAAGAAATCAAGAAAACGATGGTTGATTCAGATATGCAGAAATTTGCTCAGAGGCTTTCAGTATACTGAAATATGATGCTAGTCTCCCCATAGCATTTTCGGTGGCAGGCTTCTTATTTTCTATGTGGTGTACCCGTAGAGTATTCCTAAAAATGTCCACCAAAGATGGCGATTAAATCTGTGTACATCCCCATTTAACTGAAGGTATTTTATATGAATTGTATGTGTATTTTGGTATTATTTTAACAATGTATTATTATCATGATGTACATTACTTTGGTGGGTAGGACAATTAAGATGCAGAATTGCTGTCTAAGGATCTACAACAATTTTTTTAGCCTTCTCATTAATTGAAGCAACATTTTTATATAGATACACTTTATTTATTAAATAAGGCATAGTAAATTGTTCATTTATATATTGCACAAGCACTATAATGTAACCAGTGATGATGTTAATAATCTCCTTATTGACTGATACAAACACATATTTTTTGTTTGAATAGTTGATCCGAGAGATAGTGCAAGAGCGGAAAAAAAGCACAAAAAAACCCGATATTGTAAATTGTATCTATGCACTGCACACGCACTTTAATGCAGACTGTGGTTTTGGGATTGATTACAATATAGGTTTCCGTAGGTTATATTATGTATCTACTATACAATGTCATACGCTGACTGTATATTTTTTATCTGTTTTATTATAAATGAAATGCAAGATATTATTCAAATGCTTTTATGGTCAAATTGACCGAAATAAAGTTTTATAATCTGATCTGATATAAGTTTAAGTACAGAGGAGAGGTCAATGAAGAAAAAGATGGTCAGGAAGACAGAATGGTAAGAACAGAGAATTATGGAAAGGCATAGTTATAAGATTCATTGGCGGTAGATGATTTGATGATGTCATTTTGTGCCACTGCATGGCGAAAAGGCAGTGTGGCAGTGTATGAGCTGTTTAAAGAAAGATTGTTTAAGATTTTAAATTCTTCTTTCTGTTTGTAGTTCGCTAAATGTAATCTGCTTAAGTAGTGTAGAAATTATGCATCCTTGATGGTTCATTACTACGCTAATAAATTTCTTTATGTTCAGCTGTCAAGGAAATGTTAAATGTGAATCCCAAATTCTGCTTTCTTCAAGATGCCTAGCTCGCTGTTGATACACAGGGCACATTGTGATGTAATTTTAATTTGCATGCGCTTACCAGGATCCAGAAGTTGTGTTGCATCAACTAAAGTTTTACAAAAAAGCCTGTATAAGGGGAGTGATCAAGTTAATTTGCCATGCTTTTATTAGAGACAATTACAACAATGACCTAAAATGTTAATGGTAATGGTATTTTAATTCCTTATTAGCATTTTCAGGGGTAGTCCCTTTACCCAAAACATTTTAGTGGGTATTCCAAAGGGAATGATAAATTTGCCAGATCCCCCTAATGGGGCTGTATTAATTGAGAATGACATATATTTTACCTATAACTAGGTCCAGTGTAGGGCCAACATGAAACCTAGGGCAATTTAGAAATTGCTCAAGAGAGCAGGAGTGAACAATTTTTAAAAACTCACTTAACAGTGAATATTCAGTTCTGTCCATACGTGTATCAACATCTCCTAAGAAAATGAACAATTTTTTAAAACAACTTAAATTTGTCAGTTGGTTAATTAGGTTCAGGCAAAAAAGAGTATTTAGGGACAAGGGGGTGATAAATCAGGGAGACAGAGAAAGTGAGTTGAGCATGTGGTGAGATAGTGATGAAAAGAACTATCACATCAGTCAAGGTTGGGGATAATTGAACTAAATAAGAGATATTGAAGTAGATTTTTGAAACTTTTGAGACTCCTAAATCAGTCGCAAAATGGTTCGCGACTGTGAAAAGGTAAGCATCAAATGAATCAAAGTGGTTTTCTGTTCCTTTGACAAAAATATAGATGTGAACCAAATCTTAACGACTCGCTATTTGTGCATCTGGATATAGCGATTACCTATTAACAATTAGCTAAGTGCTTTCCTAAAAGATATGTATTAACCATTAGCACTTTGGAAATACCCACAAAAACAGGTTAATGCATTCATAAATTAGCATTAAGTCGCACTAGGTGGTAATCATGTGCAAAGTATAAAAGGAGAGGAAACACCTTTTTTCACAATGGCGGCTTTCTGGGCTCTGGCAAGGCGATTGATAGTTTTTGCTACACATTAGTAGAAGAGAAGAGAAAGAGTGCATTTTAAAGTTAGAGTTACTTTATTTCACTGGACTGAGGAGGAGATTTATAATAAGTATAGACTGAACGGCAATATTATTTGGGATCTCATTGCTGAATTAGGCCCAGTGCCGTCCAGGGACACACACAGAAGTGTGTCTATCCCCACACGTGTCCAAGTGCCTTGATGCCTTCACTTTTTAGCATCAGGCAGCTATTAAGGTGTAGTAGTCACAGCAGGAGGTGTTTCCCAGAGCTCACTTTCACAGATTTCTGTAATTGTTTTGATGCACTGCTGATTCATATGAATAGACACATTGCATTTCCAAACAATCCGGAATATATGCAGCAAAACAAATTTGAATATTTTAGATTTGCTCATTTTCCTCAGGTTATAAACTGTGTGAATAACACACATGATTTAATTTGTCCATCAAGTGCCAATGAATATTTGTATAAAATAGAAAACTCCAGCACACTTTCAACATACATATTGAATGCCATGCTGTTTTTTAAAAACAGACTTTGTAGCAAATGTTTCAGGCTCTACACTCTTAAGTTCATACATTTCCAGGCACTGCGGCCCATACAACTGTCCATCCAGAGGAGACTTTAGTGATGATTTCCTATTAGGTATTTATTTTAATGTCGATGTTTTATGTTTAAATTTATTGTTGCCCTGATTTAAATTGTAACACTATTCTTGTGGTAAGTGACAATGTATATGCTGTCCGTATGTGGATTATGGCAGCACACCTGACTGATACAACACGTTGTCAAAGAAGATACAATGTTGATCACAAACAAACCAGGAAAGTATTTGATGAAGATTAATCAGGAGGGCAGGTGTTGAGTAGTGTGTTGAGTAGTGTTGACCATGGTTTCAACTAAGTTTCAGTTAAAAGTATTATATCATGATGGGATTAAATACTTATCACAAAACCTTTAGTAGCATATTTGGAAAGTGGTCGAGCATTGATTAAAGCAGCATGTAGCAATGATGTGTTATGAAGTACTATGTTAGGTGTGTTTATGTTTAAATATTGTCGGATGTTAACTGGTTACAGAAACAGTTAGCAAAGGAAGAGGCTTTGTTATAGTGTAAACAAGTCCACTACATCATACCATATCCTCTCCAAGGTCAAGAAGAATTCAACAGCATCCTCAGACTTTGGACTTGTTCAGGCATGGACGACAGCAAATGGGCTTGCATTTCGTGTGTCCAATAGTGCAGATGGGCAGCTGTGTTTAATTTATAAATTTCTGGGTCCGTGCACATGGTTGTGCAGTACCCAAAAAGCTAAGCTGCCTACATCAACCTTGTGCTGAGAAACAGGAAACCTTGCACTCAGCTATGTAGGGAGGAGATGTTATAGGAAAGTAAGAGTCATCTTAACAAGCCCTAGGTAAGAAGAATACTTAAAAAGAGAAATTGAAATAATCTTTGAGCAGCTAAACAAATGTAAAACTCATTCTTGGTAGATGTGGACATAGGTTGTAGATTTGTTTTTTGTTGATGGTGAGAAATAAGTATATTTTGTATGTAGATGGAGAATAATTCCATACGTAAGTTACTTCTACACATTGAGCAAGGATTGTCATTGCGAGTGTTGATTCCTTCATGTTTATGTTTATTTATCTGGAATACATTTTTAATGTACACCAGTAACTGATTTTTAATACCAATCCATCATGTTCGTACCATCAATGCAGGATTTGGTCATTAACTGCTCTTAGTTATTGTACTGTCCTTGATTGAGATGCACATTAGGGTTTTGTTCTCCCTCCTGGCTATTCAACAGCAATTGGTCCATGTAGAGAGGCTGTAGGAGTGTCGAAGTGTATGGCACACTCATACAACATCATAAGTATGCTTGCAGTGATATGATTGGTGACATTATTGGGAGAAGAGTTCACTTTCTGTATCCTAGAATGCCCTCTTTACCTGCCTCTTAAGGGGAGCTATGTATATAACTTTGGAATTTCAATATGTTTCCACATGTTTATATAGATTTGTTTGCATTTTTAAATGTACAATTGGAGAATTTATATGGGAACACAAAACTCCAGTCTCAAACTACTTTCTAAAATAACACAGCTTCTGTTTAATCCCATCAATTTTACTTACAGCACATTAGCTGCCATGCTGACATTTAATCTAATAACCAATGGAAACACAGAAACTGCATAATACATAGTTCAGTGTAGCACTAAATCTTCACACTAAAACACATAATTAGCTATAAAAGATATTAGGATCAGTTTAAAGTATGTCAGATGATAAAATGCTGGAGTTCAAAATGTGGAGAAACGTAGAGAGATTCTGTCTTTCATGTAGTGACCTACAGCATGCAAAAAATAAATATGCTGCCATAAATATTTTGTTTCTATTGACCGCTGTTTACAAAAAAAGAGGAGAAGGTAAAGCCAGCTCTTGTTTTTCTTGTTTAAACTGCAACTGTAATTATGCTCTGCGGACCAAATTTCAACTTGGCTGCTAGCTCTGGCAGCAGACATTATGGGGTAATAGCACAACTGTAATAACTTATTAGTAGTGAGATGCTATGCCATCTTCTGGATCAGAGATGTCAGAAATCAACTGTAGTCAACAGTTTATTTATTTAATGTATTTATTTTAACATTTCTAAAGCGCATGGTTAAGCCCACCGGCGTGTCCACGACCTGAAGCATGATTCCATTCTTATAGTTTCCGGGAGCCCGTTCCAATATTTTTCCGCAAGATAACTTAAGGAACTTGCCCCCATTTTTGCACTCCGAGCTCTAGGAACCTTCACAAGTGACTTATCTTTTGATCACAGATTGCAGCCTGGGATATATTGAGAGATTAGAGGATGCAGGTAGCGTGGTCCTTTTTTTGCAAGTATTTTATGGCAGTAGCACATTGACTTAAAAAGGACCCTTTCCTCCACCAGCAACCAATGCAAATCTTTCAGGGCTTTCCTTGTGGAAGCTCTTCTAGGGAGACTGAATATAAGCCGTGCAGCCACATTTTGCACCACCTGTAATTTGGCTAGCCGCCTTTTAGGTGCTCCCAAATACAGTACATTTCCATTGTCCAGTTGTGCTGTCACCAGGGCATGCACTATGGTTTTCCTTGCGTTAGGTGGTAGAAGGTCCAAAATTTTCCTCCGGATTCTTAGGATTCCAAAACATTTACCCACTACTTTCCGTATTTGATATCAAAAAACAATTTAGAATCGAACCAAACTCCCAAATTTGTAACTTCCATTTTGGGAGTAGGAACTTGTCCCAATGTTCCCGGCCACAATGCAGAGGACAATATGTTCGGTGCATTGCCCACTATCATTACCTCTGTTTTACTGCTGTTTAATTTCAGACAATGATCGGACATCCATCCTGCTACCTCTTCTAAGCACCTGGTGAAATTGAGCGCTTTCTGTTCATTATTTACTGATAATGCCACATTTAGCTGAATATCATCAGCGTACGATACAATGGTGTTAGAATCCGGGTTCTCTGGTTGGCACAGGTAGGTACTTGTGACAAGCAGGGAACCTTTCCTCTAGTCAGGGTAAGCGGTTACACTCCTAAAATAACCCCTGCTCACCCTCTAGGTAGCTTGGCGCGAGCAGACATGGCTTATCTCAGAGCGTTATAGGTTAAGCATTTGTGAACACATACAGTAACCAAGTGACAACACTACAGATGGACACCTCACAGGTTTTTATATTAAAAATAAGGATTCTTGATATAGAGTTACCACAAGACCATTAAACAACAAAAATACACAATACTGTTACTTTAGATGGTAGAAGTTTGCTTAGTTCTCTTAAGTTCTTAAATGTGACACGCAGGGCAACAAAAGTGTTGAAACAATGCTGATGTGATGTGAGGTGATGAAGTTTTTGGTGCAAAGAAATAAAGATGTGAAGATCTTCCATATGCGTTACGCTTCTCCAATGTTGCGAGAAGACTCGTCTTGATGCGTCGGCTGCAGCGGCGTCACCCCTTTACGACAGCGGCCTTGGCAGCAGCACTCTTCTCCAACGTTTGCGAGACGCTTCTGCTCGATGCGATGCTGCAGCGTTGTCACCCCTTTACGCGATGCGACGACAGCAGCTCCGACGGCGGCACGCTTCTCCGTGGATGCGAGGCGCTTTTCTTGATGCGGTGCAATGCGACAACTACAATGGCTGCGATGACGACATGCTTCTTCCTCGATGCGAGACTCTTCTCTTGATGCGGTGCAATGCGTCAGCTACAATGGCTGCGATGGCGACACGCTTCTTCGGCGTTGCGAGACACTTCCGGAATGATGCGAGACGCTTCTGCTCGATGCGATGCTGCAGCGGCGACACCCTTTGCGAGATGCGACGACAACAGCTCAGACGTCGGCACCCTTCTTGAGTCGCGCTTCCAGCTCCTTGCGACACGCAGTCCCTCAGAAGGCCCAACAACAGCAGCAGGCACTCCCAAAGAACTCTGGGGAGCTGGGGGGTGAAGTCCACTGGTTCTGGGACTTCGTTCAGGGGGCAAGCTCAGCACAAGCCCTTGGAGATCTTTTAAGCACAAGTTGAAATAAAGTCTTTGTAGTCTTTCTCCTCTCCTTCCAGCAGCAAGGCAACCACTGCAGGCCAATCCCCCAGGTCAGGGACAGTACTCCTCTTTACAGCTTTCCCAGTTCCTTCTCCTCAGGCAGAGGTTCTTCTTGTCAAGCAGGATCTAATTTCTTGGGAGCAGAGTCCCAATACTTATACCCCTAATTCCTTTGTTCCTCTGGGGTAGAGGGGCCTTTGCCCAGTCCAAACCAGTTCCTGAGCACTTTGTTGACATGACTCTGCCTTTCTATTCAGGGTGCAGGGCAGAGACATCAGCCGCTCCACAGGAGGTGGAGCCAGCATTGTGGTGGCAGAGCACAGCCCTATTCGGAGTCCAGGTGCACTCCTCCCACCCATCTGGATGTCAATCTCTCTATTCACCACCAGGCTACCTAGCCCTGCCCCTCTGGGTTTCCCCAGCCCTGTCACTCACACAAACCAGACAGGCAGATACACATCATAGCAGAGGCGGGCTGAAATGGTTAGGCATGCAAATACCAACTTTCTAAAAGTGGTATTTGCAAACACAGAATATTAAAATAAACTTTACTAGAAGATGTATTTTATTATTCTGAGTTCAGGCATACTAAACTCGAATTTCTACCAAGTTCCCTGGGTCTGTTAGGATCATAGGATGTAACAATTCTAACAGCCCATTCTGGCTTATGGAGAACAGGTAGCCTTACAATAGTGAAAAACGAAAATAGTTGTAATTCACTATGTGGACATGCCACACACATCAGGGCTTGTCCTACCTTATGCTTACAATGCACCCTGCCCTTGGGCATACCATAGGGGTGACTAATATGAAGTTAAGGGAAGGTTTAGGAACTGGGAAGTGGGTGCATTTGCCCAGTCAGCATGACAGTACCAGACTGCACGCAGGTTCTGCAACGGCAGACCTTAGATACATTTTACCAGGCCGCTTCTGTGGGTGGCACAACTAGTGCTGCAAGCCCACCAGCAGCATTTGTATTTACAAGCCCTGGGCACTCCTAGTGCACTTTACTGGGGTCTGACAGTAAACCAAATAAGCCAATCATGTAATCTAACCAACATATACATTTTACATAGGGAGAGCATATGTACTTTAGCACTGAACAGCAGTGGTAAAGTGCCCAGAGTCATAGAATAGCCAACAACAGGTCAGAAAAAATACAGGTGGAAGGCGAAAAGTTTAGGGACCATCCGGCCAAAAGGGCCAGGTCCAACAAATGGTAACATGATGTTTTTCCACTAACTCTGCCAGTGGTCCCACATACAGATTAAATAGCGTGGGACTCAAATTGATACTTGTGAGACTACCTGGGGCAACATGATACTCTTAGAAAGTTGTGACTGCTGTAAAACTTGGAAACTGCGTAACGATAGGAAGGATGTCATCCAGCGTAAAACAGTACCATCTATACCACATTCCTCTAGTCTATGCAGAAGCAGCCCATGTGAAACGGTATCGAATGCAGCACTCAGGTCCACCAATATCATTGCCGTTGTCTGGCCCTCATCCGCACACCGTCTCATTGTGTCCGTGGCCAGGAGCAGAGCTGATTCTGTCGAGTGGGCTGCTCTGAAGCCAGACTGGGAGGGGTGTTGAAGATCATTTTCCTGGATAAAATTGGTAAGCTGTTTATTAGCTTCTTTTTCTGCAATCTTTGAGATGAATGGAAGCAACGAAATTGGGCGCAGATTTTCTAAGACTGCTTGGTCTACTGACGTACTATTGCTTGTTTCCAGCTGGTGGGGACTTCTCCCTTCTGGAAGGAGGTAGTAATGAGTTCATAAACGTAGGCATGATAAGATCTGCTCCCATCAGTAGTTGTTCTGGGTGGGCCGGACATCGGGGTGAGCCTGATTTAATTCCTTTGGCTATTATTTTTAATTTCTCTAGTTCTGGCATTTTAAATTCATTGAACCTGTCCCCTGTGGGGTTCCTCTCCTTCTTAGTTTCAGTGCTCTTCCCCAGGCATACTTTTACTGGGAAGGCATTATATATTTTCGCCACATTCTCTGCAAAGAATTCAGCAATTTTATTGCAGTTTTCCACTGACGCAGTTTCTTCTTCCTTTTGGTTATCATAGGATTTGAGCGACATTAGTATAGTGAACATTTCTTTGGATGAACTCCTCGCTTTTTCTATTTTCTCCGTATAGAATTTGCACCTTGTGTTCCTAATTAATGCATGATATTTTTTAATTTCACTTTTATATTGATCTTTGGCTCGTCACAAAAGTTTTTACGCCAAATCCTCTCCAATTTCTTGCACTCTTTCTTAGATTTGGCAAGAATTTCATTATACCAAGTAGCTGATGCTGTCTGTCTCTTAGTTCAACGTTCTTGTTCACATCGTTATAAGTACTATACTAAAACGTGCAGGAATAAAAGTGATTAATTGTTGAAATCTTATAGGATTTGTATATGTTGTCCCACTAAAAGGCTAGAATGTTAAATGGGACGTCAAAACTTAGGGGGATATTCTCAAGAACGTGTGATTATTATCGCAAAATTAGCTTACCGTAACTTTGCACATCGCAGTCCATCGCGGGAAAATAACACGTGTTAACGTTGTATTCTCAACACGGCAGCACCATGCGATAGTATCACGATAACGCGACAAATGAACGCGGTAAAATTACCGCAACGCCGAAAAAATGTAAAACGCGAAAAAAGTTGCGATGTGGCCAACCCTGATAAAAAAAAATCAGCGATAACCAGTGACAGGCCTGCAATTCCCACACGTCATGCGGGAAAATGCGCTATAAAAGCACCGAAAAACCCAAACAAAATCATTTAAACTGTTAAGCACCATGGTGGTAGCCGGAGCATGTACAGAGGTCACCCAAAATTCAATCAGAAGGGTCCGTGAGTTGCAGTGCACTAAGGTAGGGGCACCAGAGCTGAGCGTGCTCATGTGAAAAAATTGTCTAGGATTGTGTCCCTTCGGAATATTCCTGCTGCAGCTTCAGTGGGGTGTGTTACACCTGCCTCATCATCATCATCATCGTCCCAGGTCTTCCCCACTGCCTGAGGTAACAATATTGCGTGAGCTGTCCACAGCACAAAACTCAATCAGAAAGGGTCCATGAGTGGTGGTGCACTGAGTTAGTGGCACCTGAAGAGCTGAGCAGGGTATCAAGCTGATGATGGCATCCAAGACAGGTGTGAGCAACTCTGATAGTCTGGCTGTAAGACTCCTTCGACTCTGGCAGTTGTTGATTGGAGGTGGTCCTGGCGGTGGTGGCATGTGCAGCCAGCAGTGATGCATCGTCCGGGCAGGTCAGGACTCGATTTGATGTGTGAGCCCTGGTGGACCGCAGTTGAGGCCGGAGGCAGCGGTCAGCGCAGGGCAGCGCAGGGGCACAGAAACATGGCATTGATGAACCTCATGCCATCGACTCAGAGGCCATCCAATATTCAATCAGACAGGGTCCAGGACTTGAGCTGCACAGAGTTAGTGGCCCAGATGCACTGTGGCTGGCACAGGCACACCGCTACGGGACGGTGACTTGCGGTGCACTAAGGTAGGGCCACGAGAGCTAAGCGGGTCCTCGTCGATGTCAAAGGTGAATGTCGCGGAGTGTTTTGGGGGACAGTGGAAGGTGTTCTTCCAGGGCATGATGCAGAGGGCAGAACCACGTAGAAACCGGCAATATGGAGGAGATGAATGCTACAGACTCATTTTTAACACCAAGTCAGTATCAGCTACATGATAATGAAGACAACCCCCAGGCCATATACTCAGACACCACCAAAGTTCAACCAGAGATTGTTCATGAATTTTGGGGCACAGAGTTAGTGGCACCAGAGCTGAAAGGGGATGCAGTCTGCGATGAGGCCTGTACAATGGTATAAACTCTGCCATAAAGAAATCAAGACTCAGTGTGACCTACTAGACCGCAGTGTAGGCCAGAGGCAGCGGTGGAGTAGGTAAACGAGAAAGGAGTGCCGGGGGCCTGTGTCGCGGAGGCCAGCGATGGTCTGAGGAGGCTGCCAAGCTCGCGGGTATTGGAGCTTGCACCGGCATGTGGTGGGCCCTCTTTGACACTCGCCGGTGTCAGCAGGAAAGCAGTGAGGCCTGGGTGCGCAGGAGCGGACAAGATGGGTCTGGGGACCAGCAGCCTGGGATGCAGCAGGCACACAGGATCACAGGCACCACCGCTCACATCGTCGGCCTTGTGGCGGGGTGAGAGGCACTGCCCTGGCAGAAACTTTGGCCATTCCGGAAGAGAACCACGCCCAGAGCAACGTGCTTTTTATTCACACCCCTACGCTAGCCTGGTGTACGCCGAGCCTGCTCACTCCTCTCACGCCTACAGTGGGGGACATAACAAGCTCCATTTCTGCGATCTTCCACACTCGCTGAGGTAACATGGTTGCGTCTACTGTCCACTAAACTCCAAACACCAGCAGTGTATGTCGACATGGAAATGTCGGTGGTCTGCATACTCAAGTCTGTCCAGCACATCCACGCCACACTTGGCATTGTGTACATTCTCATTCATGGGTCACTTGCCTCCTTCGCACATGCCTGCTTCCCACCTCTCCCACATTCTGCTATTGTGTGGCTGAGGTGCCATGCCGTCGATAGCTTATGTACATGGCTAGCCCAGGTTACCACAGTAAGTTGTGTTGTCGTGTCTGGTATGTGGGCATGTTGTTTGGCATGTTGTATGTGAGTTTGTAACGTGTGCATTCCCAGAGTTGTGGGTTGTATGTTGGTGGAGTTGAGGTGTGTGGTGTGTTCATTTGGTACTCACCGACGAGCATTGCATTTGCATAGATGCCAGCCTCACAGCGCTGGTTGATGATGGACTGTTGGAAGATGAAGGAATCATGCACACTGCCTGGGTAGTCGGTGACGACATTGGTGAAGATTCCCAGGTGGTCCACTATTGCCTGTACATTAATGGAATGCGTGTGCTTCCTGTTGCGGTACTTGTGTGCAGTGGCGGCAGGGGGCACAAGGAGTACATATGTGCAGTCCATTGCCCCCAACACTTGCGGTAAGCCAGCTATGGCGAGGAAGCCTTGCTTGGTCTCCAGCTGTTCCTGCATAGTGTGTGGGAAGTAAAGGTCCTGGGATACCAAGCTGATGATAGCTCCCAAGACAGGTGTGATGAACTGGGATAGGGCTGGCCGTGAGACTCCTCCGGCTCTGGCAGTTGTTGGTTGGAAGGTCGCAGAGGCCAACAGGTGCAGCACAGCCAGCAGCTTTGTCTGCGGAGGGATGTTGGTTGTCCGCTGTGTTGGTACTGTCAGCCTGTGGTCAGGATGTGGAGGATGGTTGTCCTTTTGAGCCTGTAGTGGGCAATGACAACCTCTGGTGTTAAGTCTGTGAGGCTGGTGCATTTTCTGAAGGTCTGCTGTCTTTGTATGCGCTGCCTCTGTGGTAGTGCAGGGGGGTCCAGGGGGGCCCAGGGGGGGAGCGGGCCTGGGTGTAGTGGCAGTGGGTGTTGTGGCCCTCTTGGGGCTCCGAGCTGCATGATCAGTAGCTCTATAGCATCTGTTGTTCTTCAGGTGTGGCTCTGGGCTGGACTCCCTTTTATGGTGCAGGTTGTCGTCTGATTTAACACCAGGTAAGAGCAGGTGTTAAATCCCTGCTGCTAATGCACCTAATCACCTGTTTTGGGATCTTATCACCGATCTGGCTGGTTGTTGAGAATATTGCGAAGTGGTGTTATCGTGGCTTTTTGAACAGGAACGCCTACTCTGCATCTCATTAGCGTCCGTTGCCGGTGACATCCGTGGCAATGTTTTTTGTGGCTGCTATCGCAGGAAAACTGGCGATATCGGCTGTTAGCACCAGCTTGTGAATAGGGCGATACATCTATCTCTACTTTGGCTGCGATAAAGGGTCGATAACTCGGAGATAAGTCCTTTAGAATATGCCCCTTAAAATTACATTAAATAACATCGCTAAAAACCAAATAAAAAAACAAAGTAGTTTACGAATTATCTAACAAGATTTTAATGATTGTTTTTTGTGTTATTGACAGATCAAGGGTACATTTCATGCTCCAGACCGTGATGATTTTCAACAATATTTGTTAGGAAAATATATTAAAAACATAGATGTCTGCATTATGAAGTTTTAGCAACACTACTTTGGTAATGTTCAAGTATTCCCTGAGCGACGATTCTCTATTGACTTAGATCGGGTGCTGGAAGATTTACTCTGGAATAATGGGTGATGGATGGTGGCTCTAAATAAGCTTCAGTTACCAATAGGGGGTGGAGGACTGGGAGTGCCATCCTTTGAAACGTACTATCTTGCAGCCCAGCTTCAATGGGTGGCCAGATGGCAATCTGGTAATAATCTTTTTGAAATGAGCACGGGTAATTGCCCCTTGCCCCCAAAGGTAATACAAAAATTCTTTACCATACAATTGAACTGCGTCGTTCGGGGACCCCTACATTTTTGGATAGCTTGGAAGTGTTTGACAAAAGTATTTCAGCTTACAAAGCACATCATTTCTTACTCTTCAGTCACACCATTACAAGGCCTACCAGGATCTCAGGGGCACTTTACCGCTGATCTATTAGCAACCTGGTAGGAGCATTCTATTGAAGTAGTGGGGGATTTGTTCCAGAATGCTCAATTACTTACATTTGATCAAATATATCAGGAAAATAGCATTTCTCCAAAGCAGCTTCAAATACATGAGCAACTATTAGGAGCCCTCAGGAAGCTGTAGGTTTGATGGACACAGAACCAGTAACACACACAGTGATGCATGCACTATATACCTTGGGAAAAAGGTCAACACATAATCACATGGATTTACAGAGCCGTTAGGGATCACACTGGGATTTCTCTAAGACAACTCCGTCAGGAATGGGAGGAAGATTTAGCGCAGCCACTACATGACACTGAATGGATGGCAGCATTGGAATCCCCTCATACTATCTCTAGAAATGCATGATTTAAGAACATTCACTGTATGATTCTTCATAGGGCTTATCTCAAACCTTCTCGAATAAACTGTATGTTCTCATCAGCTGAATATGCCTGTCCTAGATGTCGAGCCCTTCGGCTGAGTTTAGGCACATGTTTTGGGGGTGTCCAGATATCGCCAGGTTATGGAGTTCAGTGCATGCTCTTTTAGCTACAGTTACAGAGCTAACAACACTCAACTCATTGGAAGCTACAGCGTTAGGTATATTTCCAAGGAGGAAAATCTTTAAGGTCGAGACATGCTTAGCTAATTTAGCCCTTCGATTTGGTATGCGCACAATAACAATGCATTGGCACGCACAACAGCCCCTGTCCTTTTCTAAATGGTGTTGAGCATTGCTTTGCTGGGTGAAGAAGAA
This sequence comes from Triturus cristatus, assembly GCF_964204655.1. Lineage (NCBI taxonomy): Eukaryota > Metazoa > Chordata > Amphibia > Caudata > Salamandridae > Triturus > Triturus cristatus. The sequence continues at coordinate 576,928,946 of NC_140586.1, forward strand.
AGTTCTACACTGCATTGGGAGGAAGCTCGAAGAATAAGAAAACATCTTATAGCAACCGCTTGGGACAATATGCCAATACTATTCAAAGAGCATAAGGCATAAGGCAGAATCCCCCTTTACTATTTCACATCAGACTACTCCCCCTGTGTCGTCTCCTGTTAAGTAATAATAAGACATATGGTAGATCTGGGTCATCACTAGGATCGATTTTCACACTAATTACTCATGCCCTCCTAACTAATGTCCCTTCTATTTCATCATTTGCCTAATCATGTTTTCTGCTCGTATACTCCTCTTTCTTCCTCCCTTTCCGAGTTAGACCTTTCTAAGATGAACCCAATTACTTAATACAAAATGTTTTTTCTTGTGTAATAAATGTAGTGCAAAACAGCTTGTTGTATTGTATTACTTAAAAGCCTAATTAAAACATTTTTTACATGCTGTTTTAACACGGATGGAACCATTTTTTAACTGCATTATGCTTTTGATGTGATCAAGTGCCACTTTAACTTTTTTCATGTCAACGTTGAGTAAACTTTTCTTTTTTCCTAAAAAAGAAATAATAAATTGGTTTATAGAATGAAAAGAGTGAGTGGATTTCATAGAATACCTCCTCTCCTATGATTTTTCAAGCCTCATCTGTGGCATTTCATCAACAATGAGAGCTATGCTTCTGCTCTCAGACAGGCTCAGAGAACCTTGTAGCTTCATGCACGTATACTTTAATACTGTTAATGAAGGAAGGAGGATGATATCTGGGATGATGGTTCTGATTTCACAAAAGACTTTTGCTTCATTCCAAAATTGTACCTCCTAATACCATTCCGCATTGTTCCTGGTCCCTAATTTTATGTCAGGTTTACTCATGTGTCCGCAGGAACGCCATGGAAATGATGAGAGATCCTCAACCTTCACCCTGTCACCAATCGTACCCAACAAAATCTAAGTATCAAATGGTAACCCGGGGAAGAAGGGAGAAAATAAGGAGGGAAAAAACAAGGTCCCACGCTGCACCCTACTCAAGGACGGAATCCAGACAGCCAAAAAAGGTCTCTATCGAAAAAAAAGACAGATAATGAGGTAAGTATGCTCAGTATTGCTACTATATATATATATATATATATATATATATATATATATATATATATATATATATATATATATATATATATTCACTGAAAAAACCAAAGGTTTCAGGGGCGTTATAGTTAGCTGGACTTTTCACTCGTACAAAACCATTGAAATTCCCCCGTTATAGTTAGTTCAGCTAACTATAACTTGCGCGCCCGCAATGCACTGCTGATGACGTCACATATTACATCACTCATGACATGGTCAGTGACATCACTCATGACATCACTGATGACATCTCAAATGACATCACTGATGACATCATCCAGTGAATGTGTGTTTTTCTGAAAATTGCATATGTTTTATATATGTATATCTCAAGGTCGATGGAAGAATAAATGGGTATATATGTGTCTAAATGGATGATTTGTTTTTGAAAACTTGTTTGTATAACTGACTGATTAAGTGTATCTTAGTGAATACATGGCTTAGTGAGTAATGTTTAAATATGTAAATATCTGTATCAGTCTCTCACTTTGTGTATAAGTGGCTGCATGGGTTGGTGAGTAGCTACATGAGTGTCTATATAGGTTATTAGTTGGTTTTTTGAGTATCAGTATGAGTGTCTGAGTGTCTGTATGGTTCGGTGGGGGTATTACGTAGTGCATAGGTGCATGAATGAGTGACTCACTGTTTGTATGTGTTGAAGACAGCATGTGTGCAGGACTGTATGGGTGGATGAGTGTGTGCATGGGTGTGTTAGTGAGTGAATGACTGTCTCACTAGTGTCTTTATGAGTAACTACATATGTTTTAAACTAGTATATGTGACTATTGGTGTATATAAGTGAGTATATGTGAGAATGAGAGATTGAAAGAGATCTTGTATGGATAAGTATGTGTTTCTATAAGTGATTGTTTAAAAGACTAAGTATGTGTAAGTTTCTGTAGAAGTAAGTGTGGTGGTGTGTGTATAACTGTATATGCAAGTAAATAGATGTTTGATTCTTTATTAACATGAGTGACTATGTGTGTGAGTAACTCTATGGATGAGTGGCGTTGTGTAACAGGATGTATAGGTGTATGAGTACATATGATGAGTGAGTACATGTATGAGTGACTGTATAGGACTGTTGGTGAATGAGTGGATGTGTATGTGGCTCTTAGAATTACTGAATAGGTTGTTGTAACTGGTATTGGCACTGTACTGACATTGTTTTGAAAATTTTCGTTTCTATTTTTGAATGTGTGTATCAAAGGTTATATTAGGGGGAGAGGAGGTCTGCCACTCTATCACAAGGATGATGTCATCAGTGATGTCATCAGTGATGTAATTTGAGATGTCATGAGTGATGTCATGAGTGATGTCACTGACCATGTCATGAGTGATGTAATATGTGACATCATCAGCAGTGCATTGCGGGCGCGCGAGTTATAGTTAGCTGAACTAACTATAACGGGGGAATTTCAATGGTTTGGTACGAGTGAAAAGTCCAGCTAACTATAACAACCCTGGAACCTATGGTTTTTTCAGTGAATTTCTAGGGTCTTTTAAATGCTAATTCCTAACTATAACGTGCCTGAAACTTATGGTTTTTTCAGTGAATTTCAAAGGTTTTTTAAATGCTAATTTCTAACTATGCCTACAGAGATAGGACATGTGAAGAAAGAAGAAAAAACACACAGAAAGAAAAAAAAGAAATTCAGAAAGAAGCAACAGAAGCCCTCAAAGATGAAGAAAAGTGCAGGAAGAAGGATAACGTGCAGAAAGAACAAACAGAAGAGCAGAAAGAAGCCTTGTTGCAAAATCATCCTGTACCCTCAACTTTTTCAGACGGATACTGGTGGTAACTGAGTCTGACTAACCAGTCCTAGAGCCAGTGCTATGTTAAAAGACACTCAGAATACAGTGAAAACACCTACATACACTAGGGAACACTATGCGTTGGGGTCCCCCTGTGATTAGCATGGCGTCCTCTGTAAGCCCCTAGTATATAATAGGGCTGGGGATTAAAACTACCTCTTAAAACGCACCACAGGGCGTGTTTGCACACGTCACCTCAGGCCCCGTCCCCTCCCTTCCCCACTGTGTAAACACGCCCTGTGGCCGTTTTAAGTTGGGAGATTAAGTCCCTTTGAATCCTGAGGGTCCCTAGGGTCCAACTAAACCACTAGGTACCTCCAGTAAGCGCCACAGAGCTGCGTTGCAGAGAGATGTAAAAAGGGGCATGGCCTAGACTACCTCTCTGCAACGCAGCGCAGTGGCGCTTACTGGAAGCACCTGGTGGGCTAGTTGGCCCCCAGGGTCCCTCAGGATTGAAGGGGAAATATTTCCCCAACTTAAAACGAGCCACAAGGCTTGTTTGCACACGTTAACTCAGGCCCCGTCCCCTCCCTTTACCACTATGTAAACACGCCCTGTGGCCATTTTTAGTTGGGAGATTAAGTTCATTTGAATCCTGAGGGTCCCTAGGGTCCAACTAGCCCACTAGGTACCTCCAGTAAGCGCCACAGAGCTGCGTTGCAGAGAGGTGTAAGAAGTGGCACGGCCTGGACCACCTCTCTGCAACGCAGCTCAGTGGCGCTTATTGGAAGCACCTGGTGGGCCAGTTAGCCCCCAGGGGCCCTCAGGATTGAAGGGGAATTATTTCCCCAACTTAAAATGCGCCATAGGGTGTGTTTGCACACGTCACCTCAGGTCCCGTCCCCTCCCTTCACCACTGTGTAAACACGCCCTGTGGCCGTTTTTTAAGTTGGGAGATTAAGTCCCCTTGAATCCTGAGGGTCCCTAGGGGCAAAATAGCCCACTAGGTACGTCCAGTAAGCGCCATTGCAGAGAGGTGTGAAAAGGGGCACGGCCTGCACCACCTCTCTGCAACGCAGAGCAGTGGCTCTTACTGGAAGCACCTGGTGGGCTAGTGTGCCCCCAGGGTCCCTCAGGATTGAAAGGGAATTATTTCCTCCAACTTAAAACGCGCCACAGGGCGTGTTTGCACACGTCACCTCAGGACCCGTCCCCTCCCTTCACCACTGTGCAAACGCGCCCTGTGGCCGTTCTAAGTTGAGAGATTAAGTCCCCTTGAATCCTAAGGGTCCCTAGGGTCAAACTAGCCCACTAGGTACCTCCAGTAAGCGCCACAGAGCTGCATTGCATAGAGGTGTAAAAAGGGGCGTGGCCTCAGAACACCTGTCTGCAACGCAGCTCCCTGGTGCATACTGGAGATACCTGTTGGGCTAGTTGGCCCTCAGGGACCCTCAGTATTTAAGGGGAATTAATTCCACAACTTACAACTGGCCAGGGTGTGCGTTTGCATAGTGCTGCAAGGAGGGGGCGTGGCCTCCGGCGCGATGCCGGTCTTTTATTTATTTTATTTTTTTAAGAAGGAGGGTTGTGTGGCCCCCCTTCTTTTTCTAATTTATTGGCCCTGGGGACCCCATCCCCCAGGGCCTGCACCCTAATTTGTTTTGTTGAAAAAAGATAATTTGGCCCTCCCAAGGCCTTAATCGGCCCCGGGGACCCCAACCCCCGGGTCATGGCCTTTTTTTTTTTATTCTTTAGGAGGGGGGCTCCTAAACACACAGCGCTATGCCAAACATATTACAATCTGGGATCCATATCTTTGTCACAGTGCATATGCATCGTTACACTCCCCAGCACATATTTTATATTACAACTTTAGAGACTAGTTAGGTTACACAACACTGCCCAGTGCATATTACACTCCAAGGCGCATATCGCAAATAACGCACTAGTGCCTGTGCTTTCTCAAGCTCTCCAATGAATCTGTCATTGCGCACAATGTATTGCATATTATATTTCACGCCCCGGTTCTTCTTATATCACACTTTTTGGTGCATAGTTTATACCATATACTATATCTAGTTTTCATTTTCAATCGTGCTCTCAGGTTCTATATAACACTGCGTCCACCTACCCTTTTCACGGGCATTACATTTTGCAATGGGGGGTGGAGGGTCAGGGGGTGTTTCTGCCAAGTGAGCCCGGAGTCACAGTCACAAAAGTCCTCTTCTTCCTGAATAAAAGTGAGATTATGCTGCATCCTTGTTCATATTTTAAGTAGTTCGCACAGATACACATTTTAAAAACAATAAATTTCCTAATACCCACCTTCTCTGAACAGTTAGCTTGCTGCCCCATCCACCTCCTCCCTATCCTCTGTTGTCTGAATCCATGGACTAGCCTCCTCCCTCCTGCCATGCATGGTCTGATGTGCTGCCACTGCCCTCCATTTAGCATGATGTACCAGTCCACTCCTCCTGCCCTCCATTGCCCAATTCTAGGGCCCATCATTGACCTCCTGCTTAGCCTCTGTGCTTAGCTTGCTGCCCCTATTCTCCTTCCCCCTGCCCTCTGATGTCTTTGTGCATGCCCCTGCTCCATCCTTTTTGCCCACCATGTTCCATGGACCTGCCACTCCTATCTTCTCTGAGTCTTCTGTTGAGCTGCCACTCCCCTCCCACCTGCCTAGCATTGTCAGATGACTGTAACCTGTCCCTGCCACCTCCACCCTGCCTGTCCACATGCCATGCCCCTATCCCCTTCCTCCTGTCCTCCATGGTCCATTTTACTGCCACACGCTTCTGCCCTCCCTGGTCTGTTGTGCTGCAACTGCTCCTCCTGTCTGCCCCGCGCGGTCTGTTGTGTGGCCCCTTCTCCTGAACTCTCTTGTCTGTGCCTAGGTCCTGACCCTCCCTTCTATCCTCCATGGTCCTTTGTGCATGCCCCTGCACCCTCCTTCTTGCCCATCATAGCCATTGTGCTGCCACTAACCCTCCCGCTTGCCATGCATGATCTTCTGTGCTGCCATGGCCTCTCCCACCTTCCCTGTGTGGTCAGCTAGCTGCCCCTGACCCCCTCCCACCTTCCCTCCATGGTTTGTGTGTATGCCATCATAGTCTCATTGTTGCTCTCCATGGTTTGTCTTGTTTCTAGTGCCCTCCCTGCCTGACCTCCATGGTCATCTTGCTGCTCCTGCTCTGCCCCCTTGCCCCCAGCCTTCTGTTTTCATGTGCAGACCGCTATTCCCTCCCTCCTGGCGTGTCTGTTCCATTGTAATGCCCCTGATCCGTCCCTCCTGCCCTTTATGGTCTGTTATGCTGCAGCTTTCTCTCTTGTCTGTCCATTATGGTCAGCTAGCTACCATCGCCTCTTTCCCCTCTGTTCTCTGTTGTCCATGTGCATGGTCCTGTCCCCTCCCTATTGCTTTCTATGGATTATTGTGCTGCACTCCCGTCCCGCATGCCCTGTGTGGTGTATTGTACTGCTGCAAACCCTGATGCCTGCCCTGTAGGGTCAGTTTGGTGCACCTCTCTGTTATCCGAGTCCATGTCCCTACCCCAATTCCTCCTGTCTACCATGATCCAATGTACCATTCTTGCGAACATTTTGAACATAGTGAGAGGGAGATTTTGAAAAAAAACTGGGGTATTGATTTTCCCCTTTGAGTTACATTGAAAAAGAGGAGATTGTAGACAGGAGACAGATCAAATAAAGCCCATTTGAGCTTAAAAATATTGGACGTTTCCTGGCTGAAACGGGTCTGTTGGCATGTATGGTTGTACTACCACTGCCTCTTCCTTCTGCCCACAATGGCCTATTATATTGCCACAGCCTCTCTTGCCAGTCCTGTATTGTTGGTTTGTTGCCCCTGCCCCCCTTTCCACTGCCCTTCTTAGTCTGTTGTGCTGCCACTGCCCTTCCTGCCTGCCCAGTGTGGTGAAATTGTTGCTTCTGCACTCTCCTACCTGCCTTCAATTTTCAGAGTCCGTGCCCCTGGCCTCTGCCTCTCAACAGTATCCCAATGAACAACTAGATTTCTAACATTCTATGTTTATTACAAAAGTGTGACGTCATCCTGATGTAATCAAAAATGTAATACCTAGAGCATTTCCTTTAGAAATTGCGTATATGAGAGGGTCCTATTTGCATTAAAATTATGGTTAGTGCTCTAAAAAATGAAAATGAGGACATATTTACTGAGTTTTCAAATAGCGACAAAGAACTTTTAAATTATTTGTAATCTTTATGTTTTTTTATCCAGTTGACCACTTGATTAAATGTTGCACCTAGGGGAGAGGATGTGGTGTTACTTCCAGAGCTGCAGACTTTGCAAATGGGGAACCAGGTTGGAGCTTCTGCTTCAGCTCAACATTCTGTGATTCTGGTCAAATCGCTTAATCTCCCCATGTCTACAACCAAAATGAATTTGATCTTGTGTGATGTATCCAATGCTCATGTAAAGCACTCCAATATCTGCACTATATAAAACTGCAAATACACAAAAAATAAGTGTTTTGCACACTTCTGTCATTGGGCTACATGTGGGCTACATGTACTCCTTTAACGTGCCTGATCATAGTGAAAATACTAAAAGAGTATTTCTTTTTAGGATCTCCTCTTGATAAGACAACACCACAAATAGTGCAGGTGACTTTTGGAGCATTCACCTTCTTCCGCCCCTCTGGAAATCTAAAAAATTGCCAGATAAAAGAATCTTTCTGTTTCCTCTGTCTCACAAGGGTCTCCTGCTCACTCCCAGAAGATGACTGCTGCTCTGCCATTCTCAAGTACTGGAGTACTGGAAAAGCTGCTCAGCTCCTTCTCCCAGGGAATCAGAAGAAATGATGAGGGGAGTGGGTGTGGTGTTGGAAGTTTCTGGAACTGAAACTACTATAAACCAATGAAAAGTGTTGTTTCTTAATCACATGACCTGAAACTACTATAAACCAATGAAAAGTGTTGTTTCTAAATCACATGACTTGCCGTACGCGCACCGTGCGCGCACGGAGCGCGCACGCATGCGCGCACGGAGCACGCGCGCATGTGCGCACGGCGCACACGCGTACAGAGCACGCGCGCATGAGGTACTCTCACACCTAGTCAGTCATGCAAATAATCACACTCCCATTTACTTACCTATGCGGTTATACACACTCAAGTTCACTTACTCATAAAAATAGTACCACATTCTTACGATCTTATAGAATCATTGATACAAGCACACACTCATCGATACAGTCACTCTCACAATCACACACTCTCACATCATACTCTTACACGCATATATACTGCCTTTCAAATATGTAGTTAGTCACAAATGTACCACTGAGATATACATTCAATCCCTAACACACCCATACATACACTCACTCAACCATACAGTCCATCACAGATGCACTCTTAAAACCATGCACCCATAGAATCACCCACTCACACATCTAGTCACATAGTAACACACACCCTACCCACACAAACACTCAGGAACCCATACAGATACTGAGACAAGCAATCAATAACTCATATAGACACTCATATAGCTATTCACAAAACCATGCAGCCACTTATACACCAACATACAGACACATACAAACATTTACACAGTTTAGTCACTAGTCTGCAGTAAGATACATTTAATGACTCACTTATAGAGTCAGTTACGCACCACAGAAAATCATCCATTTACACACTTGTACACCCAATTATTCTTCAACAGGCCTTTCCCTATAATTATTAAACATATTAAAATTGTTCAGAAACACATACTCAATCGATGATGTCATCAGTGATGTCATCAGTGATGTCATTTGAGATGTCATCAGAGATGTCATGAGTGATGTCACTGACCATGTCATGAGTGATGTAATATGTGACGTCATCAGCAGTGGATTGCGGGCGCGCAAGTTATAGTTAGCTGAACTAACTATAACAGGGGAATTTCATTGGTTTTTTACGAGTTAAATGTCCAGCTAACTATAACATGTGTGAAACCTATGGTTTTTTCAGTGAATATATATATATATATATATATATATATATATATATATATATATATATATATATTACCTACTGGCGGTCGCCAGTAGGTAGTTATAGTTAGGACCCTGTTTCCATAGGAAATCCGCAACATTCTATTTGGAATAACTTTGGCGCCGGTCGACGAATCCTCGCGAAATTTTCAAAATAGGTGGGGCGCTACGCTCCGCTCCTACCCTGAAAGTCTCGGGGGGATTCGTCAAGCGGGGGCTGAGAAAAAAGGTGGGTCCCAAAACGCGTTTTTCCCATGCATTTTTCCATAGGACCTTTAGACACAGCTACAGCCCGAACGGCTGAACAGAGTTACTTGAAATTTGGCACAGAGGTAGTCTACAGGTCAAGGAAGTGCCTTTTGTAGGTTTGGTGTAAATCTGTTCAGTAGATTCTGAGAAAATAGCATTTAAATCAATATATATATCTGTGGCAGCTTACGGTGCGCTTACCGTGCGCTTACGGTAAGCTTACCGTACGCGTACGGTGCCGTGCGCGAGCGCGATTCTGATTGGCTGTTAGATCTTAGTAAACATTCGAATCGGTCGAAACCAGGAAGAGGCGGCCGCCATTTTCTCTCTCGCACTCTGAGGGGGGGAGGAAAAACAAAGGCAAAAAACATGTATAGGGGCTGTTTAGACAGCTCCTAACCACATAGCCTTGATGAAGGTGTCCCCAAAGAACGCCCAAGGCCAAAAATTCAAATTGGTTTTTTTTCCAATAAATCGCCGATTACGCTTACCCTAAGCGTACGGTAAAAATTATTATAAAAAAAAAAATTATCCACACTCTCCTTATCCCGTGTGCCAATGTTGGCCGAAGCGCATCATTTGTGCATGGCATATTTAACATGTCGAAAAGTATAAAAGAAATCCCTTTCTGAATGAAGCGCATAATATGTCCTCCATGTGCGCACGGTGCACGAAGCGCATCGTGCGTACATGGCCCATCTAGCGTAACGTGGGCACGCGGTGCGCGTAGCGCACCGCGTGCCCACCGTGCATGCACGGCACTAACTGCGTAAAGTGGGTGCGCGGTGCGCGAAGCGCACCGCGTGCTCACTGTGCGCGCACGGTGCGCGAAGCGCACCGTGCGCGCACGGAACGAACTGCGTCAAGTGGGCGCGCACGCCACGAATGGCGTAAAGTAACTTAGCATTTAAAAAACCGTACAAATTCACTGAAAAAACCATAGGTTTCACACACGTTATAGTTAGGAATTAGCATTTAAAAAACCTTGCAAATTCACTGAAAAAACCAATGAAATTCCCCCGTTATAGTTAGTGCAGGCAACTATAACTCATGCGACCGCAATCCTCTGCTGATGACATATGTGTCTTTATGAAAAAAAAATATTTGTAATATATGTATAGCTAAAATTTAATGGAAGAAGACATGGGCAAATAAGTGTCTAAATACAGTATTAGCATCAGCAGAGGATTGCGGTCGCGTGAGTTATAGTTGCCTGCACTAACTATAACGGGGGAATTTCATTGTTTTTTTTATCAGTAAAATGTCCAGCTAACTATAACATGTGTGAAACCTATGGTTTTTTCAGTGAATATATATATATATATATATATATATATATATATATATATATATATCAAACAAGAAGGTCGCCCCACATGAAGATGCCGCTACGAAGAGTTGAATGCCTTTATTTTGAGATTTTCAGCATAGCAGGTAAGAGTCCACTCTTCATGTTTCAAGGCCCAACGCGTTTCGAACAGCTGGTGTTCTTGATCACGGGCAAATGAGCAGAAAGCAGCAAGCATGATGAGGAACACCTTGATAAGTATTTAAAAGACCCGCCCCAGTGGGCGTATGCTGCGAAGCACCCTGGTATTTGTGGTTCCTCACCTTTTCCCCGGTATGGGTGCTGCCACAGTCTGTACTGTATTTCAGTATATCCCCAGTCGGTGAGAATGGGACTGGAAACACTGCGACACTGTTCATAGAAAAGAGTCTCAAAAGCGGCCCCTCCGCTCAACAGTGCTCGGTACTTCCAAACGCCAGATCTGCAAGATATGCAGCGGGCATCTTCCCGGCCGAGCAAAGCCGCCTCAATAGGGGCAACCTTCTTGTTATATATATATATCTATATCTATATATATATATATATATATATATATACACACATATATATATATTCCCCCGTTATAGTTAGTTCAGCTAACTATAACTCGCGCGCCCGCAATGCACTGCTGATGACGTCACATATTACATCACTCATGACATGGTCAGTGACATCACTCATGACATCACTGATGACATCTCAAATGACATCACTGATGACATCACTGATGACATCATCCAGTGAATGTGTGTTTTTCTGAAAATTAAATATGTTTTATATATGTATATCTCAAGGTCGATGGAAGAATAAATGGGTATATAAGTGTCTAAATGGATGATTTGTTTTTGAAAAATGGATTGTGTAACTGACTGATTAAGTGTATCATAGTGAATACATGGCTTAGTGAGTAATGTTTAAATATGTAAATATCTGTATCAGTCTCTCACTTTGTGTATAAGTGGCTGCATGGGTTGGTGAGTAGCTACATGGGTGTCTATATAGGTTATTAGTTGGTTTTTTGAGTATCAGTCTGAGTGTCTGCATGGTTCGGTGGGGGGGTATTACGTAGTGCATAGGTGCATGAATGAGTGACTCACTGTTTGTATGTGTTGAACACAGCATGTGTGCAGGACTGTATGGGTGGATGAGTGTGTGTATGGGTGTGTTAGTGAGTGAATGACTGTCTCAATAGTGTCTTTATGAGTAACTACATATGTTTTAAACTAGTATATGTGACTATTGGTGTATATATGTGAGTATATGTGAGAGTGAGAGATTGAAAGAGTTCCTGTATGAATAAGTATGTGTTTCTATAAGTGATTGTTTAAAAGACTAAGTATGTGTAAGTTTCCGTAGAAGTAAGTGTGGTGGTGTGTGTATAACTGTATATGCAAGTAAATGTATGTTTGATTCTTTATTAGCATGAGTGACTATGTGTGTGAGTAACTCTATGGATGAGTGGCATTGTGTAACAGGATGTATAGGTGTATGAGTACATATGATGAGTGAGTACATGTATGAGTGACTGTATAGGACTGTTGGTGAATGAGTGGATGTGTATGTGGATCTTAGAATTACTGAAGAGGTTGTTGTAACTGGTACTGGTATGTCCATTGTTTTGAAAATTTTAGTCTCTATTTTTGAATGTGTGTATCAAAGGTTATATTAGGGTGAGAGGAGGTCTGCCACTCTATCACAAGGATGATGTCATCAGTGATGTCATCAGTGATGTCATTTGAGATGTCATCAGTGATGTCATGAGTGATGTCACTGACCATGTCATGAGTGATGTAATATGTGACGTCATCAGCAGTGCATTGCGGGCGCGCGAGTTATAGTTAGCTGAACTAACTATAACGGGGGAATTTCAATGGTTTTGTACAAGTGAAAAGTCCAGCTAACTATAACACCCCTGAAACCTATGGTTTTTTCAATGAATTTCTGAGGTTTTTTAAATGCTAATTCCTAACTATAACGTGCCTGAAACCTATGGTTTTTTCTGTGAATTTCAAAGGTTTTTTAAATGCTAATTTCTAACTATGCCTAGAGAGATAGGACATGTGAAGAAAGAAGAAAAAATGCACAGAAAGAAACAAAAGAAGTGCAGAAAGAAGCAACAGAAGTCCTCAAATACGAAGATAAGTGCAGGAAGAAGGATAACGTGCAGAAAGAACAAAAAGAAGAGCAGAAAGAAGCCTTGTTGCAAAATCATCCTGTACCCTCAACTTTTTCAGACGGATACTGGTGGTAACTGAGTTTGACTAACCAGTCCTAGAGCCAGTACTATGTTAAAAGACACTTAGAATACAGTGAAAACACCTACATACACTAGGGAACATTATGCGTTGGGGTCCCCCTGTGATTAGCATGACCTCCTCTGTAAGCCCCTAGTATATAATAGGGCATGGGGATTAAAACTACCTCTTAAAACAGGCCACAGGGCGTTTTTGTACACGTTAACTCAGGCCCCGTCCCCTCCCTTCACCACTCTGTAAACACGCCCTGTGTCCAATTTTAGTTGGGAGATTAAGTTCATTTGAATCCTGAGGGTCCCTAGGGTCCAACTAGCCCACTAGGTACCTCCAGTAAGTGCCACAGAGCTGCGTTGCAGAGAGGTGTAAAAAGTGGCACGGCCTGGACCACCTCTCTGCAATGCAGCTCAGTGGCGCTTACTGGAAGCACTTGGTGGGCTAGTTAGCCCCCAGGGGCCCTCAGTATTGAAGGGAAATTATATCCCCAATTTAAAACGTGCCATAGTGCGTGTTTGCACACGTCACCTCAGGCCCCGTCCCCTCCCTTCACCACTGTGTAAACGCGCCCTGTGGCTGTTCTAAGTTGAGAGATTAAGTCCCCTTGAATCCTAAGGGTCCCTAGGGTCAAACTAGACCACTAGGTACCTCCAGTAAGCGCCACAGAGCTGCGTTGCAGAGAGGTGTAAATAGGGGCTTGGCCTCAGAAGACCTGTCTGCAGCGCAGCTCCCTGGCGCATACTGGAGATGCCTATTGGGGGCGCGTTTGCAGAGTGCTGCACGGAGGGGGTATGGCCTCCGGCACAACGCCAGTCTTTTATTTATTTTAATTTTTTAAGAAGGGGGCTGTGTGGTTCCCCTTCTTATTCTAATTTATAGGCCCAGATGACCCCATCCCCCAGGGCCTGTCTCCTAATTATATTTTTTTGACCCCAATCCCCAGGGCCGGCCACTGTTTTTTATTATTTTTAAAAAATATATATTTATAGACACACCTAGGACATGCTGGACAAACCGTACGTACCTATCACCATGACGATTTGCGTGATATTCATTAAAAGGCGACTATGCATGCAATGAATCCACATGGAATGTATTTACACCACTAGTAAAGCTCTGACATGTCTGATGCCCTACCGTGCCTAATGCCGGTAGACACCCTTGTCGTTTATTTATACAAACATGGGTAGCTATTGACGGGCACATTTAATACACATGCACACCAAGCCATTCAAAGAGGATTCGACAAAAATTCGACCAAAACTATGTAAGAAACCCCCCTCACGGTTAATAAAACACACATCCACTGCCGGATGTGTAATACTTTTTATTTTACTCTCTGGAAAGGGGATGAACATCACTTGAGAGTCACAGCGCGCTCCTGACAGAGCCCAATGCTGTGTTACACCCACCATTGCCTGCCGAGTGCCACACACCTCTGTGTTGTATTCCACTAGCTAGTGCATATGCTATGACACTCTCTAGCCCATGTGCACTGTAACACCACCCCGTGAATATGTCATGCCACACTTGTCTTCGCACGGGTTATATTGCCCCATCTAACGTGCCTTCCTCGATGCCTATGTTATAACGCACAGTGCTATGTCATACATATTACAATCTGGGATCCATATCTTTGTCACAGTGCATATGCAACGTTACACTCCCCAGCACATATTTTATATTACAACTTTAGAGACTAGTTAGGTTACACAACACTGCCCTGTGCATATTACACTCCAAGGCGCATATCGCATAGCACGCGCTAGTGCCTGTGCTATCTCGCGCTCTCCAATGAATCTGTCATTGCGCACAATGTATTGCATATTATATTTCACGCCCGGTTCATCTTATATCACACTTTTTGGTGCATAGTTTATACCATACACTATATCTAGTTTTCATTTTCAATCGTGCTCTCAGGACTATGTTCTATATAACACTGTGTTCACCTACCCTTTTCACGGGCATTACATTTTGCGATAGGGGGTGGAGGGTCAGGGGGTGTTTCTGCCAAGTGAGCCCGGAGTCACAGTCACAAACGTCCTCTTCTTCCTGAATAAAAGTGAGATTATGCTGCATACTTGTTCATATTTTAAGTAGTTCGCACAGACACAATGTTTTAAAACCAATAAAGTTCCTAATACCCGCCTTCTCTGAACAGTTAGCTTGCTGCCCCATCCCCCTCCTCCCTATCCTCTGTTGTGTGAATCCATGAACTAGCCTCCTCCCTCCTGCCATGCATGGTCTAATGTGCTGCCACTGCCCTCAATTTAGTATGATGTACCAGTCCACTCCTCCTGCCCTCCATTGCCCAATTCTATGCCCCATCATTGACCTCCTGCTTAAACTCTGTGCTTAGCTTGCTGCCCCTATTCTCCTTCCCCCTGCCCTCCGATGTCTTTGTGCATGCCCCTGCTCCATCCTTTTTGCCCACCATGTTCCATGGACCTGCCACTCCTATCTACTCTGAGTTTTCTGTTGAGCTGCCACTCCCCTCCCACCTGCCTAGCATTGTCAGATGACTGTAACCTGTCCCTGCCACCTCCACCCTGCCTGTCCACATGCCATGCCCCTATCCTCTTCCTCCTGTCCTACATGGTCCATTGCACTGCCACACCCTTCTGCCCTCCCTGGTCTGTTGTGCTGCAACTGCTCCTCCTGCCTGCCCCGTGTGGTCTGTTGTGAGGTCCCTTCCCCTGAACTTTCTTGTCTGTGCACAGGTCCTGACCCTCCCTTCTATCCTCCATCGTCCTTTGTGCATGCCCCTGCACCCTCCTTCTTGCCCATCATAGCCATTGTGCTGCCACTAACCCTCCCACTTGCCATGCATGGTCTTCTGTGCTGCCATGGCCCCTCCCACCTTCCCTGTGTGGTCAGTTAGCTGCCCCTGACCCCCTCCCACCTTCCCTCCATGGTCTGTGTGAATGCCATCACAGTCTCACTGTTGCTCTTCATGGTGTGTCTTGCTTCTAGTGCCCATCCTGCCTGACCTCCATGGCTATCTTGCTGCTCCTGCCCTGCCCCCTTGCCCCCAGCCCTCTGTTTACATGTGCAGACCCCTACTCCCTCCCTCCTGGCTTGTCTGTTCCATTGTAATGCCCCTGATCCGTCCCTCCTGCCCTTTATGTTCTGTTATGCTGCAGCTTTCTCTCCTGTCTGTCCATTATGGTCAGCTAGCTACCATTGCCTCTTGCCCCTCTGTTCTCTGTTGTCCATGTGCATGGTCCTGTCCCCTCCCTCTTGCTTTCTATGGATTGTTGTGCTGCACTCCCGTCCTGCATGCCCTGTGTGGTGTATTGTGCTGCTGCAAACCCTGATGCCTGCCCTGCAGGATCAGTTTGGTGCACCTCTCCATGTCCCTCCTGTCCTCTGTTATCCAAGTCCATGTCCCTATCCCATTTCCTTCCATGATCCAATGTACCATACTTGCAAACATTTTGAACCTGGTAAAAGGGAGATTTTGAAAAAAAACTGGGGTATTGATTTTCCCCTTTGAGTTACATTGAAAAAGAGGATATTGTAGACAGGAGACAGTCAAATAAAGCCCATTTGAGCTTAAAAACATTGGACGTTTCCTGGCTGAATCGGGTCTGTTGGCATGTATGGTTGTACTACCATTGCCTCTTCCTTCTGCCCACAATGGTCTATTACATTGCCACAGCCTTGAAGGAGGGTAGATTTTGTATCACAGGGGGCCCCTGGCCCGTTCTGTCCACACCTGAAGTATGAGACCCTTGTCCTTGCCCTGCCAGCCGCATTTGTAGGCCATATTAAATTGACCAGCGGGTCCTGTGTTGCTATATAATTATCCTGAGACATCCTTACCACTCAGCCAGCATAAAACCCCTGTGTAGGCCCTTTTGTTCAATATGTAGGCCTCTTTGTTAAATTGACCATAGCTCTGCAATTTTAGTGTATAGCAGTCTGAAGGCAGGTCTGCGAGGCCTTCTGCTCCAAACTAGTAGCCCCCACCCTACCCGAGTGCTCCGTGCTCGGTATCAAAGTTCAACATCCCCCTGAAGCTGTCGATATACAGTAGGCTGCATCCTGGACTGGTACTTGCTTCCTGGGCAGGTTTCCCGCTTTTAAGGAAGTGGCAACCGCAGAGCGTCAAGTTAGGAGAACTGAGAAGATTTTATACATGAATATATTGAATTCCCGTACAATACCCATTATTTTCTGCTTGCTCTATGGAACTTACGATAAGCGATTGGCCTGAGAGACTGACCTTTTCACCCAGTCCATTGTCAGCATTAAGTGGGTAAATGACGAAATGTCTGGTAAAATCTGCAGACGAAGCTTTTGGGTAGCATACGTAGGTAGATGTAGCTTGCAAAGGAGCCCACAAAATGATATAAAAAGGGAACACCCACAGATATCGAGGGACTACCTCGCCGTCTGTATGTAGGTTAACAGGCTGTGCAGGTCTTCCCCAAGAGCTGGGAGCTCTTGTCTTCCTCTGCTTAAAATGTCTTGCTCTGCTTTGCTTGAAGTATCTTA
The DNA here is from genome assembly GCF_964204655.1 of Triturus cristatus. NCBI lineage: Eukaryota > Metazoa > Chordata > Amphibia > Caudata > Salamandridae > Triturus > Triturus cristatus. Next base: position 576,946,171 of record NC_140586.1, read on the forward strand.
TTCTATTTTACCTATATGAAATGTCATGTTATGTTTAACCATTGTTCTCTTTACTTTTGCATTTAAAAGATTTTGTATTGTAATTGCAGGAATGCTTGCTCTAAGAGTAAACGTGAGTGTTCCTAGGTAACATTTTCCTTGGTGTAACTTGTTTCTCATGATGCATTTATAGATGTGTTTTCTCTCTCTCTCTGTCAGTACATTAATTGAGATACAGAGAATATCATGACAGCTGTATGATTATCTGGATTCTGTATTTTGTACTTTATGTCTCTATTCTGCGGTTTCTTTGAAGTTGCATCTTCTCATTAAACTGCCATTGTATTCTGCCTCCAATTCCATGTCTCATATGTCTGTTTTCTTCATTTTTGGAGCAAGCGTTCCTAGGCACCCCGGCTCAAATTAAGGTGCCCCTTTTGTCCCTGACTCACTCTCCTGCTCAGTTCTGTGGTGGCTCCCGGGGCTCTGGGGACCGCCCCTAGCTTCCTTGACCCGTAATAGATCTTCCCTCCAACAGCCTCTCTTGCAAGTCCTGTAATGTTGGTTTGTTGCCCCTGCCCCCCTTTCCACTGCCCTCCATAGTCTGTTGTGCTTCCACGGCCCTTCCTGCCTGCTCAGTGTGGTTAAATTGTTGCCTTTGCACCCTCCTACCTGCCTTCAATTTTCAGAGTCCGTGCCCCTGGCCTCTGCCTCTCAACAGTATCCTAATGCACAACTGGATTGCTATCATTCTATATTTATTACAAAAGTGTGGAACGCCTGACATCATCTTGATGTAATCAAAACTGTAATACCTAGAGCATTTCCTTTAGAAATTACATATATGAGAAGGTCTTATTGGCATCAAAATTATGGTTAGTGCTCTAAAAGACTAAAATAAGGACATATTTTCTGAGTTTTCAAATAGCGACAAAGCACTTTTAAATTATTTGTTATCTTTATGTTTTTTTATCCAGTTGACCACTTGATTAAATGTTGCACTTAGGGGAGAGGATGTGGTGTTACTTCCAGAACTGCAGACTTTGCAACTGGGGAACCAGGTTGATGTTTCTGCTTCAGCTCGACATTCTGTGATTCTGGTCAAATCACTTAGTTTCCCCATGTCTACAACCAAAATGAATTTGTTCTTGTGTGATGTAACCAATGCTCATGTAAAGCACTCCAATACCTGACAAGTCTGCACTATATAACACTGCAAAAACACAAAATAATAAGTGTTTTGCACACTTCTGTCATTGGGCTATATTTGGGCTACATCTGGGTGATTTTGGGCTACATTTGGGCTCTTTTGTCTCCGGTGGCCATCTTGGGAGATTTATTTGTTATGAAGTTTCCTAATTTCCTCATGTACTGCAGTCTCCTCAGTAGGAAATGCTTTCAGTTTTTTACTTTGATTCCATCATGAAGGTATTCAGATATGTCACACATTTGCCATACATTCTGAATGTTAGCACTCTAGTTGCTCATTAGATCACTGTAGTAAAACTACTGTTCACCATGGAAGACTGCTCCTGGTATTAAATGTGCATGTTTCAGTCTGCATGTCAGAATTTTTTAATGAAATAGAAGAGGATTTGAGAAGTCACTCAAAATGTGCCCTCATTTTCTTTCTTCAGCATTAATCATAATTTCTATGGCAAAATGAACCCCCTCATTGTGTTCCTTTTTAAATTAAATGTTTTAAGTGTTACCAGTTTATTCCAATCAAGATGGCTTCAGGTGTGCCATACTTTTGTCATAATGAAGACAGTAAGCGCTCTAGTTGTTTTTAAGAACATTCTGGGACATTCTGTCATTGGGCTATACTTGGGCTACATCTGGGTGATATTTGGGCTACATTTGGGCTCTTTTGTCTCTGGTGGCCATCTTGGGAGACTTCTTTGTTATGAAGTTTCCTAATTTCCTCATTTACTGCAGTCTCCTCAGTAGGAAATACTTTCAGTTTTTTTACTTTGATTCCATCAAGAAGGCATTCAGATGTGTCACACATTTGCCATAAATTCAGAATGTTAGCACTCTTTTTGCTCATTAGATCACTGTAGTAAAGCTACTGCTCACTAGGGAAAACTGCTGCTGGTATTGAAAATGCATGTTTCAGTCTGCATGTCAGAATTTTTTAATGAAATAGAAGAGGATTTGAGAAGTCACTCAAAATGTGCCCTAATTTTTCTTTCTGCAGCACTAATCATACTTTTTATGGAACAATGAACCCCCTCATTTTGTTCCTTTTTAAATTAAATGTTTTAAGAGTTACCACTTTAATCCAAGCAAGATGGCTTCAGGTGTGCCATACGTTTATCATAAGTAGGGCTGTTAGCGCTCTAGTAGTTCTTTGGAACACTCTGGGAAGCTGCAGTAGAACACAAAGGAATCAACTGACAGTCTCTGCCCTTGTTGGATGTACATGTTTTACTGAGAATGTCAGACTTCATTCTCACATGACTGAGAAAGATAATGTGAATTTACAGAAAATAAGCTCTCAGTTTAGCTTATAGATCACCTTCCAAACCTCTGTGGTAAAAGCATGAGTAAATATTTTTCTCTCAATCATGATATCCCAGCAGAAGGCTTTTTCACATGGTGAAATCACCTTAGAACATACCACAATTCCTAAAATGAGTATGGTACCATCAACAAATGATTTATAATGTAACTAAAGTCTTAAAACCTTCTATTAACTGCAATGCTTTTTAATGAGGTGCTATCATGTATATTGGTCCCAAGATGGCTGCCAACACTTCTTGGATGAAGTGCTGACAGCCAATCAGATCTCAGGACGAGATGTGTGGTTAGGCTCCGCCCACATATATATATGCTTTTAAATGCTATTTTCTCAGGAAATACTGAACAGATTTACACCAGACCTGCAAAAGGCACTTCCTTGACCTTATGGCTACCTCTCTGCCAAATTTCAAGGAATTCTGTTCAGCCGTTCGGGCTGTAGCTGTGTCTAAAGGTCCTATGGAAAAATGCATGGGAAAAACGCATTTTGGGACCCCCCTTTTATCTAAGCCCCCGCTTGACGAATCACCCCGAGACTTTCAGGGTAGGAGCGGAGCGCAGCGCCCCACCTATTTTGAAAATTTCGCGAGGATTCGTCGACCGGCGCCAAAGTTATTCAAAATAGAATGTTGCGGTTTTCCTATGGAAACAGGGTCCTAACTATAACTACCTACTGGCGACCGCCAGTAGGTAATATATATATATATATATATATATATATATATATATATATATATATATGTTCACTGAAAAAACCATAGGTTTCACACACGTTATAGTTAGGAATTAGCATTTAAAAACCCTTGCAAATTCACTTGAAAAACCATAGGTTTCACACATGTTATAGTTAGCTGGACATTTCACTCGTGAAAAACCATTGAAATTCCCCCGTTATAGTTAGTGCAGGCAACTATAACTCACGCGACCGAAATCCTCTGCTGATGACGTCAGATATTACATCACTGTATTTAGACACTTATTTACCCATGTCTTCTTCCATTAATTTTTAGCTATACATATATTACAAATATTTTTTTTTTCAGACAGACACATATGTCATCAGTGATGTAATATTCCCAGCAGCAGGCACAACTTCCAGAGGCCCCACAATTGGCTCAAGCACTCTAGAAAGGGCAGAACTCACACAGAAGAGTTCAGGGGGAAGCTGGGGGTGAAGTCCTTTTGTTCCTGGGACTTCTTAACAGGAGGCCAGCTCTACTCAGGCCCTTGGAGATTCCTTCAAGCTAGGGGACACAGCACGCAGCAAAGTCCTTCCCCTCTCCTTGGCAGCAAAGCAACTGCAGGTCAGCCTTACAGCAGGTCAGTCCTTCTTCTTCAGTCGTCCATCTTTCTCCTTGGCAGAGGTTCCTTCTTGATTCCAGGATGATCTAATGTTCTGTTGTCTGGGTCCCAATATTTATACCCCAAAATCCTTTGTCTTCTGAAGGCAGAGGGGCCTTGACCTAGTCAGAACCAGTTCTGGTCAGTCCTGGAGCACTCTGTTTACTTGGTTTCTTCTTTCCTTTGAGAGAGAGGGGCAGGGTCGTCAGCTGCCCAGCAGGGGGTGGAGCCAGCATTGTGGAAGGCAGGCACAGCCCTATTCAGGCCCAGGTGCTACTCCTCCCACCCATCTACAGGGGAATTTCCCTATTCAGCCTTGGGCTGACTCATCCCGCCTCTGGGAGCCACCCCTGTCCCTGTCACTCACAAACCAGACAGTCAATTCACAAACAGGCCAAGGCACACAGAAAAGGCAGAAAATGAAACAGACACTTTCTAAAAGTGCTGTTTTCACACACAGGATTTAAAAAACATCTTTTCTAAAAGATGTGTTATTGAATTCCGAGTTCAGGGATACCAGACTTTAATTTTCTATCTTGCTCCTATGGAAAGATATGCAGGTAAACATTATACTCAGCATTCCCCATTATAGCCTATGGGCAAGATAGCCTTTCAATAGTGAAAAACGAAAATGGCTGTAATTCACTACCAGAGCATGTCACCTACACCAGTACATGCTCTACCTTTCACATACACTGCACCCTGCCCAGGGGGGTACCTAGGGCCTTCCATAGGGGTGTCCAATGTGTACAGAATGGGAAGGGTTAGGCCTGGCCAGTGTGGACACTGGTCAAGTCAGCATGGCAGTTAGCAACTGCACCCAGGCACTGCAGTGGCAGGCCTGTGACACCATTTTAGGGCTACTCCTGTGGGTGGCACAATCAGTGCTGCAGGCCCACTAGTAGCATTCAAATCACCAGCCGTGGCACACTCAGTGCTCTTTACTAGGGGCTAACAGGTGAAACAAATATACCAATCATGGATAACCAATCAATATAACAATTTACCTAGGGAGCACTTGCACTTTGACAGATCAGCAGTGGCAAAGTGCCCAAAGCATCTAAACCAGCAAAAACTAAATCCAGAACAGCGTCAAAAATACAGGAGGTAGAAGCAAAAAGTCAGGGAAGACCACGCCACAGATGCCAAGTCTAATATATATATATATATTATCTACTGGCGGTCGCCAATAGACAGTTATAGTTAGGACCTATTTTCCATAGGAAATCCGCAACATTCTATTCCCAATAAGTCTGGCGCCGGTTGATGAATCCTCGCGAAATTTTCCAAACTTTCGGCCAGCTCCGCTCCTACCCTGAAAGTTTCGTGGTGATTCGTAAAGCGGGGGCCGAGAAATAAGGGGGTCCCAAAACGTGTTTTCCCCATGCAATTTCCCATAGGATCTGTTGTCGCAGCTACAGCCCGGACCGCTGAACGGAATGACACCAACTTTGGCAAAGAGGTAGTCCTCAGTTCAGACTCATGCCTTTTGCATAAATGGTGTGAATCCGTTCAGTAGTTCCTGATAAAATTAGAGTTAAACGTACATATATATCTATGGCCGGGGAGGATCCGTGGACCCTACCCGCACCGTGAGCGCACCCTCCCCGAACCGAGGGCGCACCCTCCCGATCGCGCGCTGAATGCTAATTGGCTGTCGAGTGTCTCTCTACATTTGAAACCAGGAACTGTTGGCGGCCATTTTCTGCCTTGGTACAAGCGAGGCTGAAGAAGCAAGGGGAATAAGTGTGTAAAACATATAAAGGGGGCAGAGTGGAAATACTCTGACCCTCTAGAGGTGCTTAGCGGGTCCCAGAAGGATCCCCTGGGGCCCCTTTTTTAATTTAAAAAAACGGCGAAATGCGCGCAGGGTGCGCGCATCCTATCGCGTTGGGTGCATGGATTCTCTCGCGTTGGGTGCGCAGATCCAAGGAAAATTGAAAAAAGACAAGAAATCATTGGTTGTATTACAACTTTCTACACTGAAAGGTAGGGTGCATATTTCTGTTTGTTAAAGGCATGATTCTTATTGGTTAACAAAAACAGTTTGTAAGGAACATTATATATGATAAGCTGATATGTTGAAAAGTCAAGCACACTTGCTGTCTTGTTTAGCAACATTGTGTGCTGAACTTGTGACCTGTGTGCTTAGTGCAGTGTTCCATGACCTGTTTCTATGGTAACAGGCAGAAGGCAGATTGGGGGAAGGGTTGAAATGTATTTCATTTGTAAAGGGTTGAAATGTTTAACCAATAGAAATGTGTATTTGCTTTTGAATTGATGTGTGAAGGATTGTGATTTGATGTTTACATGTATATGTGTGGAAAATGAAAGGGAAACTTTTCCATTCTTTGTTTTTGCTGAGAGGTGCACAGTGCAGAGATTCTGTAAAAGAAAATCTGGTGTGTGACTGATATACTTCTTAATCTACAAAAAGGTGAGTTATTTAATTGTGAGGGGATGTATGTAGACTATTTTGATTTTAATCAGACTAATGTATTTCTCCTGCTAAAGTGTAGGGAGTACTTTTTTTTCTCTACAATCTTATTGACAGTGTGTGTGCATGTAGAAACCATTCTGTTATAAGCATTTGTGTTTTTCATGTGTTTGCAGACAGATAACTGTGCTGTTTTTATATTTTGGTAGAATTAGAAACCAGTCATTGTTTATGAATTTGTGAAATGAGTTATGTTTCTATACTAAAATGTAGTACTCCTTCTAGATGAAGAAATGTGTTTTGGTATAGTGCAAGGGATAGTGTTGTTTGTCTAGAATCACACAGTGAGTATGTGTGCATTTGGGAACCACTGTGAGAGAAGCATTTGGTGACATCGTGTATTTGCTGACAGATAACTGTTTTAAAATCTGTCATGTTGTCAAGTTTAGTAGCATTAGAAGCCAGTCTTTGCTTATGCATTGATAAAATTAGTCATGCTTTGACACTAATGTGCTGTACTTTAATATGTAGATTGTGTGTAGTATCCTTACCCCTTGCACAGTAGTGAATGAGTTTTGGTAAGCTGCTAGGGATAGTGTTGCTGGTCTAGAATCACACTGTGAGTCTGTGTGCATTTGGGAACCACTGTGAGAGAAGTATGTGGTAATATCGTGTATTTGCTGACAGATAACTGTTTTAAAACCTGTCTTGCTGTCAAGTTTTAGTAGCATTAGAAGCCAGTTTTTGCTTATGCTTTGATTAAATGAGTCAGGCTTTGACACAATAGTGCAGTCCTGAAATATGTAGATTGTGTGCAGTTCCCTTATCACTTCCACAGTAGTGAATGATTTTTGGTAAACTCCTAGGTATAGTGGTTGTTGTCTAGAATCACACTGTGAGTCTGTGTGCATTTGGGAACCACTGTGAGAGAAGCATTTGGTAACATCGTGTATTTTCTGGCAGATAACTCTTTTAAAACCTGTCATGTTGTCAAGTTTAAGTAGCATTAGAAGCCAGTCTTTGCTTATGCGTTGATTAAATGACTCATGCTTTGACACTAATGTGCTGTACTTAAATTATGTAGATTGTGTGCAGTACCCTTACCTCTTCTAGACTAGTGAATGAGTTTTGGTAAACTGCTAGGGATAGTGTTGCTTGTCTAAAATCACACTGTGAGTCTGTGTACATTTGGGTAAGGATTGTGATAGAAGCATTTGGTAACATGGTGTATTTGGTGACAGATAATTGTTTCAAAATCGGTCATGTCAAGTTTTAGTAGCTTTAGAAGCTATTCTTTGCTTATGCATTGATAAAATGAGTCAGGGTTTGACACTAAAGTGCAGTACCATGTACTATTCTCTTCACTGTGCCAGAAGTGAAAGATTTACCCAGGCACTGTCCTAGCAGTAGTCTGATGATTTAGTCAGTTTCCAAGTACTCATGTTTTGAACCATACATTCCCACATAGACTGCTTCAAATGTCTATGCAGTATGCATGCAGTCTTCTAACATACTATACACTTGTCTTTCACATCTTCAATTCCCTAGTCAGTATCCATACAGTCCAGCAAACACCCTGTCACTCCCTTTGCACTCCTCTAGTGACCCATTCAGCACCAAGTACTAATCCATTCCCTGCGCCAAAAGCCTACCACTTATAAATTTACCCAGGCACTCTCCTTGCTGTACTCTAATCATTCAGTCAGTACCCAAGTACTCATGCAGTGAGCCAGGCCTTATCACATAGACTGCTTCAAACCCCTATCCACTATGCATGCAGTCTTCTAACCACCTAGACACTTGTCTTTCACACCTTCAATTCCCTAGTCAGTATCCATACAGTCCAGCAAACATCCTGTCACTCCCTTTGCACTCCTCTAGTGACCCATTCAGTACCAAGTACTAATCCATTCCCTGCGCCTAAAGCCTACCACTTAGAAATTCACCCAGGCACTCTCCTTGCTGTACTCTAATCATTCAGTCAGTACCCAAGTATTCATGCAGTGAGCCAAGCCTTATGACATAGACTGCTTCAAACGCCTAATGCATGCAGGCCTCTAACCACCTACACAGTTGTCTTTCACACCTTCAATTCCCCAGTCAGTATTCATACACTTCTAGCAAACACCCTGTTACTCACCCAGTGTGTCTCCTTATAGTACTGTAATCATTCAGTCAGTTAGCATGTCGTCTTTTAGTGAGGTAGGCTTTAGGGCATGAACTGCTTCAAAGTAGTATGCACTATGCATGTAGTGTTTTAACGATCGTCACACTTGAGGTTCAGGGCTATAGTTTCTTAGTCAGTTTTTATATAACATGTGTTTGTACAGTAATGGAATAGTATAAATTTGAAAGTTATTAATATACATTTATTTGTGATTCTTTTTTTACAGATACAGAACAGGAGTGTTTCTCATCTGTTTGCACTCTTCTTGTGCAAGATTGTTTGGATGAAGGGTCCATTGGTGTTTCATCATACTTGCCATGCCGTACGAGTATTTCTTGTTAGGATCCCCTTGCAACAGAATTCTTTTGCAAATCTTGCACGTGGCCAAGGTGGCATTGATCTTTGTTTGCCCCTCGGGAAAAGTAAAAAATTTCCACACCACTGAGGGAAAATGTTGTGGGCGTGGTGCGTCCTCCAATAATTCATCCTTAGATTCAGTGAATATTTTAAAGCGACAACATTTACAGTTTTTGTAAGTTAAACTTATAAACTTTTGTTAGCTGTAAGCATTTTATATATCTGTGATTTGTATCTTGTGGTATTTTGTTGAGAATAGCATGTTGGTTTTTTTTTTAACAATCTTTTTGATGGTTTTTTTTTGCCCGCTGTTAAGTGATGAGTACGATTCAAATCACTATTTTTAGTGAAATTTAATATATTCTGAGAACAGCAAAAAAGGCAAACAAATTACTTTGTGGAAATTATGCTGTGTTGTAAAAAATGTATTATTACATGTTATATTTTTTTTTTCCTTTTCTTTCACAGATCCAAATTTTAAAATAAGCAATGTATATGAATTTAGATTGCAATGAAAATCTGAAAAAACTGTATACCATTTTTTATTCCTATTACTGTGAAGGTAAGTTTAACTAAGTCTCAATATGCAGAATGAGGAGGTCTGCAAGAGGCTACAAAGTTGAAACACGTTTCTAAAAACACTCTGTTTATACCTATGTAGTTTTGAAATCTGACCATAATCAGATATCATGTGACCTGCAAAAAAAGAGATTTGAGGGGTTCATAATATTTCCCATTGTAGCTATTGAAGGACCGCAATCATTTCAATAATTCTTGCAGACAAAACTCTGTGGTTACCTTCTATCATTCGCAAGGAATTTTAAAACTGGAAATATGTCACTTTTTGTAACATAGTTATTGTGCAAGACACTCTTACATTTTTACAAAGAGAGGAAAAGGCACTCTGTGTACTTTTTATACTCCATGTAAATACAACCTCATTATGCACACCACTTTGCATTGAAAGGCTGTTCTATAAGTGTTGTTGTGCATGATTGCACTGAATACTCATAGAACAAGACACATGTCTAGATTTATCAGAAATCATAAATCTCGATATGTGTGGGAATTCTGCATCATTCTAAAATTGGTGTAGGAAAGCACAACAAGGAGAATTGTTTTCATTTCTCCACATTTTTATATCTTCAATGCATGCTGAAATGTTCAGCATACATTGAAGGAGAAAAATGCATTTGCTCATTGTTTTTGTGCAGGAAGGTGTGTCTTCCTGCACAAAGACAAACAGCACATGACACAGATATCCTTGCACTATGGTGCAAGGGTGCCTGTGTCACCACATGGCTGCAGTTTAATCAGCCGTGCAGAGAGAAGCATAGATTTGCAACATATTTATGTACATATGTTGCATCCCTGTGCTTTGGAAGTACTACAGCACTCTGTAGTTAAAGAGGTTACTGTGTGATGCTGCAGCACTTCCTCATAGTTCTGCACTTATACATTCACCAAACGCTACTAATGCATTCATTCACTCAATTACGTACTACACATACATTCATCTAAACTTTCACACACTAACAAAGAAATTTAGCTCATTTTTTAAACCAGGAAAGATAGTTCTTACAAGAACTTTTTTTTTTCTTCTTTCTTCTTTTATATTTTTTGGGGCGTTTTCTGAACAATTTTTAAATTTTGGGGGTTTTTCTGCAAAAGAAAACAAAAAAACAAAAGAGGAGGAATCAACCAATGAACTTCAGGGAACAAAAAAAAATAAAAAATAGCAAACGTAACTTTCTTGACGGCGGCAGATCAGATCGGTTGACTGCTCACCGTAGCACAAAGTCGCTTTTAAATATTGAAATTGAGGACGGATGTCCAAATTTTGGGCTGATGGATGCATCTTGAAGTGCTCGGCTGCGATGAGGTGGAAGGCGCAGGAGCAGGAGTGTTTCTCATCCGTTTGCACTCTTGTCGTGCAAGATTGTTCGGATGAAGGGTCCTCAGGTGCTTCATCATACAAGCCATGCCGCACGAGTATTTCTTGTTAGGATCCCCTCGCAACAGCACTCTTTTGCAAATCTTGCACGTGACCAAAGTGGCATTGGTCTTATTCTGCCCCTCGGCAAAAGTAAAACATTTCCACACCACTGAAGAAAAACGTTCTTTGCGTGGTAACTCCTCCAAAAATTCATCCTCAGATGTATGAGGAGATGCGGGTGATGCCTGCTGCCCTGAAGCCATTTTTAGTTGAAAAAAGTTAGAGCTAAGTGTAAACTTAGTCTAAAAAATCTTCTTCTTGCAAAGAGATGCTCCTCCAAAGAAGGTCAAAGAAGAATTGGGTGGGGTCTTTCAATAGTTAGAACAGGAAGTGTAATGAACCAATCAAATCTATTTTTTTGCAGGTCACATGGGATCCGCGCACCCTGCGCTTACGCAGCACGCACCCAGCGCGGAATTGAATAAAAAAAAATTATAGGATTAGATGTAAAAATATATTAGTTTTAAGACTAGTTTAGTCTTCAATTAATATTCACATGAAATACATATATAGGTTTTTTTAAATGTTAAATATTTCGCGGGATCCGCGCACCTACCGCGTCATAGACGCATATGACGCATCGCGGAAGCGCATAAACGTCGTGTTACGTACATCGAACGTGTCGCGTATAGGCTGGGAGTCGCGTACCAGTCTCATTGCAATCGCGCACTAAACACATACCCAACGCATACCATGCGCGGATGCTATCGCGTAGGGATCGAGAACAGTGCGCATAGGTTGCACGCGGATCCAAAAACATGGAAAAAAATATATTAGATAAAGTTTTGAACGTATTGTTAAAAAAATATTTTGAAAAATATAAAAAAATATGTTTGAAAAACCCATTAAATTCAAATAATATTTTTTAACTTTTAAAAGAATTAATTGAAAAAATAAGTTTAAAAAATGATGATAAAAAAGTATTTTTAAAAAACATAATTAATGAAATTTACACAATGAATTGGAAAAATATAGAAATCCAATCAAAATCATTAAACATGATATCTTTAGAGATAAGTTAAAGATAGGAATTAGCAATTAAAAAACCTTTGAAATTCATTGAAAAAACCATAGGTTTGATGCACGTTATAGTTAGGAATTGGCATTTAAAAAACCTTTGAAATTCACTGAAAAAACCAAAGGTTTCAGGGGTGTTCTAGTTAGGAATTGGCATTTAAAAAACCTTAGGAATTCACTGAAAAAAACAAAGGTTTCAGGGGAATTGTATTTAGCTGGACATTTCCCTCATACAAAACCCTAGAAATTCTCCTGTTATAGTTAGTTCAGCTAACTATAACTCGCGCCCCCGCAATGCACTGCTGATGACGTCACATATTACATCACTCATGACATGGTCAGTGACATCACTGATGACATCTCAAATGACATCACTGATGACATCACTGATGACGTCATCCAGTGACTGTGTGTTTCTGTAAAGTTTAAATATGTTTTATATATTTATAGTGAAAGGCCTATGGAAGAATGAGTGGGTGTATATGTAATGTAAGTGTTTTTTGTAAAGCACACTGCTGCCGAGGCGTCGTGGTGCTGTAGACCGCTGGAGAACCCGTCCTGGCTATCCCTGTGAGATGGTCCCTCCTGAGTATCTCCAAGGTGAAACCAGGCATCCCCGGCGAATGTGGGGGGCCGTTGTGGAGATGAGGCAAGCTAATGCCCAGAGTTGCCGAGTGTGATCCCTGGTTAGAGTGGGCACCGAGGCGAGAATTATCGAGTCCGCTGGCCCTGGTCCACGACCCTGCCGCGTCGGGAATTGAACCCTGGTCCCGGGCCGTCCTCTGCTTCTGGGTCTGCTGCCTCTAACCAGTGAGCCACACTACTCCACTATAGGTGTAGGTGTGTGAATAGATGATTTTCTTGGTGTGTAACTGACTACAAGTGAGTCATTCAATGTATCTTACTGCAGACTAGTGACTAAACTGTGTGAATGTCTGTATGTGTCTGTGTGTTGGTGTATAAGTTGCTGCATGGTTTTGTAAATAGCTATATGAGTGTCTTTATGGGTTATTGATTGGTTGTCTGAGTATCTGTATGGGTGCCTGAGTGTTTGTGTGGGTAGGGTATGTGTGACTCTGTGCATAGATGTGTGAGTGGGTGATGCTATGGGTGCATGGTTTTAAGAGTGCAACTGTGATGGACTGTATGGTTGGGTGACTGTATGTAAGGGTGTGTTAGTGATTGAATGTATATCTCAGTTTTACATGTGTCAGTAACTACATATGTAAAACGCAGTGTATATGTGTGTAAGAGTGTGATTGCGGGAGTGGCTGTATGGATGAGTGTGTGCTTGTATCAGTAATTGTATAAGAGCGTCAGAATTTGTTAGTATTTTTATGAGTAAGTGAACTTGAGTGTGTTTAACTGTATAGGTGAGTAAATAGGACTGTGATTAATTATTTGTATGACTGACTAGGTGTGTCAGTACCTCAATGGATGTTTGGCGGTGTGTAAGTGTCAATATAGGTGTATAAATGCATATGATAGTCCTGTACGGAGTGACTGTAAGTATGAGTGACTGTACAGCTGAGTGAGTGAAGAAGTATGTAGACCTAAGAGTCAATGAGTGGGTGTGTAGTTATTGGTATTGGAGTATCTACAGTTTTCAAAATGGCCGTCTGAAATTTTGAGTCGGTGTATCAAAGGTTGTATTAGGGTGTGAGAAGATGCACTAATTTATCGCATGAATGACGTCATCAGTGATGTCATCAGTGATGTCATTTGAGATGTCATCAGTGATGTCATCAGTGATGTCACTGACCATTTCATGAGTGATGTAATATGTGATGTCATCAGCAGTGCATTGTGGGGGCGCGAGTTGTAGTTAGCTGAACTAACTATAACAGGGGAATTTCTAGGGTTTTGTACGAGGGAAATGTCCAGCTAACTATAACGCCCCTGAAACCTATGGTTTTTTCAGTGAATATATATATATATATATATCACAACACTTCCTGTACCTCCTTGCGGTGAACACGAAAGACAACGTCCCACGCGGAAGTTCACAATCACAGGTAAGTTTATTTTCTCATTGAATCACTCCTCACGACGCGTTTCGGGCATCCAGTGCCCTTGATCACATAGCGAAACAGCGGTACAATTTGAACATATATACTCTCTTTTTTTCTTGTTTTTTTGCATTTACACCACGTGATAATGAAAAGTAACAAAATACTAACAGTGTAGGCTTTTTTTCTTTTTTTCTTTTCTTTCTTCTCTTACTATGTTGTGATACATAATAACAAATTGTGTCAAAATCTCTAATGTATGTGCACCATAAATCTATACATTGACATTTAGCAACCTGATGTATGCATATCATATTTGCCATAAGTATTGTTTATTCAGCACGTATTAAACAACTGTGCATGCCATGCGCGACATGAATGTGCAAATACGCATGTGCAAAATACGCTGTAAATCTCCAGTATTAATACAACAAAAATCTGCAAATTGTCATGTTGTGCCCAGATAAATGCATATCATATTTGCTATTCATATTATTATTTGGCGACATTTAGCATGTGTGCAAAAAATACGCAACGTAAATGTGCAAATTACGCATGTGCAAAATATGCTATATTAAGTGCAAATTTTTGAGATGTGCAAGTTTCCACTTAAATGTGGATTTGCTGTGCAAAAGAATGCAATAATACATGCTCAGTTTCGCATAAAAGTTAAATTACAAATGTTGAGTGCACCGACTTATTATTTGAGATATTCCTTTTGACATTCATAATTGCCTAAATGTTCTTGATGTTACTTGTGAATTAAAGTGTCTAGTGCAAATTCATCTCTAAAATCTATTCCCAAAGAAAGATTTCTATTTAAGAAAAAAAGTATTTAAGAAAATATGTTGAAGCAGATTGGACAGATATTTGGTGAAGAAAATTCGAGTACCCACAGCGATTTAATGAACCTGCTGATACGATAACCATTTCTTCACATAAGTCTGTGAAAATAGATATAATGTTATGTATCAGTAATATCCTAATTAGGTCTTATAATGTCATGCAAATTAAAACTGAGCCCAGTTAAAATTATAAAAAGGTGTGCATAACTTCTGTGTTGTTCAGACCGTTAGGAAATTTACCGTCAAGTTCTAAAATGTATTTTGTCTCTCGCTGTCTAAGTATTTTTTCTCGATTTCCTCCTCTGCGTGAAGCTAAAACTGAGTCAATTACAAAATAAGAAAGGCAATTAATATCTTTGTTGTGAACTTCTTTGAAATGACGAGCGACCGGATATGCCGGGTCGCTGTTGATGATAGCGCGAAGATCTTGCAGTATCCTCACATGCACCTGGAGCTTGGTACTTCCCACATACCTGAGCCCACAGGTGCATGTGAGTACATATATCGCAAAATCAGTACAACAGTTGTAATTGCCCTTGATGTCTACTCCATTTTCTCTAAATGGAGTGTTATATTTGGTAGTGTTGATACCGAATTTACATGCACGACAACTTGTGCATTTGAAGAAACCTTTTCTAGGTTTTAGCCATGAAGTAGTTTGTGCAAGTTCAGGACAGTTTTTAGATAATTGTCCCCCCATGGATTGATTTTTTCTGAAAGTGATGGTGGGTTTATCAGGCAGCTTGTTGTTAAGGACATTATCGGTAAGGACAATGGGCCAATTTTTGTTCATTATGGCTCTGATTTTCCTTTCCTGACGGCTGAAAGTTGTGATAAGTCTAGGTGGTTCTTCCGATATAATATTATGTCCTTCCTCTTCTGTTACATCTGGTAAGAGAGATGCCCTTGATCTCTTACTGGCTTTTGTCACTGCTTCTGTTAGTATTTTATTAGAATAACCCCTTTTCCTTAATCTAATCAGGGCTTCATTTTGACAATTTTCAAATTCTTCTGAACTGCTACATATGCGCTTTAGTCTTAAAATTTCCCCATAAGGAATGCTGCTGATTAAATGTTTGGGATGTGCACTGGTTGCGTGTAATGTTGCGTTTCCTGCTGTAGGTTTTCTAAAAGCAGTGGTAACTAATTCACAGTTCTTGATCTGAATGCAGACGTCTAAAAATTCAATTTTGATAGGACTAATACAAGATGTAAAATGTATGTTAAAACAATTCATATTAATAGTTCTGATAAAATCCTCTACACTTTTGGAATCTCCATTCCATACCATAAAAACATCGTCAATGTACCGCAACCAGTGCATGATTCTTGTATCAAACATTTCCTTGTGTTGCGTCCTGAGGACCCGCTCCTCCCAATAGCCCACGTGTAAACACGCGTAGCTAGGGGAGAAGCAGGCCCCCATCGCAACACCTTGTATTTGCCTGTAAATATCTTTCCCAAACATGAAATAATTGTTATTCAGACACCAGGTAATTAAGGATAACAGCATTTTGTTGTGCATAAAATATTCACATGGCCTAAAACTCAAAAAATATTCTATTGCATTGATTCCACATGAATGCTCAATACTAGTATAAAGCGATTCTATGTCAAGAGTTACTAGAATCAGATCATTATTCCACGAAATGTCCTTTAGCTCGTTTATAAAGTCTCCCGTATCCTTTACAAAGGAAGGTAATGTCTTTACCATGTCTTGTAAATAAAAATCCACATATTGCCCCACTTGTTCAGTCATACTTTTAATTGCTGAGATAATGGGGCGTCTGGGAACTGGGACCTTTCCTTTATGAATTTTTGGCAGTAAATAAAGGAAGGGAAGGACTGGATATTCATTAAACATGAATTGGTATTCTTCTGTGGATATAAGTCCCTCCTGTTTCCATTGTTTCAATTCTTTCTTTAATGATTCTTTCGCATTATTGTAAGCTAATGTTGTGGATTTCTCATAGCAATTTACATCGTTTAGTTGTCGCATGGCTTCCTGTGTGTATTGTGTTCTAGGCCAAAGGACGATGTTGCCGCCTTTATCTGATTTTTTCACAATTATCTCATTGTCATCGCTGAGTTTTTTCATCAAATTCTGATAATGTTTTTGATTGAAATTTGATTTACTTTTTTTATAATTAACTTGACGGTGAAGTTCTTTATTTCATCTATGACACGTTCATGGAAAATATCCACAGCGTCCTTGGGCATGATTGGCAAAAATGTAGACTTAGCTTTATAGGGGCTTTCCCCTGCACCCTTTTGGAGTAAATCGATTATGCGTAATTTTTGTTAAGTTGACTGTAAGGGTTCTTCATGCTCATTGTTTTTTAATTCATGCATAGTCAACAATGTTTGTACATCAGAGGCTTGTAGTTTATACTGGTTAGTCATATCTTCAAAGTTATTTTTCTTTTCAAGTCCTGTTTTAATCATGAAGAATTTCTTTAATTTTAGTTTACGTATAAAGCAACAAATGTCTACTCTTCTTGTGGCGTAATCAAAGTTGCTTTCAGGGCAATAATTGAGTCCCAAGGCTAGAAGTTGTTCCTCGGCCTTAGTTAACGTTATGGACAATAAATTTATGATGGTTTTCTCATCAGTTTCTACATTTTGCGCCAATATTTTTGCTGATTTCCTCTACGCTTCGCGTTTCCGCCTGCGGCGCCTCGTCCTTCTGATTGTGTTTCGTCTTTTCCTGTGTTGTTCCTTTCATTTCGCAGTCTCAGAGTTTGTCTCCGAGCATCCGCTAAAAAATCAACCTCTTCGCCCAGAGTCAGAATTGCATCATTGGGTGTTCTTTCAACGTTTAGGCCCTCAATGCTTGATCCACTTGTGAGCGATTCAGTGTCAGTTTCAATAATACTTGTCTCGATGTTGCCTGTTTGTGCAAGGCGTATAGCATTGGGTTTATTATTATTGCTTGCTTTTAATTTTCTTGCATTGTCATATTTACGTGCGAATGTGCAAATTTGGCCCAACTCATAGTCCGCCTGGTCACGAGCAAACTTGTGTGCCTTTCTTGCTTTTATCTTTTCTTCATGTTTTTTTAGCCGTTCGTCAATTTCTTTCTGTTTTGCTGAGATAAAATCTTTTTTGTTGTCAATTTTGTCTAAATCATTATTGATTGTTTCAATTTCCGTCAGCAACACTTGGCGATCGATTTCAGCATATTTAATTAATATGCGTACCAAATTCATGGATGCTGCCAGGTTACTTTCACCCCATTCTCTTAGCATTGCTGGGTTGGGGTTGTCAAAACTAGGAGCCAGGAGAATTCTCAATCCCCGAGGTATTCTATCCACCTCCACATATTTTGTCAGGGATTTGTGCTCCCACCACTTCGTTATTTCATTTTTCATTTTTTTCTCTACATTCTTCAGCATGAAATTGACATCGGTGTCTATATTGCCATTTAATTCGTTGATAGTTACAGCATTTGGATTGACTCTTGGTAAATTACCAAATAATATATCAGCTGCTGCCTCACGTTCTCGTACCACGTCACTTGACATGTTTTGAGGCGTTTCTCAGTGATACATAAAAACAACGTTGATATTGTTGTTGGAAGAAAATAGCCCTATATATATATATATACCTGAATTGCTCCCTTCTTCCGGGATTCTGGTAATTGGTGTTAGGGAAAGGGTGTTGTGTTTCTAGAATGAAGAAAGGTAGAAGCAATAAAGTTATTTAAATCTTGAAGAATAATAAGGAATACATATATACAGGAGAAAGTTATACAGAAATCTCACCTAAAAATATGTAGTATCTGACTTTTATCTATGATCCAATATATGGTAGTCTTTGACTCTTTCTAATGCGTTTTTTTGGGTACTCCACCTTAGCTTCAGGAGAGCCTAACTAGATTCCTTGTCTTTTCAGGATTTACAGAATTGGGAACTCAAGAAAAAAAAAAAGAAAAGCAGACCTCCATAAACACAGAGTCCATGTCAGATAAGTAGCATAAAGAATAACAAATAATAATCGGTATATTCAGAGCACAAGCGCTGTTACCTAAAATTATTTATGTAGCTTTCTTCTTTCTCCCTTTATATTTCAGGATACAAAGGCCAGGACAGAGAGAGGAAGGTCGGAGCTAGGAGAGGAAGTGCCGCCACAGAGTCCAACTGGAGCCTGGAAACGAAGAACGGAGCCTGGAGAACAGACGTCGCATCGACGAGAGGAACGCCGGTGCCGGGACCCGGCAGTGCAGGAAAGGACCGGAAGCACTACTCTCTTTCCCGAAGCAGGAACGCGAAGCGTGTCTGCTCGGGATCCATGAGAACTTGGGCTCTTTGGTTGGCTCCAGCAGATGCGTGTTTGCGGAAGCCAGTCATTTTTGTAGTTCACCGGTCACATACAACCGGCCACTCTGACATTTTATACGGCCTTCAAGGTTTCTAACAAGCTAAGAGTGAGGTCTGCAGAGACCGTGGATGATCGATTCTCTTCGTGAAACGGGTGTCCCCCTATCTTATGCATTTTACAATTTCCTTCTTGGCCCTATGCGGTTCAGCATTCCACATTAGCACTGAAGGTATTTGACCCTCATTCAAATAGTTGAAGCGTAGATCATCTTTTTTCCATTCAGACACTGTAGCAGACCCTCAATAAGTGGCCCTCACAAATACTTACTGCCCAAGGGAGATTATTCTGTTGATTTTGTAATTACCAATGGTTACATTGAAGAATCCAGTAGCCGTAGGTGTAATTAAGTAGGTTTATTAGTCATAAGTTAGATGGTAAAGAAGGCCCCACCGGGAGCAGCATCCAGCTGCTCAGCCCCACTCACTCAAACTGACCACACATTCAAACTATGCATTCACCGACATTCTGATGACATCACACACACAGGCTGAGCAGCAGGGAAGGAGAAGACCAGAATATAACACCAATGACTTTATTCTGCAGACTGGAAACTTGTAGGGACCCATAGAACTCATGCTCATATCACTTGGGACGTGAAACATTAAGCAGGTGAAGTGATCTAATGGGCTTGTCTTTCTACCTTGGAGCTGGTGGGGCTGAAAGAGATAACGTTTAAAAGGCAACACAAAGTTTTTTTACAGGGAGATTATTCCCCTCAAATGTAAGGGCAGGGAACAGAAATATTTGTAGGCAATGTAGTGTATGTTGTGATAATTTCTACATTTAGATTTGTCTATGTCTCTTTCAATTACATCTAATTTAATTGACTAAAAGGAAAATTCCAAGTTACACAGCAGATCCTTCATCTCCTTTCTGTTTCTCTTGGTTGGTTTAACCATCTATTTTTGGAATTGAAAACAGTCTTGGCTGCCTCTACTTCCAACCTTCAAAGCAATTCTGACCATGCTCAAATCATTGAGCTTCCAACCCTACTCAGGAATGCATTCACAAATTACTAACAAACACTTTAAAAGGAATTTTTGAAAACTGTGATTTTGGACTACTGCAACAGCAGCAGATGTCATAATTGGACCTATTATTTTCTCCAAGAATACCCCTCTATGGATGAAGATCCCGCAGCTCATTCTAGAGTTCCTAAAACTCAAAAATACTTTAACACCAGGAACGGTCTACCTCTACATGTTCATTGTTCAATGTCAAAGTTTCGTTCTTATTTGACATGAGGTAAAGCTTCAGATGACAACCATCTTTCTTTTACATTTTTTCCCACATCTCTACTCACCCTTCTGATTCATCAGGTGATTGCTTGAGACGTAATGAAATCCATGCCACACTGGTCCTGCTGAGACCTCATAAATCACCCATCTTGTCATTCATAAACATCTTTACCACCCTTTCCAGCATCCAACTCTGCATGTACTCCCATTCAAAACCATGAGTCATGACATGGAGCGAGCACCAAAGGTGTTAATTTAAGACAGGTCTTTGCCACAAGTTTGAGCTTACTGATCACTTATATAGGTGGAGGAGTGTTTTTACCTCATTAGACAATGATAAAATTTTTACTGGAAATGTAAAAGAATGTTCTGCTTTTGGCTACAAATCTAGAAGAACTAGTTGACATCTCTAAAGTAAACATCCTAACCTTACACATTACCATAGCTCACAAATGTGACTAAAGCGTAAAGGGCACAGCACAACAAAACAGTCAAAACAGAGTGTGACACATGAACCATAATACAACACAGCAGCAAGGCAATGCATGAAAGCAGGGCAAACAACAATATAACACAGCACCGCTAAAACAGAATGCAACACAACAAATATGTACAGACATTCCTGTCACACATTACGCACTTGTTAGAAATGGTATTTCTGGTTGGCTAAGGCTTGCGCCAAAGCCAGGCAGAAACCACCACTCTAGTCAGGGCAAGGGAGTTACATGCTGAAGATAACCCCTGCTCACCCCCTTGGTAGCTTGGCATGAGCAGTCAGGCTTATCCCAGAAGCAATGTGTAAAGTGTTTGGGCAACCCACGCACAGCAGCAACACACTAGGCACATCACAAAAGAAACTCCACACAAGGTTATATCAAAAATAGCCTTTGTATTATCCAAAATACATTAGAATAGTAATCACACAATATACACTGGGCCAACTGGCACTAGGCAATATTTACAGGGGATTATTAAATACAAGACAGGGCCAATCGGACCACTGTCAGAACCATCACAATGCAGGTAGTAAATATAAAACACAACCAGTAACTACTGGTACCATAATGACCTCAGCATTATCACATTAGGCATAACACATATCCTGTATGACATTAGGCATAAACACATTAGGCCCAAACCTCATATAAATTACATTATGCAATCACCATCACATTAGGCAGGGCACCACTGTAACACAGATAAAGTGCACACAGCACCTTAGCATACACTGAAATGACCCCAGGCCAACTGGCCATCTGTGGGGCTCAAATGCCCTTTGTCCAAAATGTCAGGCATGTAGGGGGGACCTTCCAACTGGCCCCCGACTGCCTCTGCAGCGAAGCTACTGCGCAAATGCGCTTGGGTGTGGGGTGCAACTCACCCCCTGTCTCCTCGCTAACACAATGCCCCCAAGCGTTGCAGCTGCCTGCACTTTTGCAGGGCAGCTGGGACTGGCAATGGCACCACTGTGCCTCTGACTTCCAAATAGAAATGCCCCCAAAAACAAACTTGGCATTGGCACTAATTGGGATTGGGGGAGCCCCGATCACCGGGCTCCTCCGGGTGCCAAGAAGAAGAAAATGCCCCCTTTGTTGGAGCGGCCCGCTCTCCTGCGGGTCCGCTCTCCTGCGGGTCCGCTCAGAAACTAGGCACCGGCATTGTGCCTCGATAGGCACAAGCAATAGACAATTCTGAAGCCCCACTCACTGGGACTGCTGGGGAACTCCTCCTCTCACTGGGGAGGCTTTGTCTGGCCTCACTTTGCTCCTCCAGGTTATTCTGGCCGGTGCAGCAACACATGGGGCTCTCTCTTCACCAGGGGAGCCGGCTGATCAGCTGCAGCCCCTCTCCTCCCTTCCGGCGGCTCTCCGCCGGCCACGGGAGCAAAGGAGGGCTGAAATGGAGCCCGCAAGGCTCTTGTGCTTGCCAGCAGGCCCCACCCACAGTCAGGCGAACTCTGCCTGGCTTCCGGGTCGGCGGCTTTTCTCGATCTGGACGTGGCGGTGGTTTCCTTGGCAACACTACAGTGCGGGGTGGGCAACCGCAACAAAATAATCACATAAGTGGGGTGGGCACCAGCTGAAAACAGTTGCAATGCGCGGTGGGCACCCACCAACACAGCTGCAATGCGGGGGAATCCCCACGTCAGGATTCCCTCTAAAAGGGCTGCAGCTCCGCGCTGCGAAGCCCACGCTCTTCTTTTTCTCAGGAATAAGAGCAGAGCGCTTCCAAGGCTCTATAGTCCCACAAAAGTCCTTAGAGGGGAAGGGGGCAAACCCGGGCCCAGGCAGGCCAGCACACAGGGTTCTCCAGCAGGGAGGCAGTCCCTTGTGGCGGTTCCTCCTGAGGGCTTGGGGTGACCAGCTAGAACTGGTTCTTGAGCACTCTGTTTACAGTGCTCACACCCTTCTTTGGGAGATGGAATTCGGCCATCTGACACACCACGGGGGGGGGAGCCAGCATTGACCTAGGTAGGCACAATCCTATTCAGGGTCAGGGGACAACTACTCCCACTACTCCAAATACAGATGTCCCATTCAGCCTAGCGCTGACTCACCCTGCCCCTCCTGGAGCCACACACACCTCACCAGCCCCTGTCACTCAAAAGCCAGACATGCAATTCACATCAGGCAGGCAGACACATAGCACACAGAAATGCCAGGAAAGCGGATGGAGGGATGTAGTATTAGGCGACCGATGATTAAGGTATAATGCAATACTAACAAGGTCGTGAAAATATCGTAGTGAGGGTAAGAGCGGGTGAAGTGGGAGGGAACCATTGTTGCTAGTGGTTGAAAGGGATGGTTTGATGTTTTTGGCAGAGAGGACTGGTTGCGCAGGGGTGGGGTACAAGCTGGTGGGAATTAATCTTGAAGGGTACATGCACAGCATACGGGGTAGAAAGTAAGCATCCGGAGGCATTCTGTCCGGTTACCAGATAGCGTGTAAGCACGCAACTAGAGGGATAATGTTGATCATGGGCTAGTACTATAAACTAGTGAAGGGGCAAGAACAGTTTTGGTGCTTGTATATATATAGTTCTGGACATATAAACTAAATGTCGATGTTGTTTTACTTTTAGTGAACCCCTGACGAAGGGCAAAACATATGCCCGAAATGCATTGGGAAGAACTTTTTTCACTAAGGATGATTTGTGTATTTTTCTTGCTTCCGAAAAAGGCCTGGATTGGCATATCTGAAGTATTAGATGTTTTTAAATATGCTTCGCCTCTCATGTGACACGAAGAATGGACATGAGGAATAACTGATAAAGAGGTTAAAATACAAGGAATAAACATATTCTAAAAAGCGTATACATTTGTGGAATCTTCTATCAGAAGTCACTGATTCAGCTGTGCGTTCGGATTGGAGCGAGACGTCGCTCCTGATTTGGTTGAATGTCTACACGTGGTAACAGGGCGGACCACGATCTGGGCTGCACGCTAAAAAGATTAAAATGAGAAACTGTAGTGAAACTTGTACAACAGGTGTGCACTTGGACAACCCCTTTTTTTGAAATGTATTACTTGCCTGCCCTACGGACAAGTTGCACCCATGGATGAAGATGAAGAAAATTAAATGAAATTGTCAAAACTAAATTGTCACATGAGAGATGACGTCATCTTTAACACGGGAGCTAGTGAACTGCTCTGAAAAACGACATGATGGACGGTTTTTATGTAAGACTTTGCAGTTACGCAGAACATTAGCAGCAATGCATTTGAACCAAATCTGAAATGTAATCACCGTATTGAAGTAGAGTTTTGTACTTAACTTGTGACATGCGTTATAATTTTTGGCTCTATTACATGATTAACATATTGAATACCAACAGCGGGTGGGCGGGGTAATCGAGGGAGTAATGTTGAAAAGTTTCACTCCGAAGTAGTGAGGAGGTGGAGTGCATCCACAGGTGCTACACGTGTATGGTGCAGTTTACTAAGGGATGTTAAAGGGAGGATTATGGGAGTTGTAGGCGTAAGGTTGACGACACTGCACTTCATAGGTTAACTGGGATGGGCGATATGTAGTCTTCTCGCATTTAAAAAGGGAAGAAGCAAAAGGTAGCGCGTTTTCATTTTCGCGCCAGGAAAGCGGATGGAGGGACGTAGTATTAGGCGACCGATGATTAAGGTATAATGCAATACTAACAAGGTTGTGAAAATATCGTAGTGAGGGTAAGAGCGGGTGAAGTGGGAGGGAACCATTGTTGCTAGTGGTTGAAAGGGATGGTTTGATGTTTTTGGCAGAGAGGACTGGTTGCGCAGGGGTGGGGTACAAGCTGGTGGGAATTAATCTTGAAGGGTACATGCACAGCATACAGGGTAGAAAGTAAGCATCCGGAGGCATTCTGTCCGGTTACCAGATAGCGTGTAAGCACGCAACTAGAGGGATAATGTTGATCATGGGCTAGTACTATAAACTAGTGAAGGGGCAAGAACAGTTTTGGTGCTTGTATATATATAGTTCTGGACATATAAACTAAATGTCGATGTTGTTTTACTTTTAGTGAACCCCTGACGAAGGGCAAAACATATGCCCGAAATGCATTGGGAAGAACTTTTTTCACTAAGGATGATTTGTGTATTTTTCTTGCTTCCGAAAAAGGCCTGGATTGGCATATCTGAAGTATTAGATGTTTTTAAATATGCTTCGCCTCTCATGTGACACGAAGAATGGACATGAGGAATAACTGATAAAGAGGTTAAAATACAAGGAATAAACATATTCTAAAAAGCGTATACATTTGTGGAATCTTCTATCAGAAGTCACTGATTCAGCTGTGCATTCGGATTGGAGCGAGACGTCGCTCCTGATTTGGTTGAATGTCTACACGTGGTAACAGGGCGGACCACGATCTGGGCTGCACGCTAAAAAGATTAAAATGAGAAACTGTAGTGAAACTTGTACAACAGGTGTGCACTTGGACAACCCCTTTTTTTGAAATGTATTACTTGCCTGCCCTACGGACAAGTTGCACCCATGGATGAAGATGAAGAAAGTTAAATGAAATTGTCAAAACTGAATTGTCACATGAGAGATGACGTCATCTTTAACACGGGAGCTAGTGAACTGCTCCGAAAAACGACATGATGGACGGTTTTTATGTAAGACTTTGCAGTTACGCAGAACATTAGCAGCAATGCATTTGAACCAAATCTGAAATGTAATCACCGTATTGAAGTAGAGTTTTGTACTTAACTTGTGACATGCGTTATAATTTTTGGCTCTATTACATGATTAACATATTGAATACCAACAGCGGGTGGGCGGGGTAATCGAGGGAGTAATGTTGAAAAGTTTCCCTCCGAAGTAGTGAGGAGGTGGAGTGCATCCACAGGTGCTACACGTGTATGGTGCAGTTTACTAAGGGATGTTAAAGGGAGGATTATGGGAGTTGTAGGCGTAAGGTTGACGACACTGCACTTCATAGGTTAACTGGGATGGGCGATATGTAGTCTTCTCGCATTTAAAAAGGGAAGAAGCGAAAGGTAGCGCGTTTTCATTTTCGCGCCAGGAAAGCGGATGGAGGGACGTAGTATTAGGCGACCGATGATTAAGGTATAATGCAATACTAACAAGGTTGTGAAAATATCGTAGTGAGGGTAAGAGCGGGTGAAGTGGGAGGGAACCATTGTTGCTAGTGGTTGAAAGGGATGGTTTGATGTTTTTGGCAGAGAGGACTGGTTGCGCAGGGGTGGGGTACAAGCTGGTGGGAATTAATCTTGAAGGGTTCATGCACAGCATACGGGGTAGAAAGTAAGCATCCGGAGGCATTCTGTCCGGTTACCAGATAGCGTGTAAGCACGCAACTAGAGGGATAATGTTGATCATGGGCTAGTACTATAAACTAGTGAAGGGGCAAGAACAGTTTTGGTGCTTGTATATATATAGTTCTGGACATAAAAACTAAATGTCGATGTTGTTTTACTTTTAGTGAACCCCTGACGAAGGGCAAAACATATGCCCGAAATGCATTGGGAAGAACTTTTTTCACTAAGGATGATTTGTGCATTTTTCTTGCTTCCGAAAAAGGCCTGGATTGGCATATCTGAAGTATTAGATGTTTTTAAATATGCTTCGCCTCTCATGTGACACGAAGACTGGACATGAGGAATAACTGATAAAGAGGTTAAAATACAAGGAATAAACATATTCTAAAAAGCGTATACATTTGTGGAATCTTCTATCAGAAGTCACTGATTCAGCTGTGCGTTCGGATTGGAGCGAGACGTCGCTCCTGATTTGGTTGAATGTCTACACGTGGTAACAGGGCGGACCACGATCTGGGCTGCACGCTAAAAAGATTAAAATGAGAAACTGTAGTGAAACTTGTACAACAGGTGTGCACTTGGACAACCCCTTTTTTTGAAATGTATTACTTGCCTGCCCT
Source organism: Triturus cristatus (assembly GCF_964204655.1). Lineage (NCBI taxonomy): Eukaryota > Metazoa > Chordata > Amphibia > Caudata > Salamandridae > Triturus > Triturus cristatus. Next base: position 576,972,854 of record NC_140586.1, read on the forward strand.
ACGGACAAGTTGCACCCATGGATGAAGATGAAGAAAGTTAAATGAAATTGTCAAAACTGAATTGTCACATGAGAGATGACGTCATCTTTAACACGGGAGCTAGTGAACTGCTCCGAAAAACGACATGATGGACGGTTTTTATGTAAGACTTTGCAGTTACGCAGAACATTAGCAGCAATGCATTTGAACCAAATCTGAAATGTAATCACCGTATTGAAGTAGAGTTTTGTACTTAACTTGTGACATGCGTTATAATTTTTGGCTCTATTACATGATTAACATATTGAATACCAACAGCGGGTGGGCGGGGTAATCGAGGGAGTAATGTTGAAAAGTTTCACTCCGAAGTAGTGAGGAGGTGGAGTGCATCCACAGGTGCTACACGTGTATGGTGCAGTTTACTAAGGGATGTTAAAGGGAGGATTATGGGAGTTGTAGGCGTAAGGTTGACGACACTGCACTTCATAGGTTAACTGGGATGGGCGATATGTAGTCTTCTCGCATTTAAAAAGGGAAGAAGCGAAAGGTAGCTCGTTTTCATTTTCGCGCCAGGAAAGCGGATGGAGGGACGTAGTATTAGGCGACCGATGATTAAGGTATAATGCAATACTAACAAGGTTGTGAAAATATCGTAGTGAGGGTAGAGCGGGTGAAGTGGGAGGGAACCATTGTTGCTAGTGGTTGAAAGGGATGGTTTGATGTTTTTGGCAGAGAGGACTGGTTGCGCAGGGGTGGGGTACAAGCTGGTGGGAATTAATCTTGAAGGGTTCATGCACAGCATACGGGGTAGAAAGTAAGCATCCGGAGGCATTCTGTCCGGTTACCAGATAGCGTGTAAGCACGCAACTAGAGGGATAATGTTGATCATGGGCTAGTACTATAAACTAGTGAAGGGGCAAGAACAGTTTTGGTGCTTGTATATATATAGTTCTGGACATATAAACTAAATGTCGATGTTGTTTTACTTTTAGTGAACCCCTGACGAAGGGCAAAACATATGCCCGAAATGCATTGGGAAGAACTTTTTTCACTAAGGATGATTTGTGTATTTTTCTTGCTTCCGAAAAAGGCCTGGATTGGCATATCTGAAGTATTAGATGTTTTTAAATATGCTTCGCCTCTCATGTGACACGAAGAATGGACATGAGGAATAACTGATAAAGAGGTTAAAATACAAGGAATAAACATATTCTAAAAAGCGTATACATTTGTGGAATCTTCTATCAGAAGTCACTGATTCAGCTGTGCGTTCGGATTGGAGCGAGAGGTCGCTCCTGATTTGGTTGAACTTCTAAAAGTGGCATTTCTAAAATAGTTATAATAAATCTGTGCACACCATTGCGCAGCATTTATTATTACCATTCCAAATATACTAAACTTGACCACGCTGCTCCTCTCATATGAGGAATTACTACTGAAACACTTATCAGGGAATCCCTAATTCCCTCCTATGGGAGGGCAGCCCTGCGGTAATGAGAAACCAAAATGGCTGATTGTCACTACCAGGACATGTCACACACTTAAGGTACATGTCCTATCTTTTACCTACAGTGCACCCTGCCCATAGGGCTAGCTGGGGCCTACCTAAGGAGTGACTGACATGCAGTAAAATGGGGGATCACAGACATGGCACACAATTTAGGTGCCACGCCACAGCGGCAGTAACACTGCCCCCCACAGGCCCTGCAATGGCAGATGCTTGAGACAGGTTTGAAAGGCTACTTTGGTGGGTGGTGCAATCAGCGCTGCAAGTCCACAGTAGCATTTAATTTACCAGCCCTGGTTATCTGAGATACCACTTTACAAGGGACTGACAAGTAAATTAAATAGGCCAAACAGGTGTAGACCAATCCTTACCATATGTAACACAGAGAGCACACGCACTTTACACTGGACAGCAGTGCTAAAGTACCCAGAGTCCTAAAACCACCAACACCATGTCAGAGAAAAAGGCTAGGAGAAAAGCAAAAAGTTTAGGGATGACCCTGCAAAAAGGGCCAAGCCCAACAGCACTCTAGAAATCTGTTTTGGGTAATAGGTGTTTCCACCAAACACTACTAACAAGGGTATGAAACAGTGTCAATAGGAAGTGCTGAGTGTACATAGATGTAATAGGTGAAGAGAGGACCTACCTCTCAACCGGTATCATTACACACGACAACCTAGTGTTATTTAGCTAGGTGCTTCATGGTCTGTTCAGGGTGGGTCTCTCCTGTAGTCACACCTTCATCAAGGTAGAGATCCCACATGTCTCCTATGGTGCCCCTTTGAAGCAGCCATCTGGTGCACTCAGCACTTACTATTTGCAGTGTAGAGAGACATAGACCCAGCCCTGAAGAATGCCTTGGACCCATTGCTTAATAGAGGCAGAAGCATGTTGGTATGAATACGGAGTCATATACAGTAACACATACAGGCCATTATACCGAAGCATGCCTCTTGTATTTACCCTTTCGTAATTTTTTACTAACCTAGGATACCACCAAATTAAAGGGTACTTTAGTAGTTTATCTTGAGGTTTTCTAACTCATGAACTGGACCCAATCACTGTCCTGAAACAATAGAACTATCTAAGAACTTCCATAGAGAAGCCTCATTCTGAGGTTGAGTCCGCTCTGGTAGTAATATCTTACCAGGGTGGGACGAGGTGGCAAATGATGAAGCATGTCACATTACGTGAGTGAGCCATCCTCGTCCAATTCAAGGAAATGCCTTGAGATTAGGTCAAGCACATCTAGCAGCACACAGGGAACTCTATGGGTCCATGACCATGATCTGCAGGTCAGCTGAATAGGCAGAAGCAGACTTTCAAGGGTGCCACGCCAATCTTTGTGTTTATTTAGGTTATTAAGGGCAGGCGTGAGCCCGATAATGCTCTACAATTTTCTCCCTTTGTGTGATATATTATGGCGGGGAATGTCATCATGCTGCGTCAAGTTCCCTCGGCGGCATCTTTGATTGGGCTAAATTTTAAGCTCAAATTTATCAAGTCGGCATTTTGCCTGCATCTACAGTGATAGGGACATCAGGTTTTAGATTTTCAGTAAGTTCTTGTGTGTCTATATCCACAGTGATAGACACACCTGAAGCTGCACAGCCACAGTTAATATTTACTGGGTGTTTGGCCTACACACCTGCATCTATGGTGATAGGCACACCTGATTTTGCTATTTTGATATTGCTTGTGCATCAGTATTCACGCTGACAGGCACACCAGAAGTTGCATAGCTACAGTTATTGTTTATTTAGCGCCTACTTTTACAGTGTCAGGCACACCTGTAGTTTTGATTGATCTTCTCAATTCAGTTTTGGTCTATTAAAAATGTGTTATAGATTTGATTCCTAAATATTAGTTCTATTATTAAATATGGCCAATATCGCAGCTCCACCGCATTTTCTGCAAGTTCCTTTGGGAACCAAAAATTTAATGGGAATTTTGGTAACCGCTGTTTATAGCTTATGTGAAAGTTTTAGAGGATGAAGATAGCTGGTGAAGAGGAAACTATCTTTAATAAAGCATTGTTTAGGTGGAGCAGATTTAAAATGATTCAATAATAAACCTGTGTTGGAGGGTGCGGGAGATATGAATGTTTTTGACCAAGCCATAATAAGAATGGATAGCTGGTTTGGAGGGAAGATCAACACAGTGATGAAAGGATTCAGATTCTATTCACGTGCACAAATGGAGGAGGAGTCAACTGAGGATTATGTATCAGTGTTATGGACATTGGCAGGACCGTGTACATTTGAAACAAACAATAACCTACAAACAGGTGCTGAGTGACCAAATAATGTTTAAGACCAAAAGCAAGAACATTCAGGAAAGGCTATGAGCTGGTACAAAATCCACCTTAAGGGCAGTTATTATTATCGTGAAGGCAATTGAACAGTCTAATAAGTTTGTATGAGATTCAGAGCCCAGAGTGTCAAACTCCCAGCTACTAAGGCTGAAGTTTCTATAGTGAAAAGTCAGACGTTTCCCAAGGAAAGCTAGAGGACTTTTGTTAAGAAAGATTCTGAATCTAAAAGCTTTTGGGAAAAAAAGTAGTATCAGTTCTTAAAGGTGTAGTAGTTTTCACCATGTTGGGAATTTTAAGGGATTTTCAGCATGGGACAAAGAGTGTGTCAAATGCAAAAAGATGGGATACTTTGGTAAGGTGTGTAGATCATCCTAGAGAGTTAATTGCATTACTTATTATGAGGAGGTTGATGCTGGTACTGATTTCTATGCAGTGGAAAAACAGTGAGACCGCATATGTCCCACCCTCCCAAGACCTCTGCAACAAACTCTGCACCTTTTTTCGTCACAAGATCAAGCAGATCTACAACAGTTTTGACACCCAAAAGCCTCCCACAATGCCTGCCACCTCCGCACCCAATGCCATCCCCACCCACAGAACCTGCTCAACTGGACTTCGCTCACCATGGATGACACTCTCAAGACCATGACGAACAGCCACTCCTGAGCCCTCTCAGACATCAACCCACACAACATCTTCCACAGAGCCGCTACCTCCATTGCCCCCGTGCTACGCCGCAACATCAACTGCTCCACCGAGAATGCCACCTTCCCCGACAACTGGAAACATGCTGAGATCAACTCCCTGCTGAAGAAGCCCTTCTCTGACCAGACAGACCTCAAGAACTTCAGACCCATCTCTCTGCTCCCCTTCCCAGCCAAGGGCATCGAGAAGGCCATCAACCCCTAACTCTCCGAGTTCATCAAAGCCATCCATGTCCTGGACATCACCCAATTCGGCTTCCGAAGCAACCTCAGCAGTGAGACCGCCCTCCTCGCTGCCACTGACAACATCCGCTCTCTCCCTGACTGGGGCAAAACAGCAGACCTCATCCTCTTGGACCTCTCGCCCGCCCTCCTCACCATCTCACACTGCACCCTAAACATAAAACTCCATGACACGGGCATCTACAACAAAGCCCTGGACTGGATCTGCTCCTTCTTCACTGGTTGAACACAGTGAGTCAGACTACTACTGTTCCTCTCAGAACCCAAGGAGATCAACTGCGGAGTACCCCAGGGCTCATCCCTGAGCCCCACTATCTTTAACGTCTACATGGCCCCACTCTCAGCCATCAGCACGAACCAAGGACTCATAATCATCACCTATGCTGATGACACCCAGCTGATCCTCTCCCTCACCAACGAACCCACAGACACCAGAGAATAACTTCCACAATGGGATGAAGGCTGTCGCCACCTGGATGAGAGACAGCTGCCTCAAACTCAACTTGGACAAGACCGAAGTCCTCATCCTGGGACCAATCCCCTCCGCTTGAGATGACACCTGGTGGCCCGCCACGCTAGGAACATCTCCCACACCCACAGACGATGCACAAAACCTCAGCATCATACTGGACTCTGAGGAACTTCGATTTTCGATCACGATCGAATCGACCCGCCATTTTGTAACACGCCGCCATTTTGTGTTGCCATCACTCAGGCAGCACGGCGAACAAAGTCTATTCTGCCATTTCCCATAGCTTGGTGTCAAGATACGTCCTCGGCCTTGTTTGCGAGGCTGGTGTTTGGACTAGCCGAGTACACTAATCCGTGGCTGGCTTTCCTAATCCCTGTTCCAATCATCTATAGGCTCACACCATTCTTTCCTGATCATATCTTATCGACCGGCCTTCACTGTCTCCTGCTAGCATTCTCTTGTGTCATGCCTGTCCTCCAATACACACAAATGTATCTCACCACCTGCAAGTCAGTTGTATCCTGTTAATGAATTAGTTCGGGGGTGGGATGACAAACACAGTTGGAGGAGAGGACTCTTCGAGTCATCTGATCTTTTTGTTTTCGAACCCTTCTTACTGGTTCCGCTTTGTTTTCCACTTACCCTATTGGCTCTTTTCTTCTTTGCTTGGGGCGTGTGTTTTGTTAATAATTCTGTATTGTATAGTATTTAATCTGATGCGCCACAGAGTGAAGTGGCAGTCTCCTGAGAACCTACTTTGTGTACTTCTAGGATAACTGTACTAGCTGCAGCTAAATAAATCCAATCTTCTAACGCCGACAGAGTGTCCCGTGTCTCTGTGTAACGAAGCAGGTGAACCCAGAAGACGGAGGGCATACCCTGCGCCGCCAGGTCCAAAAGGTTCTGGTTCTTCAACTCCTCACTCCCGATAAACCACCAGATCAACGGTGTCTCCTCATCATGCTTACAAACGGGTCTTCTGCTTTGAAAGACCTTCAGATGGATCCCCACCAAATCCAGAAAGATGGTAAGTCACATGCTCATCAGCAGAAGACTCGACTACAGCAATGCACTCTATGCCTTCGTCACCTCAAAAACTCCTCAGGAAACTACAGAAGGTTCAAAATGCCACAGCCAGACCAGTCCTCAACATCCCCCGCTGAAGCCACATCACCAAACACCTGGGAGAAATCCACTGGATCGCAGTCAACGACAGAGTCAATTTCAAGCTCCTCAAACATGCATACAAAGCCCTCTATGACTCAGGACCAGCATATCTGAATGACCACCTCTCACGTACCCACCAGACACCTCCGCTCCACCCAACTGGCCATGGCCAGAATCCCACAGATCCGCAAGACCAGGGCCAGAGGAAGTTTCTTCTCCCACCTTGCTGCTAAGAGCTGAAACCCCTGCCTCTCAACCTGAGGCAAGCCCCATCGCTGACCCAGTTCATGAAGGATCTCAAGACCTGGCTCTTCGACTGAATCCCAGTGCCCAGACAGATCAGCAGCCCCCCACCTCAGTGCCTTGAGATCCTCATCGTTGACTAAATGGTCGGATCCAGTGAAGGTGGTGGAAATTTTCAGTAAAGTGGTGAGAGTAGAGGGGGGACAATATGGAATTTCAGAAGAATTTCTGCATGCAGAGGTGTTTGGATGAAGGAGGTGGATTTACAGATGTAGTGGATGGTGACTCATATGATGGTGTGTAGGATGATTCTGAAAATTTGGATGGTGACAGGGTAGTACTGGGAAGGGAATATAAGTTGGGTGATTCTGGTTATGTAGGTGAGGAAGTTGCTTGTCCCAGTGGTATGAGTAATGGTTCCGGAGTACCAAGTGACAGTGAAGGGTAACAAATGATGGGAAAGGTTCTCAGCATCTCAATGACTACGCTATCAAAGTAGGACAAAATGTTAAACTTTGGAGAAGTACACGAGTAAAGAATATTCCAATGAAATTTAAAGATTTTGCTAAGTACTAACGTGAACCTATGGGTATATATTTTTCACTGTGTTCTGCACATTCTTTTGTCTAATTTATTCTGTGCATTTTGTATTTATTTTAAACCATGTTTGTAAATAGTTTTGCATTAGTATTATTACTTGTTTTTTGCTTAAAGTGGAAGCTGTGTCGTGTCCTTGTGGGTAGAATGTTGGCAAGTTCTAAAAATGTGGGAGATGAGTAGATCCTGGTGGGAAGTTATTTTTGCATTAGAGGAGCCAGATGGGTGGTTGTAAAGCTATATTCTTTCTGTCACATTAAATGATCAAAAATTACCCTGTGCTGTGTGAGTTTATGTCTCTACAGACACCTTCCTTTTGACCCTCAACTGCCTTCTTTAAAACTGTGGGACATAGCTCAGTGCCTATGCACAGGATAGAGATTTCTTAATGGATATTCTCACATAACCTTGACCTCTTATTCATCACTGGAATTGGGCCCAATAGCACCTCCCAACTGTTGTAAAGCAGTTTAACCCTCCAGATATCTAGGTTAAGGAAATATCTTTACTTTGTGCTGGGCAATTTTGGACTTTTATTTGGTATTGATTGTGATGTTAGACATTTTGACTTCAGTTTGAACTTTTCATTAGGACATTTGACTTATTTTGCCATACTGTTTAGTTTCCCTCTCTTGACTCAGGACATTTAGTTTGTTATCCCCATCTCTAGAATATTTCTCCTCCAACCTGTGACACATATTCATAGATCTTGCTCCACTTGACTTTTGTATTCTTATAAATATATTTATACAACAAATTTTAATGGCATTATGCTTTCATTGTGTTCATTTTATGTAAGTCTGCGCTTTGATAGACTGGTGTGTGAGAGCCTGAGGGTGGGACCTACAGTGTTTCTTGTTCACAAGTTGTTTGAGGTGCATGACTTGACCTGTAGCTTAATATGAGGCTCTGTAAGTGAGAGCCTTGTTGCGCTGCATGAACATGGCATACCAACTGGCATCCTACTCTCTCAATACTCAGAGATGTCCCAAGTACAATTCAAAGAGGTCCTGGAGCCTTTTATCAAGGAATTCCCTGCTCGTGGTTAACAATGCCCCCCCAGGTGATTTGAGATGGTGTACATGGCCCCCACTATTTCACAGGTCTCATACCACATGGAATACTCCCTGTAAAATAACTTATCCTCCTAGAGGACAGCTTTTGCCAAAACATATCTTAGTTGCATTAGTGGCCATCTTCACACATACCCCTTGTTGGCCTCTACAAGGAAGGTAAAAAATAGAGGGTGAGGAGTAAAATATCACTCAGGAGGGCTCCATGCTTCACAAGGGGTTCAGCCCAGCTCTTCTACGCCTTAGTCCCCTGCACCAGAAAGACCAGATCAGGCAGCTTCTCCTTCCTCGCGGCCAGAGCCTGGAACACCCACCCTCTCCACCTCAGACAGACAACATCTCTCCCCATCTTCACAAGAACCCTCAAAACCTGGCACTTTGACAGACCCCCTCCTTGATGGACTGGAACCTGCAAAACCCCCCTGCCCCAGCGCCTTGAGACCATCACGGGTGAGTAGTAGCGCTTAACAAGGGCGTGATTGAGGGGTTTCATATATATTTGATAAGATGGGGAAGAGTGAAATGGGACAAACATCTAGGATACCTTCAAGGGTGGGTGGTGGGTAGAGGTATGTCCCACAAAGAAAGCACTTATATCCATCGCCGTAGTTCTTGTGTCTGAATACTTGCAATCCAGAAGCTTTCTAGTTGAGGAAGACTGCTAAAGGACCAGAGGGGGATATTTGAGCTGTCAGTTTGTTTAGTGACAACAATTTCCAGCCTCTCCCTAGTGAGCGAGAACGACCATATGGTGACCTGCAGAAACAGGAGGTATTCTCACATTATTACTCATCATCCTTCACTAATAGATAGTATACTCCCATCATCAACTGTGTAGTTTCCAAATTCTTTGAGGGGCTTGTGTTAGAGAGTTGCTTCTTTTGAGTGTAAGAATACAGACTTAAACAACTCTATGTGACCTGATGCCACTTTGATGGCACACATGACTCATCAACATAGACAGGCTGGAAATTCCATTAGCATATTTGGGAAGCTGATGTTTGTAATGGACCCATGGATATCATAGAGGATTGTACCACACCTGCAGTGCCAATGATGTTGCCTGTCTTGACAGACCCTGTAACAGCAACAGCTGATCAACACTGCTGATACTTAGCAGTAGACATCTGTCCACTGCTTTTTGATAAATTGATAAATTAATGCTATCTGAGTTATTGTAGTGTGACTGTAGACAAATTTGATAGGTTTGATGAGGTGCTGATAATCATAAATGTCAAAGAGGAATTAGGTACTTTTATAACACACACAACATCAAAATTGCACATATAAGTGGCATAGGTGATAATGTGGGCCAGTGGAAAGCAGATGGGTTCATAATGTAGTGGATGGGGAAGGGTTACAGTTGTACCTGATCGACGGATAGCAAAGGAACAAACAACTCCTACCATGATGTCCCCTGTTGAAGACTGAGTGATGGGCCATGGTGAAATCACCAGAGGATGTTGGATTTCTGTAGTTGGGTGTTGGGACACAAACAGACTAGTCATATTTCACAGGTGCCAACATCCTGTAGCTGTGTGATCATGTCAGTGTATCACAGCCACTATGCATCAACTGATCCATGACCTGCATGACTGTATAAAAATGGGCGTAATAAATCAGAATCCCAACTGAAGTGGTGCAGAGGGACATAATGTGACAATGGACACATCAATCTTTGATTAAAAGCAGTTGGGGCATGGGTGACAAGAAACTTTTACATTTTACCTACTAATTATCCATATTGTTGTAAGTCATATTTTGACACAGATTAGTCAGCAGTGCTAAATCATAGGTATCCTATAGATACATACATGCATTTCAAAGTTGTCCTATGATCCATGATATTAGGCATTCATATGTGTGTTCAGCCATGGGATCCCTGGCACCCATGCTGACAAAGTCAAGGGAGTATTTTATGTACAGATGACAGAGACATAAGGTAACTTTGTTCAACCATGACATCTATGGCTGTCAGATATCTAACAGAGACTCCTTTGCAAGTGACCATTATAAAGGTTTACTGTTTACAATGTGTGCAAAAGGAGACATGTATGGACAATTACAGGTTCAAATGGAAGCTAAGTTCAACAGAAACTTTACTATCTCTCTCACTGAAATGCTTCTTCCTCTAGAGTGTAATTGTCTGCATCCTAGAGGTTATAACTGGTCTCTGGTTCTAAGATGCCATGCAGTACAAGATAAAGAGAGCAGGTAACAGAGTGTGGGCAGTCATTGAGAATTAAGGGCTCCTATTTTGTTAGACCTGTTAGCCTTACAGTTGTCTTCCCCTAAATGTTTTGCCTTCTTTCCTCTATTTTCCTGCTGTCATTTGATTTTGCTGGCCTTAGGACTGCTGATGAGAGTTAAAGTGCTTGTGCTCAATTTGTTTAACATTGCGAAATTGGTTTACACCAGCTTGGCATATTAAGTTACTTTTAAATCCCTTCTAGAGTGGTATAACATATACCCAGGGCCTGTAAACTAAATGCTACTAATGGGCCTATGATACATATTGTGCCACATACTTAAGTAACCCCTCAAAGCATATCTCAGGTCTCCACTGCAGTCTGAATGAAGTTTTAAACTGCCAATTCGCCTTGGCAATATATCCCCCTTGCCAAGCCTTAAACTCCCCTTTCTTTACATATAGATCTCCCCTAAGGTAGGCCCTAGGTAGTCCACGGGGGGTAAATTGTAATTAAAAGGTTGGACATGTTCTTTTAAGTTTTAAGTGTCCTAGAAGTGAAAAACTCCAACATTTGTTTTTACTACTGTTGGACCTAGTTGTCCTATACTATAACATTGGGTTGTCTTCTTACATACATACAAGTGCTAACCAACATAGAGAGTGTGAACATAATGAATATATATATATTTATAATATTTGTGAATTAAAGTAAATGTATTTGCTTTGAAGAGTTTCAATTTACTGTTGATTGCTTGTTTGCCCACAGAATCACAGGACTAGAATTGTTTGAATGTAATACAGTTCAGCTTAGTGAACAGATACTTGGGTGACGATAAGCACCTGAATATTGACATCAAGGGCACAAACATTAAGAATTCCTCATTTAAGAAACCTACTGATCTCAATAACTCTCTTCTAGTTTCGACCTTTCACCCTCCGTCTATCAAAAAACATCTTCCCTATTCCTAATTCCTGCGGGACAAACGTATTACATCAGATGCTTTACAACTTCCAGCGATTCTACAAGAATGCAAGGCTAAATTCTTACAACGAGGTTACCCAGTCAATATTTTGGATGATGCTGAGCGACGTGTGCATGATTAGAACAGGGACAAATTATTGCAGAAAAAAATTAAAGAATCTACTCAAAGAGAAGTCTTTGTGTCCACTTTCTCAACTTCATCACCAGCCATCAGAAACGTGATCCTAAAATGATGGGATCCTGACTTTCAAGGCATTTTTTCACAACCTGCTATTTTCGCCTACAAGAGGTGGCAGAACTTGAGAGAGCTTTTATCTAAATCAGTTACAGCGGCTACACCTGAACACAAAGGCATGCGTGCATGCCGCAATTGCTCTCATTGTAATAACAAACTGGTTGGTAGTAGTATCACCCACCCTTGGTCAGGCAAACCCATCGACTGATTGTAACAGTCACCATGTCATTTATGCCATCCGCTGCCTGTGTGGCTTATACTGCATGGGCAAGACCTGCGCACCCGCATTACTGAATACAAAAGTCAAAATAAGAACTAAGACTTTAAGCTCACCTCTGGCAGTCCATTGGCTTGACCATCATCATACCATTGCTCAACTTAGATACACTATATTTGAGGTGGTGACACCTCAGGTGGACAAAGATATGTCTAAAATATTAGCGCAACGAGAAACGTACTGGATACATTTTCTTGACACTATGACTCCCAAAGTTCTGAATGACAGGATTGAATTCTCATGTTTCCTGTCACGCACTTATAGTTTTTTATTTCATTTATATCATGCCTTTTTTCTCATAGCCAAGGTTTTCCCAATGTTCACATTTCATCTAGTTCTGATGCAAGTGTTCTGTTTCTTCAAGCTCATGTATTGTCACATTTCTATTTTTTTCCAATTTATGATTATCGCCCTAAGTTGACTACAGTTTTATTTGTTTGATAGGACTGCAATAAACACCACATGTTTCACATATATATTCTGTGGGGTACAGTATATGCTGATATTATTATGGATTTTCTTGGGATGTTTTTATCACTAGTGTTTTTATGTATTGTTCATTCAAGTTCTGCACTTCAAGGATACAGTAGCATACCTACATGTGCCCGAATGTATTTGTACCGATGTATCTGAGTTGGTTCTCCTATCGAGCACCGCACTATTATATTGTGTCATCTTTATACAGTTTATTTTCTTATTCTCCTGTGGTTTTTTAATCATTACTTTGTAACTTTCCAGTACCCATGTACGGGTGGTTCCCTTACGTTTTTCCAGTGTCCGTCATTTCAGTTGTTTTGCCTTTTTATTTTGCTTATCAGCAATTTACGGGATTTCTTTGTATGGGTCACCATCATTAAATCTGTTTTCCCTGTAGCCCTCAAGCTGTGTTTTTCATTTCCTTTGACTTGTTTTTCATTTCCTTCAACTTGTTTGAGTTCACACACTTTTGTTTCCTGGTCTAGCTTTACACGCCGTTTTTCACGCATGCGAGTCAGCTCTGTGTGCAAGCTTACTTAACCGCTGGCACCGTGAGGCTGCTTGTGGGTTAGCAGAATTCTGTGTGAAAGTCCTGCTGCTCTGCACTTTGAGCAGCTAAGTTACTGCTATGGCATGCCCACTGTCTTGCACTTTGATATTCTTTCAGGTTTTACTCACTTTATGTTTCTTTATATGTAGAACGGAGTCCGTGTGTTCATCCGCTCCAGTTTTTCGTTGTAACTGAATGGTTTCTTGATGGAAGGTATGTGTTTCTATCGCCCTGACAGCCTTGGAGTTTTTCACTTTGAGTATGCACGTTAAGCATGTCACACTGTTCACTCTGATTAATCTGGATGCTCTTGATTTATTTATTTTTTTGGTTCACATTAGTCTCACTGATTAATTTGGACGTTCGTCCTATTCTTTATCTTGGCTTCTGAATCACACTTTATTTATCCAGGCATGGATTTCCTTCATGTGTTTGATTTTGGTTGCTGGGCACATGGTATTGCCTTTTTGAGTCCTCTTTTTTACCTATGGAGTCTCTTCCACTTTGGCTATTCTCTCAATATTTGCTGATATTAGCATGTATTCTTGGTTCATTTTGCTTAAGGCTCCTCTCATGGCCATTGATTTTTGTGTAAAAACACATATTGTGCCACATATTTAATTGTTTACAGATTCCCCTGAAGCAGAACTATTGTTTAAAGCCCGAAATGCATTGGGATTAACATTTATCCATGCAAGAAAGTTGAATTTTTTCGTCTATTCAATAAATGAACTTGACGAGCTACAGGCAGGGTTTGTTTTTTTCCTCTTGAAGATTGGACCATTGTGAATATGGACATTTACAACAATGTTAAATAAAGTTTACTTCATTTTGTATTATATTCAAATTGACGATTGCATTGTGTATACACTCTCTGAGTGTTTTTTTGTAGTGCACCCGAAGGCCAGGACCTGGTCCTAGGTTTCTTTTTCTCATTTAAATTAGGAGGATTGGGTGGAGCCTCCTCTGAGGGTACACACAGCATTATTTTACTTTGGTTTACATTGTTTACTAGGTATAACCTTTGATATACATGAGTGCATTAGGCTGTTTTCATTTTTCTTACTTTTAGGAAGTTGGCATTTTCCAGACTTAGCAATTTGGTGCCTGCTGCCTCCCCATGACTTGTGAATTCATCTCACCCATTCGCACACTAGAGGGATTAGGTGGGCCTGAATGGGCCATCTGCTGGCAGGATGGGGGATGGGAGAGCTTGGCACAGCCCCACTTGCATCTCAATTAGGCTTTGATCTGCCTTCACACAAAGGGCTTGTCACCTCCACATTATCTCTGCAGCCAGCTTGGAGCCAGGGCAGGGGAGTCAGTAAATTCCAAGCACTTCAAACAGTATCCTAAAGAAAGTTATCCCAACTTCAAGGAAGGAACCAGTTATAAAAATATGGCCCTAAGGCACACTGTACAGTTCACTTTCCTGGACCTGCATATGGATTCTCAGGGTTCTGCCTGCTGCTGTGCACTCCACAAGACTGCTTTGCTGCACCTGGAAGGCCTGTTTTACTGACTTGAATCCTCAGAGGCCAGCCATTCTGTTTGAGCTGTGCTTCTTCCCCTAAACACACGACTACCACAGTGACTCCAAGGGCTAGTTCACTAACCCCCTAGTCAAAGCCACAGGAACATAAAAGGCTCCCGCTATCCTGAGCCGCACATGGACCCAGCCTAAGTGAACCCTGAACCCCCAAGTGGTGTCCCTCCAGTACTGGATCCTTGGTTGTGGCGGTAAAGGTGCTCAGATAGCAAAAATCTAAAACTTGGGATGGAAACATTTTTGGCTAAAAGCTTTTGGGAACCGAGGTGAGACTGGGACCAACCTGCCTGTCGATCCACCCAAGGTGCATCACCAGTTGGCCTAACTTTGTAGCTGCTCCCACTATATTTTCCTCCTCCGCAGCAAATTCTGTTGAGCGGTTCTTCTCCAAAGGGGCATGCTTCCTCCTGGGACTATCTTCGGCTACAGCCTCCTGCCTTGTCCCACTGGAGATTTTGGACTTCCAAAAAAGTGACTAAGTCTGAAAGTAAAAATCTTCACTGTAACTTCATCCAACTGCTCCTTGGCAACGAAACTCCCACCTCGGTCACTACAGGCAGCCTTGCCTTGCTGAACACTACTTTATCAGAACATTTTTCTTGAAACTTCTTCTAAGTATGAAGGAAAGTGCCTACCAAGCCTAATCCACCTTTTGTGTCCAAATTGTGCTCCATCAGGGAAGGCCATATTTTTCTATTTTTTTGACCCAGATAAGTTGTCTACGGTTGGGGCTTTGATCTTTTGGTTGCTCGTTTCTACTAAAAACTTTTAAAAAATCATAACTCTACTGATTGGATTTTTGTCATTTTGGTGGCAAATATTGTAATCAAATGTACTCTATTTTCCTAAATTGGTGTGGGATTTTACTTCTGTTGTGTTGTCACTTTATTACTGATTATGTGCTGCATAAATACTTTATACATTGCCTCTACGTTAAGCCTGGCTCTTTTTTTGCGTCTACACAGGGTTAAGCACATGTTAATTTTATGACTTTTTGTGGTTCGCCCTGCCAGGGATTTTGTCTGTTGCTTGACCGGGGCTCCCAACTCAAACAACCAACAACCCAATTTCTTACATAAGTTCAATAATTTTCAAACATGTGTAATATTTTCTCATGTGATGCCTGTTTCTATATACTTTATGATTTGTAGTATACATTGCATATGTGGAGAGCTTTTCCTATGCCATGTAGAACCACTCATGGCAGATGTATGCCTAAAATATATCAGTAAAATTACTATTAGCAACTTTAATTCATAATTAGAGTATTACCTCTCCTCACCACCTCTTTTACATGGTTGTACTGGGGAACGGACATTCGCATAAACCACAAATTTAAAGTCTATGTTGATCGGTACTGAATTGTATCCAAATACAGAACCATACCCGGTGACAGTGATACCTCTAGGCAGGTGTTCTTCTATCTCCAGATTTTTTCCTTTGTGATCTATGCCCAAAAGTAATTTTATTGAGATATTATTTTTCCTAAATAATTTTATTAGTACTTTATTGAGTATCATATTAGCAAAACTGTAACAGTGAAACTTTAATTAATATTCACACTAATGGATAATATGCTCAGTCTTTGATTTCAAAAGCATTATATTTTTATACTTACTCACATATTAGAGAATTGCATGTTTGTAGGTGGACTGATCCTAAAGTTCAATAATAAAAAAATGTATTTTCACCACTCTCAATTTTGCTTAGTGGAAAAAGGGAAAACTAGAAAAAAAAGTGTTAGCATTTATTTTTAAACGGGATATTGACACCTTTATTCAAACCAACCTCTGGGATTATTTCCTCGGGCACCTCTACTTTTTGCTACTTCAGCAAAACCTCGCCATAACATTGTGTTTCTACATCACCATAGCCTGAATGTGACCACCAAAGTAATTCACTTTTGTGACATAAGGCCTTTCTTAGAGGAAACTTCCTTTTTGGTGCTATTTCGTACTATGAGTCGATAGTCAGGACACTAACCAATCTCCTGGAATACCTCAATCACCTTTATCTGGAAAATTCCACTGGCAACGATGGGACACAGTTTTCACTGAGGCAGTCTACCCTTACGAGATTGAAGGAGCAAATGTGTGGGCTGGTTTCTTTGGTTCCGCCACACTTGCCCTGTTCAGGTGGCCCATCTGGCAATTTCCAGAGTGCCCAAAACTCCAATCCAACACTGCCAACCAGTGGAATATAAAGCAGCTCGCCTCATCTCTTTTAGCTACCATTCCAACATAGGCTTCATGTTGTTGAACCCAACATTCGCTCCTCGAGCAAAGGGATTTAAATACACGACCCAGTGCATCATCCTACATACATGGCTGTCGTGGACTAGGTTTTCCTTCATTAAACAATGCATTCATTCGTCCACTTCCTCCTGACCTCTCTGCTCATCGACTTTTTTCTCTTTTTGTATTCTATACTTTCAAAAACACAACCGAGAAGTTCCTGCCTTCTTATTCAAGCCATACACTTTGTTGGTGTTAGGTGGTCATGCAGGTGGTATGCATTTACCAGTAAAAAATCTAGTAACACAAAATAACATTAAAAACAATATTACGTCAGCACAGCTTGCGTCATGCTTAGACTACACCGTAACAACTACATGTTATTGCATACAAACCTTTTCAAGAATCACATGAGAGGATAAAATATTATTTAGATCTGCCCATGAGCAGCTCGCTGTTGATAACCAGGAAAGACCAAAACACCCCAGACTAATGTTGGTTGACTAACTAAATGCACTTGTCCATATGAGAGTACCCTGTTCACTCTGGCACGCTGGTCCGGCAGGAAAAATCCTAATTGAGATAACTTCCGTTTGAGACACAAAAATCTTAAAGGGTGATCGAGGCTGACGAGGCGGGTGTTTCTGCCACGAAGCATGAACACCTCATTCCGCAGATACAGAAAGAGCTAACACCTGTGAAACACAGGGGTGCAATATTTCTAACCACAAGAAAAGGTTAATAAAAATCTATCAGTGTTTGGATGTAAGAGTTTTTGAGCAGATGGCCTAGTTATGAAGAGCTGCAGAGTATAACTTCTATGGGGAACAGCCAATAACTGAGCAAAGTAAGCTTGTGACCTGCAGGTCACGAGTTGGACCAACTCATCTCATCCTTTAGAGTTTTGTTAATTTAGCACTATTAAGTGAGTTATCCAACGTGCCTAGAAACGCCAAAACTCGGATATCAGGCATGTTGGTACTCTCAGTGAGAAGATTGACACGATGGGGTGTGAGAGCTGCTAGACAGTGAGATACGAGGACATCACACGAAGACCTTTCCTCGATAAGAGACCAGCTGGGTGTTCCTTGCATGTGCTGTGGTTGAGATGTGTGAGCACATTGTGGCTGTGGCAATGCCCCACTTCACAGTCCCCCTCTGCAGGGGAAGTGTTCTGGGTCTGAGAATACAGAACACATCCCTGATGCCTCCGTGTCTGCCGTGGGGGCGAAGATAGCGGCAAGGCCTTGTGCACTGTAGCGAGAGACAGGGAAAGTACCAGGCAGCCTCCGACACAGTCTGTGGACACACACATCAAGACGGGGGTCTCCCCACTCCTGACACACTCTTGTGAAGCTGCAGAGCGCAGACCAGCCAAGGCTTGCGATCGGAGCGCCGTCCTAGATTTGACTCACAGCCACATTAATTGTCACTAGGATAAGCCTAAATTAACTCAGGTTATTTGCTCCATACTTTAGCTATAATTGTGTTTTAAACCTACAAAAAAGCGTTCATTAACTTTTAGTGCACCGGAAAATGATGATTATACGGCCCTGTATTTTATTTAAAACACCAGCATGGACACATGATAATCAAAACTCAGAGAAGAACAATAATTAATATGCAGCATTAAATCCATCAAAGGAAAAGCAGTAAAAAAAAATGACCACTCGGTCATTATCCCGGATTTAATTTGCTTAGGGAAGCAGCGTTCACACCTGAGCCACAGTCACAGCTTGGTTTTCTCTCAATTAAATCCACGCTTGTCTAAAGCAGTGAGGCTTTGGACAAGATCAGGGCACATGCTAATGAAATTCCCTGCAGAACGCGAGCTCCAGGCAGCAACTGTTACAGCAGGAATACTCATCATTTGTGTCTGAAACGATTCCTAAAGCCAGCATTTTAAAAGATCACATTTATGGCACAAGGTAGCCAGGAAAATGTTGAAAGTTAAACCTTAGCAAAAGACGTCTGGCGCGAGATCACGGAATATTTTACTTCTTGTTCGAAAAGGGCAACGCAGTGGCAGAATTTTTTCTCAGATGGCACACAAAGGAATTGTTATTTCGCTGTGTGGTATTTGCGTAGTTCACAAACTCCAAAAGAATCGTTAGGCCATCACTCCTTGTCAGGCCTTCTCGTCATTTTCGAGACACATTCTGACATATAACAAAAACACATAATGCAAAAAGCTGGTAGGTGTTTCTATAATAAGTTAGTAGCGCGGGCACTGGCGTTATTTAAACATTGACGGATGGGCCCGCCTTTTCCTGGCAGTTAATGATTGGCCAGGTGAGTTACATGTCCTGAGGTGACAGAGAGGTTCTTTGACTTCCTTGGTCTCTAACTGACAGAGAGGGAAGAGCAGCCGAGGGGCCATAACTGTATTTATTTCCTGCCAAAATTAGAAAAAGGCAAACAAATGGCGCATTATCACATTTTTTCTCTTAAAAGACTGGTTGCCATGGAAATCGTCCATGTTTTCCACAAACTGTAAAAAGCACACATGGCATCCCAATGGAATACGGCAATCCCGTATTATTTCAGCTGATACACAATAAGGGACGCTTATCAACTGCAGTGTGTCTGTGGGCTTGAGGACTCTAGAACATGTGGGGTAATTTATGCAGGAAGTCAGATGGCGAACTCTCCCCAGTGCTCCTGTGTAAAAAACACAGCATCTTGTTTTCGAATGTTGAATAAAGCACGGTTTTGTTACAAACAAAAAACACTCGCCCCCTACTATAAAGTGGTCATCATTGTCTTAAACTTGTGATGAGCCGTCTCCATAAAACAGCACGTGCATAACTTCAATGAGCATACGCATTCTGCTTCATTTCTGTATCACGCATCACATTTGTAGAACAGACTCGCTGAGATTTTCAGTTGCTTGTGCTTTATTTTCGCAACCGGCAGCGAGGAGGCCCTTACGAGAGCACAGACCCTAATCTGAACGTCTTTGAGTAGCTCTTGTGACCCTACAAAGTCATCATGCGTTCTATATATGTTTCATATTTATTTATTAATTAACTTACCTACTTATTTATGTATTTAATTTCATAAATGTTTATCTACATGAACTCTACATGAACTCAATAAAGTCTTGGCTAATTCAAAACTCTCCTAACGTTACATACGCGTTTATAAAGAAAGAAGAAAGCTCGTGGCAGAGAAATTTAACAACAAATCACCCATGGCTGCATGTACAATATATGTAAAAACCACAGGAGTAACCTGTAGACCAATTTGTACAGGTTAATTAATAATACAGGTGCCCAGTAAACAAAGCAACACACAGGGCTACTGATAAAAGTGGGCCCAAAAGTTATCACACATGAAAAAAGAGAAAACGTTGGAAGACTACAAACAGTATCATGATTACAGTGGTCATAGAGTTTATAAAAATGTTGGTCTACACAGATATCATCAAACACTTGTCTTTCGACTCCCATAGGGATGTTGATGATGTTTCGACCCTAAGCAGTTAAGCGGGTCATCATCAGGAGTAAAAACAATTGTCTGAGCACAGTAGGTAATCAATATCATTAAACAAGTACAAATAAAGATGTATAGATCTTGAGTATTAATACTCTACTCCATATGATATATCAGGTTACATACATTCATGAAGGTTAAGAATAAATTCATTAATATAAGGTGATGAATAGCTAAAGGAGAGAAAAGAAAAATGAAAGAATGAATCACAAAGATAAGTGAAGAAAGATGAGTGGGAGTGCATGAGAAAGTGCACTAAGAATGTGAGTGCAAAAAAACTCACGCAGAGCTGTCTACTCTCTCTGAGGGGAGGGGGATAAGGATACAACTAAAGGGCACTGGGTGAGAAAACATGATATTAGCAAAGATAATAGGATTAAGCCTGCTGCTTACAGAATGGTGTGTGGTACTATAAGTATTGGCAAAAAAAATCTTAAGTGTCTGGCAATACATATAGGAAGGAAACCAGTCCAAACCTTGGTGATGCTGGAGTGCAGAGTTAATTGGAAGGATAAGAATGGGCTGACCTGACCTCCTGGACCTTGTGTGGGGTCCAGGAGGACCCATGTGGGAGCCAGTTGCGACGCCTGTTCCCGTGGGACTCCTGCAGGATGTTGGCGTACCAGGTCAGCTAAATCTTGGAACTAGAATTTGTACCTTTGCCATACACTGCATATGACCTCATATGTTACAACACTCATGACATGTTTTATGACATAATTCATAACCTCACTCATGAAAACTGAAATGCATCACTGCATGTCGAGGGTGCAAGTTATAGCTACGGTAATTGCATGTAACTGGTGAATTTCGGTGTTTATTTGAGTTTAAAACATTCCATTTTAGCTGAAATATTCACATATGTAGAACGCTATAACTTTAATCTTTATTTTTTCCAATGAATATGTGGGTGTGTGTATGTGTATGTGTGTGTGTATTACATGGTTGAGCCTTTTTAGTGAATGTTTCTCATAATTCACATAAAAGATCTTACTGTGAATTATATTTTGTGTTTAACAGTGCTGAATTTATTTGCAGGATATTTAGCTCCCCTAAACAAAAGCAAATGGTAAACAAAGCATATGACTTTCTTTCTATGCTGATAAAAACACTTTGACAACGACAGTGCTGATCTCAATCCATTACTCAGCACACCTCATAATCTTACCCTTGCAGGCCTGTCCTCGTGCAAACATCTACTAAGAAATGATACCCGGTTTGTGAAAATAAACATTCTGAATGCAGAACCTGTCAGTAAAACGTTATGCTGTCTCAAATGTATTCTCTTTCTTTATATATTTCTTGTTAAAACGACTTTAGAGTGCCAGTGTACTACAATAGAAAAGTACATTTTAGAATGCAAGTTCTTAATTTCCTTATAATGCACTTTGCATTCAAAATTTGATTTAAAATGAAACACGTTGTTCCAAAACACACATTTTAAATGTTAGCACAATAT
This sequence comes from Triturus cristatus, assembly GCF_964204655.1. Lineage (NCBI taxonomy): Eukaryota > Metazoa > Chordata > Amphibia > Caudata > Salamandridae > Triturus > Triturus cristatus. Next base: position 576,994,602 of record NC_140586.1, read on the forward strand.
ACCCAACACAACACACATTTCTCAAAACATTGACAGCCATATGTGAAGTACCAGACAAACAATGAATACTAAACAGATGGTACTCAAAGGCTTTAAATATTTATAAAGAGTAGTAAAATCAAATAATAAATCATATAATACAAAGAGTACATAACAAGCAACATTTGTAATTTGGCCTTTTGAAATTTATTATTATTTTTCAAATGTACTTTTCGTTTATTACTTCTAATTGATTCTTAAAAAGTATTCAAAATATGGTATGTTATGTATGAGTATTTGTATGGCGCACATACCCCCACCCTGGGGAGGGATTCCTGGCACCTCAAGAAGAAGGTTGTTGTCATGCCAAGGGGCTATTGGAAGAGTCAGGTCTTAAGTTTTGTGCATAGTTCTAGGACTGAGCTGGTGGTTCTAATGTGAGCTAACTACAAGAAAGTGCGCCTTCCGGCTTTAGCTCTTCTGATGTGGGCGACGTGGGTGAGCCAGAGGCTGGCTGACATGTGGTGTCTGTTTGGAGTACGGAATTCAATGCAGTAGTTCGGGTATGTGGGGACTAGATTCTGCAGGGATTTGTAAGAGTGTGTGAGGAGCTGGAAGAGTGCATGTTTGTGAACTGGGAGCAAGTGGAGGCATGTGACATGCGTGGTAATGTGAGGGTGAGCTGGTGGCTTCGCGTAAGTCTGGATGCTACGTTTGGATGACCTGGTGTCCTTAGGTTTGCTGGGCATTGATTTTGACGTAGAATGTGTTCCTGCAGTCTAGCCTGCTGGTAATCAGGGCCTGCGTGATGGTTTTTAACCCTTTCCATGCGCATGACGGAACCACGCTGTCATGAGCCACGGGCGGCGTGTGCTCATGACGGCGTGGTTCCGTCATGCTGTGGCCGCTCCGCCCATGCGGCTCTGATTCCCCGCCTGTGCGGGCGAAATAACGAGTGGGCGGAGTCGTGACAGAACCATGCCGTCATGAGCACAGCTCGCCCGTGACTCATGACGGTGTGGTTCCGTCACGAGTATGGCGGCGCCGTGCTCACCCCGCACCCTCCCAGCGCCGCGGCGGAATTCGCTCCGCAGCGAAGGAGTTAATGTGTTAAGCAGAAGCCAACAGAAGTTTTTTCAAAGGACCTTGAGGATGTTGAAGCGTTAAGAGGTAAGTAAGTTGACCTGGTTAGTCATAGAGATTTGGTTGTCATCATCCATTAATCGTTTTTTGGTCAATTGTTAGCCATAAAAGACACAAAGCCATCTGACATTAGACATCATTTGTATAAAGGGCAGGGTGCCAAATAAAATAGGTAAAACGTGTTAAAACCATGATAAAAAGTGTAAAGTTCAGAATTTAAAAAAGTGGCAAAAAGATTAATATTGTTTCATCATCGCGGGCCTTCCATGGTTTTTCTAATTTTAACTGCAGCTTTTAGAAAAGAGCATACCCTGAATCAAATGGCAGGTGTATTCAATAGTTGCAAATGGAACAAAGCTTATCTACATTTGCAACAGATCAATGATTTTAAAAGAGGTTTGAGCTAAAGTCTGCGATGATATCTAAAATAGTTGCAGAAAAACATATGGTGTAATAGTGATTGTTCAGAGACCCCAGCGAAGAAACAAGTTAAAATATGTCCCCCCAACATATCGGTTGGGTTACCTGCACTCATGAGCCGCCAAACTGTACCAGCACTAAAACGGAAAAGGAGAGACCTCTCCCATAGAGTGAGACAAAGTGTCAAATAAAAGACGGGCTCTGTGCTAGCGAAGTGTTGTAAAAACCATCACTGTATTTTTCGTTAACTCCGTTTGCAGCCTTCTTGTATCAAGACAATCCCAAAAGTGGCTATTTTTTTTTAAAAACAAATTTTATTGAGCTTTTACTCATGGCATATTACAAATTTGGCAATATGGTAATGATCCAGCGCAAGACCGGGAAGAATGAGGAATAACATTTACCGATACCCTCCCTGCGTCGCAGACCCGACGTCACACTAGCTCATTCACACACGTAGTCATTGGTGGGGCTCATAACACCAACACTCACACATCTCTTTCAACGAGTCTGCACACACAGGAGGGATGAGTAATTCAAGCGCTGGACATGTAGGGGCAATACCTTATAACCTATAGGGAGAGAAAAGTTATCTTACAAAAATATACATTAACATCCTTCGCCTATAGATTCTTAATCCTAAACATCAAGGCACCCCACCCACTTGGTCAATGGACCATTTTAGTTGGATTGGTTGATGGTGATTTAGAACCAGCTAAAACACATATTAAGACTCAGAATCCTTATCTCTCTTAATAAACCACAAACTCGTATTTCTTGTTAATCAATATTTGTTTATCTAAATTTCCATAATGACTTATATTTGCATTTATTTTGTCAAAGTTTAGAATTTCTAGATTAATTCAAGTAAACACGGAACATCATATTTACCTAATCTGGCTATCTCTGCATAACCGAATTTTGTTGTAAATTGTCCGCAAAAGCAGGCCAATACTCAGTGTCCAAAGTTCTCTGCTCAGCACGCTACAGTCCCAGATTTCGAAGGACCAGAAGTCGTGCAAGCATCTATCATAGCCCGTAGATTTGGAAAGAGTTCGCAGTCATCAAATGATCGGGCAGCATCCGGACCATTAAGGAAAGAGTCATGACCCACACCTCACCTTTGGACTTTCGTAGCTTATGTATGTAGTTCCACACACCGAGAGACACACCGACTACACTTCTAACCCACCCCTCATTTTTATAATAAAAGCAGGTTAAGAGGATACAAAATTTAGGCAAAGAATGGTGGTGATTGGCTGGTTGGGATCGTCTGATCACTATTCCCAGATTTTCAGTACAGTTCGAGGGGTTATGTCATTGGTTTGCCCAAGTGTCGGATTGTTCCGGTTTACTGTAAGGTAGATTGTTCCCTTTTCTGGGCGAAAGTCCAATTTGCCATCCTTGACCAGGGACACACTGTGTAAAGGTCGCCAAGAGGTCCAGGATACATCTTGGCGTATGCGCAATTGATTTCGCGCCTCACGAGACAGTGGCCACTTCTGCACGCGGTGACAGCGGCCATCTTGGATTAGGCCAAGATGTTAACTTAAGCAAAACAAACACAAAAGAATAATTAATACATGGAAATAGTAATTCTAATGTTAACCCCTTGCTAATCCCTTTATGTGCTTGTATTTATCTAGCGTATAGCAACATTTAAAGCAATTATATTCACCTTTTTCGATCTTCCTTGAGGGTGCAACATCACAAAGCAACATATATCATGTATTCAATTACCACATATACTATTGTTAATAAGCGTATAGATATTATTTATAAAAGTTATTTAGCCATGCAAATAGCAAACCCCATGTTTAGTTTTTATTAATAATGTTGATTTAGTATACATGCAATACTAATTTAATAATATTATAATTAATAGATTAATTAATTAGTATTTTCATGCAGGAATAGAGGAGGTATACAAAATTTTGCACTACCTGCTCCATCAGTAGCATCCTTCAATGGATAGTAATAGTAAATCTTAATTTTGGCTACCAAGCCATAAAAAGTTTACAGAGATAAAATCCAATAACAACAAATATCATACAAGCTTCCTTTTTGCACATATACAAATACAAACACATTAAAAGTGGAGGTTAGTTGGGGGGCGCTAGCGAGCCCGAGGAAAGATGGCCGTACTGTAGTGAGGCTTTGCCATCGGGCTTATAATCCTTTAATTATCTGCGGACCCGACGTCCATCGGACCTTCAAAACAACAGCATTAGAAGAGGAACCACCCAGTGTGCGATAGTGCAGTGCTGCAACTTCGATGTGCCAGTTTCTGGACTTCTGGACTTCGAAGTTTTGCCTTTAACTCCAATGGCGCACAAGATGGTGGCGCGGCCGAGCTGAACTGCAAATAAGCGGGGAGTAAGACGGCGTGCTCTGTATCGCTCCGGAGATACTGCAGTAGAAACAGACGCCCTGTTCAGAGCTGACAGGCAAGTGGTGAGTTTGCTGCGGAACAAGATTGTGCAGCAACGGCACGGAGTGGAGGCGCTGCCGAAAGGGACGTGGGGTACGGCTGCAGAGGGATGTGGCAGCATACCATAGACAGCCTACCCCTGTGAGCCTCATCGACGTGTCCCAACTGTGAGCGTTGCAGCTGTGAGGGTGAAAGTGCCCTGGGATCGTTCATAAGGAGACGGATTGCCAGAACGACCTGATTCCACTTGGGGAGGAGTGACAATAGCGTGTGCCTCCTGCCTCCGTTCAATGCAGGGAACCCGGCGCCTCTTAACTTGGTGAGCTGCTTAGCCATGAGAGTGCGATACACATGTAGCTGACTGCGTTGGTGTCACCTGAGTCAGGCGCAATTGCAGAACGATGGTGGGCTACATTTGGGTGACTGCTGAGTGCCTTGCAATTGGGCGTCGTGCGCAGCCGATCTGGACACTTGATCGCGGCTGGACTATCGGCAGTAGGTGCATTTGACAACACGCCTGTAAAAACAACATTGGAGCAATCCCAAATTCAGGTGTTTTGTTCTGCTTGTGGCACCCAAAAGTGGAACTGGAGTGTGCCCAAAGTAAAGCAGACTGTGGCGCATAGTAAAGACGCGGCAGGGGGAGGAATAGCGCCTATTTGTGCGTCAGATAAGGAGCTGAGCCGAATTTGCAGAGAGAATAAAAGTGGGACATCGCATCACCGGCGCAGATAACTGGCTGCTGCGCACGGAACTTGGCGATACCAAAGGGGATGATGGACGGAGAGTTTGAACAAATCAAACACTCACCCCCAGTCAACTGATCTGGGTTTAATCCATCATCATTCTTTAGCTCACTCCACCACCCCAGTTCAGACATGGCCATATGCAAATCAGTCTGACCCTGTGCCTCATGGGAACAGTCCAGCCCGAACTGCCAAGCCATGTCTTTCCTGGACCAGAAACAAGCATCCTGGGATCGGTTTCGGGTTCATAACCCTCATCAGCCAGGCTATCTTGAATCCAGTGGCAAAGTGAGCAAGGGACCCACATCTGGGCATACCCTGCCAACTTAGGGCGAACAAAGCAATACCAAAGGGGATGATGGACAGAGAGTTTGAACAAATCAAACACTCACCCCCAGTCAACTGATCTGGGTTTAATCCATCATCATTCTTCAGCTCACTCCACCACCCCAGTTCAGACATGGCCATATGCAAATCAGTCTGACCCTGTTCCTCATGGGAACAGTCCAGCCCGAACTGCCAAGCCATGTCTTCCCTGGACCGGAAACAAGCATCCTGGGACCGGTTTTGGGCAATACTCTCTGCCACTGTCCCCAAACAAGGTGACATGGGGAAGACTGATAAACAACAGCCTAAAATCTCATTTGAATCTCGCTGCTTGAATCGTCCAGTGGGCACACACTCGGACACAGAGCTGGAACTGCCTCAATTGCATACCTCCACATTGGAGGCCACGCTACAGGCTATGCAATAGAGCTTACAGGCCATCGATGGTAAGATAGACAATGTATCCCTCAGGATGGACAAAATGGTGGCCACTTTGGACAAGCAGGGTGAATGACTCACAACAGCAGAACACCGCATCTCAGCCGTTGATGATGAGTCACACTCTATGACGGGCAAGTGCCAGGAAATGGAGAAGCTGTTGGCGGTCATCAGGGCATAAAATGAGGACTTGATGGCGCATTCTCGGCGAAGCAACTTGCGAATAACGAGAGCACAAATACAGGTCATTTGGAGGACTATGTTGAGGGCATGCTGAAGGACCTGTTCGGAGCGGGGAATCTCTCGCAGGTGCTGATTGTGGAATGTGCGCACCGCTCGTTGTCGCCCAAGACACCTCTGGGTGCACCACCGCACCCCATAGTTGCAAAGATCTTAAATTACAGAGATCGGGAGACTGTCCTTAGACTAGCGAGGCAAAAGCAAAACACATGCGACCAAGGCAACATGGTGTCCTTTATCCCTGACTTTACCATGGCGGTACAGATGGCTTGCAGGGAATACTCAGAGGTGAAAAAGAAAATACACGTGTTGGAGATTCCATATGCCATGTTATATCCAGCCAGGGTGGACTGCAAGGTGAAGATTTTTTAAATCTCCCCGGGCAGTGCAGGATTTCCTGAAGCAAATTCATGCTAAAAGGAAAGCAGTGAGGAGGAATGCATTACCTACGCACTCGGTGAGATCGGATACGGAGGAATAAAAGATGTCAGATGTCCAGGTGTTGCCTCACAATGACTCTTGGAAGGTGGTAAGGTAATTCCCCGCAACATGGAGTCTCTGCCCATTTGGGAACTCATGAGGGCGTTCTAAAGAATGTGAAGGTGTTAGTTGCACTGGCCAACTGGTTGATCCAATGGACTGTTAGTGATTATGTTCTTACCCTTTGTTTTGTAAATGGACTTACGGACAGTGCTGATGTGGAGTGGCCAAAGTGTAGCCTTGTCATTGCCAACGCTGAGTTAGGAACTTTGGCACTGTTTGGGAGGCATGCTCTGGTGGTGGGTATTGTAACATAAGTTTTATTCACTTCAGTATTGTGTTATATTCAAAGATGGTGGACTTGTTTCAGAGATTGGTTCTTAAAATTGTATGCTAGGTGTGGGTGGGGACTCCTACTATTTGCGGACGGAGCGGGTCTGAAGGTGATGTAAGGTGTAAGACGGCAGGTCCTAGAAGAATATGTCCGTCCACACCTGCCCTGCGTGTGGGTCATGGGTACCTGGCTGCCCCCCATGTGGGTAATTCCCAATATGTTTGCTATGTTTACTGCAATATTATTCAGGACTTGTCTTTGGCAGGATTGGGATGCTGAAGTCGGTGGGGTTTGTTATGGTTTTTCAGATGTGTGCCACAACTGGTACAGCACGATAATATGGCTCAGCAGCCCACCGAGCATGGGGTAGTAAATGCAAGACAAATTTGTTCCACAAAGACATTGGGCTGATGGAGGGTGACATTAGACTGATGACATGGAACGTGAGGGGACTGAATAATCCTAAGAAGATCAGATAGGAGTTTGCATATCTTGACAGACATTGGGTGCAAATGGCACTACTACAGGAGGCACAGCTGACACATGTTGGGGAAGGCAGGATTGGTGGTCTCTGAGCAATGGTAAAAGCAGCCTCCTCATACTCCAACTACGCCAGAGGGGTAATGATATTTGTAAAGAAAGGGACACCATTTAAGCTGCTTTCGACAGAATCGGATCACCTAGGGCGCATCACACAGGAACAAGGGAATCTGGCGAGAACAGTGCTCAAGATTATCAACACATATGGCCCAAATGTTGATGATCCCGACTTCTTTCAACGCCATAAAACTGAAATATTTCAGTTGCACTCAGATCTGGTGATATGGGGGTGGGGGAGTGACATGAACACGTATTTGGATCCGGACATAGATAGAAGTGTCACAACTCCATGGCAGGGGAAGTGATCAACCCAAGTGATACATGATATTATGCATACATTTAATATGAGAGACATCTGGAGGGACAGACATCCGAACGCTAGAGAGGGCACTTTCATGTCAGCAGTTCATAAATCATGGTCCAGGCTGGATTACGGAATTCTCTCTGAGTCAATGGTGTCTTGGGTTAACGGGGTCAGGCATATGCCATGAACGCTTTCAGATCACGCCCCAGTCATGTTGGACATCAATAACCCAATAAGGCATCATCAACCATTTCAGTGGCGCTTGCAGCTGTCTTCCCTTTTAGATACTGTATTCAGGAAAGGCATACATCAAGCTATTGAATTGTTCTTTGAGGAGAACCTACACTTACAGAAGGAGCTACAGTCCCACCACCCTCCTGAAACTAAGAGGAACAACCCCCGCCATATGCCATCTATCCTGGAATCTAGCAGACCCACACACAACATGTTCACACTGTGGTTTCCAGCTCCATCCTGCCCCACTAACCAAAAAAAACCAGCATAACATGTGCCTCCTGAATTGCAGGTCATTACCTAAACATTTCACGGAAATCTCCATGCTCCTAGAAGAGCTCCAGCCAGACGTCTTATACCTGACAGAGACCTGGCTCAACTCAGATTCAGAACCCGACCTCATCCAGTCTCTCCCCAAAAGATACCAAATATTACGTGAAGACCGGAAAACGGGAAAAGGAGGCGGCCTAGCGGTCATCTATCAGGACTGTTATAAGTGCCGCAGCTCCCCCAACCCAATACCAGACTGTGAAAGTCTCTCCTTTGCCATAGACTTCTACCCCACAAGCACCTTATCCGGAATACTTATATACCGCCCACCCGGAATGTTAGGACAATTCAACAACACCCTTCCCTCCATCATAGCCAGTTTAGTATGTAGCCCATCCAATTTTACACTATTAGGGGATCTCAACATCCATTTCAATAACATCTCGGATCATACCGCTTTAGAAATAACTGCAAGTCTCTCCACACTACAACTGAAACAACTAGTACTTAAACCAACCCACATCAAGGGCCATCTACTTGACCTTGTCTTTAGCAACAGTGTAGATCTCACAGTGGGAACCCCCTCTCCTCTTCCGTGGTCAGACCACTTCCTGATCCCCCTCTCCTGGGTCACTCCTGACGCCCACCCTCCCACCAATACTGGCACACGTAGGGAACAAAACTGGTCAAAACTCCCCCTAGAGAAATGGCAGGCAGCTCTGGAAACCTCCAGACCTCCCGACAACCCAGACCCTACTATAGCTAATGAGGACTACAACAGATGGATCTCAGGATCACTAGACTCTGTACTCCCCATGAAATGCAGCAAAACGAAGCGCAGCTTAAAGACCCCCCCTTGGTATTCCCCTGGATCACGGGAATTGAAACGCCAATGCAAAAAATGGCGACTGGACTATTCTGCCTCCAGAAAAATTGCTTACAGACACGCAATTAGGACCTATAAAAACGAAATTAAAATCACACAATCAACCTTCTTTGAAGAAAAAATTAATGTAGCGGCCTCTAGACCCAAAGAAATTTATCGAAATTGCGAAAACCCTGCTCAAGCTCCCGGAAAAATCATCAAACCCCGTCAATGCACAAATTCGTTGCAACGACCTGGCAGAGTTCTTCCTCCAAAAAATTCAAACCATCTATACCTCCTTTTCCCCCACTCAGACTGACCCAACTCAGACCAAACCTCCTGGACTAGGGACCCATCCTCGGGCCACACTCGTATCCTTTCCCCCTCTTAATTCCACCATGCTAGAACCCATTTTGCACCATGTGAAATCCGGCTCCCCCAATGATCCAGCACTTCCGCGTACCCTGCTGTCAGTTGCCGGCAACGTCCTTCCCACCATACTTAACCTGCTCAATGCGTCCTTATCCACAGGCTCCGTCCCACTTCCTTGGAAGTGTGCTATGGTCAAGGCCCTCCTTAAAAAAAACAATTTAGACCAAGACAACCCCAGTAATTATCGCCCGATATCCTTGCTGCCCTGGCTGAGCAAGATTTGGAAAAAAATGCCAACACAGTGCTGGTTGAGTTCCTCGAGACCAACCACCTACTCGACCCCTCCCAGACGGAATTTCGGCCCATGCATGGGACCGAAATCGCTCTGATCGCAGTAACGGAGGAGGCCAGGACGATTCTGGACCAGGGAGAATCGGCAGCAATGATCCTTCGGGACCTAAGCGCCGCCTTCGACACTGTAAACCATAACATCCTACTACACCGACTCACCAGTATAGGAGTCTCTGGAAAAGCAACTGCCTGGCTTGAATCCTTTCTCTCAGACCGCTCCTTCCAAGTCTTCGAGGGCGACATCACCTCCCCTGGCAAGCCCCTTGGCTGCGGTGTGCCAAAGGGCTCTTCTTTGAGCCCTACGGTATTCAATATATACATGAGCCCCCTAGCTGAGATTGTCCGTCCGTTTGGGATAAAAATCATCACCTACGCTGACGACACTCAGCTAGTGGTGGCTCTTAATCAGCCTTACACTGCACATAACAGCCTGAGGGACTGCTTAGAGGAGGTGACCAAATGGATGACTTCATCGTGTCTCAAACTTAACGGGGACAAAACCTAGCTGATGCTCTTAGGCAACTCCCCCACGCTCCTGATCAACCCATCATGGCCTACCTGCCTTGGTCCCGCTCCTACACCTAAGGATACAATCAAGAGCTTGGGCATCTGACTGGATAAGTCCCTTAATTTTAACTACCAAGCAGCCAAACGTTCAGTCACCTGCTTTGGCCTACTCAGGCTTCTGCGGAAGATCCTCCCCTTATTACCTTTACAAGCAAGACAGATTATGGTTCAGGGTCTCATTTTGTCTCGTCTAGATTTTGGGAACGCCCTCTATTTAGGGGCCCCTCGAACTACCCTGCACAAGCTTCAGATTTTACAAAATTGTGCTGCCCGAACACTGCTTCAAATCCCCCGTCGACTTTCAGCCAAACCCGGTTTAAAGGACCTTCATTGGCTCCCAGTCAGGGAAAGAATGGAATTTAAGGCCCTATGTATCGCCCATAGAGCCTTCTGGAGAATGGGTGCTGTCATCAATCACCCACTGATCACCCCCTATAACCCGACGAGACATCTTAGATCAGCATCCTCTCTCCTTGTTACAGTACCCAGGATCAAGAGAGCCAGGTGTGGGGGTCGGTCGTTCTTTTATAATTTGGCCATACTGTGGAATTCCCTCCCCTTTCCTCTGCGTTCAAAGCCCAACCTACTTCTGTTTCGTAAACAACTAAAAACCCTGCTTTTTAATAGGCCTGAATAATCCCCAATTCTTCTACTTGCAAGTGTTGTCCGTAGCGCTAGGATGCCGTAGGGTAGCTATCGCGCTCAATAAATAGTCTTTAAATTTAATTTCATTTCAGAACGTAGGCACAGTAGAGGATGCGGGCACGCTTTGGGAAGCCTTCAAGGCTACCTTCAGGGGAACCTGCATCAGGCTTCAGGCAGGGGTACTAAAGACATTACGGTTGCATATGTAACACATAAAGAAAGAGATAACGCTGCATGAAAGGGAGTGCACAAGCACGTTGAATATACATAAGTTGGCAGAGATCAGGACACTAGTTCCAGAATACAATGAATTGGCAGATCAGGAAATAAAACACATGTCTAGACGTTGGAAACTTAGGGCATACAGCGAGGGTGGTCGTCCAGGTTGCACATTGGCAGCCAAAATCAAAGGGGTGAGGACTCAGGAATATGTCACCGAAATAGAGTGGCTGAACGGAACGATATATCACAACTCCTCAGATATAGTTGAATGCTTCAGGGATTATTATGCCTCCCTGTATGGCCCTGGGGATGAAGCCGACAGTGAGGAGATCAGGGATGTTTTTGAGGAAATAACACCAGCCTGGCTTTCAAATGGCCAACAAGAGTACTTGATGCAACCCCTTATGTTAGAAGACGTGAAAGAGGCCAAACGCACATTACCGTCCTGTAAAGCTGTGGGCATGGATGGACTACCGGGGGAATTCTATAAGGAGTTTGCTGACTTGCTGGCTGCCCATATGGTGAATATGTACAGTGGAGCTTACAACAAAGGTCTGCTCCCCCAACGCTTAGTTAAGCATGAATTTTTACTTTGCTAAAGCCAGGGAAGCGTGCAGATTGCTGCGAGTTGTATCGTGTTCTATCCTTGTTGAATATTGACACAAAATAAGTGCTAAAATTATTGCTAACAAATTACGACAGCTGTTGCCCGCCTTGGTTCTCCAGGCTCAGTCAGGCTTTGTACCATCCCGGTCTACGTCTCATAATTTGAGACCTCTATTTGCGGTCTTACACCAACTTTACCCGGATCACAAAGCAGCAGCGGTGCGGCGTGATGCAGCTATGGCTTTTGATTCAGTTAGATGGGGGTATATGGTTGATACTTTAAGGAGGATGAGTCTGCCGTTCCCATTCATACAATGGATAGAGATCCTCTATTCTGCAACTGTAGCGAGGGTGCGGATCAACAATTGTCACTCTAAACCTTTTAAAATACACAAAGGGACCAGGCAGGGGTGCCCGCTCTCTTTTTGCTGTCGTGATGGAGCCTCTGGCCTGTGTTGTGCAACAGAGATACGCGAGAGCGGCCCTAAAGCTTAGTCAGTGACCACTTATAATCTCCATGTATGCAGATGACATGGTTTTATATATTCGAAACACGGAGGAGAACTCGCATTCACTTATCCGGGAATACATTAAATACCAATATGTATCCGGGCTCAGAATTAACTGGGGAAAGTCATCTGTCTTCCCACTCACATCTAGTACAACGTAGTTCCAAATAGAATATCCACTCAACTGGCCGATGGAACCTGTCAAGTATCTGGGGGTGTGGGTGCATTCTGATCCTAAGATAGTGCTGAGAGAAAACTTTGGTAGGTGAATAGATGGATTTACCAGCATCTTTCCATAGTTCATAGATTAGCAGTAATAAAAAATGTCATTCTTCCCAGGTTTCTGTACCTCTTCTCCAATGTTCCTATCAAGTTAACAAGGGTTTTTTTCTCTGCTCGCGGCACCCGATTGGTATTTGTATTATTTATATGCGCAGGCTCAATTTGCACACTACTGGTTTTTCCCCCGCTCTTTCTCCCACATGTGGCGGTGGAGGCGGACGAAATGGCCCCTGATCATTTAGTAGCATTAATTTTTAAGACAAATTCTACCTGTCCATTTAGGGACATGTGCACTGCGGACTGTACGGCACAGGCATGGCTTGCTATGGCGAAACAGGCAGGCAGACATCTTGTATATGACCCGGCTCTTCCAAAATCACATCATTCTAAACTATGGGTGACCCGAGGCAAAAGGGCATTGGAAATACTGGCAGATATGGTATAGTTACAATGGGCAACAGCTACCTGGAGGGCACCTTCATCTTGATGGAGGTGGTACGTTACCGACATCTTAGTGCATTAATGTCAACTTTCACGTATTATAGGTTATGGGAGGCACTCAAGGCCTTTAATGACAGATCCCCCATTGAACCAGTTACTCTGAGCCACTTACAAACGTTATTGTCAGGCCCATCACAGGGTAAGTTGGTCACCCGACTGTACAACACCAAGCAATCTGACATTGCACCTGTTTCTAGCCTGGCATGGGAGGGGTGGGAACAAGCATTGGGTAATGCTGTTAGCAAGGAGGAATGGGCGTTCAGCTGCTCCATGACCAGATGGCTGACGGCCAATTGTCATTTACGCATAATTAATTTTAAATACTTACAGCAGTTATATTATACTCCCCTACAGTTACATAGGTATGGCCTGAGAGAGTCGTCTAGATGCAAACTGTGTGGAGCACAGGAGGCTGATTTCATTCATCTTGCATGGGATTGTGTCAGGGTCAATGACTTCTGGGTGTTGGTCACACAAGCATTGACAGTCATGATGTTGGAGGAAGAAGATTGCTCCCCACAGATTTGCTTGCTGGAGCTGGTGAAGCGCTTAAAACCCGAGAATAGACTTCTGGTGCTGAATGCATTACTACTGTCCAACAGAAAAGTAGCACAGTCATGGGACAGTAAAAAGGCACCGAACTTTAATAACTGGTTACAAGATTTGGTGTTTTGAAGAGATCAACTGGCATCCTATGCCGAAGAACTTCCAGCGCCATCTAGGCCTAAGCATGTATGGTCTCCACTAACGGCCTATTTACTGTCTAGCCCTCATGATGTCACAGATGACACGGGTTCACCCTAGAGGACTTTGTGGTGTAGCGTAAGAAGGTGTGGGTTTAACGCAATGTATATGTCTGTACGATGGTAAACTGTAAAATAAATGTATCCTGTTGTCACACGGGGGGTATTGTTGTGTGCAATATGCATATGTTGTATGTTTCTGGAAATGCAAAAATAAAATATAAAAAAAAAAGATTTGTGGTTGAATGGGAGTCATTTTGCAGGGTAGCTTTAGCAAATTTGCTTCATTAAGCTGTGGTTTTTATATCAAAGTTTGTAAATTTTTCCAATGCAGGATGGCTTGTTAGAGAAATGCAGAGTATCTTTTTTGAAGGCAAGTAATTTCACTCTAGTGCCCTACATTTTTAAATTGCACACACATATTTCATTGGAATTGAACTTCAAGATGGTGACCGTATTTCTTGTAGGTGGTACACCTTCATCTGATAGTCCTTTGTTCTTTTCGATTAGCTAGTTAAAACTGTGACTTTCATACTGATTGCCGCAATCCATTCAACATGCGACGGTTATTTAGAGACATGTACGACACCTTTTCAAAGGTGGGAAGTTTGGCTTTAGAAGTTCCAATTTCTATTTTTTTGTTCAACAAGAGGCGATTATCCTCTACAGTTATTGATATTATATTTTTTTACAGAGTTAGCAGGCACACATTCGTGTAATTTCAATTGTCCTGGTACTCAACGGTGCCCCCGAGGACACCATTATAAGGTACCTCACTGTAACTGTTTCATTCTACATTATTCCAGCCCATTTAGTCGAGTCTCATAGTCATTTGTTTGTGCATTCTGACTATTTTGCAGGCTACCTTTGTGTCCATTGCATGTGTAGAGTTTCCTCAATTGTTGAACACAGTTTTACTGCTATTCACTATGTGATGGTATGTTTGATGATCTTGGCTTAAACTAGTAGGAACTACTTTATGGATTTGAAAAGGGTTGGTGTACTCCATCTCACAGCTCGGTTCACTTAACTTGTAATTATATATTCTCTAGATAGCACCAGGTAATAACTGTTCACACTCATTAACATACAGATAATGCACATATAAGAATAGGCCCTTCATGTATACTACTAAGAATATTTATACAAACATTGTTATTGTTCTTATTTACAGTGACCCCTGAAGAAGGGATATCCTTCCTGAAATGCATTGGGCACTTCAATGGATTCTTGAGAAAACATTTGTTTTGTTAAATAGGAAAATTTGCAGGAGTTGTTTTGTGGAATGGCTTTCATTAAGTCACAAACTTCAATGTATTAATATACATTTTGAACATTGTCTTGTGGTAGGACGCTGACACAAGTGGAAAATTATCCATAACAATAAACAGGGTCTAATTGACTGTATGTAATCTGTAAAAAAAAAAGTGGAGGTTAGTTATTATGAATAGAGTTCATGTCACAACTATATACAGTTTTATTTTAAAATCAATTGGATTGACCTCTAGTGCATATAACAATCTAAGAAAGTTCATAAATATATATAAAAATAATTCATAATCATTTGCTTCAATCAACAAAACCTTGGCAATTGAAAGAAACCCAATAATTAATTAAAAAGATAAAAAGGATAAACAGAAGGGACACTAGATAAACCAGCTGGAGCTTTTTCTAACAGTTTGGCTATCAACATTGGTAAATATCTAGGGCCTTCTTCCTTAGGGTCCAGGCACAATGCAAGTAGCAAGATACTGCAAAGGCTAATTGTTCTCTAGTATTACTCTTGATAAGCCTTGTAGCTTCCCAATAATGTTACATTCCCATAAGTTTACATGCAGCTAACAGCCATTTCTTACGGGCATTCCTATATAGGGGACAGGAAAACATAAAGTACTCTTCTGATTCCTCAATGTTAGGGCAGCTTGGATAGAATTTGGAATTGGAAGATGTATTATTCCATTTCGATGTGTGAGCTCTCAAAGGAAGTAGCCCACATCTAAATTGCACGTATAGAGATTCAGACTGAAATGGATACACTCTGTCTATAGAGGGCTCGAAGCTTGCTGCACACTTATGATTCAAAAACTGGCCAGTTATACTACTATCCTGATTAATTTTCCACCTTAGCGTCAACATTGCCTTCCAGTACGGGTGTTTAACTTTATGTACCTCTCCTTTAGTAATCAACTCTGGGGATGTCCATAGTTTGCTCATTCCTATTCTATGTGATGTTTCTTTTATAGCCTTCAGCCAGGGAGTACTCTTGTCCCTATCAAGAGCCAGCAGATCTTTTACACAATCCCTGTATGCTGCAAATTCTTGGGTGGACCAGAGTTTGACCCAATGTAGCAATGGTTTTATTAAAACAGTGGAGAAGTGTGGCTCAATGGTTAGAGCAGGCAGACCTTGATGCAGAGCTCTGGCCAGGGACCAGGGTTCGATTCCCGCCTCGGCGGGTCTCGGGCTCATAAATTCCTCTGACTGGATATTCTCGCCTCAGTGCCTATTCTAATCATGGGTCCCACGCTGCAACTCTGGGCAATAGCTTGCTTAGTCTCCACAACGGCCCCCACAGCGCGAAGGATGCCTGGTTTCACCATGGGGGTGCCCAGGAGTGGACACTTCACAAGGAAAACCAGGAAGGGTTCCCTTGCGGTATTCGTACAAGTGCCAGGAAACCCACTGCGGGTAGCTGTGCGCTATACAAGTACAAAAACATTTACATTTAAATGTATTGGGTTGAGAGCTAAGTCTAATCTCAATGGTGTAGTAGGCAAACTCAGGGGAAGTTTAAAAAGGGCCTTAATAAACTTATTTTCAATTCCAGTGAGGGTCTCTGTTGTAACATAGCCCCATAACTCAGCTCCATATATCTCCGATGTTACAGGTGAGGCTCGATATACAGTAATAACCGGGGACACAGCTCCTCCCGAGGCAGCCTAATAATTCCTCCCTATTGCAGAGGCTTTCTGCTGAAGGTTGGATTTGCTTTTTTCCAGCTGGGGACCCCATGTTTGATTGTCACTTTCCTCACGCCCCGTTAATCAAAATGTGAAACTTTTTCAAGGGGGACCCCTCTATAGTCACATTACATTTACATGTTCTATGAGGATTTATGGCCATAACTTTAGATTTAGTTGGATTTAATTCTAGTCCTCTTTCCTCACAAAAAGTAACAAAGGCGTTCAGTTCTGATTGTAGCCCCATAGGTGTTCTCGAAATTAGTAGAGCGTCATTCGCAAACAACAGGATTGGAGTAGGCACTCCAGCTAATTTAGGGGCATCATGTTTGCATTCCTTTAATTTCCACACTATTCCATTAATGTATAAGCTAAAGAGTGTTGGGGAAAGGACACACCCTTGTCTGACCCCTTGCTTGATCTCAATCCTGTCCCTCAGGTCACCTGTGCTATTCCATCTCACCTTTCCATAAGTGTTTGAATGGAAAATTTCAATATTCTTAATAAATCCAGAGGGATGCCATACCAATCCAGAACTTCTCACAATATTTCCCTTGGGACCAGGTAAAAGGCCGCTCTCAGGTCAATAAAAGCGCCGTATAGATGGTCATGCTTCAAGGTGACATATTTCCAGGTTATCCTCTTGAAGCGACCTGGTCCAATGTACTGATCTTTGTTCTAAGCCCTGCTTGCACCTCTTCTAAAATGTTGTTCTGTTCTATCCATTCATTAAGCTTAAACAGCACCTGCCTGCAGAAGATTCATTGTGTATTATCCAACAAGCTTATAGGTCTTTAGTTGGAGGGGTTGGTTCTTATTTTTTTAATAGATTTGTATGATAACAGCTCCATGTCACGTTGAAGGGATTCGGTTATCTTTTAAAATGCTATTAAATAGTGTGTTCAGGTATGGGGACCACATGTCTGGTTGAAACAGGAAAAGAACACCTGCTATACCATCCATTCCTGGGGCCTTTTTCCTTTTGGTTTGTTTTGCTGCTCGATATGTTTCGATTAGGGTAAAACTAAGATGGGCTATAGCTGTGACAAATTCACTGTTCTCTTTGCGGGTTTGTATTTCTACATGGCCACAATTCCCCCCTAAAGGAGGGCTTTGTAAGTTGTTTTGCTCCTGCTTACCATTATACAGACCACTAAAACGGGTGACCCATGTATCAGGTTTTATTACTGGGTCTAGATGGGCGGCATTAGAAGGAATAACAGATAGTAATTTCCAAAACGTTTTATGGTCTCCCTTTTCTAAGGCTGCGGCAATTAACAGCCATTGGTCCTCTTCCTATCCCCTTCTATCTCTGAATAATACAGTTTTATAATGACTCCTAGCCCTTGCCCTTGTGATTTCGGGTTAATAACTCTCAGTAAGTGGGTTCTTTTCTAGTCTGCAAGTTTAAGTATACCAGGAAGGATTTACTTTTTGGGAAGCACCTCTCCTCTGTTCCTCACAATGCATGGCCTTAGTGAGGCCATGAGTTAGCAATGTATAGAAACAAAGTTAATATTGTGAATATTTGTGAAGTCTACCTGGGAAAGTTTATGTATGTATGTATAGGAAAGTTATTGTTTTTAAATCCATCACCAGAGCTGCCCAGTTAATATTTCTTAAGGTATTTGTTGTGATTATTGAAGATGTAATTATGGTGAGTTCCATTTTTACATCTCTGAAAGGGGCCATAGAGAAAGTTGCACTTAGCGCCTGATGAGCACTATCCGGTCTAGCGAAAACCTGCATATCATGCAGGTCTGACCATAGATCATTGTCCTCCAATATGTACACAATTCTTGAGGTGCTTAAGCCTCTTTTAAAAGTAGTGGGTGGCAGGCAGTTAGATTTCGTATTACCATTTCCAATTTTCAGGCCATATTTGATAGTAATATTTTAAATAACAAGAGCAACCCATATGTCCCTGTGAACCGGGTAAGTACAAAGTACACAACACTGTTCACAAGGAACTCATTTCTAAAAGATGTATAATCTGCAATTTAAATTGTCGCTCAGAATTAATCACACTCATATATATCAATTATGACCTTATGTAGTATTAATCATGTATGCATAACATTTATAATAAGCCCACACATAACCTTTTTCCTTTAGAATTATACCTGACTTCAGCCGAAGTTGGTATTTTTATTCTTCAATTGTCGCCTGTATCACAAACTTAATATCAAAAATTACATATACAAAAAAATATATACATTTATTCTTAACATTTACAGTGATTTTGTGACCCCAAGTGAAAGAACCATAACCTATTATAGTGAATTTATGTGACAAATTACAAAAAGCTAAAACGGTTATTGGAAAATTATACAAGGACAGACTTAATAGAATGTAAAATAATTAGGTCAGAGCTGTCTCTTTTATATATTGTCGTCGGCGTTTCGACCCACTCTAGATACCGGGTCTCTTGAGGACTGTATTTCTGGGGACAATATAGTGCATACATGTGTCCATGTAGGATCCAGTATGTGGCTGATAGGTAGATTGATAAATATCCCAACTTTTTAGTCTTATTTTTCCAGAATATATCTGAATGATAAATATATTCCCTGTTGCAAAAGGAATCTTCCTAGATATAGATTCCTTAAGGAGTAATCACTTAAGCGCTTAGATATCAGTCGCCTGTCTGCTCATTGCATAGGAGTGTTCCAAATGTAAAATTTCCTTCAATAGATAATTATTTGGAGCGCTGACCCATTAGTTTCAGTCACCCGTCTCACAGTCAAGATGTTTCCGTATATTACTCCGGCCAGCAGATTGACGCTATGTATATTTATCAATCTACCTATCAGCTACATACTGGATCCTACATGGACACATGTATGCACTATATTGTCTCCAGAAATACAGTCCTCAAGAGACCCGGTATCTAGAGTGGGTCGAAACGCCGTTGACAATATATAAAAGAGACAGCTCTGACCTAATTATTGTAGATTGTATTAAGTCCGTCCTTGTATAATTTTCCAATATTCGTTTTAGCTTTTTGTAATTTGTCACATAAATTCACTTTAATAGGTTATGGTTCTTTCACTTGGGGTCACAAAATCACTGTAAATGTTAAGAATAAATGTATATTTTTTTTGCATATGTAATTTTTTATATTAAGTTTGTGATACAGGCGACAATTGAAGAATAAAAATACCAACTTCGGCTGAAGTCAGGTATAATTCTAAAGGAAAAAGGTTATGTGTGGGCTTATTATAAATGTTATGCATACATGATTAATACTAAATAAGGTCATAATTGAAATATATGAGTGTGATTAATTCTGAGCGACAATTTAAATCGCAGATTATACATATTTGATAGTAAATTCTACAATTTGGGCACCTACTTTTGATATTTTTGTTATTTTCTTATAGTCATGTGGGGGTGACGTTTCCAAAGGGTTACCCCCGACAGTTGGCAGAATTCGGGTGTTAAAATCTCCTGCTACAATTTTTAAAGTTTTCCAGTTGAACTGTTCCATCAGATCATCTATTTTATTTACATGAGTGGATTGGACATTTGGAGATACTAATCTAATATAGATATTCACCAGGGCTATATATCTTGGACCTGTTCTCGTTGTAATTTTAATTTTGAGGGCGACTAAGTATCTAGAGTTGGTAGGAACCATTCATAAAACTGGGAACAAGTCCAGACTTAACCAGATCAGCAGGAAATTGCATTTTTGCTAAAGGTCAAGAAATCCAGACAGAGTAGTGTATTAATAGTAGGGGTGGGCAAAATTTGCGTAGTCACGCAACGCAAAGCTCCGCGAAATGGTAACAAATCTCCGTGAGCATGCAGAAATTTAGCAAACACGCGTAATTGCTTGTTCGCAATGCTTTTTTCCTGTTTGTGAACGCTGTTTGCGTGCTCGGGGGGAAATATCTTGCGAACACGCATTTTGAGAACGCGAACAAGCAAAAAATTCCGCTGAGCCGTGGAACGCAGAATTTTGGGCAATTCCGCGTTTTCAGCGGAACGCAAAATTACCCAAATTCCGCAAATTCCGCGAGCAGAATGGAATTTACCGCCCAGGCCCAATTAATAGCCCACATTTCTTGGAGAAATATAATATGATGCGAGTCAATAAACATGCCCCACTCTGGATCTTGTAGTTTGGGCTTAATTCCCGCAACATTACACTATAACATTTTTAAGCAATCAGCTTTTATCACATTTTGAGTCCCCAGAGTGGAGTGAGTGAGTTCTCCCTGTGGTGTCAAGTGTTCTGTATCATTACAGGTATCAACTTCCCTGAGACTTGTAATAGGACTTACTGTAGAGAATATATTAGATAATGTCTCTGCAACTACATAAAATTGGCATTCTTTTGATTTCATGGGGGGATCAAGACTACCATCACTGAGTCAGCCAATGTCTGAGGTGTTCAAAGGGCTACAAGATTTCCTAGAATTGGGGTGCCCAGTGCATTGAGATGGATTTTTGTTCTTTTCAGCTGGTGTGTCCAATATGGGGCCTGGAGGCTTTAGCTGTAACCTTATTTGGATGTCATTGTTCGGTGTAAAGTGTAATTCAAGTATAATTAAACCTTCTGCTATGCACTTGTCCCTAAAAGCCACTCCTATATGGTCCCTCTGCTGATTTCCAGCTGGGAACCTTTTAGCATTGAGTATGTCCTCCCCTATTATGGATCTACATCCCCTTCTGTAGCATATTCAGTGGATCACCTTGTTTATCAATGCCTCGTGTGTTTCAGTGTCAGACCTCTGAATTTTAGGGACATTGATCATAAAAAGGTCAAATGGTTTACCATTAATATTAGCAGGGGTTACCTTACTCTTTCCATCTTTATTATTTATATAAATAAAAATGTAATGGTGTCTAGAGGTCAGGTCCTCCTTTGTAGGTTTTACATGCATTTGGACACACAAGGGGACACAATCATACCTCAGGTTGATATGAGTGAACAAGCTTTCCTCTCTACTATGCCCCCAGTAGTTGGTGTGCTCACATGTTTCCATCGTTCTCCATGTAAATTGTAAGTCCCAGTGTTTGTCGAATAGCATGCAGATAGCCCAGTGTCAATACCTTCCATTGGTTTCGATGTAGCCAGAGCAGTAAGAGTGTCCAACTTATTGCTTAGTAGTTTTGCCATCCTTTCCATATTTTCCCTTAAGGTTTTTAATTTCCTTCCTTAAATCATTCAATTCTTCATCCAGACCCATGGTGTTCTCAATTACATGTGTCCTCGTGAAGTGTCCTCCCCCTATTTGGATGTGAGGGGTTGTTTTCCATGTTCTCCAGATTTTCTAATACTGTATATTGGTTAGAACACTCCACATTAATAATTAAGCACTCTTCATTGGTACTTGCAGGGTCTGCTGATTGCTGGGGAAAATGTGCTGTGGTCAATAAAAGGCTCTGGCTATTGGGGCTTGTAACTAAGGTGAGCTCAGGTGGATGCTCAAAGTAGGAAGCTATGCTTTTCAGAGGCTTTCAGTTTTTCCCAGTTGAACTTTTCTCCTTCCTTTGCTGGTTTGTCCCCTTGGCCTTTGATTTAGAGACTAGCAGGCCCTCAACAATTTTTAATGAGCCCATCAATTTCATGAAGGGTACAGTTTTCTGCTGCATGTCATGGGATTTTCCTTACACTACCTGCTCCCGGTTTTTTATCTGATGCCTTCCTCTTTCCCATAACTTATTTTCATTAAAATAGGACCAATGTCAGTAGCCATGTTGTTGAAATCAATATACTATTACATCCCATTTAAAGCAAATAAGAGGGTGCAGTACTTACAGTTACAGTTAGTGGTACCTGAAGCAACCAGCATGTGTGCACCCTGTGATGATGTGTGGTCTGGGCTGGACGCACTGGTAGCAATGTCTTTTGTCTAATGAATTCTGCCTCAGTAAGGCCATGTGGTGGTGACTTGTGGTTCACTGAGTTAGGGGCACCTGAAGCACTCAGTGTGTGCGCACCCTGCGATGATGCGTGGTCCGGGCGGGCCACACTGGTAGCAATGTCTTTTGTCTAATGAATTCTGCCTTAGTAAGGCTAGGTGGTGATGACTTGTGCTGCACTGAGTTAGTGGCACCTGAAGCACTTGGCGTGTGTGCACCCTGTAACAATGCGTGGTCCGGGCGGGCTGCACTGGTAGCAATGTCTTTTGTCTAATGAATTCTTCGTTAGTAAGGCTAGGTGGCGATGACTTGTGATGCAGTGAGTTAGTGGCACCTGAAGCACTCAGCTTGTGGGCACCCTGCGATGACGCGTGGTCCGGGCATGCTGCACTGGTAGCAATGTCTATTGTCTAATGAGTTCTGCCTCAGTAAGGCCATGTGGCGGTGCCTTGCGGTGCAGTGAGTTAGTGGCACCTGAAGCACTCAGCGTGTGTGCACCCTGTGATGATGCGTGGTCCGGGCGGGCCGCACTGGTAGCAATGTCTTTTGTCTAATGAATTCTGCCTTAGTAAGGCTAGGTGGCGATGACTTGTGGTGCAATGAGTTAGAGGCACCTGAAGCACTCAGCGTGTGCACACTCTGCGATGATGCGTGGTCCGGGCGGGCCGCTCTGGTAGTAATGTCTTTTGTCTAAAGAATTCTGCCTTAGTAAGGCTAGGTGGCGATGACTCGTGGTGCAGTGAGTTAGTGGCACCTGAAGCCCTCAGCGTATGAGCACCCTGCAATGATGCGTGGTCCGGGCAGCTCGCACTGGTAGCAATGTCTTTTGTCTAATGTATTCTGCCTCAGTAAGGCCACGTGGCGGTGACTTGTGGTGCAGTGAGTTAGTGGCACCTGAAGCACTCAGCGTGTGTGCACCCTGCGATGATGCATGTTCCGGGCGGGCTGCACTGGTAGCAATGTCTTTTGTCTAATGAATTCTGCCTTAGTAAGGCTAGGTGGCGATGACTTGTGGTGCAGTGAGTTAGTGGCACCTGAAGAACTCAGCATGTGTGCACCCTGCGATGATGTGTGGTCTGGGCGGGCCGCACTGATAGCAATGTCTTTTGTCTAATGAATTCTGCCTTAATAAGGCCATGTGGCATTGAGTTGTGGTGCACTGAGCTAGTGGTACCTCTGGCGCTCAGCGTGTACACAGCCAGCGATGATGCGTGGTGTGGGCGGGCTGACTGGGAGGAATGTCTCTTGCCTACTGGACTGCGTCATCTGCAATTGCCACTCCATCTGAATTGTGAGCCCTGCTGTCCGCAGTGTAGTTCAAAGGCAGTAGTCTGCACAGACATAAGTCTGCAGTGCTGTGCTGCTGTGTTCGCAGGGGGCATGTGTCGAGGAGGCCGGCGGATATGGCGGCAGCTACGTGGCAGGAGGGTGAGGGCTGCTGCTCTGACAGACGCGCTGGTTTTCACACAAGTGAACCACGCCCAGAGTCCTGGCCTATTTATTCACATATCTATGCTGGAGTGGCGTATGTTGGACCAGTCCACTGCGCTTCCGCTTACAGGGGATGACGATACAGGTACATGACCGAGATCTTTCCCACTGCCTGTGGTAACATGGTTGCGTCCACTGTCCACAACACTACAAGCACCAGCAGTATAGGTACACATGGAGAGGTTTGTGCTCTGCATAGTGAGGTCTGTCCAGCACATCACCGCTACACTTGGTATTGTGGGCATTATTATTGGTGGGTGACTTGCGTCCTTCCCACATGTTCGGTTGCCACATCTCGCAACATTCAGCTATTGTGTGGCTGAGGGGCCATGCCGTTTTTGGAAGGTCCACTGTCCTGTTCTGCGCTGCTTTGTGCTAGTTGGGGGGTGGTCCTGGGGGGGTTCTGAGGGTGGTGGCAGTGGGTTTTGTGGCCTTCTTGGGTGTCGGAGGTGCATGATCAGTAGCTCTATGACATGTGTTAGTCTTTAGATGTGATTCTGGGCTGGGCTCCCTTTCACACTGTAGGTAGTCATCCCTCCTTACACCAGTAAAAGGCAGATGGTACATTCCTACTGCTAATGCAGCTTATTGCCTGTTTTTGGATCGCACCGCAGATGTGGCTGCTCATTGAAAATATCGGGAAGTGGTGTTTTTGTGTTACTTTTGTACAGAAACGCCTACTCTGCATATTATTTGCGTTAGTTGTTGCTCTCATTTGTGGCAATTTTTTTGGCGGAAGCTATTACTGGAAAATTGGCGATATAGCCTGTTTTCACCAGGTTGAAAATGGAATGATAATTTAAAATCACTGAAAAAAACATATGTTTAATGAACATTATAATAAGAAATTAGCATTTAAAAAACCTTTGAAATTCACTAAAAAAAACATAGGTTTCAGGGACGTTATAGTTACAAATTATCATTTTAAAAACCTTTGAAATTCACTGAAAAAACCACTGGTTTCAGGGACGTTATAGTTAGTTGCACATTTCACTCGTATAAAACCATAGAAATTCGGGCGTTATAGTTAGTAGAGCTAACTATAACTCGCGCCCCCGCAATGCACTGCTGATATTGTCACATATTACATCACTCATGACATTGTCAGTGACATCACTGATGTCATCAATGAGGAAATCTCAAATGACATCACTAATGACATCACTGATGACATCATCCACGTGATAATTTGATGCACCTCTTCACACCCTAATATAACCTCCGATACACCCACTCTAAAATACTGACTATCATTTTCTAAACCATAGACAAACCATTAGCAGTTACTATATACCCACTGACTACTTCCTAGTTATACACACACATTCATTCATTCACCCATACAGTAACTCATACATGCAGTCACTCATCAATATATCACTATGATATGTACACATACACCGTCACTCATCCAGAGTTAATGACACACATAGCTAGTCATGTAAAGAATCTATAACACTGCCGTTTACTCACCTATACAGTTATACATTCAGTATCTAACCTATTCATACAAATAGTAACGTATACTGACTCTCTTATACAATTACTGACACAAGCACACATTCATTTAAACAGCCACTCTCACAATTACTCACAATTACTCACTATCACATAGTCATTTATATACTCCAACACTCACATATATTGCCTTTCACATATGTAGTTACTCACACGTATACCCATGAGATATACAGTCACTCTCCAACACAGTGATACACACAGACTCACCAAAACAGCTATTTCCATATGCACGATTGAACCCATACACCTAGTAAATTAGCCACTCACACATGTTGGCAGAAAGTTACACACCGCCCACCCACCTACACACACAAACACTGAGCCACCCATACTAATACTTATGCTACCCATAAGTAAGCCATATAGACAGTCATGCACCTAATCATCAACCCATACAGCAGCTTATACAACAACTGAGAGACTGATACAGACAGTCACACAGTTTAGTCACTAACCCATGCATTCAGTAAGAGACATTTAATCACTAACTTATACAGTCAGTCACATACGTTTTAGATCCTCCACCCAGACACTTATACACCAGCTCATTCTTCAATACACCCTGGCATTAACATATATAAAATATATTTAAAGTTTACAAAAATACACATTCACTGGATGATATCATCAGTGATGTCATTTGAGATGTCATCAGTGATGTCATCATTGATGTCACTGACCATGTCATGAGTGATGAAATATGTGACGTCATCAGCAGTGCATTACACATATTATGCCCAGAAAAAAGTTATGGGAAACATTGCGAAATATGGGTATTCCTCCACTAATCCTCAACCTACTGGTAAGACTTCATGAGGGTAACTACACCCAGATTAGATGGGGGTCCCAGGTACAGCTCACAGGGCTGTGTGATGGCACCCACCCTGTTCTCCTTATACGTGAACGGGGTGGTCAGCTTTCTTCAAGAATCATCAGCTGATGCACCAGCCCTGGCAGGCGATAAGGTGCCAACTCTCCTGTTTGCAGATGATACATTACTGATCTCCAAGACCCCAGCTGGCCTTTAAAAACTCCTGAATAGATTCCAGCTCTTCCGCAATACTCGGGGGTTGGTCATAAACACATCTAAGACAAAATTCATGACATTTAACCCCCACAAATCGTTTAGAAACACCATAACCCTAGATGGTACACATCTAGGGAGAGTAACTACTTTTGACTACCTCGGGATTTGCCTCTCAGGAAAAATGCAGTGGAGGCCGCATCTCAATAAAATGCTTCTCAACCACAAGCAAGCGGCTGGGGCACTGAGCAAAGAACATCACTCATCATTCAGTAGACCGGTTGCCCCGGCTCTCGCCCTGTATGGAGCGAAGGCAGTCTGCTCGGCTCTCTATGAGCTCTGACCATGCTTCCCCAGAGCGTCCCTTTAATCCCCCTGATGTATGCTATGGGCAGGCGCCGCTTCAAAAACAAGGCAAAACTTCATCCATTGTTCTTTTGGGCTCGCCTTAGAAGAACACCGGAACTCGCTAACTATGCAAAAGCCTTTGCAGAAGTATTGAGGCTGGACACCAACAAAGGGGTCAAGTGGATCTGTAATATCAGGGCACTAATGACAACCCTTGGTCTTAAGGAATCCTGGGATACCCAAAACCCACCAAGCAAGATTGAACTCAAACGCATCTATTGGGGCTGGGTATACGCCTGAGATCTCAGTTGTCCAAGCATGAGAAGGCTTACGGGAGAATTCTTCCAGCACAAACAATCCCGTAGCCTTGAACCATACTTGGACATAATTCAGATTCCAAGAGAGAGAGCATTATACATTCAATTTAGATTTGGCTCACTCCCAGTTCAAGAATTCACAGCAAAATGGTGCCCATTACATCAGACCACTGAAGAATGCCCCTCTTGTGGGGCGCACTAAGAGAGCATTGCGCACCTTATGTTTTCCTGCCCAGGGTACACAAACGCTAGGTCTAGGTGGTTTGAGCCAATCTGCAAGCAACTAGGCACTCGGGACCATCGAGTAGCCTTAAGCATATTAAAATCTGACTCGAGAACCCTCTTTGTCTGTGGAGTCGCCAAGTTCCTAGGCTGCGCCTGGACTATTAGGCACAGTGCCAAACGAAGGGCGACGTAACTTGATCTAGTACCCTTGTGAGTATGCACAGTTGAGTATAAGAGGTCGGATAATGTAACTCAAATTGCTGTATACGGACCCTTATATGTGGCATCAAATACCCTCACTTTTAATCACATTCCTAGTGTTTCATCTATTTAACTTAAATGGAAATGTATAACGCATGATGAAATAGCTTTATATTCAGACTGTTTTAATTCATGTGCTGCTATATTTATTAACTCTAATAATTGTTATTCTTTCTCTTTTGGACGGATGGAATGTTTGATGCTTTTATGATACTTGTTATCGAAATAAAGCTATTTGAATTTAATTGAATTGTATATATATTGTATATATGTACCACAATTCTATGCACACGCTCTATTCATTTACATTTGTGATTACGTTTTATCACTGTATTTAGAAACATTAAATGACAATAAAGTTTATTTTCAATATTCATGGTAGTTTGGTGTTCTTATGCTCTTTATTTTTAGTAGGATTGCCCAGCCAACACGTGTTTCGTCGTGGGGTATATCTGAATAGACTTCTTCAGGGCTATGAAACAAAATATGCAGTTGGGATCAGCCAATCCACAGTTTGATTGCGGATAGATGACAATTATCCAAGTGAACACCCAGTGACTTGCAAAGTGTAGATGTCACAAAACAAATGGACTTTTTCCTGAAAAGGCTAAGTGTGGGCATGTGTGTACCCATATAATACATTCCAAAGGTGAAGGTTATGTTTACAGCGAAATTTCTTTAAGTAATAAGACAGATAACATATTTGTAATTATTGTTCAAGGGTGGTCCTTGTATTTTAAATGAATTGCCACCAGCTGCGAAAAGTTAGAGTGTTATAATTCGGTAATATTGAGTCAAGAAGATAAGACCAAACGTCCCCATCTTCAATTTACATTTACCCAAGGTGAGACATTCATATTTATAGTGTTAAAGAGCTAATTAGATTCCAAGTAAAAGTCTGTATCCAGGTCTGCCCCTCTACCTGTAGACCAGATGGACAATATTTGTAAGCGTTCTGTAAAAACAAAAGGTGCAAGACAGCACTCTGGTAAACACGTGGTCTCAATAGTGCAGAGATTCGTCTTTACATAAATTTTAACTATCATTTAGGTCGGTGAGAAATCGCTCACCTCCCTGCCGGTTCTCAAATAAGGAAACTACTGTGTTCTATTCCTGTGGATGATACCCACTGCAGTGTGCCTAGATTAATGATGAATAGTTATGGGTTTGCCAAGGTCCCGGTTTTCTTGTGTCTCTAAGTTTCCAAACTTTTTGTACATTATTTCTGTCAAAGTGGCCGCCATACCTTACCTAATATTATCTCCAAAAGTAAAGTGTTCCTTTAAACACACGGTATCCGTCTTAGTGATGGACGCCCAGGTTGTTATCACGTCATTTGGATCTGTGGACATGGTTAAAGGTATGCGTTAGGTCCCATTAATAATTACAAGAGTGACCCTCCCTTCTTAGGGATATCCACAAACATTCTATCCTCTTACCTAAGCGAGTGGGCCTTAGATCGTTGCCGTCTTTGTGCGTGTCTCCAATGATGAACCAGAAGTACTGAGTGAACCACCCGTGTCATTTATGTATCTATAGAAATCCACCCTGAATAGCTAGAGCGCATATAATCGTACTTTCCTTGGGTTATGCCCTCCCCGGAAGTAGTCTCGTTTCTTAGTCCTTTTTAAAAAAAATATAACTTTCTTGTTCCTTATGGTTTCTTCTCATTTACCACATACACTCGCATGTGGATCTAATGTTAGCTAGTGCGTGATCCAAACTTTGTATGGCTGCAGTCCCTCTCCGGGGGTAGTTTTGATTAAGCTTGTCTTTAAGAAAAGACTTTTCTATCCTGTATGGTTCTACGTAATCCACAATATCAGTGCGTGCTAACCTATTTCATTTAGTCGAGTTAATTTTGTTCTTACATGTGGCTACCCATATCGTCCCAGAAGGTTAGTGAATTTATAACCATGAATGTCGCCTCAGAACTGGAGAGATGTAAACATATGAGGATATGTAATAGACATCTCAGATAACTTATGGCCAGGGGTATAGCACATTTTCAAGTTTCAAGCAATAGTTTTCACACTGATAGAGTCATATGACCAGTTTATCTGTTGATTCACAGATAGGTATATATCAACATTAACATTCTTGAAATCTTACAGTTCATTGCCAGTACTTACGTACCTTATTATTTTCTTACAAATGATGTACATATATCCGGTATGTGAAACTTATCAAATCTCACAATGTATAACGTGCATGATTCTAAAACAGGAACAAGTGAGCTGTGATTTGTGGCAGACATGATGACACATTTATTCAAAATGCACATATTGTGCAGCGTGCATGATTCTAAAACAAGACCAAGTAAACTATGAATTATGGCAGGCATGACGATACATTTATACAAAAAAGCACAAATTGTGTTGCAGAAGATATCCTAATCTCATAAAGTTGATTGCCGGTGATCATGTAACTTGTTATTTTCTTTACAATAGACACACATATACCTGGTATGTGAAGCTAACTAAATCTCAAACATGGAGCATGCATGATTTCCGGTTGTTTCGTGTCACTGTTCTTATTCTTCTTCCTTAGTGTGTCACCCCTTGGTGTGGTCAAGATTCTGTGTTCCGCATTCCTGAGTGTCTGTTCGTTGTATCCTCTCTTCCTGAATCTATCTTTCATCTCTCCCAAGCATGAGATGAATTCTTTGTCTTCGCTTCAGTTCCTCCTTGCTCTTGTGAATTCCCCAAATTGAATTGCTTTGATTTGGTGTGGGGAGCGGGCACTACTAGCGTGTAAGAGTGAATTGCAGGCAGTTGGGTTTCTGTGGAGTTTGCTATGTAGTGTGTTGTCTCTGATGTAGAGCTCTATATCAAGAAATTCTATCTGTGTCCTGCTATACTTGGATGTGAACTCCATTCCCATATTGTTAGAGTTTAGATGCTGAAAAAATACTTTCACTTCATTTTCGAGCCTGACCACAGCAGGAGGCAGTCGTCAATATATCTTCCCCAATAGACAATGTGCTCGTTCCACTGACTGCCCCTCTCTCCCCAAATCCAGGTGTCCTCCAAGTGTCCCATGAAAAGATTAGCAAACGACGGGGAGAATTTGGTGCCCATCACTATGCCACGTTTCTGTCTATACCATGTGTTATTGAAGATAAACACATTGTTATGGAGGATTAAGTCCATCATTGTGAGTAGCATCTCCGTGTGTTTCCATAGTGGTGCTGGTCTCTTTTCTAGCTGGTGTTTGATAGCACTGTGTCCTAGACCTGGTTGAATGCTGGTGTCCAATGCCACTACATCCAGAGTTACCATAAACATGAGCTTCTCACAGGCTAGATCTGATAAGATGCTCAGGATATGTTTTGTTTCTCTTATGTGTGATGGAAGGTTTTATACCATAGGTTGTAAGAATGTATTCTGATAGTCTTTCGGTTGGTCCTCCAATGCCAGAGACTATCGGTCGTCCTGGAGGAAAGGCAAGGTCTTTGTGCACCTTACGCAAGGTGTATAAGCATGGGTAAGATGGTCTGGATACTTTAAGATAGAGATATTCTTCCTCATTTAATGATCCCTCTGAATGCCACTTCATGTGTTTGTTGATTTTTATTGTCAATGGTCCTATTGGATTTGTGGCTAGATTTGAGTAGCAGTTTGAGTCCTCTAACTGGGAAATAGCCTCGTGATCATAATCATTCCTGTTGATGATTACTATGTTCCCCCCTTGTCAGCCACTCTAGTCACTATCTGGTCATCCATTGTCAATTGTTTGATAGCCTCACGTTCACCTCCATTTAGGTTGTCAACTGCTCTGTGTCTCTTTTTACGTTCTTTATTGTCTGTTCTGTCTAAGTCCTCCAACACCACTTTGTAGAAGGTGTCAATAGAATTGCCCCCTGCTAGTGTTGGTGTCCACCTTGATTTTGTCCTAAGCCCACTGGCTACATTGTAGTCTGTGTCAATGTCAAGGTCACTCAATAGATTTTCCATAATATCGGGAGACTGTTCTTCATCAGTAATTGATAGTAACATTTGAGTGTCACAAATGTCTTGTATACTCTGTAGACTGGAATTTAGACACACAGTTATGTTCTTGTTACATTTGTTTATTCCTGGGTTGCTCATGAAGAATTTCAAATATATCCCCGGGGACTCCGAATCATGCTTGCTCCAAGTTACGGCAACCCTAATCCCGACATGCTTAGGGAATAGGGAGAATGTAACTTGGACTCTTCACGCAGATCAATGTGAATTTTAATCGAGTATGCAGACATCGATAGAACAAACTTGCAAGCACAAATTGACCAATTGAATACATCATTTCGGTCTATTGAGGGAAATTAGGCTAATTCCAAATACAGGGAGGAAATGACAACACGCCTAAGGAAAGAAGAGGATGCCATCAAAAAACAGAAAACATTTAAGTTACAACGGGGCAAAAATGATTACGACCAGGGTCAGATCTTCACTTTTGCCCAGAAGTGCGATGGAACTAAAGCATTATACAAAGGCAGTAAGATCATAAGAGAAGAAGGGGCGGGTACAAGCGGAACTCTGAAAACTGCCTCATCAATCTCAGACCTTAGCTCATCAGTGGAAACAGAATCTGAATCCGAGGGCAATCAATGCATAGCAAGGGCTGGTCAAACTCAGGGACGCAAGCATACCTTAGTAGAAGAGTTGTTTTTTTTAGAGAAGAGAGGCGACAAACATTACGCCCAAGAAATCCAAATCTGAGAGCCAATAAAGGAGAAACATCAAGCGTCGTGAAAGGAGGTGAAGAAGGCGCCAAAACCAAAACAAATGAGAAGAAACAAAACAACAGGGGTTGGAGGCGCAAATAAAGTTGGAGCCCCAGAGTTCCAACACCATTATCAATCTATACGAAGTGATGTTGGACAAACCGGAACAACAACTTTTGGCTTTAGGTCTCACGTACTGCCCCAATTTTGACTGATTCACAGACGAGAGCGGACATATTCACGTTTATTAGAAAGCTCAAACTTCAGACATATCACCTTCAAAAAACAAAGAAAGGTACAGATTTGAAAACACAAACAGTTTTGGGAAATTAAGGTAACAATTTAGCAGCCTCGGATGTTGAAGTATTGCGCGATTTACATATGTTAGAACAGGATGTGGATGAAATGGAGGAGATTTCCACTAAAAAATTATGGAAATGTAGGCTATTAATACAAATACAACTCCATTAACAAAGTTCAAACCAAAATCCATGTTCGTGCCGATGATGCAGAGGGATTCTGTGGATACCTTTCATGACATTGTCACAACAGGAGTGAAAAAATTTCACTTCAGAGTCCAAAGGGAAAACAGAAACCAAATAGCACAGCATCACAGATACCGATAATTGATAGACAAACTGCGACAAAATTGCTCTATTGTAGTGCGCAATTCTGACAAGGGAGGAAATGTTGTTATTTGGCATCTTAAGCAATATCAAGAAGAGGTAATGCGGCAGCTATCAGATCGGGAGTGCTACAAAATAAGCAACAGACAAACGACCAAAACTGTTCAGAACCAACTCTACTCTAAATTGCTTGCCTGGAAAAGTATGGGTTTGATTAATCAGGACGAGTTTCATTTTTTTTAAAATGCTTACCCCACATTACCCATTATGTACCTGATAATAAAAGTGCACAAAAATCTATAGTGTCCTCCAGGTCGACCAATAATATCGGCCAAGTAGAGCTTGTTGGAAAATGTGTCGGTTTACATAGACTCATTTCTTCAATCTCATGTTCGAACGATACCGTCATTTATCAGAGACACTACAGATTTTTTACAACAAATGTCGAATTTTATATGGCAGGATGAGTATTTACTCATTGCATTGGATGTGTCTAACTTATATACATCTATACAACATGAGGATGGAATAAGAGCTATGGAGTTTTAATTGATCATGAGACCGATTGAATATTATACACATAACACAATGTTAGTAGATCTCACAAGGGTTTGTTTGGAGAACAATTATTTTCTGTTCAATCAACAGGTGTATCATCAGGTGAGAGGCGTAGCTATGGAGGCTAGCTTTTCCCCTAGCTATGCCTGCTTACATATGGGTTACTGGGAGAGGATGGTCTTAACAACCAAATACACAGAGATCATAAGCAATAACATAGTGAAGTGGGTCCGTTACATGGTCGACCTTTTTGTGGTCTGGCGTGGGTACAAATCCAGTGCAGAAAGGTTTATTGCCGAACTTAACATCAATGAATATAACTTACACTTTACTCATGACATTAGTAATTGCTCTGTTACTTTTCTCGATGTTGAAATATTCGTTGCTAACGGGAGGTTAGAAACAAGGCTCCACCGCAAGCAAACAGCAGGCAAATCTATACTCCTTTCTACCAGCTTCCACCCAAGCATACCATCTGTAGCATCCCCTATGGGGAGATGCTACGAATTCGCAGAATTTGCAGTAGGGAGGAGGACCTGGTAAAAGCACAACATGAGTGTAGAAATAGATTCTTGGAAAGGGGCTACACAAGCGAACTGATAGATGAGGCAGTTAAACACACTAGACAGTTATCTCAACAGGATTTATTAGAGAAACCACCATGAGATAAGACTGTATGCAAAGAGAGGGCAGATCAAACCAGCCTGAATCCAAGACTTATCCTGACTTACAACAGACAAAAAGATAGTCTGCTTAAAATTCTTAAGAAGAATTGGCACTTGATTGTCAATGACCCCATTTTGGTTAAGAATATAGCACATACACCCACCATTACCTACAGAAAAGCACCCAGCACCAGAGATTTGGTGGCCAGCAACAGCCCTGAAATCAAACCCTAAGGCAATTGGTTATCCAATCGCCGTGGATTTGCCAAATGCTCTAACTGCAAAGCATGCCAGTATGGAATAAATAAAACAAACTTAATTTCACCTTCTAAAATACAGCATTGTACCATAGACAAATGGTTAATTTGCAAAACTGAATTTGCCATATATGTGCTGGAGTGCTTGTGTGGACTACAGTACATAGGCAGTACAAAACTGCAGGTCCACAAACGAGTGCTCCAGAACATGAGGGCAATCACTAACTCTGACCCCAACTACCCCGTGGCACGCCACTTTAAGGAGGCACATGCTAACAATCTTAACGAGTTGAAGTACTTTGTGGTAGATGCCGTACCACCGTTAAGATGGGGTGGAAACAGGGAAGCCCTTCTGCGATGCTTAGAAACTAAATATATTCTGGAATTAGATAGTAAATGTCTGAATGGCTTAAACACCACAGAGGATCTGCACACTTGGCTATAGACATTAAGGGCTGTGGCAATATGGTATTGTGTAGGGCATCTCACACAAGAGAGATCTGACTGATTAGAGATTATAGCTTTAAGAAAATCTTTCAACCAATCTAACTAACAGAGACCCTGTAAATAATGTATTATTTCTACTTTTTTCTCCGTATGTAGCATCCTTTTTTACTTTGAATTGGTTTTCCACTTTGTTCTAGCTACCGGTAAGTTCCTATAGGCAGTCAGTCAGTCAGTCAATGATCTTTATTCGATTATTAAAAATCATAAAAGAACGAGCAAAAATACATGTCACCATTTCATCAGATCACAAATTTTTACAAACAATCATTATAAAAAACACTAAATTTTACAATAAAATGTACATAAATATTTAAAAAAGATAAAAGGAAGGGTTTATTGAAACGCAAACTCATTCAGGTGAATGAGTAAAGAGAGAATTCATTTTTCAGAGATAAAGTGCCTATGCCTTGTACGATGCTTATTTAAACGTGCTCCTGCAACTAGAAAACTAGCGACTGAAAAAGCTACTTTTGTGTTAGGAAGAAGTTGCAAAAACAGCAGGGCTGGTTTTACCTGAATAAAGCCCTGATTACGTAAAATAGGGTACAAATATCTTTTTCTGATCTCAATATAATGACCGCAAAACATAATAAAGTGCATTGTGTCCTGCGTTGAAAAATGATCGCAGTCACATGGTTCAGCATCATCAGGTCTAGCCCAGGTTCTGAAATCGCCCAGTATAAAATGAATTAAATCAAAGCGAAATCTCGTTAAAAGAAAGCGATGGTAAGGATTTGTTACCGACAAAAGGTATGGTTCCATTCCTGAAACAGAGGAAAGCATACAGTGTTTCCTTACCATGGTTTTTTTTAGCTCTATTTCTTCCCTCTCCAGAGCATATAGATTTGTCAGAGTGTTTTTGACTAATTTTAAGTCTTCATGGGTTATTCCATCTGGAGATGAGAAAAGCTCCGGACGACCTGCTAAAAAGAGCTGGGTTTTCACATATCTTACCCATGGGATGTTAAGGGCTCTATCCAGGGCTAAACAATCTTTTAAAATAATGTGATTTAGAGTAAGCTCCTGGTTGAGCCAGGTTGTTAACCAACCAATCACTGGAGCTAATTTTAGGGTGTCAGATATGTAGCCCAAACCTAACTCTGTATGCAATGAATAAATCGGAGTTGATTGGGGAACAGAAAGCAGAGATCTCAAAATTTTATTTTCTATGTTCTGTATTTTGGCAGAGCTAGTATATCCCCAAATAGCAGAGCCATAGTGGGCGACTGACAAACATTTTGCTTTATAAACTTTGATGATACTTTCCATGGGACGGGCGCCCAGTTTTTTAGCAAAACCTAGCAGCCCTGCAGCCGCTCTAGCAACAGCGCTGCTTTTAACCAAAAGCTGGGGGCCCCAGGTGCCCTTTTCATCGAAAGTCACACCTAGGTATGGAAAAGAAGGGACTCTCTTAACCTCCTTCCCCGCGCAATAAAATGTTAGCGACTTTCTTTTCCTACCTGCGGGTCCAGCAATCATTACATGTGATTTTTCTGTATTAATTTTCATGTCCAGAGATGACATGAAAACTCCAAAGGAAGAAAGAAGTTTGTCCAACGCAACTCCGGAGCGTGCTAAAAGAACAGCATCGTCCGCGTACAGGAGGACAGGTATCTTTGTCTCACCTGCACGCGGGATGTCACTATGGGATTTTGACATTACTGCCTCAAGGTCGTTAATGTATAAAGTGAAGAGGAGGGGGGCGAGTATACACCCTTGCCTAACCCCCCTCTCTGACCTAAAATGACAAGTGCATCTTCCTTCCCTAGTGACTCTAACTGAGGTCATAAGATCCTTGTGTAGCTCAGCTAGGTATTCAACCAAAGGGGGGTCGAGTCCCACGGCCAAAAGGATCCCCCACAGCTTTGACCTATTGACCAGGTCAAAAGCTGAGGAGAGGTCCATAAAGGCCATGTACAATGAGCCCCCCTTGGCGATTACATATTTATTTAAAATTAATTCTAGGTTTAGGCACTGATCTAAAGTTCCTCTATTGGCTCTAAAGCCATATTGTGCATTAGATAAAATACCCTTACTTTCTAAAATCAAGGTCAATCTACCTAAGAGGACTCTCCCTAAGATTTTAACACTCGAGTCAATAAGAGAGATTGGCCTATAACAGGCCGGGTCTGTCCTTTGTCCTTTCTTGAAGATTGGCACAATGGTCGAATTTACCCAGCTAGAGGGGAAAATAAATTCCCTTGTAGCATTAAAAATATTAGTTAAAATTTTTGAGCTAAGTTCAGGAGCGCTCTTAAAAAAGTCTGCAGGGACCCCATCTGGCCCCGGTGCCTTTTTGCAGAGTGTGTCTTTAATTGCTTGTTTCACCTCTTCCTGAGTAAAGGGAGAGATGTGAGTTAGCGGTTTTAGGAGAGGAGTTTCGCGTTCTATAGTAGTGTGGGTATAACTATAGATGTTACTAAAATGTGTCACCCACTGTTCATCTGGGATAATGCAATCAGCTCTCTGATTATCTAATCCCACAAAATATGGGTGATTTATAACTGCCCAAAATTTAGCGCTATCTTTCTGTGTCTCGGGCAGTAGCAAATCATTCCAGGCCTCGTCTTTTATCTCAGATTTCCTCTTCCTAATAGCTAGGTTGTATTGTTTCCTCAATAGCGCTATCAACACTCTGTCTCTAGGTTTAAGTTTTAGGGCCTTAAGAAGGGTTGAATGGGCCTTAGAACAGTTTGTGTTAAACCATTTAGGGCCCTTTGATTTATTAAGCTTTGCCTTTACAGTCAGATCTAAGTTGACTTGACGGCAAATAGCACTAAAGGCCTCGACCATAGTGACACTGGGGTTTTTATTATCTAAACAGATGGCAATTTCACCGGCGACTTTGGCCAGAGTTTCCTGCAAAAAAATTATTGGGGTAACTTGTTCCCATTTGAGCCTCCGATTTTGATCTCTTAGCACAAGGTCTGTCGCACACAATGTGTCAATCTTCCTGGTTCCCAAGACGCCTTGAGATAAAACCTCTAAAATCACGGGATTGTGATCACTAAAAGCAGAAGTTTCTACCTTATAAGCAAGTATTTCAGGTAGAACTCTTAAAGAAACAAAAATATAATCAATGATTGAGCCGGAATCGTTACCCACGTATGTCGGTAACCTCTGATCATTTGAACAGGTACATAATTCATAAAGATTGAGGGTAGCCAAGAGCAATTCCAAAACCTCTCCGCTTGGTGTGTGTTCAAAATGTGGCGAGGAGGAATACGAAGAAAATTTCTCAGCTTCCCTTTGACAACCCGCCAGGCAAGGATGAATATTAAAATCTCCCATAAGGATCACCTCGTACCCATGACAACTGTTTTCAATGTAAGTGGATAAGAGATCCTCTAGGGATGACAAGTGCTCATTAGGAAATTGACCGGTCGGGGAATTATAAAAGTTAACAAGTAAAATAGGATTACAATTTGGTGAAGTCAGTTCAACCACTAAACAATTTTTAGATTTAGACTTAATATGCCTAGGTTTGCCTTTGATGTCAAGTGAAATATATACAGCCAGCCCGCCCCTTGCTCTTCCTGCTTTACTTGGGTCTGCAGGTACAAAAAAATGAGAATAGCCATCTAAGGCCAAACAATCTAGCGTTACCCAAGTTTCCTGAAAAGCAAGAATATCATAATTCCTGATTTTGTCCAACCAGATCTTATCTTTGAATTTGGTTCTAAGCCCAGCAATGTTCCAGCTCATAATTTTGCAGATCCTGGCGCCTGCAGAGGACTGTGCTGACGAACCAAAAGCAAGATGTGGTCCCTCTACGTCATTTTCATGACTTGGCAAAAGTCAGTCATTTTGATCCATAGAAGATAGTGGCATGAAACGGTTAAACAGTTCCAGAGGCTGGGTAACAGGGTTAAGCATAAAAGGATGATGACGATGAACTGGTGCGTTATTCCTTGAATCTTGCCCCCATCTGAAGTGCGAATCCCAATTAGTGTTCCACCCTGGGGCAGGAGTCCTTGGGATAGATACATTCTGCTGTTCCCCATAAAAAAATTTCAAAGTGAGGGGGACCACAGTGCCTTGTCTTCGTTGGGGGGAAGGATATTTGCGAGAATATTGGGAAGAACGTGTTGATTTGAGAAGCTCACAGCCACACAGTCACCTTTAAGTTTTTTTGGCCGATTTCCCAGCCAGGGAACCCTGGTTGCTGATTTGATTGCACTTGCTAAATGATGCTGTCCCCCTGGAGCTAGCCGCATATTACTAGTTAGCCAGTGTAGGGCTTTACTACACAGTGAATTAGAACTTTCTGCCATGCCTCTTTCCAGCGGAGGGACATTTGCGAGGACTAAAACCACAGGTGTGGCTTCAACGATAAATTGCAGGGGATCCGTAGTAAAAGTTTGGGCTTGTACTTGTGTTTGCACTGGGGGAATATTAGCCGGGGGGTTGGGTTTGTTGGGGGACATGATAATGTGGGGCCATCACTGATAGCAGACAAGGTTGATGGCGATGAGTTCTCCCCAAGTAATTCAATTTCTTCTCCAACCCCCAAAGCACTTCCGGCGACAACTCCCCTAGAATTATTGCCCAAACGAGTAACTAACGTAGTTATATTTTCAATGCCACTTGCAACTGTATTTTGGGAAGCACCCAACTTCTTAACCTCAGCTTGCAGTTTGTCAATCTTAGATATGAGAGGTTTAACAATGATGTTGATTTTAGTCTCAATAAGGTCTGCAATTTTATCAAGAAGAGCTTCTTCAATAAGACAAGTAGGATGATCCTCAACGTGAGTCACTTGTATGCGTTTTGGGGTAATAGCCTTCTTCCGTTTTGTCCCTGAGCGTAAACCACCCCGCTTTGGGGGAACCTTTGTATATTGTCGCTTATGTCTGGCTGCATGACCTAGAGGAAATTGGTCAAGAGCAGAGACCTGAGGCTGTGTATCTTGATCAAAATCATTTTCACTGTAGTTATCTGCATTGCCCTCGACGGGCAAACCCTCAGAAGCCGGGGTTACATTATCCGAAGTGCCAGGTATGACTTGGGACGAGATATCAACAATCGTGGTTGCAATATAAGCATCTTGCGTAATGGTTTCATCTGTCAAAGTAGTATCAAGTGTGGGTGGGGACAAGCAAAGCAAATCAGGAGATTGGCTCAGCCCCAAGGACTCCCTCCTTTGCATATTAATTTTCTGTACAGTCTGAACAAGATAATTATTAATCTTGTTTTGTTGAGCTCCACCAAGTTTTTTAGGCACAGCTTATAATAATATAACGTATATTACAGAAAAACGTAAATACAGCTATGAATTAAATCTTATATAGGCTCGCCTTACTTGAGAGGTGGTGATAGAGATGGCTCATGTAACGTTTCTGGCCCTGCCCCTGCCTCCTCCTGCCGATGAGGGCCGTAGAGGGCCCACCCTTTGCCCGGGCTTAGCCCGGCGCCGCCCGCGCGCGTCCCACGACGCGGGTGAAGCTGCGGGCTTTTAGTGCGCCTCCGGGCGCGTGGGTGGCGTCAGACGGGCGCTAGGGCGCCTGGGAGATGAAGTCTCCCCACTCTCCGGCCGCAGAGTAGAATAGCGGCAGCGAGGGAGACCCGATGAGCAGGAGGCCCAGGAGCGGCAACGGTAGGGCAGGTAGTTCAGCGCGCCAGCAGGGACCCAGCAAGCAGAGTTACAGAACTCGTATTCAAGACTTCCCGCTCCCCCAATGAAGCTGCGGGCTTTTAGTGCGCCTCCGGGCGCGTGGGTGGCGTCAGACGGGCGCTAGGGCGCCTGGGAGATGTAATCTCCCCGCTCTCCGGCCGCAGAGTAGAATAGCGGCAGCGAGGGAGACCCGATGAGCAGGAGGCCCAGGAGCGGCAACGGTAGGGCAGGTAGTTCAGCGCGCCAGCAGGGACCCAGCAAGCAGAGTTACAGGACTCGTATTCAAGAGTTCCTATAGGCCTTTCAAGGTATGGAGAATAAATATTTATCTAACACATTTGGCACTTTATAATTTATTGAAACATCAGAATGATCAATTAAATTTATGAACGTTTAAACACAAAATTGATGGGACTTTTAAATAAACAGGTTTTACATTCAAAAACAGAGGCAAACCCTGGTGGAATTGAGATCGGGTGTGAGATGTGACCTAATTCTGAATTAAAGGTTGGTCATATATTCCAAAAGGATGTTGTGGGAATTAGCCACATCCTAGTGGTTGTATTTTAAAAGTTAGATTTACACACATGCTGCATAATAAATAATTAATAATTATATATTGGATTTAGCCGGAGAGATATTAATCAAAAGGAAGTTTGCCATGTATATTTAATGTGAAATTTATGCGTAATTTGCACATTTGAAATGTGTTTGTCACATATGTTCATTGCGATAACTTTGGCGCAATTTGTACAATTGAAACGGATGGACTAAAATCCTCCAAATATCACTGAAAAAAAAATCAGGTCAGATGTCATCAACTTTTCATTCTATTTGCGAGATTTGTACAGTATTAAACTGTTATGTTTTTAGTTGTAAATAATATGTTACGTAGAGTTGCACATAATGTTTGACCAATTAGGGTCATATTTACAAATGAAATTATTGCGGAATTTTGCACAGTATTATAAAGTTGAGAACGTATACAAATGAGGTTAATCAATTGAAGAAACGAAGTACAGAGAAACAAACAAATGTGTAGTCTGTTTTCAGTTTCTATCAAAGCACTGGTGCACTTTAAATTGTGGGGGAATCATGGGTATGTCATGTGACCAAGGCCTCAAGGGGCTGAAACGCGTTATGGCGGCAGGAGCACGAAAATAAACAATTTGCATGCAGAAAGTGGTGTCCGTTCTTTACTGGTTCCGGTGGCAGGGAATCGAGAAGTAAAGGTGTGGTGGATATATATATATATATATATGTACATATATATATATATATATATATATATACATATATATATATATATATATATATATATATATGTTCCCACAACAATCCAATAATGCGCTCTCAGTAACCAAAGAAGGCTTACTGAGAGCGCATTATTGGATTGTTGTGGGAACATTACGAGTCGGCGTGCTCCGCCGACATTTGCGCCACCTCTCACGGGTCCAGCGGTCCAGAAGGAGCGTTTGTGGATTTATATATATATATGTATATATATATATATATATATATATATTATCTACTGGCGGTCGCCAGTAGATAGTTATAGTTAGGACCGTGTTTCCATAGGAAATCCGCAACATTCTATTTGGAATAACTTTAGCACTGGTTGACGAATCCTCGCAAAATTTTCAAAATAGGTGGGGCGCTCCGCTCCGCTCCTACCCTGAAAGTCTCGGGGTGATTCGTCAAGCGGGGGCTGAGAAAAAAGGGGGGTCCCAAAACACGTTTTCCCCATGCATTTTTCCATAGGGACCTTTAGTCCAAGGTACAGCCCGAACGGCTGAACAGAATTACTTGAAATTTGGCAGATAGGTAGTCCTCAGGTCAGGGAAGTGCCTTTTGCAGGTCTGGTGTCAATCTGTTCAGTAGTTCCTGAGAAAATCAAAAGTAAAATCATATATATATGTGGGCGGAGCCTAACCACACATCTCATCCTGAGATCTGATTGGCTGTCAGCACTTCATCCAAGAAGTGTTGGCAGCCATCCTGGGACCAATATACATGATAGCACCTCATTAAAAAGCATTGCAGTTAATAGAAGGTTTTAAGACTTTAGTTACATTATAAATCATTTGTTGATGGTACATACTCATTTTAGGAATTGTGGTATGTTCTAAGGTGATTTCACCATGTGAAAAAGCCTTCTGCTGGGATATCGTGATTGAGAGAAAAATGTTTTCTCATGCTTTTCCCACAGAGGTTTGGAAGGTGATCTATAAGCTAAACTGAGAGCATATTTTCTGTAAATTCACATTATCTTTCTCAGTCATGTGAGAATGAAGTCTGACATTCTCAGTAAAACATGTACATCCAACAAGGGCAGAGACTGTCAGTTGATTCCTTTGTGTTCTACTGCAGCTTCCCAGAGTGTTCCAAAGAACAACTAGAGCGCTAACAGTCCTACTTATGATAAACGTATGGCACACCTGAAGCCATCTTACTTGGATGAAAGTGGTAACTCTTAAAACATTTAATTTAAAAAGGAACAAAATGAGGGGGTTCATTTTTCCATAAAAAGTATGATTAGTGCTGCAGAAAGAAAAATGAGGGCACATTTTGAGTGACTTCTCAAATCCTCTTCTATTTCATTAAAAAATTCTGACATGCAGACTGAAACATGCACTTTCAATACCAGCAGCAGTTTTCCCTGGTGAGCAGTAGCTTTACTACAGTGATCTAATGAGCAAAAAGAGTGCTAACATTCTGAATTTATGGCAAATGTGTGACACATCTGAA
Organism: Triturus cristatus; assembly: GCF_964204655.1. Taxonomy (NCBI): domain Eukaryota; kingdom Metazoa; phylum Chordata; class Amphibia; order Caudata; family Salamandridae; genus Triturus; species Triturus cristatus. Next base: position 577,037,915 of record NC_140586.1, read on the forward strand.
TCCCTTCTTGATGGAATCAAAGTAAAAAACTGAAAGTATTTCCTACTGAGGAGACTGCAGTAAATGAGGAAATTAGGAAACTTCATAACAAATAAGTCTCCCAAGATGGCCACCAGAGACAAAAGAGCCCAAATGTAGCCCAAATAGCATCCAGATGTAGCCCAAGTATAGCCCAATGACAGAATGTCCCAGAGTGTTCTTAAAAACAACTAGAGCGCTTACTGTCTTCATTATGACAAAAGTATGGCACACCTGAAGCCATCTTGATTGGATTAAACTGGTAACACTTAAAACATTTAATTTAAAAAGGAACACAATGAGGGGGTTCATTTTGCCATAGAAATTATGATTAATGCTGAAGAAAGAAAATGAGGGCACATTTTGAGTGACTTCTCAAATCCTCTTCTATTTCATTACAAAATTCTGACATGCAGACTGAAACATGCACTTTTAATACCAGGAGCAGACTTCCATGGTGAACAGTAGTTTTACTACAGTGATCAAATGAGCAACTAGAGTGTTAACATTCAGAATTTATGGCAAATGTGTGACATATCTGAATACCTTCATGATGGAATCAAAGTAAAAAACTGAAAGCATTTCCTACTGAGGAGACTGCAGTACATGAGGAAATTAGGAAACTTCATAACAAATAAATCTCCCAAAATGGCCACCGGAGACAGAAGAGCCCAAATGTAGCCCAAAATCACCCAGATGTAGCCCAAATATAGCCCAATGACAGAAGTGTGCAAAACACTTATTATTTTGTGGTTTTGCAGTGTTATATAGTGCAGACTTGTCAGGTATTGGAGTGCTTTACATGAGCATTGGTTACATCACACAAGAACAAATTCATTTTGGTTGTAGACATGGGGAGACTAAGTGATTTGACCAGAATCACAGAATGTCGAGCTGAAGCAGAAACTCCAACCTGGTCCCCAGTTGCAAAGTCTGCAGTTCTGGAAGTAACACCACATCCTCTCCCCAAAGTGCAACATTTAATCAAGTGGTCAACTGGATAAAAAAACATAAAGATAACAAATAATTTAAAAGTGCTTTGTCGCTATTTGAAAACTCAGAAAATATGTCCTTATTTTCGTCTTTTAGAGCACTAACCATAATTTTGATGCCAATAAGACCCTCTCATATATGTAATTTCTAAAGGAAATGCTCTAGGTATTACAGTTTTGATTACATCAAGATGACGTCAGGCGTTCCACACTTTTGTAATAAATATAGAATGTTAGCAATCTAGTTGTTCATTAGGATACTGTTGAGAGGCAGAGGCCAGGGGCACAGACTCTGAAAATTGAAGGCAGGTAGAAGGGTGCAAAGGCAACAATTTACCCACACTGAGCAGGCAGGAAGGGCCGTGGCAGCACAACAGACTATGGAGGGCAGTGGAAAGGGGGGCAGGGGCAACAAACCAACAATACAGGACTTGCAAGAAAGGCTGTGGCAATGTAATAGACCATTGTGGGCAGAAGGAAGAGGCAATGGTAGTACAACCATACATGCCAACAGACCCGATTCAGCCAGGAAACGTCCAATGTTTTTAAGCTCAAATGGGCTTTATTTGATCTGTCTCCTGTCTACAATCTCCTCTTTTTCAATGTAACTCAAAGGGGAAAATCAATACCCCAGTTTTTTTTCAAAATCTCCCTCTTACCAAGTTCAAAATGTTCGCAAGTATGGTACATTGGATCATGGAAGGAAATGGGGTAGGGACATGGACTTGGATAACAGAGGACAGGAGGGACATGGAGAGGTGCACCAAACTGACCCTGCAGGGCAGGCATCAGGGTTTGCAGCAGCACAATACACCACACAGGGCATGCGGGACGGGAGTGCAGCACAACAATCCATAGAAAGCAAGAGGGAGGGGACAGGACCATGCACATGGACAACAGAGAACAGAGGGGCAAGAGGCAATGGTAGCTAGCTGACCATAATGGACAGACAGGAGAGAAAGCTGCAGCATAACAGACCATAAAGGTCAGGAGGGACGGATCAGGGGCATTACAATGGAACAGACAAGCCAGGAGGGAGGGAGTAGGGGTCTGTAAATGTAAACAGAGGGCTGGGGGCAAGGGGGCAGGGCAGGAGCAGCAAGATAGCCATGGAGGTCAGGCAGGATGGGCACTAGAAGCAAGACACACCATGAAGAGCAACAGTGAGACTGTGATGGCATACACACAGACCATGGAGGGAAGGTGGGAGGGGGTCAGGGGCAGCTAACTGACCACACAGGGAAGGTGGGAGGGGCCATGGCAGCACAGAAGACCATGCATGACAAGTGGGAGGGTTAGTGGCAGCACAATGGCTATGATGGGCAAGAAGGAGGGTGCAGGGGCATGCACAAAGGATGATGGAGGATAGAAGGGAGGGTCAGGACCTGTGTACAGACAAGAAAGTTCAGGGGAAGGGGCCTCACAACAGACTGCACGGGGCAGGCAGGAGGAGCAGTTGCAGCACAACAGACCAGGGAGGGCAGAAGGGTGTGGCAGTACAATGGACCATGTGGACAGGAGGAAGAGGATAGGGGCATGGCATGTGGACAGGCAGGGTGGAGGTGGCAGGTACAGGTTACAGTCATCTGACAATGCTAGGCAGGTGGGAGGGGAGTGGCAGCTCAACAGAACACTCAGAGTAGATAGGAGTGGCAGGTCCATGGAACATGGTGGGCAAAAAGGATGGAGCAGGGGCATGCACAAACATATCGGAGGGCAGGGGGAAGGAGAATAGGGGCAGCAAGCTAAGCACAGAGTTTAAGCAGGAGGTCAATGGTGGGACATAGAATTGGGCAATGGAGGGCAGGAGGAGTGGACTGGTACATCATACTAAATTGAGGGCAGTGGCAGCACATCAGACCATGCATGGCAGGAGGGAGGAGGCTAGTCCATGGATTCACACAACAGAGGATAGGGAGGAGGGGGATGGGGCAGCAAGCTAACTGGTCAGAGAAGGTGGGTATTAGGAACTTTATTGTTTTTAAAACGTGTGTCTGTGCGAACTACTTAAAATATGAACAAGTATGCAGCATAATCTCACTTTTATTCAGGAAGAAGAGGACGTTTGTGACTGTGACTCCGGGCTCACTTGGCAGAAACACCCCCTGACCCTCCACCCCCTATCGCAAAATGTAATGCCCGTGAAAAGGGTAGGTGAACACAGTGTTATATAGAACATAGTCCTGAGAGCACGATTAAAAATAAAAACTAGATATAGTGTATGGTATAAACTATGCACCAAAAAGTGTGATATAAGATGAACCGGGCGTCAAATATAATATGCAATACATTGTGCGCAATGACAGATTCATTGGAGAGCGCGAGATAGCACAGGCACTAGCGCGTGCTATGCGATATGCGCCTTGGAGTGTAATATGCACAGGGCAGTGTTGCTTAACCTAACTAGTCTCTAAAGTTGTAATATAAAATATGTGCTGGGGAGTGTAACGTTGCATATGCACTGTGACAAAGATATGGATCCCAGATTGTAATATGTATGGCATAGCACTGTGCGTTATAACATAGGCATCGAGGAAGGCACGTTAGATGGGGCAATATAACCCGTGCGAAGACAAGTGTGGCATGACATATTCACGGGGTGGTGTTACAGTGCACATGGGCTAGAGAGTGTCATAGCATATACACTAGCTAGTGGAATACAACACAGAGGTGTGTGGCACTCAGCAGGCAATGGTGGGTGTAACACAGCATTGGGCTCTGCCAGGAGCGCGCTGTGACTCTCAAGTGATGTTCGTCCCCTTTCCAGAGAGTAAAATAAAAAGTATTACACAACCGGCAGTGGATGTGTGTTTTATTAATCGTGAGGGGGGTTTTTTGCATAGTTTTGGTCGAATTTTTGTCGAATCCCCTTTGAATGGCTTGGTGTGCATGTGTATTAAATGTGCCCGTCAATAGCTACCCATGTTTGTATAAATAAACGACAAGGGTGTCTACCAGGATTAGGCACGGTAGGGCATCAGACATGTCAGAGCTTCACTAGTGGTGTAAATACATTCCACGTGGATTCATTGTATGCATAGTCGCCTTGTAATGAATATCACGCAAATCGTCATGGTGATAGGTACGTACGGTTTGTCCAGCATGTCCTAGGTGTGTCTATAAATATATATTTTTTAAAAATAATAAAAAACAGCGGCCGGCCCTGGGGATTGGGGTCCAAAAAATATAATTAGGAGACAGGCCCTGGGGGATAGGGTCATCAGGGCCAATAAATTAGAATAAGAAGGGGAACCACACAGCCCCCCTTCTTAAAAAATTAAAATAAATAAAAGACTGGCATCGTGCCGGAGGCGACGCCCCCTCCTTGCAGCACTCTGCAAACGCGCCCCCTGGCGAGTTGTAAGTTGGGGAATTAATTCCTCTTCAATACTGAGGGTCCCTGAGGGCCAACTAGCCCAACAGGCATCTCCAGTATGCGCCAGGGAGCTGCGCTGCAGACAGGTGTTCTGAGGCCAAGCCCCTTTTTACACCTCTCTGCAACGCAGCTCTGTGGCGCTTACTGGAGGTACCTAGTGGTCTAGTTTGACCCTAGGGACCATTAGGATTCAAGGGGACGTAATCTCTCAACTTAGAACAGCCACAGGGCGCGTTTACACAGTGGTGAAGGGAGGAGACGGGGCCTGAGGTGACGTGTGCAAACACGCACTATGGCACGTTTTAAATTGGGGATATAATTTCCCTTCAATACTGAAGGCCCCTGGGGCTAACTAGCCCACCAAGTGCTTCCAGTAAGCGCCACTGAGCTGCATTGCAGAGAGGTGGTCCAGGCCGTGCCACTTTTTACACCTCTCTGCAACGCAGCTCTGTGGCACTTACTGGAGGTACCTAGTGGGCTAGTTGGACCCTAGGGACCCTCAGGATTCAAATGAACTTAATCTCCCAACTAAAAACGGACACAGGGCGTGTTTACACAGTGGTGAAGGGAGGGGACGGGGCCTGAGTTAACGTGTGCAAAAACGCCATGTGGCCTGTTTTAAGAGGTAGTTTTAATCCCTCTGCCCTATTATATACTAGGGTCTTACAGAGGAGGTCATGCTAATCACAGGGGGACCCCAACGCATAATGTTCCCTAGTGTATGTAGGTGTTTTCACTGTATTCTAAGTGTCTTTTAACATAGCACTGGTTCTAGGACTGGTTAGTCAGACTCAGTTACCACCAGTATCCGTCTGAAAAAGTTGAGGGTACAGGATGATTTTGCAACAAGGCTTCTTTCTGCTCTTCCTTTTGTTCTTTCTGCACGTTATCCTTCTTCCTGCACTTTTCTTCGTCTTTGAGGACTTCTGTTGCTTCTTTCTGAAATTCTTTTTTTTCTTTCTCATCTTTTTTTTTTCTTTCTTCACATGTCCTATCTCTGTAGGCATAGTTAGAAATTAGCATTTAAAAAACCTTTGAAATTCACAGGAAAAACCATAGGTTTCAGGCACGTTATAGTTAGGAATTAGCATTTAAAAAACCTCAGAAATTCACTGAAAAAACCATAGGTTTCAGGGGTGTTATAGTTAGCTGGACTTTTCACTTGTACAAAACCATTGAAATTCCCCCGTTATAGTTAGTTCAGCTAACTATAACTCGCACGCCCGCAATGCACTGCTGATGACGTCACATATTACATCACTCATGACATGGTCAGTGACATCACTCATGACATCACTGATGACATCTCAAATGACATCACTGATGACATCACTGATGACATCATCCTTGTGATAGAGTGGCAGACCTCCTCTCACCCTAATATAACCTTTGATACACACATTCAAAAATAGAGACTACAATTTTCAAAACAATGGACATACCAATACCAGTTACAACAACCTCTTCAGTAATTCTAAGATCCACATACACATCCACTCATTCACCAACAGTCCTATACAGTCACTCATACATGTACTCACTCATCATATGTACTCATACACCTATACATCCTGTTACACAATGCCACTCATCCATAGAGTTACTCACACACATAGTCACTCATGCTAATAAAGAATCAAACATACATTTACTTGCATATACAGTTATACACACACCACCACACTTACTTCTACGGAAAGTTACACATACTTATTCTTTTAAACAATCACTTATAGAAACACATACTTATTCATACAGGAACTCTTTCAATCTCTCACTCTCACATATGCTCACTTATATACACCAATAGTCACATATACTAGTTTAAAACATATGTAGTTACTCATAAAGACACTATTGAGACAGTCATTCACTCACTAACACACCCATACACACACTCATCCACCCATACAGTCCTGCGCACATGCTGTCTTCAACACATACAAGCAGTGAGTCACTCATTCATGCAACTATGCACTACGTAATACCCCCCACCGAACCATGCAGACACTCAGACTGATACTCAAAAAGCCAACTAATAACCTATATAGACACCCATGAAGTACTCACCAACCCATGCAGCCACTTATACACTAAGTGAGAGACTGATACAGATATTTACATATTTAAACATTACTCACTAAGCCATGTATTCACTATGATACACTTAATCAGTCAGTTACACAATCAATTTTTCAAAAACAAATCATCCATTTAGACACTTATATACCCATTTATTCTTCCATCGACCTTGAGATATACATATATAAAACATATTTAATTTTCAGAAAAACACACATTCACTGGATGATGTCATCAGTGATGTCATTTGAGATGTCATCAGTGATGTCATGAGTGATGTCACTGACCATGTCATGAGTGATGTAATATGTGACGTCATCAGCAGTGCATTGCGGGCGTGCGAGTTATAGTTAGCTGAACTAACTATAACGGGGGAATTTCAATGGTTTTGAACAAGTGAAAAGTCCAGCTAACTATTACACCACTGAAACCTAAGGTTTTTTCAGTGAATATATATATATATATATGTATATAAAAAACAAAGTATGGGTCCTTCCGGGATCAGTCCCGTTGTCAGGTGGTGCATCGGCCAGCAGGAGCCCCAAGCCGGTTCGTCAATATTCCAAAAGTCACTTAAAGTAAAGATGCACACTTAGGAGTCAATTGCAGAACAACAAGGTTTAATCCTGATTAAACCTTGGTGCTCAGCAATTGACTTGTTAGTGTGCATCTTTACTTTAAGTGACTTTTGGAATATATATATATATATATATATATATATATATATATATATATATATATATATATATATATATATATATATATAAATATTCACTTAAAGAACCATAGGTTTCACACACGTTATAGTTAGGAGTTAGCATTTAAAAAACCTTGCAAATTCACTGAAAAAACCATAGGTTTCACACATGTTATAGTTAGCTGGACATTTTACTCGTAAAAAAACATTGAAATTCCCCCGTTATAGTTAGTTCAGGTAACTATAACTCGCGCGACCGCAATCCACTGCTGATGACGTCACATATTACATCACTGTATTCACTAAGATACTGTTAATAAGTCAGTTATACAATTAATTTTACAAAAAAAACCATCCATTTAGATACTTATTTACCCGTTTATTCTTCCATTAACCTTTAGATATACATATATAAAAAATATTTATTTTACCGAAAGACACATATTCACTGGATGATGTCATCAGTGATGTAATATGTGACGTCATCAGCAGTGGATTGCGGTCGCACAAGTTATAGTTACCTGAACTAGCTATAATGGGGGAATTTCAATGGTTTTTTACGAGTGAAATGTCCAGCTAACTATAACATGTGTGAAACCTATGGTTTTTTTCAGTGAATTTGCAAGGTTTTTTAAATGCTAATTCCTAACTATAACGTGTGTGAAACCTATGGTTTTTTAAGTGAATTTGCAAGGTTTTTTAAATGGTAATTTCTAACTATAACGTGTGTGAAACCTATGTTTTTTGTAGTGAATTTGTAAGGTTTTTTAAATGCTAATTTATGTATGTATTATTGTATTTTTTATGTATTTATTTTACAATAAACTACCTATGTATATAGTTATAGATTGACTGTATCCTGTAATATGGAATGGCTCAGCTTTTTTTTTTGAATTTGGATAAAGCATAGTTAATATCTTCTATAAACTTATAAACAGTTTAAAATGTTTTCTTTTTTTTAAGGGTTTTTCACCGTGCGCACACCCCGCGATTTTTTGTGAAAAAATAAAATGTTTTTTTCACCCTTCGGGGTCCTTCAGAGACCCCCTGACAAAGGCTAGGGGGTCAGGAACTCTCTACCCTGCCCCCTTTTCACGTTCTCCACCTTTCTTTTTCACTGCCACACACAAAATGGCGTTCGACACTTCCTGATTTCGACCAATTCGAATGTTGACTGACATCTAACCACCAATCAGAATTACGCTCGCGCACGGCACCGTGCGCGCGCGTTGCGCGCATATAGATATTTATGTACTTTTAACTGCAATTTTCTCAGGAACTACTGAACAGATTGACACCATATATGCAAAAGGCACATGCCTGACCTGAAGACTACCTCTTTGCCAAATTTCAAGTAATTCTGTTCAGCCGTTTGGGCTGTACCTTCGACTAAAGGTCCTATGGGAAAATGCATGGGGAAAACGCGTTTTGGGACCCCCCTTTTTTCTCAGCCCCTGCTTAACGAATCACCCCGAGACTTTCAGGGTAGGAGCTGAGCGGAGCGCCCCATTAGTTTTGAAAATTTCACGAGGATTCGTCAACCGGCGCCAAAGTTATTCAAAATATAATTTTCAGATTTCTTATGGGAACTCGGTCCTAACTATAACTATCCACTGGCGACCGCCAGTAGATAATATATATATATTACCTACTGGTGATTGGCAGTAGGTAGTTATAGTTAGGACCAAGTTTCCATAGGAAGAGCATTTTTTGTTTTGCTTATAACTTTGGCGTCGTTTGATGAATCTTCATGAAATTTTTCAAACTAATTCTTTGTTCATATCAGCTCCTATGTTGAAAGTTTGGGGGTGATTTGTCATGGGGGGCCAAGAAAAAAGGGGGTCCCAAAATGTGTTTTCTCCCTGTTAATTTCCATAGGAAACTTTAGACAAGGCTACAGGTCGAACGGGTGAATGGAATTACCCCAAATTTGGCAAGGAGAAGGGTCTTGGTCTAGAAAGCACGCTTTTGTTTATTTGGTAGAAATCCGTTCAGTAGTTTTGGATAAATATAAAAATTTGCAGATATCGATATTTGTGAATTCTGCTCTCTGATTGGCTGAGGCGTTACGAGCACAAGCTTGCTGCTTATTGGCTGCGAGCGGTGCGAGCGGTTGCAACTAGGAAGTGTTGGTAGCCATTTTGTGATTCTGTTGAAGCGAGTAAGGGGAAAAAAGGGCTAAAAAAGTAGGAAAGAGGAGGGTAGGAGCACTGTAACCTCTGTGGGGTGTTTAGGGTGTGCTATACAGGGTTGTGAAGCGAACTACTCATCCTTACCGGGCTGAAAGTCCTGGGCTACGGAAATTAAGTGAGGTATTGCCTAGAGTCTGATGCTGCTAAGGTGAGCTGCTGCGGGACTTGGGTATTAAAGCGTGAGCCCAAACTGTGTGTCTTATGCTGTGAAGTCAGGTGCCCTCTCCATTGCACCACACCTGTGGAAGTAGTGTCAGCATGTGTTGACACCTACTAGGATGAACTACTGACCCATACTGGTCTGAAAGTGCTGGGGTGCGGAAAATATGTGAGGTATTGTCTATAGTCTCATGCTGCTAAGCTGAGCTGCTGCCGGTCTCGGGGATAAAAGCTTGTGTCCAAATGGTGTGTCATATGCTGTGAAGTCATGTGCTCTGGCCGCTGTGCCACATCTGTGCAAGTAGTGTTAGCATGTAGTTATACCTACTCGGAGGAACTTCTGTTTAGAATATTGTAAGTTGTGTATGGTGTTTAGGGGGTGTTATACAGTGAGTGTGAAGGGGAAATTCGCGCGTATCAAATCAATTTGGTATTTGGAGAGTGCAAACTACTCACTCGTACGGGTCTGACGGCGCTGGGGGCGTAAGCTGGGCTGCTGCCGGACTCGGGGATAAAGGCGCTGAACTACTGACCCCTGCCGGTTTGAAAGTGCGGGGTGCGGAAACTAAGTGAGGTATTGCCTAGTGTGTTATGCTGCTAAATTGAGCTGCTGCTGGACTCGGAAATGAAACCGTGAGCCCAAACTGTGTGTCCTATGCTGTGAAGTCATGTGCTCTGGGTGCTGTGCCACACCTGTCCAAGTAGTGTCAGCAATATATTATACGTAGTAGGAGGAAGTTTTGTTTGGAACACGGTAACTTGTATATGGTGCTGGTAAGTGATCCGCAGCACGTGCAAAGGCATTGAACCCAGGACATGCAGCAGATGTGCAAGGTATAGGTGGACGTGAATGGAGTCGACCATGTGTTCGGGATGCCCTGCTATGCGTTAATGGCTCTGCTTGTAGCTGCACTGGCTTGCCGTGTGCCAGTCTTAAGGCTGAAATGGCACAACTTGGTGCAATGAGCCGGGTCTGTGTGCAATGGGTGCAGGGCAGGGTTGTGGTGGGAGTACGTGTGAAGGACATTTCACGTACGCTAACTACGACGTAGGACTTTTGAGTGTGGGATGTCCACTCGTTGTTCTCAAATCGGGCAGTGGGTAGTGTGGGAGACGGATGCAAATATTATCGTATCTGTCAGGGGGTCTGGCTACTTGCAAGTTCCTTCTTGGAGCAGCAGATGTGTTAGCGCAAGATAGCTCAGAGAAAGAACTTTCATCCTTACAGTAACTTCTCCAGGTGCATTCATACAGGATGTGTACAAAGGCCGGTCGTGGGTGTTGTGGGATGTCTGCGACCCTGGTCATCATGGTTTAGATGCCCAGCACGTGGCACATGGGTGGGTTCACTGTGTTACATTGCCAACAGCTGCTCCTCCCTCCAACGAGCCCCCACACTTTTGTGCGCTGCGCTGTTGTATCCCATGCACTCCTATGGCTCACCTTTGTAATGCCTATTGGCGCATGTCCTGCGGCATTCCAATCACACCGTGACACTGCCGTTTGGAGGTGGTGTATGCCACTTTACAACATCGACTGCTGCGGCCCTTGTGGCGGCCACAGCAGAACACAGAGACACACTTACTTGCACACGGACATGTGTGAGACACCCCGTTCCCTCTGCCGCTTTTGCATGCAGGAGGATGCGTGCATAGCTACATCTCCAGGCTCACTGCCAAAGCTGAGGTGACATGGTAACGTCCGCTGAGAACAGCACACTGTGATGTTGCAGGGCCTGTGCCTATCATGCTAACACAATGACCACATGGACATACTTGCTCAGATGTGGTTTCGGGGGCATTGGCGGTCTTGGGGTTGTTTTGAGGAGTGTTATGGCCCTCATGGGTATCCGTGCATCATGCTCATTGACTCTATGGCACCTGTGGTTGTTCAGGTGTGGCTCTTGGCTGTGTTCCTTTTCATGCTGCAGGTAGTTATCCTGCTTAACACCAGCAGAAAGCAGGTGTAAAATCTCATGGTGCTAACACGGCTTATCGCCGGAATTTGTTTCGCTTCGTACTTTTTGGCTTTCGTTGTGAAAGTTGTGATGTGGTTTTTTTGTGTACAGAAAAATAAACAAACTGGGCAGTGTATCCCGTCAAGATCCAGCACCTCACCCCCTATTCCCAATCAATATAAATACAATGAGATTTCTTTATTGATGTTGTGTGTACACTGTAAATGCACCCGCTACCACAGTGGAATTCAATACAGGATATTAGTAATTAGAATAGATCGCAAAGGTGCACCTTGTGTGTTTTTGCACGGGAACGCCTACTCTGCATCTCATTATCAGCACTTTAATGCAACTAAAGTTGAGATAAATCTAAGACTCTATTCAGAAGCTGGTGCAAACTGCAGACATCACCAGTATTTCCGCGATAACTGCCCCAAAATTGAACTCCATGGCGGACACAACCAAATAACAGTAATAAGAACATGAAAGAGTGACACAGCACTTAAGTAACAACCAAACACATTTTTGAAATTTAACAAACTCAACACAAAACAACAAAGCAGAAGACTCCTGTTGGGTCCATCATTGTCGACGACATAGCCTGGAAAATAAAGCACAAAATAAGGATGTGTGTAATGCGCATATCAGAGGAGTGAGACACAGAGAAAGAGAGAAGGAAAAAAAGCCAGAGAGAAAAAGAGAGGGAAGGAAAGAAAGGGAGTGAGAAAGGGAGAATTGGAGAGAGAGAGAGAGATAAAAGGAAAGGAAGGAAGAGAGTGAGAGAAAGAGTGAAGAGAGGGAAGTGAGAGAGAGTGAGAGAGACTGCCACTCCTGCGCAGCCATGACCAAATAACTACCTGCTGCCACCGGAGTGTCTACCACTGGGCACTACACATGCCCGTCAAAGGTCCGCGGCCCGGCAGATCTCACAGATGTCACTGAGTCCTGAGTCATAAATGGCAGAGACCACATCAGCTTCTCCGTGACCCGGCAGATCTTACACATGTCGCTGAGTCTTGAGTCATCAATGGTGAAGACCACATCAGCTTTTGGGGCCGCTAACCCTGTACAACACAAGTCAGCACCACGTGGTGGTAGGCCGCTGACAGCCATACAACTTAGGGTGTGACTAACCCTGTGCAACTCAAGTGTACGCCACGTGGTGGTAGGCCCCTGACGGCCACATCAGCTTCGGGTGGCACTAACCCTGTGCAAGTCAAGTCCGCGCCACGTGGTAGTAGGCCCCTGACGGCCATGCAGCTCAGGGTGTGACTAACCATCTGCGCAACTCTTCATGGACTCTTTATGATTCAGACCCGTGGAGCATCCACCATCCAGTCACCACCAGCAATAAAGGATGTGACGTTGTCGATGCATTATATTTGCGTGGTCACATGGCCTGTGACGCATGTGCCGAATGGGTGTGGTGTGTGTGCAAACCGGCCCTCAGGGAGTGGCCGTGACATGTTGACAGCTAGAGCACTGACCTGCACATCAACAGCGAGTACGCCTGCGTCAGGTAGCTATGTGGGGGTGTGAAAACACGTTTTCTCAATGGATCATCCATAGGAAACTTTAGACAAGGCTACAGGTCAAATTGCTGAATGGAATTACTCCAAATTTGGCAGGGAGCAAGGTATTGGTCCAGAAAGCGGGCTTTATTGCATCAAGTGAAAATATAAAAGAAAGGTCTTGGGGCAATTTAATATAGCGGAGCTCTGTTTCTGAAAGATAACTCTTTCACGCTGCCTCTGCCCAACATCACTACTTCGCAGCTATGCCGTTAGAAGCCAGTTCGGCGGCTCATAGCTCTCTACCTTTGCGGGCTAGTACGCTACTGTTCCTGTACCTCTGCGAATTACTACGGAGCTGTTCCTTTGGGAGCGGATGGCTCGTAGTACTGCATCTCTGAGTCGAGCAGATGGGCCGCAGTTGTCCCTCTGCGAGTCTGGGTGCGAACTGTTCGTAACTAACAAAAATAAGCATTGAAAAACCATTTTGTGATTCAGTCCTTCAGCTGGCATCTGTCTGAGGCATTTCTGAAAACATATCAGAGTTCTTTCTGTGAGAGATACCCCTTTCACGCTGTCTCTCCCCACATCAGCAGGTAACGCACCCTCTTCCCATATTACCAACATACCCCCAACAACCTTCTTGGGCCCGGAAGTGTCCCTGTGTGGTTGGATAAATAAGAATCTTAGTCTTGTATAGGTTTACATATGAAACATTTTATTTAAAGAAAACAACAACAAATAAAACTGAAGGGCATCCGGTGCTGTGGTGGCTGCCATTCAGGACTCAGGACACAGTTCCACATGTGAGATTGGCTTGTGTTGAAGAGGGTTAGTGGCACCACGTGTCACCAGCTTGTGTTGAACAGGGTTAGTGGCACCTCGTGTTTCCGGCCTTGCATATGAAAATATGCCAAACAGATTGAAGGGAGTCTGGTGCTGTGGTCGCTGCCACGGACTTGAGGTCACTGCCATTCAGGACTCAGGACACAGTTGCACATGCAGGATCGGCTTGTGTTGAACAGGATCAGTGGCACCACTTGTCGCGGCTTGTGTTGAACAGGGTTAGTGGCACCACGTGTCAAAATTTCAAATTGCAAGCTCTGTTGCCCGCATTGTACACTGTTGTTGAGTGTTTGTTTGCACTTGAAAATGAATTTGTTGATTGTACTAAAGGTATAACTGATATAAAAAAAGTTCCTGAAGCAAGGATACTAAAAGGATATTATGTGGGTTTTAGGCCTGTGATAGTTACTTGCCTAGTGGACTCTGTAATTAATGAATCAAAATGTAATTTTAAATGGGAGCCCTACTGACCACAAGGTAGGCGTATCATGAAAAGATGAAATATGTATAGAATACACTGTCGAAGTGTATGAGCCTGTGATGCTGCTTGGTGCGGATGGACCACAGTGGGAGCTATGTCTCTTTCCTACTGCATTATCTGCAATTGTGACTGTGTCTGAATTGTGAGTGTTGCTGACCGCAGTGTAGGCCAGAGGTAGCAGTGAGCAAGGGCCCACAGCCACATGCTTAGGTTGGTGGTCCCTGCCACAGACTTGGGGTCACTGCCATTCAGGACTCAGGACACAGTTACACATGTGGGATCGGCTTGTGTTGAACAGGAAGAGTGGCACCACGTGTCGCCGGCCTTGCATATGGAAATATGCCAAACTGAGCAAAGGGAGTATGTTGCTGTGGTTGCTGCCACGGACTTGAGGTCACTGCCATTCAGGACTCAGGACACAGTTACACATGTGGAATCGGCTTGTGTTGAACAGGGTTAGTTACATCACGTGCCGCCGACCTTGCATATGGAAATATGCCTAACTGATCAAAGGGAGTATGCTGCTGTGGTCGCTGCCACTGACTTGAGGTCACTGCCATTCAGGACTCAGGACACAGTTACACATGTGGGATCGGCTTGTGTTGAACAGGGTTAGTGGCATCACGTGCCACCGACCTTGCATATGGAAATATGCCTAACTGATCAATGGGAGTATGCTGCTGTGGTCACTGCCACGGACTTGGGGTCACTACCCTTTAGGCCTCAGGACACAGTTACACATGTGGGATCTGCTTGTGTTGAACATGGTTAGTTGCACCACTATGTATCGCCGGCCTTGCATGTGGTAATGTGCCTAACGGATCAAAAGGAGTATGCTGCTTGGTCGCTGCTATGGAGTTGGGGTCTCTGCCATTCAGGACTCAGGACACAGTTACACATGTGGGATCGTTTGGCTTGTGTTGAACAGGGTTAGTGGCACCACGTGTCACCGGCTTGTGTTAAACAGGATTAGTGGCACCATGTGTTGCAGCTTGCGTTGAATTCTACCTGAATAACTCAACATGGTGATGACTTGTGGTGTAGTGAGTTAGTGGCACCTGAAGCACTCAGCGTCTGCGCACCCTGCAATGATGCGTGGTCCGGGCGGGCCTCACCGGTCGCAATGTCTTTACATGCTTTGAAACAATCTTCATTGCAGTCAAAATCTCCAAGTAATTCCATTTCAGTCCTCCAAGGTTTGAAGAGTTGGAGAAGAGCTAAATAGAAAAACTCACTCTTATCTGGAGTATCACAACTTAATTTCCTGTGATAAATCAAATTTCCTTTGGCATTCTTTAAGAAACGTCCATCAGATCCAATGACAGCATATTTCCCTTTATTTATTTTCTCTGTAACGTTTTTTCTAAAACTATAATTTTGCAGTATTTCATATAGACATATGTTTTCCAGGTATGGACTCCTATTTGGATAGTATGTGAGGAACAGGTATTGAGTTATCTGCAACATATTGTATGTCCATATTTGCATTCCACATCTTCAAAATTTATGGATTGTAATCATTAATGTACTTTGATTCTCCTGTTCTTTTTATATTATAAGTATTTTTGGGTGATTTTCGAGTGATAGTATGCCTCACTGCTGACATAAAACTGTTCACCCTTCCTTGCGATGACTTATGGTGCAGTGCCTTAGTAGTAGCTCTGGCGCTCAGCGTGTACGAACCCTGCGATGATGCGTTGTCCGGGAGGGCCGCATTCGGAGCAATGTCTTTTGGCTATTGAATTCTGCCTCAGTAAGGCGACGTGTGAATGTCTTGTGTTGCACTGAGTTAGTAGTACCTTTGGCGCTCAACGTGTACGTACCCTACGATGATTTGTTGTCCAAGAGGGACGCATTTGGAGCAATGTCTTTTGTCTATTGAATTCTGCCTCAGTAAGGCGACGTGTCGATGTCTTGTGGTGCACTGAGTTAGTAGTACCTTTGGCGCTCAGTGTGTACGTACCCTGCGATGATGCGTTGTCCGGGGGGGCCGCACTCGGACCAATGTGTTTGGTCTATTGAATTCTGCCCCGGTAAGGCCATGTGGCGATGACTTGTGGTGCACTGAGTTAGTGGCATCTGAAGTATTTAGCGTGAGTGCACCCTGCGATGATGCGTGGTCCGAGAGGACCACACTGGGAGCAATATATCTTGCCTACTGCACTGCGTCATCTGCAATCACTACTCCATCTGAACTGTGAGGCCTGCTGTCCGCAGTGTACATCGAAGACAGTGGTCTGTACAGACATAAGTCTGCGGTGCTGTGCCGCTGGGTTTGCAGGGGGCCTGTGTCGAGGAGAGCTGCGGTCATGGCGGCAGCCCCGTGGCAGGGTGAGGCCCGTCGCTCTGGCACAGTCATTGGTCTTCAGAGTTCACAAGTGAACCACGCCCAGAGCCCAGGCCTATTTATTCACACTCCTACGCTGACGTGGCGTACGTCGGACCAGCCCACTCCGGTTACCCTTATGCTTACAAGGTGGGACGATACAGCTACATGACTGAGATCGTCCCTAGTGTTGGACGTAACATGGTTGGGTCCACTGTCCACAACACTACAAACACCAGTAGTATTTGTGCACATGAAGAGGTGTGTGTTCTGCATACTGAGATGTGTCCAGCACATCACCACTACACTTTGCATTGTGTGCATTGTTATTCATGGGTGAATTGCTTCCTTCACATATAGTTTGTTCACACCTGTCCTAATATTCAGCTATTGTGTGGCTGAGGGGCCATGCAGTGTTCAGAAAGTTCGCTGTCTTGTTCTGTGCTGCCTCGGTGGTAGGGGGGGTCCTGGTGGTGGTGGTGGTGGGTGTTGTGGCAATCTTGGGTGTCGGAGCTGCTTCATCAGTAGGTCTATGACGTGTTGGCCTTCAGATGTGGCTCTGGGCTTGGCTCCCTTTCATACTGTATGTAGT
The DNA here is from genome assembly GCF_964204655.1 of Triturus cristatus. Classification (NCBI taxonomy): domain Eukaryota; kingdom Metazoa; phylum Chordata; class Amphibia; order Caudata; family Salamandridae; genus Triturus; species Triturus cristatus. The sequence continues at coordinate 577,055,144 of NC_140586.1, forward strand.
TGTTTAATATTTAAAAACAAGAAGACATTAAATAATAAATAAAAAAATACAAAAACAATTTTTAAGGTATTAAAGTTACAAAATATCACCTTTTTTTTCAAAATTACTGAGAAAAACATAGGTTTTATGAACATTATAATTAGAAATTAGCATTTAATAAACCTTTGAAATTCACTGAAAAAACCACAGGTTTCAGGCACTTTATAGTTAGAAATTAGCATTTAAAAAACCTTAGAAATTCACTGAAAAACCATAGGTTTCAGGGACGTAATAGTTACTTGGACATTGGACTCATATAAAACCAGAGAAATTCCCCCGTTATAGTTAGTTGAGATAACTATAACTCATGCGCCCGCAATGCACTGGTGATGAGGTCACATATTACATCACTCATGACATGGTCAGTGACATCACTCATGACATCACTGATGACATCTCAAATGACATCACTGATGACATCATCCACGTGATAGTCTGACACACCTCCTCACACTCTAATATAACCTTTAAAACACGTACTCTAAAATGCAGACTACCATTTTCGAAACCATAGACACACCAATAGCAGATACTAGATACTCATCCACTGATTCCTATCTATATATTGTGAGCTAGACATGCACTCATACAGTCACTCATACATGCTGTCACTCATCATTACATCAGTATAATATCCACTTATAAACCTATACATACATTCACACAGTGCTACTGATCCATAGAGTTACTCACACATCTACTCAGTCATGCCAAAATTCAATCACACACCCATGTACTCACTTATGCAGATATATACACACCACCTGACTTATTTATACACACACCACCTCCCTTATTTATATAGATTCTAACACATACTTACACTCTTATACAATCACTAATACAAGTACTCATTCATGTATGTAGACACACTTACAATCACTCTCTCTCAGGTATAGTCAATTATACACCCCAACACTCACATATACTGTCTAAAAACAAATATAGTTACACACATATATACAACTGAGACACTAATCAATACACCTGTACACACAGTCAGCTACTCATACAGCCCCTCCGAGATGCACTTTTGAATCTATACAACCAGTGAATCAGCCATTCAAACATGTATGCACAGAGTCAGACACCTCCCACCCACCCACCCACATAGACACTCAGACACCCATACAGATACTCATACAATCAATCAATAACCCATATAGACACTGATGTAGCTATTCACCAACCCATGCAATTCTTACACACCAACTGAGAGACTAATATAGACATTCACACAGTTTAGTCACTAACCCATGCACTCAGTAACATACGTTCAATCAGTGACTTATACAGTCAGTCATGCATCTACTAAATAATCAATTCGGGCTCTTCTACATCCACTCATTCTTCAATAGACCTTGGCATAGATATTTGGTCAATGTACAGCTGACTAGATATCTAGAAAGTAATTCTCTTCTAGACAGTTCCCAGACTGGCTTTAGAGCCAATAACAGCACCGAGACAACGCTGCTGGCAGTATCGGACAGTGTCAGATCCTCCACCGATCAAGGTGGAGCGGTGGCTCTGATACTGCTGGATCTGTCAGCGGCATTTGACACGGTATCACATAAGTGCCTGCTGAACATACTTCAGAGTAAAGGAGTCCAATCTACGGCGGTGAATTGGATACACTCTTTCCTGAGCAACCGTACCCAGGCAGTACATATGGGTCAGTTCCATTCAAGGCCCAATTCCATCTGCTGCGGGGTTCCCCAGGGCGCCTCACTGAGCCCCACCCTTTTTAATGTCTATATATCATCCCTCGCGGACATTGGAAGGAAGTGGGGTATTGGCACCTGCTCTTATGCGGATGATACGCAGCTGATGGTGACTATGGATGAGGGACCAGAGGTATGCAAAGCTAAGTTACACAACTGTCTCTCAGAAATGGCACGATGGATGCATGACCATTGCCTAAAGCTAAATGCAGGCAAAACAGAGATTCTCCTGTTCGGTGGCGCCAAACGTATGTGGGATGACACATGGTGGCCACCTTCACTGGGACTGGCCCCTACCCCAAAACAACATGCCAGAAACCTAGGAATCATCATGGACGATGCTTTGTCCATGAAGGACCATGTCCGATCCCTTTTTGGCAAGGGCTTTGCCATACTAAAACTTCTTGCAAGGATATTTCCTTGGATACCCCTAGACTGCAGACGTTCAGTTACACAGGCTCTATTGGTCAGTCGCCTGGATTACGGCAATGCACTATTTGTAGGGATGAACGAACATCTATTCTCCCGCCTACAGGTTTTGCAAAATCTGGCGGCTAAACTTATCTGCAATAAAGGTAATCGAGACTCGGCATCGGAATGCTTAAAAAAACTTCATTGGCTTCCGATGCGTCTGAGGGCTGCTTTTAAACTACTTAGCCATGCCCATAGGGCCCTACACAAGACTGGCCCCACAATTCTTCATGGGAAAATTGAATTTTATATACCCAATAGGAACCTACGCTCCTGTCATTCAGCTCTGGCTAAAACGACACGTATTTTCAAAGTCAGAACAGGTGGTCGCTCTTTTTCCTTTCTAGCAGCAAAAAGGTGGAATGAACTTCCTACTGACCTGAGATATACCACAAACTATCTCCAGTTTCGAAAGAATTTAAAAACCCACCTCTTCCCCAACTCCTAATTGTCTCAGCACACGTCAGCAGCAGCTTCTTTGGTATAAAGCGCCGTGATATCCCATGGGATGAGTGTTGCGCTCTATAAATACCACAAATAAATAAATAAATAAATAAATAGATATTTATGAAAAATATTTAAACTTTACAGAAACACACATTTACTGGATGATGTCATCAGTGATGTCATTTGAGAAGTCATCAGTGATGTCATGAGTGGTGTCACTGACTATGTCATGAGTGATGTAATATGTGACGTCATCACCAGTGCATTGTGGGCGCGCAAGTTATAGTTAGCTCAACTAACTATAACGGGCAAATTTCTCTGGTTTTATATGAGTCCAATGTCCAAGCAACTATAACGACCCTGAAACCTATGTTTTTTTCAGTGAATTTCTAAGGTTTTTTAAATGCTAATTTCTAACTATAATGTGCCTGAAACCTATGGTTTTTTCAGTGAATATAAATGTATATATATATATATTCACTGAAAAAAGCATAGGTTTCACACACGTTATAGTTAGGAATTAGCATTTAGAAAACCTTGCAAATTCACTGAAAAAACCATAGGTTTCACACACATTATAGTTAGCTGGAAATTTCACCCGTACAAAACCAATGAAATTCCACCGTTATAGTTAGTTCAGCTAACTATAACTTGCGCGCTCGCAATCCACTGCTGATGACGTCACATATTACATCATTCATGACATGCTCAGTGACATCACTCATGACATCACTGATGACATCTCAAATGACATCACTGATGACATCACTGATGACGTCATTCAGTGAGTATGTGTTTCTGAACAATTTTAATATGTTTAATATATATAGGGAAAGGCCTGTTGAAGAATGAGTGGGTGTACAAGTGTGTAAATGGATGTTTTCCAGTGGTGCGTAACTGATTCTTTAAGTGAGTCATTAAATATATCTAACTGCAGACTAGTGACTAAACTGTGTAAATGTCTGTATGTGTCTGTATGTTGGTGTATAAGTGGCTGTATGGTTTTGTGAATAGCTATATGAGTGTCTATATGAATTATTGATTGCTTGTCTCAGTATCTCTATGGGTTCCTGAGTGTTTGTGTGGGTAGGGTGTGTGTTACTCTGTGACTAGATGTGGGAGTGGGTGATTCTATGGGTGCATGGTTTTAAGAGTACATCTCTGATGGACTGTATGGTTGAGTGAGTGTATGTATGGGTGTGTTAGTGAGTGAATATATATCTCAGTGGTACATTTGTGACTAACTACATATTTGAAAGGCAGTATATATGCGTGTAAGAGTATATAAGTGGGTACATGTGAGAGTGTGTGATTGTGAGAGTGACTGTATGGATGAGTGTGCGCTTCTATCAATGATTCTATAAGAGCGTAAGATTGTGGTAATATTTTATGATTAAGTGAACTTGAGTGTGTATAACCGCATAGGTGAGTAAATGGGAGCATGAATATTTGCATGACTGACTAGGTGTGAGAGTACCTCTATGGAGGATTGGTGGTGTGTGAGTCTCTTTATAGGTTTATAAATGCATATGATAGTCTTGTATGGAGTGACTGTAAGTATGAGTGACTGTACAGGTGAATGAGTGGAGGTGTATGTAGACCTAACAGTTGAAAAGTGGGTATGTAGTTATTGGTATTGCAGTATGTATGGTTTTGAGAATGGAACTCTGAAATTTTGAGTCGGTGTATCAAAGGTTATATTAGGGTGTGAGAAGATGTGGTAATTTATCACATGGAAGACGTCATCAGTGATGTCATCAGTGATGTCATTTGAGATGTCATCAGTGATGTCATGAGTGATGTCACTGACCATGTCATGAATGATGTAATATGTGACGTCATCAGCAGTGGATTGCGAGCACGTGAGTTATAGTTAGCTGAACTAACTATAACAGTGGAATTTCATTGGTTTTGTACAAGTGAAATTTCCAGCTAACTATAACGTGTGTGAAACCTATGGTTTTTTCAGTGAATTTGCAAGGTTTTTTAAATGCTAATTCCTAACTATAGAGTGTGTGAAACCTATGTTTTTTTCAGTGAATTTCAAAGGTTTTTTAAATGCTAATTTATGAATGTTTTATTGAATTTTTTTATATATTTCTTTTACAAAAAGTTACATATGTATATAGTTATAGATTACCTGTATCCTTTAATTTGGAATGGTTCAACTTTTTAAAAAAAATAAAATTTGGATAAAGTTGAACAGCATAGTTTATATCTTCTATTAACTTATAAACACTTTAATTATTATATTTTTTTTAAAGTATTTTTGCCGTGCGCGTTCGGTGCGCGCACTGTGATTGCTACGTCATTGTACGCACTCAGTGCTGTGTGCGTATGTACGTTCTCCACGTACGCATGCAGACGTCATGCGTACTCTGCGCGGTACGTTCGTGCATGCGCGCGTGCTCCGTACGCGCTCGGTGCGCGCACTACGTACGCATGCGTACGTTCTTTTTGTGAGCATGCGTACGTTCTCCACGTACGCATGCGTACGTCGTGTGTGCTCCGCCCGCTACATTTGCGGAATTCGCGCATGCGCACATGCTTTATACGAGCTCGGAGCGTGCACTACGTACGCATGCGTACGTTCTTCGTGTGCGCATGCGTACGGCGTGCGTGCTCCGCGCGTTACTTTCGCGCATGCACACGTACTACAGCGCACTACATTCGCGCATGCGCGGTTCGTTCACGCATGCGCACGTGCTACACGCGCTAAGTTCGCCCATGCGCGCGTGCCACGTTCGTGTACGCGCGCGTGCTCCGCGCATGCGCTTGTGCTCCGCGCATGCGCCGTGCGCGCACGGTGCGCGCACGGCAAGTTATGTGATTAACAATGAACACTTTTCATTGGTTCATAGTACTTTCACTTTCAGATTCTTCCAATAACACACCCAGGCAAGTTATGTGATTAAGAAAGAACACTTTTCATTCGTTCAAAGTACTTTCACTTCCAGATTCTTCCAACACCACACCCAGGCAAGTCATGTGATTAGGAAACAACACTTTTTATTGGTTCATAGTACTTTCAGTTCCAGATCCTTCTAATACCACACCCACTCTCCTCATTATTACTTCTGATTCCCTGGGAGAAGGAGCTGATCTGTTTTTGTGATACAATGACAGAGCAGCAGCCATCTTCTAGTAGTGATCAGGAGACCTTGTGCCACAGAGACAGAGGAAGCAGAAAGAGTCTTTCATATGGCAGTTTTTCACTTTTCCTGAGCGGCAGAAGAAGGAAAGTGCTCCCAAAGTCACCTGCATTATTTGTCAACGAACCTTATCACGTGGAAATGCTAATAAGAAATACTCTTTTAGTATTTACACGATGTTAAGGCACGTTGAAGGAGTACATCCTGTGCATTTTGCTCGAGCTGCTAGTTAAAACTCTCCAGCAGCTCAGCGGAGCACATCCGCAGCAGCTCAGCCGAGCACATCATTGGCAGCCCAGCCGAGCACTTCTTCTGCGGTGTCGCCTTCACCTACTTCTGCACCTCTTGATATACGCCCTGCTTTTCGGAGGGTGTATACACGGTGCATTGACTGTCATGCTCTTATTTCTCTTTCTGAAACCAGTATTGATCTCATTGAGAGAAAGATAGAGCAGCACTCATGCACCCGGCCATAGTTGTTTTCATTTTTTACTTTTTCTGTTCCTCTGTCCCTTCATTAACACAAGGGCTCTTTTTAGAGCCACCTAAAATCTAAACACAAAAACTTGTTTTTAAAATCTATTTTTCGTTTTTTTTTACCGTGCGCGCACGTTTTTTAAAACAAAAAAAATAATTAATCGTTTTTTTCACCCTTTGAGATCCTTCAGGGGGTCAGGAAGTCTCTACCCTGCCCCCTTTCCATGTTCTCCACCTTTGTTTTAAATTAAAATACATTTTTATATTTTTTTTTTTATTGCAAGTAAAATGGATTACATTTCCTAAATTTTATTTCAAGATCTGAAAAAAAGAAAAAAAAGTATTAATATTCAACAATACATTTTCTTAAACAGTACATGTTTTATCATATTTAACAAAGCAATTTTTTGCCGTTTTTTTGCTGTTTTCAGAATGTATTGAATTTCACTGAAAATAGTGATATCAGTTGTTTTCATCATTTAACAGCGGGCAAAAAAAAAAACAATCTGAAAGATTGTTTAAAAAAAGCCCTAAAACTCTTCTTACTAAAACAGACCTTGATAGAAATGTCACAAATATATTAAAAATACCTTCTAACAACAATAACTATTTGCAATAAATAATGTCTGAAAATCTTGCTGCTTAAGCACGTACACCAAAATAATATCTGTCAAAGAAGTCCACAATTGTTACCTTTACCTTTCCATGAGGCCAAATGGTGATTTTAAAATCCTTTTTAAGTGAAATATCCAATGTTAATCCTATAAAATTTAAATAATGATTTCCTCAGATGCTGGAATTTGTATCTAAAATTTGGGTTTCAGAAAAATTAAGTAACAATTTGGTAAATCATAAGGCAAACGTTGCTTGAAAGTCAATTGAGAATCATTACACAGTGTCCATCCTTTTTCACATTTCAGATAAACTGTGTAATGACCAGAAGTTATAGAAGGTCCATCATGAAAAATTATTGCAACTGCAACAAAAGTTTAACCTGATATTGATAATTGATTTCCTACAAACTTCTTTAGTAAAGTTTGCAATTTAGTTCCATCTGCTCTACAACGTTGTATCATTAAAATTATATACTGTCCATATTTCTTAAAAAATAACGTTGATAACATGTCTGATTTACATTGAGAACATTCCATATTGTGATTAGCATCTTTAACTAATTTACTAAAAGTCACTGAATTACTCTCTGGTAATGTTAAATATATAAACCTTTCAGAATCAACATTACTGCTGAATGTGTTCATACAGTTTTCACAATAATGTTCCCATTTATATGAGACACCAAGGTGCCGATTACGATCCGGCAAAAACCAGGTACGAACCGTCGGTCGGAGCGTTTTCTCCGTCCGACTCGTACCCGGTCGTAAAATTTCACAAACATGGAATTACGATTCGCACGGAACCACCATTTCCATACGATTCGTAAAAAACACCGACCGACGAAAATATACATACGAATGTGCTCCGGGAATGCTGCGACGTGACGTCGGGACGCTGTCAGGCAGCATTTCACGACCCAGGAACCACGATTCGAACCGACAGCAGTCCGGACGGCAATATTTTCACGGCACCAAAAAAGTGCCAGAAAAGCGAAGTACGTCGCAAAACGACCAAAGTAGGTGGCCCGGTACGCGCCGTACCCCCCCCCAGCCCCCGTACGTACTCGCCGACCACCCCCAGCCCCCGTATGTACGCGCCGACTCCCCCCAGCCCCCGTATGTACGCGCTGACCCCCCCCAGCCCCCGTACGTTCGAGTCGTACCCCCCCAGCCCCCGTACGTTCGAGTCGTACCCCCCGTGTATGTACACCCTTGTACATGTCGAACCCCCCGTGTATGTACACCCGTGTACGTTCGAGTCGTACCCCCCCATGTATGTACACCCTTGTACGTGTCGAACCCCCCCGTGTATGTACACCCTTGTACGTGTCGAACCCCCCGTGTATGTACACCATACGTGCTGGGGGTACGCACCGTACATACACGGGTGGGGGTATGACTCAAACGTACACGGGTGTACATACACGGGGGGGTTTGACACGTACACGGGTGTACATACACTGGGGGTTCGACATGTACAAGGGTGTACATACACCGGGGGTTCGACGCGTACAAGGGTGTACATACACGGGGGGGTACGACTCGAACGTACACGGGTGTACATACATGGGGGGGTTTGACATGTACAAGGGTGTACATACACGGGTGGGGGTACGACACGTACACGGGTGTACATACACGGGGGTTCGACACGTACAAGGGTGTACATACACGGGGGGTTCGACACGTACACGGGTGTACATACATGGGTGGGGGTACGACTCGAACGTATGGGGGCTGGGAGGGGTACGACTCGAACGTACGGGGGCTGGGGGGGGGGTCGGCGCGTATGCGGGCACATGTCTCCATGGTTGCTATGGGAGTTCGGTGCGGACGGTGTTTTTTCCATACGGTTGTAACATCGGACGCACGGGATGGATCGTAATTCCTCGGTCGGACTTCACTTTTCACATTTGTGCGGTAAATCGTCCGTGGACGTGTCGGACACATTTTCCGACCCGAGGACGTGTGGGGAATACTTCCCAATGCGATTCATATGGACTTTTTACCATGCGAATCGTAATTGGCAGTTTGTACGGTACTTGTGCGATTCGTACGGTAAAAAGACCGGATACGAGTCGTACGGGGAATTTTTTTACCGGATCGTGATCGGCACCCAAATATGTTTTCTATTTCTACCCCTTCATCTTCCAGTACCATAAGCATATACATTAAGAATTCCTGTGCATCTTGCTGGACATTTTGAGTAAACTGTGTACATCCTGAACATACATCTAAAAGATTTCTAACATCAGAAGCACTTTCTATTTTAGTTTTATCATTACTCAGCTTCTCATAAAGGAGACTCAGCAGAGTACAGAATCTTTTTTCATGATTTACTATTATCTGCTCTTGCAAAATTTCAAGATAAAATACAACATTCAGCACTACATTTGCGTAGCAGTTGACACCAGAGCTATTTTCAAAATGACAACCAACAACCTCTTCAACACTGTCCTTTTTCTTTTTGGTTGGAATCACATCACTCTCCTTTTATTTTCTCTTCTGTACATCCTCATTACAGATATTCTCAATTCTCCTTTTCCGACAAACAACACGTTTTTCAAACACAGGATACTGACCTAAATGAGGAGCATAGCTTCTTCTTAATCTATTATACTCCTTTACACAGTTTGCATCAGCACTAACTTTTGAGTCATCAAAGTCTATCATGAATAAACCAGATATTTTTGTTCACACGTGACAAAGCAACATATGCCATACCTTCTTTAAACACACTAGATTCAATGTTTACAAAAGCACTATCTACAGTTAATCCTTGAGATTTGTGAATAGTTACAGCATATGCTAGAGAAAACGGAAACTGCTTCCTACGTACATATAAGTCTTTCACAAGCAAGAAACGAACTGAACAACGACAAATGTCTTTAACCTCTTCAATCTGATCAAATTTAATTTTTTTAAATTCAATTCCATCTTTTTTCTGGTACTTTACAAAACCCACAACTTTACCCATAGCTCCGTTCACTAAACCTTTTTCTACATCCAAATTCGTCTAAAAATTACTCGACAGTTCATACATACATGAAGATTCTTTTCCAAACCAGCTGTTTTCAAGATGTTTTTCTCTAGAGAATCCAATTTACTTGTCAATTTGCTTGTCAATATAATAGTTATTCCTTCATGCTGTATTTTATCCACAGCTTCCAGTTTTATAATCTCTTCATTTTCCAATTTCAAAAGTTCTTGATTGAATATAGAGCATTCATGTAGTGTTGGCATTAAGCAGATTACAGTATTTTTTTCAGCAATTTTCTTGTATATTTTCTCTGGAACTATTTGTTCTGTTGGAAACACATTACAATGCAAGCGACTCTGTAAAGCTTTTCTGCCATGTTCTGTGAGTAGTCCAATTCTGATATCTTTGAGAATACTTGCATAATCCTCATCATCGGCTTGTCTCATATTGGTAATGAGTTATTTATACTCAAAGTATGTCCAAATATTCACATTACCTATACTTCCTAACAACTTTTTCGTGTCTTCATTAGGCCTGGGCTAAAATTTTGTTCCGTTTGTGGAAATTGCGATAATTTGACATTTTCGCGTTCCGCGGAGAGCGCGAAAATGTCAAAATTTTCGCTTTCCGCAGCTTGGCGATAATTTGTTTCTGGCTCGCGCTGTAAAATAATACATTCTCGCGCGCGCGCGATCGCCTTACCTGAATCCCTGCGTTCGCCGACAAGTTTTCTTGATCCGGTCGCGTTCTCCATGAGATGTTGTATTGTTTTTAGCCATTTGCGCTGTCTCGCGACAGTCCGTGCCCGCAGTGACGTCATGCGTCGGGCGATCACGTCTTTCTTCTCGCGATCATGCACCGCGAGACAACTCAAAATAAGATGGCCGCGCCTGCGAGCAACCAGATGGGTAAGTTGGCGACCCGCAACCATGCAGAAAATCTCGCGAACATGCGGGAAAAAAACATCCGCATATTCGCGATATTTCCGCTTGTTTGCGATAATTTTAAACATTTTCGCAATACTTTGCGAAAGTGGATTTCGCAAATTCCGCCCACCCCTAGTCTTCATGTGTAAGTGTATGGAATACTGGTTGTCCTTTAACTGGAGTGAGCTGCAAAAGATCCCCAAATACTATGACGTGTTTTCCTCCGAATAACACGTCATAGTCTGTCTTTAGAATTTGCTGCATTCTTAAATGCACAAAGGCAAGCATTAAGTTTGATACCATGCTTACCTCATCAATAATGAGTACTTTCATTTTCTTCAATACTCTTGAATCTTCAAAACATGCTTCTCCTGTTAGCTTGTGGTATTGTATTTTGTTCTCATGCTCTACTGGTAACATTAGCAAACGATGTAAGGTAACTCCTTTTATGTTATACGCTGCTAACCCAGTTGGAGCAGTAACAACACAAGACAAAGTTGAATCCGTTTTGTTCTGTAGGTAGCTTCTAATTACTTTAATTAAAAAACTTTTTGCAGTTCCTGCTTGTCTACTCACATACATTCTGATTGGTTTAAAAGATGTGCATGAGCACTCTTTATTTTCATGTAGTAATCCGTGATCAATTTTTTTTCTGACTTCCTCATAAATTTGTTGTTGTTCTTCATTCAGTTGTTGTTCCATATTTGGTAAGTTTATTAAATCTTCCTGAGCTTGATTCATAGCTGTTTCCACTTCAGTCATGGCTATTGCAGCTTCATTTTCTACGATTGGTTGTCCTAGAGGATCTTGACTGAACGTCCCAGAGCTTTGACTGTCTTGAGAACTGTCTCTAGCTACTTCAGCTGCAATTGTTGCTTCTTGTTCAATTTCTTCATTTAACATTTGAACATAAGTTGTGAAAGTACTGCATTCTATGCTATCTTTGCAAGCATTAAAGGAATCTTCATAGCTCTGAAAATCTCCAAGTAGTTCGTCCTCTGAACGCCATGGTTTAAAGAGCTGTAAAAGTGCCAAGTAGTAAAATTCCTTTTTGTCAGTAGTGTCGCAACTCAGCTTCCGATGATTAATCAAACTTCCTTTTGTTTGTTTTACCAAACATCCTTCCTCACCAGTGACTTTATATTTTCCATTGTTGATGTCTTCTGTGGCATTCTGTTTATAAATGTAGTTCTGCAGCACTTCATAGAGACACATGTTCTCAAGATGATGACTTCTTTGTGGGTAATATGTGTCCAACATGTTTGTTCTTAAAATGTCTGTACTTTCAGGTTCGTACTCTGCTAAATATTCAATTTCTCGAATAGATTTCAGTACCCGATTTCTCATTCCTGCAAGGCCTAAACTTACCCAAATTATTCTTCTGGATTTGGAGTACAGACTTGCAGATGATAACCTATCTGAGCATTCGTAGGATCCAATTTCTCGATGCGATAACATCTTTAAACTGAAACTGTGCAGCTTCTTACTGACAGTCTTCTCGTGAGAAATCTCTTCCCACATTTCCTTCAATTCCGTTTTCTCAGATTTAGTGATGTAAGATGTGACATACCGAGCAACAGCAATAGAATTGTCAGCAACATACTGTATATCCATGTTAGCATTCCACATGGATAAAATGACTGGGTTGTAGTCATTTATATATTTTGACTCTTCTTTTCTTCTTAGGTTGTAGGTATTCTTAGGTGATTTTCTTGTAATAGTATGTCGCACTGCTGACATAAAACTGTTTACTCTGCCTTTTGAAAGAACAGGTAGTGGAAATCCAAATCGACATTTTGTGTAGAATTTATCTTTACTCTTGTACTTTCGTCGACAGTATTTTCCACACCGATGACTTTGGAATCGTAAAACTTGCTCTTTTAAGTTTTTTTCTTCTGTGCTTTTAGGTATAGCACATGTTGCATATCCTTCAATGAAAGATAAAACTGCTTCATCAGCATCTGTTCCAAATTTGGGTGCATCCTTGATCCATAACAGCATATGAATATGTGGAGCACCTCTTGCTTGGTACTCTTTTCTCCAAAAGAAATCCACAACTTCTCCAAGAGGTGGATTTTTTTTATTGCAGATGAAGGACATCATAGCCTCAAATCTATGATTAAAATATCTGCAAACATTAACTGGATCCAATGAGCACAATTCTCCTGTCTTGTATTGGATGTTTTCAATATTTGAATTTGCCTCTCAAAGAAAATCCAGTAAATCATCCCAAGCGTACTCAGCACAGCTTAGGGTAAGGAACCATGTAGGAGTTCCTAAATTCCGTAACATACATTTCAATTCTCCATGGCGTTGGTACCGATATTCATTAGTCCCACGCTGACAAGCCATCAAATTAATCAATTGAGATTCCAAATGATCATCTCCCTGTTGCACTTTGTTCATAAAATCCTTTGCAGACACATTATGTAGATGTACTCCAGTTTTCAAAATGTGATTTACTGCATAAGATAGTGCAGACAAGTCACTTTCAAATAAAAGATGGAACAAATAAGGAATACTTTGACGAAATCTCGGATCTTCTGCATATAGTCTTGTAGTCCGATACTCAGAAGCAGGAATCCGTACTGGACGTTCATCATATTGTCCACCTTTTCCTGTAGGAAACAGCTGGGGAAAACAACGAGCTTCCAAGCTCTCCTCCCATACACTCACGGGAGTTCCTTGTGCTTTTTTCATCTGAAACAGATCAATAGTGTTTCCCATAACTTCTTTAGAATGAAGAGGATGTATTCTGAAATGTTCATAAATTACTTCTTCTTTTGACTCCCTCACAAGACCTCTGCGACTCACTCGCCTCGTTCTTTCACCGCAAGATCGCCGAGATACACAACAGCTTCGGTGCACAGACCACGCACCCAACCACCGAACCGACGACCCCCACCACCACCCTCGCGCCTGGACCCCGGTGAGCCCCGAAGACACCATCCACACGATGAACACCATCCACTCCGGATCACCAACCGACCCATGCCCCCACAAAGTCTTCAACAAGGCCGACTCCGTCATCGCACCCCAACTCCGGGACATCATCAACTGCTCCTTCAACACCGCCACCTTCCCGGAGAGCTGGAAGCACGCCGAACTCAGCGCCCTCCTGAAGAAGCCATCAGCAGACCCCTCCGACCTCAAGAACTACCGCCCCATCTCGCTCCTGCCTTTTCCTGCCGAAGTCATTGAGAAGACCATCAACAGACAGCTTGCCGCCTTCCTCGAGACAAACGGATCCCTCGACCACTCACAGTCCGGCTTCCGAGCCAACCACAGCACCGAGACCGCCCTCATCGCAGCCGCTGACGACATCCGAGCCCTGCTCGACAACGGAGAAACAGCGGCCCTCATCCTCCTGGACTTCTCCGCATCGTTCGATACTGTCTGCCACCGCACCCTAGTACAGCGCCTCAGCAAAATCGGAATCCAAGAGAAGGCACTAGATTGGATCACCTCGTTCCTCGCCGGAAGAACCCAGAGAGTCCGCCTCCCCCCATTCAGATCCGAGGCCACCGAAGTCATCTGCGGCATCCCGCAAGGATCATCACTCTAGCCCCACCCTCTTCAACGTCTACATGAGCCCCCTCGCAGCCATCGCACGCCACACAACCTCAAAATCATCTCCTACGCCGACGACACTCAACTGATCCTCTCCCTCACCAACGACCCAGCCACCGCCAGAACCAACCTACACGAAGGGATGAAAGACTTAGCTGAGTGGATGATGAACAGCCGCCTGAAACTGAACTCAGACAAGACGGAAGTCCTCATCCTGGGATCATCACCCTCCGCCTGGGACGACTCCTGGTGGCCCCCCGCCCTGGGCAGCGCACCCAAACCTACGGACCACTCACGCAACCTGGGCTTCATCCTGGACTCCTCCCTCTTAATCACCAGACAAGTCAACGCCGTCTCATCATCATGTTTCAACATCCTACGCATGCTCCGAAAGATCTTCCGATGGATCCCCACCGAAACCAGAAAGACGGTCACCCAGGCTCTCGTCACTAGCCGACTGGACTACGGAAACACCCTCTACACCGGAACCACAGCCAAACTACAGAAAAGACTCCAACGCATCCAGAACGCCTCCGCACGACTCATCCTTGACATCCCCCGACACAGCCACATCTCCGGACACCTGAGAGACCTGCACTGGCTCCCCGTCAGCAAGAGAATCACGTTCTGACTCCTCACCCATGCACACAAGGCCCTCCACGACCTGGGCCCCAGATACCTCAACAACCGCCTGACCTGCTACACTCCCACCCGCCAGCTACGATCGACCAGCCACGCCCTCGCCGCCGTTCCACGCATCCGAAGAGCCACCATGGGAGGAAGATCATTCTCCTATATGGCAGCCAAGACTTGGAACTCCCTCGCCATCCACCTCCGCCTGACCCAAGACCACCTCTCCTTCAGGAAGCAACTCAAGACCTGGCTGTTCGAGCAGTAGCGGACCCCCTCCCCCTAGCGCCTTGAGACCCTCCGGGTGAGTAGCGCACTTTACAAATGTCTTGATTGATTGATTGATTGACTTATCCACTTTTTCAATTTGCCCAGTTGGTATTCCTGTGTCTGCTAGTAATTCTTCTTCATCTTCATCCATAGAAATTGTTTCATACCATTTATTATTTCTTTTCAAATATAAATTTGCTCTTTGTACTTTTCGTACATCTACCAGCTCCTGCCAAATTTTCTTATTCTTTGTTGGTACACCATTAACCAGAATAACTAATGGTTCATTTTCCAATCTATCTGCATCAATTCATTGTTTCCATATATTTTTTCAAATCCAATGGCAAATAGACAACTCTTCCTTTTAAACCTCTTTGTAAATCCGAAGGAGGTAATTTACCTGTTTTGGGCTCCATACGCACTATGGTCTGAAATGGATGGACACATTGAATGAGTATAGACTCATACGTATTTAAATCAGAAAGTTCTGCAGGAATATCAACCAATTCTAAATTATTATGTACAGCTCTAGCTGACATTCTATTTTCTTCTAACTTGTTATAACAGTATTTACAAATACGATGATCTTCACCCAAATCAAAACAATTTTCCAGAAATATATATGTTGCAAAATCCTTCCACTTATAATTATCTTCATTTTCACTTTTTTTATAGAGATCAACATTCCTTGTTTGAATTTTGTAATGGCTTCTCCGGCAACAAATACAAGTAATATTTGTTCTTTCATTAGAGATGATAGTAAATTTTGTCATTTCATCTTCAAAATTTTTACTAACAGTGAGTTCTACATTCTCTTCCACATTTTCCTCCATAACTGTGTCATTTCCTGCACTTTCTTGCTCTGGACCAAAGTAACAAAACTGAATATCATCAGTAACCTTCACTACATCTGATGCAGATCCACGGAACAGAGCATTATTCAACTCATTTAACTTTAGTGCTGGACTTTTCGCAAAATACAATGTTCTCACAAACTTTCTCATTTCAGTATGATGAACAGCCAGCATCCTAAAATGGTGAAAAACACTTTGGCAAACTTTCCTAGATATACAAGCAAGAGAATGTCCTTGCAAACCCGTATTCTCTCTCACTCTGCATGGGTCTAGTCTTTGAAGCACCTTAATCTTCTGTTTAACACTCTTTTTACTATATTCTCTTAGAAAGTCACGTAATTTATCAATAGATTCCTGTCGCACAGTGCAAATACTACTACAATTCCAAGTGTACACTGGGGCTTTAGGACGTCTCCCCATAACCTCATCAGCTAACACTTCTTCCTCATTTCTTGGAACCATTTTCTCCTTTTCCATTATACAACCATCTTTAACTTCATAAGCTCGACCATTGGTGTCAACTGCATGCAACAAACTATTACTTTGAAGATAACTCTCTTCATTAAAAAATGGTTCAGTGCTTGAACTATGCTTCCATTCTCCTAAGAACACTTTACAAAAGTTATTTTTTCTCACTGCTCTTTTCCTTTTGCTTTGTGACTTCATGGCTTTAACTAATTTTTCTAATCTACGCATCCTGTTCAAAATTAAAATGAATAGTTTTCTTTTTATTTCCAAAGCCTTTGCAACAATTGTTTCAATATATTTCGTTTTTTTATAAAATTTGGTTTTCTTCTTATATTTTTTCACATCATTAGCAAATTTAACATTACTCTTCTCTAAAACATTTTCCGACAAATGTTTTTAAAATCTATTTTTCGTGTTAAATCACTCTTTCTTACTTCTGATTCGACATTAGCTTTTAGTATTTTCTGTCGACTCTGTTGTTCTTTTGTACTTGAAACACTATTTGCAGTGGATATATTTTAACATTTTTTCTTTGTTTGAAGATATTTTAAAAAAATCCTTAGTCTGCTTACCAGAAGGCTTTTTCTTTTTTCCAACATGAGGTTCTTCAACTAATTTTTTTTGTCCAGTTTTCTTCAAATGTAGATGTTGTTGCTGTTCTTTTCTCTTTCTTGACTTTATAGGCATCTTTAATTAATTTCACTGTTGTTCAGCAATACCTGAAAGAAACTAAAAAAAAATACCTTTATGTAATTTTAATACATTACGATTTTTTATTTGAGCTTTTCAAATCCTATCATATGAGCTGTCCCTTTCCTACAACTGCAAGTCTGACAGAACAATACCAATACGTATTAAATCTCTAACATAAATTCCTGTGTGCACACAGACTCATGGTGTGATTCTAGGCACACAACAGTTGTTTGGCAATTTCAAAACCCATTTAATACTGTGGTAGATTAAGTGATAATTACTATGGCAGCCTGACACATTTTCCTTATATTTTAGAGAGGCAGAAAAGAGCACATGTCCTAACAGGTACTTGAGACCATCAGCATGTGTTACAGGGTGAGTGATTAGAGTAGAGCAAAGGAAATGAGCCTTGGTGACGTTGAATGTGTTAGCATTACACACTGCTATCTAAAATACCACACAGAGCTGAGTAGTAAGCATGGGAGTGCAGGAGAAGCACCTGTCTGTGTGCTAAGAGCGTGTTTCTGGAGACCGATTATTGTCTGGTGCAAGACAGATCTGCATGGACGCTTGCACAACTGCATGAAGACTGCAGAGATGTATGTAAGAGTACATGTGTGGTAGAGGTTAATTGGAATTTTGAACATGTAAAAACTACCTCACCCATTGCAGGAGTGGAAGTAAAATCTACCATGTTGATTTCAAATGTGTTAGCATTTGCCTCTCATTTGTGAGATAGTGATTTCTGCTCAATGCTATCCATCACAGTTGAAGAAAACAAGCTGGCCCTTTCCTGCGAGTGCAAATCTTACAGAAAAACAGCAATACAAAGTAAATCTCTGAGAACAATTCCTGTGTGCAGACAGTCTCAAGGTGTGATTCTAGGAACAAAACAGTATTCCTGGGTGATACCAGTACACCTTAACTTATGGTGAAGACATACTCCATAATATCTGACATGTTCAAGGCAGTTAAATATCTTCCTTAACATAAAATGTAAAACACAACTTTAAAAGTGGAAGGAAAATGTACCATGCTAATTTCAAATGTGTTAGCATTTGCCTCTCATTTGTAAGAAAGTGATTTCTGCTGAATGCTAACCATCAGAGTTCAAGAAAAGAAGCTGCCCCTTTCCTGCGAGTGCAGGGCTAACAGAGCAAGACCAACATGGATTAAATCTCTGACAACAATTCCTGTGTGCACACAGACTCATTGTGTGATTCTAGGCACAAAACAGTATTCCTGGGTGATACCAGTACACCTTAACTTATAGTGAAGACATACTCCATAATATCTTTCAAGTTCAAGGCACTTAAATATCTTCCTTTACATAAAATGTAAAACACAATTTTAAAAGTGGAAGGAAAATGTACCATGTTAATTTCAAATGTGTTAGCATTTGCCTCTCATTTGTGAGAAAGTGATTTCTGCTGAATGCTAACCATCACAGTTCTTGAAAACAAGCTGCCCCTTTCCTGCGAGTGCAAGTCTAACAGAGCAAGAGCAACACAAATTAAATCTCTGACAACAATTCCTGTGTGCACACAACCTCATGGTGTGATTCTAGTCACAAAACAGTATTTCTGGGTGATACCAATACACCTTAACTTATGGTGAAGACATACTCCATAATATCTGACATGTTCAAGGCAGTTAAATATCTTCCTTAACATATAATGTAAAACACAACTTTGAAAGAAGAATCACATTTCTATTAATTTTATCCAAATACACCACATACATCCCCTCTCAAATTCATAACTCACCTTTTAAAAGTAGTTAGTTGAGAAAGAAATGTGCCACTCACACAGCAGATTATCAGAGCCAGAATCTCTGAACTGTACACCTCTCACCAGAACCAGTAAATGGCAATGTTTCCCTCTCTTTTTTCACACATATACATGTTAACTTCAAATCACAGTGTTTCCCGCATTTTTTCAAATGGAATCACACATTTCTATTGGTTGCAAATTTCAACCCTTTCCAAATGATCCCTTCCCCAACATGACTTCTGCGTGCTACCATAGCAACAGGTCATGGAACTCTGGTGTGAGCAGAGAGGTCAGAAGTTCAGCACACAATGTTTCCAATCCAAATAGCAAGAGTGCTTGACTTTTCAAACCTAACAGCAAATCCAAACTAATGTTCTGTGGGAACACATTTTTAAGAACCAATAAAAAACATGCTTTTAATAATTTAAAAATACAGCCTAGTTTTTACTGTTGAATGGTCTGAAACAGCCAATGATTTCTTTTTATTTTAAAAAAAGTATGTAAGCCTCCATTTTACAACTATCTTTCTTTTCATATTGCCATTCTACTGAAAGACACCTTCTGAGTGCATCCAGATCTCCTTGGAAGATGTTCACAGTGTGGATTATAGGTCACAGCTCTGTCTTCTGGAGTGAAAAGTTTGCAGAAAAAAGAGGTATTGTGAAAGATCTTGCTTTGCCAAATGTAGACATTAAATGGATTTGTCAGAGAGGGTTAAAGTGGCACCAATTAATGCCTTTGGTGAAACCTTTCTACATCTCCCACAGCCTAACCTTAATATTGTGCACTGTGGTGGAAATGACCTAGGCACTTTAACTGGCGTAGGTCTGGAAATGCTTATTAAGGACACCTTTGTGCAATTGATGTCACTTTTTCCACAAACTGCCTTTGTATATTCTAATATATGCCAAAGGCAAAAGTGGAACTGGTCCAACCAACATTTTCCGCAGATTGACAAAGCAAGAAAGCACGTCAATAAGTCTGTTTCTGCTTTCCTCAGAGACTATGGTATGGGTTCTATATACCACAACAACTTGCGTTACAACATGTAAGGCATTTATAGAGGAGACGGTGTACATTTCAATGATGAAGGGAACAGAGTCTTCCACTTGAACTTTAGACTCTGCATCGGTACTTACTTGTAGGTACAAAAAAACACTCAATAAACACAACGGCTCTTTTTAGAGCCAACCAACATCCAAACACTTAGGGCCTCATGTAGGTAAATTAAATTTACTGATTCTTAAATACCGAACCGTACCGAATTGGTATTTAAGAATCGGTAAGTTATATGTAGGTAATGATTCGGTAATATTTACTGAATCGGTAACATTCGGTATTCAAGAATCGGAATTTACCGATTCGGAAAATACCGCGGTGGTATTTATCGAATCGGTAAATACCGAGGTGGAATTTACCGATTCGGTAAATACCGAATCGGTATATACCGAATCGGAAAAACGACATCACATGACTGTTTGAAACAGCCAATCCTGTGCAACCAAACCCCACCCAAGTAGGAAGTGGCCACACCCAGGCAGGTGCACTCAATCAACAGACTCAGGAGAGGCTGGGAGTGCAGAGGAGAGGCAGGGAGCCAGTGCCTGATTGTTGAGATCAAACTTCACTATGTCCAGCCAGAGGACACAGAGAGAAGGAGGGGAAAGGAGGCGCAAGGTGAAATTCAGCCCCAAGGAACTCCAGGTGCTAGTGGAGGAGGTGGTGAAGCAGCACCAGAAGCTTTTTGGGAGGCAATCCCTGCAAGTGCCAGAGTGTGAGAAGCGCACTATTTGGCTGGCAATCCAGGCGCAGGTAAATGCAGTGGGAGTGACCCACAGGGACATTGACGTACTAAAAAAACGCTGGTACGACCTGCGGATCATGACTAAGAGGAAGATGGAGGACATCCAGAAGGAGGCCAGCCGGACAGGAGGTGGAAGTAACAGGGCACCTGCCCTCACCGAACTGGAGGAGCTGGTGCAGTCGACAATCGAGCGCGAGAGTGTCGTGGGCCTTGGGGATGCCGACAGCTCTGCCAGAGCCGCCACCCAACAAGGTAAGAGGAATGCACAGCAATGTAGCCCCCCCTACCCCTATCCCACATCCCCCATAGTGAAATGAGTATCCCACTCCAGTCCATGTGTTACTGCAGACAGGCAATGCATTATGGGAGATGTAGTCAGGGATCCCCCACCATGAACAGAATAGCACAGAACAATGATGCATGGTACACACATTAGCCTAAAGCAGACAGAGGACAATGTGAGAGTGTTACATCAATTTATTGTCATGCTTGCAATGCATGCCTTCAGGTACACTGAGCTGATGTTGCATTTCTGTCCACAGACGTAACATCGCGCAGGACTGCACATGGCACAGGAGAGGGGGCACACCGTCAAGCCAGTTCAGCTACGGGCAGCACAAGTTCTGGCCAGAGAGCGTTGCCACTGCCACCATCCCCAGTACCTGAGCCAGCATCCCCAGTACCTGAGCCTGCATCCCCAGTACCTGAGCCAGCATCCCCAGTACCTGAGCCAGCATCACCACTCATGCTGGAGTCACCGGCCACATCACCGCCTGCAATAGTGAGGTCGAGGAGGCATGCTGCTGCCAGGCTGCGCGTGTTACACACATCATCTGATGACAGCAGGGGCCCGGAGCCAAATACTATGCCCCAGGATGGGAGACATACCACTGTGCCCTCCACCTCACAGGGAGAAGACACGGGTGCAGGACGGCGCCGCAGGTCGCGTGAGCAAAGTCCACCACCAATCGATCACAGCCATGGGGTCTTTGGGGGCCTTGAGGCCAACATGTTAAAACAACAGCGCCTGCAAACAAAGGCAGTCATTTCAGTACAGCGGCATGTGCGGGGACTGAGAACCAATTCAAACACATGGACAGGAACATCTGCGCAATGGCGGCGGGGATTACTGACATGGCAGCGGGCCTGCGGGACGTGTCACAGTCCATGCAGCTGTTGTGCAGCAAGTTGGACGCAGATAGAGCTGCAAGGCGCCGGGAACGGCAGAGGGGAGACAGGCACACCAGGGCACTCAACCGCCTGGCAACTGCAACATCACTACTCTGCCGGCGCTCAGTGAACATGCAGGAGGGCCTGACACACTGAAGCAGCGACGATACTAGGGGGATGGTGCAGGTCACCAGTGCCCTGGAGGTCCTATTGACCAGTCAGGTGGCCACAAGTGGTGCAGGGGATGCTGGTGAAAGCATGGACACCAGCAGCAGGAGCAGCATCACACCCCCCGTCCCAGAAACACGCAGGAGCAGCAGGCGGCATGGGGCTGGCACCAGTGAGGAGGCTGAATCCGTGCCATCCCACAATGTAGCGCGTGGCCGCAAACTTTGATGCTGCACCGCGTAGCAATAGACTATTGGGTGACGTAACCCTGGACTTCACACTTGTGAATAAGCAATGTTGCCAGAATGGCATAATCTTGGTTTCGTGGCGTAGTGGTGCATTATTAAACTACTACATGACAACCAACAACTGCCTGTGTCCCCTTACTTACTCAGAAATAGTTGCATGTGATCTCTGCCCGTCTCACTCTCCCATCTGTTGCTGTTGGCACTCCATCTGCGTTGGCCTCTGGCTGTCCTGAATCATCCTCATTGTCCTCAAAATCTGTTAGTTCCACCTCTGTACCTCTCTTCGTGGCAAGGTTGTGCAGCATTGCACAAGTGGCGATGATCTTGCAACAGATGATGGGTGTGTACAGGCGTGCGCCTCCGCTCTTGTGGAGGCAGCGGAACCTGCTTTTCAACAGTCCGAACGTGCGCTCCACCACATTGCATGTTGATTTGTGTGCCACGTTGTATCGTCTCTCACTCTGGGTTGATGGGTGTAGGTAGGCAGTGAGGATGAATGAGCGCACGGCATATGCACTGTCGCCTAGGTGAGTGAAAGGGAGCCATCAGTCACATGGCTCAATACACTTTGATTTGCAAGTTTCATGGTGCGTCACTGTTACTTACCTAGCAGGTATCCCTCTCCAAATTCTCCGGCAAGCAGTCGTGTGTAGATCCCACTGTTCTGGAAGATGTAGGAGTCGTGGGTGCTCCCAGGAAACTTGGCAACAACGTCAGTGATGATGTTCCCTGCATCGCAGATAACCTGCAGATTGATGGAGTGGGTGGACTTTCTTTTCCTGTAGATGTGCTCAGTGGCAGCTGGTGGGCAGATTGGGATGTGTATGCCATCAATACAGCCAATTACATGGGGGAACTGTGCCATGCGATAAAAGTCAGTTTTAGTTTTCTGCAGTTCGGCCTGTGTGTTTGGGAAGCTGATGTAGTGGTGCATTCTCTGCATCATGGCATCCAGGAACTTCCTGAAGAAACAGGACAGGCAACTCTGGGATACACCGCCCACCGCAGCTATCACCCCCTGGTAACTGCCAGATGCGAGGAGATGTAGGCTTCAGAGTACCTGCACATGTGGTGGTATGGCATGCGCCCTTGGTGTTGGATGGTCCAGGAGTGGGTGCAGGTCCCTTATCAGGTCCATGATGGTTTGGGGGTGTAGCCTGTACCTTTCATGTATCTCATCCTCAGTCAGTTGGAATAGTGTGATGCGCTGTCTGTAAATGCGTTCCTCCCATCTCCAAATCCTCAGTCCTGCTGCCTGTAGACGTAGACGCCCTGCAATGACATACAGAGCGGCCATGTTGTCCACGCTGATGCATTTTGGGATTTCTTTTATGCACTGTTGATGATTACCACCTGCTTTCAATCTGTGTTAATTACCGACTCTTAATTACCGAATTTCATGGATTTCTAAATTACCGATTTTACCTACATGTCTTTTTCCGTTTTACCACTACATATTTACCACTTCATATTTACCGAATCGGAAAATATGTATTCGGTAAATATGAATCGGTATTTTAGAATTCGGTAAATATGAATCGGTATTTACCGATTCATATTTACCGAAAACTGGTTTTTGGCCTCCTACATCTCACTTGACTAAATACCGGTCAGTAACGGGATATTTACCGAATTTCGGCCGTTACCGACCGGTATTTAGCTACCTACATATGGCCCTTAATCTTCTTTTTTAAATCTTTTTTTTTAAAATTTTTTGCCGTGCGCGCACAGTGCGCGCACCTCGCAAATTAAAAAAAAAAATTAAAATCTTTTTTTTGGCCCTTCGGGGTCCCACTGTGACCCCCTGACAAATGCTAGGGGGTCAGGAACTCCCTACCCTGCCCCCTGTTCACGTTCTCCACCTTTCCTTTTCAGTGTGACAGACAAAATGGCGGCCGACACTTCCTGATTTCGACAGATTCGAATGTTTACAGACATGTAACAACGAATCAGAATTTCGCTCACGCACGTTAGGGTGCGCGCACCGTGCGCTTATGGTGCGCGCACGGTACGCGCTTATAGATATTTATATGCTTTTAAATGAACTACTGAACAGTTTGACACCAGACCTTAAAAAGGCACTTCCCTGACCTGAGGACTACCTCTCTGCCAAATTTCAAGTAATTCTGTTCAGCCGTTCGGGCTGTACCTTCGACTAAAGGCCCTATGGAAAAATGCATGGGTAAAACGCGTTTTGGGACCCCCCTTTTTTCTTGGCCCCCACTTGACGAATCACCCCCAGACTTTCAGGGTAGGAGCTGAGCGGAGCGCCCCATTTGTTTTGAAAATTTCACGAGGATTCGTCAACCGGCGCCAAAGTTATTCAAAATAGAATTTTGAGATTTCCTATGGAAACACGATCCTAACTATAACTATCTACTGGCGACCGCCAGTAGATAATATATATATATATATATATATATATATATTCACTGAAAAAACCATAGGTTTCAAAACAAATAGAGGACACTGTTCCAAAGGTTGGATGTAAGTGTTCATCCATATACCTTCAAGAATAGAGGAAGACACTGAAGTTCTAGGTGGGGTGGTCCCATCAACCAAGGGAAAGAACATATCTTGCCTCTTGTTGCCCTCACACACCCCTAGGGGTGTCATGCTTCATCATCGGGTGATTGCTCCTCGTTGGGACCGGCGCTGCAATACCCAACGGGTCCCCCAAAGGGTCGCTTTATCGGAGATCTTTTGAGGCATGCCGGATGGTGCATGAGGGTGTGTGGGGTGTGTGGGTCCTATATAGGGGTAATATGAATTGTGCGTGCATAGTGATCTAAAACTGGCAAGGGGTGACCTAAAAAAGGTCAGAACAGGTAATTTCCCCCTTTGACAGAGTAAAAGACTCTGAAGTAGAGTATAATCCCAAAAGGGCATAATTATGCCTTGTTGTCACAAAACGGTCAACATGTTTCGCGCCTCTGTTGCCGCAAAAGGTCAATGGCGCTTCTTCAGGACCAGGATTATGGAATAGTTGTGAAGTGCACGGGACAGTGATTAAAAAGTAATAAATACTCAAATTGCATGTCAGGGCGGGCCAATGTGCTGCTCCTGATCATAACCTAGAACAGAAAAGAAAAGACACAAATACAGGATGTGCATTAGACTAGCTTAATGCTACATAGCGTGCCACAATCGTGTGCACAACAGACCTGTGTAAAAGGCAAGTGAAAAGACACGAGACCAAATGGAAATAAGAACTCCCCTTAATAGACTACGGACATATAACGTTACCGGAAATCAGAGTGTTGGTCAGAGTAATCAGAAAGCCCAGATTCACAACATCCTGCTTCCATAGTCATCATGCTCTACATAGTCGCGGATGACAGAACCCCTAAACACAATGGTCCCCACAATCTCATGGTCTCTCACATCACATCTGTCGGTAGGGCTCTATCGAGAGAAATCTTACCTCCCGACTAACCGAGAGTTGTTCCAATTGCTGAGAGCGTGAGACGCCCGCACCTTGCTGGGCTACTAGGAGAAAGGTGATGAAAAACAGCATTGGTAAACATGTCCCAGAGTACAATCAAACACTAGAAAACAAGTGGCTGCGTGGCTTCCTAGCCTAGTCCCCAATAATCTAAACTGTTCTCACCATTGTCAAAAGATGCCTGGGCCTTTGCACCTAACGCGCCCCTCCGCCAGCCGGTACGATACTCGTGGCAGCGGGGCGGTAGCTCTTAAATAGTAATGCGTCTCCGTTCCGGGGTCGACCTTCCTTCCGGGGCGTTCCATAATGTTAAAGAAGAATGCGCATGCATGCAAATTAGTCCGCAATGCGCATGCGTGAGCGGGGAAGACTGATCCCCGACGCGTGTCCGCCCCCCTATGAGGCTAGTTTAGTGACAATCTGCGAGAAATAGCATAGCCACTCCCCCGAGTCCGTGTGACGGACAATAATCGGGAAAAACGTGTGCTAATTAGTGAAGAGGAAGCTCTCTTTAATTAAGTCAAGCCACGTCATAGCCAAAAGGAGTAATGTGTATAGTTATGGTGATATACCAATGCCTGATGTACATATATGCGTAAATCACTCCATTCTGTTATTTTCACATAAAGTTAGTGAACCAAGAGGGTAGGGGAGTTAAAAAAGAAGAGGAGGGGGAGTTTAAAGGGTGGGGGGCCATCACCTCATATGAACCACGGGTGTATCCCAGAGATGGATTCCTGTAAGCCTCCCCACCCGGTCATTTCCAGGGCTGGTGTATATGAAATAATTAGAGAAACAGTGAGGATAGAAAAGACAGTAGGTCCCTCGGCTCATCAGCCGTGCAACTACTCAATCAAAAAGAAGAAGGGGGGGACCAGAGAGCCATTAATGGTCCAGTGTCCGTGCTCCCTAAAATCATATCAAAACAAATAGAGGACACTGTTCCAAAGGTTGGATGTAAGTGTTCATCCATATACCTTCAAGAATAGAGGAAGACACTGAAGTTCTAGGTGGGGTGGTCCCATCAACCAAGGGAAAGAACATATCTTGCCTCTTGTTGCCCTCACACACCCCTAGGGGTGTCATGCTTCATCATCGGGCGATTGCTCCTCGTTGGGACCGGCGCTGCAATACCCAACGGGTCCCCCGAAGGGTCGCTTTATCGGAGATCTTTTGAGGCATGCCGGATGGTGCATGAGGGTGTGTGGGGTGTGTGGGTCCTATATAGGGGTAATATGAATTGTGCGTGCATAGTGATCTAAAACTGGCAAGGGGTGACCTAAAAAAGGTCAGAACAGGTAATTTCCCCCTTTGACAGAGTAAAAGACTCTGAAGTAGAGTATAATCCCAAAAGGGCATAATTATGCCTTGTTGTCACAAAACGGTCAACATGTTTCGCGCCTCTGTTGCCGCAAAAGGTCAATGGCGCTTCTTCAGGACCAGGATTATGGAATAGTTGTGAAGTGCACGGGACAGTGATTAAAAAGTAATAAATACCCAAATTGCATGTCAGGGCGGGCCAATGTGCTGCTCCTGATCATAACCTAGAACAGAAAAGAAAAGACACAAATACAGGATGTGCATTAGACTAGCTTAATGCTACATAGCGTGCCACAATTGTGGCACGCTATGTAGCATTAAGCTATGCCCTTTTGGGATTATACTCTACTTCAGAGTCTTTTACTCTGTCAAAGGGGGAAATTACCTGTTCTGAACTTTTTTAGGTCACCCCTTGCCAGTTTTAGATCACTATGCACGCACAATTCATATTACCCCTATATAGGACCCACACACCCCACACACCCTCATGCACCATCCGGCATGCCTCAAAAGATCTCCGATAAAGCGACCCTTCGGGGGACCCGTTGGGTATTGCAGCGCCGGTCCCAACGAGGAGCAATCGCCCGATGATGAAGCATGACACCCCTAGGGGTGTGTGAGGGCAACAAGAGGCAAGATATGTTCTTTCCCTTGGTTGATGGGACCACCCCACCTAGAACTTCAGTGTCTTCCTCTATTCTTGAAGGTATATGGATGAACACTTACATCCAACCTTTGGAACAGTGTCCTCTATTTGTTTTGATATGATTTTAGGGAGCACGGACACTGGACCATTAATGGCTCTCTGGTCCCCCCCTTCTTCTTTTTGATTGAGTAGTTGCACGGCTGATGAGCCGAGGGACCTACTGTCTTTTCTATCCTCACTGTTTCTCTAATTATTTCATATACACCAGCCCTGGAAATGACCGGGTGGGGAGGCTTACAGGAATCCATCTCTGGGATACACCCGTGGTTCATATGAGGTGATGGCCCCCCACCCTTTAAACTCCCCCTCCTCTTCTTTTTTAACTCCCCTACCCTCTTGGTTCACTAACTTTATGTGAAAATAACAGAATGGAGTGATTTACGCATATATGTACATCAGGCCTTGGTATATCACCATAGCTATACACATTACTCCTTTTGGCTATGACGTGGCTTGACTTAATTAAAGAGAGCTTCCTCTTCACTAATTAGCACATGTTTTTCCCGATTATTGTCCGTCACACGGACTCGGGGGAGTGGCTATGCTATTTCTCGCAGATTGTCACTAAACTAGCCTCATAGGGGGGCGGACACGCGTCGGGGATCAGTCTTCCCCGCTCACGCATGCGCATTGCGGACTAATTTGCATGCATGCGCATTCTTCTTTAACATTATGGAACGCCCCGGAAGGAAGGTCGACCCGGGAACGGAGACGCATTACTATTTAAGAGCTACCGCCCCGCTGCCACGAGTATCGTACCGGCTGGCGGAGGGGCGCGTTAGGTGCAAAGGCCCAGGCATCTTTTGACAATGGTGAGAACAGTTTAGATTATTGGGGACTAGGCTAGGAAGCCACGCAGCCACTTGTTTTCTAGTGTTTGATTGTACTCTGGGACATGTTTACCAATGCTGTTTTTCATCACCTTTCTCCTAGTAGCCCAGCAAGGTGCGGGCGTCTCACGCTCTCAGCAATTGGAACAACTCTCGGTTAGTCGGGAGGTAAGATTTCTCTCGATAGAGCCCTACCCACAGATGTGATGTGAGAGACCATGAGATTGTGGGGACCTTTGTGTTTAGGGGTTCTGTCATCCGCGACTATGTAGAGCATGATGACTATGGAAGCAGGATGTTGTGAATCTGGGCTTTCTGATTACTCTGACCAACACTCTGATTTCCGGTAACGTTATATGTCCGTAGTCTATTAAGGGGAGTTCTTATTTCCATTTGGTCTCGTGTCTTTTCACTTGCCTTTTACACAGGTCTGTTGTGCACACGATTGTGGCACGCTATGTAGCATTAAGCTAGTCTAATGCACATCCTGTATTTGTGTCTTTTCTTTTCTGTTCTAGGTTATGATCAGGAGCAGCACATTGGCCCGCCCTGACATGCAATTTGGGTATTTATTACTTTTTAATCACTGTCCCGTGCACTTCACAACTATTCCATAATCCTGGTCCTGAAGAAGCGCCATTGACCTTTTGCGGCAACAGAGGCGCGAAACATGTTGACCGTTTTGTGACAACAAGG
This sequence comes from Triturus cristatus, assembly GCF_964204655.1. NCBI lineage: Eukaryota > Metazoa > Chordata > Amphibia > Caudata > Salamandridae > Triturus > Triturus cristatus. The sequence goes on from NC_140586.1 coordinate 577,084,615, forward strand.
CATAATTATGCCCTTTTGGGATCATACTCTACTTCAGAGTCTTTTACTCTGTCAAAGGGGGAAATTACCTGTTCTGACCTTTTTTAGGTCACCCCTTGCCAGTTTTAGATCACTATGCACGCACAATTCATATTACCCCTATATAGGACCCACACACCCCACACACCCTCATGCACCATCCGGCATGCCTCAAAAGATCTCCGATAAAGCGACCCTTCGGGGGACCCGTTGGGTATTGCAGCGCCGGTCCCAACGAGGAGCAATCGCCCGATGATGAAGCATGACACCCCTAGGGGTGTGTGAGGGCAACAAGAGGCAAGATATGTTCTTTCCCTTGGTTGATGGGACCACCCCACCTAGAACTTCAGTGTCTTCCTCTATTCTTGAAGGTATATGGATGAACACTTACATCCAACCTTTGGAACAGTGTCCTCTATTTGTTTTGATATGATTTTAGGGAGCACGGACACTGGACCATTAATGGCTCTCTGGTCCCCCCTTCTTCTTTTTGATTGAGTAGTTGCACGGCTGATGAGCCGAGGGACCTACTGTCTTTTCTATCCTCACTGTTTCTCTAATTATTTCATATACACCAGCCCTGGAAATGACCGGGTGGGGAGGCTTACAGGAATCCATCTCTGGGATACACCCGTGGTTCATATGAGGTGATGGCCCCCCACCCTTTAAACTCCCCCTCCTCTTCTTTTTTAACTCCCCTACCCTCTTGGTTCACTAACTTTATGTGAAAATAACAGAATGGAGTGATTTACGCATATATGTACATCAGGCATTGGTATATCACCATAACTATACACATTACTCCTTTTGGCTATGACGTGGCTTGACTTAATTAAAGAGAGCTTCCTCTTCACTAATTAGCACACGTTTTTCCCGATTATTGTCCGTCACACGGACTCGGGGGAGTGGCTATGCTATTTCTCGCAGATTGTCAGTAAACTAGCCTCATAGGGGGGCGGACACGCGTCGGGGATCAGTCTTCCCCGCTCACGCATGCGCATTGCGGACTAATTTGCATGCATGCGCATTCTTCTTTAACATTATGGAACGCCCCGGAAGGAAGGTCGACCCGGGAACGGAGACGCATTACTATTTAAGAGCTACCGCCCTGCTGCCACGAGTATCGTACCGGCTGGCGGAGGGGCGCGTTAGGTGCAAAGGCCCAGGCATCTTTTGACAATGGTGAGAACAGTTTAGATTATTGGGGACTAGGCTAGGAAGCCACGCAGCCACTTGTTTTCTAGTGTTTGATTGTACTCTGGGACATGTTTACCAATGCTGTTTTTCATCACCTTTCTCCTAGTAGCCCAGCAAGGTGCGGGCGTCTCACGCTCTCAGCAATTGGAACAACTCTCGGTTAGTCGGGAGGTAAGATTTCTCTCGATAGAGCCCTACCCACAGATGTGATGTGAGAGACCATGAGATTGTGGGGACCATTGTGTTTAGGGGTTCTGTCATCCGCGACTATGTAGAGCATGATGACTATGGAAGCAGGATGTTGTGAATCTGGGCTTTCTGATTACTCTGACCAACACTCTGATTTCCGGTAACGTTATATGTCCGTAGTCTATTAAGGGGAGTTCTTATTTCCATTTGGTCTCGTGTCTTTTCACTTGCCTTTTACACAGGTCTGTTGTGCACACGATTGTGGCACGCTATGTAGCATTAAGCTAGTCTAATGCACATCCTGTATTTGTGTCTTTTCTTTTCTGTTCTAGGTTATGATCAGGAGCAGCACATTGGCCCGCCCTGACATGCAATTTGGGTATTTATTACTTTTTAATCACTGTCCCGTGCACTTCACAACTATTCCATAATCCTGGCCCTGAAGAAGCGCCATTGACCTTTTGCGGCAACAGAGGCGCGAAACATGTTGACCGTTTTGTGACAACAAGGCATAATTATGCCCTTTTGGGATTATACTCTACTTCAGAGTCTTTTACTCTGTCAAAGGGGGAAATTACCTGTTCTGACCTTTTTTAGGTCACCCCTTGCCAGTTTTAGATCACTATGCACGCACAATTCATATTACCCCTATATAGGACCCACACACCCCACACACCCTCATGCACGATCCGGCATGCCTCAAAAGATCTCCGATAAAGCGACCCTTCGGGGGACCCGTTGGGTATTGCAGCGCCGGTCCCAACGAGGAGCAATCGCCCGATGATGAAGCATGACACCCCTAGGGGTGTGTGAGGGCAACAAGAGGCAAGATATGTTCTTTCCCTTGGTTGATGGGACCACCCCACCTAGAACTTCAGTGTCTTCCTCTATTCTTGAAGGTATATGGATGAACACTTACATCCAACCTTTGGAACAGTGTCCTCTATTTGTTTTGATATGATTTTAGGGAGCACGGACACTGGACCATTAATGGCTCTCTGGTCCCCCCCTTCTTCTTTTTGATTAAAACCATAGGTTTCACACATGTTATAGTTAGCTGGACATTTTACTGATAAAAAACCAATGAAACTCCCCTGTTATAGTTACTGTAGGCAACTATAACTCACGCGACCGTAATCCTCTGCTGATGCTAATACTGTATTTAGACACTTATTTGCCCATGTCTTCTTCCATTAAATTTTAGCTATACATATATTACAAATATTTTTTTTTCATAAAGACACATATGTCATCAGCAGAGGATTACGGTCGCGTGAGTTATAGTTGCCTACAGTAACTATAACGGGGGAATTTCGTTGGTTTTTTATCAGTAAAATGTCCAGCTAACTATAACATGTGTGAAACCTATGGTTTTTTCAGTGAATTTGTACGGTTTTTTAAATGCTAAGTTACTTTACGCCATTTGTGGCGTGCACGCCCACTTAACGCAGTTCGTTCCATGCGCACCGTGCGCGCACAGTGAGCACGCGGTGCGCTTCGCGCACCGCGTGCCCACATTACGCTAGATGGGCCATGAACGCACGATGCGCTTCGCGCATCGTGCGCACATGGAGGACATATGATGAGCATCGTTGTGACAGGTAAAATGACAGGTAAAATATATGTTTTGATTAGTAAATGATAAGCCATGCACAAAAGTTGCCCGGCGGGCACCTTTTGCACACGGGGTGGGGAGATTGTGGATATATATTTTTTTTTTTATTATAATTTCTTACCGTACGCGTACGGTAAGCGTAATCGGCGAAATTTTCGAAAAAATTAAAATTGCCTTTTTTCACTTGGGGGGTCGTTGGGGACTCCCTCGACATGGCAAGGTGCTTGGGAGCTGTGTAAACAGCCCCCTTACGTGTTTTTGCACTTGGTAGATCAAACCCCCTGTCAGAGTGCGAGAGAGAAAATGGCGGCCGCCGCTTCCTGGTTTCGACCGATTCGAATGTTTACTAGGATCTAAGGGCCAATCGGAATCGCGCTCGCGCATGCCACCGTACGCGTACGGTAAGCGCACCGTAAGCGCACCGTAAGCTGGCTCAGATATATATATTGATTTAAAGGCTATTTTCTCAGAATCTACTGAACAGATTTACACCAAACCTACAAAAGGCACTTCCTGTTCAGCCGTTCGGGCTGTAGCTGTGTCTAAAGGTCCTATGGAAAAATGCATGGGAAAAACGCGTTTTGGGACCCCCCTTTTATCTCAGCCCCCGCTTGACGAATCCCCCCGAGACTTTCAGGGTAGGAGCGGAGCGTAGCGCCCCACCTATTTTGAAAAATTCGCGAGGATTCGTCAACCGGCGCCAAAGTTATTCAAAATAGAATGTTGCGGATTTCCTATGGAAACGTGGTCCTAACTATACCTACCTACTGGCGACCGCCAGTAGGTAATATATATATATATATATATTCAACAGAACTTCCTCACAAGTAGGAAAGCCGACGCCGTGTCTTGTGCTTCAATAATTCCTTTATTCGGTCAGCTAAAACTTTGAACGCGTTTCGCTTGTCCCGCAAGCTTGTTCACCAACATTTTACATAAAGTTTTGCCGCCATTTTAAGTGCTCAGTGCATACGTTGTGCGTAAAAAACTAAATCATAGACAGTAACAACAGACTCGTAGTTCCATGCATATCGTAGTTACTACGGAGCTCGGAAAGTTAATTTGTAAATACAATTCATGTTAAATGTAAACATTCTTATCACATTGGAACAATTCCGCGATAATAGTTCTTGTATTTGCATGATACATTTCACATAGAAAATAAGGCTCATCATTTGAATAGCCTTATATCAATAAAAACAAAAACAAAAACAAAACAAAAACAAAAACACTATTGCCCTAGTGGGCCAACATTCAAACCGCAGAATTGTTTTCGTAAATAAATAAACTCAGTACATGATCCTAGTGTATTGAGCCCAAGTGGGCATATACTGATATTACTAAGCTCAATTTCATTTTTTCAAGGCTATTGTTTAAACTAAGTCTGTTGAACATTAATGTGTATATCCGTGAAACTACAAAACTCTACTTGCAAAGATACATATTAAAAAAAATTTTGTTTAAAAAAGTTTGCTAAACGGAGAGGGAAGGAAGTTTACTGTTATTTTTAATTTTATAGATGTGTATGAAAATCTTCTTCTATATTAAGGCCTTCAGGGATCTTAGTATTAAGCCTGATAATATAGTTAGATTCCAACCTCCTCAATTTTTTGACTCGATCCCCACCTCTCTCACTCAGTGGGACTGCATCAATTACATAATACTCAAGTCCTTTGGTATTTCTGTCGTGGAATTGGTCAAAATGTCTTGCTACGGGGTAAGATTTATCCCCGTTTTTGATGGCCCTCAAGTGTTGTAGGACACGCTTGTGTACTTGTAGTATTGTGCTCCCAACGTAACGTAGGCCGCATGGGCAACGGAGGACATATACAGCAAAATCTGTTTTGCAGGTGTAGTGGCCCTTGATTTTATTTAAAACCGGTGATAGGCCTCCCACAAAGTTGGATGTGTTTTTGCCGTGGACACAGGCTTTGCATTTAGCACATTTTATGAAGCCCTCTTTTCTACTGAGCCAGTTTTTAGTAGTTCTCCCTTTCGTTGCAGGGAGCATATTGCTGACCAGAGACTGCTTGAGTGACTTGGCCTTCCTGAAAGTTATCAATGGCCTACGTCCCACATGTTTTTTAAGCACAGGATCGTTGGCAATGATGTGCCAATGTCTTTGCAAGATTTTTCTAAGACTGCCCTCTTGCATGTTGAAGTTAGTAATCAACCTGCATTTGCTGTCGCTGTCATTATCTGGCATCTCGTGTCTGTTTTGGTGACTAAACAGGATTTGTTCTCTCGTTTTCTTACGGGCCTTCCAGATTGCTGTATCTACCCATTTACTAGGGTAACCTCTAGCTGCAAACCTAGATTTCAAACATGTTAATTCTGTGCTGAGGTCTTCCTTGCTACTGCAATTCCTCATGGTTCTTAAACACTCGCCATAGGGGATACTTCTTACTAGATTGTTTGGATGAAAGCTAGTCGCATGTAGTAGAGTATTCCCATCTGTGGCCTTACGGTAAAGCTTTGTTTCCAACTTATCTCCTGCAATATAGACAGTTACATCTAAAAAATTGACACTTACTGTACTTAATTCATACGTCAATTTTAAATTGAGATCATTCTCTTGTAACCTATTCACAAAGTCACGTGCACTGTTCTGGGAGCCCTTCCAAACGACAAACAGGTCGTCTATATACCGGCTCCAAAAAACTACATTTTCTTGCCATTCCTTGGGGAACCGGACTTGGACCACCTGCTCCTCCCACCAGCCCATATGCAAATTCGCATAGCTGGGGGCGAAGCAGGTGCCCATCGCGGTCCCGCACACTTGATGAAACAATTCTCCATTGAACAGAAAATAATTATTGTCGACATGTTTTGGTCATCGACAATAACATCTGAGTATGATGCCAAAGCTGTAACGGCCTGCAACCCAGATAGTGTTTAACGGCGTTCAGCCCATCAGAGTGTCTAATGCTCGTATACAGGGTTGTTGCATCGATAGTCATCAAAACGTAGTCACACTCCCAAGGTATGTCATAGATCTTCCGTAGGAAGTCACCCGTATCTTGTATAAACGACGGGAGTTTACTGACCAAAGGATTAATGAAGGAATCAACATACTTCGAGGTGTTTTCCAGTGCACTGGAAATGGCTGAAATAATCGGCCTTCCTGGGGGGTTCTCAATGCTCTTATGTACTTTTGGGATTAAGTAAAAAACTGGTGTCACGGGATTTTTGATCTTCAAAAACAACATTTCTTCATTGCTGATCAGACCCTGTTTGCACCAGTCTAATAACATACTGTTGTATTTCTCGTGGCTAGCTATCATTACTTCCTTGCTAACCCGTACATAGTTGGACTTGTTATTCAGCTGTTTATAGGCTTCTTTGAGATATTGCTCTCTTCCCCACAACACCACGTTACCCCCTTTATCCGCATTACGAACAATACAAGTGTCATTACTCGTCAATTTCTTAACTAGCGCATAGTAATCTTTATCACGCTGAGTGTATGCTTGGTTCTTAAATTTTAATGTGCTGCACAGTTTCTTGACATCATTCACCACCAAATCATTAAACACATCTACAGAGTCCTTGTTGGTCAGAGGCGTAAACTTGGAATTCAGTTTAAACTTGGTTGGTGCCCTCTGTTCTATGTTCAAGTTAGGTTTATCCTACTGTCCCAAAGCGAACATTGACTATGTACAAACTAGAGTTGATATTTTTAAATTTACTAGATCACTCAAGTTGAAAAAATTCTTTGCAAATGCTCTGAAACAACCAGTAGTGGCACAGGGCAGCTCAATATCAAATCAATCTGGCAACCTGGCTGTAGACGACATGAATTTGATGCTAGTAATGGTGGACTTACATGATGATTTGAGCCAAGAGGCTCAAGCTAGCCAAGAAGTGCCTGATACTCTACAAAAAGCATTGCATCTGGCTGAGAGTGAGAGTTTGAACATAGAACAGAGGGCACCAACCAAGTTTAAACTGAATTCCAAGTTTACGCCTCTGACCAACAAGGACTCTGTAGATGTGTTTAATGATTTGGTGGTGAATGATGTCAAGAAACTGTGCAGCACATTAAAATTTAAGAAACAAGCATACACTCAGCGTGATAAAGATTACTATGCGCTAGTTAAGAAATTGACGAGTAATGACACTTGTATTGTTCGTAATGCGGATAAAGGGGGTAACGTGGTGTTGTGGGGAAGAGAGCAATATCTCAAAGAAGCCTATAAACAGCTGAATAACAAGTCCAACTATGTACGGGTTAGCAAGGAAGTAATGATAGCTAGCCACGAGAAATACAACAGTATGTTATTAGACTGGTGCAAACAGGGTCTGATCAGCAATGAAGAAATGTTGTTTTTGAAGATCAAAAATCCCGTGACACCAGTTTTTTACTTAATCCCAAAAGTACATAAGAGCATTGAGAACCCCCCAGGAAGGCCGATTATTTCAGCCATTTCCAGTGCACTGGAAAACACCTCGAAGTATGTTGATTCCTTCATTAATCCTTTGGTCAGTAAACTCCCGTCGTTTATACAAGATACGGGTGACTTCCTACGGAAGATCTATGACATACCTTGGGAGTGTGACTACGTTTTGATGACTATCGATGCAACAACCCTGTATACGAGCATTAGACACTCTGATGGGCTGAACGCCGTTAAACACTATCTGGGTTGCAGGCCGTTACAGCTTTGGCATCATACTCAGATGTTATTGTCGATGACCAAAACATGTCTTGACAATAATTATTTTCTGTTCAATGGAGAATTGTTTCATCAAGTGTGCGGGACCGCGATGGGCACCTGCTTCGCCCCCAGCTATGCGAATTTGCATATGGGCTGGTGGAAGGAGCAGGTGGTCCAAGTCCGGTTCCCCAAGGAATGGCAAGAAAATTTAGTTTTTTGGAGCCGGTATATAGACGACCTGTTTGTCGTTTGGAAGGGCTCCCAGAACAGTGCACGTGACTTTGTGAATAGGTTACAAGAGAATGATCTCAATTTAAAATTGACGTATGAATTAAGTACAGTAAGTGTCAATTTTTTAGATGTAACTGTCTATATTGCAGGAGATAAGTTGGAAACAAAGCTTTACCGTAAGGCCACAGATGGGAATACTCTACTACATGCGACTAGCTTTCATCCAAACAATCTAGTAAGAAGTATCCCCTATGGCGAGTGTTTAAGAACCATGAGGAATTGCAGTAGCAAGGAAGACCTCAGCACAGAATTAACATGTTTGAAATCTAGGTTTGCAGCTAGAGGTTACCCTAGTAAATGGGTAGATACAGCAATCTGGAAGGCCCGTAAGAAAACGAGAGAACAAATCCAGTTTAGTCACCAAAACAGACACGAGATGCCAGATAATGACAGTGACAGCAAATGCAGGTTGATTACTAACTTCAACATGCAAGAGGGCAGTCTTAGAAAAATCTTGCAAAGACATTGGCACATCATTGCCAACGATCCTGTGCTTAAAAAACATGTGGGACGTAGGCCATTGATAACTTTCAGGAAGGCCAAGTCACTCAAGCAGTCTCTGGTCAGCAATATGCTCCCTGCAACGAAAGGGAGAACTACTAAAAACTGGCTCAGTAGAAAAGAGGGCTTCATAAAATGTGCTAAATGCAAAGCCTGTGTCCACGGCAAAAACACATCCAACTTTGTGGGAGGCCTATCACCGGTTTTAAATAAAATCAAGGGCCACTACACCTGCAAAACAGATTTTGCTGTATATGTCCTCCGTTGCCCATGCGGCCTATGTTACGTTGGGAGCACAATACTACAAGTACACAAGCGTGTCCTACAACACTTGAGGGCCATCAAAAACGGGGATAAATCTTTCCCCGTAGCAAGACATTTTGACCAATTCCACGACAGAAATACCAAAGGACTTGAGTATTATGTAATTGATGCAGTCCCACTGAGTGAGAGAGGTGGGGATCGAGTCAAAAAATTGAGGAGGTTCTAATCTAACTATATTATCAGGCTTAATACTAAGATCCTTGAAGGTCTTAATATAGAAGAAGATTTTCATACACATCTATAAAATTAAAAATAACAGTAAACTTCCTTCCCTCTCCGTTTAGCAAACTTTTTTAAACAAAATTTTTTTTTTAATATGTATCTTTGCAAGTAGAGTTTTGTAGTTTCACGGATATACACATTAATGTTCAACAGACTTAGTTTAAACAATAGCCTTGAAAAAATGAAATTGAGCTTAGTAATATCAGTATATGCCCACTTGGGCTCAATACACTAGGATCATGTACTGAGTTTATTTATTTACGAAAACAATTCTGCGGTTTGAATGTTGGCCCACTAGGGCAATAGTGTTTTTGTTTTTGTTTTGTTTTTGTTTTTGTTTTTATTGATATAAGGCTATTCAAATGATGAGCCTTATTTTCTATGTGAAATGTATCATGCAAATACAAGAACTATTATCGCGGAATTGTTCCAATGTGATAAGAATGTTTACATTTAACATGAATTGTATTTACAAATTAACTTTCCGAGCTCGGTAGCAACTACGATATGCATGGAACTACGAGTCTGTTGTTACTGTCTATGATTTAGTTTTTTACGCACAACGTATGCACTGAGCACTTAAAATGGCGGCAAAACTTTATGTAAAATGTTGGTGAACAAGCTTGCGGGACAAGCGAAACGCGTTCAACGTTTTAGCTGACCGAATAAAGGAATTATTGAAGCACAAGACACGGCGTCGGCTTTCCTACTTGTGAGGAAGTTCTGTTGAATATTATCGGACCGTGCTTGGGAGGTCCGTTCGTCGACGCGCCCCCCTGGTTTGGAGGCGGTAGGCATACCTGAGCAAACGGAGGAGCAATATATATATATATATATATATATAAAGTTCCACACTTGCCAAAGCTTTAGGACGCACTCTCCATAGGACAAATAAGGCAACAACGCAGTCTGCAACTCCCTAGTAAATAACATTGCCTTACGCGTTTCAGACATAGACTGTCCTTTCTCCCAGGCAGAGCGACATCAAATGAAAGGCAAAAACTGCTGCTGGGTGTTACAAATACCTTTAATGGCCTTCAGGTGAGGCCTCGAAGTGTCAGCGAATTGCATTCTGGGAAACAGCAGTTCTTAACTCAGCCCCAGAGTTCATAATCACAATGTCCACTCTCAATAAATACAAAATTTCGCCATTAATGGGCTGCCAGGGAGAGCAAACGAACGTTGTTAAAAATATGCAAGCCATCCTCATGGACCGAACCGGCTCTTAACATCCAGAGCCTCCGGCCCGCCCCTCTGCGGTGGTGCTGTCCTCACGGCATGGCTGCCGTGTATTTATAAAGTTCCACACTTGCCAAAGCTTTAGGACGCACTCTCCATAGGACAAATAAGGCAACAACGCAGTCTGCAACTCCCTAGTAAATAACATTGCCTTACGCGTTTCAGACATAGACTGTCCTTTCTCCCTGGCAGAGCGACATCAAATGAAAGGCAAAAACTGCTGCTGGGTGTTACAAATACCTTTAATGGCCTTCAGGTGAGGCCTCGTAGTGTCAGCGAATTGCATTCTGGGAACAGCAGTTCTTAACTCAGCCCCAGAGTTCATAATCACAATGTCCACTCTCAATAAATCCAAAATTTCGCCATTAATGGGCTGCCAGGGAGAGCAAACGAACGTTGTTAAAAATATGCAAGCCATCCTCATGGACCGAACCGGCTCTTAACATCCAGAGCCTCCGGCCCGCCCCTCTGCGGTGGTGCAGTCCTCACGGCATGGCTGCCGTGTATTTATAAAGTTCCACACTTGCCAAAGCTTTAGGACGCACTCTCCATAGGACAAATAAGGCAACAACGCAGTCTGCAACTCCCTAGTAAATAACATTGCCTTACGCGTTTCAGACATAGACTGTCCTTTCTCCCAGGCAGAGCGACATCAAATGAAAGGCAAAAACTGCTGCTGGGTGTTACAAATACCTTTAATGGCCTTCAGGTGAGGCCTCGTAGTGTCAGCGAATTGCATTCTGGGAACAGCAGTTCTTAACTCAGCCCCAGAGTTCATAATCACAATGTCCACTCTCAATAAATCCAAAATTTCGCCATTAATGGGCTGCCAGGGAGAGCAAACGAACGTTGTTAAAAATATGCAAGCCATCCTCATGGACCGAACCGGCTCTTAACATCCAGAGCCTCCGGCCCGCCCCTCTGCGGTGGTGCTGTCCTCACGGCATGGCTGCCGTGTATTTATAAAGTTCCACACTTGCCAAAGCTTTAGGACGCACTCTCCATAGGACAAATAAGGCAACAACGCAGTCTGCAACTCCCTAGTAAATAACATTGCCTGACGCGTTTCAGACATAGACTGTCCTTTCTCCCAGGCAGAGCGACATCAAATGAAAGGCAAAAACTGCTGCTGGGTGTTACAAATACCTTTAATGGCCTTCAGGTGACGCCTCGTAGTGTCAGCGAATTGCATTCTGGGAACAGCAGTTCTTAACTCAGCCCCAGAGTTCATAATCACAATGTCCACTCTCAATAAATCCAAAATTTCGCCATTAATGGGCTGCCAGGGAGAGCAAACGAACGTTGTTAAAAATATGCAAGCCATCCTCATGGACCGAACCGGCTCTTAACATCCAGAGCCTCCGGCCCGCCCCTCTGCGGTGGTGCTGTCCTCACGGCATGGCTGCCGTGTATTTATAAAGTTCCACACTTGCCAAAGCTTTAGGACGCACTCTCCATAGGACAAATAAGGCAACAACGCAGTCTGCAACTCCCTAGTAAATAACATTGCCTTACGCGTTTCAGACATAGACTGTCCTTTCTCCCAGGCAGAGCGACATCAAATGAAAGGCAAAAACTGCTGCTGGGTGTTACAAATACCTTTAATGGCCTTCAGGTGAGGTCTCGTAGTGTCAGCGAATTGCATTCTGGGAACAGCAGTTCTTAACTCAGCCCCAGAGTTCATAATCACAATGTCCACTCTCAATAAATCCAAAATTTCGCCATTAATGGGCTGCCAGGGAGAGCAAACGAACGTTGTTAAAAATATGCAAGCCATCCTCATGGACCGAACCGGCTCTTAACATCCAGAGCCTCCGGCCCGCCCCTCTGCGGTGGTGCTGTCCTCACGGCATGGCTGCCGTGTATTTATAAAGTTCCACACTTGCCAAAGCTTTAGGACGCACTCTCCATAGGACAAATAAGGCAACAACGCAGTCTGCAACTCCCTAGTAAATAACATTGCCTTACGCGTTTCAGACATAGACTGTCCTTTCTCCCAGGCAGAGCGACATCAAATGAAAGGCAAAAACTGCTGCTGGGTGTTACAAATACCTTTAATGGCCTTCAGGTGAGGCCTCGTAGTGTCAGCGAATTGCATTCTGGGAACAGCAGTTCTTAACTCAGCCCCAGAGTTCATAATCACAATGTCCACTCTCAATAAATCCAAAATTTCGCCATTAATGGGCTGCCAGGGAGAGCAAACGAACGTTGTTAAAAATATGCAAGCCATCCTCATGGACCGAACCGGCTCTTAACATCCAGAGCCTCCGGCCCGCCCCTCTGCGGTGGTGCTGTCCTCACGGCATGGCTGCCGTGTATTTATAAAGTTCCACACTTGCCAAAGCTTTAGGACGCACTCTCCATAGGACAAATAAGGCAACAACGCAGTCTGCAACTCCCTAGTAAATAACATTGCCTGACGCGTTTCAGACATAGACTGTCCTTTCTCCCAGGCAGAGCGACATCAAATGAAAGGCAAAAACTGCTGCTGGGTGTTACAAATACCTTTAATGGCCTTCAGGTGACGCCTCGTAGTGTCAGCGAATTGCATTCTGGGAACAGCAGTTCTTAACTCAGCCCCAGAGTTCATAATCACAATGTCCACTCTCAATAAATCCAAAATTTCGCCATTAATGGGCTGCCAGGGAGAGCAAACGAACGTTGTTAAAAATATGCAAGCCATCCTCATGGACCGAACCGGCTCTTAACATCCAGAGCCTCCGGCCCGCCCCTCTGCGGTGGTGCTGTCCTCACGGCATGGCTGCCGTGTATTTATAAAGTTCCACACTTGCCAAAGCTTTAGGACGCACTCTCCATAGGACAAATAAGGCAACAACGCAGTCTGCAACTCCCTAGTAAATAACATTGCCTTACGCGTTTCAGACATAGACTGTCCTTTCTCCCAGGCAGAGCGACATCAAATGAAAGGCAAAAACTGCTGCTGGGTGTTACAAATACCTTTAATGGCCTTCAGGTGAGGTCTCGTAGTGTCAGCGAATTGCATTCTGGGAACAGCAGTTCTTAACTCAGCCCCAGAGTTCATAATCACAATGTCCACTCTCAATAAATCCAAAATTTCGCCATTAATGGGCTGCCAGGGAGAGCAAACGAACGTTGTTAAAAATATGCAAGCCATCCTCATGGACCGAACCGGCTCTTAACATCCAGAGCCTCCGGCCCGCCCCTCTGCGGTGGTGCTGTCCTCACGGCATGGCTGCCGTGTATTTATAAAGTTCCACACTTGCCAAAGCTTTAGGACGCACTCTCCATAGGACAAATAAGGCAACAACGCAGTCTGCAACTCCCTAGTAAATAACATTGCCTTACGCGTTTCAGACATAGACTGTCCTTTCTCCCAGGCAGAGCGACATCAAATGAAAGGCAAAAACTGCTGCTGGGTGTTACAAATACCTTTAATGGCCTTCAGGTGAGGCCTCGTAGTGTCAGCGAATTGCATTCTGGGAACAGCAGTTCTTAACTCAGCCCCAGAGTTCATAATCACAATGTCCACTCTCAATAAATCCAAAATTTCGCCATTAATGGGCTGCCAGGGAGAGCAAACGAACGTTGTTAAAAATATGCAAGCCATCCTCATGGACCGAACCGGCTCTTAACATCCAGAGCCTCCGGCCCGCCCCTCTGCGGTGGTGCTGTCCTCACGGCATGGCTGCCGTGTATTTATAAAGTTCCACACTTGCCAAAGCTTTAGGACGCACTCTCCATAGGACAAATAAGGCAACAACGCAGTCTGCAACTCCCTAGTAAATAACATTGCCTTACGCGTTTCAGACATAGACTGTCCTTTCTCCCAGGCAGAGCGACATCAAATGAAAGGCAAAAACTGCTGCTGGGTGTTACAAATACCTTTAATGGCCTTCAGGTGAGGCCTCGTAGTGTCAGCGAATTGCATTCTGGGAACAGCAGTTCTTAACTCAGCCCCAGAGTTCATAATCACAATGTCCACTCTCAATAAATCCAAAATTTCGCCATTAATGGGCTGCCAGGGAGAGCAAACGAACGTTGTTAAAAATATGCAAGCCATCCTCATGGACCGAACCGGCTCTTAACATCCAGAGCCTCCGGCCCGCCCCTCTGCGGTGGTGCTGTCCTCACGGCATGGCTGCCGTGTATTTATAAAGTTCCACACTTGCCAAAGCTTTAGGATGCACTCTCCATAGGACAAATAAGGCAACAACGCAGTCTGCAACTCCCTAGTAAATAACATTGCCTTACGCGTTTCAGACATAGACTGTCCTTTCTCCCAGGCAGAGCGACATCAAATGAAAGGCAAAAACTGCTGCTGGGTGTTACAAATACCTTTAATGGCCTTCAGGTGAGGCCTCGTAGTGTCAGCGAATTGCATTCTGGGAACAGCAGTTCTTAACTCAGCCCCAGAGTTCATAATCACAATGTCCACTCTCAATAAATCCAAAATTTCGCCATTAATGGGCTGCCAGGGAGAGCAAACGAACGTTGTTAAAAATATGCAAGCCATCCTCATGGACCGAACCGGCTCTTAACATCCAGAGCCTCCGGCCCGCCCCTCTGCGGTGGTGCTGTCCTCACGGCATGGCTGCCGTGTATTTATAAAGTTCCACACTTGCCAAAGCTTTAGGACGCACTCTCCATAGGACAAATAAGGCAACAACGCAGTCTGCAACTCTCTAGTAAATAACATTGCCTTACGCGTTTCAGACATAGACTGTCCTTTCTCCCAGGCAGAGCGACATCAAATGAAAGGCAAAAACTGCTGCTGGGTGTTACAAATACCTTTAATGGCCTTCAGGTGAGGCCTCGTAATGTCAGCGAATTGCATTCTGGGAACAGCAGTTCTTAACTCAGCCCCAGAGTTCATAATCACAATGTCCACTCTCAATAAATCCAAAATTTCGCCATTAATGGGCTGCCAGGGAGAGCAAACGAACGTTGTTAAAAATATGCAAGCCATCCTCATGGACCGAACCGGCTCTTAACATCCAGAGCCTCCGGCCCGCCCCTCTGCGGTGGTGCTGTCCTCACGGCATGGCTGCCGTGTATTTATAAAGTTCCACACTTGCCAAAGCTTTAGGACGCACTCTCCATAGGACAAATAAGGCAACAACGCAGTCTGCAACTCCCTAGTAAATAACATTGCCTTACGCGTTTCAGACATAGACTGTCCTTTCTCCCAGGCAGAGCGACATCAAATGAAAGGCAAAAACTGCTGCTGGGTGTTACAAATACCTTTAATGGCCTTCAGGTGAGGCCTCGTAGTGTCAGCGAATTGCATTCTGGGAACAGCAGTTCTTAACTCAGCCCCAGAGTTCATAATCACAATGTCCACTCTCAATAAATCCAAAATTTCGCCATTAATGGGCTGCCAGGGAGAGCAAACGAACGTTGTTAAAAATATGCAAGCCATCCTCATGGACCGAACCGGCTCTTAACATCCAGAGCCTCCGGCCCGCCCCTCTGCGGTGGTGCTGTCCTCACGGCATGGCTGCCGTGTATTTATAAAGTTCCACACTTACCAAAGCTTTAGGACGCACTCTCCATAGGACAAATAAGGCAACAACGCAGTCTGCAACTCCCTAGTAAATAACATTGCCTTACGCGTTTCAGACATAGACTGTCCTTTCTCCCAGGCAGAGCGACATCAAATGAAAGGCAAAAACTGCTGCTGGGTGTTACAAATACCTTTAATGGCCTTCAGGTGAGGCCTCGTAGTGAGGACAGCACCACCGCAGAGGGGCGGGCCGGAGGCTCTGGATGTTAAGAGCCGGTTCGGTCCATGAGGATGGCTTGCATATTTTTAACAACGTTCGTTTGCTCTCCCTGGCAGCCCATTAATGGCGAAATTTTGGATTTATTGAGAGTGGACATTGTGATTATGAACTCTGGGGCTGAGTTAAGAACTGCTGTTCCCAGAATGCAATTCGCTGACACTACGAGGCCTCACCTGAAGGCCATTAAAGGTATTTGTAACACCCAGCAGCAGTTTTTGCCTTTCATTTGATGTCGCTCTGCCTGGGAGGAAGGACAGTCTATGTCTGAAACGCGTAAGGCAATGTTATTTACTAGGGAGTTGCAGACTGCGTTGTTGCCTTATTTGTCCTATGGAGAGTGCGTCCTAAATCTTTGGCAAGTGTGGAACTTTATATATATATATATATATATATATATATATATATATATATTTATTCTCTGAAAAAACCAAAGTTTTCGGGGGCGTTATAGTTAGGAATTGGCATTTAAAAAAACCTTAGAAATTCACTAAAACAAACATAGGTTTCAGGGGCGTTATAGTTAGCTGGACATTTCCCTCGTACAAAACCCTAGAAATTCTCCCGTTATAGTTAGTTCAGCTAACTATATCTCGCACCCCCGCAATGCACTGCTGATGATGTCACATATTACATCACTCATGACATGGTCAGTGACATCACTGATGACTTCACTGATGACATCTCAAATGACATCACTGATGATGTCAGCCTGTGAGTTTGTGTTTCGGTAAAGTTTTAATACGTTTAATATATATATTGAAAGGCCTGTTGAAGAATGAGTGGGTGTACAAGTGTGTGAATGGATGATTTTCTAGATGCGTAACTAACTCTATAAGTGAGTCATTAAATGTATCTTACTACAGACTAGTGACTAAACTGTGTGAATGTCTGTATGTGTCTGTGTGTTGGTGTATAAGTGGCTGCATGGTTTTGTGAATACCTATATGAATGTGTATATATGGGTTATTGATTGGTTGTCTCAGTATCTGTATGGGTGTTTGTGTGGGTAGGGTGTGTGTGCATAGATGTGTGAGTGGGTGATTCTAGGGTGCATGGTTTTAAGAGTGCAACTGTGATGGACTGTATGGTTGGGTGAGTGCATGTATGAGTGTGTTAGTGATTGAAAGTATATCTCAGTTGTACATGTCAGTAACTACATATGTGAAACGCAGTGTATATGTGTGTAAGAGTATATAACTATCTACATGTGAGAGTGTGTAATTGAGGGAGTCCCTGTATGGATGAGTGTGTGCTTGTATTAGTAATTGTATAAGAGTCAGAATTTGTTAGTATTTTTATGAGTAAGTGAACTTGAGTGTGTTTAACTGTATAGGTGAGTAAATTGGACGGTGATTAATTATTTGCATGACTGACTAGGTGTGTCAGTACCTCAATGGATAATTGGCGGTGTGTGAGTGTCTATATAGGTGTATAAATGCATATGATAGTCCTGTACGGAGTGACTGTAAGTATGAGTGACTGTACAGGTGAGTGAGTGGAGATGTATGGAGACCTAAGAGTCAATGAGTGGGTATGTAGTTATTGGTATTGGAGTATCTATGGTTTTCAAAATGGCCATCTGAAATTTTGAGTCGGTGTATCAAAGGTTATATTAGGGTTAAAAAAGTGCACTAATTTATCACATGGATGACATCATCAGTGATGTCATCAGTGATGTAATTTGAGATGTCATCAGTGATGTCATCAGTGATGTCACTGACCATGTCATGAGTGATGTAATATGTGATGTCATCAGCAGTGCATTGCGGGGGCGTGAGTTATAGTTAGCTGAACTAACTATACCGGGGGAATATCAAGGGTTTTGTATGAGGGAAATGTCCAGCTAACTATAACGTCCCTGAAACCTATGGTTTTTTTAGTGAATTTCTAAGGTTTTTTAAATGCCAATTCCGAACTATAACGGCCCTGAAACCATTGGTTTTTTCAGTGAATTTCAAAGGTTTTTTAAATGCCAATTCCTAACTTTAACGTGCATGAAACTATGTTTTTTTCAGTGAATTTCAAAGGTTTTTTTAAATGCTAATTCCTATCTATAACTTATCTCTGAAGATATCATGTTTAATGATTTTGATTGGATTTCTATATTTTTCAAATTCAGTGTGTCAATTTCATTAATTATCTTTTTTTTTAAATAATATTTATCACCATTTTTTAAACTTATTTTTTCAATTAATTTTTTTAAAAATTAAAAAATGTTATTTGAACTTAATGGGTTTTACAAACCTATTTTTTTATATTTTTCAAAATATTTTTTTTTACTATATGTTCAAAACTGTATTTTATATATTTTTTTCAATGTTTTTGGATCCGCGCACCCTATGCGCACCGTTCTCGATCCCTACGTGATAGCATCCGCGCATGGTATGAGTTGGGTACGTGTTTAGTGCGCAATCGCAATGAGACAGGTACGCGACTCCCAGCCTATACGCGACACGTTCGATGTACGTAATGCGACATTTACGCGCTTCCGCGATGCGTCATGTGCGTCTATGACACGGTAGGTGGGCGGATCCCGCGAAATATTTAACATTTAAAAAAACATATATATATGTATTTCATGTGAATATTAATTGAAGACAAACTCTAAACTAGTCTTAAAACTAATATATTTTTACATCTAATCCTATGCTTTTTTTTAATTCAATTTCGCGGATGCGCCCTGGGTGCGTGCTGCGTAAGTGCAGGGTGCGCGGATCCCATGTGACCTGCAAAAAAAGAGATTTGATTGGTTCATTACTCTTCCTCTTCTAACTATTGAAAGACCCCACCCATTTCAATCATTCTTCTTTGACCTTCTTTAGCGCACCATCTCTTTGGAGAGAAGAAGATTTTTTAGACTAAGTTTACAACTTTTTTCAACCAAAAATGGCTTCAGGGAAGCAGGCATCACCTGCATCACATCATACTTCTGAGGATGAATTTTTGCCGGAGGCACCACCCAAAAAAAGTTTTTCTTCAGCGGTGTGGACATTTTTTACTTTTCCCGAGGGGCAGAATAAGACCAATGCCACCTTAGTCACATGCAAGATTTGCAAAAGAGTCCTATCGAGAGGGGATCCTAACAAGAAATACTTTTGCGGCACAGCAAGTATGATGAAGCAGATGAGGACCCTTCATCCGAACAATCTTGCACAAGAAGAGTGCCGACGGATGAGAAACACTCCTGCTCCTGCGCCATCCACCTCATCGCAGCCGAGCACATCAAGAGTGCATCCATCAGCCCAAACCTTGGACATCCGTCCTCAATTTCATTCTTTAAAAGTGCTCTGCACTAAGTGCAATAAGACTTTGTGCTATGGTGAGCAGTCGATCGATCTGATCTGCCGCCAGCAAGAAAGTCACATTTGCTATTTTTTTAAATTTTTTTTTATTGTTCCCTGAAGTTCATTGTTTGGTTTCACCTGTTTTTTTTTGGTTGTTTTTTTTTGCAGAAAAACCAAAAAAAATTAAAAATTGTTCAGAAAACCCCAAAAAAATTATAAAAGAAGAAAGAAGAAAAAAAAAAGTTCTTGTAAGAACTAACTTTCCTGGTTTAAAAAAAGAGCTAAATTTCTTTGTTAGTGTTATTTTAGATGAATGTATGTGTAGTATGTAATTGACTGAATGAATGCATTAGTAGCGTATGGTGAATGTATAAGTGCAGAACTATGAGGAAGTGCTGCAGCATCACACAGTAACCTCTTTAACTGCAGTGTGCTGTAGTACTTCCGAAGCACAGGGATGCACCATATGTACATAAATATGTTGCAAATCTATGCTTCTCTCTGCACGGCTGCTTAAACTGCAGCCATGTGGTGACACAGGCACCCTTGCACCATAGTGCAAGGATATCTGTGTCATGTGCTGTTTGTTTTTCTGCAGGAAGACACACCTTCCTGCACAAAAACAATGAGAAAATGCATTTTTCTTCTTCAATGTATGCTGAACATTTCAGCATGCATTGAAGATATAAAAATGTGGAGAATTTAAAACAATTCTCCTTGTTGTGCTTCCCTACACCAATTTTAGATTGGTGCAGCATTCACACACATATCGAGATTCATGATTTCTGATGAATCTAGACATGTGTCTTGTTCTATGAGTATTAAGTGCAATCATGCACAACAACACTTATAGAACACCCTTTCAACACAAAGTGGTGTGCATGATGAGGTTATATTTACATGGAGTATAAAAAGTGCACAGAGTGCCTTTTCCTCTCTTTGTAAATATAAAAGAGTATCTTGCACAATAACTATGTTACAAAAAGTGACATATTTCCGTTTTTAAATTTCCTTGCGAATGATAGAAGGTAAGCACAGAGTTTAGTCTGCAAAGATGTTCAAAGAAGAATGCTTGAAATGATTGCGGTCCTTCAACAGCTAAAAAGGGTAAATATTATGAACCCCTCAAATCTCTTTTTTTGCAGGTCACATGATATCTGATTATGGTCATATTTCAAAACTACATAAACAGAGTGTTTTTAAAAACGTGTTTCAACTTTGTAGCTTCTTGCAGGCCTCTTCATTCTGCATATTGAGACTTAGTTAAACTTACCTTCACAGTAATAGGAATAAAAAATGGTATACATTTTTTTTTTCATTCAAATATAAATTCATATAAATTGCTTATTTTTAAATTTGGATCTGTGAAAGAAAAGGAAAGAAAATTATAACATGTAATAATACATTTTTTACAACACAGCATAATTTCCACAAAGTCATTTTTTTGCCTTTTTTGCTATTCTCCGAATATATTAAATTTCACTAAAAATAGTGATTTCAATCGTACTCATCACTTAACAGCGGGCAAAAAAAACACAATCTCAAAGATTGTTAAAAAAAACCCAACATGCCATTCTCAAAATACAAATCGCAGAAATATAAAATGCACACAGCTAACAAAAATTTTTAACTTTAACTTACAAAAACTGTAAATGATGTCGCTATAAAATATTCACCAAATCTAAAGTTGAATTTTTGGAGAATGCACCACGCCCACAAAGTTTTTCTTCAGTGATGTGGACATTTTCTACTTTTCTCGAGGGGCAAACAAAGACCAATACCACCTTTCTCATGCACAAGATTTTCAAAAGAGTTCTGTTGCGAGGAGATCCTAACAAAAAATACTCATGCGGCACAGCAAGTATGATGAAACACCTAAGGACCCTTCATCCAAACAATCTTGCACGAGAAGAGTGCAAACAGATGAGAAACACTCCTGTTCTGTATCTGTAAAAAAGAATCACAAATAAATGTATATTAATAACTTTCAAAATTATACTATTCCATTACTGTACAAACACATTTTATATAAATACTGACTAAGAAACTATGTCCCTGAACCACAAGTGTGACGATGGTTAAAACACTACATGCATAGTGCATACTACTTTGAAGCAGTTCATGCCCTAAAGCCTACCTCACTAAAACTCTACATGCTAACTGACTAAATGATTGCAGTACTATAAGAAGATACACTGGGTGAGTGACAGGGTGTTTGTTAGAAGAGTATGAATACTAACTAGGGAATTGAAGGTGTGAAACACAACTGTGTAGGTGATTAGAGGACTGCATCCATACTGCATAGGCATTTAAAGCAGTCCCTGTGCTAAGGCCTGGCTCACTGCATGACTACTTGGTTACTGACTGAATGATTAGAGTACAGCAAGGAGAGTGCCTAGGTGAATTTAAAAGTGCTAGGCTTTTCACACAGGGAATGGATTAGTACTTGGTACTGAATGGGTCACTAGAGGAGTGCAAAGGCAGTGACAAGATGTTTGCTGGACTGTATGGTTACTGACTAGGGAATTGAAAGTGTGAAAGACAAGTGTCTAGGTGGTTAGAAGACTGCATGCATAGTGGATAGGGGTTTGAAGCAGTCCATGTGCTAAGGCCTGGCTCAGTGCATGAATACTTAGGCACTGACTGAATGATTAGAGTACTGCAAAGATAGTATCTTGATGAATTTATAAGTGTTTGAGTTTTCGCACAGTGAATGGATTAGTACATGATGCTGAAAGGGTCACTAGAAGACTGCAGAGGGAGTGACAGGGTGTTTCCTGGAAGTGTATGGATACTGACTAGGGAATTGAAGGTGTGAAAGACAATTGTGTAGGTGGTTAGAGGACTGCATGCATAGTGGATAGGGGTTTGAAGCAGTCCATATACTAAGGCCTGGGTCACTGGATGAGTACTTAGGTACTGACTGAATGATTAGAGTACTGCAAGGAGAGTGCCTGGGTGAATTTATTAGGGTTTGGCGCAGTGAATGGATTAGTACATGATGCTTTATAAGGTCACTAGAGGAGTGCAAGAGGAGTGACAGGGTGTTTGCTGGAAGTGTATGGATACTGACTGGGGAATTGAAGGTGTGAAAGACAAGTGTGTAGGTGGTTAGAGGACTGCATGCATAGTGGATAGGGTTTGAAGAAGTCTATGTGCTAAGGCCTGGCTCAGTGCATGAATACTTAGGCAGTGACTGAATCATTAGAGTACTGGAAAGATAGTGTCTTGGTGAATTTATAAGTGTTTGTGTTTTGACACAGTGAATGGATTAGTACATGGTGTTGAATGGGTCACTAGAGGACTGCAAAGGGAGTGACAGGGTGTTTCCTGGAAGTGTATGTATACTGACTAGGGAATTGAAGGTGTAAAAGTAAAAGACAAGTGTATAGTATGTTAGAACACTACATGCATACTGCATAGACATTTGAAGCAATCTATTTGGTATTTAGAAACTGACTAAATAATCAGACTACTTCTAGGACAGTGCTTAGGTAAAACTTTTAAATTTTCAGTTCTGCCAAAGTGAAGAGAATAGTACATGGTACTGCACCTTAGTGTCAAACCCTGGCTCATTTTATCAATGCATAAGCAAAGACTAGCTCCTAATGCTACTAAAACTTGACAACATGACAGGTTTTAAAAGAGTTATCTGCTAAAAAATACACGATGTTACCAAATGCTTCTCTCACAGTGGTTCCAAAATGCACACAGACTCACAGTGTGATTCTAGACAACAACCACTATACCTGGGAGTTTACCCAAAATCATTCACTACTGTGGGAGTGGTAAGGGAGTTGCACACAATCTTCATATTTCAGGACTGCACTTTTGTTTCAAAGCCTGACTCATTTAATCAAAGCATAAGCAAAGACTGGCTTCTAATGCTACTAAAATTTGACAACATGACTGGTTTTAAAACAGTTATCTGTCAGCAAATACTTGATGTTACCAAATGCTTCTCTCACAATCCTTACCCAAATGCACACAGACTCACAGTGGGATTTTAGACAATCAACACTATCCTAGGAGTTTACCAAAACTCATTCACTAGTCTAGAAGAGTTAATGGTACTGCACACAATCTACATATTTAAGTACAGCACATCAGTGTCAAAGCATGACTCATTTAATCAAGGCATAAGCAAAGACTGGATTCTAATGCTACTAAAACTTCACAACATGACAGGTTTTTAAAAATTATCTGTCAGCAAATACATGATGTCACCAAATGCTTCTCTCACAGTGATCCCAAATGCACACTAACCCACACTGTGATTCTAGACAAGCACCACTATCCCTAGGAGTTTACCAAAACTCATTCACTACAGTGCAAGTGGTAAGGGAACTGCACACAATCTACATATTTCAGGACTGCACTTTTCTGTCAAAGCCTGACTCATTTAATCAAATTATAAGCCATAACTGTCTTCTAATGCTACTAAAACTTCACAACATGACAGGTTAAAACAGTTATCATTCAGCAAATACACATGGTTACCGAATGCTTCTCTCACAGTGGTTCCCAAATGCACACAGACTCACTGTGTGATTCTAGACAAACAAACCTATCCCTTGCCCTATACCAAAACACATTTCTTCATCTAGAAGTAGTACTACATTTTACTATAGAAACATAACATAACTCATTTCACAAATTCATAAACAATGACTGGTTTCTAATTCTACAAAAATATAAAAACAGCATAGTTTTCTGTCTGCAAACACATGAAAAACACAAATGCTTATCACAGAATGGTTTCTACATGCACACACACTGTCAATAAGATTGTAGAGAAAAAAAGTACTCCCTACACTTTAGCAGGAGAAATACATTAGTCTGATTAAAATTAAAATAGTCTACATACACCCCCTCACAATTAAATACCTCATCTTTCAAGTTCTTTTGTAGATTAAGAAGTATATCAGTCACTCACCATATTTTCTTTTACAGAATGTCTGCACTGTGCACCTCTCAGCAAAAACAAAGAATGGAAAAGTTTACCTTTCATTTTCCACACATATACATGTAAACATCAAATCACAATCCTTCACACATAAACTGAAAAGCAAACACACATTTCTATTGGTTAAACATTTCAACCCTTTCCAACTGAAATACATTTCAACCCTTCCCCCAATCTGCCTTCTGCCTGTTACCATAGAAACAGGTCATGGAACACTGCACTAAGCACACAGGTCAGAACTTCAGCACACAATGTTCCCACACTAGAGAGGAAGGGTGCTTCACTTTTCAACATATCAGCTGATCATATATAATGTTCCTTACAATCTGTTCTTGTTAACCAATAAGAATCATACCTTTAAAAAACAGAAATATACACCCTACCTTTCAGTGTACAAAGTAGTCATACAAACAATGATTTCTTGTCTTTTAAAAAAAAAATCCGTGGCTCCGCGCACCCAACGCGATAGGATGCGCGCACCGTGCGCGCATTTCACCATTTTTTTTAAAAAGGGGGCCCCAGGGGGTCCTTCTGGGACCCCCTAAGCACCTCTAGATGGTCAGAGTATTTCCACTCTGCCCCCTTTATATGTTTTACACACTTATTCCCCTTGCTTCTTCAGCCTCGCTTCTAACGAGGCAGAAAATGGCTGCCAACAGTTCCTGGTTTCAAATGTAGAGAGACACTCGACAGCCAATTAGTATTCAGCGCGCGATCGGGAGGGTGCGCCCTCGGTTCGGGGAGTGTGCGCTCACGGTGCGGGTAGGGTCCGCGGATCCTCCCCGGCCATAGATATTTATGTACTTTTGACTCTAATTTTCTCAGGAACTACTGAACGGATTCACACCATTTATGCAAAAGGCATGAGTCTGAACTGAGGACTACCTCTTTGCCAAATTTGGTGTTATTCCGTTCAGCGGTTCGGACTGTACCTGCGACAACAGATCCTATGGGAAATTGCATGGGGAAAACGCATTTTAGGACCCCCCCTTTTTCTCGGCCCCCGCTTGACGAATCACCCGAAAATTATTAGGGTAGGAGCGGAGCGGAGCTGGCCAAAAGTTTGGAAATTTTCGCGAGGATTCGTCAACCGGCGCCAGACTTATTGGGAATATAATGTTTCGGATTTCCTATCGAAAATAGGTCCTAACTATAACTACCTACTGGCGACCGCCAGTAGGTAATTTATTTATATATATATATATATATACCCTTTGGGCACCTTTGAGCAAAATATATATATATATATATATATATGCAAAAAGGAATCCTGCAAATCATGCAGAAAAGACGGGCCACACCAGTTCTTCATTCATTAATCGTGCGGGTTTATTTGGCAGACAAACGACGCGTTTCGATCTCAGCCGAGATCTTGGTCACATATATATATATCCAGCTCAGGAAACTTCACTCACAGAATGAAGGAACTGCACACAATCAGGGTTCTCGGTTTTCAATTTATTATACCGAGAATAGGCGTCTATTCTCGGTATAATAAATTGAAAACCGAGCTGGATATTTGACGTGGAGCCACCGCCACGATTTGGACCTGCACCCGCTCTCGAGTGCTCACGGCGGCCCTTTGGCTGGAAATTTTGAGCGTTGATATATATATATATATATATATCTATATATATATAGATATATTAGAACCACACAAGAGCTTCGTTTTGCCGGAGTTCTGGCCCATTGTCAGGTGGTGCGTCACGCCGGTGAAGCCTCCCGGCGAATTTAATTGTCCACACGATTGAAAAAGAAGGAACACACTCTCAGGAATTAAACCAAGTGAGTTTAATCTGTAACGCGTTTCGACAGACAAGCTGTCTTGTTCACACAGTGAGCATGTACGTGGGGAGGCTCCCCATGGACAGTTCAGCAAAAGTAATACAGGACTCTACAAAGGATACTGTGGATGGATCGTACGACAGCGGCAGCCATTTATAAATGGGCAAGTATAATATACATCACATCAACGTGCGCTCTATAAAGTACAAATGCGTGTAGTATGTGATTGAACAGTCTGATTACCATAGTGGTAAAGTAACGCAAGAGTAACGCAAATTACGTCACAGCATTATATCAGCTAGCAAATACAAAGCGGGTATAGTATCTATGCAATAACCATAGGGGTTTGAAATGTGACAGTGTTACTAGCGGGATAGATAGTGCATACTGCAAACAATTGTATGAGATGCCCTAATGTTGACAAATATACTTGAGTAGAATTACCGTAGTGGTTGATAGTACACAGTTTGAAAAATGCATTTAACCGCAACAGATGTTGCTATCAGGGTGGATTAAGCATATTCTAACCAGATACAATATGATACAATGCCGGAAGTCATAGCAAAAATGGCAAACATGATGATTGACCTAGGAATAGTAGGATAATACAAGGGCATTCACTGTTAAAAGTCCACATAGCATAAATACTATCCTCAAGTATGTAAATAATCTGGAGAATACTAAACAGAATAATAGACCCTCACCAGGAGGGTAGCTCTGTATGAACCTCCTAAAGAAAAGTGAAAAAAGTGGAAAAAGTGGAATAAATCATTATATACAAGAAATCTTAACTTAATGTAGAGTGGACCCGGAAGACGGGGAAGAAATGGTTATTGAGGCCGAATCGCATGAGACAGTCCGCAGGCAGTGAATCCCTTCCTTTCCCCCTGTGCAAAGAGAAAACAGGAAAAGTGATATTACAATATAACCTGAATTACTATTGTACACATAGTAACATGAACAAATTAAAATTGACATTAGCATGAACCAGAATCAGCAACAAGGTCAGAAAAGGAATAAACACATATGCAGGTTATACAAGTGTCATTAATCTCGTAAGTGTGTATTTAATTCCTCGTTCAGATTATGACCCTTCGGGTACTTAGTTTCGAGTTCTACTATCCATTTGGATTCTCGTTTGCGCAGTTTCAGTACTCTATTTCCGCCTGTAGGGCCTATATGTACTTGTTCAAGAATGAAGTAACTTAAAAGGGAACTGTTAGAGAGGTGGAATTCTCCAAAATGTCTGGCAATGGGGTAGTGGATGTCTTTTTTTATTTATGGCACGCATGTTCCCAAGCACTCTCTTTTTGGCCATGAATGTGGTGCTACCCACATACCACAATTTACATGGGCATTGCAATACATATACACTGTAAGTGGTACTGCAAGTTAGAAATTGATTGATGTTCTTAGGTTTAATCTGACCTGGAATGTCGATTGCCTTAGTCATGTAGCTGTTACGACAAATCAAATCAGGTGTTTCTTAAGTGTGACTACTCACCCGTAAGGGTCTCAAGGCGCTGGGGGTTGTGGGGGGGTTCACAGGTTCCAGTCCATCAAGGAGGGGGTCTGTCGAAGAGCCAAATTTTGAGGTTTCTTGCGAAGATGGGGTGCGATGTTATCTGTCTGAGGTGGAGCGGAAGGTCATTCCAGGCTCTGGCCATGCGGAAGGAGAAGGAGCGGCCTCCTGATCTTGTCTTTCTGGTGCGGGGGACCACGGTGTAGGAGATCTGGGCTGATTATAGGGTCCTTTGGGGTACGTGGAATTTGAGTCGACTATTCAGGTATCCTGGTCTGGTGTCCTGGAGGGCCTTGTGAGCGTGGGTTAGCATCTTGAAGGTGCCTCTAGCTTTGATGGGGAGCCAGTGGAGTGTGCACAGGTGCTGGGAGATGTGACAGTGTCTTGGCAGGTTGAGGACCAGTCTTGCGGCGGCGTTTTGGATGTTCTCTAGCTTGCGGGTGAGGTTTTTTGTTTATTCCGGCATAGAGTGCGCTGCTGGTGACCAGGGCGTGAGTGACGGTCTTTCTGTGTTCAAGGGGGATCCATTTGAAGGTTTTACGTAGGAGGTGGAGGGTGTGGAAGCAGGAGGACGAGACAGAGTTGATCTGGTGGTCCATTTTGAGCTCTGAGTCCAGGATGATTCCCAGGTTGCGTGCGTGGTCCGTGGGGGTGGGCGGGCTTCCGAGGGTGGAGGGCCACCAGGTGTCATTACAGGTATCTGAGTTTGGGCCCATGATGAGTACTTCCGTTTTGTTGGTGTTTAGTTGTACGCAGCTGTTTTTCATCCATTTAGTGACGACTTCCATGCCTTCTCCAAAGTTGTGTCTGGCGGTGTTCGGTTCATTGGTTAGGGAGAGGATGAGTTGGGTGTCGTCTGCGTATGACACAATGTTGAGTCCGTAGGTTCTGACGATGGGGGCGAGTGGAACCATGTAGACATTGAAGAGCGTAGGGCTGAGGGAGGACCCATGGAGGACTCCGCAGGTGGTAGGTTTAGGGTCCGAGAGGAAAGGGAGGAGTCTGACCCGCTGGGTTCTGCCGGAGAGGAAGGAGTGGATCCAGTCGAGGGCCATTAGGGTGTGGTGCGAGACTGTGTCGAACACCGCTGAGAGGTCGAGGAGGATGAGAGCTGCTGTTTCTCCTTTGTCCAGTAAGGTACGGATATCGTCTGTTGCGGAGAGGAGGGCGGTTTCCGTACTGTGGTTTTATCTGAAGACGGATTGGGAGGAGTCGAGGATGTTGTGCTCTTCGATGAATGTGGCAAGTTGGCTGTTGATGGCTTTCTCGATGACTTTCGCTAGGAACAGGAGCAGGGAGATGCGTCTGTAGTTTTTGAGGTCGGTGGGTTCCGCCGAGGGTTTCTTCAGGAGGGGGTTGATCTCAGTGTGTTTCCAGTCATCAGGGAACGAGGCGGTTGCCAGGGAGCGGTTGATGTTGTGGCAGAGCATGGGTGCGATGGTGTCAGTGTCTCTGTTGAAAATGTGGTGAGGCAGGGGTCCATGGGGGCCCCGGAGTGGATTGATTTCATCGTCTTCAGTGTGTCTTTAGTAGTGAGGGCTTTCCAGTTGTCGATCGCTGGCTTCAGGGTGTTGAGGGTGGATGGTGAGGGTTCAGTGTGTTGGTTGTCTTCGTCAAAGTTGTCGTAGATGCTCCTAATTTTGCAGTGGAAAAAGGTGCTGAGTTTGTCGCAGAGGTCGATGTCGGTGGACTCGCTTGTGGGTTGGGCGAACTCCTTGATGATGTTGAAGAGTTCTTTGCTGTTGTGTGCATGAGTGGAGATTCTGTCTTCAATCGCTTTTTTCCTCGTTTTTCTGATGAGTTGTGGTGGTGAGCGTTGGTGGCGGCTCTGAAGTTGTTGTGGGCTTCTGTGGATTTGGTGGTCCTCCAGGCCTTTTCGAGGCGGTGGCAAGTGCGTTTGGACTCTCGAAGTTCAGTGGTGAACCATGTCGCTTTTTTGGCATGGGTGTTGTTTTTCTTTAGGGGGGCTATGGTGTTGGCGCTGTCGGAGATCCATCTGTGCATGGTTCGGGCTACGGTGTTGGCGTCGTCATTTTCTGTGATGATTGGGGTGGAGTTGCTGAGTGATGAGGTTAGCTGGTCATCAGTGATTCTGGTCCAGTTTCTTCGTGGGAGCAGGTGCTGGTGTCTGTGGATGGTGGGTGTTCTGAAGGTGAAGTGGACGCATCAACGGTCAGTCCATGGGTGTTTGGTGGTGTGGCTGAAGGTGATGGAGAAACCTGTTGTGAAGAGGGGGTCGAGGGTGTGTCCTGCTGAGTACGTGGGTTCGGTCACGATCTGGCGGAGTCCAATGTTGTGGAGGTTGTCCAGGAGGGATGTTGTACTGGGGTCCAAGTGGTTGTCGAGGTGGAAGTTGAGGTCTCCCAGTAGGGTGTAGTTGGTGGACGCGATGGCATGCGGGAAGATGATGTCCGTGATGGAGTTGGCGAAAAGTCCGCATGGTCCAGGGGGTCGGTAGATGAGGGTTCCTTGGAGGGTGGAGGTAGGGCTGGCCAGTATCTTGAAGTGAAGGTGTTCCATCAGGTCTGTGGGCTTGTCGGAGAGTGTGCTCAGGCGGAGGGTGTATTTAGGGATGATGGCGATTCCTCCTCCCATGCGGGTGGGGAGGTCCATCCTGGAGATCTTGTATCCTTGGGGAATGGCAATGGCGATGTCCAGTCCAGAGGTGGTGTTGGTCCAGGTTTCGGTAAAAAATGCTACGCCCAGGATAGTGCTGTCGAGGAGGTCCTAAATTTCAGTGGCGTGTTTGTGGAGGGATCGGACGTTGAGGAGGATGCATTGAAGGATCTTTGGTTCGGTTGTGTTGTTGTGGGCGGATTGTGCTGGGTCAGTGGTCTTGGCGGTGCTGTAGGTGTGCCGGCTGCAGTGACAGCTGAAGGGTCCGTGGGTGTCGGCTGGTGATGCTAGCTTGAAGTTGTTGTTGTGGCCTGGGTTGACAGTGTGGAGTGCCGCTGGGTCATAGCGTTGATGGTGCAGAGATCCAGGGGTCCTGGCCTGGTTGCAGTGGGGTCGCGGATGGGCGGAGACGAGCTTGCAGTGGCCACCATTAAGTAGGGGTAGGGGAGGGCTTGACAGCTGGGAGGTGGGAGCGGGGAGGGGAGCTGGATTGGGCCGGTCGCACTGGTCGTGATGGGGGGGAGGGGCAGCGGGGGCAGCAGTGGCGGGGAAAAACGGTCTGAAAAAGGCAAAAGGAAAAAGGCAAAAAGAGAGAGGAAAGTGCAAATAAGGCAGCAAAAGGAGGAAAGACACGGAGGACACTGGAGAGTGAAAGGGGGAGATTGAGATGAGGGTAAAAAAAGAGTAAAAAACTCCATTTGAGAGTATCTGGGTGACTACTGAGAGCATGAAGAAGAGTATTACCAGCTGTTAGATTTGGGGGTCTCTAGTTGGCAGAGTTAGGTACCTTTGACCAAATAGGGGCCCTTGCGTCTAGTCAGGGTAAGGGGGTACGCTCCTAAAATAACCCCTGCTCACCCCCTTCGTAGCTTGGCACGAGCAGATAGGCTTATCTCAGAGGCAGTGTGTAAAGCATTTGTGAATACATACAGTAACTCAGTGACAACACTACAGATGGACACCACACAAGCTGTATATTAAAAATAAGTGTCTTTATATAGCCTTAACACAAGACCACAAACAACAAAAATCCACAATACCATACTTAAAATGGTAGAATTAGCTTAGTTCTCTTAAGATGGTAAATGCAACACTTTGAGTTCAATGTACCTTAGGATGCGTAACGCTATACAACGAAAGTGTTGCAGGGAAGGTGATGTGTCGGTTCCTTACACGCAAGAACGGTGATGCGTCGTGTCCCTACTGATGTGTAGGGAATGCGTTGGTTCTTCTCTGCGAGGGGAGGTGATGCATCGGTTTCTTACTGCGCTTCCATGGCAATGCAGCAGGCAACGCCGTGATGCGATGAAGATCCGGTACGATGCGACAAAGATGACGTCTTCTTCTTGATGCGAAGCAATACATGCACGCCTGATGGCCGTGCGGCGACTCAACGATTCTTCTGAGCCGTGACAGGCCCGGTGACACACTTCCCGGTGATACAGCGGCATCTGATGCGACGTTGATCCTCTTCTCCGGCGATGTGCATCGCTTCGGCAACGATGCGACGGCCGTGCGGCGACTCAACGATTCTTCTGAGCCGCGACAGGCCCTGCGACATGCTTCTCGGTGATGCGTGACATCTGATGCAACGTCGATCATCTTCTCCGGCGATGCGAGAGCGCTTCGGCAACGATGCGACAACTGCAGCGGTGGCGACACGCTTTTCTGTTGATGCAGCGGCATCTGATGCATCGTCGATCCTCTTCTTCAGCGATGCGATGACAGCGGCTGCGGCGGCGACACGCTTCTTATTCGTGAGTCACACTTCCAGCTCCTTGCGACACACATTCCCTCAGAAAGCCTCGCACAGCAGCAGGCACTTCCAAAACAACTCTTGGGGAGCTGGTGGGTGAAGTCTGTTGTTCATGAGACTTCAGCAGGAGGCAAGCTCTCTCTCAAGCCCTTGGAGATACTTTACAAGTTGATGAAAGTACACACAAAGTTCCTCTCTCCTTTCTTTGGCAGTTTAGGCAACCACTGCAGGCCAATCCCCCAAGCGGCACTTCAGCTTAGGGCTAGTCTCTCCTCAGTCTCTCCGGTTCCTCTCCTCAGCAAAGGTTTCTTCTTGTTTCCCAAAGTGACCTAAAGTTCTGGGGTCTGGGTCCCCCTTTTTATACACAGTTTCTCTTTGTTCTCTAAAGGCAGAGAGGCCTTGGCCTAGTCCAAACCAGTTATATACAAAGAGAAAGGTAGTGATGGTATTACAGGAATTCACATCAGTCTTAAGAAATTGGTTACTTCAATTAGTAAATACCATCTTATAGTATTGGTGCCACTCAAGGTATTCAAATAACGACACCCCACTACCATAGATGTCACAACACAAACAGTTCCTAGGAACTTCCGTGTAAAGCCTATACAAACCTCTATACCTCGGCACTCCAATAATATCTTCTAGTCGTCATGAATTGTCATACAATTATAAATGTATATCCAGTATGTCAGCTCACAGGAAACAAATCCATACATTTAGATGGTTGCACATTCTTTTTAATATCAAATTAGACGTTACATACAAAAATGTAAAACCAATAACTAAGGTGAAATACAGGATACAAGCAAATGATTCTTGACATTTGTTCTATTCTCATTCGTAAATACGTGGAAGATGAGACCATATGACCCCGTTGTTGACAATGATTGAAAAAACAGCCAACACGTGTTTTGTTACGAAAGTAACTTCTTCAAGGCTTCACATGTAGAAATTTGTTAAATCAAGAAAGGAAGATACGATGCTAATGTTCAAATCGTATGGAAGCGGTCGCTACCAACGATCCTTAAAAATGGTCAATATTGAATCCAAGCCAATCATCTATAAAGACTCCCAAAGCAGAGTAGTAGTCTGGAGGAATCACTGGATAATGTATATTTCCTTTAATAGAATAGGCATCTGTCAAAAAAGATCCCCAATGGTAAGAGTGTCCACTCATGAGCGAGGAGTGTTGCTGGACAATACTTCTCTTTAATTAAATACGTATTCAATGATATAAAAATCCTCCCGCTTCCTTCCCGCTGAAAAATGGTCACAGTAATATATGTCTAATAGTTTTGCATTTTGACGAAAATCGAGGCTAATAGGCCCCCTCAGAAGCAGCACAAACATGGTAATGTAGCGTTGTGTCCTCAGTATAGTTCTAGTCAGTCCTGGAGCACTTTGTTGACAAGACTCCTTCTTTCCTTTCACAGTGCAGGCCAGGGACATCAGACGCACCACAGGAGGTGGAGCCAGCATTGTGGAGGGATGGCACATCCCTATTCATGTCCCAGGTGCAACTCCTCCCCCCATCTACATGCACATCTCTATATTCAGCCCTGTGCTGACTCACCATGTCTCCTGGAATCCCCCAGCCCCTGTCACTCAAAGTCCAGACAAGGAATACAAAACCTAGCAGAGGCAGGCTTGGATGGTTAGACAAGAAAATACCTACTTTCTAAAAGTTAAAAGCAACTTCACTAAAAGATGCATTTTATCATTCTGAGTTCATGCATACTAAACTCAAATTTCTACCTAGTTCCCTGAGTCAGTATGGATTATAAGATGTAATAATAAAACTGCCCATTCGGGCCTATGGGGAACAGGTAGCCTTGCAATAGTGAAAAACGAAAATGGCTGTAATTCACTATTAGGACATGCCACACACACCAGGGCATGTCCTACCCTATTCTTGCAATGCACCCTGCTCTTGGGCCTACCATAGGGGTGTCTGACAACATGGCTGTGCCAGACTGCACACAGGCTCTTCAATGGCAGACCTGAAACACACTTTTACAGGCTGCTTCTGTGGGTGGCACAACCAGTGCTGCAAGCTCACCAGCAGCATTTGGTTTACAAGCCCTGGGCACCCCTGGTGCACTGTACTAAGGTCTGACAGTTAAACAAAACCAGCCAATCATGGAATCACTAATCCACACATCAATTCACCATAGGAAGCACTTGCACTGTGGCACTGGACAGCAGTGGCACAGTGCCCAAAGCATCTATAACCAGTAAAAACACATGAGACAACAGCAAAAAATGGAAGGGAGACCCACGCCAAGTTGCCAGGTCTAACACGTGTCCACTTCAGCTGAAATGTGGGGAGAACTACCCTACCTCCTGGGAGTTCTCATCACTAAGGCGGAAAAATCTGGACAGACCATCAGCACTGGCGTGTTCTGTACCAGGGCGGTGTTCCACCGTGAAATCCATCCCCTGTAGGGAAATGGACCACCTCTACAGCTTTGGATTCTCACCCCACATCTGCATCAACCATCTGAGGGGCCTGTGGTCCGTCTGAACCTGGAAGTGAGTCCCAAACAGGTATGGTCTCAGCTTCTTCAGTGCCCAGACCACAGCAAATGCCTCACTCTCAATCGCGCACCACCTCTGTTCCCGTGAAAGTAACCTCCTACTGATGAAGGCTACGGGTTGATCTAGGCCCTCCTCATTCTTCTGTGACAAAACAGCCCCCACACCATGCTCTGAAGCGTCTGTCTGAACGATAAACTCTCTGGAGAAGTTGGGTGCCAGGAGCACGGGCGCCGTGCACATAGCAGTTTTCAGAGCCTGAAAAGCTTTATGACAGGTGTCAGTCCAAATCCCTTTCTTGGGCTGCTTCCTGGAAGTCAGCTCTGTCAAGGGTGCAACAATGGTGCCATACACCTTGACAAACCTCCTGTAATACCAAGTGAGTCCTAAAAAAGGCTCTCACCTCTGTCTGGGTTTTGAGGGGTTCCCAAGCCAGGATGGTTTCAATCTTGGGCTGTAGGGGCGCCACCTGGCCGCTCCCAGCCTGGTGCCCCAAGTACACCACAGAACCCTGCCCGATCCGGCACTCTCTTGCCTTGATCGTGAGGCCTGCCCTCCGCAACGCCATCAACACTTCCCAGAGGTGGCGCAGGTGTTCTTCCCAACAGGAGCTGAACACTGCAATGTCATCCAGGTAGGCAGCACTGAACTCTTCCAGTCCAGCCAACACCTAGTTGACCAACCTCTGAAAGGTGGCAGGGGCATTCTTCATCCCAAAGGGCATAACCTGGAATTGGTAGTGCCCATCTGGTGTGGAGAATGCTGACCTCTCTCTTGCCCCATCAGTCAAGGCGACCTGCCAGTACCCAGATGTTAGGTCAAACATGCTGAGGTACCGGGCAGCCCCTAACCGATCTATGAGCTCATCAGCTCTGGGGATTGGGTGCGCGTCAGTCCTCGTGACTGAATTGAGCCCTCGGTAGTCCACACAGAACCAGAGTTCTGGCGTGGCACCCGGTACGGCAGCCTTTGGGACCAAGACTACGGGGCTGGCCCAAGGACTGTCAGAGGACTCAATCACTCCTGACGTAAGCATCTTGGAGACCTCCTCCTTGATGCAAACCCTCACCCTGTCAGTCACCCTTTAAGTTTTGTGCTTCACAGGAGGACTGTCTCCAGTGTCCGCATCATGGATGCACCAATCAATCAGTGACACTGGGAATCGGGGAGAACAGATCAGAAAACTGTCCCAGCAACTGGCAGCAGTCATTCTGTTGCTCGGGGGTCAGAGTGGAAGAGAAGCTTACACCATCCACTGACCCATCTTGCTCTGTCGTCCACAGGAGGTCAGGAAGAGGCTCAGTCTCCTCCTCCATTTCAACATCTGTCGCTAAGAGCATGCCCAATTCGGAACTCTCCAAGTGGGGCTTCAGCCGGTTGACATGCAGTACCAGCAAGGGGTTCCTGGGAGACCGCAAGTCCACCAAGTAGGTAACAGGACTTTTGTGCTCCACTACCTCAAATTGTCCACTCCACTTATCCTAGAGTGGGCAGGGCTCTACTCGGGCCATGACCCACACTTTCTGACCAGGTTGAAGCTCTACCAGAGTGACATTCTGGTCGTACCACTGCTTCATCTCCTCCTGGCTGGCTTCCAGATTCGCCGCAGCGAGTTGCCTGAAATGCCTAGTCTGGTTCCTGAAGGCCAGCATGTAGCTGTATACATCCTGGGGAGGTTTCCTGGGAGATTGCTCCCAGCCTTCCTTTACCAAACTCAGATGTCCTCTCACTGGGTGACCATAGAGAAACTCAAAGGGACTGAACCCTTGAGATTTCTGTGGCACCTCACGGTATGCAAAGAGCAGGCAAGGTAAGAGGACGTCCCACTTACACCTCATAGGTTCCTCAAGACCCATAATCATGCCTTTTAGGGTTCGGTTGAATCTCTCAACCAACCCATTTCCTTGGAGGTGGTAAGGAGTGGTAAACTTGTAGGTTACCCCACACTCCTGCCACAGGGATTTCATATACGTGAAAATTAAGTTTGTATCTCAGTCAGACACTACCTCTCGAAGAAATCCCACTCGGGAGAAAATTCCCGTCAGTGCCCGTCCCACCATGGGGCCGTCACTCTCCTCAGAGGTATGGCTTCCGGGTACCGGGTGGCATGGTCCACCAAGACCAGGATGAACCTGTTGTCCATGGCTGTCTTGGGGCCCAGAGGCCCCACAATGTCAATACCCACCTGTTCAAAGGGGTTGCTGACCACAGTGAACGACTGGAGAGGAGCCTTTTGCTTCCTCCCACTCTTTCCACTTGCCTGGCAAGTCTGACATGTCCTGCAATGGGTGTCTGAACTCTTGCGCATTTGGGGCCAATAAAAGTGGGTGACAAGCCTCTCAAAGGTCTTGTCCTGCCCCAAATGTCTTGCCAATGGCACATCATGAGCCAGCCCCAGTAGGAAGGCTCTGAAGCGCTGGGGTACCACCAGCACACAGGTTGACCCAGGCTCAGCAACCTTAGGCTCACTATACAGGAGACCATTCTCCCAGTAGATCCAATGTGATCCAGACTGATCACCTGCTGCCTGGCTTGCAGCCTGCTGCCGCAGACCCACAAAAGAAGGGCATTTGTTTTGCTCCTCACAGAACTCTTCCCTGGAGGGTCCTCCTTCCTGCTGCCAATGGGTCAGCTCAGGCAGGTCCCCCAGTACAGCTACCTGCTCCCATGTAGGCTCCAGGGCATCCCCCTCAGGGTCTGCCTCCTCCTGGGCCATGGGAACTTCAGGGGCTGGTTTCCCGTGCCCCCTGCCTCTTATCTTTAAGGCAGGCACCTGGGCCTCCCTCACAGGCTCCAGGTTCTCTTGAGCACCCTTACTGGCTGTCATGGACTGTGTGGTCACACATGCTAAGTAAGGCAGACCCAACATCTCCAAATAAGCACTTCGCTCCACCTTCGCCCAAGGTGAGCTCTCCAAATCCTTCCCTAACAAACAATCAACAGGCATGGCGGGCCTCACAGTTAGCTGAAGAGTACCAGAGACCCCCCACTCAAAGGGAACCTGAGCCACCTTGCAGTGGATCTCTGTGTTGTCAGTGGCAACAACTGGGTAGAATGCATGGGGACAACCTGCTCTTGAGATACCAGGTGACACTTGACAGCTGTCACACTGGCTCCTGTGTCTCTTAGAGCCTCTACTCTATGGCCTATCTCAGGCAGTTGGGTCCTGGGGACGACCTCACAGTCTCCTAACGAGACAAGGGACATCTCTGCGGGACCCTACCCACCTTGGGCACCCATCTCCTCACCCAGGGCTACACTAGCCAACTGCCGGAGGACTGCACCAGT
Source organism: Triturus cristatus (assembly GCF_964204655.1). Lineage (NCBI taxonomy): Eukaryota > Metazoa > Chordata > Amphibia > Caudata > Salamandridae > Triturus > Triturus cristatus. Next base: position 577,122,386 of record NC_140586.1, read on the forward strand.
CGGTGCTGTCTTCCCAAACTGGGGACATTTGGGATCCAATGCACCGTGACCCACTCAGCCACACTTAAAACAGGTTATGGGCTCTCTTTGAACAGGTTTACCTGTCAGGGCTCCTTGCTTCTTCTCAGGGGGAGGATGGGAACCTTGCCCTCGGTTCCCTTGGGAAATACTTTGGGGCCCTCTCTGGACCCCCCTCTGTTTACCCTTGTCCCCCCCACTCTTCTGCTGGGGACCCTGCCCCCTCTTGGCTGAGTCTCCCACGTGACCCTTGGGGACCCGGATGCTCACCCAGCGGTCCGCCTCCTCAGCAAGCTTCCTAGCATTAGTCAGCCTACTATCAATCAGGTGCTGGCGTAGCTCTGGAAAACAATTACTTGACAAGTGCTCCCATGCAATTAAATCAAAGAGCACCTCAAAATCATTCACTCTGCTACCCTTCACCCAACCATCCAATGCTCTGCAGAAAAAGGTGACATATTCTACCCAGGCACTGCCCTCTATCTTCTTGCAATTCCTGAACCTCTGCCTGTACAATTCAGGAGTCAACCCATACCTGGACATCAATGCATCTTTCATGTGGCTATACGAATTATGGACTTCAGAAGGCAAGTCTAACAGTGTATCCCGCCCCTCACTAAGGAACCGCCCCCACAACCCCGCTCCTCAATCCTTCTCAGAGACCCGGTGGGAAGACATGGCTACGTCATAGGCTTTGAACCACTGCCCAATGTCATCATTCTTAAAAATCTCTTTTTACCACATCTTTAGGAATATACACCCTGGCTTCAACAGGCATGGACGGTGTGCTGCCACCAGAGGGAGTAGTTTCTAAGCTCCTTGCTTTCAACTCCAACTCCCTCAAACTTTTCTCATGCTCCAACTACATTCTCTTTTCCTCCAGGGCCAATCTCCTTTTATCTAACTCCAGTTGCCCACCCAACTTGAGCTTGGCCAGCTCCATCTCATGCATCTTACTCTCCTTCCTGTCCGCCAACTCCTCTGGGGACAGGCCCTTGGCAGAAATACTGCTAACTGCTGGGGAGGTCGCTCTCCTCCCCCCTGGACCAAATGGCCCCTCCAGCTGCTCATCTGCATTCTCAACCCCTTCCTCATCCTCAAGGGTATTCCTTGCTTCGACCCAGGCCCTCAGCGCCTATTGGAACTCATCCTTCTTGGAGAGACCGGTCATTGAAACTTTAAATTTCCTGCAGAAGTGCTTGAGCTGTCTCACATTGTAGCATTCCAGTTTCTCCTCTTCCCATTCATAATCAACAGATGCTATGGATGCTGCTCTCCGCATGGTGGTTAAACTTGGCAGTTCTTTGCAAAAATAGAAAATTTCAGGAAAATCAGTCTACCAACAGTATGTGGTAGTGTTTTGGTCTGCACTCACTAGTAGTGTTCAGCAATCACTGTATATGAGTCACAAATGCAAGTCCAGAATCCTCACCGCTGACCACCAATGTTAGAAATGGGGGTCTCTAGTTGGCAGAGGTAGGTACCATTGACCAAATAGGGGCCCTTGCGTCTAGTCAGGGTAAGGGGGTACACTCCTAAAATAACCCCTGCTCAGCCCCTTGGTAGCTTGGCACGAGCAGACTGGCTTATCTCAGAGGCAGTGTGTAAAGCATTTGTGAACACATACAGTAACTCAGTGACAACACTACAAATGGACACCACACCAGTTGTTTATTAAAAATAAGTATCTTTATATAGACTTAACACAAGACCACAAATGACAAAAATCCACAATACTGTCCTTAAAATGGTAGAATTAGCTTAGTTATCTTAAGATGTTAAATGTGACACTTTGAGTTCAATGTACCTTAGTATGCACAACGCTATATAATGAAAGTGTTGCAGAGAAGGTGATGCGTAGGTTCCTTACATGCAAGAACGGTGATGCGCCATGTCCCTACTGATGCGTAGGGGATGCGTCGGTTCTTCTCTGCGAGGGGAGGTGATGCGTTGGTTTTCTACTGCGCGTCCGTGGCAATGGGCACACAACGCCTTGATGCGATGAAGATCCAGTACAATGCAACAAAGATGGCGTCTTCTTCTTGATGTGACACGATGCGTGCACACCCGACGGCTGTGCGGCAACTCAACAATGCGGAGGCGTCTGATATGACATCGATGCTCTTCTATTGCAGGTTATACGCGGCACTCCGGCAACGATGAGATGGCCGTGCGGCGACTCAACGATTCTTCTGAGCTGCGACAGGCCCTGCGACACGCTTCACGGTGATGTGGCGGCGTCTGATGCGACGTTGATCCTCTTCTCCGGCAATGCGAGGCGCTTCGGCAACAATGCGACAACTGCAGGCGGTGGCGACACGTTTTTCCATTGATGCGGCGGCGTTTGATGCGACGTTGATCCTCTTCTTCAGCAATGCGGCGACAGTGGCTGCGGTAGCGACACGCTTTTTCTTCGTGAGCCGCGATTCCAGCTCCTTGCTCAGAAAGCCTCGCACAGCAGCAGGCACTTCCAAAAGAACTCTTGGGGAGCTGGTGGGTGAAGTCTGTTGTCCCTGAGACTTCAGCAGGAGGCAAGCTCTCTCTCAAGCCCCTTGTAGATCCTTTACAAGTTGACAAGTTCCTCTCTCCTTTCTTTGGCTGTTCAGGCAACCACTGCAGGCCAATCCCCCAAGCGGCACTTCAGCTTAGGGATAGTCTCTCCTCAGTCTCTCCGGTTCCTCTCCTCAGCAAAGGTTTCTTCTTGTTTGCCAAAGTGATCTAAAGTTCTGGTATCTGGGTCTCCTTAATATACACAGTTTCTCTTTGTTCTCTGAAGGCAGAGAGGCCTTTGCCTAGTCCAAACCAGTTCTGGTCAGTCCTGGTAAGTCCTGGAGCACTTTGTTGGCAAGACTCCTTCTTTCCCTTCACAGTAAAGGCCAGGGACATCAGACGCACCACAGAAGGCGGGGCCAGCATTGTGGAGGGAAGGCACAGCCCTAGTCAGGTCCCAGGTGCAACTACTCCCACCCATCTACATGCAGATCTCTCTATTCAGCCCTGTGCTGAATCACTCTGTCTCCTGGAATCCCCCAGCCCCTGTCACTCAAACTTCAGACAAGGAATACACAACCTAGCAGAGGTAGGCTTGGATGGTTAGACAAGAAAATACCTACTTTCTAAAAGTGGTATTTTCAAACACAGAATGTTAAAACTAACATCACTAAAAGATGCATTTTATCATTCTGAGTTCAGGCATACTAAACTCGAATTTCTACCTAGTTCCCTGAGTCAGTTTGGATAATAAAATGTAATAATCAAACTGCCCATTCTGTCCTATGGGGAACAGGTAGCCTTGCAATAGAGAAAAACAAAAATGGCTGTGATTCACTATTATGACATGCCACACACACCAGGGCACTACCTTATACTCACAATGCACCCTGCCCTTGGGCCTACTATAGGGGTGTCTGATATGAAGAAAAGGGAAGGTTGAGGGACTGTCAAGTGGGCGCACTTACCCAGTCAACATGGCAGTACCAGACTACACACAGGCCCTGCAATGGCAGACCTGAGGCACACTTTTACAGGCTGCTTCTCTGGGTGGCACAACCAGTGCTGCAAGCCCACCAGCAGCATTTGGTTTACAAGCCCTGGGTACCCCTGGTGCACTGCACTAGGGTCTGACAGGTAAACCAAACCAGCCAATCCTGGAATCACTAATCCATACAACAATTTACCATAGGGAGCACTTGCACTGTGGCACTGGACAGCAGTGGCACAGTGCCCAAAACATCTATAACCAGCAAAAAAACATGAGGCAACAGCAACAAATGGAAGGGAGACCCACGCCAAGGTGCCAGGTCTAACACCAACAGTGGTTTTTCTAAATAGGCTGGTATGTAGAGTGTTCTGTTGTGCTGTTATCAACAGTTCAAGGAACTCAATTTTGTTTTTGCTCCTGTCGCAGGTAAGATTTATATTGTGGTTGTTGATGATCAGTCTGTTTATAAATGCTGTGGCTTCTTCTTCAGTGCCTGTCCAAATTAAAAAGAGGTCATCAATATAGCGAAGCCAGATCTTGACTTTGCTAAAGTCAATGTTCAAAGTTATGTCAGCCCGTATGTCTTCCTCCCATTTCCCCAGGAATAGGTTGGCAAAACTTGGGGCAAAACACGTGCCCATGGCTGTGCCAAGTATCTGTTTAAAGATGGTGCCATTAAACATAAATATGTTGTTAGTCAGGCATAGGTACATCATCTCTAAGATCAATTCTGTATGTTCTAATTAACCCATAGGTCTGATTTTTTTATAATGGCGGCATGCTGCGATGCCCTGTGTGTGGCAGTTATGGTGTACAAAGAGTTGACATCAAGGGTCATTAATATCCCATATAATCCCTTCAAGTTTGGAAAGGAAATCCTTGGTATCTTTCACATATGATGGGAGAACGATGACATACTCTCGAAGAAAATGGTCAACATATTTAGACACCTTCTCTAGTGCACTTCCAATAGATGAAACTATGGGTCTACCTGGAGGTAAGTTAGAGTCCTTATGTCTCTTGGGTAAAATATACAGGATAGACAATTTGGGATAATCCCGTTTGAGGAAACAGTATTCTTCCCAGATGAGACCTTTCTGTTCCCATTCCTTAGGTTTATTACAAGTTTCAAAAATACTGGTATTGTATATGTCCATATGGACCTTCTTGTAGAGCCTGTGGTCATCCAGTTGTCTTGTAGCTTCGTTGATGTACATTTCCTTGTCTCAAAGTACAATGTTACCTCCCTTATCTGCAGGGCGGCTAATGATATTAGTGCAATCTGCCAGCGATTTTAGTAGTTCCTTTTGTTTGGCAGATACATTTTTACATCTTCGGTGTTTCAGTTTAAGAAGTGATTTTGTGACAACATCATGAAAGGTGTCAATGTTATTGTGGGGTAGATTAGGGTAAAAGATAGATCATGGTTTAAATGTGGTAGAGGCAGTGAGATCTGTGGGGATGTCCAGCTCCCATGCTTCGCCGGTAATGGCCACGGAGGGGTCACATCCCATAGCAAGATTATGCATGTCATGAATAGTTTCAGCATCTTCGATTGTCAGGGTAGAAAAAGGGCGGCTGGTGGGGTTGATGCTGGATGTTTTGTCAACGCCTGGTTTGTTAAGTGAATGCCATTTTTTTAATTTAACCTTTCTAACAAATTTGTACAGGTCAATGCGTGTGTCTGAATAGTTAAATAGTTCAGTGGGGCAAAACGTGAGGTCAAGGCATAACGTTTTCTTTTCAAGAAATGTGAGATGTCGATTGCTAAGATTCACACCGGTTTTATTTACCATGTCAGGATCCATTATTGCTTGCTTCTTGAGCCTCTCGATTTGCTTCCCATGGACTCCTTGATGTTGCCGTTTATGTTCTTTCTGCTTTCTTCGTTTGTGCCTTTGTTTGCTCCTCCCCTGCCTCTTCCACTTCCTCGTCCTCTGCCCCGTTGTGCTCTCCCTCTCCCTTGATTCGGTTGAGGTGTTGTTCTCAATGTTTGTCGGCCCTTTCTTAGGACCCAAAATTTATCTAAAAAAGTTGCAGTTTTTAAAGGGTCTTTTCTTTCAGATACTGAGCTAGCGGTGGTTATAGAGATGTTGGTGTCTGATTCACTCGTCTCGGCCGTTGAGTGTTCTGGATCTGCCTGTGTGGTGCTATTTTCTTCTCTGGGTGACGGTAAGTCCTCGTATAGGTAATCGTATTTGTGGCTGTACGTTAGGATGCGGCCACTCTCATAATCAACACTGTCCCTATGTAGCTTTCTTTGTTTTCGGTTCTTTGTGTCTTCTTCATGTTGTTGTAATTTGGGTTTGAGGTCTTGCTTGAATTTGTTAATGAGTTCTTGTTAGTTGCTTTTACTAAGTTCATTTTCAAGCGCACTGAGCTCTGATAGAATCATTTCTCTATCCTCCCATGCATATTATATATACATAGAGAGAGAGAGAGAATTGGAAAAAGAGATAAAAATACACATATTTATGCCACAGCAGTGATACAAATGTGCCCCAATAACACATTTTTACAGCATCTGTACTAATAAACACACATTCACTACAGTGCAATAGTCAGATTCCAGTTTATTACTAAGGTACAGCAAAATTGACATGACAAAATCACTTTTTCGTGTCCCAGAGATTGCTTTCTGGAATTGCTTTACTTAGGGAACCAAATCTCCTAATAGTCACAAGGTCTCTTCATTTTCTTTTTACCATACTGCTCAGTTGGCGATATTGTGTATTCTGGGTAGTTCTTGACACCTTGCTGTACTTTATTAGGTTAAAGCAGCTAAAAAGGGACTCCAGAATGGATGACAGTGCTGGAGGGCAAAAAATCCATTTTACAGCTGCTTTAACTAGAGAAGGTTTTTACTGGCCATTCTCTCATCAAATCTCAATTCAATGTTCTACCATGATGTTTTGTTGAGGCGTCAGCTAAGCATTTGAGCTTCCTATATTGCAAAGAAGGTGCATCTTCTTGATGCATTCCAGTTGCTTCACTTTAGTGCGCATCTAGCCATATCTTAATCTGGGACAGAATACTAAAGCCAGATGTCCATACATATTGTTTTTTTCTAGGGATCTTACTGCTGTTGTTGATCATTGGGGCCTGGCGTGGTCTAGGAAGAGGACTGAAGTTTTGTGAGGATGTAGTAAAGACATGCCATCACATTATCACATAATGTAGCATTCTGTTAACAAGTATATATCTGCTATAATCTTTCCCATTCTGAGTTCCTATGTACTGAAAAGAACAGCTTCTTGAGGCACTGCATTCAAAACTGAACCACAAAAGTGACACAACCCTAATGCAATGTCATATTAAACCGGGCATGTGGTGTTTATTGTCATAATTTTTGCCATATGTGTTTTGAAGTGTTATTTATATGTGTTATTTATATGCATATATGTCACATAGACAGGCATGTAGAAGCTCCTGGAACATTCCAGCCCAGGGAGGAGTTATGCTTTGCCGCGTTTCAGGAGGGTCACATGACCTATGTGTATTTTTATCTCTTTTTCCAATTCTCTCTCTCTCTCTATGTATATATAATATGCACGGGAGGATAGAGAAATGATTCTATCAGAGCTCAGTGGGCTTGAAAATGAACTTAGTAAAAGCAACTAACAAGAACTCATTAACAAATTCAAGCAAGACCTCAAACCCAAATTACAACAACATGAAGAAGACACAAAGAACCGCAAACAAAGAAAGCTACATAGGGACAGTGTTGATTATGAGAGTGGCCGCATCCTAACGTACAGCCACAAATACGATTACCTATACGAGGACTTACCGCCATCCAATTAAATATACACATCTGTGAAAGTGCTACTCTGGGGTGTTGTTGGAAGTTAAATGTTGCACAGTGTTTGCATTAATTTCATGTATTTCTGTATTTTGATGGTTGCAATTCTTGCATCTAATGAACATGAGGGCACATTTACTATTATTTCACTTAATGTGGTGAAGCAAGTGAAGATGCTGCACTTCATTGTGCGAAAGGGAGAGAGCAGAAATGCTTCATATTTACAAAGATATGGAGCATTTGTGATCTCTCCTGATTCTGGCACACTGTGTGCTGCCTAGCACCAATGAAGGAAGCCTTACATTATGGTGCCAGGGTGCCTCTGAAGATATAACTTCCTGCACAAAAACAATCCTTAGAGGCATATTCCTCTCTGCATGTGTGCTGCTGAATGCAACACATGTGGAAAGAACCAGTAATGAGGAGAAATAAAGACATTTCACCCAGCTACACCTCTGTCAGGTAGCACAACATTTTGGCAAAAAACAGGTTTTTCTGTGTTCGTGTCAAAATGCATGTGTGGATGCATGAGAATGCCCATGCTCCACCATGTTACAACTACCCAATGGAAGATAATGCAAGGCAGTGCTATGCACTGTCTTTCGTTATTTTGTATTTACTAAACCACACAAAGCTACACAAAGTGGCCTTGTGTGGCTTTGTAAATGTCAAAAATTATTGTTTGGCAGGGCTGAACCACAAAAGTGACACAACCCTAATGCAATGTCATATTAAACCGGGCATGTCGTGTTTATTGTCATAATTTTTGCCATATGTGTTTTGAAGTGTTATTTATATGTGATTGTATGGTGTATATGAACTGCTACCAAACTTAAGTAATGCTAGAAGAAATTAAATGAGGGGAGGGAAGAAGGGAGAAAGGAAGGATGGGAGGTAAAGAGAGAAAGAGAGAGGCAGGGAGGGAGAAAGATCGGAAGGAATTAGGGTCTAAACACAGATAGCACACATAAAGAAACATAAAAACAGTTCACATCCATAAAGACATAAAATACAGATGTATGGATTTTTGTGCATGGAGGGGGTCATCTGTTTGTGTAAAGCAGCATCCCAATCAATGTGCCTGATTTTGCTGCAACGCACACTTTTATAGCATGCTGATATCTGTCATGGGTTGTTGATTTTATGTCAAGGTCACAGTACTATTTTGCTCTAATTCGGAATACCAATTGTGTTTTCAACACATTCATGATAAAAACTAAACTACAATTGACAGAGTCCAAAGGTATGCACGGGGAAATGTCCTTGCTATTTGTCGCTATTTCAGAGAAACGCATGCAATCTGTGATTTGTTGCTAAATAATCAACAGCGTTTTCATCTATTTTCTTAATTGGGTGCCATGAGTTAAATTATTCATTGAATGAGTGCTTTAAAGTCGTGTACAGTGAGCTAAAATGGAGTTCCTCAGAAGAGCACTCTCTGTTAAAGGCTAGTATAATTCAAGAAGCATCCAGTGTTAATTGTGCACATTAACACTGTTTTCTTCCTTGGAAAGGATATGCTAGGGTGGTGGGGGGGTTTGAGGGCCCTACTGTCATTTCCCTAAGGATAAATATCTTTGAGCGAAGCTTTTGATTGCTTGTTTTGTATCTGTCTAAATTGTAAACCGCTTTAAAACGTTTTACTGCATCACATATGCATCAATGACACATATTATGAAGTTCAAAATAAAGGGCCAGATGTATCAAGCCTTTTTGCGTACACAAACGGGCAGATTCGCTTTTCCGATGTAGCATCCCCAGGTTTGCGATTCGGTATTAGGAATGGGTATGTTTAGGGCATCTCTTCCTGATACCGTATCGCATCGGTATGTATGAATGTTTTGTGACGGCAATTGCAGTCACAAAACATTCACATTTTACCACCTACGTCAAGTAGGTGGTAACCCATTTGCAAATGGGAAGGGGTCCCCAAGAAGCTCCTTCCCCTTTGTGAATGTTTGTAAAACCATTCTTAAGAGAAGGCAGTGGTCCCACGGACCACTGCCTGCTCTTAAAAAACAAAAATAAAACTTTTCTTTTTTCTATTTGTAAAGCATCTCGTTTGACTTTAATCAAAACGGGCCGCTTTACAAAAAAAAAAGATTGCTTTATTTAAAAGCAATCACTGGCATGGTCGTCTGCTTATCTCAGCAGGCCACCATCCCTGTGATTTTTGCGATTCCTAGGGGGTCATAAATTGAGACCTAGCTCAATAAAATTCATGAGGTAGGCCGTTTGCGACCCCCCAGGATTTGCAAAAGGTGGACTATACACCTTCATACATTCCTTTTTGTGATTTCCAAATTTAGGGAATCGCAAAATGCTGTCTTCATACATCTGGCCCATAATCTTCAAATATTTTTCACAAAGTAATATCCCTGTTCGACCTGTCAGCCCTAGGGTGGTCTTACCCCTTTTTTTTCCCTTAGCGCCTCATTTTTTTGCCACCATCTTTTTGTTGGACCTTGGCCTCTGGGCACCTTACGACTGCCAAACAGTGCTGAGGTGCAGGTGCTCTCTGCTAATAACATGGCTGCCACAGGCCCCTGCTACTGTGGAGTGGCCATTGAACACACACGCACCAGTAGTTAGGAGCAGGCTGGGACATACTGCTACTGTATCTTTGCCGTCCCGCCTTTTTGTCACATAGACAGGCATGTAGAAGCTCCTGGAAAATTCCAGCCCAGGGAGGAGTTATGCTTTGCCGCGTTTCAGGAGGGTCACCTGACCTAGGGGTATAAGAGGAAAGGAGGGAAACCTGGCTAGTTAGTTGGGGCACCACTGGACCTGGGGGAACCTCTGTCGGAGTATAGGCGATTAGGCCTAGGGGGGAACCTACACTACCGAGACTGACTGAGCTTAGGCCCTGCTGTACGCAAGATAGCTGAGGGACTCTGCCAGCCTGCTGACCTTGTCCAGTGAGGGGGAAACCCAGGAGACCAACTCCAGGGTGCAGCAGGGAACCAGCCTGCCTCCTGTGCCTGCCAATTCAACCCCTACCCTTCCCCCAAGTAACTGCAACTAGAGTCCTGCTGTAAACCTGCAGCCTGCCATCCTCTCCAAGATCCTGTGAGCGCAGCTGCTACTGGGGGATCACCAGGTAAAGTGCTGTGACTGCCAAGCGCTATATGGCTAGAACTGTGCCCCCCGGCACGCTGTGACTTTCAAGCCCTATACTGAACGAACTGTGCGCCTTAAGTGCTGTGTCCGTAGAGCGCTGCGAGCCCCAGATCACCCCCGCCGCCCACGTACCTGCAACCCAGCGCTTTGTCCAAAGGAGCGCTCTTTGCCGAGGATCACCGCCGTGGCCCAGGCGCCGCGAAGTCCGAAGCGCTGTGTGTGCCCCAGGCAGTCCAGGGAAGCGATTGTGCCATCCCTTGAACCGCTGCGGCCCCTGAGGTGAGGGCCGCTGCGGGCATCACCAGAAGAGACCTCTGCCTCACTGTGGCCCCCGACGCGAGGGGAGGGCCGCTGCCGGAGCTGTACAGGCCACGCTTGGCCTCAGAAGTGCCACAGGAGCATTGCGGGGCAACCGGGGCGCCGGCAGCGTCACAGGCCGCGCCCCCGGTGAGCCACGCTCCCATTGGCTGTGGCTGCCAAGCCCCCCTTGAGCTGCGCCCTCACTGGTTCCCGGGCAGGGGGGAAGGAATTGGAAGGCTCGGAGCCCGTCCCGCCTCAGCACAGGGGCTCCGAGGAGTACGGGAGCCCCCCCCTACCTCTCCTGGCTGGTTCTGACATCCCGGGAGAGCCGCCGGTGCCCTGCAGAGCCTACACGGGGGCCCCGAACACACAAAGCCTCAAGGTAACCCCCTCCCCCGGGGAGGGCGGAAACTTCAGTGGGAATAGCGGGGCTGCTGAGGTGCCTAACCCGATCGGAGTGGAAGCCCCGTTACCGGCCCTCACGCAAAGAGAGAGAGACCAAGAGCGAACAGCAAAGGCCTGTTTACCCCCTGTTTGCTAGAAATAACGTAGGCTGCCCCGTCTGCCCCCGGAAAGGGGCGCAGCCTAGAATATCCGTGAGGCCTCTCCCTTTCACCACGGGGGAAGCCACAGGGGATTCTGGGGGCCTGAAGGAATCTGTAAAACACCCCAGACCTAAAAGCATTGCATCTCCTGAATGTGTCCCTAATACAGCATATATGTCTAAGAAATGTACCCTGACTTAACCCTTGCATCGGGACTGTTCTGGTTAGAGTGTACCTGCATAGCAAATGTTGTGCTTGTGACCCGCAGGCCTAAGAAATGCTACTTGAATGAGTCCCTTAGCTAGGAAATGTGTTGATGTTATATTCATGCCCATGAAGTGTTGCATTGATGACCGTGCTTATAGGAAATGTTGCCTAGGATGTCCCTGAATATTAAGCCTGGGCAAAGCACTACGCTACGCTCGCGTAGTTTGCGAAGTTTGCGCTACTTCGCACTACGCGAATTGCACATAGCACAGTGCAAACATGCGTAGCGTAGTGTTGCGTAGTGCAGCGGTCATTTTTTGCTTGCTCAGGGTCCTCCACATCAAGTTGCCGATCGCGAGCATGGAAAATAAACCTCCCGGCGAGATTCTCAACGCCGGGAGATCAGGTTTCTCATTGCGAGTGGTCGCGTATGCTCGCGACCGCTCGTGATGAGAAACTACCAGTCCGGGTTGAGAAAGCTGCTGCTCGAGTAAAAATCTACTCGAGCGGCAGAAAACTACAGCTCACACTGTGCAAGATGCCGTTTTCAATGATTGCACAGTGCCGGATGCTTGTCCGCACTGTGCAATCATTGAAAACGGCATCTTGCACTGTGCAATCATTGAAAACGGCATCTCGAACAGGGTACTACGCAGTTCGCAAAGTGCTACGCGTAGCTCGCGTAGTGCGAAGTGCACTTTGCGTAGCTACGCGTAGCGCTACTTCGCGAACTACGCCCAGGGTTACTGAATATCAGAATTGTTATCTTCCTTGAATTGATGCCTAAGAGATGTTGCCTACAGTAGCCTAGTACCTAGGGAGGGTCACCTGTATGGTCCTAATGTTATGAGAACCTAGCATTACATACCTGAACTAAAAGTAGATAAAGAATCTTGTTTTATAAAACAGCCTGGTGTGGTGTCTCTTTCTTGCGTGCGCTTCACTGAGTCAGTGTGAGTGTGTGCTGTACCACCGCTTTACACATTGCCTTCAGGTGCCTTCTTGCCTCGCGCCAAGCTACCGTGTCGGAATTGGTGACCCCAGTTCTAACAATCCCTCATAAATTAAATGATGCATGAAGCATGAAGTTTAATAGATTGATATGATTTCTTAATAATCGCATATGTAACCAAAACATGTTAGCATGCAGGTTAGTTACATGTAATATTTGGTTTACTGACAATGTATAAGAGCTTTACTTAAATGTTTTGTAAATGTTTTTGCTTCTATTGAAATACAAGGTGGTGTGTTTAAGATGTTTGTGGAAGAGTGGATATTAATACTGTAGTGTTATATTTATGAATAACTATAAATACTATTAGTACATCATTTAACAGTCTCGTTGTTTTAGTTCTTTCTTTAGATGCAGCTCTTATTTTTACCATATTGCACACTGTTCCCGCCCTCTGGAGATCTGTCTATCATCTGCTGAATTATAACTTTAGTCACTTCTATAGGCTCTATTTTGGCTCCATGCAATTGTGAGAATCCTACAGACCCACTATGAAACTCCATTTGCGCCTAGAAGTTCAACTGACATATGTAAATGGCTGTTTTACAAATGCACATTTGCTCTCAAGAAAGGAGTCACCCTAGTAGCGTCTTCACAGACGTGTCCACAACTTATTCCAGTCATTAAACACAAGCTGTCTCCAGGCTGTGAATGGTACAGAAAAACAACTGATGAGCATGTAGGGATAAGGTTTTCTCTATAATAGGTCTGTAAGAAAACGGATTATAATTTAAGGAGGATGGAACTAATAAGTCAAATATCTTGCAAGTCTAACACACAAGTTTAATAAAATAAAACAGAGCTTATCCCCTGGTAGCTATGGCATAAAGCAGACAGGCTTCAACTAAGGAAAAGTGTGGGAAAAGCAGTACCAAAACAATTAACAAGGCAAAACAATGATGAAAATAGGGTAGCTGGAGATATAAATGTTTAACATTTTAGGGGGAAAAGGGGCAGTAAAAATGAAGCACCAGTCAAGCATCTGTTTCCAGTTGGCAGGACAAGAGGAGTGTTAGATACACTATGTGGTCCATCCTGGTCAAAGATTGTACCTTCTGACACAGGGCCTGATTTAGAGTTTGGCAGACAGGTTACTCCATCAGAAACATGGCAGACATCTTGTTTGCATTATTAAAAGTGCCATAGGAGGTAATGCACTTGTAATAAGGGGGACATGATCTCTGTCTCTAGTGATAGAGTAACATATCCACCAAACTCTAAATCAGACCCTTAATCTTTTTTATGTAAGCCGCATTTCTCCAGCGGGGCAAAGATAAAGACAGCATCCAGTAAAGTCTTACCAGAATTGTGTAGTTGTTGGACGAGGTACCGCTGCAGCTATTGGTTTTGTCAGAAAAAGACCAAAAAATCTAACTTTGTGCTCACTGAAGTCCTCTTGTTTATTGGACACTTTCACACCTTTTCCTTGGTGCGATTTTTTGCTTTGGACTTAGGGCTTTATTTATAGTTAGTCGGTCAGAGTACTGTCCAGTAGGCTGGCAGAGGACATTACCTCCAACATGGTGACAGACTACCATCTGTTAGAATTTGCAGATGACAGCCAACCCAGCGATCCTCTCTGTACCATGAGGGTAACTGCCATCATTCCCTTTCAATATACTCAAAGTTTGGTGGATGGCCAGTGATGGTTTTGACAGCCATCCACCAAACGTTTCATTTTTTTTGTTTTTCACCAACAAACTCCCCAACTGGAGGTTTCTTTTTGAAAAACAAAAATCTCCACTCTCTGCAACTTGTTTGTGACATAATACTCTGTCCATAAAACTCTAAATCATGCTTAGTCTTTTTTTCTGGAGGTCAAAGTCCTCCAGTGAGACAAGCTTTACACAATATCTGACAAAGACGTTTTGAAATTGATTACTTTTGTTATGTGGGCCCACTGAAGGTCCAGAGGTCTAGGAAGTCCAAAAATGTTCTATGCACCAACTTTAAAGACTTTCTGGAACAGTTCCTCTTGGTTTTTAGTAAGGCTCCCAGGACTACAGGGACAGCATGTACGGTCCAGGGATAACTGAAGCTGGATCTGTGCAGGACCCTGCAATTGGTCTGCTTAGCACTTCAGGTAAAGAGCCTCTTTCAACTTGTTTTGCCCCTGTAACAACATAGGAGATCAGCCTTTGTGTCCGCTTCCCACTCACACGTACAAGTGTAAGCAGATCCAGCCCTTCAGATCTCTACATCAGTCATAGACAGCAGGTTCAGTCCTTTTCCTTTGATGCACAGGTCCATATGTGTTCTGTGGCGCTTGGTATAAGATGTCACTTTTGTACAAATCATAAGCCAGTGGTGACTACTAACCACTGCCTAACAAAAGAGAAAAAAGTTCTAAGGCACAAACCTTCCCACTTGTATGACACATCCTGATTGCTTTACTGCAAACGATCCAACTGAACTATACTGAGTAAAATAATCCATCATGGCAAACTCTTTTGTCCCTAGAGAAGGCTGGCTAACAAGTCAGGGGGGGTTCTAAGTGAATAATTAGTCTCTCCTTTGGAACCTCAACAAACTGTTTCAGTTACCCCTCTCACAGGGCTGGTGGCAAGCTGGCTACAGTTGGCCCTCGCATCAAAGAATCCTGCTCCCCCGGGGCTCACTTTACAGTTGACTATCAATGATAAGGCCTCACCCGAACCTCTCAAATTAAGTTCCTGATCCTTCCCTAACTGTCTTTTCCAAGCTGAGTTGAGACACATCATTCACACTCAGGTCGTCCTGTAAAAAAAGCCGAGCCATTGCCTCTGCTCTACATCAGTTTGGTAGTTTACCCCAAACCAAATTTATGAAAATAATATATTAATTGCACTTTATGTTTTACTTATAGGATCCGCTGCAGCCCTTTACATTGAAAACAGCCTTTGAAGGCTAATCACTGTAGGAATATACCAACACTACATTCTTGCATTTTCCTATTTTAAATATTAAACACCATACCTTTGGGACTACAGGGCCTACATAAGCATGACTTAGATAACATTTAAAAATTGTGTTATTTTGACATGTTTACCTGCAGGTTTACAAGATGCAGCAGCCAGGCTACACAGGTAAGCCCAAAGCAAGGCGTTCTTGTCAGACTAGTGGATGATACATGTACTGATGTCCAGAGGTGACGTATAACTTTCCATGCCATTTGTGCACTTTCCTGCAACATATACTATGGACTTACTGTAAAGTTAAATATGGCAATTAGAAGTTATCTAACTCCATCATATTTTTAGGATTCAGAGCACACACACTGGACCTGGACAGCTGTGTCCCCGTGTGCGGAGTTCAAAATCCAGCAGCATCAGTTATCAAAAAATGGGTGTGACTTTCCCAAAAGAGCTACTTCTGCAAAGGGCCAGATTAGTTTCTAAGTAGGGAACAAAAATCAATAAAAGGGACACCTTCCTGCACATAAACAAACATTGGCATTTTGCTTTTTCCATGTGTGCTGCACAAGGCAGCACACATGGAAAAAGCAAAAACGAGGAGAAATGAAGCATTTCTCCTCGTTTCGCCACCTTAAGACCAGGAAAATCCTGGTCTTAAGTTCAGCACTGCCACCTATTATCGCCTCTCTTGATATTAGGTGGCAGCATCGAAGTGAATGGGTGTTGCGGTGAAACGCACACCACAGCACTCACTGCACGCCCCTTTCACGCTAAGTTTAGCGTGAAAGGGGCCCTATTACCAAGGCAGCGTTAAGCCACTTAATGTGGCTTTTAACCACGTTATGTGGTTTAACGTTGCCTTGGTAATAGGGCGCTGACTCTATTGCCACCACAATGTCACAAAAAGTGATGTTGTAGTGTCAATAAGGGCTTGGTAATATGCCCCATTGTGCCACTCTCAGGTATCTGGCTGTGCGAGAGTGGGTGAAAGTTACAAGTTCAGGCCGACCGTAGTGGATCGTGAAAAGATTAGTCCAGCTAAAAGAGTTACCTCCACAGTCCAGCACATGGGGTTATGGTCACGGTGGAAGGGACCGCAAGAAGCAGGGAGAGTGTAGTGGATGGCCATCAAAGTTGCACCAAGAGCAGGCCGGGTGTCGCAGATGGTCAGGCCGGAGCTTTGTGGTGAAGGTCACTGTGAAAGGTTGAACTGTTGATTTTACAGAACTTTGTGTTGGCGGTTGGCAAGGATTTGGTGGCAACAGGCCTGTTCTTAAAGAGCCCAACATTTCAGGAGAGCTCAAATGAAGCCAAGGGTCCTGGTCCTGAAGGACACCACTTAGGGGTCAGGAGCTCACTCCAGATGGGTCCAGGTGTTGGTTCAAGATGTTTGAAGCCTGTTATGTCCCAGTGGCAATGAATAGGAGTCCAGCAGACTAGTCCTTGGAGTCGGTCTAGTAGTCCTGGGTTCAGGTGAAGGTGCAGGTCTCAAACTCCAGGGCCAGCCTTCGACATTTCAAGGTAGACTCTATGTGGCAAAGTAGTCCTTCCAAGTGCAGCAAAGCAGTCATTTGGAGCACACAGCAGGCCACATCAGCAGCCAGAGTGGGTCTGAGGGCCTTAGTTTAATATCTGATGCCTCCTTTTGGGTTGGGAGACGTTCCTAGAGGTTTCTACTGTGAAGTGCTTGGTATTTCCTGACACCCCTGCTTTGGCTTCAAGCTGGCTGCAGAGAAAATATGAAGGTGACAATCCCTTTGTGTGAAGGCAGAGTACAGCTATTCAGGTACCCTTATCCCTCTATTGTGTGACTGACTGGTAGGAATTCACAAAGTCTGTCAGTTACACCCAGTCATGTGACAAACAACAGGCTGCAGGCACCAAAAGGCTAAGGCCAGTAAAATGCCCATTTTTAAAAAGTAATTCTAGGAACAACAGCCCCTTAATAACGTAATGCAAACAATCATTACAAATACAGAAATCAGTTCCATAAATGGATTCAGTTATCGGAAATATTTTGAATTTGCATTAGAACATATAAATTTGAGCTCAAATATTTATAGGAATAATCCCCGCTGGAGTAATTTCTTGAACCAAAAAGCAAAATAATCAGGTGTTAAAAAGTAAAAGCACAGACATAGGAACATTTCTAGGCAAGAAAACAGTGACCAACACAAGAATGTAACACTTAGGTCACTAATTATAAAAAATTAAACACTGCTGCACCCAAAACAGAAAGAATACAAAGCATAGTGTAACGGGTCAGAGTGTGTGTCGATGGCATTTCGAAACCGTGAGAATATGGACCATCATCAGGACTGAGAGTCATTTGGCTGGCATGATACCAATTGATATGTTACGTAAAGCACCTGATTTTTACAACAATCTGTTGATTTAGCAAGCAACTGGCATTTCACAATTAGTGTCTGTTCATGAATGTCATACACAAAATGATTAAACCACCTGAAATAGAAAGGGAAGAAAAATAGAAAAAGAGGGTAAGAATTGAGAGACTTAATTAGCCCTGCTCGTGCCTCGCACATTTGATCGTGTTTAGCTGCTAATCTGTTTTTAAATACTATTGCACTGTTTTTTAAAATATCCTTGTACTGTTACAACTTGTGGGGAGGATCGTTGCTGCTAGGGTTTTTTTTTTAGCTGTTCATCTGTTTTAATCTGTTTCAACATTATTGCACTGACGTACTCTCACTTAAGCTCTTCCTCGCTTCTCCTTGCGGTCATTTGCACTGTTCTTGCTGGTTGTCAGGGCCGCCCCGTTCCACCACAGCTGACGTGCCGATTGAGCGGAGGGCGGACCCTTCAGTACACAGTATTCCGGCCATCTCACTTCCGGTGAGGACGCGCTTCTGGCGTTCGTCGGAAGGGATATAAACATTCATGGTGCGGACGTGCAGCGGACTTAACTAGCCCTGCTCGCGACTCACACATTTGATCCTGTTTAGCTGCTAATCTGTTTTTAAATACTATTGCACTGTTTTTTAAAATATCTTTGTACTGTTACAGCTTGTGGGGAGGATCGTTGCTGCTAGGGTTTTTTTTTAGCTGTTCATCTGTTTTAATCTGTTTCAACATTATTGCACTGACTTACTCTCACTTAACATTCATGGTGTGGACGCGCTGGCGTGCCGGAGGCGTGCCTAAGGCAAGCCCGCCTGCGCCTGTCCGCGCCAAGTCCGTGCCTAGGGCCCATAACTCTGTTTTGTGGCCCCCACCAATAATTAAATATGCGAGTGGTGTATTGCGTGCCTTGGACAAGCAAGGTAGGGAGAACTGCTGTGCTATGCGTCTTGGGGTTAGCATGGCAACCTGCGCTTGTGGTTTTGTCCTCCCCCACCCTGAACCAGTCTTGGCCTTGCAACTACCCCAGCGTCTAGCGAACGGCATCACACATGATCAATCTATGCTCTTTGGTGGACTTATTAATGCCAGATCATTGGGTAAGCACAGGTATGAAATTGCTCATAGCATAGAAAGCCTGGGTCTAGATATATTATTCATAACAGAAACCTGGGCAGATGCCGCATCAGACCCCGACTTTATCACTGCAACACCTGTCGGGTTTAGAGCTATTAGAGTGGACAGGTCTTTTAAACGGGGGGGGTGGAGTAGCTATTATTTTTAGGGATCATTTTTTGGTCACACACCATCCTGTTTCTACTCCATCTTCTGAAGCTCTCCCTTTCTCGTTTACACTCAATCCCAAAGTGACCTTTAAGGGGATTCTTCTCTATCGTCCTCCAGGCACCCGCAACACCTTTTTAACCAATCTGGACACTTTGCTTGAGCCAGTTATCTTAAATTCAGATCTTACTTTTCTTGGAGACTTCAACTTTCATCTGGAAGAGTTAGAAAATAAAGACACAATGGGGTTATTAGATACCTTAAGATCACTCAGACTCACTCAATTGGTGCAGTCACCGACACATATAGCTGGACACACGCTGGATGGTGTTTTCTCTTCAGCCTATGGCCTCATAATGAAGGAAATTCTTCCGCTAACATGGTCAGATCACTCACTAATTAAGTTCAACCTTCCTTTTTTTAGGGTTGGAGAGGGTGGCACTACCAAACGGCCGGCTTCCATCTGTAAAGCTTGGAACAAAGTGGATAAGTCATCCCTTTATACCTACCTGGAAACCTTTCGCCCTTCCCCTCAGAACCAGGTGGACTTAGCCGTCATCAACTACACTAATTGGATTTTGGGTGCAGTTAGCGCCTCGGTTCCCTCAACAACACTTTCAGGCAATAGGACTACGCCTTCCACCCCCTGGTTTTCTGAACGTCTTCGGAAAGAAAAACAGATGTGCCACCGTCTAGAACGGCGTTGGCGTTTAAATTATGATGAGCCGGGTAAATTAGCTTACAAAATAGCTTTATTGAACTATAAAAAACTTCTTATCTCAGAAAGAAAAAATACTTCACATAACAGATTGATTCGGCTGCTAATTTACCCAAGGAATTGTTTGCGGTGATTAACAAACTGGCTACACCGAATAATACAGGCAGGAAGGTCAATCAGAAATTCTGCAATGACATCGCAAACACTTTTAAATCTAAGGTTTTAGAAATCTTTCAAGCCTTCAAGGAGGCTCCTGACCCTTGCCCTTTACCACACTCATGTGGCTCAGATATTACTAATCACACTTTATTTGCGTTCTCTCTGGTCTCCTTAGATGAAGTAAGAAAATATGTATATCAATCTAAGTCAGGTTCACCATTGGATCCATGTCCACCGACTTTCCTCAAAGGACTGGCAGATTTTGTGAGTCCAGGTCTTACAGATATTTTCAATCTGATGTTTACCTCTGGTGCTTTCCCGATCAGTTGGAAGGAGACATCTATTTTGCCTTTATTAAAAAAATCTACCCTAGACGCTACCAATCCCATCAACTATCGACCTATCGCTAGACTGCCTTTGCCTGTGAAAATAGTGGACAAAATTATGAACAATCAATTGTCGCAATTTATTAACGCGAACAATTTGTTGGATCATTCCCAGTTCGGCTTCCGCAAAGATCATAGTACGGAGACCGCACTGAACAAAGCTTCAGAGGAGATCAGAGCAGTAATGGATGGAGGAGGCACGGCGGCTCTCGTGCTTCTTGATCTATCTGCAGCTTTCGATACGGTTGATCACTCCCTCTTGCAAAGTTGCTTGGAGAAGTCAGGAGTAGGAGAGGTGGCGCGGGCACTTCTGGCCTCCTTTCTCACTGATCGAAAATCCACCGTATCTATCAACGGTTTTAACTCAGATCCCTACATTCTACCTTGTGGCGTCCCTCAGGGCAGCTCGCTGAGCCCTTCATTGTTAAATATCTATGTCAAGTCAAGTCAAGTCAAAGGCTTTTTTTCGATAAAAACTTATCATAAAAGCTTCAGAAAAAAAGAAAAGCAAGGATTTGATTACATTTGACCTTAAAATCTTAATTTTCAAGTAAAAGAAGCACGTCATAAATAAATATTTAAAAAAAGATTAAACATTTCCTTTAAGCCTTTTGCTTCTAATGCACCAGGCCCATGATAAAAATTTGGAAAGGGCACAAACATACAGTGGGCGAGAGTCCGACATTAAAATGCGTAGTGCCTCAATATGATGCCTGGTTCCCAACAAACGACACAATTGCTTAAGCCATCTTTTTCTTGGTTGTGCATACTCCTGGCATTCAAACAGAAAGTGTGCCACTGACTCTTGTCTGGATATGCAAATAGGGCAAAATTCTGTGGTCTGTACTGGGGATTTCCACCGAGATGTAAAAGCGTGTAGTGGAAGAGTCCCAGTCCTAAATTTTAAATAAAGGGTCCTATCAAATGGTCTCTTAATAATGTCTAAGTAAAGTTCCCGGATCGGCAAATCCTTAAATTTCAGAAAGTCCTCCGTAAGTCTGCCCAATGTACAATTAGTGCTCCGTTGGGTCGCAATCCAATTCCAATACAAACTCTTGAGTGTTGCCTTTGGGGGGGAAGACCTATTTACCCAGGCTTCACTTAAACCCAAGTTACACAGGAGGGCTTTCATATCTCTCAGCCATTTTATCCTATGCCACCCAGGGAGTGACATTACTTCAGAGAGGCCTTTAGCATATTTGGCAAGCTCCGGGGCTCGCCACAGACGGGCCCATAAAAGTAAGGGCCGGAACTTTGCCAAATCACCAATAGGGCGGCAACCTAGGTCAAGCATTAGTGGGATCATGGGAGTTCCCTGGGGAAGTGACATGATGGCCCTACAGAACTTCCTCTCAGATCTTGACAATTCGCTAGTGTTACATGAGCCCCATAGCTCTGCCCCATAAAGAGCAGAGCTAACTCCCCTTGCTGCATAGATTTCAATATCAGGGGCTATATCTACGTCTCTGAACTGGCCCCTCTTATCCGGGAATTTGGGTCCAGTCTGACCACGTATGCCGACGATACCCAGATTGTGATAGCGGCACATAAACTTCAACATTCCCCGGCCTCGCTGTTGAGATGCTGCATGAGTGCCATCAATAGATGGATGACGGCACACTGCCTTAAATTCAATTCCAATAAAATGGAAGTTTTGATTTTTGGCAGTATACAGCCCCCCTGGAATAACTTGTGGTGGCCAGCGGAGTTGGGCCACCACCAAAGCCAGTGGTTAAAGTAACGAATTTGGGTGTGTTGATGGACAATAGATTGACATTTTGCCATCAAACGAACGCCGTGGTGTCTGCCTCACATATCTCATAAAGAAAATAAGGAAAATATTTCCGTACATCCCCGACAACACCAGGAAAACAGTAGTTTCTTCCCTTATTCAATCCAAATTAGACTACTGTAACGGCCTATACCTTAACGCCCAGATGCAGTGTCTGAGGAAACTGCAGATGATTCAGAATTCGGCAGCTCTCCTTTTGTTTGACATCCCTAGACGCAGCTCAGTTTCTAACAAAATTCGCAATCTCCATTGGCTTCCAGTACCTCGGCGCATTGAATTCAAGACATTATGTATTGTTTTTAAAGCTCTGCATCATCTAGGTCCATCTCTTCTGCAGGATCTTTTCACATGGTATCAACCGACCAGACACCTTCGATCTATGGGGGCACGATTACTGTTGGTACCAAGAATTCATACGGCGCACTGGGGAGGCCGAAGTTTTTATTATGGTGCATCGAAATTGTGGAATTCCCTTCCCTTTCAACTGAGGAATGTTAGTTCCTTGACGGTTTTCAGAAAGCAATTAAAAACCTGTCTCTTTCAGTACTAGGGGCGAGTTTGCGGCTTGCACTCCCTAGCACCAAGACACCTCCGGGTATTTGCGCGCTTTTATAAATCTCTTTAACATAACATAACAGAGAGAGAAAGAAATTCACATTTATTTTATTGACCATGCACCATATTAAGTCCAACGAGAAGTGCTTTAGATTTAATGGGCTTGCGAAATATATTCATGTGCGAACCGTGAAGCAAGACCAGTGGGCTATCTGTGCCATGACAACTAAACCATGCAAGTGGCGAAGGTGACTGGATAAAGAGAATCAAAAGTGAATAAATTTCCATGCACATGTAATAAATTAAAGGCAACTGTACCTAATTGGGTACTACACTAACATGCGGTGTCTATCGAAATGTTTGTTTACTGCGGTATATAACAAAATTATCCAGGTGTTAGCTGCGTAGCGATGGAGTCGATATCAAAAATAAAAGGCGCAAATGAGTACAACTTATAGCCTGATGTCGGGGATGTGTGTAATTATAACAAAAAAAAACCTTGCAGGTGATGCCTCTGATTAGCAAGGTCTTCAGCACGATGCAGAGACTAACCGCCAATTCCAGAAGGAGTATTGTCTGTGTGCAAAAAGTGAATAGTATAAAAAAATAGGTACACAGTTAAAAATGCAAACCCCTACACTATGCTTTGTATTGTTTCTGTTTTGGGTGCAGCAGTGTTTAATGTTTTATAATTAGTGACATAAGGGTTACATACTTATGTTGGTCACTGTTTTGCTGCCTGTATATGTTCACATGTCTTGTGTTTTAACTTTTTAACACCTCTGTTTCTTACCTTTTAATTCCTGATTAGGGTAATTCCTAAATATTTTTTTTGGTTGAATTTATATGTTGTAATAAAAATTGAATCACATTCTGATCACTGAATCGGCTTATGGAACTGGTTTGTATGTCCATAATGATTGTACACATTACGTTGTTAAGGGGCCTTTGTTCCGAGATTTACTCAAACAACCTTGCTCCCTGACGATCCTCGTGTCTCCCTTGTGTTCAAAATTGTAATTTAAAATCTGACTTCACCAATAAAGAGAGGTTTTCATTACAGTTTCACAGATACCAAACATGAAATGCTTGCCTGGTCCCATTTAAAAGTAATCACTTAAGAAATTTAATAAGGCAACCCAACTTTATCCTATGGGGCAGATAGGGCTCACAGCAGTGAAAAAGAAATGTAAGATCTCTTCACAACCAGGACATGTAAAACTTAAAAGTACATGTTCAACTTTTAATTACGATGCTGCTACCTAGGTCCTAACTTAGGAGTGACTTATATGCAAAGAAAGGGGAGTCTAAGGCTTGGCAAGGGGGTTATATTGTCAGGTCGAATAGGCAGTCTAAAACTATATTTAGGCTGCAATGGCAGACCTAGGACATGTTTTAAGGGACTACTTTAGTTGTTTGTACAATAAGTGCTGCAGGGCCACTAGTAGCATTTAAATTATAGACACTGTGTACGTAGTATACCACTCTACAAAGGATTTATAAGTTAATTAAATATGCCAAACAGGTCAAAACCAATTTTACTATGTTTAAAGGAGTGAGCGTAACTACTTTAGCACTGGTTAGCAGTGGTAAAGAGTACGGAACCTTAACACCTAAATAAGCAAATTCAGACAAAAAGTGGAGGGTAAGGACAAAAGGTTTGGGGAGACCCTGCGGAGAAGGTCAGGTCCGACAGTGACTCTACCGTTTCAATGTCCCCAAGCCCTATGTGCATGTGACGCTGACATGCATCACCACATGGTCAATCAGTTCTCAATGAAACTTGAAATATTGAACTAATGCTTGGTGAATTAAAGTCTGAACATCACTGAATGTCATGAATGCAATCATTTTCTTGAGGCAGCGCGGCCAATGGTAGTGGGGCAAGGATATTACACAGTTTCTGCAATGTGTCTGGTTATTTAAAAGCAGAAACGGATACATGGGCATAGTTCTCTGAAGACCTTATTAAAAATAAGATACTACAATAAGACACCCCAAATAGTGTTCGATGGCTCAAGCTCATTTGAGAAGGGATATCCATAACATTAAAGTAATAGTCTGAATGTGATAGGAACACATGATATATCTTGATTCAGCATGAATCATGCAGAGGGAACAAAGTCAATCAATATCAGTGATAACTCACTAGCACCCAGCTCCAATGGAATGCCCTTGGTTTTATGAGACTCAACTCAGACAAATGGGACCATATATTGACACCCATGTTTAACTGGTATTCATTCATTTCATTAATTATCTTTATTCGGAGCACATAAAGGAAACCATAAAAGTACACAATAAAATTAGAATTTTAAAAACAGTACCTCAATTCACAATTCCTGATCCCAATAGCAAAGTGTGGGAATTTTGAGAAGCAGTGCAGGCTCTTCAAACCTAGAACCAAAAACCTACTGCAATGTTAGTGATTAAACTAACCTAGTGCCACTATTACATATACCATACAGTTTACTCTTTTCTGCTATGGGGCTGTCCTCTGAAATACCTTTTAAAATACCCAAACCACTAAAACTAACATTAGAATGGTTACAACTCATGACCATGTATTTTAAACCAACTATAGGCCATTTCTAGTTTATGTTTATTGATGCACTTGCCCGGAATGCAATTTTCAGAAACACCCCCACATAAAAGATGCTTTCATCATCAGTGAGTAGGAGTAACTTCCTGTATGCTTCTCTATAATCTTTGAAAGCAACCCTTTTGATTAGGGAAAGTAAAATTCTTTTAGTGTAAGTCGAATAAAAACCACAGTAGAACAAAAAGTGTAACATGGATTGGCATGAGCTTCCAATACATGGGCAGGGAGTGAAGTCCAAATTTGCCTAAAATCCTTAGGGGAAGTAAAACATATATTTCACTTTATCCGCCCTAAAATGGAACAACAGACATCTCTCCCATCACCCCGATGGTTGTGTTAGATACATCACCATTATTCTGTCTACTCCTAAATTCATATATGCTGCTACACTTGCCTTTAAGACCTCAGTTGCAGATCTGTCAGCCTTGCGAGCATTGTAGAGACCCAATTGAAGCTCCTTTTTACTAACGTTTGGCAGTCCTTCCGAATTTTCAAATAATTGATGGTATCCTACTTTCCGTAGGCGAGATTCCACGGTTGCCAGCCATGGGATACTCATGCCTTTTACACAGACGAGACAGTCTCTAATATTATCTATAGTGAGGCTTGCCTCCGTGTTCCTCCATAGGGTGTACCATAATTGTGGGGGTTGATCGTATATGTGATCCTCAATAAATGGGATATTCAATTCACTAAGGGAAATAAAATTAGATGTAGAGATAGGCACCCCTAAAACTCTTCTTCAAAACCAGTTTTCTTCCACTAGAATGGAATTACACTTGTTACTGCCCCATACCTCTGCTCCGTATTTGGCTATTAGTCTGCACTACATTTTAAAAATCTGCAGGAGAGGAAGGAGACCTCCTCCCTTTCTTGGCTGCAGCAAACTAAGTAGCAAATTAATTGAAAAAGTGCGACCCCATTTTAGAGAGCCTCCCTCACCAGTGTTTCCAGGCTCAGTTTATTTGGGCCACAGGTCATTTTATTTATTAAAATTCATGTGTAGGTCTAGGGATTTTATAAAGTTTAAAAATCCAAACACTAACTGTTGTAGAGCCCTTGGGGTACCTACCATTAAAACTGCGTCATCAGCATACAACAGCGAGAGAAGGAAAAACCCCTTAACTTTGGGGACATAAGGGGTAGTGGTAAGTAAAAATGAATGGCGATTTTTTTATATATAAAATAAATACGAGTGGGGTCAAAACACATCCCTGCCTTACTCCTTACACTGTTATTTGTTCAGGGCAATTACTAAGGCATTGGAAGGCTCAATTTTACAGATTATCTATAAGAGAGCTCTGAAAGTCTCCCCTTGCTGCTACTGACTAACAGCATTATTAGATGCAAACAGGAAATTATTTACAAAACATCTGTTGCATCACCTGCAATCAGGGGCTGAAAAGCCCCCAGAATAACCTTCAATCATAACGGGTTGTGGCCCTAAAGGCTTCGTGATTTACAATATTGTGGCCATAACGATTCTAGGGCTCAAAGCTCACATACAAAAAAAGACTAAATAATCTTCATGCATGATTCACTGATTGTTCAACAGCTGTCAACAAAGTGAATAGATTTCGACTCTGGGGCAAGCTACATACATGGAGCATAGACCTGGGGCCATTGCAGCTTATTATAGAGCTGCATTCAAACACCTGGGTAAGAGTCAAGTTGTCAGATGTTAATGTACTGTCTCCAAATGTTTTAACTTAGAATGGCCTGAAACAAGGCTGCATGTTGGCCCCTCCGCCCTTCAGCCTATGTATATGGTACCGTTCCAATGCATTAGAACTGAAATTGGACAACTTCCTAAAAGTAGCCTGCAGGTCTGTTTTTAGCCTTTGGAGATGATCTTATCATTATGTTAACTTCTCATGCATTCTTACAATGGCAACTGGTTAGAATTCTAACCTTTAGGTGCCGATTCCGATCCGGTAAAACCCGTGTACGAATCGTCGTACGGAGCGTTTTCTCCATCCGACTCGTACCCGGGAAAAACACCTTACAAACTCGCAAGTACGATTCGCACAGAAATACCATTTCCGTACGAGTCGTACAAAAGACAGACCGCCTAAAAAACTACATACATATCTGAATCTGGACGGCGCATACGCGACGTCCGGACGAAGTCAGGCAGTGTTTTACAGATCACCAAGTACGATTCGTACCCACAGCACTTCGCACGGCAATATTTTTACGGGACCCAAAAAGTGCCAGAAAAGCTAAGTACGCCGCGATGCACGACGAAAAGGGGGCCCGGTACGCACCGTACCCCCATCCCAACACGTCCGCACCGTACCCCCAGTCCCACCCATGCACACACCGTACCCCAGCACCCATACGTGTACGTGCCGTACCCCACCTCCGTACCACAGCCCCGTACATGTATGCACCGTACCCCCACCACCCCAGTATGTACAGTGCATACCCCCACCCCCGCATGTACGGTGTGTAACCCACCCCCACATGTACAGTGCATACCCCCACCCCCGTATGTACGGTGCGTACCCCCACCCCCGCATGTACGGTGCGTACCCCCACCCCCGCATGTACGGTGCGTACCCCCACACCCGTATGTATGGTGCGTACCCCCACCCCCGCATGTACAGTGTGTACCCCCACCCCCACATGTACGGTGCATACCCCAACCCCAGCATGTACGTTGCGTACCCCCACCCCCGTATGTACGTTGCATACCCCCACCCCCGCATGTATGGTGCGTACCCCCACCCCCGCATGTACGGTGCGTACCCCCACCCCCGTATGTACGGTGCGTACCCCCAGTACATGCGGGGGTGGGGGTACGCACCGTACATGCGGGGGTGGGTGTTGTAAATTGAAACAACGATGTGATTAAGCATTTACTAAAGACATTAATTCCCCTTTTATAGAGCATGTTTTCTCTGTTATGTTGACCGAAGTTCGGACTCCATTTTGTACTGTCATGCTTCCACGTGTTCCCCACGAGAAGAGTCCAACCTCTGTGTTAGTTGCTCTTGTAATCTGCCTAGTAACAGTCTATAAATAGCTCCTTTGTCCATCTGGCACATGCCCAGACTTGACCACATCTGTTATCAGTTAGCCCTGCTTGACCGTGTTTTCGCGGGCTCAAGGAGTGTGTCAGATCCGCCCACATATTGACCTTGTATCGAAAATGTCCATAAAAGGTAACATTCCTTGCCTCATGTTGTATCCACCCACTTATGAGCCCCTCTATTTTGTATAAAAGGGGACCGTGTACGCAAGTTCTTTGTGCTACTCTATGCAATACTGAAAAGTGTTGTGTGGATTGTAGGACCACCCTTAAGGGTTAATAAATACTGTCTTTGTACTTTGCAGTTTCCGTGCCAACTTCCTTATAGATTCCGTTACAGGAGAGCGAACCCTTGTGTCCTGCGGGCCTAGCTGGGGCCTGTATTCATCAATTGGCGCCCGTCACGTGGGGCTCATCGGCGACTCGGATGCTCGAAGGACTGGTCGCGACGAAGGTGAGGAACTTGGCCGGGGACGTGATCACTGCCAGCGGCGTCTTAGCCCTGGCATCCCGAGGTTTTTCTTCCTTCCCTTCCGAGCTGACCGTCTGGGTGGCGCCGGTCCTCGACTGAGACCTCTTCTGTCGGTCTTGCCGTGAAAGCCGTTTGGGCGATTGTGGAGCTTGGCAGTTGGAATCTGGACTCTTGATTGGTAAGAACCGGTGTACGGTACTTGCTCCGAGTTTTTTGAAGCCTGGTCCGGCTATTTGAGTTTGATTTGTGATGACTAGTCATATTTTGTATTTGTCTTTGTGAAAATATATATGCGTTGCAACACATATAGGCAGGTAATGTGGAGAGATTTCTCCGGAGCTGTGTAACTTTGAACGGCGCAACGATTAAGTGCCATTTTTCTATAATATTGCATATTTTGCATTATTCCTGAGCATGCCTGCTTTCAGAGCACTCCGTAAGTGGTGCTGCTGTTTCGGAAACCGGTTGAACCTCGAGGAATCTGCTCCAGCTCCCCCAGAGGGGACTCCTAATAGGGATATGTATGTGAAGCATGGTCTTTCTTCCATAATGTACAGCACAGTATGGAGGAAATATACAAAAAAAGATCCTGAGTTACGATGGCCTTTGTATGGATCGTTTGATATACGTAAGATTGAGTATGTGGAACAGTGTATGTGTAAGCGGCGTGCTCGTCAGGATATGTTTGAGTGTGTGCGGTTGTGGGTGAAGGAGGTGCGTGAGCGAGAGAAGCGTGAGAAAGCGCTGTTTGATAAAGAACAACGGAAGAATGATCATGTGCGAGCACAGGAAGTGAAGCGTCGGGAGGACAGAGAGCAGACGGACAGGCAAGAGAAGGAGCGTAGGCTACAAGTTTCGGGTCAATACGCTGTTCGGCAGCCACTTTATCCTGTCCTTAATAATCTTGATGATGATTTTTATTTACTAGATCGCTCTCCGCCCCCTTATGTTGGCGCATCTGCTCCGAGGCCACAAGATTCCGTCCCGGGTACGGGTAAGGTAGATACGCGGTCCATGTTATCGGCTGAGCATATGGCTGAGCTTCGGCAAATTTCCTTCCGTGCACTTAAGGGTAAGGTGTCCGTGGATGAATTGTTCCATACTTGGGGGTCGTGGCAGGATAGAGAGAGATTGTATTTTTTGAGTCATTTCGCTGAGGAAGTGATTGCTGCTTTTCGGAAATATTCTAGTGTCTTTGAGCCTGAAGAAGTGACATCGGATGCTAAAGCATTGCATGATGGTGTTTTTTCTCCCTCTAAGGCTCCTGATACGGCTCGGCGGCTATTCGCCTTGCGGGACGCGGTGCTGGCCCATAGAGAAAAAGCGCGCCAACGAGCAGGGGAGGAGACGCAGTTGGATTCGTGTACTGCAGAAGGCCACTCATCCACCTCTCAATCAGATAAGAGCGATCTAGTGCATGCTAAGCCAATGCGCGAGGCGGCGCCTTTGTACGTTCCTCCTAAAGGAGCGGGGACTAGCTCGGACATTACCTCCGCCGATGCTAAGGGATATTTTGTGTATAATTGGGTTTATACTCCGTGGCATAGAGCTGATGTGATGGCATTAAAGAATGCGCTGCCTGACCCCGGCAAGAATCCAGCGGCATTTTATGAAGAAGTCGAGGGGGCCTTGAATTCTTGCGTCATGACTTTAGCAGACATAGATTTGTTCTTTGGGCTTATTCTACCACCAGACATGTGGCGATCTGTGCGGAAGGTAGATGATGTTGCCACTTTTAAGGCTCGATGGTCTGAATTGGAAGATGAGGATAGGGAGCGGAAGCCTGCGCAGAAACCGCCCCAGAGTATTTTAGATCTCCCTGCTGCTATTGTGACTAAGTTGAAGACAATTATCCCCCCTAAAAGGATTGACTGGAATATGTTAGCTGCATGTAAACAAAAAGTCGACGAGTCAGTTGTGGACTTTTTTACGCGCTTTGAGGAGACGTTTCATGATTTTAGTGGCCAGTCGCTTACTGACGATACGGGTCGCCACCTTTTTGCGGATAAATATGTGGCCAATCTGCTGCCGGCAGTTGCGGCCCGTTTAAAAGCGAGTGAGAGTTCTTGGTCCTCCGCTACACCGACGGCCCTCCTGACTATCGCCCAGTATTATGAGCGTCAGGAGCAAGAAGCAAAGGGCCAGGAGGAAAAGAAATCGAAAGATTTGAAAACAAAGGTGATGTTGGCACAAGTCTATGGCCCGCCCCGACGGGGTAGTAATAGAGGTAGGGGAGGATCTTATGGTCCTCCCTTGGGCCGATCTGATTTAAATAGGAACCAATGTGCGTATTGTAAGCAATTGGGTCATTGGGCTAGGGACTGCCCGGTGTTGCATGCATCGCGTCAGGGGCATACCCAGGGTGGCCCGCGAGGTAGAGGGGGTTTCTCGAATTTTCGAGGGAATTCTAACGAACAGGCTTGTTTTGACTCTGCTGGGCAGCACCGAGATAGATCCAATGTTTTCGATCGCCAGCATCAGTATCAAGCATCAGGAATTGACCGGTCGGGGTACCATGACTCTCAGCATGCATAGGATTGCGTTGGATGGGGGTTAGAATCAGTTGAGGTGCCGGTCGATCAGAAGGGCCCTTATGTATCGGCTGAGGTTTTGGGCTCTACTGATCAGTTCCTAGTGGATACAGGAGCGACACGTAGTGCACTGTCTAAGCAATTGGTTCCGGGGGCTCCCCCATCCGGCTTAATGGTCACATCGGTAGGGTTTGACGGTACACTCTCCCGAAGCCCTCTTTCACAGCCCCTCATGTTTAAGGTTGATTCTTTTTCTGCACCCTGTCCGTTTCTGCTTGCCCCGTACACACCGGACAACATTATGGGTCTTGATATGTTAAAGCATTTTAGGGCTACGATCCGTTGCTCCCCTGCTGGTGTACGGGTAATATTGAATGACAATTACCCTCAATCAGACCGGATGTGTACGATGTCAGAGGATGCGCTGTTAGCTACCCTCCCTCGTGCTTTGTGAGCAACTTCGGATACTGATGTAGGACAAATGGTGATTCCACCGGTCCACATTAGCGTCCAGGAGGGGGCGGTGTTACCACGCCTCCCACAGTACCGTATTTCCCAGGAGGGTGAGGAAGCTCTCATACAGATAGTGCAGGATTTGATGGCGGTAGGGGTAGTGGAGGAAGTCCCCTACAACATTTGTAACAGTCCGATCCTTCCCATACTGAAAAAGGATACGGATGCCAGAGTTTATCGGTTTATAATTGATTTGAGAGAAGTGAACAAGATCGTGATACCTCAGTACCCAGTGGTTTCCGATATCACGGCGTTGCTTACCTTGGTCCCGCCTACGGCGACCATGTTCTCAGTGATTGATTTGAAGAATGCTTTCTTTTCCATTCCTATTCACCCTGATAGCCGATATCTTT
This sequence comes from Triturus cristatus, assembly GCF_964204655.1. Taxonomy (NCBI): domain Eukaryota; kingdom Metazoa; phylum Chordata; class Amphibia; order Caudata; family Salamandridae; genus Triturus; species Triturus cristatus. Next base: position 577,154,522 of record NC_140586.1, read on the forward strand.
TTGGGTTTACATTGAGTAATAGATCTTATCGTTTCTGTAGGATTCCCCAGGGCTACACAGAAAGCCCTAGCATTTACAGTCAGGCTTTGAAACGACAATTGGATTCCTTTGCTCTGCTCGAGGGTGTCGCCCTCATTCAATATGTCGATGACATCTTGCTGGCGGCTGACACCCTGGAGTTGTGTGAAAAAAGTACGTTATCCTTACTTTCCTTTTTAGCATCCCACAATCATAAGGTATCTAGGAAGAAATTGCAATTCTGTAGACCAAAGGTGACTTATTTGGGTCACCTTTTGTCTAAGGAGGGACGCGCACTCACACCGGATCGTATCCAAGTAATTCTGGATACACCGAGACCGTCCACACAGAAGGATGTGCGTGCATTTCTGGGTCTTGTTTCTTTTTGTAGACAGTGGATATTGGGGTTTTCGCACATAGCTAAGCCATTGTTAGCCCTCTTGACAAAGGACACGCCTATCCCAAACCCTTGGTCAGATGAGTGTGATACTGCTTTTCAGCAACTACGGCAGGCCTTTTGTTCAGCACCAGTGTTAGGGACCCCTGATTATGCAAAACCCTTTTCGTTGTATGTGCATGAGAAAGATGGATGGGCATTGTCAGTTTTAGTGCAGATGCACGGTGATAAGCAGCGCCCTTGTGCATATTTTTCGGCTGTACTTGATCCTGTCGCCCGAGCATTACCGGGGTGTTTTCGCTCGGTTGCGGCGACAGCTGTGTCAATACGCCAAAGCGAGGGAATTGTGTTATCCCATAAGCTGTTGGTATTAGTCCCCCATGCTGTCGATGCCCTTCTTAATCAAACAAAGACGCAGCATTTGACCAGCGCCCGTTTAATGGGATATGAGTTGACGCTTTTGGCTCCTCATATTACGTTAAAAAGGTGCGTAACGTTAAACCCGGCAACATTGTTGCCATACCCCGAAACCCAGCCTGAGGCGCGGAAAGCGCATGATTGTATTCTCGTGACTGAGGAACAAACAAAGGGTCGTATTGATCTCCAGGATACGCCCTTTCCAGATGTAGATGGGGAACTGTGGGTGGATGGATCTTGTCTGAAGCTACCAGATGGCACGGCTTCAGCAGCATATGCAATTACCACATTACAAACGATAGTGGAGACAGCACGCATACCACAGAAATCAGCCCAAGCAGCGGAACTGATAGCATTAACACGAGCATGTGAGCTCAGTACAGGACTATGTGTGAATGTTTATACAGATAGCCGCTATGCCTTCGGAGTAGCGCATGACTTCGGCCTACTCTGGAAGGAGAGAGGGTTTTTAACGTCACATGGAGTACAGATAATGCATGGAGAGTTAGTTCACAATCTTTTAACCGCATTGACATACCCAAAGAAAATTGCTATCGTTAAGTGTAGCGCCCATAGGAAAGTAGTTGACAAAGTTGGAGAAGGGAATGCGTTGGCAGATCGAGTAGCACGGGAAACTGCGATGCAGCCCGGTACTACTGCCGTGTATGTAGTGAAGTCACAGGTGGAAAGATGGCATGATGCGAAGGAGGAAGTGCGAGAAATGCAAAGGACCGCTTCTGACAAAGAGCGGGAACAATGGGCTACTGAGGGAGAATTGGATGATGAGGGTTGCTGGAGAAATAAGCAGATGGATAGATGGAAATTACCTACGGCTTTTGTACAGCCTATGGTTCAGATGGCACATGGGCTAGCACATGTTGGGGCTTCCGCAATTGTGAAATTGCTTACCCAAGTCTGGGAGCATCCAGAGATTGCTAGCACAGCAAAGAGGGTGGTGCAGACCTGTATGATCTGCCTGAGGTACAACCCAGGAAAGGGTACTCGAGCTCCAGCAGGAGGATTTGTGACACCCACTGCACCCTTTGAGGTTCTGCAGATGGATTATATCCAACTGGAGCGCTGTAATAATCTGAAGTATGTCCTAGTAGTGGTCTGCGCTTTCAGCAAATGGGTTGAAGCGTACCCTACGAGAGACAATACTGCAATGACTACTGCGAAGATGCTGTTGAAAGAGTTCTTCCCTCGATATGGCGTCTGTAGACTTCTGTGGAGTGATAACGGCCCTCACTTTGTAGCGGATGTTATAAAGTACGTCTTGAAGGGCCTGGGCATCACCCAGAAGTTCCACGCCGTGTTTCACCCTCAGTCTGCAGGCCTAGTTGAGAAGTATAATGGTACACTGAAGCTTAAGATCGCTAAAATTCAAGCTTCAACGTCTTTGACTTGGCCAGACGCTCTGCCACTGGCGTTATTGTCAATTAGATCGGTACCACACTCTCGAACTGGCCTTACACCTTACGAAATTGTTTTTGGACGCCCAATGAATATTTGGGGTCCACCAAGACCTAAGGCTGTGTATGATGTACCTTGTGTAATGATGAGCGATTATCTGGCACAGTTAACGGATAATTTGGTTTCTATTCATCAACAGGTCCGAGAGGCGCTCCCTGATCGGTCTACCGGTGAAGGACATGGTCTCCGGCCTGGTGACCATGTCATGGTGAAAGTTTTCGACAGGACGAACAGCCTGGAGCCGAGATGGGTGGGCCCTGAGCAGGTCCTCCTCGCAACGAGGACGGCTGTGCGAGTCTCCAACCGAAAGAATTGGATCCACTCTCTGCACTGTAGGAAGGTGCCGCCCGGATTGGTGGAACCTGCCGTGCTGACCGATCAACGAGAAATCTTGGCTGCAGAGACAGGCCGTGCTGCGGAGCCAAACGCCACTGAGGAGCTCTTTCCGGACCACGCGACTCCTGGAGGAAGGCGATATCATCTTCGACCAAGGAAGTGAGTTTTCCAGTACCGGGACATACTGTCAGAACGGCCCTTGGGTTAGTGAAACGGAGAGCCGATGAGGCAAGGGGGGGGGATCAGCCCTGCATTAGTGTAGCGACACCCGTCTTGGCCCGCTGGTGAAGAAATCAACCGCTGCCCAAGGGGAAGAGTTCTGACAGACTTTTAGTTTCAGGAAGATATTGGGATTTTTTTTTTTTTTTACCTTGACATGGAGAAAAAGAAAATCCTTTGTGCATTAGGGTTCATGTTGACAGTAGCCATTGTTGGGATAACCACATGGTTCGTGGAGGATGTAACTCCTGCTCGGAAGATTCTTGTGTTGACAACTCCGGTGCCTGAGGAGCACTACTTTTATACATTACCGTATCAAGAGTTGAAGCATCGACAATCTTACTTGAATAACACTTTCATCCAGATGCTGCATCATACCCACGTTGCTACGAATGCTACGAACTGTTGGATATGTGGGATGATGCCAGCTCATCAGAAGAAAGGAGGAACGCCATTTATACCACTTCCTTTCTCTCATAATGGCTCTTGTAGAGCATGGTATACTTTGCTTTTTGCTACTCGGACACCAACAGTGGGACGATTGCTCTTCAGACTCAATAAAGAATGCCATCAAGACAAAAATGGGTATCCACAAGCGAATGGGACAATTTGGGAGTGGGAAGAGTACCGACCAGACAATGAATCCATTCCCTACATCTTTACGAACACAAGAGACACTGTGGGAAAGGACAAGTTTGTAATTCAAGTAGCACAAGCTCAAGCGGACCTGTGTGTCCAGAGTGTGGGTTTTATCCCTGTTGGTGTTAGTGATTGCATTACTATTTTGAATATTGATGGGTTGAACAATAGTACCTTCTTAGCCTCCCATAATACGTACTTTGTGTGTGGAAATAAAGGTTATTACCGTCTGCCGGCTGGGTGGTCTGGGGTATGCTATGTATCATTTCTATTACCTCCTGTATTCCTAGCTCCCGCATCTTATCATAAGGATCTGAAATTATTGAATAATGTGACTGTAAATAGGTATAAACGTACTTTATCAATTGATGATGTAGATCAGACTGATACCAGTCTGCAACAGTATATTGATTTTAACTTAGGACTGTTTTTCTTTGTTGGAGCTGCCTTGAACAGTAGGAAGATCCGAAGATTAACAAGAGTGGTAGAAGCTGTGACAAATCAGACTGCTGCTGCTCTTGGGAATCTTACGGAGGAATTGCAGATCACTAGAATTGTTGCATTGCAGAATCGTATGGTATTAGATGTTATGCTAGCTGACAGAGGAGGAGCATGTAAAATTATTGGAAGTAGCTGTTGTGTGTTTATTCCTGATCATACGCCATCAGTTTATAATGCCATCAATAAACTGCATAAGATTGCAGCTGAGATCCACACGGAAAATGGCACTTGGTCCTTTTCTGGATGGTTTTGGGCGTTAATTACTGCCTGGGGATGGAAGGTTCTAACTGGTCTCTGTATTATTGTAGCGGTTCTGTTTTCTTGCTGTATCTGCGTTCAGTGTGGTCCTTTACTCTGCTCATTATGTGTATCATTTTGTATCCCCGATAAGAAAGCTATTGCCGATGTTGCTCACCAGAAACGTCTAGCTAAAGAAGTTGAAGAGATGATGATAATTGATATATATGATGATTATCCTAGCAAGCCGGATGTCTTCAGTAAATGCTGAAAGGGTCGTCTGTTGTAAATTGAAACAACGATGTGATTAAGCATTTACTAAAGACATTAATTCCCCTTTTATAGAGCATGTTTTCTCTGTTATGTTGACCGAAGTTCGGACTCCATTTTGTACTGTCATGCTTCCACGTGTTCCCCACGAGAAGAGTCCAACCTCTGTGTTAGTTGCTCTTGTAATCTGCCTAGTAACAGTCTATAAATAGCTCCTTTGTCCATCTGGCACATGCCCAGACTTGACCACATCTGTTATCAGTTAGCCCTGCTTGACCGTGTTTTCGCGGGCTCAAGGAGTGTGTCAGCTCCGCCCACATATTGACCTTGTATCGAAAATGTCCATAAAAGGTAACATTCCTTGCCTCATGTTGTATCCACCCACTTATGAGCCCCTCTATTTTGTATAAAAGGGGACCGTGTACGCAAGTTCTTTGTGCTACTCTATGCAATACTGAAGAGTGTTGTGTGGATTGTAGGACCACCCTTAAGGGTTAATAAATAATGTCTTTGTACTTTGCAGTTTCCGTGCCAACTTCCTTATAGATTCCGTTACAGGAGAGCGAACCCTTGTGTCCTGCGGGCCTAGCTGGGGCCTGTATTCATCATGGGGGTATGCACCGTACATACGGGGTGGGGGTACGCACCGTACATGCGGGGGTGGGGGTATGCACCGTACATGCGGGGGTGGGGGTACGCACCAATCATGCGGGGGTGGGGGTGCGCACCGTACATACAGGGGTGGGGGTACGCACCGTACATGCGGGGGTGGGGGTATGCACCGTACATGCGGGGTGGGGGTGCGCACCGTACATGCGGGGGTGAGGGTACGCACCGTACATACTGGGGGGGTGGGGGTACAGTGCGTACAGGTACGGGGCTGTGGTACGGATGTGGGTACGGCGCATACACGTATGGGTGCTGGGGTACGGTGCATACATGGGGGGGCTGGGGGTACGGTGCGGATGTACGCGGTAGGGGTGGGGACCTGGGGGGGGCCGTGTGACTCCTACCCCTCACCCAGGTGTGCCCAGGGTAGGGGTGGTACACAGTTCGCTCCGTACGGGACGTTTTATATGCGGTTGTATATTCGGACGGACGGTACAGATCGTACTTGTGCGCTCGGACTTCAGTTTTACGAATCGTACGTAAAACTGTCCGGGGACGTGCCGTACACTTTTCCCGACAATATTCGGATGTACAAACTTTCCGATGCACTCTCGTACACTTTTCCCGACGCTATTCGTAGATTTTTTTCACGTACGAATCATACTTGGCCGTTTGCACGGTACTTGTACGACTCGTACGTCAAAAAATACGGATACGAGTCGTACGGTTTTACCGGATCGGAATCGGCACCTTAATGTTGAAAACAATTGCGAAATCCATAGTAACAAACCGAAGGCAATGTTTTTGGGAGGGCGGAGGCCAAAATTTACTTGGACCATCGGTACTGCCAAAATAGAAGTTCAATCGTATACATATCTCAGGGTCACGCTAGACAGCATTTTAAATTGGAATCTCCACACAGAGAAGCAGAAATCCAAGCACAATCGTAGCAATAAAAAGGTGTATAGCAGTATGTCGAGGAGAGCGATTGACATATCTGGAGAAGTGACAGAAGAAAAAGATATTTTTGCCCTTGTGTATAGTTCTCTAACCTGGAACCTCAAAATAACAGAACACTTAAAAACGATCTTTCTAAAATGCATTAGAAGACTGGTAAACTGGAGGAAATCAGTGCCACAATGTCGTCTAAGACTAGAACTAGGCTTCACTGCTCTGGTCGATATCAACACAATTAACATTTCATGGGCTGTTATCTGGCAAGCATCATCACACTAAAACCACACATTAAGAACGAGCTGGCAAGTCACGACGCCGACATGATGTTGTCTGAATATAGGATCACTAACCTATTTATAAAATGAAATATGCCACCGCTTTCCAATTTAACAAACATGACCATAGCAGCCCGAAAGCTGCTGCTACAACAAGCAGTAAAAGCAACATTTTACATTACTGACATTGGCACAGCAACAAAGTATTCAAATTATATCTACTTAAAGGGATCCTACTCTCTAGTAAGACAAGAATATCTTGGGCAAAACAGGAACCTCTGGGGTAAGAAGTTTTTCCTGTGCGTTAGACTATTTTGTCTCCCTTTCAAGCAATTTGAGGGCTTCTGGAAAACAGTCACAAGACCAACAATTTATGAAAGATCTGCAAAACAGCAAAGAGTCTCCCTGTAGGCAGCCTTGCTTGGTGATTGGAAGAACAACCGTAAAACCCATCTTAAGGGCAGAAGGCATTAGAACAATTGAGAGACTATTCTATTCAGCGTCAAGGGCCCTTCACCTGTGGTCATACTGCACAATTCTTGAGCTTGACCATATATCTCAGGAAGGAAAGTTCACAGACTGTTTTAAACGGAAGGGGCAATTACAAAGGTCACACTGCTGAAAGGGACATTACTGTAATGTGTAGCTTTTAGGACGTGATCCCAGGATTACAATTTTAGCTTTCACTGTTTTTCTTTCTTTTTATAACCATATCATTTATATATGTAATGTATTCCTGTTGTATTTACTACACATAGTACATATTATATATTGCTGTGTATGATTTGAAAAGAACCTGGACAATTAGTGCTGGCCTTTGGTAAAAGGGTAGGTACAACGGTATTAACTGAATTACAAAGAGCAATAAGAAAGACACACCGAAAACGCAACAGTGTGGGAAATGGGCTTTTAAGATCTCCCTGGTAAGGATTGGGGGGAAATTAGCTTCAAATTCGGAGTTTAACTTTCTATTTAAAATTCATTCAACACCAATGTTGCTATCGAAAAAAGACAGCACAAGGCAGGACAAATGCCCAAAATGTGATTTGGTGGGACTAGGTCTAGATTTTCAGCAAACAGTATGGAGCGGCCCACATGTTATTGTATACAGGAGAGATATGTGGAAATAAAATACATTACACGCCCAAGTAGTGGGAACTCTGTATATAACCTTTTACAACCATTAAGTAAAGTGGAAACAAGAGAAATGCAATTCTCTATGGTAGTAGCAAGGCACAAAATAGTCATTTAATGGAGTCTCCTGAAGCTCCAAATGTTGGAAATGGCTGAGAGATTTTAAAGACTGGTTTACAGCAGAAGAGAGAATATTGATACTTAAGTAAAGAAAAAAACAACCAATGATTTAAAAGTGTAGACAGTGCTTTCAAGAGACCTACTGATGAATACAAGCCCCAGCTAGGCCCGCAAGAGACAAGGGTTCGCTCTTCTGTAACGAAATCTATAAGGAAGTTGGCACGGAAACTGCAAAGTACAAAAACAACGTTTATTAACCCTTAAGGGTGGTCCTACAATCCACACAACACTCTTCAGTATTGCAAGGAGTAGCACACAGAACTTGCGTACATTGTCCCCTTTTATACACAACAGAGGGGCTCATGAGTGGGTGGATACCACATGAAGTCGAAGAACATTACCATTTAGGGTCATTCTCGATACCAAATCAATACATGGGCGGAGCTAACATACTCCTTGGGCCCGCGAAAACACATGGTCAAGCAAAGCTAATTATAACAGATGTGGTCAAGTCTGGGCATGCGCCAGATGGACAAGAGAGAGCTATTTATAACTGTTGCTAGGCAGATTACAAGAGCAACTAACACAGAGGTCGGACTCTCCTCGTGGTGAGCACGTGGCAGCATGTCAATACAAAATGGAGTCCGGACTTCGGCCAACATAATGAGGAAAACACGATAAAAGGGAAACACTAATGTTTTCAGTGAATGCTTAATCACATTCTGCCTTAATTTACAACAGACGACCCTTTCAGCATTTACTGAAGACATCCGGTTTCCAAGAATAATCATCGTATATGTCAATTATCATCATTCCTTTAACCTCTTTAGCTAGACCCTTCTGGCGGGCAACATCGGCAATAGCTTTCTTATCTGGAATGCAAAATGAAATGCATACGGAACAGCACAATGGTCCACATTGAATACACATACAGAGAAAGAACAGAATTGCTATAATAATGCAGAGACCAGTTACGACCTTCCATCCCCAGGCAGTAACCAACGCCCAAAACCATCCAGAAAAGGACCAAGTGCCGTTTTCCGTGTGGATTTCAGCTGCTATTTTATGCAGCTTATTAATGGCGTTATAAACGGATGGCGTATGATCAGGGATGAACACACAGCAGCTGCTTCCAATAATTTTACAGGCTCCTCCTCGATCAGCTAGCATCACATCCAATACCATACGATTCTGCAATGCAACAATCCTGGTTATCTGTAATTCTTCCGTAAGATTCCCAAGAGTAGCAGCAGTCTGATTAGTCACAGCTTCTACCACTCTCGTTAATCTCCGGATCTTCCTACTATTCAAAGCAGCTCCAACAAAGAAAAACAGTCCTAAGTTGAAATCAATATACTGTTGCAAGCTAGTATCAGTTTGATCCACATCATCAATCGATAAAGTACGTTTATATCTATTTACAGTCACATTATTCAACAACTTCAAATCCTTATGATATGACGCGGGTGCTAGAAATACAGGAGGTAATAGGAATGATACATAGCATACCCCAGACCACCCAGCCGGCAAACGGTAATAACCTTTATTTCCACATACGAAATAGGTATTATGGGATGCTAGGAAGGTGCTGTTGTTCAGCCCATCGATGTTTAATACGGTTATACAATCACTGACACCAACAGGGATAAAACCCACACTCTGGACACACAGGTCCGCTTGGGCTTGGGCCACTTGGATCACAAATTTTTCCTTCCCCACAGTGTCTCTGGTATTCGTGAAGATATAGGGAATGGATTCATTGTCCGGTCGGTACTCTTCCCATTCCCAAATTGTTCCATTTGCTTGTGGATATCCATTTCTGTCCTGATGACATTCTTTATTAAGTCTGAAAAGCAATCGTCCCACTGTCGGTTTCCGAGTAGCAAACAACAAAGTGTACCATGCTCTACAAGAGCCATTATGAGAGAAAGGAAGTGGTATGAATGGCGTACCTCCTTTCTTCTGATGGGCTGGCATCATCCCACATATCCAACAGTTCGTAGCGTTCGTAGCAACGTGGGTATGATGCAGCATCTGAATGAAAGTGTTATTCAAGTAGGACTGTCGATGCTTCAACTCTTGATATGGCAATGTATAAAAGTAGTGCTCCGCAGGCACTGGAGTCGTCAACACAAGTGTCTTTCGAGCAGGAGTTGCCTCCTCCACAAACCATGTGGTTATACCAATGATAGCTACTGTTAGCATGAACCCCAGTGCACAAAGAATTTTCTTCTTCTCCATGTCAAAGGAAACAATACCCTGGTATCTTCCTGAAACTAAAAAGTCTGTCAGAACTCTTCCCCTTGGGCAGCGGTTGATTTCTTCACCAGCGGGCCAAGACGGGTGTCACTACACTAATGCAGGGCTGATCCCCCCCCTTGCCTCATCGGCTCTCCGTTTCACTAACCCAAGGGCCGTTCTGACAGTATGTCCCGGTACTGGAAACCTCACTTCCTTGGTCGCAAATGATATCGCCTTCCTCCAGAAGTCGTGTGGTCCGAAAAGAGCTCCTCAGTGTCGTTTGGCTCTGCAGCACGGCCTGTCTCTGCTGCTAGGATGTCTCGTTGATCGGTCAGCACGGCAGACTCCACCAATCCGGGCGGTACCTTTCGACAGTGCAAGGAATGGATCCAATTCTTCCTGTTCGAGACTCGCACAGCCGTCCTCGTTGCAAGAAGGACTTGCTCAGGTCCGACCCATCTCGGCTCCAAACTGTTCGATCTGTCGAAAACCTTTATCATCACATGATCTCCAGGCCGGAGACCATGTCCTTCGCCAGTAGACCGATCAGGGAGCGCCTCTCGGACCTGTTGATGAATAGAAACCAAGTTATCCGTTAACTGTGCCAGGTAATCACTCATCATCACACAAGGTACATCATACACAGCCTTAGGCCTTGGTGGACCCCAAATGTTCATTGGGCGTCCAAATACAATCTCATAGGGTGTAAGGCCGGTTCGGGAGTGTGGCACCGACCTAATTGACAATAACGCCAGTGGCAAAGCGTCTGGCCAAGTCAAAGACGTTGAAGCTTGAATTTTGGCGATCTTAAGCTTCAGTGTACCATTATATTTCTCGACTAGTCCTGCAGACTGAGGGTGGAACACGGCGTGGAACTTCTGGGTGATGCCTAGGCCCTTCAAGACATACTTTATAACATCTGCTACAAAGTGAGGGCCATTATCACTCCACAGAAGTCTACAGACGCCGTATCGGGGGAAAAACTCTTTCAGCAATAGCTTCGCTGTAGTCATTGCAGTATTGTCTTTCGCAGGGTACGCCTCGACCCATTTACTAAAGGCGCAAACCACTACTAGAACATACTTCAAATTGTTACAGCGCTCAAGCTGGATGTAATCCATCTGCAGAACCTCAAAGGGTGCAGTGGGTGTCGCAAATCCTCCTGCTGGAGTTCGCGTGCCTTTCCCTGGGTTATACTTCAGACAGATCATACAGGTCTGCACCACCCTCTTTGCCGTGCTAGCAATCTCTGGATGCTCCCAGACTTGGGTAAGCAATTTCACAATTGCGGAAGCTCCAACATGTGCTAGCCCATGTGCCATCTGGACCATAGGTTGTACAAAAGCCGTGGGTAATTTCCATCTATCCATCTGCTTATTTCTCCAGCAACCCTCGTCATCCAGTTCTCCTTCGCTAGCCCATTGTTCCCGCTCTTTGTCAGAAGCGGTCTTTTGTATTTCTCGCACTTCCTCCTTCGCATCATGCCATCTCTCCACCTGTGACTTCACTACATACATGGCAGTAGTACCGGGCTGCATCGCAGTCTCCCGTGCTACTCGATCCGCTAACGCATTCCCTTCTCCAACCTTATCAACTACTTTCCTATGGGCACTACACTTAACAATGGCAATTTTCTTTGGGTATGTCAATGCAGTTAAAAGATTGTAGACTAACTCCCCATGCATTATCTGCACCCCATGTGACGTTAGAAACCCTCTCTCCTTCCAGAGTAGGCCGAAATCGTGCGCTACTCCGAAGGCATAGCGGCTGTCTGTGTAAACATTCACACACAATCCTGTACTAAGCTCACACGCTCGTGTTAACGCTATCAGTTCCGCTGCTTGGGCTGATTTCTGTGGTATGCGTGCTGTCTCCACTATCGTCTGTAACGTGGTAATTGCATATGCTGCTGAAGTCGTACCATCTGGTAGCTTCAGGCATGATCCATCTACCCACAACTCTCCATCTACATCTGAAAAGGGCGTATCCTGGAGATCAATACGACCCTTTGTTTGTTCCTCAGTCACAAGAATACAATCATGCGCTTTCTGTGCCTCAGGCTGTGTCTCGGGGTATGGCAACAATGTGGCCGGGTTTAATGTCACGCACCTTTTTAACGTAATGTGAGGAGCTAAAAGCGTCAACTCATATCCCGTTAAACGGGCACTGGTCAAATGCTGCGTCTTTGTTTGATTAAGCAGGGCATCAACAGCGTGGGGAACTAACACCAACAGTTTATGGGACAATACAATTCCTTCACTCTGCCGTATTGACACAGCTGTCGCCGCAACCGAACGAAAACACCCCGGCAATGCTCGGGCGACAGGATCAAGTACAGCCGAAAAGTATGCACAAGGGCGCTGCTTATCACCATGCATCTGTACTAAAACTGATAATGCACATCCATCTTTCTCATGCACATACAACGAAAAGGGTTTTGCATAATCAGGGGTCCCTAACACTGGTGCTGAACAAAGGGCCTGTCGCAATTGCTGAAAAGCAGCATCACACTCATCTGACCAAGGGATTGGGATAGGCGTATCTCTTGTCAAGAGGGCTAGTAATGGCTTAGCCGTGTGTGAAAACCCCAGTATCCACTGTCTACAAAAATAAACGAGGCCCAAAAATGCACGCACATCCTTCTGCGTGGATGGCCTCGGTGTGTCCAAGATTACTTGGATACGATCTGGTGTGAGTGCACGCCCCTCCTTAGACAAAAGGTGACCCAAATAAGTCACCTTTGGTCTACAGAATTGCAATTTCTTCCTAGAGACCTTGTGATTGTGGGAGGCTAAAAAGGAAAGTAGGGATAGCGTGCTTTTCTCGCACAACTCCAGGGTGTCAGCCGCCAACAAGATGTCATCGACATATTGAATGAGGGCGACCCCCTCGAGTAAAACAAAGGAATCCAACTGTCGCTTCAAAGCCTGACTATAGATACTAGGGCTTTCTGTGTAGCCCTGGGGAATTCTACAAAAACGATAAGATCTGTTGTTTAGTGTGAACCCAAAAAGAAATCGGCTATCAGGGTGAATGGGAATAGAAAAGAAGGCATTTTTCAAATCAATCACTGAGAACACGGTCGCCGTAGGCGGGACCAAGGTAAGCAACGTCGTGATATCGGAAACCACCGGGTACTGAGGTATCACGATCTTGTTTACCTCCCTCAAATCAATGATGAACCGATAGACCTTTGCATCCGTGTCCTTTTTCAGAATAGGGAGAATCGGACTGTTACAGATATTATAGGGAACTTCTTCCACTACTCCTACTGCGATCAAATCCTGCACAATCTGTATGAGAGCTTCCTCGCCCTCCTGGGAAATACGATACTGTGGGAGGCGTGGTAGCACCGCCCCCTCCTGGACACTAATGTGGACCGGAGGAATCACCATTTGTCCGACATCCGTGTCCGAAGTCGCCCATAAAGCTTGGGGGAGGGTAGCCAACAACGCATCCTCTGAGATCGTACACATCCGCCCAGATCGGGGGTAGTTATCATTTAAAATCACCCTCACACCCTCAGGGGAACAACGAATTGTAGCCCTAAAGTACTTTAACATATCAAGGCCCATAATGTTATCCGGTGTGTACGGAGCAAGCAGAAACGGACAAGGCGCAGAAAAACAATCAACTTTAAACGCAAGGGGCTGTGAAAGAGGGCTTCGGGAGAGTGTACCGTCAAACCCTACCGATGTAACTATTGAGCCGGATGGGGGAGCCCCCGGAACCAAGTACCTAGATAATGCACTACGTGTCGCTCCTGTATCCACTAGGAACTGATCAGTAGAACCTAAAACCTCAGCCGATACATAAGGACCCGTCTGATCGACCGGCACCTCAACTGATTCGGACCCCCATCCTACGCATTCCTATGCATGCTGAGAATCATGATATCCCGAGTGATCGATGTCCGATACATGATACTGATGCTGGCGATCGAAAACGTTTGAGCTATCTCGGTGCTGCCCAGCAGTGTCGAAACGGACATTATCGTTAGAATTCCCTCTAAAGTTCGAGAAGCCCCCTCTACCTCTCTGGCCACCCAGAGTGTGCCCCTGCCGCGAAGCACGCAATGCTGGGCACTCCCTGGCCCAATGGCCCAACTGCTTACAGTACGCACATTGGTTCTTATTCAAATCAGATCGGCCCGAAGGGGGACCATAAGATCCGCCCCTTCCCCTATTATTATCACCCCGGCGGGGCGGGCCATATACTTGTGCTAACATCACTTTGGTTTTGAGATCTTTCGATTTCTTCTCCTCCTGGCCCTTCGCCTCGTGCTCCTGACGCTCATAATACTGAGCGATGGTCAGAAGGGCCGTCGGTGTCGCGGAGGACCAAGAACTCTCACTCGCTTTTAACCGGGCCGCAACTGCCGGCAGCAGATTGGCCACATATTTGTCCGCGAAAAGGTGGCGGCCTGTGTCGTCGGTAAGCGACTGGCCACTAAAGTCATGGAACGTTTCTTCGAAGCGCGTGAAGAAATCTGCAACTGACTCATCAACTTTCTGCTTACATGCCGCTAACATATTCCAGTCAATCTTTTTAGGGGGGATTATTGTTTTCAATTTAGCCACAATAGCAGCAGGGAGATCTAGAATATTCTGGGGTGGTTTCTGTGCGGGCTTCCGTTCCCTATCCTCATCCTCAAGCTCAGACCACCGGGCCTTAAAAGCAACTGCATCATCCACCTTTCGGACAGACCGCCACGTGTCCGGTGGTAGAATAAGGCCAAAGAACAGATCTATATCCGCTAAGGTCATAATGCAAGAATTCAAGGCCCCCTCAACTTCTTCATAGAAGGCCGCTGGATTCTTGCGGGGGTCAGGCAATGCATTCTTTAACGCCATAACATCGGCCCTATGCCAAGGAGTATAAACCCAATTATACACAAAATATCCCCTAGCATCGGCGGAGTTAATGTCCGAGCTAGTCCCTGCTCCTTTCGGAGGGACATACAAAGGTGCCGCCTCTAGCATCGTTTTAGCATGCACTACGTTATCCTTATCTGACTGGGAGGTGGATGGGTGGCCCCCTGCCGCAACTGAATCCGACCGCTTCTCCTCCTCCGCTCGTTGGCGTGCTTTCTCTCGAAGGGCCAGCACCTCGTCCCGCAAGGCGAACAGCCGCCGAGCCGCCTCAGGAGCCTTAGAGGGAGAAAAAGCACCGTTACGTATTGCTCTGGCATCCGAAGACACTTCGTCAGGCTCAAAAACATGAGAATATTTTCGGAAAGAATTAATCACTTCATCCGCGAAATGACCCAGAAAATACACTTTATCTCTCTCCTGCCATGGCCCCCAAATTTGAAATAATTCCTCCATGGATACCTTGCCTTTAAGCGCACGGAAGGAAATTTGCCGAAGCTCAGCCATTTGCTCGGCCGGCAGCATGGACCGTGTGTCTACCTTACCCGAAGCCGGGTCAGAATCTTGCGGCCGCGGAGCGGATGCGCCAACATAAGGGGGCGGAGAGCGATCTAGCAAATAAAAATCATCATCAGGATTATTAAGGACAGGATAAAGCGGCTGGCGAACAACATATTGACCCGAAACTTGTAGCCTACGCTCTTTCTCTTGTCTGTCCGTTTGCTCTTTGTCCTCCCGATGCTTCGCTTCCTGCGCTCGCATATGATCATTCTTTCGTTGCTCCTTATCAAACAGCGCTTTCTCACGTTTCTCTCGCTCACGCACTTCCTTCACCCATAATCGCACACACTCAAACATATCCTGACGAGCACGTCGCTTACACATACACTGTTCCACATACTCAATCTTACGTATATCAAACGATCCATACAGAGGCCATCGCAACTCAGGATCCTTCCTAGTATATTTCCTCCATAACGTGCTGTACATTATGGAAGAAAGACCATGCTTCACGTACATATCCCTATTAGGAGTCCCCTCTGGGGGAGCTGGAGCAGATTCCTCGAGGTTCAACCGGTTATCCAAACAGCAGCACCACTTACGGAGTGCGCTAAAAGCAGGCATGCTAGGAATAATGCAAAATATGCAGTATTATCAAGAAAAATGGCACTTAATCGTTGCCGTTCCAAGTTTACACAGCTCCGGAGAAATTTCTCCACATTACCTGCCTATATGTGTTGCAACGCATATATTTTCACAAAGACAAATTCAAAATATGACTAGTCACCATCAATCAAACTCAAATAGCCAAACCAGGCTTCAAAACTCGGAGCAAGTACCGTACAACGGTTCTTACCAATCAAGAGTCCAGGTTCCAACTGCCAAGCTCCACAATCGCCCAAACGGCTCTCACGGCAGGACCGACAGAAGAGGTCTCAGTCGATGACCGGCGCCACCCAGATGGTCAGCTCGGAAGGGAAGGAAGAAAAACCTCGGGATGCCAGGGCTAAGACGCCGCTGGCAGTGATCACGTCCCCGGCCAAACTCCTCACCTTCGTCGCGACCAGTCCTTCGAGCATCCGAGTCGCCGATGAGGCCCACGTTGGGCGCCAATTGATGAATACAAGCCCCAGCTAGGCCCGCAAGAGACAAGGGTTCGCTCTTCTGTAACGAAATCTATAAGGAAGTTGGCACGGAAACTGCAAAGTACAAAAACAACGTTTATTAACCCTTAAGGGTGGTCCTACAATCCACACAACACTCTTCAGTATTGCAAGGAGTAGCACACAGAACTTGCGTACATTGTCCCCTTTTATACACAACAGAGGGGCTCATGAGTGGGTGGATACCACATGAAGTCGAAGAACATTACCATTTAGGGTCATTCTCGATACCAAATCAATACATGGGCGGAGCTAACATACTCCTTGGGCCCGCGAAAACACATGGTCAAGCAAAGCTAATTATAACAGATGTGGTCAAGTCTGGGCATGCGCCAGATGGACAAGAGAGAGCTATTTATAACTGTTGCTAGGCAGATTACAAGAGCAACTAACACAGAGGTCGGACTCTCCTCGTGGTGAGCACGTGGCAGCATGTCAATACAAAATGGAGTCCGGACTTCGGCCAACATAATGAGGAAAACACGATAAAAGGGAAACACTAATGTTTTCAGTGAATGCTTAATCACATTCTGCCTTAATTTACAACACTACTTTTCCCAAGAAATGATAGACCACCTTGAAAGCTCTGCACAAAATATCTAAGCGGCATATTTAAAGAGTATGTACGTTGTCTCTATACTGTATAGCAAATGGAATGACCAACTTCTAATTTGGCTGGTAGTTTATAATATAGATAAGAAGAATCAGAGATCAGACTCGTTCACTGAAAAGGTGAAAGGAGGAGCGGGAATCATGAAAAGGAGTCTCTGTGCGTGAGATGATTTCATGATTCCCCCTCCTCCTTTCACTTTTTCAGTGATCGAGTCTGATCTCTGATTCTTCTTATCTTTAAGGAACAGATACCGCATTGTGAGAAAACGTCTATTTTTGGGAGTATTGGTTCTGGACCTAATCCTTTTTTCCTAACCCACTCTCAGTCCCTCCCTCTCCAATTGTTGTTTGATAGTTTATAATATAGATCACTAAAATCCGAGGTGTGTGCTTTCTCTCAAGGGTTTGATTGGACTCCCTGCTATTTTCATTTGTAGTATCTGATGGAAAAATTACATGAAAATACTTTTTGCAATATACATGTGATATTGTGTATAGCCAAATGTATATAAAAAAGAATAATGTGATTGTTCTGCAAAATTTGAAGATCTGCAATTCTTTTAAAATTCAATACAACGAATTAAGGGCTATCTGCACAAAGCCATTTAACAGCCTCAAACCCGGGCTTTGCTAAATCACAGTGTCTGTGACCGCTAGATGTTTTTTTTGAATGTGCTGGAGCCATTTTGTTAATTTGAAATAGGTTACCAAATCACAAAATGGATTTAGAAGGGCATAACAAATCAATGTTTGGAAGAGGTGTTTAGGACATCCCTTGCCAATAGCAAATCTTTATGGTATGTATCAATGGTTTGCAAATTTGATTGATTCCATCCATGGGGTGGTAAGACATTCACAAAAGGGACGGGGGATCACTGGTACTCTTTCCTCTTTGTGAATGTAAAAACGTTTGTTGGGGAGTAGGCAGTGGTCCAAGGGATCAATCTCTGCTGCCAGACAAACTTTTAAAAAGCAGAAAAAGTTTTTTAAACACAGCCCTCCTTGCTATTAGTAAAACGGGCTGCATTTAAACATTTATTTTAAAAGCAATCACAGTCATGGTGGTCTTCTAACTCCAATAATTTAATCATCCTGTGAATGCTAACAATCTTAGCGAGTTGCAATTTGCGACTTACCTCATAAATATTGGATGAGGACTACAACCCACTATGACTTGGAATTTTGTGAAGTGACCAGTAGTACATAGGTCAAAAATATACTGGTAGCAATTTGCAACATGAATTTCGTGACTAGTGTTTCATACATCAGGCCTAAATTCTTATTGTAGGTTAGGCAATCAGGTTTTGAGGCACTTCAATGCAGTAAATGTATTTACTATCCATTTATTAATATGGTTCCAATTCTAGCAGATTATAAGAATAGGAAGCTTGAAGACAGGTGAGAACAATTTTTTTTTTAACGACTGGTATCTATGGTAGTCAGGTATGTGTTTCTTGATCTCATAGTTCATTTATAAATAACCCGGGAATCATTTCTTTCCCTTTTTGGAGATACAGATTTTTATTCTAAAACAAATACAATAGGAACAATATGATGGTAAAGTTTGCACTACAAATTATGTTTGGGAAAATATGTGACGTGCAGCAGATCAATTTAAATACTGGAGAATCTTTAAGGCAGTGGTACTCAAAGTGCAGCCTATGGGTTGCTGGCTGCCCAGCAGACCTTTTGTTGCAGCCCGGAGACCTTCCTCTTAGAACATGGTAAACTCCTACTAATAAAGCTGCTTGAATTCCGTTTTCATTCTGTTGCTCCTAACCATTTGATCCATCATATTCTCTGTCCACTTGCTTACCATTGGCCCTCTGACTGACCTTTTTCTGTGACTGAGAAGTGATGGGAGTTAACATTGACATCAATCAAATTCAATTAACTGTGCAACCCATTTGGTTACGCAAATGAGGACCAGGAATCGGTAGCTAGGATTAAGAAGGTTCAATATAAATTCAAAATCAAGTTAAGATACATATCTCTTAAAGCCATGCTATAGAAGTACAAAATAGCAACAGGACCAATGTAAGGCAAACAAGCAATTAAGTCACAGCAATACAAAAGATCAAAAGAAACATCTGGTGCTCAGAAAAAAGTTAAAAGTTGTGTTATCTATGCATGGATGAATCTAAATCACATTTAGTAAATTTCGAGTTAAAGGGATGATTCTAAAAATCTAAAGAGTCTGAAAATCAGCATGTTCCATAAAGAAAATTATAACAAGGCAAAAGAAAAATAAGTATGGAAGGTGTCAGCATTTTAGAAGCTCGGTCAAGAGTCTTCTATGGTTCAGAAAATAAGTGTTAGCCTGAGCCACACTCAGCAAAGTATCAAAATAAGCATTAAGGATGAAACTTCTCAGAGTCCAAAGGAGATGTAGTCTCAGAGGAGGGCAGGGAAAGTTTAAAAGAGATCTCCTAAAGTGTCTCTGGAAAAAGGTGTTCTAAAGTCTTATGGGGTGAACTCTAAGTTATAACACACACAAGTCTTCTGGGTAACACCCCCTTTGTACACACCATTAGGGGTTCATTGTTCTCATCCATTTCTTATGTTGTAGACTGCAAATTCAGGGGGAAAATTTCACCCTGGGCATGGAAACAATGTCCTCTTCTCAAGCACAGTTTAGAATGCAACATTGCTGAATTGGCCTTTCAGTTGACGCTCTGGCTCCTCATGTTCTTTTTTCAAGGTCTTCCCAGGCTCTCCTGTATCACTAGTATAGTAATGTATATTTTTCAAACTAACAGTGCATGTGAATACTTGAAAGAAATGTCACATTAGCAGAAAATGGAAAATAGTATTTATACAGCATTGTGAAATATAGACCTAGTCAGGACAAGTTAAAAAATTACCTCAACGGTGCACATTTAATTTGCGTGTGAACATTTAAGCACAAATGAATATAAGTTTCTTGTGTATTAGATTCACATTACACGTAACATTCAGTAAAGCTTTAAAATAATCATGAGTAAATATGGCTAGGAACTACATTTAAATAAGATATATGAAATATTAATGAACACATTACATGAACTATTTATAGTTTCATCATACTTCAAATAATAAATCACAATCACTTAGGGTAAAACACACAATATGAGTATCCTCTAAACCTACAATGAATGCCCTCTTTAATAATAATGTTAAGTGCAACACTTGTTGTAAATTGGCTGTGATTGGATTAGCATTAGCGGAATCCATCTGGTATTTAAAGGCTATCTTGTCAATTTTGTGGAATCCATTTTGTATTTCTGGCAGCCATTTTGTTTACCCTTGTGCTCTGTTTAAAGGACTGGTTATACTTAGACTCTGCTACTCTGCACATGCGCAGAAGAATCTAACTGTCCATACATCTGTTTTTAGTCTGTGGCTGTCAGGTTGTTTCTACCAGAGTCAGCAACTGCTAGCTCCTCCTTTACTGTTGACTGTGCATTTATGTACGACCATCTATGTATGTAATTCTCCTATGTGTGCTTGTACCGCCCTCTTTTTTGAGCCCCTGTGTGGGTATAAAAGACCCATGGTTCTTCTACTCAGTGTGCTACATTCATTCAGCACCACAGGGTGCTGTATGAATGTGGTTCCACCTCATGAGGTTTTATTAAACTCTGTATTTTCTATTCCAGTTTCTGTGCCAACTTCTTCCTATTGGTCTGAGGACTGTGTGCAGAGAAGGGCGAACCCCTTGCACTGGTAGGCTTAGCTGAGGTCACCATTAACACACGTACATAAATCGTTAAACCACACAAGAAACATGTGCTAAGGGCACGATCATATCATGCATCTGTTAAGTATCTGTGACATATTTGTGATGTGTAAAGGATGGATCTGTCTATCCTCAAGTTCCCTATCTGCTCTCTTTCTCTTCACTCCTTTTTCACTGGTGCACATTTGTATTCGTTATAGATTACAAACAGAAATAATCCACAAAGAGTGATTATCATTAAGGGTTTAAAAATGCTTTCATTAATTCCACTGAATAAGTTTCCAAACAATCTGCCTAAAGCAGAATAACCATCCCCTGTTGCTTCCCAAGCATCTGTTGCTGTTAATCCTTTAAAATTTTTCTTTTAGGTGGTAATGTTGATAATGTAATTTTTCAAGTTCTTACATTAGTCTGCAATGTAAGTACAACATTGTTGAACTTTTAACATCAAACTCCACCCTCTATTGCAAGAAGGATGTTTAATGCATGTCAATTCTGCAAAACCACAATCTCTGTATCTATAATTAAAAATCCTCCTGCTGTACAAGTAGATAACTTATCAACTACAGTAGAATGGTTTCTAATCTTATGTGAGTTGAGTATCACTCCTACAGATGTCATCAAAGCACCAAAAATATCTCCTAAAATTTCACTAGCACCTCTTTTTGTTCTCACATGTTGATTCCTTTTTGAGTCATCAAATTATCCCATGATAAATCTTTACAAAAACTATCCCCATATAGAAAACCTATCCCCATATAACATGCTCCATACCATCTCTTGGATAACCTGTAAAATGCATTTTCTCACTAATGTAATAGACTCCAGGAAAAACAGGATCTGCTCCATCTAAATATAATCCCCAAGTTCCTCGAACTTCAAGGTAAGAACACATTCACTATTCCCTGCAAAATTTGTGTCAGTTGTGTATTTCAAAATGAATATGCATAACTTCCATATATTTTTCCAATCTAAAGCTTATGTTACCCTCTTTCTCACCAGTCTATGCTCACTCTTGTCTTTTGCCCATTGTGATACTTTTGTATTATTTGCTTCTTTAGCTAATAGGTCTCTTCATCTGTTTTGTATTGTTCCTATTAATTTCTTTTCTACATTGGTTAAGGAACAAGTTAAGTTATGTCTATGTGCTTAAGCAGTGTCCAGTGTCATGGTGGGTGTAAAGAAGTATTCCACTAGCTAAGTGATTTTAGCAAAAGTGCTTCAGCACAGGAACATCTGAAAAAACCAAGTCATGGTTCGAGTAATAATAATGGAAATTACCCTTCCCATAGAATAAGCTACAAGTAGCCCCATATGTCAAGGGGAAATTATGATATGGTATCCCCTCAGCAACTGATGTAGGTAATTGCATGCAAAAATAGCAATCCCTAGCGTCCATAGTGTCAACATATTCATAAAGCAATTTTAAATAAACCTTCAATGAAAAATCTCCTCTAGAAGCATCTAAATGTAAGTCTTTCTTGTCTATTGCAGGTAAACTGTTGTCAGTAGGAAGTGGTGTTTGAGGGGAACATGTAGATCTAAGCTCTTCTGCTTGTAAAAGATGGGGTAGGCTCACAATTGCAAGCAAAGCAACTCGCACTAGAGTTACAACAACAAATAGTCCTACACATATGTGTTTATGTCTATTAGGCTCCATGAGTTCTTTGGTGGCACACCATTTAACTATAAGATTGCAGCACAGTCTTTTCAGTTAGTTTCTACTTGGCCAAACACCAAAACAAATTTATAAAGTATTTTCCAGTAAAATATGTACAATGATCTTTGTGAGACTTCTTTAGCCCTACTCGGTGTTCTTCTCAGGGAGAACTTTATGCTCATTCGCCAACTCAAACGCCTTGGTATTCTTCTTTGTAGGTTGGACAAATCTTTTAAGTTCTCTCTCTAACAAATGTGGAATTCAAATGCACTAATATTCCCTTCCAGAATAAATTTACTCAGTCTGTTTAGTGGCAATGCAATTTCAAAACTCAGTTCAGCCACACAATTCAGGTAAAGAAGGCTTCATTGGATGCAAATTGTCATAGCAAAAGGTGAGCAATGCTCTCTCCCAGTCATTGACTGCTAGGTAAGTCCACTCAGGTGAAGAGTACCTCTAACAGGGTGCTCCAGCTCTCTTTGATCCCCTTACTATTAGCCCTTCTTCATCGCTCTCACTAAGGCCAAATCCTTCTGCATCTTCTAGGACAGCGTGTAGAACACGCACTTCAGACAGACCGCGTCTTCCTCTCTCCTGTCTTCTTGGCCACAGATCTCCAGGCACAACTTGCATTGCTACTTCACTCAACCCTTCGCCAGAGTCTGAATCTAGTGCAGTCAACCCTACAGAATAATACCCTTCTGTACCAAATTCAACTGTTGACTCTCTCAAACCCCTCAGGCTGAACAGGTGCTGTCCCAACTTCATGCTGGTCCCCAACAGCTTGAGTAACCTGCTCCCTCTGTCTCACTGTGACCACCAGCTCTTCAGGAACAGGTGCTGTTATATCATCAAGGGGACAAGGTACTCTGTGAGTATGAGCGGTGTGTACCCAATTAGGGAAACCTCCACACTTCACAGCAGTTGTGGTGAACAATATCACTTGGTGCGGCCCACACCACTGAGACTCCAAGTACAATTTGTGCATGTGCTTCTTCACTATAATCTATTCCTCAGGACTGAGCCATGGTACTGTTCCTGTTGAGGCAGTGCAGTAGCTTCGCCAACCTAGTGAGACACAGAACGCACCACATCAGCCAGTCCTTTGCAGTAATCAAGAATCATGTCTTCTGTAATGTTCAGAAGTACTTTCACAGACACAGGTGTCAGTCTCAAGGACCTTTCCATGAGGATTTGATGTGGCGACAATCCTGCCCTCCTATCTGGAGTACTGCATAGACTCATCAGTACAAGGGGCAAAGCATCAGGCCACTTCAGAGATGTCGAAGCACACACTTTAGCCAATCTGGATTTCAAAGTGCTATTTACTTGTTCCACAATTCCAGAAGCCTCTGGTTGTTAACTGCAGTGGAGCCTCTCTTTGACTTGTAATGCTGCACATAACCTCTTCAGGACCTCATTATTAAAATGAGTTATTTGGTCTTACTCCAAAAGGAATTGGAGTGGGCGGTAAACTCCGCTCTGCAGGGGAAGTTTGCAGAGATTTGACACCCTGTGCTCTGCTTGGAATGCGAAGTTCAGCAAAATCTCTGCCAACCTCCCGGTGGAGCGACGTTTACCAGCACGCTTACCTGTAGTCTCAGCAGTCCCTCTATGGTAGACTTACTTGTGGGAAAAAATAGGGATTCTTGGCTCCCCAATGACCCCCAGCAGCCAAGGGGTCTTCATCCCTCAACTAGTAGTGCATCAGGAGTCTCCTTTGCAGAGTGGTTGAGCAAGGGGGTGGGCCGCCAATTACTTCTCAGCATTCCAGGTGTCGGGGAATTACTTGTGACAACAATAAGGTTCTTGGCCCCAAACAACCCTCAGCAGCCAAGGGGACTTCATCCCCCAACCAGTAGAGCGCAAGGAGACTCCTTTGTAGATTGATTGAGAAAGGGGGCGGGCCTACAATGACATCTCAGCTGTCCTGTTGTCGGGGACAAACTTGTGGCAACGATAGGAGTTCTTGGCCCCCAATGACCCTCAGCAGCCAAGGGGAATTCATCCCCCAACCAGTGGTGCCCCAGGAGGCCCCTTTGCAGAGTGGTTGAGAAAGTGGGTGAGGCCTCTGACACCTTCTCAGCAATCCCACTGTGGAGACTTACTTGTTACAAAAATAGGGATTCTTGGCCAACGACGTCCCTCAGCAGCCAAGGGGACTTCATCTTCCAACCACTAGTGTGCCAGGAGACCTCTTTGCAGAGTGGGCGAGAAAAGGAGCGGGGCCTCTGGCGATGTCTCAGCAATCCCTCTGTCGGGGACTTACTTGTGGCAACAATAGGTGTTCTTGGTCCCCAACAATCCTCATCAGCCAAGGGGACTTCATTAGCGGTGGGCAAGCAGTACCTTGCCCGCTCATGGAACTTTGAGGAATTTGGCAGAGTTTTTTGGGAACTCTGTGGAAGTCCTCAGAGTGAAATTCCATGAGCTCTGCCCAGGTATAGTTGGGAAACCGAAATGCGGTATTAACAACTTAGCCACTGAGAGACTATCATTTCTCTAGTCGGATAAGATTCAACCCACCCTGGAAAGATGCACACAATCACTAGGACATATCTCAGGCAGTTGACCTCAAGCATCTCACTAAATCCAGTGCATCCTTGAAGGAATCTCCTGATCTCCCTGTGTGACTCAATGTTACTGCTATTCTTCTGCCTACATTCTGTCATTCGCACAAAACACATATGTGAAACAAACTTTCAGCAATCTTTCTAAATCTAGGGTTTCCATGTTTCCCTAAACAGGTGCACCATGGCTTCTCTCCCGACATGTGCAGGTCCATTATAATGTCTAGCCATTGTAGGTAACACACTATCTGGCAGCACATGTCTGCCGTACTCTGAAAACCAAAAGTCATCCTCATTTCTTTTGACACAACCAGCTGTGATCCAATTTTGCTGTTCTGCTTCTGGCCCTCCTTTCTGTAACATCTTAACTTCCTCCCAAGTATCAACTGCTGTTAACAACAGATTGCAATTTCTGACATCCGAATTTTCATTGACATATTTCCCATTAAAGGTGCAAGAATTCAGAACACATTATCTAGCTGTTTCATCAGCGTACCTATTATCTACTGTCACATAGTCAGTGCCATGTCAATGTACGGCATACTTAACCACAGCAATCTGGGCAGATAACTGGAAAGCTTGCAGAAGATGTCTTACACTTTTGCCATTTGTGATGGCCGAACCGTGAGGATGTCATGAACCCAAATAGTGACCAGAACTGTCCAAAGTCATGAACAACACCAACGCTGTGCTATCAGTGATAATTATCCCTTTCTGCTGCTCTGAAACACTGCATGCTCTAGTACGGACAATCAATTCTGCCACTGGTGCTGGAAATACTATTTGAAGCCAGTAGGCTTCAACTACACCTGAGACAGTACAGACTGCATAGGCAGCTCTCATGTTTCCATTATGACCTCATAAGTAGGAGCCATCAACAAGTAGTGGCAAATCTTGTATATCAAGTTTCGGCTTGGTGCATAGTTCAGTAACATCAAGACAGTCATGTTCAACTTCACTCTCAACATTTTCATTCCAAGGGATGGGCAATAAGGTAACAGGATTTAGTACAGTACATCTCCTTAATGTCACATTCTCAGCTCCAAGGATTACATGCTCATACTTGGTAAACCAACTATTTGTGAGATGCTGAGTTCTGGTACGTAGTAACAAGACTTTGACTTAATGGGGGACTAAAACTGTCAAGGGGTGACCCATAACAATACTCTTGCATCGTTCAATGCTGACTCCTGTGGAAGCAATGGCTTTGAGACCACCGGGCAAAGCAGCAGCTATGGGTTCAAGTGTGGCAGAAAGTATGTCACAGGTCTGCAAGCATTCTTGTGCATTTGGGTTAGCACTGAGAGAGAACAGCTCTCTCTCTCTTTGCAAAACATTTATTATAATCAGGCATTCCCAGTGCCAGGGCACAGCAGAGACATTCTTTCAGCTCCGAGAAGTCATGCATACAGCTGTCAACCCATGGTACCGGATCTAACACGTCTTTGTGTATCATCCTTTGTAAAGGCTTGGCCATCAGGGAAAAGTTAGGAATCCATTGTCAACAGTAGCCCACCATTGCCAAGAACATTCCGACTTCTTTTTGGGTTGTTGGCGAATTCATTTTCTGAATCACTGACATTCTCTCTTGTGACACTGAAGAAATCAAAATCTTCTCAGGGGTTTCACTGATACACCTGGTCCTTTTAAACCAACAAAGAAGAGATTGTGTAAAAAGGGGACAAGGGCACCCAAAGGAATTAGACAGGGACCTTGGGAAGTTACGTATTACAGGAAACAATGGTCCCTGAAAGCGAAAAAATAGTTAAACATAGAATGAATATAGTCAAAATTGGTACTATATTATAGCCAATGTCCAGCCGGGCATGGCAACTTTAATAAGTAGAAGTAATTAGCAGTGATCCAGAGAATGTAAGTAGAGTCTTAGTGGGACACAAGCCTGTATCCTGAGACTTACATATCATGAGGACAACAAATTGTGAAACACATTCAGGCAATTACAATGATGTTTCTTTTTTAGAGATAATGAGTAGCGAAACATCTAGTACAAATATTGCCACCCTCACAATATATTATGTACAGAAATTTTTAAATGTGTAAGGTGGACAACAAAGTCGACGACGTTTCGATCCTTAACAGAGGGATTTAGGATCATCATCAGGACTATTCAGTTAAATTGCCCATATTTAAATGCCTGAGTAACCATTAAACAATAAGGCAAACAACAAAAACATACATAGGTAGGGAAAAAAATACAGGGAAAAAGGAAAAGAAAATGGTAACGAAATAGTTATTTTTACATTTAGAAGGATGAAACAAATTGCGTCAGAAACACATTAGTGTCAAATCAAGGGCTAATCCCCATTTGAAGTCTTATGCAGTAGTAATATTGCGGGCATAAAACAACCGGAAAGGTAACAACTGAAGGATACGAGAGAAGAGGTGCGATTATAGAAAAAAAGGGGTGAAAGGGTAGGTGATTTGCACACAATCGAGGGCTAAGAATTAGCACTAGGTGCGGAATACGGAGAGATATTGTGAGCCGGAGGAGAATGCTGCATGAGAAGCCAACCAGTGCCGCGAAGAAAAGGCGGTGGGTGACAGGGTTAGAAGCTGGCGCAGGAGCTCGGTGAGCGAAGGGAGTGAGGGGAATACCTCGTGTTGCCACTTAAGGCAACGGAGCGGGCGCCGCGTCTGGGTCGGATAACTGGTACGTGAAATATGGATGGACGCGTTTCGAAGGAACAATGCCTGTGGAGGGAAATGTATAAATGAGGAGAAGGGAGTGAAGTGGCGTGTACGTAGGAAGTGGGTTGGGTGGAGAGCTTACCTAGAAACATCAATTTCTGGAGTGGGAGACACGGTAATAGGAAATCTAGTGGGAGAAAGTTGCAATCTTGTGTCCCTGCGATATGATTTACATAGGTCAGACCACGCAAAAAATCCGGATAAGAATCTGTCAGCACAGAAGCAGATTTAGATGTAAAACCCCAAATGCACCATTGGTCAAACAGTTTGAGGCCATAGGCCACACTGAGGATGATATACGCTGGACAGTAATTTCTGTTGTGAAGATTCCACCAAGGGGCGCAGATCTCGCCCAATTGCTGAATAAGGAGGAATTAAAGTGGATTCTAAAAGACTGGAAGCATACACAGAGGGTTGAATCGCCTTGAGGACTGGACCTCCTTGCTATGAACTTGTTGGATTCATTTCATCATCAATCTCATGTACACCGACCGGAACACTGAAAGTACACACAGAAGGTCTAACCCCCGTGAGGACTAGACCTCTTTACTAAGTACATGCTGGACTTGTTCATTCACAATTGTATGTACATTGACCAGTACATCACGGTCCCCATTCGCCACTACTCGGATGCCTTAGTGACAATGTTGTGCATAATCGAATGTTCTTACCTCACGAATGTATATTGCGGTGATACGTTTATTTTTTTCTAATATCAAATGTATCTTCATAACACTTTCATTTTCTGCCAAGGTAGGCCATCTCACTTTCCTTTCTTTCTCTAGTCTTCAATTCCTTGGCCGCCTTGCCCTTCATTTAGCAACCCTTCTCTCTCTACCCTTCCAATATGGCGCCCAAATGCACCTATTTTTCTCCCATTCACCCACACGACACTGCTCGAGACCACATGACCACCCATGTGACTGCCCACATTACCGCGTACACCTACAACATGACGCTTGTCTACACCCACTTCACAGTCGATCCGGCATCGTCCGAACGCGCTGTCCTTTGCATGGCCACGGAATTCATCTCTACAATCACATTGAGGTAAGCTTCGCCACTGCGGCCCCATCGTCCTCATTTCTTGATTATTCATCGGTTCCTGTTTATATTCCCCTAATTTTAACAACTTTCTCCCACTAGATTTCCTATTACCGTGTCTCCCACTCCGGAAATTGATGTTTCTAGGTAAGCTCTCCACCCACCCCACTTCCTACGTACACGCCACTTCACTCCCTTCTCCTCATTTATACATTTCCCTCCACAGGCATTGTTCCTTCGAAACGCGTCCATCCATATTTCACGTACCAGTTATCCGACCCAGACACGGCGCCCGCTCCGTTGCCTTAAGTGGCAACACGAGGTATTCCCCTCACTCCCTTCGCTCACCGAGCTCCTGCGCCGGCTTCTAACCCTGTCACCCACCGCCTTTTCTTCGCGGTACTGGTTGGCTTCTCATGCAGCATTCTCCTCCGGCTCACAATATCTCTCCGTATTCCGCACCTAGTGCTAATTCTTAGCCCTCGATTGTGTGCAAATCACCTACTCTTTCACCCCTTTTTTGTCTATATTCGCACCTCTTCTCTCGTATCCTTCAGTTGTTACCTTTCCGGTTGTTTTATGCCCGTAATATTACTACTGCATAAGATTTCAAATGGGGATTAGCCCTTGATCTGACACTAATGTTTTTCTGACGCAATTTGTTTCATCCTTCTAAATGTAAAAATAACCATTTCGTTACCATTTTCTTTTCCTTTTTCCCTGTATTTTTTTTCCTACCTATGTATGTTTTCGTTGTTTGCCTTATTGTTTAATGGTTACTCAGGCATTTAAATATGGGCAATTTAACTGAATAGTCCTGATGATGATCCTAAATCCCTCTGTTAAGGATCGAAACGTCGTCGACTTTGTTGTCCACCTTACACATTTAAAAATTTCTGTACATAATATATTGTGAGGGTGGCAATATTTGTACTAAAGGTTTCGCTACTCATTATCTCTAAAAAAGAAACATCATTGTAATTGCCTGAATGTGTTTCACAATTTGTTGTCCTCATGATATGTAAGTCTCAGGATACAGGCTTGTGTCCCACTAAGACTCTACTTACATTCTCTGGATCACTGCTAATTACTTCTACTTATTAAAGTTGCCATGCCCGGCTGGACATTGGCTATAATATAGTACCAATTTTGAATATATTCATTCTATGTTTAACTATTTTTTCGCTTTCAGGGACCATTGTTTCCTGTAATACGTAACTTCCCAAGGTCCCTGTCTAATTCCTTTGGGTGCCCTTGTCCCCTTTTTACATAGTAAGCGCAATCGCTAGATTGCAAGGGCTCATGTTCTTATTCTCCCTTCTTGTTTAGATAGTGGGTCACTTCACTTCCCTACCCTACCGACTACCATATCTCTAGATTTCCTATTCTCCCCCTTTTTTCGTGTCATGTCAGATCACGCACCCCTTTACACAGATGAATACATCAAAAAGATTCTAGAAGGTCCATCCCTCTTCACCGACTCCACCAATGCTCCCCAGGAAATTAGTTCCACTCTGTCCGAGCAACTAGAGAAAACCAAGAAAAAGTCTGTCAGGTTACAACTCATGATACGGATGCTCACGGAATATTTAAAAGCTGATATTATTCCCACAGGCCTCCAAGTCAGAAACATACCCGGAATTTTCACTGACATTCCTAAATACATCACAAATTTCAGCTACATTAGTACAACCTGCTCCAGGCATTGGATGGTCCTAGGTATCGACATAGCGACAGAAGAACTTAAGAAACTTCTGGAAGAGATAACAGATATTGAAAGACAAATAACAAACAGCGACACGATATCTGATAGTAAGAAACTGCTAGAACAAGTACAGAAAACCGTGGACGAATTCTATAGAATAGAAAAGAATAAGAAATCCATCAAAGTAAAGAAGGACATTAAATCCTACTCCACGGAACGCACTTACCCCTACCTAACCAAAGATTTTTATATCAACCGATCCTACAATAACCAACGTAACAACCGTCCCTGGGGCCGATTCAATAGAGGGCACACTCTAGTAGGATTCTCTGACACTTCTGTGGACTCCTCTGAAAGTTCCGACCCAGGTGAAGGGACTAGCAGTACCAACAGAGCACCTGGTAATCCACAACCTTCAGCCTCTTTTTTAGGACGTGGCCAACACGAGCCACAAAAAAGAGGGGGCCTAAAGCGTGCCCATTGGCAAAGCCCACCAGGAGAACGGCAAACCCGACACAACTATTATCGTTGGTAGACTATTCACAACATATGGACAACGATAACTCCTCTAGCCAGACACAAACCAACCTCCTACTTCCTATATTTAATCTTACTAAACACCATTTAAATGACTCTGAATTAGCTGTACTAAGCAAGGGCCTTTCATTTGTACCCACCACAAAGACTAACTTTCTTGACCTACAGACCGAAGTCCTCAGGTTTTTTCGCAAATTAAGATTACATAGCTACTTTTTGCTAAATCCTCTTTCACCCAAAGCACCCAACACCCCTTTGAGACCTCTGTCCACTTTCTCTCCGTCGGCCAAAATGGTCCCACCGGAAATTTCCACCTTTGAAAAGCTGGTATTAAATGACCTATCACAACTGGCCACAGAACACCACTTCATCCCTTATAATATTTCAATGGCAGAAAAATCAGCACTTCAAACTCTCAAGACTAACAACACGATTGTCATCAAACCTGCCGATAAAGGCGGTGGAATAGTACTACAGGAAACCACTACCTATAAAAATGAAATATTAAGGCAACTAGGTAATACAGATCATTACTGCAGACTCCCCACCAACCCCACCAATGAACTCAAACAAATCATCCAGCAGGTTACCAAATCTGGTTTAGATCAAGGTTTCCTATCCAAACTCGAATACCAGTTTCTGAATGCAAAGGCTCCGCGGATGCCAGTTATTTACACTCTACCTAAGATCCAGCTGGACATTGGCTATAATATAGTACCAATTTTGACTATATTCATTCTATGTTTAACTATTTTTTCGCTTTCAGGGACCATTGTTTCCTGTAATACGTAAACAAAGAAGAGATTGGCACAGAAGCTGTAATATCAAAGACATCTTTTTTATTAAACTCCGATGAGGGAAATTGCGTCACACGGTACCCTTAAGTCACTGTAGGAGGCATTCTAAGGAGTACAGAGAACAGGGGCCTTATATACACACACAGGGGCTCAAAAGAAGGCGGTACAAGTACACAGAAAATGCACAGTCAACTAGTAGGAGGAGTTATAAGTTTCTGACATCAGTTAGAACAGCCTGACAGTTCTATACTAGGAGCAGGTGCATTTTACTAGCTAGGCCCCTCTGAGCATGTGCAAGGCTCTGAACGAGGGAGAAAGCAAATGGCTAGCACATAGCTAACTAAAATGGCTGCCATGTACAAAATGGCTTTCAGCTCATGCTAACGGATCCCTGCAATCGTTAACAACACTAGCCTTGCTCCTTTCTCAATGTGATGTCCTAGATACGGGGCTTCTTTCTTACAGTAATGCAACTTTGTCAGGGGTACTCTATGTCCATTCTCAGCTAAGTGGTTCAAGAGAGCAATTGTGTCTCGCTTGAAAGCCTCCTGTGTATTTGACACCACCAGGAGGTCATCAATGTATTGGATAAGGACTCCAAATTCTTTTTGAGAATCTAATTAAAGATTGAGGGGCTCTAGGTATACCCTTGTGGGACTTGGCACCATGCCAAAACATGGCTGTTAAAACTGAAAGTGAAAATATACTGATTATCCTCATGCTCATGTATAGAAAAGAAAGCTTTGCAAAAATCAATGACAGAGAACCACTTGGCTTCACATGGAATCTGATACAAAATCACTGCTGGATTCGGTATCACAGGCAACTATAGAATTAACCCTTCTCAAATCCTGCACTATGCAGAACTTGCTGTTGGGTTTCTTCAAACACAAGACGGGTTAGTTACATGACCTCCCCATAATCTCTTTCAGAATGCCTTGCTCAAACATCAAGTCAATCACAGGAGTATTTCCAGCAATGGTTTCAGGGGTCATATTGTATTGTGGGATTCAGTGAAGCATTTAGCTTCACCGTAATGCAGACTGGTTAAGCACCTCTGATAGGTCCGATGTCGCTACCTAAAAAGTCCCAGACTCCAGGTAAGACTGTGTTTCCCAACTCTAGGGGCAAATTGTCTTTTGTCAAAATAGGGTACATTCCGATTTCTTATCTTTGTCTGATAAGTTTAAAGGCAATGTCTTCATCATGAGTTTGAAACTCAATTTTGTTTTGGGCACAGTAAATGGAACAATTCAGCTTGCAAAAGACATCTCATCCAAGTAGATTTACTGGACACAAATCACACAACAATAATTAGTGATTGTCCTCAAATGACCCTACATTGAAGTACCACTTGTGAAAATTGACTAATTTGTTGATTTGCAACTCTCACAACTTGGATTCTTTGTCCTGAAAGGAGTAGGATGGGAACCGCTGCTGTTCTCACAATAGAGCAGGTAGCACTAGTGTCACAGAGGAATAAAACAGTATTCCCATTCACCTCACCTGCCACGTATGGACCACTCTGGTCTAGCTCTTAGGATTTGGCAAGTACGCAGTGCTCCTCCCTTCTCAGGCCCGTCATTGCGACACATCTGAGCCAAAATCATTATCTGCTTGAATAATGGAGTACTGTTGAGACGTACCCTGATTCAAAAAAGGGGTTAGTGTTTACATTGGGGAATTGGTTTGCATTGTATCTCTGGACACTTGCATTTTTTTGAGGCATTGCGGATTGTGATTCCTGCATCATCTTAGCTTGGGGTACATTGGAATTGTGAATTCTTTGTCTCTGCCCTTGCTGTGTCTGAACCGTACTATCTCCCTATAATCGCACAAATCCACCATTCTGAACCTGATTTCCATTAGCCATGTTACCTGTGTTAAACCAACATTCGTGCTTCCTATGCCTTAACCTGCAGCATACTTGTCAGGGATTAGTCTTCTTCAATGACAGCACATCAACACCTGTACTCAGATCAATCTCCATGTCCTCTACCTTATGATTGAAAGCCTTGCTGTTGAAACCCATTACCACCTCACATCATCTGGGCTCCCTTATGATACACGCCCTACCTGGGACCAGCCTTCCCAACAAACTGTTGATTCTGACCTCGCTGTGCAGCTTTCATCCATGCTATCATTAACTTTTCCTTTACTTTCTTGTGTTTCCTTCTCAATTTGTCACTGAAGTATTTGGCATATCAATATCTCGTCAATAGGCTTACTATGCCAACAAATCAAATGCTGTTGAACCATAGAAAGAACCTCAGGTTTCAATCCATACACACACCTGTAAACAAAATATCCCATCTCTTTGCCTCAATAGTTTCTGTCCCACTGAACTGTTTAAATATAAAGTAAATATAAATAGTAAGCATTTATTGACTCTTTAGATCCTTGGGACATTCTGTCAATCTTGACCCAATCATTCTTCTTAGGAGATATTTTTGACATCAGAAATGTAATCACCTGATTATATTTTTTCATTACCAGTGGTGACAGAGCATGTGATTGAGGATGCCTCATCAGCTCCACCTCAGGCCAATCCACAGAAACTTTGCATTTAACCCACAGATCACCTGGAACCGCAATTTCAAATAGAGATTCCAAAACTTTCTATATATTCTATGATATTTTTACAAATTAATCAACTTGTCTGTACCATTCTACTGGGTTGTCTCGCAATTTCAAAAAAACATTAGTAAATGACGCAAGATCAGCCCTGCTCCATGGTATATGGACATTTGTTTCAGCATTTTCTGGGCCCACTTGCTTACCATTGGTCCTCTGACAGACCTTTTTTTCTCCTGAGAAATGATAGATGTTAATATTGACATAAATAAAATTCGATTAACAGTGCAACCAATTTGGCTACACAATGAGGACCAGGAACGGGTAGCTAGGATGAGGAAGGTTTGTTACAAATTCCAAATCAAGTTAAAATTCTTAATACCATGGTATAGAAGTACAAAACAGCGACAGGTAGTCCCAAACTACGGAAGAAATTTAGGCATACCAATAGAAGGCAAACAAGCAATTCATTCACCATGTACTTCTCTCATGGGAAGCATAAGTATTTCCTCATCTTTTTCCTCTGTTCCAGACAGAGGGGTTTGTACCATAATTTTCTTCAGTTCCTTTTTCTATGACCATCTACCTTCCCTTTTATCTAATTTACTCAGCTTTCCATCATATGCAATTAATAATAATTCCTTGATCTGTAATTTCATTCCTGGTGGTCGCATGTTTGCGAGAGTTCTGTCACTAAAGCTTAACCTGTAATCTCTCTGTGAGGCATTGGACTTCTGCAAATCAACTCCATGTCTGTGAGACAATTATAATTTCTTCTAATTCTACTTTCGATTTGGCCACATCCATTAAACTTTCTCTCTCAGAAACCTGAGCATTCATTCTACTCATTCTGGGATTTTCACTTCTTGCCAGGGTGTCTGTACCTTTAAACCAATCTTCAAGTTCTTAGGCAGTAAGACCTGTTTGTTCTGCTGGGTTATGAAGAATTATTTCTCTGCTATAGGTACCACTACTTACATCAGGTGGTGAGTTCAAAAGAGACATGTCAGAAGTAGATGTTCCCATAGGCACTTCTGCCCTAGGGGTACTATAGTTCACATTTGGAGGTACATTTGTGTTGGGCATGAAAAAGGGTGATGGTCTCTGAGGGAATCTCCTTGTGTGGCTAATCCCTGTCTGATTTAATGTAGGGTCTGCACTTGCAGCACATAGGGTATTCCCCCATGTCTGAACCAAAGGAGTCTGGGGAATGGGTCTCATTGTCGAGACATCTGAATTGCTAGCTATTACATTCATTAGTTAATTCCATTGTAGTATTTCTTGCAGCTCCAGGTTTATACAAAGTAACTACAGGATACATTGTGACAGGAACAATCAATGCATCTGGGGCATTTAGAGCATGTGAATCCGAAGGGGCTGTCATTACTAAATTCTCTCACATCTGATTAGGATACATATTTTCTGGTGCTGTAGGCCCATCAAAAGTCTCACTCATGGATACATTATTTGATTCACCAGCCTGGGTGTCATTGCACGGAGGTGGACGGTTTAACAGTAATTCAGTTATAAAATCCTCATTGACATTGCTGTCACTCTCCTCAGGTATGTTTTCTGTGTCATCTATTGTCAATACAGGATATAATCTAGCTCCCTCAATCATGTCAGAGCTCCAGGATTTCTGTTCTGCGTCCCATCTAGCATCCACACAAGTGCGCATGGCTTTCTTGACTCTCCATGGAAATCTCTCTCATTGTCTAAGACGAGCCATATGTTCCCAGGCATTAAGTGCTTCATATTGTGTTTGTCTAGGAGGTGGTTTTATTTCATACAGTGTACTCTTCAAATGTTCGCTGATTCTCAAATTAAATGCGCCATAACAAGGAAATGTCAATGCACCATCTTTCTAAGTGAGTTTATACCACTGTGCAAGCCAAACAAGCATGAAGACCCATGTCTATTGCCATAGTGTGACCTGCTTTGTGCCTTAGATGTAATGTTGTACAATGTGTTCATTATTACTGGTAATATCTATTACAGAAAATCATTCTTGTCCTCATCACAGACCTTAAATTGTGAGGGGGATTCAGTGCCTGGAAAGTATGCCCTATACATTTATGTATGTAGCTATGTATAGCACACACCAAGCCTAAAAAGAAGAGGAGCACTGTGCAGGGTTAAATACAAGCATAAGTCAACGAATATAGGAAAAGTAGTTGGTTATTGGCCTGCTGCTGCCTTGTGATGTAGTATTCTTTAAAGAGGTGTGTCTTGAACCCTAGCCTAAACTGCAGCAGTGTTACTGAGTTTCCAATCAACATGGAATTGTTATTTGAGATCCTTTCATGGATAAAAAAGGTTGACAGCCTTATTTTTTGTTTTAAACTTCTTAGTCACCAGTATGATCATGGGCTGGCTGAGGGTGCGCTACAAAAATGGTGATCTTGATAAGCAGAGATGCAGGTCATGATGACTTTGCAAATGATGTAGCTGATTTTGAAGATGATATGGGCCGGAAAGCCGACAAGGTGAGCCAATAGAGATCCCTCAGGATGGAGATCGGGTGATCATATTTCTTCTACCCATCAATGAGATGAGCTGCAATGTGTAGGATTCTTTTTAGGGGTGCCAGCTTGAAGTCTAGGAGTCCATGGAGCAGGGCATTACCAGCATCCATTTGCAAGGTGTGAGGTCCTGAACCGCAGGTCAGAAGTTGCTTTCTGGGAGACACTCCTTCACTTTCTTTGAAAGTGAGATCTGGTATCGGGCTGTCATTTTGTTTTTGTTTTTGGCAATGCATTCCTTGAAGGTGAGTTTGGTGTCCAAGGTGAATTCAAGTGACATTCCGCATTAGAAAAACTTAATTTAGTCACTGTCCATAGGCAGTTGTTTATTCCTATAAGTCCACAATTACATGAATTTAGAAATCTTGAATCCATAGATCTCCATTCTGTTTTTAGATGTCTTTAATTGTATAAATTATATGTTAATATATGGAACAGTTTTTTTTCAGTAGCATTTCTGCATGAAAGAGTGTTTCCTGATCTTTCTTTTTTTACATTTCTTTTTCATTTGATTGAGATCCAAAATAATACCTTCAATTACAGTGCAAAAGCTTAAACAATAATCAAAAATAAGTCAACACAATTCATCTTTACATAACATATATTATTCACAGTTCATCTTAAAGCCACCTAATAAACAGCATGGTTCATAATAATCAACTATTTATGTACATATTGTGCCCAAAATCCTGCAAAAATGTATAAATCAGCCCTTGTGCCATATTTCTTCATACTTGACTACTTCATTCTTCCTTTTGTCATAAGTCAATTCGGAGAACTTCACATGCCTCATTCTCTGTAGCCATTGACAACAAAAGCAGCATGTGACAGAGCATAAACCCTTTTTCTCTATCCTCCTTATCTAAATCCCGAGTGAGAAGGGAGGTATGACAGTTGTATCATAAATGTTTATACCAATTTACAACCCCTCTAATGTTTAATGTAAACAGTAGTTCTAAGAAAGAAAATGCTCTCTAATCAGTTGCTGTAGAATATTTCTGGAGCATGCATGTGATCTTCACAAAACTAAGTGGCTTCAGTTTTATATCCCATACTGTCCGAGCATGATATTTCATCCCGAGTGCTAAATCTTGTCCTTTACCATCATTAAGTGTCAAAAAATTCATGACAGTCTGGAATCTTGTATTCCTTGAATATCTCATTTTTACAAAAGACTAGCTTCTCAATTGAGTTCTACCTGGTTCTCTAGGGTAATTTAAAAATGTGTACAAAATGGGTAGCTGTATTTCTGAATTATCTATCATTAAAAAATTATAAAACTATCAAAGATAGGGCTCAACATTGCAGTATTTCAAAGGGACAACATATAAAAACACCCAGCCTAATAATACACCCTTAGCTGAGGTAAATAGAGCCAAATAGAGCAAAATCCTTGATGTTCCTTATTTAATTATAAGTAATTCATTAGATATGGGCATTGTTCCTTCCAGATAAACTTGTTAAACAACTTTGCCTACCTGATTAAAGAAGTGCTTTGAACTTTTTATAGGAACATTTACAAATAGGAAAGTAAACAGTGGTAGGATAGACATCTTAATAAAAGGCAAGCTCCCTATAATGGAGAGGGGTAACACATGTATTAACTGTATTTAACTTTTACTTAGTTGGCTGTATAGTTCAGCTTAAATAGGTCTGAAGAGCTGGCAGTCATAGATTTCTAGATATCAAACTACCCGAAGAGGTTCATACCTGTTTCTCCACTCCATCGGTAAATCTTCCCCAGAAGTACTGAACAATAGGACCTCAGATTTACCATGATTTATTTAATACCATGGATATGTGTAACCCCGGGAACTGTATCTAATGTATTCTGTGTTCTATTCTATTAGATCTTTCCACGCGAATTTACTCTAATTCTAATAGCCAAAGGCTAAATAAAAAAGGCAAATATTATTTGGGACAGAGGGCAAACTTGATGTGTCCCACATGGGATACTAATCCTATCAGCCTTAGCAGAGTTTATCATAACTGAACCTAAAGCCTCATCATACAGATATTTAAACAATGCATAAATTGATCAGGAAAAGAAAAGGCTTCCAGAATTTGAAATAGAGATTCATTTAATTACCTGAAAGCCTTTTCAGCATTCAACATTATTATTGCTGATCTAATATTATTTATGGATAAATAATATATAGCTTGTATGGAAAAATTAGGGATTGCTGTAATATTT
This sequence comes from Triturus cristatus, assembly GCF_964204655.1. Classification (NCBI taxonomy): domain Eukaryota; kingdom Metazoa; phylum Chordata; class Amphibia; order Caudata; family Salamandridae; genus Triturus; species Triturus cristatus. The sequence continues at coordinate 577,193,542 of NC_140586.1, forward strand.
CTATTGGTTAAAAACAACATTTTGATCTTGGTGTGTTAATGAGGATACTGCTAGCATAACACAATTGGCTAAAATCTTTGCAAACAGGTTATAATCAGAATTCAGCAGGCTAATTAGCCAATACATTTTTTTGTCACTAGATGTTTTTCCACTCTTCAATATGCTGATGACTACAGCTTCTAAGCAAAAAGAGGATGGAGGATGGAGGTCTCAAAAATTTAAAACAATTGACCAAATCCTCCTTTAGTTCTGGATAGAAGATTTTATAAACCTCTATAGGCAGCCCATCACTGCCTTGAGCTTTAGCAGTCACCCTATAATTTAACAGCAGCTGCACATCTGATGGGAAGATGTTCTCGATCAAGCTCAATTTCTGATCATTTGAAAGCTTAGGAAATTGTATCCTTCTCAAAAATATGGAATCCTATCTGGGTTAACCCCTCCACTACATTGATAGATTGATTTGTAGTTGCCTTAAAAAGATCTGTTAAATCTGAATTTGGCCAGTTTCCAGGAATCTAGATTCTGGAATCATAATTTTCTTCATAAAGATCGCACTAGTATTATATTTTGCTAACTAAGTCAATGATTTACCAATTGTTTATTTCTTCATAGAATTTCAAATTTATATTCTCCTTATTCACAAGTTCAGCTGCCACTTAATAGTTTTTTTTAAATTCTGTTTTGGTCTCAGATAGTTTCTTCAGATTTATTTTAGTGCTACATTTAGTAACTGCCCTAGCAGCCCTGTCAACTGAGTTTTGCAAAGAAGAGCTGATCGCTTGCTTCTCCTGGTATAATTTGCTGAAAATGCAATTGTGTGTCCCTTCAGAGCAGCATTAAATGCATCCCATACAATGGGAAAGAAAGCACATTCTAAATTAGTGAACAACACGTGTAAGACATTCTTGTATACATTTAATCCATTCAGTATCCAGAAATAAGGCATTATTGAAGATCACCTTTTAGACCTAGTTAACACTGTTTTAAATTCAATATCTAGGGAGACAATTGCATGATCAGATGAGTGAATTCTCTCTTAAATGCAAGTATACTGTCTTGCAGAAGAGAATTCACTCCTTGAAGGATCAATTAAGCCTTAATCAGTTTTAAACCTTAGCCTACATTGGAATCTTATAAAGTTGATTGAGGGGCTGAATCTGGTCTTCTATTGGCCCATGGTAGTTAATGAAGTTAAAATACTAGAACTTATAATGACCATTACCCATAGCTACCCACCCAGGGGTGGGGGCCAGCCTTAAACTCTATCACACTACAATTTAATGAACGCCTAATAGAAATATCAAACACCCCCAAGCCACAGAGGCAAGCACAACATGTGAAATCCAGTGAGGTCTGAAATCGTTTTAGTTGTTGGTCTTTAGATGGGTTTCTCGACAGGATATTACATTGGGGCTCCAAGAATTGCACTTCATGTGCCCTACATATTGAGAGATCCAAGACTGGATTAAGTAGACTAGGCTTTTGTATCAGCATCTCAACTAAAGGAATCATTCTGCATTCATTCTAAGGTTCAAGAGCAGAGAGGGATTCTCCAGTTCATCCTATTTTTAATTTAGCAGTGCAAACTCTTTCTCATAAACTCAACGGTTATTCAACTCACTTCAGAGTGGACTGTTGATCATCAAGATCTGAAACCCTTTGCTCCAACTCCTCCAACTTTTCAGAAAAGAGAGAAATGTTCTCTTAAGTTTTATCAAAATGACCTTGCAATTGAGCCAAAGTCTCAGATTGATATGAATTTAACTCTCTGATCTCATTCAAAATAATGTCAAGAATTTGATTAGAAATCTAATCACTAATGTTGCCCACAAAAGTCTGATCTGAAAGTAAAGTAACTGTCATCTCCTCAGAAGCTTTCGATAAAACATACAAATCAGGCGCTACCACATTGATGGAGGAACTGGTGAATGTCAACTGAACTGATTCAGCACCATGGGCAACAATCAGAGGTCGAGGTGACTGCTGCAGGGTGCCATTAACCCAAGGCCTGCCAGTAATAGCTACTGCTTAATCACCTTGCTTATTAGCTCAAAGGAGGGATATGGCATAGCAGTCCTTATGTCCTTCTAAGGCTACAATACAGAATCAGAGACCCTGTCTGTGGATATGCTGAGGACCTTATTCCCGGTCTTAAACATGCTGGGTATCTCAAATACAATAGCTACCAAGAAAATTCACTATTTACTGGATCACTAATTGCAGATTGCTCTGCCCCTTCTTGCAGCATGTGATTCCTGCTCTGTTTTTTGAGAGAACACTCTTTTTTGGCCCATTGTTAGAGTTCGAATTAGCACAACCTGTTAGTCCTGAGAGACATCTTTGGACAGATAAATCAGAATGTTGTTTGGCTATAATGCTTAATTAGAGCAGACTATACCCCTCTCAACTGTCCCCTGAGCTTGATGCACTTTTGCACCTACTGCCTGGACTACAGCCCAGTTGCCACAGCAGATATATGGCGGTAACTGTAGGAAAATCATTGCCAGGGACATGATGGGCACCCAGGGAGAGTGACCAGACTACAAAACACCAACTCATATAAGCAGCGCTCCAAACCCGCCCCCTCCTTAGCACTGCCCATAGGTTCCTCCGCTAGGACACCATTGGAGCGTCACCAGGCTCAGCTGAACAGAGAACGTGTTATTACAGAGACTGAGTTTATCCTACAATGCTGTCCCAAGAATTCCTAGCTACAGCTGGACAGAAAGAGATACTGTTCACAGATCCCTCAAGGTCTTTCTTTTTGGTACAGCTGTTGGCTTCCATTCATAATCACAAATCAGTGTGACAGGCTATGTTCTCAAGTCCAGCACCAATAGGCCATCATCGGAGTTGCCAGGGCACCGGAAAAGATGACAAAAGTATCCACCTGGAAACGGCGTTAGCGGCGGATCTCCCTTGTCCGAGCCAGCAATTGCAGATCTTTCACTTCAGAAGTATCTCACAACTCACAGTCTAGGGTAGACAAAACGTTTGACAAAAAATTAAAAAAGCCTATTCAATGCCATTAGCCCTGGACTTAACATGCTGCACCCAGTACTCTCATAGACACTGGGCATAAAAATGAGAACCAAGAAAGAGTTTCTGCCTGCTTTGGTCAATGGTGCATGGGCACAATAAAAAGTCCAAGAGAAGAGCAGCGAGGCATGTAAGACAGCAAATAGGTCTGCAGCTGACAGCTGAGATACTCATTATAAGTGCAAGCAATTGCCTTGCGCATCATGCAAAGTGTCCTAATCAAGATACCTTTATTTCCTGGTAACCTGTATAGTAAGTCCAACAGGGACTTGAAGTAAATTAAATAACAGATGTGGCAGCTGCAGTTTGCCCTATCAGAAGATGATAAATAAAATATTTAGGTAAGCCAAGCACAACTGTAACACAAACAGGATGAAGAAACTATCTGAACCACAAGGTTTTCACTTCATCTTAGAGATCAAGAAGAACTGTTCTTAAGCTGGTCAAAAAAGAGTAATATACTAGTCATCATGTTGAGATGCAGCAGAAAGTATTTATAGTATTTTCAGTATTGATAGTAACCTCAAGATTTCTGATCATAGTAGTTGGGTCAGGAAATAGGCCAAGAGCCAGTAACCACCAAGCACAATTCCAGATGATTCCATAGACCCAGCACCTTCATTTTATCTGCATTCAACATCAAAGAGTTATTGGTCATTAAAAATGTGAAGGAAGTAAGACATTCCTGAAATTTGAGCGGAAAATCAAAGTCACTACCATGTTGTAGTATCAGGAAATGAATATCAACAATGTATTGTAAAAATGTAACATCAAAACAATGAATTTAAGCAAATAAAGAGATTAAATAAATGTTATACAACTCCACAAAGGGCACAATAATTATTAATACATTAATGTCCATTACTATTACTTATCGAAGAAAAAAGTGCACTAATTCATACAAAAGCACACACTAAACAAAAAATTCATAATGAAAACAAGATCCCTCCAGCACTACCTGAACTGGTTATCTAAGTTATCTTCGTTAAAATGTCTCTATGTGTTAAAAACCTATAGCCCCTCCTACGGTGTTTGTCAAGAAGTCTACAGCTGGAATTTTATCCTTTTGTAGTTGGCACAGAGTTCTCATTGTAAAACGCTTTCATGATACATTTCCTATTGCATTGGTTAACAAGTTCACAATGTAAATTGAGGGTGTTGGGCACAGGCATCCAAGACTGACTCGGGTAGGTTCTGTCAACTGAAAATAACACTATCCAATCAAATACCTTTTTAAAAATGCAAGCAACTTTAAATCATACACAACTAAATATGGTACTAAAATTACAAATATTGCAAGATTTCAAGTGGAATTGCAAATTAGCACCCTTATTTTAGGGACCTTAAAGATTTACCCGGGGGAAAATCACACACCCTAAAACATTACATGAAACAATGAACCATGTAAATGTAATCTGCTCCTGTTTTCGTTATCTATAGGGTGCCTTGTGGAAATATACACTCAGGGGGCTTAAATCCTAAACAGCAATGCTTTTATGTGGGCCTGTGGAAAAATCTGAGGAGTTTCACAGTCATAGAGGTTAAGTCAAAGGGTTTGCAGGTTATTCACAAAGTGAAATACGAAGGCTACTGCCTTTGTCACTGTATGAAATTGAAATCTTAGTTGAGGGGGTGAGAACCCACCTTAGATAATAATCACAATCCTTGAAGGGGTGAACCAATGAAGTCCTTAAATAAGACCAAGCTCAACCCCCTGGTATGAATGGCACAGAGCACACAGGCTTAACTTAAAGGCAATGTGTAAATTATGCAGCACAAGAAAACACAAACCAATTTAGAAAAGCAATATTTTAATAACTAAAATACCACCAAATAGACACAAATCCATTAAGTAGAACATGAGATTCGAATTTTTAAAGTCTGAATTAAAAAACATAGCAAAAAAGAATATAGAGATAACTGCAAGCATCTATCAGCCCTATTGTGGGTCAAAGTCAAAAGTTATGGTTGACCATTAGGGATCGCATGTCAGATACAGGGACCAGGCTCATACCTTCTGACTAAAACATTTTATGAAGGAACAGTGGTCTTCGAAGCAAGCTGCAGCCTGGTTCTGAGGTGGGGCTCGATAACAGCAGGCTGCTGAATAACATTGTCCCAGTGCTGCTATTGATTAACCGGGAAAGTCCTGAGTGGTTGAAGGCTGAAGCCATGCCCAGGAAAGCCTCAACATCGATCCAACGCTGCTTAGTATTGGAACCAGTGAAGCCCTCTATGTTTTGACTGTTCTGGAAGTCACAAATTCTTCAACGGGCAAACTGCCAAAGGAGGCAGGCCGTCAATTCAAAATCAATGAATGTGGCTTTGACAGTGACCTCTCTCTCTCGGTAGGTTCTCCATATACAAAGATGTCAGAAAGTTCCAAAGTCCCACTTCTCGTAGTTTGGGGACAGGAGAAACACTCTAATACCATCTAAGTGTCCAGGACCAGGGGCATCACTTCGGTGTTAGGACTCACTCCAACAGAGGACAGTAGAAGGGTTCAGGGCAAGTTCCTTTGGAGCTGGGCAGTTAGTTACAGGGAGGAAGGCTTCAGGTATCCCATTGTACCCCTGCAGCTCAAACCGGAGGTCAGCCAATTGACCCTTGGAGTTACTTCTGGGGTTCATGGCAAGCAGGTCTAGTTTTCCTTCAGGTTCTTCAGGCAGCAGGGCAGTCTTTCCACTGATTCTTCACAGGTTGTTCTGAAAAGAGGTCTGTGTGGTCCTCACTTATACCCAGTGCCAGCCTGTGGGCGGAGGGTACCCCTTTGTCCATTCCCTAAACCCATTCTGGTCAGTTCCACTCCTTCCACTGGGTTTGGAGTCAGCCTTATTAGAGACACGCATGGATGGCAGGAGCTTCATCTGCCAGTGACAGGGTAGGTATACTTTGAAGCTCAGGATGGACCTGGGCACAACTTCCACACCATCCTGTTAGGGGAAGAAGTCCTTGCCCCACACCCAAAGCCCTTTGTCCACTGTCTAGGATCAATACACATCTCACCACATCGGGAGCCATCATGGGTCAGGTGACAGCTGGACATTGGCAGGACATACTTTTGGATGTAGGCAGGATAATTACAACTTTCTAAAAGGATTCTTTTCCAAGACAGTCATAGAAAACCAAAGTTGACCATTAAATTGGATTTCAAATTACTAATAAAATGAGTCCTTGAAGTATTTTTCTATTCCCAAAGTGCATTTAGCACTTATAAAATGCAGTAGAGTCAACGTATGGGGAGCCAGTCTTGCCACGGTTAAAAATGACTTTGGAGGTTTTGCATTACCAGGACACAAAAACCATTAAATATTGAAGTTCAATTTGATTCCAAGAACTTTATTTAGCATGTATTAACAGCCATAAAAGTAGTTACAATGATAACACAGTTACAGGCAATTCAAACCTATGAAAATGATCCAAAAGATGTGCTTAAGAATTAATAAATAACGTCATCCATATTCCAAAATAAACAATTATTAGACATCATATCTATTATTAATGTTTCAATATTTCATCATTCAAAAAATTATACTTTTTCGTGCATTAATTGCTTTTAAAATAAAAAAGTGCAACATTAAAACACACCCTTCTATCATGCAGGGCAAGCATATTTTTCAGGAGAACAATGTGCGATCTAATATTTTGTGCTACCAGAATGGGTTTTAAATAATAATGTGACACTAAAGAATGGGGGTTACAACAAACAAATGATGGACGGAATGCTGACTATGCATACATTCTCCCCCAGTCAAGAGATCTGGGTTAAATCCATCGTTCTTTTGCCCACTACACCACCCCAGTTTAGACATTGCCATATGCAAATCAGTCTTGACCCTGTGCCTCATGAGAACAGTCCAGCCCGAACTGCCAAGCCATGTCTTACCTGGACCGGAATCAAGCATCCTAGGACCGGTTTCTGGCTATCAGCCGTCATCAGCCAGGATAGCTTGACTCCAGTGGCGTAGTGAGCACGGGTCCCACGTCTGGGAATACCCATCCCACTTAGGGCGAAAAGCGTTACAACAAACAAATGATGGACGGAATGCTGACTATGCATACATTCTCCCCCAGTCAAGAGATCTGGGTTAAATCCATCGTTCTTTTGCCCACTACACCACCCCAGTTTAGACATGGCCATATGCAAATCAGTCTTGACCCTGTGCCTCATGGGAACAGTCCAGCCCGAACTGCCAAGCCATGTCTTCCCTGGACCGGAATCAAGCATCCTAGGACCGGTTTCTGGCTATCAGCTGTCATCAGCCAGGATAGCTTGACTCCAGTGGCGTAGTGAGCACGGGTCCCACGTCTGGGAATACCCATCCCACTTAGGGCGAAAAGCGTTACAACAAACAAATGATGGACGGAATGCTGACTATGCATACATTCTCCCCCAGTCAAGAGATCTGGGTTAAATCCATCGTTCTTTTGCCCACTACACCACCCCAGTTTAGACATGGCCATATGCAAATCAGTCTTGACACTGTGCCTCATGGGAACAGTCCAGCCCGAACTGCCAAGCCATGTCTTCCCTGGACCGGAATCAAGCATCCTAGGACCGGTTTCTGGCTATCAGCCGTCATCAGCCAGGATAGCTTGACTCCAGTGGCGTAGTGAGCACGGGTCCCACGTCTGGGAATACCCATCCCACTTAGGGCGAAAAGCGTTACAACAAACAAATGATGGACGGAATGCTGACTATGCATACATTCTCCCCCAGTCAAGAGATCTGGGTTAAATCCATTGTTCTTTTGCCCACTACACCACCCCAGTTTAGACATGGCCACATGCAAATCAGTCTTGACCCTGTGCCTAATGGGAACAGTACAGCCCGAACTGCCAAGCCATGCCTTCCCTGGACCGGAATCAAGCATCCTAGGACCGGTTTCTGGCATCAGCCGTAATCAGCCAGGATAGCTTGACTCCAGTGGCGTAGTGAGCACGGGTCCCACGTCTGGGAATACCCATCCCACTTAGGGCGAAAAGCGTTACAACAAACAAATGATGGACGGAATGCTGACTATGCATACATTCTCCCCCAGTCAAGAGATCTGGGTTAAATCCATCGTTCTTTTGCCCACTACACCACCCCAGTTTAGACATGGCCATATGCAAATCAGTCTTGACCCTGTGCCTCATGGGAACAGTCCAGCCCGAACTGCCAAGCCATGTCTTCCCTGGACCGGAATCAAGCATCCTAGGACCGGTTTCTGGCTATCAGCCGTCATCAGCCAGGATAGCTTGACTCCAGTGGCGTACTGAGCACGGGTCCCACGTCTGGGAATACCCATCCCACTTAGGACGAAAAGCGTTACAACAAACAAATGATGGACGGAATGCTGACTATGCATACATTCTCCCCCAGTCAAGAGATCTGGGTTAAATCCATCGTTCTTTTGCCCACTACACCACCCCAGTTTAGACATGGCCATATGCAAATCAGTCTTGACCCTGTGCCTCATGGGAACAGTCCAGCCCAAACTGCCAAGCCATGTCTTCCCTGGACCGGAATCAAGCATCCTAGGACCGGTTTCTGGCTATCAGCCGTCATCAGCCAGGATAGCTTGACTCCAGTGGCGTAGTGAGCACGGGTCCCACGTCTGGGAATACCCATCCCACTTAGGGCGAAAAGCGTTACAACAAACAAATGATGGACGGAATGCCGACTATGCATACATTCTCCCCCAGTCAAGAGATCTGGGTTAAATCCATCGTTCTTTTGCCCACTACACCACCCCAGTTTAGACATGGCCATATGCAAATCAGTCTTGACCCTGTGCCTTATGGGAACAGTCCAGCCCGAACTGCCAAGCCATGTCTTCCCTGGACCGGAATCAAGCATCCTAGGACCGGTTTCTGGCTATCAGCCGTCATCAGCCAGGATAGATTGACTCCAGTGGCGTAGTGAGCACGGGTCCCACGTCTGGGAATACCCATCTCACTTAGGGCGAAAAGCGTTACAACAAACAAATGATGGACGGAATGCTGACTATGCATACATTCTCCCCCAGTCAAGAGATCTGGGTTAAATCCATCGTTCTTTTGCCCACTACACCACCCCAGTTTAGACATGGCCATATGCAAATCAGTCTTGACCCTGTGCCTTATGGGAACAGTCCAGCCCGAACTGCCAAGCCATGTCTTCCCTGGACCGGAATCAAGCATCCTAGGACCGGTTTCTGGCTATCAGCCGTCATCAGCCAGGATAGCTTGACTCCAGTGGCGTAGTGAGCACGGGTCCCACGTCTGGGAATACCCATCCCACTTAGGGCGAAAAGCGTTACAACAAACAAATGATGGACGGAATGCTGACTGGGGGAGAATGTATGCATAGTCAGCATTCCGTCCATCATTTGTTTGTTGTAACGCTTTTCGCCCTAAGTGGGATGGGTATTCCCAGACGTGGGACGCGTGCTCACTACGCCACTGGAGTCAAGCTATCCTGGCTGATGACGGCTGATAGCCAGAAACCGGTCCTAGGATGCTTGATTCCGGTCCAGGGAAGACATGGCTTGGCAGTTCGGGCTGGACTGTTCCCATGAGGCACAGGGTCAAGACTGATTTGCATATGGCCATGTCTAAACTGGGGTGGTGTAGTGGGCAAAAGAACGATGGATTTAACCCAGATCTCTTGACTGGGGGAGAATGTATGCATAGTCAGCATTCCGTCCATCATTTGTTTGTTGTAACTCTTTTCGTCCTAAGTGGGATGGGTATTCCCAGACGTGGGACCCGTGCTCAGTACGCCACTGGAGTCAAGCTGTCCTGGCTGATGACGGCTGATGCCAGAAACCGGTCCTAGGATGCTTGATTCCGGTCCAGGGAAGACATGGCTTGACAGTTCGGGCTGGACTGTTCCCATGAGGCACAAGGTCAAGACTGATTTGCATATGGCCATGTCTGAACTGGGGTGGTGTAGTGGGCAAAAGAACGATGGATTTAACCCAGATCTCTTGACTGGGGGAGAATGTATGCATTGTCAGCATTCCGACCATCATTTGTTTGTTGTAACGCTTTTCGCCCTAAGTGGGATGGGTATTCCCAGACGTGGGACCCGTGCTCACTACGCCACTGGAGTCAAGCTATCCTGGCTGATGACGGCTGATAGCCAGAAACCGGTCCTAGGATGCTTGATTCCGGTCCAGGAAAGACATGGCTTGGCAGTTCGGGCTGGACTGTTCCCATGAGGCACAGGGTCAAGACTGATTTGCATATGGCCATGTCTGAACTGGGGTGGTGTAGTGGGCAAAAGAACGATGGATTTAACCCAGATCTCTTGACTGGGGTAGAATGTATGCATTGTCAGCATTCCGTCCATCATTTGTTTGTTGTAACGCTTTTCGCCCTAAGTGGGATGGGTATTCCCAGACGTGGGACCCGTGCTCACTACGCCACTGGAGTCAAGCTATCCTGGCTGATGACGGCTGATAGCCAGAAACCGGTCCTAGGATGCTTGATTCCGGTCCAGGAAAGACATGGCTTGGCAGTTCGGGCTGGACTGTTCCCATGAGGCACAGGGTCAAGACGGATTTGCATATGGCCATGTCTGAACTGGGGTGGTGTAGTGGGCAAAAGAACGATGGATTTAACCCAGATCTCTTGACTGGGGGAGAATGTATGCATTGTCAGCATTCCGTCCATCTTTTGTTTGTTGTAACACTAAAGAATGGGGGGCAGGGAGCAGTTCAGAAAAAAGGTTAGGTCCAGTACCGTTGCTCCCAAGAACTAACATGTAATCACAGTGTGGTAACTGTTCCTAAAGTTAAGATCCATAACCAATTTGGTTATGTTGCCAGAAGAAATGGAGGAAAAAAAGAGGTCTCTATATGTGGTTCCCAATTGATGAAGGTGGGGGAATTTCTCCTTTAGGAATTAGTAACCTCACACACCCTTGCGAGTGTCATGCTTCATCATCAGGCGTTGCTCCTCGTCGGGGTGGAGCTGCTGTCCTCCATGGGCTCAGTGAGAGGGCTCTTTGTCGGAGATCTTTTTAGGAGATGCTGCACTTGTGCCTGCGGGTGTGTGGGCCTAAAGGGGTTGGTGCTGGTCCCCCTCAAAACCGCGGGGACAGCCGAAGAGGCACAAGACTTTCCCTTTAAGGGGTAATCAGTATGTAAATATTGAATGAGTGTGCATGAGCTATGCGTGAATATGCCTCACGCATCTGCAGGCATGTCTCACGACCGAACATGGGTATGATATTTCCTGGGATTACGTGATACTCAATCGCGTGATAATAATTTCACTCATGAAGCGCGCTTTTGCATTATTAGGCACTGGTGGCCACCATGATGAAAAACGAGTGTTCTTGTCACACCGCACTTGCTAAAAAATGGGTATGCACAGCCATCACGAGGCTAGTGCATGAGACATCATCAATGATAAAAGATACAGACAGCTGCTGCTGTCACACGTGCACATGCGGCAGTGATAGCATGTCCAGGGCACTTTTCCCACACACTGTCAGTATGTGGGAGGCGAAAACGCTAAGGTACAATTACATTTATTGTGGATCACTACTCGCCACCACTTATGTGTGTCTATATATGTGTGTCTTTTTTTCCCTTTGTCTTTCACCACTAGGTAACAGGTTGGAGCACGAGAGAGGTGTTCCTTTAAGCGCAAGTAACGCATACAAACCTGAAAAGAGGTACCATAGGAATATAGGGTGTCTTTTCCCTAATCCTATTTATCTATTTATTTATTTCACTTTCACACGGTCCTGACAAGGCACGCGGGGATCCATTAGGGACACAATTATAGCGCAAAACATGTTGATCAACAAGCATACTCACAGTCACACACGGGCACTAGGAGCAGCAGAGTAATACTCTGACCTCTATGTTATTTGTTAATAGAGGTGCCCCAACGCCCCTGTATAATTCTTTTATCCTTACCTCCCGGACCAACAAATAAAAACTATCCTCACGGTACCGGTGGGGTAATTTTAACACACCAGCAGCAACCCCTTTAGGCCCACACACCCGCATGTACAACTGCGGTGTCTCCTAAAAAGATCTCAGACAAAGAGCCCTCTCGCAGGGCCCGTGGAGGACAGCAGCGCCACCCCCACGAGGAGCAACGCCCGATGATGAAGCATGACACTCGCAAGGGTGTGTGAGGGCACTAATTCCTAAAGGAGAAATTCCCCCACCTTCATCAATTGGGAATCCCATATAGAGACCTCTTTCCTTTAAATAATAATGCCTAAAATTAGAATAATAATCACAAAAGTATAAAGTGAATTGTACTTTGCTTGCTCAACCCATTACAAGGACAAGGAATCGTATATCTGGGGGGGGCAATATTTCATAGTGGGGAATGCCACCAAGTGATGGACAATCATAAATTTATATCAAATTAATACAAAATGTTGCAATTCATTTGTGACCCTGGAACAATAGCTTTGGCAGCTCTCCTCCAGTGAAAGTGTCATAAATTGTGACAGTTTGCTTTTCCCCTTCAGACCTCATTCGGGTTACCCGTCTGTAGTTCATAAAAGTATCTTTAATAGACAATTTAATAAGTGTGGTCACCTGGGAGTGGTCAGACGGAATTAACATCTTAAACAGACTAATATAGATAACATTAATGTAGCCTAGCCAGCGGTTGCACAATGCTTTGACCAAGGACAAACAATCTAGAATGATTGACTTAGTAAAACTTGTCTCGTCTTTAACCCAGTTGGAATGTCAGAGCAGCAGTGGGCACAGTGCAATCAGGTCCACTAAATACTGTAGCCCAACATCCCTATGGACAATCTCGGTTTAAGCTGAGATGGGTAGACATAATAAACACTTGAGAAAACACCTGTAGGTGGTGATACCAACTGCTATAGCCTTGTATATCACAACCATATCTCTGATTGGGCGGCTGCCCAATTTCACTGAGGTCCTAAAGATCCCAAGGGCACTTTTGCTCATTTTGGATCTGACATTGGTTATTTCATGCGAATATGACCTATTACTTGCAAAAGCAATAACCAAATAGCAAAACGTATTGTTGTTATTGCCTACTGGTGTATTATCAATATGAAAACATGGATTTTTTTAATTTATCCCCACAAATCATGGTATAGGTTTTGGTTTTATTAACCACCAATTCCCACAGAGAAATAAATTACCCAAAAGTATTAATTAATTGCTGTAAGCCCACCTTGGTCCTTGACAGCAAAACAGCATCGTCAGCATATAATTACACTGGTGTAGAACTCCTGACAACTCGTGGGGCATATTTTTGGCCCGCTTGTAGGGCCTTATCCACTTCATTAATAAACAGGGAGAACAATAATGGGGCAAGGACACGGCCTTGACTGATGCCTCTTTTCACATTAAAAGTTGTGGTGCATTTGACCTGGGGGCCAAAAAGTACTTTATCCGATAAGTTCTCGTACAGCCTTGCAAGAAAGCAAATATTAGATCTAGGGGCACCAAGGGCAAGCAGGGTTAGCCAGAGAATGGAATGATGAACTAAAATATTGAAATTCTACTTTTAAATACCATGCACCCTATCCTATAGGCTTATAAAGGCTGGCTTAGGTGTGACTTTTAAGTATGAAAAAGAAAGGTTTTGACCCAGCAAAAAATTAATTTTGCCAGGCTGAAATGGCAGTTTAAAACTTCACACCCAGGCTGCAGTTGCTGTCCTAGAGGCATATTATACAGTAAACATTACTTTACAGCGGGGAACAACCTTTACAACGCAACTTTTACAACGCACTACACTTACAACGCATTTTTTACAACGCAAAATCCATTACAACGCATTCCATTACATAGCATGACACTACAACGCATTTTTAAAAACTACCTTTACAACGCATTCCATTACAACGCATACTACCTTTACAACACATACCATTACAACGCATAATATTACACTACACTATCCAACACTTACCCTACTGTTGCACCCCCTGGAGTTAGAATAGTAATTTTTACCCCTATACTATCCAACACTTACCCTACTGTTGCACCCCCTGGAGTTAGAATAGTAATTTTTTCCCCTATACTATCCAACACTTACCCTACTGTTGTACCCCCTGGAGTTAGATTAGTAATTTTTACCCCTATACTATCCAACACTTACCCTACTGTTGCACCCCCTGGAGTTAGAATAGTAATTTTTACCCCTATACTATCCAACACTTACCCTACTGTTGCACCCCCTGGAGTTAGAATAGTAATTTTTACCCCTATACTATCCAACACTTACCCTACTGTTGCACCCCCTGGAGTTAGAATAGTAATTTTTACCCCTATACTATCCAACACTTACCCTACTGTTGCACCCCCTGGAGTTAGAATAGTAATTTTTACCCCTATACTATCCAACACTTACCCTACTGTTGCACCCCCTGGAGTTAGAATAGTAATTTTTACCCCTATACTATCCAACACTTACCCTACTGTTGCACCCCCTGGAGTTAGAATAGTAATTTTTACCCCTATACTATCCAACACTTTCCCTACTGTTGCACCCCCTGGAGTTAGAATAGTAATTTTTACCCCTATACTATCCAACACTTACCCTACTGTTGCACCCCCTGGAGTTAGAATAGTAATTTTTACCCCTATACTATCCAACACTTACCTTAAATGCAATTTAATATTACGCGTTGTAATGGTATGCGTTGTAAAGGTAGTATGCGTTGTAATGGAATGCGTTGTAAAGGTAATTTTTAAAAATGCGTTGTAGTGTCATGCTATGTAATGGAATGCGTTGTAATGGATTTTGCGTTGTAAAAAATTCGTTGTAAGTGCATGCGTTGTAAAAGTGTGCGTTGTAATGACATACATCCCTTTACAGCCAACCAAAAGAGGGTTCAATAAAAAGGCAAAATGAATGGGTGAATCTACAGGAAGGACAAATATCCTAAATCTAATAATCAATAAGGAAGTATTTTACCTTAATGTGAAAATAGAAAATATCACCTTGTGATCTAATGAGACCCATCAAACATTTTGGGAAGGGTCAAAGTATACATTGACATGAACTGTAAATCTCGCTTTGTAAATCTCAAGCATTTTATGGTTCCAGACCAAGAAAAGGGAAATGTGTATTAAACTCCTTGTTTTGCATTTGTCAGAGAGTTTACAATGTAATATTTGTCAACTAGTGAAACATGTAAAGCCCTTTCCTATGGTGTTGTCCAAGAGTTTACATTGTAAAATCCCTTCCAGATATTTACTAGAGAGTTTACCATGTATAACTGCTTTGTTTGCATTTGCCAGAGTAGTTCCACTATAATGTCTAAATCCTACTGTATTTGTCAGGGAGTTCACAAAGTAAAGGCACTTCCGATAGTGTTGTTCATAGAGTTCACACTGTACAAACAGTTCCTAGTGAAGCAGTCAGAGAGTTCACAATGGAATGTACAACCTCTTCCTTTTGTCTGTGTCACAGAGTTCATAATATAACACTCCTCCATTTGGTGTTTTGCAAGGGGATCACAGTGTTAAATTCTTTCCTAATGTAATTATCAAAAATGTCTCATTGCAAACTCCTCTCCTATTTTATTTGAGAAATTCAATTATGGATGTCTGTAATGAAAAGGGACCTCTGCACTAAAACCTTTCCAATTTTATTTGTCCTAGGGTTCACGTTATAAAACCCATTCCTATTGTATTTGTCCAATAATTTGAAAAAGCCCTTGCTATGGTGTTTGCCATGCATTCACAAAGTAAAACGCATTCCTATTGTATTTGATAGAGTGTTCACAATGTAACCCCCTCGAGATGACAATTTTTGAAAGAGTTCACAATGCAAATCACCATTTCTATGGAGCTTGGCAAGAAGTTCACAATACAAAACATGTTTCTAATGTATTTGAGAAATCCAGTGCATTCCAAAGTTACAAGCCCCAAATTAAAACAGTTTTGGCAGGAACGAAGTATAGATTGATGGACATTACCTCTGAGCACACCAGCCATTTAGTGGGGGATCTAAAAAAAGGTTTATGTACTAAGATTCTGCGATTCTGCCCCTTTGCGACCGCAAATTTTGCATTTGCGATGCATCATACCAAATGCAAAAATTGCTATTTAAGTAATCGTAAAATTAGCGATTACTTAAATTGCGATTGTATTTAGGGAATCGCAAAGTGCGATTCTGTAAATGCAATGCAACAACAAAAAGAAATTAAGGATTTCGCTATTAAAAAATGCAAATTACCATCAACTTGCGAAAACTTTGAAAAATGCACAAAAGTGCATTTTTCAAAGTTCTATGTTGCACAGAAACATGCCATTGTGGCATGTGTGTGTGCAACATGTTTTTTAATTGCACTTTCAGGGGTGCATCAGGGTGTCCTTTTGGCCCCCCTATCACCCTTGAAGTTGCATGCCCAATTTGGGAGTACCTATTTGGTACTCGCAAATTGCACATGCAATTCCCATTGATTCCTATCGGCCTAAGGCCCATAGGAATCAATGGGAAGCCATTCCTTATTTGCGACTCGCAATTTGCGACTCGCAATTAAGGAGTTTTAAGGATCATATGTTTTTTGCAAATCCTTCATGAATTGGATTTTGCAATTTCTAAATAGCAAATCGGTAAAATTCGCTATTTAGAAATCGCAAAATGCGGGATTGATGCATTTGCCTCTAAACCCCTTTTTTTGCATTTGTCAGAGTGCTAATAATGTAAAACCCATTGCTATTGTATTTGCAAATAACTCAAAATTGGAAGCATCTTCCTAAGATGTTTGTCATGGAACTCACAATGTAAAAACATTGACACCTTTCTCTGTCATTTGGCAATGTAAAGCCAATTTCCATGATGCTTGGCAAGCAGTTTTATGTAAAAACCATTCCTACAATATTTGTCAGTGAGTCAGAATGTGAAACACTTTCCTAATTTATTGGTCACAGGGTTATACAGTGCCAAGCCTCTTCTTACTCCTAATTTATTTGACCATTTGTCTGTGTTAACAGTGTACACTCTAAATATTCTGTTTTCACCCCTCCTGTTTTCGGAACCCATTTTTTGCCTTTTAGAACTTTCTGCACTTTACCACTGCCAACCAGTGTCAAAGTGCTTTTTCTCCCTCTCGTAAAGCATGGAGCACATGGTTTACATCCAAGTGGCACATTTAAAGTACATGTAATTCCCTAGTAAAGGGGTATTGCATTTGCCCTGGGCCTGTATATTAAATACTTCTTGTGGGCTTGCAGCCCTTATTGTGGCACCCATTTAAGTAGCCCTTTCAAAACATGTCCCAGGCCTGCCATTGCAGCTTATGCGCAGTTCCAAACCGCCAATTTGACCTGGCAAAAAATAAATTGCAGGCGTAAACCTTCCTTTTTAATACTTATGTCACCCCTAAAGTAAGGCCTAAATAGGCCCTAGGGCAGGGTGTATTGTATTTAAAAAGTTAGATACGTACTTTGAAGTTTTGCATGTCTCGGTAGTGAAATATTCTTAGATTTGTTTTTCACTACTGCAAGGGTTACCTCCTCTATAGGATAACATTGGATTACATTATTCAATTTAATAAGTGATAATATTTGCTTAGGAGCAGATAGAAAATGAATGTTTGGTCTTTTTAATTTAAAATCTTCTTTAATGGTAAAGTCTGATTGTGAGTCACAATTCTTAAAATGCCACTTTTAGAAAGTTTCCATTTTCCTGTCTTAACTATTTAGTGCCTGTAGCCTATAACCTGGGTCATATGACTAGATGCGACCGGCAGTTGACCTTTGTGTATTCCTCCCTGACAGTCACACAAAGGGGGACTGGGTGTTGGCAGGATGGGCCCGTGACAGGTTATGTGGGGCGGAGCTGTCACATACCACACTTACATTTCAAAAGAGCTGCCTCAGCACACTCACAAAGGATTCACAATGGCCTTTTGTCACCCCAGACATCCTGGGATCAGGAATGGAGGATAGAAATCTGAGAAGCATCTGTGGTGGGAATGCTCTAGAAGTTTCTTCTACTTCAAATCTTGTACCAGGTATAGTGGACTCTCAGACCAGCTCTTCAGTATGCTCCTGGACGTGCGGAAAACTACAGAAACTACATAAGGACAGCCTTCACTCCAGAGGACTGCCTGCTGCATGAGGCCTGCCTTGTTTCTCAGAGGACTACTGCGGTGATTAAGGCCTGCCTTGTGTCTCAGAGGACTTTCCTGCTGCTACCAGATGAGAGCTGCTTGAGGCCTGCCTTGTTCTTCAGAGGACTGTCCTGCTGCTTGAGGTCTGCCTTGCTGCTTGAAGGAGAGAAGACCATCTCCTTGGACCCATGGCTACCAGAGTGACTCCAAGGTTCAGTTGGCTGACCTCCTGTTCTGAACTACTGGGATACAACCATCTCCAGTGGCCTCTCTGCAACTGCCTAGCTGACCTGCTGCAACTTGCCCTGCCTGGACCTGCAACTGGACCTGACTGGACCTACAACTGTACCTGTCTGAGCCCTACTGGCCTCTGCTGGAGTGAGTTCCTTCTCCTCAAGGTATGTCTCCCCCGGTACAGCACCATTTGTTGGCATCAGTGGAGCTCCTTTTGTGAAATCCTGAAGTTTTGAAACCTGTGCACTGGACTTTGTGAAAGTAACTGTTTCAGCAGGACTTACCTCATCCCTGTATAGGCCACACACTCCATTGCTGTCTGCCTGAACTTGCAGCTTTGTCCCGGTCTAGCATAAACAGATACCCAAGGTTGGCTCTTTCTGCTTTGTGGCACTATTTTTACTTAAACCTTTAAAATTACATAATTCAGATTCTAAGGATTGGAGTTTTGCAATTTTAGTCTCACTGTAGTTATTCTAATTTTCTCTATTTTTCTAAATTGGTTTGGGGGTTTTCTTGTGTTGTTTTCACTTTATTACTGTTTGTATGCTGCATAAAAACATAACAGAATGCCTCTAAATTAAGCCTGACCTATTTTGTGACAAGCTACCAGAGTGTTAAGCACAGGTTAATTTAGTGACTTTTGCGTATCACACTGATAAGTATTTTGGTTGTTGATGGAGAAGTGTTAACACTACCCCCAACCAAAAACCCAGTTTCTTTCAGGAACTATTTTATAGGAGGGCTAATATAACAGTTTTTCAATCAAATGCTTGCGGAGAAAAAGATCAGCAATAGGGCGGACTTATAGCTCTTTTTCTGAGGATTGGAAAAGCCCTGGTAGACAGATGTACAGTCAAGTCATGACTAAAGAATAACAACAACATTTTAAAAATAAAACAGGATTTTCTAGGGTCTAACCAAACCTCGTCCACTAAGGTAATCTGTGGGACTCCATTCCCTCTCTCTGTTGAACAAATGGCATTTTGCCTTCACTTTCTTCCCTTTTGCTATATGCATCAGCCAGAAACAAAACAAATTGGGTCCGTGACAGGTTATGTGGGGCGGAGCTGTCACATACCACGCTTACATTTCAAAAGAGCTGCCTCAGCATACTCACAAAGGATTCACATTGGCCTTTTGTCACCCCAGACATCCTGGGATCAGGAATGGAGGAAACAAATTCGAGAAGCATCTGTGGTGGGAATGCTCTAGAAGTTTCTTCTACTTCAAATCTTGTACCAGGTATAGTGGACTCTCAGACCAGCTCTTCAGTATGCTCCTGGACGTGCGGAAAACTACAGAAACTACATAAGGACAGCCTTCACTCCAGAGGACGGCCTGCTGCATGAGGCCTGCCTTGTTTCTCAGAGGACTACTGCGGTGATTAAGGCCTGCCTTGTGTCTCAGAGGACTTTCCTGCTGCTACCAGATGAGAGCTGCTTGAGGCCTGCCTTGTTCTTCAGAGGACTGTCCTGCTGCTTGAGGTCTGCCTTGCTGCTTGAAGGAGAGAAGACCATCTCCTTGGACCCGTGGCTACCAGAGTGACTCCAAGGTTCAGTTGGCTGACCTCCTGTTCTGAACTACTGGGATACAACCAGCTCCAGTGGCCTCCCTGCAACTGCCTAGCTGACCTGCTGCAACTTGCCCTGCCTGGACCTGCAACTGGACCCGACTGGACCCACAACTGTACCTGTCTGAGCCCTACTGGCCTCTGCTGGAGTGAGTTCCTTCTCCTCAAGATATGTCTCCCCCGGTACAGCACCATTTGTTGGCATCAGTGGAGCTCCTTTTGTGAAATCCTGAAGTTTTGAAACCTGTGCACTGGACTTTGTGAAAGTAACTGTTTCAGCAGGACTTACCTCATCCCTGTATAGGCCACGCACTCCATTGCTGTCTGCCTGAACTTGCAGCTTTGTCCCGGTCTAGCATAAACAGATACCCAAGGTTGGCTCTTTCGGCTTTGTGGCACTATTTTTACTTAAACCTTTAAAATTACATAATTCAGAATCTAATGATTGGAGTTTTGCAATTTTAGTCTCACTGTATTTATTCTAATTTTCTCTATTTTTCTAAATTGATTTGGGGGTTTTCTTGTGTTGTTTTCTCTTTATTACTGGTTGCATGCTGCATAAAAGCGTAACAGAATGCCTCTAAATTAAGCCTGACCTATTTTGTGCCAAGCTACCAGAGTGTTAAGCACAGGTTAATTTAGTGACTTTTGTGTATCACACTGATCAGTATTTTGGTTGTTGATGGAGAAGTGTTAACACTACCCCCAACCAAAAACCCAGTTTCTTTCAGGAACTATTTTATAGGAGGGTTAATATAACTGTTTTTTAATCAAATGCTTGCAGAGAAAAAGATCAGCAATAGGGCGGACTTATAGCTCTTTTTCTGAGGATTAGAAAAGCCCTGGTAGACAGATGTACAGTCAAGTCATGACTAAAAAATAACAACAACATTTTAAAAAGAAAACAGGATTTTCTAGAGGGTCTAACCAAACCTCGTCCACTAAGGTAATCTGTGGAACTCCACGCCCTGTCTCTGTTGAACAAATGGCATTTTGCCTTCACTTTCTTCCCTTTTGCTATATGCATCAGCCAGAAACAAAACAAATTGGGTCCATGTTGGTTCACCTGATTGACTGATTTGATGACCAATGAGGAGCTGAATGGTGGGTCGGACAAGAGGATTGAATGATCTGCATCTACTGGCAGATTGAGATCCTGCTCAATTAACAAAAAAACATACTTATTCTGTGAAACCCATCATTTGCCTCCATGATTTTAAGGAACAACAGATGTAATGCTGTGTAATGTGACATGTTTAGTGAGAGATCAAAATCTTGAAAGTATTGGTATTCACAAGTCTTCCTTTAATGCTCTATTTGGGGCAAGACGTATAAGTTACAAACAAAATAAATATTTTTGCAGGCTTAAACCTTCCTTTTAAATTCTTACAAGTCACCCCTAAGGTAAGGATTAAATAGCCCATATGGCAGGGTGTATTGTATTTATAATTTTGGATATGAACTTTTTAGTTTTGCATGTTTTGGGAGTGAAAAAACGCTAAAATGTGTTTTTCACTACTGCAGGGTCTACCTCTTCCATATGATAATATTGGGTTACCTTATCAAATTTAAACAGTGATAACTTTTGCTTGGAAACAGGTAGAAATTATGTCATGTTTGGTCTCCAAAGAATTGTAATTTAAAATCCTATTTAAAGATAAAGTCTGATTGTAAGTCACATTTCTTAAAATGGAACTTTTAGAGAGATTGCGATTTTCTTTAGGGGTGGGCAGAATTTGCTTAGTCGCGCTACGCAAAGCTCCGTGAAACGGTAAAAAAATCTCAGCGAACACACAGAAATTCCGCGAACACGTGCAATTGCTTGTTCACGATGCTTTTTTCCTGTTCACGATCGCTGTTTGCGTGCTCGGGGGGAATATCTCGCGAACACGCATTTTGAGAAGGTGAACAAGCAAAAAATTCAGCGAAGTTGCAGAACGCAGAATTTTGGGCAATTACGTGATTTCCGCGGAACACGAAATTACCCAAATTCCGCAAATTCCCCGAGCGGAACGGAATTTACCACCCAGGCCTCATTTTCTTGTCCTAATCATTTGGTGCTTGCAGCCGGTACCCTGAGTCACATGACTAGATGTGACTGACAGTTGGCCTTTGTGCATTATTCCCTGACCGTCACACAAATGGGGACTGGGTGCTGGCATAATGGGCCATCCTGACCGAATGGGTGGGGGCCAAGCTGTCCCCTACCACCTTTACATTTCAAAAAAGATGCCTAAGAACACTCACAAAGGACTTCACATTGGCCTTTTGTCACCCCAGACATCATGGGACCAGAGCATGGAGGAAGGAAATTCTAGAACCATCTGTGGTGGGAACGCTCCAGAAGTTTCTTCTACTTCAAAGCTTGTACCAGGTATAGTGTAACTTCAGAACAACTCATCAGTATGCTCCTGGACCTGCGGACATCTAAAAAAGGGTCGACTTTACTACAGACACTGCCCTGTTGCATGAAACCTGGCTTGTTCCTAAGAGGACTGGTGTGGTGCTTGAGGCAGGACTTGTTTCTCAGATAACTGCTCTGCTGCTACCAGAAGACTACCCTGATGTTATCAGATGACTGCCCTGCTGCTTGAGGCCTACCTTGTTCTTCACAGAATTGCCCTGCTGCTTAAGGCCTATAAGTTACACACAACTCGAAACCAAACATATTATTTCATACTCCATTAAAAGTCTTTTGTTGTAAGCTATTATTGTCAAAATAAAGATCTGATTGTTAACTCACATTATCTTACTATAAAGAATCACCTTGTTTGGACCTGAATAAAAATAGTGTGGAAATGTTTAATTGACAGACATATTGAATGTTTCTACAAATTGAAATATATGACAGTTAATTGGCACTTGAAATAAAAGAATTTTCTAATGCACACACTGTACTATTTGTTCCTTTCTAAATATTTTGAAAATGAAGTAAGAATGAAGAAATACAAAAGTTTGATTCAACTGAAACTGTTTTTTTCTACTGTTTATGCATTATTGTGTGACAGTGTAACATTTTGTACAGCAGGAGAAATGTTTTTTAAAAATGTGAGTTTGAGAACATCAGCAGGTTTAGGAAACCCTTAACGGCCACGAACCTTTTGATCTCATTAAGGTATGTTTTTATGAACAGCACCAAGAATACACATGTTTTGTGAGTTGTCTATTGTGAGCATACAAGTGGGTGAGGTAATACTGTAGCGCTGCCTCTCCCATTATGTATGCTTAGTTGTTGAGGTGGATGTTGTTGTTTCACTCTTTGCACAAATTCATTTCACAGCTGTGTAAGAAATTGGATTCTTATTTTGAGTGGGCGAGCACTCAAAGTCACTAAACAAATCTGAACTCAACCATGTGGTAGCTATGGCACAGAGCAGACAAGCTAAACTTAGAGCAATGTGTAAAGCATTTATATAGTGCCAAAACAGTATTCAAGTCAAAGTTCCAAACAATAAAAATCCTAAACTGAGTATAATTTAAAGAACAAAATGACATTAAAATGACAAAAATCCAGAAACGGGGAATAATGATATTATTTTTTAATGTTTTTAGTCAGTCAGTCAGTCAATAGGCTTTATTTCGATAAAATCTTATCTTAAAAAGCAGTACATACAATATGGTGAAAAAACAAACAAAACAAAAAAACAAAGCCATAACAATACAGTACAGTCGATAAAATTTACCATAAACAAATGACATTAATAAGTTACCTTGACCACACAGATTTAAAATCCTCCAATTAAACAATTAATTTAAGCCTTCTTGATCTGATCACCCACGCCCAACTTAAAAACTTTGCCATGGCACACACAATTAGGGGCCGTGAATCTGACTTCAATATTCTCAAGGCTACCATATAGTGCCTAGTACCCAACTCCTTACACAATGGTTTTAACCACCTATATCTAGGCGCTTTGTAGGCAGGGCACTCAAACAATAGATGGGCAACCGACTCAGTCCTCTGCGAACAAAAAACACACAAGGGACTAGTTTGAGCCGGGATTGTCCAGCGGGCAGTCAATTCTCCCACAGGTAGAACCCCAATTCTAAATTTGATATACAAGGCCCTGTCTCTGGATTTTGAAATTATGTCGAGATAGGGTTCCCGAGACGACACATCCTTAACCAAGAAGAATTCACTGGAAGATCTACATAAATTTGGGTTAGAATTGTTCCTACCCACTACCCAATTCCAAAAAATCTTCTTCAAGGCGGATTTGGGAGGGGCAGACCTGGAATACCATGACTCCCAGAGACCCAATTCCCCCAGCAAAAATTTAACATCCCTTAACCACCCAATTTTTGACCAGCCAGGCAGCGATAAAATCTCCCTCAGCCCATCTGCATAACTCACTAATTCAGGGACTCTCCATAGGTGAGCCCAGAGGAGCAAAGGGCGAGCATGGCCTGATCACTAATAGAGCGGCAGCCCATATCCATAAATAGAGGTAAGGACGGGGTACTATATGGGAGGGACAACAAATCTTTCAGAAATTTACTCTCTGAACATGCTAGCAGGTCAGTGTTCTGCAAACCCCATAGCTCAGCACCATACAGGGCCGCACTAACCCCTCTGGCTGTGTAGATGTCCAACACAGGAGCGATGGGTTTTGAGGTGGATAATCGTTGCTCTTTAAGAAGAGCCCCTATCACCCTTTTATGACTCAGCAACATCTTCTGGAGATGGGAAGTCCACCTCATAGTATCAGTGAGACGGATACCAAGGTAATCAAACTCCTTGACTCTTTCCAAAGGCACCCCATTTAAAATTGAAAAATTTCCAAGTTTCTTCGGGGGATTAAGGATCAAATATTTAGTTTTATCTGTATTCATTTGAAGACCCCTTTTCTCACAAAAAGTTTGGAAACTGTCAAGGAGGCTTTGTAAGCCCATCGGGGATTTGGAGATGAGCAGGGTGTCATCGGCGAATAGTAAAGTAGGTATACTCCTGCCCGCCAGGGATGGTGAATCGGTAGGATTTTCCAAAAGATGCTCCACCACACCGTTCACATACAAAGTGAACAGAGTGAGAGCAAGCACACACCCCTGTCAGACACCCCTATTCACCGGTATTCTAGCGGTCTTCTCCCCCTGCTTGCCCCACCTCACCTGTGCAAAATTTCCTGTGTGGAGCTTCGTTACCAAGGATAATAAATATGCGGGCATTCCCATTTCCGACAGAACCTTCCACAAACAGCCCCGAGGGACAAGGTCAAATGCGGAACGTAAATCAATAAAGGCAAGATACAAACTGCCTTTACCCAGGACAACCACTTTCCAATACAAGAGCATCAATTTAAATGTCTGCTCAATAGTCCCGGTGCCTGATCTAAACCCAGCCTGTAGGTCTGAGAGAATATTCATGTCATCCACCCACTGAACCACTCTCCCCAGAACCACCTTCCCCGCCATTTTCTGGGAAGAGTCAATTAGGCTTATGGGCCGGTAATTAGCTGGGTCGTCCCGGCCCCCCTTCTTGAAGATCGGAACGACCTCAGCACCCATCCAAGAATCAGGAAGTACTGCACCACAATACGAAGCATTTAATAGTGAAGAGATAAGTAACCCCCATTCCGTTAAGTTAAGACGGAACAGATCCCCCGGTATCCCATCTGGGCCTGAAGCTTTGTTGGGGGCAAGAGAGTTAATAACCTTCTCTACCTCCTTAGGCGTAAAAGAAACATCTTCGCTCGAACCAGAAGGGCTCAGAGAAGGTAAGACAATCATCCCACTGGTATCATCCTGCTAGGGAGAGTAAAGTTTGGAGAAATTATTAATCCACATCTCGTCAGAGATGTTACAAGTTAACAGAGAGTCAACCGGCCTGTTCCTCGACCTAACTAGGTCCCAAAAAACCCTCAAGTCCCTCCCAGGACTACCCATTTTCAAATCACACCAGAACTTATCGTCCCACTCTTTCTTAGCGATACTGATAGCATACCTATATTCCATTCTAGCTACGCCAATCAACTCAGAACTCTTGGACTTCACAACTTCAATTAAAACCCTTTTCGCTCTCCGACATTCCTTGGAATACCATCCATAGTTGCCCCCAGATTCCCTACAAACTCTTGTTGAAGAACCCTTATTCCGTATCACAAATAACTCTCCCAGGGCTTCAATAGTGTCACAAAAAATGAAGGAAACGTCAGGGTAGGTCAGGGGGCCGGTTCATAATCCTAACATAGCCTTAGTCAAGGTCAGACCTATTTCCTGAACCTTCCCCTCGTCCAAAATGACCTTTTGCCACTTAAGACGCCTCCCGCAGTTTGCTGGACAGACTTCCCCAGTTGACCGCAAAACTGGAACTTCTTGAGAGCGAATACGGGCTGACAGCATAGGGGAGAGTGACAAAGAAAGCGAGTTATGATCGCTGTCTATAGATGGGAGGACAGCCATTGCTAAGGGTGGGATATCTCTCCTCAAATCCTCTTCTGCAATACCCAGAATGTCATCTACAGCAAGAGGCTCAAAGGTGCAATTAAAATCTCCAGCAGCCAAAATATGCATATCAGGACTACACCAAATAAGTTCGTCTTCCACCCCTGACATAAGTGGCGATTACATACCACTATTACCACCTCTAACATAAATGTTGAAGATTTCCAGGGACCGCCCTCTGTGCGATCCGGTAAGCGAAATTCTCATTAAATCTGGGGACTTAGAAACCCTAGACCTAATCTGGAAGCCCAAGGCAATACTGACCCAGATGAGCAGGCCACCCAAAGGGCGACCTCTCCCTGTGATAGAGGAAATTGCTGGAACAAAATAGGTGGCATAGCCAACCTTATAACAAGGCTCCAGACACCAAGTCTCTTGGAAAATACATATTCCAAAAGACTCAATGAAGATATTCCAGTCCGGAAGGTCTAAATTTCTGGCGATGCCAGCTATGTTCCAGCTGACAATCCTTAAGTCGCCTTTGGTTTTAACTTGAACCACTTGCAGATGTTGTGGGGCCTTACTGGGCCCAACACACGACTCACATATTGTGCCCTCTGACCCTATCATCGTACAATTGTTCTCTAGATGGCAATAATCCAGTACAGCCTCATTCAATAAACCAGGAGAAGGGGAAGACAAAGGAGCATCGGGATTAGTAGGCACCATTGAACCCCCTAAATGCATCAGACTACGGCTTACAGGAAAAACAACTGGAATAGCAGCCCTCCCCGCAGGTAGAAATAGCACCAAGAAAAAATAAAGCTCCAATGATAATCAAAGGTTGTGGTAGATTGGGACCTAGGCATGATTTGAGTCTGACAGCGAAGGAGCGTAGGTCGGATACACCAACCAGGTTTATCCTGGTCAAAGATTTCACCTTCTGACTTAGGGCCAAATTTATAGTTGGGCAGATGGGTTACTTCATCACAAACATGAATGATATCCATTCCACTGCATTACAAGTGCATTCTATCCAATGGCACTTGTAATACAGTGAATGGGATATCCACCATGTTTGGGATGGAGTAACCCGACCACCGAAATCTATTGCAGGCAGGCCCTTAGTCTTTTGAGTCTCAATCAACAACATAGATACACTTCTAAGGCCCCCAGGACTTCAAGGAGAACTATTTAGGGACTCACAGAGTGTCAGGTAGAGGTGAACATCAGGGTGTAGTCCAGTCCCAGTTGCTATTGGTCAGCTGGAGACTTCCGGTAAAATTACTCTTGCATCGAGTTGTCTCCTTATAGCCCCACAGGAGGTCATCCAACTGACCCAAGGAGTCCACTTCTTTGTCTTGAGTATAACAGGGTACACGTCCACACCTTAGGTCTCCTCTCATGTTACAGACAGCAAGTCGAGCCTCTTCTGATCTTCTGCAGGTCCAAAAGTGTTCCGTAGAGGGTGCCTTGGGGTGACACATTTATGTCTGGCACTAGTTAGTGGGTTTGAGTGACTCTTGACCCCTCTCTTACCAATGGGACAAAGTTTCTAGGCCCTGACTTACCCACTTTTGTAGTATTGAAAATAGGCCCAAAATGCAATGTGTCATAGCATCTTTAAGATGGAAACAGGAGGGTATCTCCAGAGGGATGCATGGGATCCCCCTAATCATTTCTCAGAGTTGGTTTAATATGGCCCAGTCAGCCTGGTGATGATCAGATGGGTTTTTCATTGTTTACTCACTGATGGAAGCATTGAGAGAGCCGTTGCTTACCCCCAGGGCATGACGTGCAGGAGTGGTCCAAGGCTACTTAGTGTAAGTCTGATGTGAATTGCACTCCATGGCCCCAGGCCCCTGCCTGTCACTCGTGTACTCTTTGCCAGGATGACACTGCTAGCACAATGCACAAGGCACTCAGGTTTACACTCTAAAGACACTGCTTCAGCCAGTGACATCCTGTTCTTCACTATGTTCTTCACAACTGGAGACTGCCTCCTGCCTACATGTCACTGCATCTGTTCGAGACACAGTTCATCACCAATATCAAGTCATGTCATCCTATTTATGACTCCAAACAGGACATTCAGTAGGTGTTCAGGTCTCAGATGTGGCAGTAATTGAAAACTGACTTTTAAACAGATCCATATCAGGCCCTGTAATCATGTCCTTAACTTTACAGGCAACATAAACTATAAAAACCCTTATGGTAATCCATGCCAGGGATGCCAACTCTGTTTATATTTCACTTCATCTTGTGTCTCTAGGGTTATTTGGTTTTTCCTTGTGTATTCATGTTTTTTTTTTTTCACATGCCATGCAACATATGAGTTGTATAATGCCTAATGTGAAACAAGATACTACTAGGCATCTAGTTGAGTTCAGGTTGTGGGTGTGTGTCTATGATGGGGCACACTTGAGAGCTCTGTAGATGAGGTTGAAGGCAATGCACGATTCTTACTGTGCAATCACTCGGTCATAGGAGTGTTCAGAAGACATGCACACTCAATTCTTGCTTCTCTGCAGATCATGCAGAGTGATAGTCAAATATATGCCCAGATTTGTAGCTTTAGGGTGGGATGTATGTATCCAGACACTCCCCTAATATTAACTTAGTTGGTCATGGCCTGGCAGAGTCAGACAGATCACCTGTCCGCAGAAACAGTGACATCAATTCACTGTTGCAGCAAACTGAGTAGCTGTGGGCAAGCCAACATATTAACAGAAAGAGTCGAGCAAGAACCACACCATGGGTTGGGCTTGTCTGTGAAAGCCCTTGCACAAGCCCAGACATGAAAATATTTGGCATGTAAGTCATGCAACAAAAATCATGTAGAAATTTGATAAAATTACTTTAAAAAAAATGTGTTAATTTAACATGACAATGCGTTTCACCTTAGTACTTCAGATTGCATCTCTGCATTGAGACATATTTATTAAAAGTAATATTTTCCAAACAAAACCTTGGTAATATTCATGCCTCCTCCCACCATGATAACAATGTCACTACTGAAATCAGAGACAAGTCAATTGTCAGGTGTACCCCAAAAGTGGTCTAGATTCTTTTTATAGGTGGGGCAACAATATAGTACGTCAAAGATAAGAGGTTTTTGGACTGCACACTTCCTGGTTTCATGCACTTGAAGGTACTATCTTTTGTGCTAATGAAGAAAAAGGAGGCTAGTGAAATAAAATATTTGCCTAAGATCACACTATTTGTTCAAGTGGGGAAGTTGGAGTGATCTCATATGTTCTGGTATCACATAGTGAAATTCAGCTACTAAATGAGTATCTCTTTCTCTCACTCATTGTGCTTCAAAAAGACTGCATTTTTGTTAATTCCCGGCACATTCGGTCAACCTCTACATGAAAGTGTAGCTCATTTTGGGCTCAAAGGTCCATGAGGGACTTGATATGACCTAGGCATCTGGCTCGATATTTTAGTAACTTACCCACTTCAAAGTATGGGCCTGGGAATGCAGAGTGACCTACAAAGATGCATGTGATGTGCAGGCAGGATCAATGACATGGATCTGAATGGGCCCCTGCCTGTCACTCACTCCACATTAATGTGCCTCCTGCAGGGCTTCAAGTGAGTTGTGCCCTTCCCGGTCTTAGATATGGCAGTAATAAAAAAACTTTGCAATGGGTTCCTATTGGGTCCTGAATTCATGTCCTTTATAGGCAAAACCAATGCTCGAATTCCCTACAATGACCTTAGCCTTAAGGTATTCCATAAGAAAGATGCAGTCCCTTTTTACTTTGCATTTTAACTTCAACTTGCATTTCCAAAGAGTATTTGATTTTTTGTTTCGATATGTTGTCTTTCTGCAGTTTTTTATTGCATCATATGACTCTTTTATGTGAACCAAGTTACTTCTAGGTGTCTGGGTGAGTTCCGGTTGTGGGTGAGTGTTCATGATGGGACCGAAGTGAGTGCTCTTGAGATACATGTGAATTCCTGAGATAACCAGTTAGTGTGTCACAGAGGTGCTCACACTTCATGCACAGTAGTTAGAAAACTGGGTGCTAGATGTGCAACTGTCCTTTCAGCTGCAGATGGCTGCTGTGGGGGTTCATGTTTTGCTCGGTTGCACTCCCTCAGAAATTCTTGTTCTTGCTTCCACATCACTCATATAACACAGCGATTAATGTGTTAACCACATCTCTATTTGACTATGCCAATGTTATGTTTTTGGCCTACATGGCCACCTCTTCAAGAGGCTGCAGGTGGTCCAGAATGCTGCTCCATGGCTGGTGATAAAGATTTAGCAGCCCTTGGGGACACTGCTTTAATTTGTTGGATACCATCATACAATGTCCAGAATTGTTGCAGGATTAACTATAAAATATGTGTCCCCATTATCTCATCATCTAAAGCTGGTTGATGCCATGCTTTTTGTGCTGATGATGACCCTTTTCAAATCAATTTCTCTCGGGTCGAAACATCGTCAATCACACTTATGGATTGATAATTATATTGATGGACACACTGTACTCTCAATTTGAGTCGTATCAGCACCTAGCTCTGTATATATGTTTTGTCTATAGCACTGTGCACATTTGAATCACTGTTGTTACTATTCAACTTCACTGCGCCATTATGTTGGAGCAGCTGAATATGATTAAAAATTTGTTTTTTGCAATAAGAGAAATGTTCTTACAGTGAATAAATTTAACTGCATAAGTACAACAACACAATGGTTTACATAAATTATTTTGCCAAGGTAGTTTAGGCAATATACGTCCTCCAATAGAATCATTTTTTTGCTATATAACAAGGAGCAGGATGAGGCCACCTTACATGAGAGATAGTGCTCAGAGGTGTTTCAGCTGGGGCACACTCTGTCCAGGTTCACAGAGAGTATGAAATGTTTTAGATCGAATTTGAGCAGACACATGCTGCCAATGAACAAGCAGGTATGTCCAAATTTAGAACTTAAGTAAATCGAGCCAAAATACATTTCCTGGCATTTGTTGTTTGTTGGTTCTCTCTGTGCACATTGTAAACCATTTAGACATTTGTTACAGCATGTAATCACCGAGGGGCATATTTATGAAGGATTTGCACTGGCCTTGCATTACGTACTGTGATGCAAGGGCAGTGCAAGCATATTTAAAAAATGACACATCTATACAAATGAGTTGTTTTTTATGGATTGCGTAATGCAAAAGCTATGCCTAATACTGCTACGTCACGCAGGAATTAATATATGCAATATAGGTGTTCCTGTGCAAAATCGAATGCAACCATAACACAGTGGCATCTATTAGTATAGCACTGTGTAAAGCATCATGTACAATCACAACGCAAAACTAGAAATACACCAAAATTGCTGTGCATCGGAAACTCAGGCATAGGAAGTGACACAGTGGCTGTAGTACAAATTCCTCAACATCAAAGTACACTCTGGTAAGCTCATCTACTTTATGGAGTTCATTATACTGCAACTGGGAGTAGCTAGGAGACAACTACATAGGTAGCAAAGGATGAAGGAACATGTTTTACGTCAGCACATATCCCTCATTGACCTCGGGGAGGAGGAGGCCATACAGTTCTATGGACTGAAGGGGGAGTCCATCATGAAATTGATGGAGAAGATAGCACCAAGTCTCCAGACAGCAACTGGAAGGACCATTGACATCCCACCACATGTAAAATTGATGACTGGATCCTTCCAAAGTACAGTGGCCTGATTGGCAGGCATTTTTGATTGAGCATTTTCTGCTTTCTCCCATCTGTGTTGTATATAATCATAAAACGCACACCCCAGTACCTTATTCTCTCAAAAAATAGCCAAGAACAACTGGATACCAAGCAAGGCTTCTACGCCATTTCTGGATTTCCACATGTGCTTGGTGCCATAGATTGCACACATGTTCAATTTGTGCCCCCTGCAGCAACATCACACCTGTACAGAAATGGCAAGCACACCTACTCAATCAATGTCCAGGCAATAGTAGACCATCTGGGAATGTTCATCAATGTCCTGGCAAAGTTTTGGGGAAGTGCAAATGATGAGTACATCTTCTGCCACAGCACCATCAATGAGAGGTTTCAGAATGGCAGATATGGGATTTGCCTACTTATTGGTAAGGGAAGTACTAATATACATTATACCAACTAAGAAGCTGTAACATATGACTTAATAGCCATCTCTGTGTTTATGTCTGGATCTCGTGTCATGTGCACATAGTGGGAGTAACTTACTCCCAACATGTAGTCAATGATGTCCCATTATTTTATTCCTGCACTGATCCTGCAATGGAAGTAGGAAAAATAGCACACTGAGAAGTATTGTGTCATCTCACACTATGTGTGTAGACAGAACCACATGATTTTTTTTTTAAAGTATATTTTTATTGTTTTAAATTGCACAACACAATTGCATTCAGTATCAAAATATAAGTACATTCAGAATAGCATGTTATGAGATTGAACAATAACTAAGGAATATCTCACATATCTGACAGGCATTTATAATAGAAGAATCTACGCTCCATAGGAGTTGCCAAACATGGATCGCTGTGATGTCAACAGGAGCCCATTTGCAATGGACAGTTCTGTCAGTGTCATATAAAAATATCCATCCTCTTGCCATAAACCTGACTTTACGAAATGCAATCCCCCTTCCCTCCCTCTTATCCCACCCCCCTCCCCATTGGCGTAACATCTATATAGGATCATTGTTGGTAGCAGATCCCAGCTATGTCGATAGTAAAGAAATTAAAAACATTGAATAAGAATGTAATTCTCTGCTGTCAGAGGCAGCTCCCATGTGAAAAATCAGTGTGTTCTACCCCCTATAGAGGCGTAGCCCCTCAAGGCGGCGAATCTAGTTATGACGCGCCCGATTCCTCATCAGAGTGCATATCCGGAATTGTTAATAACAATACTAGCACCTCCTAGGCTCTCGCCACCTCTAACGCCTTGTCGCTATTAGCACCCGCCTCCAACTGCAATCACGTGGATCCCTCGCATTCTGCCCATTTAAGAAGCTCGGTTCGCCACCTCCGAAAACTAGGACCCTTCTTGGCCTTCCAGTGAGCTGTAATCTCCCTCTTCGCCAGCAAAAGCCCCAAATCTATAGACTTACTTGTTACCCTATTCTTAGAAGTGTGGGGGAACCAGTGAAGCAAAAAGAGGCCGAAGGTGGATTCTATGGGCCCGATTCACAGAACTAAATTAAGACAAAATCATAAACTTACTACCATTTTGGTATTCACAGAAGGGACTTACTCATTTTGGTATTCACAGAAGGCACTTACTCATTTCGGTATTCACAGAAGTTAGGAGTCCTAACTTTAGGACTCCTAAATGCCTTCTGTCAATACCAAAAGTCTTAAAGTTAGGATTTTTCTCAGTTTAGGAGTAGTAAAGTTAGGAGTCCTAAATTTAGGACTCCTAAATGCCTTCTATGAATACCGGAAGTCTTAAAGTTAGGATTTTTCTCTGTTTAGGAGTAGTAACGTTAGGAGTCCTAACTTTAGGACTCCTAAATGCCTTCTGTGAATACCGAAAGTCTTAAAGTTAGGATTTTTCTCAGTTTAGGAGTAGTAAAGTTAGGACTCCTAACTTTACTACTCCTAAACAGAGAAAAATCCTAACTTTAAGACTTTCAGTATTCACAGAAGGCATTTAGGAGTCCTAAAGTTAGGACTCCAAACTTCTGTGAATACCGAAATGAGTAAGTGCCTTCTGTGAATACCAAAATGGTAGTAAGTTTAGGATTTTGTCTTAAGTTAGTTCTGTGAATCGGGCCCAGTAGTTCTATCCGTGACATCGCGCAAAAGTGTTACCACCTCCTCCCAATAAGTCCCAAGTTGAGGATAATTCCATATCATGTGACAAAAATCTGCTCCCTCCATGTTACAGCGCAGACATATTGCCGAATTTACATTAAAATATTTATAAATTTTTGCTGGTGTTATATAAGCCCTGTGGAGAATAAAACCACATGATCTGCAATGGTGTAAAAAATCAAAAGATAAATCATGAAATCTACAATTCAATACAATATGAGTAAAAAGGATACATCTTAGCAAAGTTTTAGATGTGTGAGTATGCAATGGTGGTGCAAGTCTGGATCAATTGTCAATTTTCCACTAAAATAATTGTAGTTGAACAAATCATGTGATCCTAAGCATATGTTTTACTCATAGGCTGAGCGAAGTGTCATAAGCACAAATGGAAAAATAACTTCTAAATTCCATTTATATCATGCACTGAACATTCATCATTTTTTGTGTTGCACTTTTCCCCCTAAGTGGGATGGGTATGCCCAGATGTGGGTTCCTTGCTCACTGTGCCACTGGAGTCAAGCTAGCCTGACTGATGAAGGGTAATACCCAGAAACCTGTACCAGGATGCTTGTTTCCGGTCTAGGGAGGACCTGGCTTGGCAGTTCGGTCTGGACTGTTCCCATGAGACACAGGGTCAAGACTGATTTGCACATGGCTGGGTCTAAACTGGGGTGGCATGGTGAGCAAAAGAACAATGGATTTAACCTTGATCCCCTGACTGGGGGTGAATGCATGATGTATTCAGCATTCTGTCCATCATTTGTTTGCGTAGCACTTTTCACCCTAAGTGGGATGAGTATGCCCAGACATGGGTCCCTTGCTCACTGTGCCACTGGAGTCAAGCTAGTCTGGCTGATGAAGGGTAATACCCAGAAACTGGTCCCAGGATGCTTGTTTCCGTTCCAGGGAGGACCTGGCTTGGCAGTTCGGTCTGGACTGTTCCTATGAGGCGCAGGGTCAAGACGGATTTGCATGTGGCTGGGTCTAAACTGGGGTGGCATGGTGAGCAAAAGAATGAATGATTTAACCCAGATCTATTGACAGGGGGTGAATGTATGATTTTTTCAGCATTCTGTCCATCATTTGTTTGGGTAGCACTATGCACTGAAAGTATAGCATCAAATATTGTGTAAATGTCATTTCTAGGTACATATGTAGTACCAAAAGTACTAAGGTCCCCTAATTTTCAGGCATTCCAACATTCTAGATGCAAACATGCACATAGATAAGCCACGCTGACATACACCATCAATGTGATAGATAAACAATGTAATTCCTTGAGTTGCCTACATTTTCTGCATTTCAGTCCTTCAATGTAAAACTGACACAGTCACTAAATAGGCTGTGAAAGATGTCATACATCAGGAAATAACCTAGGTTAAATGCAAACAAGGTAAGGTGTCACAGTGTACACATAATACAAATTTGAAACCTCTCATGCTAAATAAATTCTGTCAGACTCAAGGCATATAAATACAAAATCACCTACAAGAAAAAAGCACCTACAAACATGTGAATACAGAAAGGGTAGCATACAAGTCTGTAGTCTAAAGTCTCTTATATCTACATGTTTTCATCCCATACAAAAAAGGGCAAAATTGCCATACGTATGTGTCAATCTAAGATCAGTAAGACAACTTGGCATACAAAAAGCAAGAATTAGATGATTTATTAATAAGGACAAAAAAAATACATGTCACATGTTAAAAATGTGTAACATTTAGTAAGCAAATACCCATGCTGATATATGTACACTTATCTAAGTTTGTGAAGCTGTTGGGTAAGCAAGCAAGGACATCATAGGTGCCCAAAAGGATACATTTGCGTGAGCGTCAAACATGTTGGCACTGTCAGCACATATATATGCACACTAAATATTTTCTTGCACGCAAACCCACTCAATTTGAGAGCCACAATGCCATGTTGATCGAGATGCTTGAACTCTGCCTCCTTAATAACAACTTTATGTTCAACAGCCTGTTATATCGGCAATTGAGGGGCGTAGCAATGGGGGCTAGCTTTTCCCCTAGCTACGCCTGCCTCCACATGGGTTACTGGGAGGAAACTACCCTTCGCCATGATTATGCACAGTGCTTTGCAGATAATGTTGTCTTATGGCTAAGATTTATCGATGATTTATTTGTAATTTGGAAAGGGTCACTAGAGGAGGCACATGGGTTTATTGAGAGTATAAATGTGAATAATCTCAACCTTCATTTCGCTGCCACATGTAGCCAAACACATGTCACCTTCCTAGACACCGAGGTATACACCCATGCGGGCAAACTAGAAACTAGGCTACATCGCAAACCCACAGCAGGTAATACAACCCTACACGCTACGAGTGCACATCCACCCCACCTCATAAATAGTATACCTTATGGGGAGATGGTACGACTGAGGAGAATATGTAGCACTGACAAGGATCTCCGGATAGCTCAAGAGCTCAGTAAACTTAGGTTCAGGGCGAGGGGTTACTCGGCGAACATCATTGAAAGTGCCATAGTCCGATCCAATGCTCTTAATCGTGATGATCTGCTAAAACCCATCAGTGGAGTATCTAGCAACGCATTGTTGCCCTCCAATCATGAGGAGGCCAATAAAAATTCATGCCACAATTTTAGGATCATCATGGGCTACAGCAAACAACAAACTGATTTGCGTAGAATCATCAACAAAAACTGGCCCATTGTGCGCAGTGACCCTATCTTAGGTTCCTTGCTACCACATCAGGTTACTATTACACACAGCCGAGCCCCCACTATGAGACAAGCATTGGTCAACACAAATCCTGAAACCATTGATAAAACGTCTTGGCTACAACTCAACAGTGGTTTTTACAAATGCAAAACCTGCAAAGCTTGTTCACACGGTGTCAATACTAAAACTTACATTGATCCTTTTAGCATGAGACAGCTCAGGATTAATAAATTGTTGACCTGTAAGACGGAATTTGCTATATATGTCCTCACTTGTCCATGCAACCTGAAGTACATAGGCAGCACGAAGCTAGCGGTACACAAACGCATTTTACAACACTTACGTGCGATTACCAACCAAGACAATACCTACCCCGTGGCACGTCATTTCAGGGAAGTACACAGTAGTGATAATAGGGGCTTAAGCTACTATGTTATTGATTGTATTGAACCCAGTAGAAGGGGTGGGGATCGCGAGTCTAATCTCCGCAAATTAGAAACAAGATACATCCTACAACTCAACACCAAGGTCCCCACAGGTCTAAACATGACAGAGGACATGCATACATGCTTGGGTTGATTTTACACTTTTATACTGTTTTTTAATGGGAAACCTTTTATCTGATGTGTTCTTAGCTATTTTTTACGGATTTTTAGTCATTTGTCATAATCCTATTAAATATGTTTTTTTAGGTTATTTATTTAGTATTTTACTATTTATTGTTGACATAATGTACTTTTCCCATGTAAAATTTGCGAGATTTGCACATCCTGATCCCATTATAGATTGTAATGTTCCCCAGCCTGGGATACAACTCCGCATCTACTACCGCCCGTATGCTGTCTATTTGACCATGATAGCTGATTCATACTGGCATAACAACTGAGACCCTCCGCGGTCCCATCACGT
Organism: Triturus cristatus; assembly: GCF_964204655.1. Classification (NCBI taxonomy): domain Eukaryota; kingdom Metazoa; phylum Chordata; class Amphibia; order Caudata; family Salamandridae; genus Triturus; species Triturus cristatus. Next base: position 577,231,244 of record NC_140586.1, read on the forward strand.
TAAATGAACCCGTTAAGAATTAGTTTGACTCTCTCGATAAGGAGTCCCCGTTATCCATGAATTTGCCTTTCATGCTACCCATTCTACCCATGTTGTGTTCACCCATTTATTTACCCTATCCCTGCGCTACATCCAGATGAGAACTGCATTTATTTTTTCCTATTACTTAGGTTATGCAGTATCCCTTAGCATTAGAACTCAGGCACTTTAAATAGCATGCTTATTTGTATGTTTATATATTATTAGTTTATTTATTTATTTTTTTCTTGCACTATTGACTTTTCCATTAAGAGGGGTCCATGGGACAACTTGGATTAACCACATTTATCAATGTTTTTATGCCAAAAATGTTTTTAATATATATTTATATATTTATTTACATGTGATATGCAGTTTTATGGCATTACGGTCTGACAAGTACTGTGTGATTCATCCGATTGGTATTTGAGTAATCATGAGCAACTGGTTATCTATATTTCCAGGTCTCACAATGGGCAATTGCTCCTATCCTTTCCAGATTTTCTGAGCATTTATGCCGACATTGTAAATTATTACTTGCTTGTATTTTTATTCATTATTTTACTTGTTGATTTATGATCACTTGTAAATTGGCGATTGGATATTTCTTCTCTTTTTACCAATGGTGTTATATCCTTGTCTATGTCTATGACCGCAAACGTAAGTGATTCCCCCCATGTGACCTACGTTTTCACTTTAAATTTGTAACTTCACGAGCAAATAGCTGTCATGTGATCAAGGCTCCACGGAGCCGAAACGTTATGGCCGTCGCTCTGGGTAAATAAAAGAAACCAGCACCAATTCCAGGCTCGTGTACTTACTTCTTTGGCAGTTGAAGGACCTTCAAGGCTGTTGGGAGTAGTCTTCTTGATATATTAGATCGCCAATCAGTTTCACGCGATCTTGACACGGAGCCCTCGCCATTGAAAGGTTGGCGCTAAGCAGTAAAACTGTTTTCTGGTTCGCACCGGATGTACTTGCCTCTGGAAGGAGGAGTTGGCGCCTGACCCCCCTTGGATACCTCGACCAACGTACCTGTGGACACAGGTGGCGTCGAACTGCGAATAGGGTGATTCTACCGAGACCGTGATCGGACGACACGACAGGAGAAGAACCGGAGATTCCATCGAGTGATTTATTGAGGTATCGGGGGTTGGCGAGTTTATTGTGCAGCAGTGGAAGGTTGTTGATGAAAGTTTGACCAATGTATTCAGCCCCCACGAGCTAACCAATTGAGCCCTGATTTGAGCATGACGGCAGACAGCGTCCGTGAACGGGAGGCTGCGGCACTATCGATGTTTTCAGACAGCCTACCTGTGCCTGCTACTATTCGAAACGATCTCATCACGGATGGGGCTACACAGGGAAACGCTTTAAAAGACAAATTCAAAACATTGGAGAAAAAACTCAAAAACGAACAGAGCAAGTGGTGGGAGTCGAAATCGCTACAAAGTTACATTGATGTAAATCGCATCCCCCGAGGGTTGCGTATCCTTACGGCACCCAGCTACGAAAGCCCGAATCCCGAGCTTATGCGTGAATGGGCAGAGGCGAACTTGGAATCCTCCCGTAAGATGGTACTAATATTGATAAAATATGCTGATATCGACAGAGCTACACTGCTTAAGGAAATTGATGCTCTAAATGAGGAACTTGATAAAATCGAGGACTCCGACGAGAAAACCAAACTAAGGAAAGAGATGACAGAGAGACTCAAGAAAGAGGAGAAAATAATCATGGACAGAAAAGCATTTAAGTTCCAACGCGACCGCAATGATTATCAATTGGGCCAAATTTTTACATTTTCAAAAAGATACGATGCTTTGCGAATCTCTAAGTCCAAAGCGGCTCCCATTAGTCGGGGCCCCAACAAAGGGACTACGACTAACGACACAACACAGCCAGATCTCAGCTCAATGGGTGGTAGCGATTCCGAATCGGAACTACGTGATAACCTGGCAGCGGGTACGATACCGAGACCATCTCCAGCACAAGAAATGAATTTTTTATGCGAGGAGAGAAGGCAAACCCTACGACCAAGACCGGCAATGACAAACCAAGCCGGAAGCATTCAAACTTCAAATCCCGGCAGAGGCAGAGGGCAAGGAAGAAACACTGCAAATTCGAACAGAAGAAGAGGAAGGGGGTATTGGATGAAGAATCAATAATGTGTGAGAATGCCAATACCATTATCAATCTGACATCCCTAGAGCTCACCGATGAAGATAAGAGAATACTTGCACTGGGCTTATCCTTTGCACCTCAAAACAACTTTGACTATGCCTCTGTAAGATGCGATATTTATAAAGCTGTTCGGAAGTTAAAGCTTAAGAAATCATTTGCGATGCGCAGCAACAAACGCAATCCTCCCGATTATGTCAACGATAACGCCTTGCAGGAGGCAATCCAGGATCTTTGGGACACGGAAGGAGCAGGAGTCAGTGCAAACTGTCCGGATGGCTCAGGCTCCAAGGGGCCCACCACGCCCTTCAGACCTAAGTCTACGTACACTCCTGTCATGCCCCATGATGCCATCGATATTTTCTATGACAATGTGACAACGGAGATAAAAGCCTTGCATACCAAAATTCAATCGAGGAAGCCACGCTACAACCGACAATCTCGGCTATATAGTCAACTTATCAGCAAACTCAAAAACAACAAAAAGATCATCATTCGCCAGAGCGACAAAGGTGGCAACATCGTCCTATTAACCAAGGAACTTTACGACCACGAAGCCTCCATCCAACTCAATGACAGGAACTGTTACACTCGTACAACGGCAGCTGCCATCCAAATTGCCAACAAAGAATTTCGGGACAAATTGGTCAACTGGAGGGGACGCAAGCTCATTACTGAAGCGGAATTTAACTTCCTGAAGAAAGATAACCCTGTAATTCCCACGCTGTACTTTATCCCTAAGATACATAAGGATCCTGCTAAACCCCCAGGCAGACCAATAATCTCAGCACGTGAGGGTATGTATGAGAAAACGTCCCAATACATTGATTATTTTTTACAAGACTTTGTTAGATCATTGGATTCATATGTACAGGACACTGGGGATTTTTTACAGAAGATCAATGGAGTCCAATGGAGGGATGGCTATTGGATGTTGGCTTTGGACGTAACATCACTATACACCAGCATTAGCCATGATGACGGCATCCGGGCCACTAAATATTTTCTTGCACGCAAACCCACTCAATTTGAGAGCCACAATGCCATGTTGATCGAGATGCTTGAACTCTGCCTCCTTAATAACAACTTTATGTTCAACAGCCTGTTATATCGGCAATTGAGGGGCATAGCAATGGGGGCTAGCTTTTCCCCTAGCTACGCCTGCCTCCACATGGGTTACTGGGAGGAAACTACCCTTCGCCATGATTATGCACAGTGCTTTGCAGATAATGTTGTCTTATGGCTAAGATTTATCGATGATTTATTTGTAATTTGGAAAGGGTCACTAGAGGAGGCACATGGGTTTATTGAGAGTATAAATGTGAATAATCTCAACCTTCATTTCACTGCCACATGTAGCCAAACACATGTCACCTTCCTAGACACCGAGGTATACACCCATGCGGGCAAACTAGAAACTAGGCTACATCGCAAACCCACAGCAGGTAATACAACCCTACACGCTACGAGTGCACATCCACCCCACCTCATAAATAGTATACCTTATGGGGAGATGGTACGACTGAGGAGAATATGTAGCACTGACAAGGATCTCCGGATAGCTCAAGAGCTCAGTAAACTTAGGTTCAGGGCGAGGGGTTACTCGGCGAACATCATTGAAAGTGCCATAGTCCGATCCAATGCTCTTAATCGTGATGATCTGCTAAAACCCATCAGTGGAGTATCTAGCAACGCATTGTTGCCCTCCAATCATGAGGAGGCCAATAAAAATTCATGCCACAATTTTAGGATCATCATGGGCTACAGCAAACAACAAACTGATTTGCGTAGAATCATCAACAAAAACTGGCCCATTGTGCGCAGTGACCCTATCTTAGGTTCCTTGCTACCACATCAGGTTACTATTACACACAGCCGAGCCCCCACTATGAGACAAGCATTGGTCAACACAAATCCTGAAACCATTGATAAAACGTCTTGGCTACAACTCAACAGTGGTTTTTACAAATGCAAAACCTGCAAAGCTTGTTCACACGGTGTCAATACTAAAACTTACATTGATCCTTTTAGCATGAGACAGCTCAGGATTAATAAATTGTTGACCTGTAAGACGGAATTCGCTATATATGTCCTCACTTGTCCATGCAACCTGAAGTACATAGGCAGCACGAAGCTAGCGGTACACAAACGCATTTTACAACACTTACGTGCGATTACCAACCAAGACAATACCTACCCCGTGGCACGTCATTTCAGGGAAGTACACAGTAGTGATAATAGGGGCTTAAGCTACTATGTTATTGATTGTATTGAACCCAGTAGAAGGGGTGGGGATCGCGAGTCTAATCTCCGCAAATTAGAAACAAGATACATCCTACAACTCAACACCAAGGTCCCCACAGGTCTAAACATGACAGAGGACATGCATACATGCTTGGGTTGATTTTACACTTTTATACTGTTTTTTAATGGGAAACCTTTTATCTGATGTGTTCTTAGCTATTTTTTACGGATTTTTAGTCATTTGTCATAATCCTATTAAATATGTTTTTTTAGGTTATTTATTTAGTATTTTACTATTTATTGTTGACATAATGTACTTTTCCCATGTAAAATTTGCGAGATTTGCACATCCTGATCCCATTATAGATTGTAATGTTCCCCAGCCTGGGATACAACTCCGCATCTACTACCGCCCGTATGCTGTCTATTTGACCATGATAGCTGATTCATACTGGCATAACAACTGAGACCCTCCGCGGTCCCATCACGTTAAATGAACCCGTTAAGAATTAGTTTGACTCTCTCGATAAGGAGTCCCCGTTATCCATGAATTTGCCTTTCATGCTACCCATTCTACCCATGTTGTGTTCACCCATTTATTTACCCTATCCCTGCGCTACATCCAGATGAGAACTGCATTTATTTTTTCCTATTACTTAGGTTATGCAGTATCCCTTAGCATTAGAACTCAGGCACTTTAAATAGCATGCTTATTTGTATGTTTATATATTATTAGTTTATTTATTTATTTTTTTCTTGCACTATTCACTTTTCCATTAAGAGGGGTCCATGGGACAACTTGGATTAACCACATTTATCAATGTTTTTATGCCAAAAATGTTTTTAATATATATTTATATATTTATTTACATGTGATATGCAGTTTTATGGCATTACGGTCTGACAAGTACTGTGTGATTCATCCGATTGGTATTTGAGTAATCATGAGCAACTGGTTATCTATATTTCCAGGTCTCACAATGGGCAATTGCTCCTATCCTTTCCAGATTTTCTGAGCATTTATGCCGACATTGTAAATTATTACTTGCTTGTATTTTTATTCATTATTTTACTTGTTGATTTATGATCACTTGTAAATTGGCGATTGGATATTTCTTCTCTTTTTACCAATGGTGTTATATCCTTGTCTATGTCTATGACCGCAAACGTAAGTGATTCCCCCCATGTGACCTACGTTTTCACTTTAAATTTGTAACTTCACGAGCAAATAGCTGTCATGTGATCAAGGCTCCACGGAGCCGAAACGTTATGGCCATCGCTCTGGGTAAATAAAAGAAACCAGCACCAATTCCAGGCTCGTGTACTTACTTCTTTGGCAGTTGAAGGACCTTCAAGGCTGTTGGGAGTAGTCTTCTTGATATATTAGATCGCCAATCAGTTTCACGCGATCTTGACACGGAGCCCTCACCATTGAAAGGTTGGCGCCAAGCAGTGAAACTGTTTTCTGGTTCGCACCGGATGTACTTGCCTCTGGAAGGAGGAGTTGGCGCCTGACCCCCCTTGGATACCTCGACCAACGTACCTGTGGACACAGGTGGCGTCGAACTGCGAATAGGGTGATTCTACCGAGACCGTGATCGGACGACACGACAGGAGAAGAACCGGAGATTCCATCGAGTGATTTATTGAGGTATCGGGGGTTGGCGAGTTTATTGTGCAGCAGTGGAAGGTTGTTGATGAAAGTTTGACCAATCTATTCAGCCCCCACGAGCTAACCAATTGAGCCCTGATTTGAGCATGACGGCAGACAGCGTCCGTGAACGGGAGGCTGCGGCACTATCGATGTTTTCAGACAGCCTACCTGTGCCTGCTACTATTCGAAACGATCTCATCACGGATGGGGCTACACAGGGAAACGCTTTAAAAGACAAATTCAAAACATTGGAGAAAAAACTCAAAAACGAACAGAGCAAGTGGTGGGAGTCGAAATCGCTACAAAGTTACATTGATGTAAATCGCATCCCCCGAGGGTTGCGTATCCTTACGGCACCCAGCTACGAAAGCCCGAATCCCGAGCTTATGCGTGAATGGGCAGAGGCGAACTTGGAATCCTCCCGTAAGATGGTACTAATATTGATAAAATATGCTGATATCGACAGAGCTACACTGCTTAAGGAAATTGATGCTCTAAATGAGGAACTTGATAAAATCGAGGACTCCGACGAGAAAACCAAACTAAGGAAAGAGATGACAGAGAGACTCAAGAAAGAGGAGAAAATAATCATGGACAGAAAAGCATTTAAGTTCCAACGCGACCGCAATGATTATCAATTGGGCCAAATTTTTACATTTTCAAAAAGATACGATGCTTTGCGAATCTCTAAGTCCAAAGCGGCTCCCATTAGTCGGGGCCCCAACAAAGGGACTACGTCTAACGACACAACACAGTCAGATCTCAGCTCAATGGGTGGTAGCGATTCCGAATCGGAACTATGTGATAACCTGGCAGCGGGTACGATACCGAGACCATCTCCAGCACAAGAAATGAATTTTTTATGCGAGGAGAGAAGGCAAACCCTACGACCAAGACCGGCAATGACAAACCAAGCCGGAAGCATTCAAACTTCAAATCCCGGCAGAGGCAGAGGGCAAGGAAGAAACACTGCAAATTCGAACAGGAGAAGAGGAAGGGGGTATTGGACGAAGAATCAATAATGTGTGAGAATGCCAATACCATTATCAATCTGACATCCCTAGAGCTCACCGATGAAGATAAGAGAATACTTGCACTGGGCTTATCCTTTGCACCTCAAAACAACTTTGACTATGCCTCTGTACGATGCGATGTTTATAAAGCTGTTCGGAAGTTAAAGCTTAAGAAATCATTTGCGATGCGCAGCAACAAACGCAATCCTCCCGATTATGTCAACGATAACGCCTTGCAGGAGGCAATCCAGGATCTTTGGGACACGGAAGGAGCAGGAGTCAGTGCAAACTGTCCGGATGGCTCAGGCTCCAAGGGGCCCACCACGCCCTTCAGACCTAAGTCTACGTACACTCCTGTCATGCCCCATGATGCCATCGATATTTTCTATGACAATGTGACAACGGAGATAAAAGCCTTGCATACCAAAATTCAATCGAGGAAGCCACGCTACAACCGACAATCTCGGCTATATAGTCAACTTATCAGCAAACTCAAAAACAACAAAAAGATCATCATTCGCCAGAGCGACAAAGGTGGCAACATCGTCCTATTAACCAAGGAACTTTACGACCACGAAGCCTCCATCCAACTCAATGACAGGAACTGTTACACTCGTACAACGGCAGCTGCCATCCAAATTGCCAACAAAGAATTTCGGGACAAATTGGTCAACTGGAGGGGACGCAAGCTCATTACTGAAGCGGAATTTAACTTCCTGAAGAAAGATAACCCTGTAATTCCCACGCTGTACTTTATCCCTAAGATACATAAGGATCCTGCTAAACCCCCAGGCAGACCAATAATCTCAGCACGTGAGGGTATGTATGAGAAAACGTCCCAATACATTGATTATTTTTTACAAGACTTTGTTAGATCATTGGATTCATATGTACAGGACACTGGGGATTTTTTACAGAAGATCAATGGAGTCCAATGGAGGGATGGCTATTGGATGTTGGCTTTGGACGTAACATCACTATACACCAGCATTAGCCATGATGACGGCATCCGGGCCACTAAATATTTTCTTGCACGCAAACCCACTCAATTTGAGAGCCACAATGCCATGTTGATCGAGATGCTTGAACTCTGCCTCCTTAATAACAACTTTATGTTCAACAGCCTGTTATATCGGCAATTGAGGGGCGTAGCAATGGGGTTAGCTTTTCCCCTAGCTACGCCTGCCTCCACATGGGTTACTGGGAGGAAACTACCCTTCGCCATGATTATGCACAGTGCTTTGCAGATAATGTTGTCTTATGGCTAAGATTTATCGATGATTTATTTGTAATTTGGAAAGGGTCACTAGAGGAGGCACATGGGTTTATTGAGAGTATAAATGTGAATAATCTCAACCTTCATTTCACTGCCACATGTAGCCAAACACATGTCACCTTCCTAGACACCGAGGTATACACCCATGCGGGCAAACTAGAAACTAGGCTACATCGCAAACCCACAGCAGGTAATACAACCCTACACGCTACGAGTGCACATCCACCCCACCTCATAAATAATATACCTTATGGGGAGATGGTACAACTGAGGAGAATATGTAGCACTGACAAGGATCTCCGGATAGCTCAAGAGCTCAGTAAACTTAGGTTCAGGGCGAGGGGTTACTCGGCGAACATCATTGAAAGTGCCATAGTCCGATCCAATGCTCTTAATCGTGATGATCTGCTAAAACCCATCAGTGGAGTATCTAGCAACGCATTGTTGCCCTCCAATCATGAGGAGGCCAATAAAAATTCATGCCACAATTTTAGGATCATCATGGGCTAAAGCAAACAACAAACTGATTTGCCTAGAATCATCAACAAAAACTGGCCCATTGTGCGCAGTGACCCTATCTTAGGTTCCTTGCTACCACATCAGGTTACTATTACACACAGCCGAGCCCCCACTATGAGACAAGCATTGGTCAACACAAATCCTGAAACCATTGATAAAACGTCTTGGCTACAACTCAACAGTGGTTTTTACAAATGCAAAACCTGCAAAGCTTGTTCACACGGTGTGAATACTAAAACTTACATTGATCCTTTTAGCATAAGACAGCTCAGGATTAATAAATTGTTGACCTGTAAGACGGAATTCGCTATATATGTCCTCACTTGTCCATGCAACCTGAAGTACATAGGCAGCACGAAGCTAGCGGTACACAAACGCATTTTACAACACTTACGTGCGATTACCAACCAAGACAATACCTACCCCGTGGCACGTCATTTCAGGGAAGTACACAGTAGTGATAATAGGGGCTTAAGCTACTATGTTATTGATTGTATTGAACCCAGTAGAAGGGGTGGGGATCGCGAGTCTAATCTCCGCAAATTAGAAACAAGATACATCCTACAACTCAACACCAAGGTCCCCACAGGTCTAAACATGACAGAGGACATGCATACATGCTTGGGTTGATTTTACACTTTTATACTGTTTTTTAATGGGAAACCTTTTATCTGATGTGTTCTTAGCTATTTTTTACGGATTTTTAGTCATTTGTCATAATCCTATTAAATATGTTTTTTTAGGTTATTTATTTAGTATTTTACTATTTATTGTTGACATAATGTACTTTTCCCATGTAAAATATGCGAGATTTGCACATCCTGATCCCATTATAGATTGTAATGTTCCCCAGCCTGGGATACAACTCCGCATCTACTACCGCCCGTATGCTGTCTATTTGACCATGATAGCTGATTCATACTGGCATAACAACTGAGACCCTCCGCGGTCCCATCACGTTAAATGAACCCGTTAAGAATTAGTTTGACTCTCTCGATAAGGAGTCCCCGTTATCCATGAATTTGCCTTTCATGCTACCCATTCTACCCATGTTGTGTTCACCCATTTATTTACCCTATCCCTGCGCTACATCCAGATGAGAACTGCATTTATTTTTTCCTATTACTTAGGTTATGCAGTATCCCTTAGCATTAGAACTCAGGCACTTTAAATAGCATGCTTATTTGTATGTTTATATATTATTAGTTTATTTATTTATTTTTTTCTTGCACTATTGACTTTTCCATTAAGAGGGGTCCATGGGACAACTTGGATTAACCACATTTATCAATGTTTTTATGCCAAAAATGTTTTTAATATATATTTATATATTTATTTACATGTGATATGCAGTTTTATGGCATTACGGTCTGACAAGTACTGTGTGATTCATCCGATTGGTATTTGAGTAATCATGAGCAACTGGTTATCTATATATCCAGGTCTCACAATGGGCAATTGCTCCTATCCTTTCCAGATTTTCTGAGCATTTATGCCGACATTGTAAATTATTACTTGCTTGTATTTTTATTCATTATTTTACTTGTTGATTTATGATCACTTGTAAATTGGCGATTGGATATTTCTTCTCTTTTTACCAATGGTGTTATATCCTTGTCTATGTCTATGACCGCAAACGTAAGTGATTCCCCCCATGTGACCTACGTTTTCACTTTAAATTTGTAACTTCACGAGCAAATAGCTGTCATGTGATCAAGGCTCCACGGAGCCGAAATGTTATGGCCGTCGCTCTGGGTAAATAAAAGAAACCAGCACCAATTCCAGGCTCGTGTACTTACTTCTTTGGCAGTTGAAGGACCTTCAAGGCTGTTGGGAGTAGTCTTCTTGATATATATGTATATATATATATAATCATTTTACTTTTGATGTTCTCAGGAACTACTGAACAGATTGACACCAGACCTGCAAAAGGCACTTCTCTGACCTGAGGACTACCTCTCTGCCAAATTTCAAGTAATTCTGTTCAGCCGTTCGGGCTGTACCTTGGACTAAAGGTCCCTATGGAAAATTGCATGGGGAAAATGCGTTTTGGGACCCCCCTTTTTTCTTAGCCCCCGCTTGACGAATCCCCCCCGAGACTTTCAGGGTAGGAGTGGAGAGGAGCGCCCCACCTATTTTGAAAATTTTGCGAGGATTCGTCAACCGGCGCCAAAGTTATTCCAAATAGAATGTTGCGGATTTCCTATGGAAACACGGTCCTAAATATAACTATCTACTGGAGACCGCCAGTAGATAATATATATATATATATATATATATATATATATATATATATATATATATATATATATATATATATATATATATATATATATATATATATATATTACCTACTGGCGGTCGCCAGTAGGTAGTTATAGTTAGGACCACGTTTCCATAGGAAAACCTCAACATTCTATTTTGAATAACTTTGGCGCCGGTCGACGAATCCTCGCGAATTTCTCAAAATAGGTGGGGCGCTACGCTCCGCTCCTACCCTGAAAGTCTCGGGGGGATCCGTCAAGCGGGGGCTGAGATAAAAGGGGGGTCCCAAAACGCGTTTTTCCCATGCATTTTTCCATAGGACCTTTAGAACGAGCTACAGCCCGAACGGCTGAACAGAATTACTCAAAATTTGGCAGAGAGGTAGTCCCTAGGTCAAGGAAGTGCCTTTTGTAGGTTTGGTGTAAATCTGTTCAGTAGATTCTGAGAAAATAGCCTTTAAATCAATATATATATCTGAGCCCGCTTACGGTACGCTTACCGTACGCTTACGGTAAGCGTACGGTGGCGTGCGCGAGCGCGATTCTGATTGGCTCTTAGATCTTAGTAAACATTCGAATCGGCCGAAACCAGGAAGCGGCGGCCGCCATTTTCTGTGTTTCACTCTGAAAAAAAAAGAGTGAAAACAAGAAAAGGGGGCAATGAGGAGAGTTACAGACCCCCTTACATTTGTGAGGGGGTCAAAGAAGGACTGTAAAGTACAAAACAAACATTTATTGATTTTTAAAAAAAATCACGGGGTACGCGTACGGTAAGCTTACGGTAAGCGTACGGAAGAAACATGGCGTGCGCGAAGGAGATTCTGATTGGCCCATAGATCTTAGTAAACATTCGAATCGGCCGAAACCAGGAAGCGGCGGCCGCCATTTTGTGTGTTTCACTCAGAAAAAAAAACAGAGAAAACAAGGAAAGGGGGCAATGAGGAGAGTTACAGACCCCCTAACATTTGTAAGGGGGTCAAAGAAGGACAGAAAAGTACAAAAAAAACATTTATTGATTTTAAAAAAAATCACGGGGTACGCGTACCGTAAGCTTACGGTAAGCGTACGGTAAAAAAAATAAAAATAAATAAATGAAAAGCAGATTTAAGAGTTTGCTCATCATATGTCCTCCATGTGCGCACGGTGCGCGAAGCGCATAATGCGTTCATGGCCCATCTAGCGTAATGTGGGCTCGCGCACCGCGTGCTCACTGTGCGCGCACGGTGCGCGAAGCGCACCGTGCGCGCATGGAACGAACTGCGTCCACAAATGGCGTAAAGTAACTTAGCATTTAAAAAACCGTACAAATTCACTGAAAAAACCATAGGTTTCACACATGTTATATTTAGCTGGACATTTTACTGATAAAAAACCAATGAAATTCCCCCGTTATAGTTACTGTAGGCAACTATAACTCACGCGACCGTAATCCTCTGCTGATGACATATGTGTCTTTATGAAATATTTGTAATATATGTATAGCTAAAATTTAATGGAAGAAGACATGGGCAAATAAGTGTCTAAATACAGTATTAGCATCAGCAGAGGATTGCGGTCGCGTGAGTTATAGTTGCCTACAGTAACTATAACGGGGGAATTTCATTGGTTTTTTATCAGTAAAATGTCCAGCTAACTATAACATGTGTGAAACCTATGGTTTTTTCAGTGAATATATATATATATATATATATATATATATATATATATATATATATATTCACTTAAAAAACCATAGGTTTCACACATGTTATAGTTAGGTGGATATTTCACTCGTAAAAAAACAATGAAATTCCCCCGTTATAGTTAGTTCAGATAACTATAACTCGCGCGCCCGCAATCCACTGCACATGACGTCACATATTACATCACTCATGACATGGTCAGTGGCATCACTCATGACATCACTGATGACATCATCCTTGTGATAGAGTGGCGGTCGAGCGAGTTATAGTTATCTGAACTAACTATAACGGGGGAATTTCATTGTTTTTTTACGAGTGAAATATCCACCTAACTATAACATGTGTGAAACCTATGGTTTTTTAAGTGAATTTGCAAGGTTTTTTAAATGCTAATTCCTAACTATAACGTGTGTGAAACCTATGGTTTTTTCAGTGAATTTGTACGGTTTTTTAAATGCTAATTTATTTATGTATTATTATTTTTTTTATATATTTATTTTACAATAAACTACGTATTAAAAATTATAATTTTTTTTTTTGGTTTTCACTGCGATTTTTTTAAAAAAAATAAAAAAAATAAAAAAAATGTTGGGGGGCTTTTCAAGGTGCGCGCACTGTGCGCGCACCCCCGCGATTTAAAAAAAAAAAATATATTTTTTTTGCCTTCGGGGTCCTTCAGGGACCCCCTGACAAAGGTTAGGGGGTCAGGAACTCTCTACCCTGCCCCCTTTTCACGTTCGCCACCTTCCTTTTACACTCTCGCACTGAAAACAAACAAAATGGCGGCCGACACTTCCTGATTTCGACTGATTCGAACGTTGACTAACATGTAACCACCAATCAGAATTACACTCGCGCACGTTAGGGTGCTCGCACGGCGCGTATAGATATATATATGCTTTTAAATGCTATTTTCTCCGGAAATACTGAACAGATTTACACCAGACCTGCAAAAGGCACTTCCTTGACCTTATGGCTACCTCTCTGCCAAATTTCAAGTAATTCTGTTCAGCCGTTCGGGCTGTAGCTGCGACTAAAGGTCCTATGGAAAACTGCATGGGGAAAACGCGTTTTGGGACCCCCCTTTTTTCTCGGCCCCCGCTTGACGAATCACCCCGAGACTTTCAGGGTAGGAGCTGAACGGAGCGCCCCATTAGTTTTGAAAATTTCGCGAGGATTCGTCAACCGGCGCCAAAGTTATTCAAAATAGAATTTTGAGATTTCCTATGGAAACACGGTCCTAACTATAACTATCTACTGGCGACCGCCAGTAGATAATTTTATATATATATATATATATATATATATATATATATATATATATATATATATATATATATATATATATATATATATATATATATATATATATATATATTTATATATATATATATATATAGTCTTATAATCTGATCATAAGTTTCATACTTTGTATACATATTCAGTGCAAATCGAACATATCTGATAATATCATTCTAAAGCACTTATCATAGTAATTTCCTTGCTAAACATGACAGTTCACATGTTGATGTGTTATATTTTTTACACCATGGACAATATGTGCAATGTCACATATAAAATTAGTATGCATGTGTAAAAGCAATAGTAAACAGTACCTAAGACATATCTGTCAAAAGTCGAATGAATGTGTAAGAGTTTGCCTGCATACATAACACACATAATTAGCTGTGTCTAAGAAACAATGTATCAAATCACTGACTGCTGGTATTTTCCACTTTTCAGGAGACCAAGCATGTGGTTTCAGCCATGGTCATGATGCCATTCAAACATCCAGAGACGAAGGGCCAATAACAGTACAACTTTGCTCTTTATACACCTAGAAATGTGGTATAGAGGATGCTTGGGGTCAGAAAGTTCTATTTCCGCTACCTGGACAGATTTGGTGGAAGTGTCCTCTACGCGCCTTCTATGGTCTGCAAGATCATCTTATTCTGGCCTATATTGCACAATATCTGTCTGAAAACCAATGTGCCATGGGAAAATGAGACAGAAATTCCATGTGAACGGGAAGAGGACCATGAAAGTGATGCAGTCATAGAGCACACAATGACAAGTTGTGAAAGTGATGTAGTCATAGAGCACACAATGACAAGTCGTATGAGATGGGACCAAATTGTTGTACATAATTTCTCTTAATCAAATGAAAAAGATGTAAATAACAATGAAAACTATGTCAACCTTTCATCCAACAAATAATTGTTCTGAACTCATCCATTGTGTGGCCTTTGTGTCAATGTATATATAAAGCCATGCACATCTACTCAACCAGATGTTGTGTTCCAACTAAGAACAAATCAACGCAGCAAGCCAATGTGATGCAGTGCACTGCACGAAAGGGAGAGACCAGGATTGCCCCATATCCAGATAGATATGGAACACTCCTGTCCTCCTTCACTTAAGCAGTGCAGTGCATCACAAAGGGCTTTTTTGCTGTGTTCTGCTGCATCAAAGTGTGTTAAATGCGATACTTAGTGTATGATGGATCACAATTCCCTGAGGCAATCTTCAAATTGATGATATAGGCCTGTGTCAGGAATTTCGGTCTTGTTGGACCAGGATGGCCACCCAAAGACCTACCCTCATAGTTGTGATACACTTCTGCCTTTGCCATGAAGTGAGGGGTGACAGCATAACGTGTAGTGATCAGTAGTAATGAACATGACCATTCAATCCTGGATCACTGGAATGAGGCCTACTGACTCACTCACTTCTTCTAGAGTTCTGCTGCTGTTTTTGCAACTCACCTCTTCACGAAATCAGGTTGATCTGGAAGTGTGTGTGTGATAAAATCATGTGCTGAATGCATGTGCCTGTGCAAGACATACACTACACATAAGGTGAATCGTGGAACAGGGTGCACATGGTTAATGTGTGTATGCTGGTAGTGTGTGTTCAAAGTGACACACTCTAGAATGATACAAAAGGACTGAATAGTATGCACAGACTGAGTGTGTGTGCTACATGTCAGTATGCTGGTGGTAGCATAATACATGTGTGTGGCGTCCCTCAAGGCTCATCCCTCTGCCCCACCCACTTCCACATCTATATGAGACCTCTAGCCAACATCACCAGAACCCATGACTTCAACATCATATCCTATACCGCCGACATTCAGCTCATCCTCTCGCTCTCAGCAGATCCCTCCACCACAAGGACCAACTTTCACAACTGCATGAAGAACGTTACTGACTGTATGAAGACTAATTGTCTGAGGCTCAACACTGAGAAGACTGATCTATGGGAACAACACTTCCCCTTGGAATGACACCAGTTGGCCTGCCAAATTTAGATCCACTACCACACTGATAGACTTCACACACAACCTCCCCACAGTCTCCTCCACCTGCTTCCACATGCTTGTCATGCTCTGAAAAATCTTCAAATGGCTCCCAATCAGCACAAAGAAAACCATCACTCATGCCTTAGTCCCTAGCGGTACTATAGCAACTCACTGTATGCAGGAACCACTACCCAACTCAGTCTGTCAGTCAGTCAAATTCACTTTATTCGGTTAATTAAAACCATAAAAGCATACTACAAAAAACACATTCATTACTGCAATTACATAAACACCATCATGATACAAATAAATACATCTCCATCATCTATAAAAAGCAAATCATGTTATAATAATTAAAATGTACCATAATTAAAAATGATCTAATTCATAGCGATCCCTCTGTTTTTCTTTCTTCTGACTGCTTCTGTCAGAAAACTAGCTATATAAAAAATTTCCCAAACATTAGTCAGCATCTGCAAATATATAAAAGCAGGTCTAGCCTGTAAAAATCCTTTGCCCATTAAAATAGGTAAATTGAACCGATTCCGGATATGCATAAAGTGCTCACAGAATAAAACACGTACCGACACCCAGGTCCTCAATCTTTTTCCATCCCTTTGGTTCTGCAAGAAGTAGAGGTAATTTATTAAATCTAAACCTCACTAAAAGGAAACAATGATGCTGATTAGTTACTATATTTAGATAGGGTTTCATGGTACATGAAGTGGATAATAATTGATGTGTCCGCACAAATGTTTTTTTCAATTCCCTGGACTTTCTATCCATCTGTGACACCTGCAGGTACATGTTTTCGGCCCAAATCAGATCCACCTTTAGCAGCTTATCTGGAGAGTTAAACAGCTCTCACCTTCCTAGATAAGCGGCGATCCTTTTCACATAGCTCAGCCAGGGGATGCTGCTTACATGATCAAGTGCTAGGCAATCGCGAATGATTTCACAATTTATCCCTAGCTCTATCCAAATACCTATCCACTTTAATAAAAGTGCCATGCCGATTAGATCTGATATAAAACCGAACCCGGTTTCTTGGTGGATTATATAAGAAGGTGTTGACTGTGAAAATTATGTTCTCTTCACAAAAAAGAGTCTTGGGTTTCCTAGGCTTAAGCCCCAAAATCATTGTGTGAGATTTCGAAAAAATTAACATCAAGGTCCAATGACTTCATAAAATCGGTAAAGGTAGTTAAAAGATGCTGTAGGCCAATTGATGTTCTAGCTATCAAGACGTATAGGAGAGCCGGAATTTCCCGCTCCCCCACACGTGGGATGTCCTACTCGCCCCCGTTAAAACTGAATCAAGGTTGTTAATATATAAAGTGAATAAAAGTGGGGCTAAGAATACATCCCTGTCTCACACCTTTAACAAGGTTGCCTTTTTGGTCAAATCTCACTGTGGCCGTAAGGTCCTTATGCAATTTGGCCAGGAAGTTTACTATATTCCTGTCCAAACCTAATTTTTATAACAAGTGCCATAGATTTGATCTATTTACTCGGTCAAAGGCAGAGGAAAGGTCTATGAAAGCCAAATAAAGTGAACCTTTCTTTGCGATCGTGTACTTTCCGGTCAATAAAAATAAATTTAAACATTGGTCCATAGTTCCTCTCCCTTTCCTAAACCCAAGGATAACTCTTCCTAGAACCTTCACTGCAGAATCTATCAGTGAAATTGGCCTATAACATTGAGGGTCTCCTCTATTTCCCTTTTTGAAAACCGGAGCTATAACTGACTGGGACCAAGATTATGGCAGGGCAAATTTACAGGCTGTGGTAAAAACATTAGCTAGTAAATTTGACCATAATAATACATTGGTTTTAAAAAGATCCTCCGGGACACCATCCAGTCCAGGTGCTTTATTACTTGACATCTAGTCAATGGCCACCGTTACTTCCTCATCAGTAAACACTAAGGTGTAATTCTCAACTACATACAGTGTACTTGGGGATTCCTGATCCCCCTGATCCCCATATATATGTTTAAAATGATTAAGCCACGCCTCTTCCGGAATGTTACATTCCACTGGACTCTTGTTATTATTTTTAAAAAATGGATTATTAACAACATTCCAAAACTTGGCGCTATTCCTAATAACGTCAATGGAAAGCAACTCGTTCCAAGCCTCCTCTTTAATTTCTGACTTATGAGAACATACCGCTAATTTATCATTTTTCCTGAGGGTGGCTATGAGTGGCTTATCTTGTGGCTTATTTTTCTGGGCAACCATCAACTTCTGGTGAGCGTCGGTACATATATGGTCAAACCATCTCTCACCTCTATTAGGGAATTCCTTACAAGTAAATGCTAAGGCTCTAGCCACCTGGTAACATATTTCAGCATAGGCCGTGAGAGTCTGGTTGTCCCTTGTCCTGATGTCATGACAGAGCTCGATCTCCAGTCCCACTTTAACAACTAGCTCATTACAGAACTCCTCCGGAATTACCTTACCACCATTTGAGTCTATGACCCTGATATTTTGTTTTAATGATTAAGTTAGAGACACAACTATTGGACTCAGAGATAAGCCTTAATCCCCCTGCAAAAATCAAATGTATGGGATTGTGATCACTAAACTGTGACCACATAGCCATGTAGCCTTTAACGTAGGCTTCTAAGGCAGCATTAATAAAGATGTAATCAATGGTTGTGTGCGTTCCTTCCTTTAAAGGATGGCATAGCGACCTTCCCAGCCAGGTCATTTGGATATAAAAAAACACACTCCGCTAGGGTGTCCTCTAGAGATTTTCCCTTGATGTGTGTGTTCAAAATGTGATTCCATGTACTTTCCAAGACCCAAGCTATCGGTAACATGGCAATTCTTTAAGCATAAATGTATATTAAAATCACCAAAAATAATAACCGAATAAGGTGTGACCTGTTTCTCCTTATAGGATTCCAGAAAAAAAATTAAAACTAGATAGATGCTCAATAGCAGAGATTCTATCAAATGAGCTATAAAAATTCACGATTAATGCCTTGGTTGAATTAGTAGGCACAATTTCAACTGCTAATCAGTTTACTGACCCGGAATTCAATTTACAATGGTTTCCTGCTACCTTCAATGATATCATAGTTATTAGCCCACCTTTTGGTCTTCCAGTTATAGAAGGCCTTGCTGGTTCAGCATAAGTTGCATATCCATCCAGCCAAAAGATATTATCCATTTCTCAGGTTTCTTGATACCCAATAACATCATACCCCCTTAGTAGGTCATTCCATATGGGATCGTCCATTTTATTTCTTAGTCATGCTATATTCTAACTAAGTATTTTAACTAATCCTGCCCCTCTTAGCTCATGTGTGTGGGTCAGATTATTTTAATGGTCCCTCTGTATACCGGCGTCCTGCTCCTGTGTAGGAGCGCCAATAGACAGTCAGTCATTATTATCCAAGCAACTCAGTGGCAAAAATCTGTTTGCTAGTTTGAACCTGCTGTTGTCTGAACTTTCTCTTGCATCATTCCCCAGAAATAAAGGAGCATCACAATGCCCACCCATCCCTATTTAAGGGTGCTAATCACCACGTGGCCTAGAGCTGATACCCGGCTTGTTCCTATGTGCTCCCACTTGCTGGTTTAAAGGGGGAGTGGGATTATTCGGCCAATCAGCTATTTTAGGTGGGTATAAAAAGCCCAATGGAAATGCAGTAATACCCCCTTGGCCACAGTATTTATTACCCTGGAAGAGCCAACCTGCGTCATCCCTCCGATCAAAATTGATTACAACACAATCTCCCTCTTTCTGTTTAGAGCAAGGACCCACCCATCCAAACCGTCTGGCCTTTATGACATATGGTGATGCTTTAAGCCCTCCTTCAGAGTGCAAAGTGCACCAAAATTTGACTTTGGGGATAAGCTACCAATGGTGTAGCTTCCGGTGGCAAATAGAGCCTAACCTGATTGGCCACCCTGAGTATCACCAATTCCTGCCCTAAAACTCACTTCCGGCTTCCATGGTAGCCCATTCCCGTTCTGGCGGCTATCACTTGCGTTGGTTTCTGGGGCAGACTTCCCAGGCCTAGTTCCTAAATAAGAGGCACTATCACAATCTTCCCCTGGGGGTGTCACCTTATCTACATGTAAAGTATTATTGCTACAGGGTGGTTTACTACATTTTACATTTCCACCATTCTCCCTAGTGGTAACGCTGAGGAATTTACTTTCTAAGCATGACAATTTCTTTATAATGCTCTCAACCCCAAATTTCATGCAATTAATTAACTCTACTCTTAATGTATCAAAGAGGGTATCAATATGAGTTAAAATTAAGTCCATGGCCATTGAGTAGTTTTCAGTCTGAAGGGGCAGCCGCTCCTCCACAGTCAGACGACTTCTAGCCCCCTTCTGCGTTGACAAATCCTTATTATTCTGACCCGGCTTGGTACCCCTCTTCCTCTTCTTCTTTACAGGTGCGGTAATGGACTCCATAAGTGTAATTTTGTCCGGGCTACCAACGACTCCAGTTAATTCTTCCTCACATGTGTCCCATAAAATGTCACTATCCAGAGTTGGGCCACAAAGCCCAATAATGGATTCAACAGCAGCTTCAAGTCCTAAAGTTGCGTTGAACGGGGCTGCCAGTGGAAGGGAGTTACTGACTACTGTCTTCCCTCCCATACCTAGTTGAGCTTCCACATTGTGGATTTCAGTTGTTATGGCAACCACAGCAGTCGTTAAATAGGACATAATGGAGGCGCAGTTACGAGGAACCTTTGCTTTTGTTTTCAACAGGTCATTTGAAAAAGGCAGTTTGTGCTTACCCATGTTGGCTTCAACACGAAAGAGGGGATGCCGAGCCCGACATCTATCAGTCGCTGATGGGTCTGTTCTTGGCCCGGGCTTTGCCAGGGCGTGGTCTGGGCTTTGCCAGGGCATGGCACAGTCACGCCCGTGCGTGGCCTGTGCTGCGGGACCTGTGCAGGCACTTTATGCACCTCTAGGCGTGGGATGACGGTGGCGGCAACAGCCGCAAGAGCAAGGCTTCTGGGGGTTGCAGTCCACTGCCCCCTCCCAGAGTTCAAGAAACGGGCTCCTGTGCTGCGGGACCCGTGCAGGCACTTTATGCGCCTCCAGGCGCGGGATGACGGTGGCACAACTGCCGCAAGAGCAAGGCGTCTGGGGGTTGTAGTCTACTGCCCCCTTCCGGAGTTCAAGAAACGGGCTACCCAACTCATGAGGAGACTCCAGACAGTAAAGATCAGTGGCCAGACTAATCCTCAACCTGCATAGCACTTCCCACCTCAGGAACCTCCACTGGCTCCCTGTCCAGGAAAGGTGACAATTTAAGATGCTGACACATACCTACAAAGCCCTCCACGACCATGGGCTAGCATACCTCAACCACCACCTGTACTTCCACAAACCCTCCAGAAACCTTTGTTCTGCCACCCTCTCCCTTACACAGACACCACAAATTCACCAAAGCCACAGTGGAGGCCATTCCTTTTCCCACCTCACCACCAAGTCCTGGAACTGCCTCCCCTCCACTTCCACTTCACCCTCTCTGATGGAATTCTGAAAGAAACTCAAGACCTAGCTTTTCGACTGAACACAGCAACCTAGCACCTGGACACCCTTATGGGTGAATAGCAGTGCTATACAAATACATATTGACTGATGGATGTGGCTTACAGCAATGAAAACAGAATGTGCTATGAATGTACACAGAGTGTAGGAGTGCCAGCACAGTTACATAGCATGGAGGACCATGGGTACTTTTATGGGAAAAGCCATGGCTGCCCGGAGAAAACATGAGGAGTAGATGAATCCCACCAGACCGAGTTTGATAGTCCAGCAAAGCAGCAAGCTGGGTGGGACATACACTGGAATATGGGAGAGTCAGTCTGTCTTGGTGATTCTATAAGTATGTGTTGAATCTGTGATAGATCACAAGGAAGGGGCCTGGACAGATCTCAGGAGGAGAGAGATTGGGCTGAAGAGGGAATTTAAAAGAGCGGGGCAGAGGGCCCAGGGCCCAGGAACAACCTTTTAATGCACATATGACTGTGGCTGATATCCAGGTGTGTACCCTGGTAACTCAAATAAATCTTGATGTGGGAGCAATCAGCTTTGGAGTCCTGCATTGATGCACTGCCCTGTTGCTTATTGTTCCACTGGCTGGGTGGTAAGGACTGCACATGCATCCCTGAAACCCAGAGTGACTCCAATGGCAATCTGGCTGGCATCCTTTTATGAAGACTCACGAACATCAAAGGCTTCCAAACACCCTGCTTAAGCACCTGGACTCTGCCATTTATCAGTCTGTCCTGCCAAGTGGTGCCACCCCATTCCTGGACTCACAGATGTGGGCCTAAGGTATTTGCTCCAGCACAAGCCACACATCTTCTGTCGAACTGGGTAAGAACCAGCACATCGTCTTTGTTGTGTGGGTCAAAACTGGCGCATCAATTCCATTGCATGGCCCTTAGTGTTGCTGCATAACTGCACTGTGCAATACGCAACATACATTAGTGTAGCAATGCATCAAGAAAATGTATGCAAATGTCGAGAGCTTGTTGGTTACTCTCAGGAAATGATGCAATAGGTGTGGCTGGCTGCATACTAGGAAGTGTAAATATTACTTTCACTTTCTGTTAGTGTTTGGATTACTTGGAGAGTTTGGATGATGTTACTGCTGTTTTTGAAGTAGTTTGTGTCTGGTCTGTTCTTTACAAATATATTTTACTTAGTTTTAGTTCATGTTGTTTGTCTTTGTTATAGTCTTTGTATTGTAGGGTGTTTGTGCAATTTGGGATAATAGTCAAATAGGTCTAGTTCGGAGTTTAAGGGATTATTTATTTGTTTAGAGGGGTAAGATTAGTCAGGATTTGTGCCATTGTGGCAATGACAGGCAGAGGTAAACATTCCAGTTTCATGGAGGTTGAATGCACCAGTCTCATCTGGCTGGTGCAGCATTTGCTGCCATTGATATTTGCTGCAGGGAGAAGGGTAAGCTAGGGGTACCGACTAAGAGATCAAAGAATCGGTAGGAGTGAGTGTGATG
Organism: Triturus cristatus; assembly: GCF_964204655.1. Taxonomy (NCBI): domain Eukaryota; kingdom Metazoa; phylum Chordata; class Amphibia; order Caudata; family Salamandridae; genus Triturus; species Triturus cristatus. The sequence goes on from NC_140586.1 coordinate 577,254,413, forward strand.
TTACCTGAGCAAAGTGGTCAATGAGGAGTGCACCATCTCCCAAATAAAGCATAGTTGTGTGGACATCATAGCCTGGGAAGCAAATGTTGTGGACCATCTGGGATTGGAGACCGGATGACCAGTAGGTCTGAATCAATGTACCATCTGACTGTGCTAATGTAGATAGCTTTGTTAAGGTACATATCAATGACAAAATGTATGTGCAATGTGTAGATGCCTTGTGACACACAAGGCAAAATAGGGTGACTCCAGGTGGCAGATGTATCAAACTTTCATGCAAATCAGCAAACCTGGCATAAATGCAGTGTTGCCTTAGAGGGAGCTACCACTCTTGCAGCTAAGAAATTCTAAGCAGCTATTTGTCCAAATTAGGGTTACTATGTAGCAATATCCAGAGATGAAGAAAGTTTGGACATTTAAATGCATTAGGATAAATCATTTATTGCTGGTTTTCCTCACTCATGTAATGCACAGACTGTGCAAAATGTGGCTATATCCGCCCCTATGGCTATATTCACAATGCAGATCATTATCCACACTGCACATGGCTTTGGGTTTATCTGTGTGGCACAGCTAGTAAGTCTGTACCAAGGGACACACCTATGAAATCTTCATGCAGCTCAGCACAGCATGTCACCTTGCTGCGCTGCGTGAAAGCGAAAGGGCAGGAAAGCTCAGTATTTAACAATGTAAAGTGCATTCCTGTCCTTTCCTAGCCCTGGCACGCTTTTTGCTGCCTAGTGCCAATGTTTCCACCCTTGTGTCATTGTGCAAGGGAGACAGTGATGAAGCTGGCCAGCTGTTCTTACAACAACACATACAAGAGGCATGATTTTGACATGATGTAAGACATTTCTGACTTTTTCCCTCCTATCGGATTAGCCCTGCAAAATAAGTATCTGCATTCCATTATCAGCCAAAGTATTCATATGTGTGTAAGGGTGTCTAAATGTGCCATGACACTGGAATGTCTTAGTACTTATTTTTTATTTATTTATAAAGTTTTATATAGCGCGAACTTGACCCTAGAGGGTATCAGAACACTCTACAGATTAGTTAAATAAGTAGAAAATAGATAACCAAGAAACATAAACGATGACGATGTCTGTTGCAATCAGGAGTGAGACAGTGAGTTATACACCAGCAATTTTCATCTGAATCCTTGCCTCATAAGGGAGCCAGTTTAGAGCCTTCAGATCTGGAGTGATGTGGCTGTACCTTTTCGATCCAGTGATAAGCCTTGCAGCAGAGTTAAGGGATGCCCTTAGTGGAGCCAACCTGGATCTTGGCAGACCACATAGGGTAGCACTCCCATATTCTAATCTGGGGATAACTAGCGCTTGCACCGCTGATTTAAGGTCATCGCAGGGGAGGAAGGGTTTAATTTTTCTTAGAATACTCATTTGAGAGTTTGCTCCTCTGGTGGCTGAGCTGATGTGCTCTTGTATGTTGAGATTTTTGTCAAATGTAATTCCTAGTGATCTTGTGGAATCTATAATGTGTGGAATGCAGTTGAAAACTGTTAGGTGTTTCATCCAATCTTCGATGTCGAGGGTTCTTTTTGGTGGGGCAATTAAGAGGAATTCAGTTTTGAGCGAGTTGAGTTTAAGGTGGTTTCTGGGTAGCCAGTTTTTTTTTTTTTGGAGAGTTGTGTTGAGTAGCCGGATATCCACAGGGGAGGAGATTTTAAGGTATAGTTGGGTATCATCTGCATACATGTGGTATTGTACATTGTAAAATTTCTGAATTTTGGTTAGAGGCTCAATGAACAGGTTAAAAAGAGTTGGTGATAAGGTGGACCCCTGGGGGACCCCTAAAGTGACAGGAGTGGTAGTGGATAAGGATTGGTTAACCTGAATTCTTTGAGTTCTGTTGTGTAGAAATGAGGCAAACCAACTTAGGACAACCCCTGATAATCCCATTCTGTGTTCAAGTAATTAAATGAGGCTGTCATGTTTGACCGTGTCGAAGGCTGAGGATAGGTCTAGGAGGATTAGGAGGCAAGATTTGTTCTGATCTAGTATTTTAAGTCCGTCATCTATTATGTGGGTAAGGACTATTTCTGTGCTGTGACCTGGACGAAAACCAGATTGGAATTGGTCAATAAGGTGGAACTGATCAATGTGATTGCCTAGCTGGGTATTTCCCTATTTCTCAAGGAGCTATGCCAGAGAGGGAATGGTGGAGATGGGACGGAAGTTATTGGGGTTCATATGATCCGCTGTGTTTTTTTTTAGAATGGGGGTTACCTGCCCTGATTTTAGGCAGTCTGGTATAGCCCCTCGGAGTAGTGAAGCATTCACTATCTAAGTCCAGAGAGAGAGTAAAGAGGTTTTAATCTCATTGAAGATGTTAGCTGGTAGTGGTTCTCAGAAGTGGTTTGACGGTTTAAGTGTTGTTAAGATATTAAGAATGGCATTTTCATCAAAGGTTTTGAAAGTGTCCCACGCCGTGTTCTTTTTGAGGGAGAGTCCATGTAGGTCTGGGTGCTGAACAATCATATACTGGCCTGGGCTTTTCATGGGTATCATCGGGAGGAGCTCAATTGCTGTCTGGAGATCACTTTTAATCTTTTTAGACTTTTCAAGAAAGGAGGCAAATAAATTGCATTTTGTCAGCGGAAGGGATTCCATTGTGCATTGGTTAAGTTTTTGAGTAGATTTATGTTTGATCATTTCGAACAGTTGTCTTGGACAATTTGTGGCTTTGTTTAGTTGAACTCTGAAGAAATTTGCTTTGGAGTTTCTGATGTGAATATTGTAGGTGTTCCTCAGTGATCGCAGGTGCTTGAGGTGTTCTAGGGATGGTGAGGATCTCCACACTCGTTCGGCTAGTCTCAAATTGCGTCTTTTTTCATTTAGGCTGCCATTGTACCATGGTTTGGAGTCTCTGGTGGATAGTCTTTTTAGCTGTAAGGGCGCAATTGTATCAAGAATGGTCGTCATGGAGTTGTTATAGTGGTTTGTAAGGTCATTGACATCAGACATGTCCGCTGGAGGAGGCAAAACGTTATTGCTGAGGGATGTCAGGTCATTAAGGTCTATGTTATGAGTGATCCTTTTCCATTTTCTGGGTTTCTTAAATTGTGGTTTGTATGTCCTCACTGATTCGGTGATGAGAAAGGTGATGCAGTGGTGATCTGTCCAGTCGCATGGGATGATAGACTTGAGTTGAATGGAGTTTGCTTTAGCTACGATTAGGTCCAGGGTCGCACCCAAGTTGTGTGTAGGGCTATCACAGATTTGGTTACGGTCCACTAGAAAGGATTTTAGGCTAAAGTAAAGTACTTAGTAAAGACTTGTAAGCGAGTGCAGTAGCTCTACATTTAATGCAATGTCTGCATTTTTTTTACAGGTGGCCATCATCCATTCACTCAAGGTGAAGTTGACAGCTCCGAGGATACTAATGCGGCAAGTAAATGTGATGACTACATGGTTGTAGCTCTGTGACATGTGTGTGATCCATGCTAGTTGTAACAATGTAATGTGAATGGGGAGGTATTTCAGAATCATTCAGGAAACACATGTCAACAGATGTTAAGAATATCAAGGAGGCATAGTCATGTGAATGTAGTGTCCATGGACATCGCTTTCTTTTTATTCTACATTGTAAATAGTTATTTTAGTGCACATAGTTATAGGTATAGGTACAGTGTAGGTGTGTTTTTAAGTGGGTGGGTGTTAAAAATAGTTATAAAAAACAATAAAAAATAAATAAATATAAATATATCATCATCATCATCATCATCATCGTCATTTGTAAAGTGCATGGCTACACCAAGCGGCGTGGCCCAGCGCTGAAACAAACAGTAACACATTACCTTAAAAGAAACTCTCTTTTCCCCATGAAGACAATGTAAATTGGCCAGAGCTTTTGAGGCAGACGATCTTTTGGGAAGCCCTAAAACCAGACGAGCTGCAGCGTTCTGAATACGCTAGAGTCTATTCAGGCTTCCTTTGTTGGCGCCTAAATAAAGGATATTCCCGTAGTCCAAATGTGCTGTGGCCCGAGCGTGAACAATGGGCTTTCTGGCAGGAATCGGTAGGAAATCACTCAATTTCCTTAGCATTTTAAGAATGCCGAAGCACTTTCCAGCAAATACTATGATCTGATGTTCGAAGGAGAGATTTGAATCAAACCAAATCCCAAGATTTTTTGTTGTATTTTTGGGCGTTGGAACCTGACCTAATGCATTGGGCCACCATGCTGATGATCATATAGATGGGGCCTTTCCTGCACCCAGTACCTTGGTCTTATTGCAATTTAGCTTGAGGCAATGATTGGCCATCCATGTTACTAGCTTTTCCAAGCAGCCAGAGAAGTGGGCAGCAATGACTTCTGAGTCTTGAGAGAGTGTGACTATAAGTTCTGTGTCATCTGCATATGATACTATAGTCACCTTGTGACGTTCCACGATCTCTGCCAGGGGGCCCATGTAGAGATTGAATAAATAAGGAATGTTTTTTCTGAAACCTGGAAACTCTGTTCGTATAGGTATGAGCATATCCAGCTGAGTGCTGAGCCTACAATCCCGCAGTTCTGAGTCTATGAGCAAGGCGATAGTGAGGAACCGTGTCAAAGGCCACACTTAAGTCCATAAGGACTAGGTGGGACATCAGACTTACGTCCACGCATTGCTTTAGGGTTTCAGTGGCTAACAAGAGAGCCTATTCTGTCGAATAGGATGGCCTGAAACCAGATTGGGTTGAATGATAAAGATCATTCATGATAATAAAATCAGTAAGTTGATTGTTAACCACCTTCTAGGCTAGTTTGCCAATTGGTCGAGTAATAGGATCGGACGTAAATTATCAAGAGCTTTTTTTGTAGCGCTATGACAGTGGCTGGTTTCCATTTTAATGGAACCTCAGCAGAATGAAAAGAGAGGGCAAGTAGTTGATGTAAAGAGGGAATAATCACAATATATCCATGTATTAAGGCCTTGGGTGGGTCCGCATCGAAGGGTGAGCCTGATTTAATACTGCAAGCCAATTTTACCAAGCTGGCGGTGTTGGGGAGTGTAAATTCTTTAAGGCTGCAGATGTTTCCCGAGTCCATTGGTCAAGCCTCAAGACTCAAAGGGAGTCTAGCCTCTAGGGGAAATGATTCATAGATTTTGGCCACTTTTGGTGTGAAATAGTTCGCAATCAAATTGAAATTCTCTGCCGACGCAGTGGGGGGTTCTATGGAGTGATCTAAGGATTACAATGATTTCATAATGGAGTAGAGTTCCTTTGAGGAATTATTGGCCGTTTTTATTTTGATCTTTTTTTCTAATTAGAGCATGATATGTTTTTTTAGTTCTTCTTTGTAGGTGTTTCTACTGAGTGGATTGTAGTCTCTTCTCCATATCCGCTCCAGCCATTTACATGCCTTTTTTACTGCTTGAAGTTAGTCTGTGAACCAGGGGGCCAATTTCTTAGCTCTCAGGTTTGGGGTCCCTGATGACCATGGTATAGCTTCCTACACTGCTGACCTAATCCATTCTTCAATTTGGCAGTTAGCTGTGTTAACATTATTGTCTTTAGGGTCAAGACCTTAATGAAGACCGAAATGAAGGTTGTGGAATTCATTGAATTACATTTCCTGCTTCGGGGCCCTTGGTCCCTTAAGTTGTTTGGAGGTATCCTTCAACCTGTGATGCTAAACGGCACCGCATAATGGTCCGACCAAAGGGTCACTTGAGACTCCTTAACTCTTAGCTCGGGAAAATTAGCAAAGATTGGATCCAGAGTATGGCCCAATTGATGTGTTGGGACATGCACTCTTTTGGGTAATATTAGCTGTATCTAATTTGTTGCTAAGTGTTATCACATCAGGGGCCAGATTTAGCCCCGAAATGCATTAAGGTCCCCTAAGGCTAAAAGTTTAGAGTGGCATAAAGCTGGTTGAGTAATATTATCTGCTAGGCTCGCTACATAATGTGAGGTAGGCCCTGGTGGGTGGTAAATTGAGAATCCTGTGATAGCGGCGTTTCCTGCCAAGGTTATTACAAAAGAGATGGCTTCACAGTTGTCGATATTGGCTTCCTTGATAGAGCATTTAAATAATAATTTATAGGCAATGGCTATCCTGCCACCTCTTTTTGAGATGCAATACTGTCTCAAAATTCCGTAGCCTGCCGGAATCGCGTCTAGTATAACGGCGGCAAAGATGTCAATTTTCTATTAAAAAGAGGGCGTCAGGTAGTTGCTCCTCAATAAGTTCTGCTAGTTTCTGCATATGTTGGCTTAATGAACCTCAATTTAGTAGGATGAAATGGAATACATTTTGTTTAAGCTGGGACCGCTTGCGCGGTTACAATTTAAATTTACAATGTGGACACTCCGCTTGAGGAGGTTCCCCAGTTACATCCCTTATTAGGTCCCTTGAACAGATAGGTGTTGTCTCCAATCTTAGGCTTCTACAAAGTTCAGGGGAGTAAATAAAATCCTAGGTTGGGTCATGAAACCGGCAGGGTTTTGGTCCCTGACCCCGGCCCGATGCGGACGGGCTTGCCTTAGGCGTGCCTTTGGTGCGCCAGCTGCATGCCCGCTGCGCGCGTCCGGGCCAGTCACCACATAAGTTATGTCATTTGAGATGTCATCAGTGATGTCATCAGTGATGTTACTGACCATGTCATGATTGATGTAATATGTGACGTCATCAGCAGTGCAACTGCTCCTCCTGTCAGCCCCGCACGGTATGTTGTGAGGCCCCTTCCCCTGAACTCTCTTGTCTGTGCCCAGGTCCTGACCCTCCCTTCTATCCTCCATGGTCCTTTGTGCATGCCCCTGCACCCTCCTTCTTACCCATCATAGCCATTGTGCTGCCACTAACCCTCCCGCTTGCCATGCATGGTCTTCTGTGCTGCCATGGCCACTCCCACCTTCCCTGTGTGGTCAGCTAGCTGCTCCTGACCCCCTCCCACCTTCCCTCCATGGTCTGTGTGTATGCCATCATAGTCTCATTGTTGCTCTCCATGGTGTGTCTTGTTTCTAGAGCCAATCCTGCCTGACCTCCATGGTCATCTTGCTGCTCCTGCCCTGCCCCCTTGCCCCCAGCCTTCTGTTTCCATGTGCAGACCCCTATTCCCTCCCTCCTGGCTTGTCCGTTCCATTGTAATGCCCCTGATCCATCCCTCCTGCCCTTTATGGTCTGTTATGCTGCAGCTTTCTCTCCTGTCTGTCCATTATGGTCAGCTAGCTACCATTGCCTCTTTTCCCTCTGTTCTCTGTTGTCCATGTGCATTGTCCTGTCCCCTCCCTATTGCTTTCTATGGATTGTTGTGCTGCACTCCCGTCCCGCATGCCCTGTGTGGTGTATTGTGCTGCTGCAAACCCTGATGCCTGCCCTGTAGGGTCAGTTTGGTGCACCTCTCTGTTATCCGAGTCCATGTCCCTACCCAATTCTTCCTGCCCACCATGATCCAATGTACCATACTTGCGAACATTTTGAACTTAGTGAGAGGGAGATTTTGATAAAAAACTGGGGTATTGATTTTCCCCTTTGAGTTACATTGAAAAAGAGGAGATTGTAGACAGGAGACAGATCAAATAAAGCCCATTTGAGCTTAAAAACATTGGACGTTTCCTGGCTGAAACGGATCTGTTGGCATGTATGGTTGTACTACCACTGCCTCTTCCTTCTGCCCACAATGGTCTATTATATTGCCACAGCCTCTCTTGCCAGTCCTGTATTGTTAGTTTGTTGCCCCTGCCCCCCTTTCCACTGCCCTCTATAGTCTGTTGTGCTGCCACTAGTGTGGTCAAATTGTTGCCTCTGCACTCTCCTACCTGCCTTCAATTTTCAGAGTCCGTACCCTGGCCTCTGCCTCTCAACAGTATCCCAATGAACAACTAGATTGCTAACATTCTATATTTATTACATAAGTGTGGAACGCCTGATGTCATCCTGATGTAATCAAAACTGTAATACCTAGAGCATTTCCTTTAGAAATTACATATATGAGAGGGTCCTATTTGCATAAAAATTATGGTTAGTGCTCTAAAAAACAAAAATGAGGACTTATTTTCTGAGTTTTCAAATAGCGACAAAGAACTTTTAAATTATTTGTAATTGAAGTGACCTGGTTCCATAGGTTGATGTGACACAGCAGACGTAGCCAGGATAGATCTTTAGTATATTTATTAAGTTGGTAAAGTCCATAGAATAGCCCCACCAGGAGCAGCCTGCTAGCTGCTCAGCCCATCCTCTCAACTGTCTCACACCACACCAACCTCCAACATTCCAGTCACGTCAACATTCCACATGGAACTCTCACAATGGCTGAGCAGCTAGTTACAAGATACAGGAGAACAGTAATAACCTTACATGAAGATGCTACAATATCTCCCTTCTTTACAATTGAAAATAAAACAAACAATACTAAAATTTAAAGCAACTATATACAAAATATAAACAAAAGATAAATAGTCCAAAACCCAAAGGTAAGATGAATAAACTATACCACGAAAGGGACCCAGACTATAAAACGGCAGAAAAAGGATAAGAAAAAGGATGAAAAGATAACAATAAACTATCACCATCCTCCTCTTATAATAAGACACCAAAGAAAACATTAAACTCACTCACTATCATCAACCACCTCTTTTAATAAGACACGAAAAGAACATTAAACTACCAAACAGAAATTGAAAAGACACCACATAAGATACATAAGAGAAGAAAAAAAAACCTAAAGCAAACTATAAAAGGTATTTGAACCCAATACCACTTACATAGGTGGACCCAACTCCCCCTATACACTGAGAAGTAAATGGGATTAATACCCAACACTAAAACTTAGGTGGGACTATCACCCCCTAAAGACAGAGTATATGGGACTAACCCCCATTAAATACTGTGTATATGGGACTAACACCCATAAACAATGACCTAGGTAGGACTAACACTCCCTAAACACTTAGTATATGGGACGAACACCCATTACTAATTAAATAGGTGGGATTAACACCCCCCCTAAACACCGAGAAGTGAATCACAGCATGACCAACAGACATAGTAGTAGACAACGTGAAGCACAAAGCGACTAATACACGCTACAGTCATGACAAACTAGAAATATCCTTAAAAAACGTCAGGCGCCTCACAGGACCAATCGCGCTGAACAAAACACAACTCTGTAATAACCCTTAGAAGCACTACAACAAAAATGTGGTAAGTTGGAAACACATCCAGAAACTCATCATAAGGTTTAAAAGAACATACCTACATGAAAATACAGTTGTAATTAAACTACACATGAGCAAATGACATGGCATTCGAAAAACACTGCACCTTTTTTTTTTAAATGTTGAATGACAACCACCAAAGAAAAACAAAAAAAAAATGATCATTGTTAGCTTAAAATGACACTAGTGTGCCTGTCAGCGCGATAATTAGACAGGCGTGTGACAGTACTTGTTGACATCCCAGAAGAAAGTACTCTGCAACCGATACAGTGCCCACTGACACCGAAGATCAACAGTGTTTGAACGAGACATAGTACTTGCCAGCAAATCGAAGTACTTGACAGTAGATGGCAGCAGTAGCTAAAATGTCCACAGAAGATGGAAATAACCGGAGTCGTGTGTCCAGTGACATGAATAATAGGACTCACTACTCGAGCAATGAACTGAAGAGACGAAGACTCCATGTTGAGAAAGAAGGTCCTCACGTTACGACGCTGCTGAAATGCATTCACCATTAAAGAAAACTTTATTGAATGAACAATGGTTGGCAAAGTACTAGCGAGCACTTTACAATAACCAGGGACGCTGACAACCTGGATCCACCAACTCCAAGGTGGCGGCATGCTGAGGAGACGCACACCGAGAGGGTCACGGCTCGCTCTTGCACCAAAACGTGCTTAGGCAGCAGGGATAACCGGGACGAAAAGAAGACAAAAAGAAGACGTCATAGAAGGCTCCTGAGCTGCTCCGCGTGACTCCACTAACCAGGTAAGGCGCGAGCATTATTTTAAATTCATATTAGAGCGTAACTGTTGCTCTAGCGGCCACAACGTAGGAAAAACAAACCATTGCGTAGTTTACACAGAAAACTAAAAGAGTCTCACCTAGTTGGCTCAGAAGTGCGACAGGCAGACTCTCGAACAATCTTCCAAACGCAAACAGCAGCTGAACACACGAAAAGTCAGTTTTTCCTTGTAATCAGGCAATAATAGAGTGAACAAGCACTAGTGGAACTCTTCAAGTCTTGCACTCACACGAAGGCAAATGAATTTTAAAATGTCAAAAAAAATGAGGCAAGATGCAAAACAGCAACATGACACTCCGCACTGGAGGTGGAAACTCAGGCAACATTTTACTTTACAACATCAGATACTGTAGAAGTTTTTTTTCCTCTTTTGTGGCATAGATTCTTCTGCAAAATGTAGGCAGACTTAAAAACATATTTTCCGATGATGTAGAGACAGAGGGTGCAGTATCCATTTCCCAGAGCCACTTGAGTCACAGAACACGGGGACACCTCACACCTGCAACTCAACCTGGCCTTGGTATAGACTGTACCACAAGGGGATCTGGGGTTAGTGGCACTCCTCACCAGAAACACCTCTTCAGTGACTGCTCCCCAAACGCTCACCTCACGACCGTCAAGTGGCCCTCCACGGTCCAACACAAAGAGACAGCTAGCACTTCTCTTACACGACTGTCACAGGGGCCAGCAGCCTTCAAAAGACACCGATCTTGGTAGCGAAGACATCCGGCAAACGGCTCAGGGACACAACACCTCGAAGTAGACACAGGACTGAGGCAAACCTCTGTGCTGCACTAGGGAACATCTTGCAGCTCCACTCCTCACTCGAACTGGCACACGGAGGTTTGGGCGACCGGTGTAGTGGTCACTGGTGGGGCTCACGGTGCCAGGTAGTTCCACCTAATGAGGAGTTTCTTTTCTTTAAGTCAACATCTTCAAGTAACACCAATTTAGTTACACACCAGTCTATTCAGGTTACACGCATGGTTTCTGTAGTCTCCAAATCGTCGCCAATTGAAGTGACCTGGTTCCATAGGTTGATGTGACACAGCAGACGTAGCCAGGATAGATCTTTAGTATATTTATTAAGTTTGTAAAGTCCATAGAATAGCCCCACCAGGAGCAGCCTGCTAGCTGCTCAGCCCATCCTCTCAACTGTCTCACACCACACCAACCTCCAACATTCCAGTCACGTCAACATTCCACATGGAACTCTCACACTGGCTGAGCAGCTAGTTACAAGATACAGGAGAAATGTAATAACCTTACATGAAGATACTACAGTAATCTTTATGTTTTTTTATCCAGTTGACCACTTGATTAAATGTTGCACCTAGGGGAGAGGATGTGGTGTTACTTCCAGAGCCGCAGACTTTGCAACTGGGGAACCAGGTTGGAGCTTCTGCTTCAGCTCAACATTCTGTGATTCTGGTCAAATCACTCAATCTCCCCATGTCTACAACCAAAATGAATTTGATCTTGTGTGATGTAACCAATGCTCACGTAAAGCACTCCAATACCTGACAAGTCTGCACTATATAAAACTGCAAATACACAAAAAATAAGTGTTTTGCACACTTCTGTCATTGGGCTACATGTGGGCTACATCTGGGTGATATTTGTGCTGCATTTGGGCTCTTTTGTCTCTGGTGGCCATCTTGGGAGATTTATTTGTTATGAAGTTTCCTAATTTCCTCATTTACTGCAGTCTCCTCAGTAGGAAATGCTTTCAGTTTTTTACTTTGATTCCATCAAGAAGGTATTCAGATATGTCACACATTTGCCATAAATTCTGAATGTTAGCACTCTAGTTGCTCATTAGATGACTGTAGTAAAGCTACTGCTCACCACGGAATTCTGCTGCTGGTATTAAAAGTGCATGTTTCAGTCTGCATATCAGATTTTTTTTATGAAATAGAAGAGGATTTGAGAAGTCACTCAAAATGTGCCCTAATTTTTCTTTCTTCAGCACTAATCATAATTTCTATGGCAAAATGAACCCCCTCATTGTGTTCCTTTTTAAATTAAATGTTTTAAGTGTTACCAGTTTATTCCAATCAAGATGGCTTCAGATGTGCCATACTTTTATTATAAGTAAGACAGTAAGCGCTCTAGTTGTTCTTAAGAACACTCTGGGACATTCTGTCATTGGGCTATACTTGGGCTACATCTGGGTGATATTTGGGCTACATTTGGGCTCTTTTGTCTCTGGTGACCATCTTGGGAGATTTATTTGTTATGAAGTTTCCTAATTTCCTCATTTACTGCAGTCTCCTCAGTAGGAAATACTTTCAGTTTTTTATTTTGGTTCCATTAAGAAGGCGTTCAGATGTGTCACACATTTGCCATACATTCTGAATGTTAGCACTCTAGTTGCTCATTAGATAACTGTAGTAAAGCTACTGCTCACCAGGGAAGTCTGCTGCTGGTATTCAAAGTGCATGTTTCAGTCTGCATGTCTGAATTTTTTTATGAAATAGAAGAGGATTTGAGAAGTCAAAATGTGCCCTAATTTTTCTTTCTGCAGCACTAATCATACTTTCTATGGCAAAATGAACCCCCTCATTTTGTTCCTTTGTAAATTAAATGTTTTAAGTGTTACCACTTTATTCCAATCAAGATGGCTTCAGGTGTTCCATACTTTTGTCATAAGTAAGACTGTTAGCGCTCTAGTTGTTTGTTAGAACACTCTGGGACATTCTGTCATTGGGCTATACTTGGGCTACATCTGGGTGATATTTGGGGTACATTTGGGCTCTTTTGTCTCTGGTGGCCATCTTGGGAGATTTATTTGTTATGAAGTTTCCTAATTTCCTCATTTACTGCAGTCTCCTCAGTAGGAAATACTTTCAGTTTTTTACTTTGGTTCCATCAAGAAGGCATTCAGATGTGTCACACATTTTCCATAAATTCTGAATGTTAGCACTCTAGTTGCTCATTAGATCACTGTAGTAAAGCTACTGCTCGCCAGGGAAGTCTGCTGCTGGTATTCAAAGGGCATGTTTCAGTCTGCATGTCAGAATTTTTTTATGAAATAGAAGAGGATTTGAGAACTCAAAATGTGCCCTACTTTTTCTTTCTGCGGCACTAATCATAATTTCTGTGGCAAAATGAACCACCTCATTTTGTTCCTTTGTAAATTAAATGTTTTAAGTGTTACCACTTTATTCCAATCAAGATGGCTTCAGGTGTGCCATTTTTTTGTCATAAGTAGAACTGTTAGCGCTCTAGTTTTTCTTTAGAACACTCTGGGAAGCTGCAGTAGAACACAAAGGAATCAACTGACAGTCTCTGCCCTTGTTGAATGTACATGTTTTACTGAGAATGTCAGACTTCATTCTCACATGACTGAGAAAGATAATGTGAATTTACAGAAAATATGCTCTCAGTTTAGCTTATAGATTACCTTCCAAACCTGTGTGGGAAAAGCATAAGAAAATAGTTTTCTCTCAAACATGATTCATGATATCACAGCAGAAGGCTTTTTCACATGGTAAAATCACCTTAGAGCACACCACAATTCCTAAAATGAGTATGGTACCATCAACAAATGATTTATAATGTAACTAAAGTCTTAAAACCTTCTATTAACTGCAATGCTTTTTAATGAGGTGCTATCATGTATATTGATCTCAAGATGGCTGCCAACACTTCTTGGATGAAGTACTGACAGCCAATCAGATCTCACGATGAGATGTGTGGTTAGGCTCCGCCCAGATATATCTATCTTTTTAACTCTAATTTTCTCAGGAACTACTGAACATTTTTACACCATTTAAGCAAAAGGCACGAGTCTGAACTGAGGACTACCTCCTTGCCTAATTTGGTGTAATTCCGTTTAGCAGTTCGGGCTGTAGCTGCGTCAACAGGTCCTATGGGAAAATGCATGGGGAAAATGCGTTTTGGGACCCCCCTTTTTTCTCGGCCCCCGCTTGCCGAATCACGTGAAATTTTCAGGATAGGAGCGAACCGGAACTAGCCAAAAGTGTCGAAAATTTTGCAAAGATTCGTCCTAACTATAACTACCTACTGGCGACTGCCAGTAGGTAAGATATATATATACATATATATATATATATATATATATATATATATATATATATATATATATATATATAATCTACTGGCGGTCGCCAGTAGATAGTTATAGTTAGGACCGTGTTTCCATAGGAAATCTGAAAATTCTATTTTGAATAACTTTGGCGCCGGTTGACGTATCCTCACGGATTTTTCAAAATAGGTGGGGCACTCCGCTCCGCTCCTACCCTAAAAGTCTCGGGGTGATTAGTCAAGCGGGGGCCGAGAAAAAAGGGGGGTCCCAAAATGCGTTTTCCCCATGCATTTTTCCATAGGGACCTTTAGTCCAAGGTACAGCCCGAACGGCTGAACAGAATTATTTGAAATTTGGCAGAGAGGTAGTCCTCAGGTCAGGGATGTGTCTTTTGAATATCTGAAGTAAATCTGTTCTGTAGTTCCTGAGAATATTTCAGTTAAAAGTACATATATATCTATAAGCGCGCACCGTACACGTACAGTAAGTTTACCGTACGGGCACGCTGCCGTGCGCGAGCGTAATTCTGATTGGTGGTTACATGACAGTAAACATTCCAGTCGGTCAAAATCAGGAAGTGTTTGCCACCATTTTGTGTGTGCCACACTAAAAAACAAAGGTGGAGAACGCGAAAAGGGGGCAAGGTAGAGAGTTGCAGACCCCCTAGCCTTTGTCAGGGGGTCCAAAAAGGACCCAGAAGTGTGAAAAATACATTTTTTTTTTTTTTTTTTAAATCACGGGGTACGCTCACCGTGCGCGTACGGTAAGCGTACGGCGAAAAAAATAAATAAAAAAAATAGAATTAAAAATCAAAATGAAATGTTTGGATGTTGGTTGGCTCTAAAAAGAGCCGTTGTGTTCATGGAGTATTTTTTGTACCTATAAGTAAGTACCGATGCAGAGTCTAAAGTTCAAGAGGAAGACTCTGTTCCCTTCATCATTGAAATGTACACCGTCTCCTCTATAAATGTCTTGCATGTTGTAACTCAAGTTGCTGTGGTATATAGAACCCATACCATAGTCTCTGAGGAAAGCAGAAACAGACTTATTGACGTGCTTTCTTGCTTTGTCAATCTGCGGACAAAATTGGTTGGACCAGTTCCACTTTTGCCTTTGGCATATATTAGAATATACAAAGGCAGTTTGTGGAAAGAGTGACATCAATTGCACAAAGGTGTCCTTAATAAGCATTTCCAGACCTACCCCAGTTAAAGTTCCTAGGTCATTTCCACCACAGTGCACAATAATAAGGTTAGGCTGTGGGAGATGTAGAAAGATTTTCACCAAAGGCATTAATTGGTGCCACTTCAACCCTCTCTGACCAATCCATTTAATGGCTACATTTGGCAAAGCAAGGTCTTTCACAATACCTCTTTTTTCTGCAAACTTTTCACTCCAGAAGACATAGCTGTGACCTACAATCCACACTGTGAACATCTTTCAAGGAGATCTGGATGCACTCAGAAGGTGTTTTTCAGTAGAATGGCAATATGAAAAGAAAGATAGATGTAAAATGGAGGCTAACATACTTTAAAAAAAACAAACAACTGATTGGCTGATTCAAACCATTTTACAGTTAAAACTAGGCTGTATGTTTAGATTTTTACAAGCATGTTTTGTATTGGTTCAGAAAAATGTGTTCACACAGAACATTACTTTGGATTTGCTGTTAGGTTTGAAAAGGCAAGCACTCTTGCTCTTTGGATTAGAAACATTGTGTGCTGAACTTCTGACCTCTCTGCTCACACCAGTGTTCCATGACCTGTTGCTATGGTAGCAGGCAGAAGTCATGTTGGGGGAAGGGATCATTTGGAAAGGGTTGAAATTTGCAACCAATAGAAATGTGTGTTTCCATTTAAAAAAAAATTGTGGGAAGGACTGTGATTTGGAGTTAACATGTATATGTGTGGAAAAAGAGAGGGAAACATTGCCATTAACTGGTTCTGGTGAGAGAAGAGAGGTGTACAGCTCAGAGATTCGGGCTCTGATAATCTGCTGTTTGAGTGCCACATTTATTTCTGAACTAACTACTTTTAAAGGTGAGTTATGAATTTGAGAGGGAATGTATGTGGAGCATTTTGATATAAATAATAGAAATGTGATTCTTATTTTAAAGTTGTTTTTCACATTTTGTGTTTTGGGAGATATTTAACTGTCTTGAAGTTGTGAGATATTATTGAGTTTGTCTTCACCATAAGTTAAGGTGTACTGGTATCACCCAGGAATAATGTTGTCTGCCTAGAATCACACCATGAGTCTGTGTGCACACAGGAATTGTTATCAGAGATTTAATTTGTGTTGCTCTTGCTCTGTTAGCCTTGCACTCGCAGGAAAGGGGCAGTTTGTTTTCTTAAAGTGTGATGGTTAGCATTGAGCAGAAATCACTTTCTCACAAATGAGAGGCAAATGCAAACACATTGGAAAATAGCATGGTACATTTTCCTACCACTTTAAAAGTTGTGTTTTACATTTTATGTTAAGGAAGATATTTAAGTGCCTTGAACATGTTAGATATTATGGATTATGTCTTCACCATAAGTTAAGGTGTACTGGTATCACCCAGGAATACTGTTTTCTGCCTAGAATCACACCATGAGACAGGGTGCACACAGGAATTGTTATCAGAGATTTAATTCATGTTGCTCTTGCTCTGTTAGCTTTGCACTCGCAGGAAAGGGACAGCTTGTTTTTTGGAACTGTGATGGTTTGTATTCAGCATAAAAAAGCTGTTTGGGCATGTGCTATTTTCTGTTTCTGAAAAATAAAATGAAAATGTGTGAGACTGTTACAGTAATTATCACTTGCTCTATCACAGTAGTAAGTGTGCTTTCAAATTGCAGATCAAATTTCGTTTTCTGCCTAGAATCACACCATGAGTCTGTGCGCACACAGGAATTGTTGTCAGAGATTCAATTCATGTTACTCTGGTTCTTTCAGAATTGCATTCGTAGGAAAGGGGCAGCTTGTTTTATTGAATTGTGATGGCTAGCATTGAGCCCAAATTAATATGTCACAAATGAGAGGGCAATGCAAACACATTTGACATCATCATGGTAGATTTTCCTTACACTCCTGCAATGGGTCAAGTAGTTTGTACATGTTCAGAAGTCAAATTAACCCTTACCACACATGTAGTGTTACATACATGTTTCCAATGTTTATGCAGTTGCGCAAGGATCAATGCAGATCTCTTTTGCACTTGACAGTAGACAGTCTCCAGAAGCACACTCTTAGCAGAGGGCAAGCTGTTTCTCATGTACAGTGAAGCTTACTATTCAGCGCTGTGTGGTGTTTCAGATAGCAGTGAGTAACGCTAATACATTGAACCTCACCAAGGCTCATTTACTTTGCTAGAGTATAGTACGTCATTCAGGTTGCACATTTTCATGGTCTCAAAAAGCAGTTTGGGCATGTGCTGTTTTCTGTTTCTGAAAAATATAATGAAAATGTGTCAGACTGTTACAGTAATTATCACTTGCTCTACCATAGTCGTAAGTGTGCTTTCAAATTTCAAATCAAATTTCGTTTTCTGCCTAGAATCACACCATAAGTCTGTGCGCACACAGGAATTCTTGTCAGAGATTCAATTCGTGTTACTCTGGTTCTTTCAGAATTGCATTCGTAGGAAAGGGGCAGCTTGTTTTATTGAATTGTGATGGCTAGCATTGAGCCCAAATTAATATGTCACAAATGAGAGGCCAATGCAAACACATTTGACATCAACATGGTAGATTTTCCTTACACTCCTGCAATGGGTCATGTAGTTTGTACATGTTCAGAAGTCAAATTAACCCTTACCACACATGTAGTGTTACATACATGTCTCCAATGTTTATGCAGTTGTGCAAGGATCAATGCAGATCTCTTTTGCACTTGACAGTAGACAGTCTCCAGAAGCACACTCCTAGCAGAGAGCAAGCTGTTTCTCATGTACAGTCAAGCTTACTATTCAGCGCTGTGTGGTGTTTCAGATAGCAGTGAGTAACGCTAATACATTGAACCTCAACAAGGCTCATTTCCATTGCTAGAGTATAGTACGTCATTCAGGTTGCACATGTTCATGGTCTCAAAAAGCAGTTTGGCCATGTGCTCTTTTCTGTTTCAGAAAAAAAATAATGAAAATGTGTCAGACTGTTAGAGTAATTATCACTTGCTCTACCACAGTAGTAAGTGTGCTTTCAAATTGCAAATCAAATTTTGTTTTCTGCCTAGAATCACACCATGAGTCTGTGTGCACACAGGAATTTTTGTCAGAGATCAAATTCGTGGTACTCTGGTTCTTTTAGAATTGCATTCGTAGGAAAGGGGAAGCTTTAATTCGTATTGGTTTTATTGTGTTTTTCACTTGTAGGAAAGGGGGAGATAGTATTATAAGATCTGAAAAGCACAAAAAAAATATAGTAATAAATTTAAATTACATAAAGGTATTTTTTTTTTTGTTTCTTTCAGGTATTGCTGAACAACAGTGAAATAAGTTAAAGATGCCTATAAAATCAAAGAAGAGAAAAGAACAGAAAACCCATTTATATTTGAAGACAACTGGAGGACCCAAATTAGTTGAAGATCCTCATGTTGGAAAAAAGAAAAAGTCTTCTGGTAAGCAAACCAAGGATTTTTTAAAAAATATCTTCAAAAAAAGAACAAATTTGAAAAATGTCCGCACTGCAAATAGAGTTTCAAGTAGAAAAGAACAGGACAAAAGTGAGAAATTAGAAAATGCTAATGTACAATTAGAAGCAATTAAGATTGACTTAAAAAGAAAAACAGCATTTAAAGACATTCGTAGAAAAATGTTTCAGAGAAGAGTGATGTCCAATTTGCTAAAGGATGTGAAAAAATATAAGAAGAAAGCGAAATTTTATAAGCGAAAAAAGAAATCGAAACAATTGTAGCTAAGACTTTAGATTTAAAAAGAAAACTATTCATTTTAATTTTGTACAGGATCCGTACATTAGATAAAATGGTCAATGTAATGAAGTCACAAAGCAAAACGAGAAGAGTAGTGAAAAGAAATAACTTTTGTAAAGTGTTTTTAGGAGAATGGATGCATAGTTCAAGTACTGAACCATTTTTTAATGAAGAGAGTTATCTTCAAAGTAATAGTTTGCTGCATGCAGTTGACACCAGTGACCGAGCTTATGAAGTGAAAGATGGTTGTATAATGGAAAAGGAGAAAATGGTTCCAAGAAATGAGGAAGAAGTGATAGCTGATGAGGTTATGGGGAGACGTCCTAAAGCCCCAGTGTACACTTGGAATTGTAGTAGTATTTGTACTGTACGACAGGAATCTATTGATAAATTACGTGAATTTCTAAGAGAATATAGTAAAAAAAAGTGTTAAACAGAAGATTAAGGTGCTTCAAAGACTAGATCCATGTAGAGTGAGAGAGAATACTGGTTTGCAAGGACATTCTCTGGCTTGTCTTTCTAGGAAAGTTTGCCAAAGTGTTTTTCACCATTTTAGGATGCTGGCGGTTCATCATACTGAAATGAGAACGTTTGTGAGAAGATTGTATTTTGCTAAAAGTCCAGCACTAAAGTTAAATGAGTTGAATAGGGCTCTGTTCCATGGATCTGTATCAGATGTAGAGAAGGTTACTGATGAAATTCAGTTTTGTTACTTTGGTCCGGAACAAGAAAGTGCAGATAATGACACAGTAATTGAAGAAAATGTGGAAGACAATGTAGAACCTACTATTAGTAAAAATGTTGAAGATCAAATGACAAAATTTACTATCATCTCTAATGAAAGACCAAATATTACTTGTATATGTTGCCGGAGAAGCCATTATAAAAAACAAACAAGGTGTGTTGATCTCTATAAAAAAGTGAAAAAGAAGATAATACTAAGTGGTTGGATTTTGCTACATATTTATTTCTGGAAAATTGTTTTGATTTGAGTGAATATCACCGTATTTGTAAATACTGTTATAACAAGTTAGAAGAAAATAAAATGCCAGCAAGAGCTGTACATAATAATTTAGAATTGGTTGAAATTCCTGCAGAACTTAGTGATTTAAATACGTGTGAGTCTATACTCATTCAATGTGTCCATCCGTTCCAGACTATAGTTCGTATGGAGCCCAAAACAGGCAAATTACCTCCTTCGGATTTACAAAGAGGTTTAAAAGGAAGAGTTGTCTATTTGCCATTGGATTTGAAAAAAAATATGGAAACTATTGATGCAGATACATTGGAAACTGAACCATTAGTTATTTTGGTTAATGGAGTACCGACAAAGAACAAGAAAATTTGGCAGGAGCTGGTAGATGTACGAAAAGTACAAAGAGCAAATTTATATTTGAAAAGAAATAACAAATGGTATGAAACAATTTATATGGATGAAGATGAAGAAGTTTTACTACCAGACTCAGGAATACCAGCTGGGCAAATTGAAAAAGTGGATAAGTCAAAAGAAGAAGAAATTTATGAACATTTCAGCATACATCCTCTTCATTCAAAAGAAGTTATGGCAAACACTATTGATCTGTTTCAGATGAAGAAAGCACAAGGAACTCCAGTGAGTGTATGGGAGGAGAGCTTGGAAGCTCGTTGTTTTCCACAGCTGTTTCCTACAGGAAAAGGTGGACGATATGATTAACGTCCAGTACAGATTCCTGCTTCTGAGTATCGGACTACAAGATTATATGCAGAAGATCCCAGATTTCGTCAAAGTATTCCTTATTTGTTCCATCTTTTATTTGAAAGTGACTTGTCAGCACTATCTTATGCAGTAAATCACATTTTGAAAACTGGAGTACATCTACGTAATGTGTCTGCAAAGGATTTTATGAACAAAGTGCAACAGCGAGATGATCATTTGGAATCTCAATTGATTAATCTAATGGCTTGTCAGCATGGGACAAATGAATATTGGTACCGACGCCATGGAGAATTGAAGTGTATGTTACGGAATTTAGGAACTCCTACATGGTTTCTCATTCTAAGCTGTGCTGAGTACGCTTTGGATGATCTTCTGGATTTTCTTCGAGAGGCAAATTCAAATATTGAAAACATCCAATACAAGACAGCAGGAGAATTGTGCTCATTAGATCCGGTTAATGTTTGCAGATATTTCAATCATAGATTTGAGGCTATGATGTCCTTCATCTGCAATAAAAAAAATCCACCTCTTGGAGAAGTTGTGGATTTCTTTTGGAGAAAAGAGTACCAAGCAAGAGGTGCTCCTCATATTCATATGCTGTTGTGGATCAAGGATGCCCCAAAATTTGGAACAGATTCTGATGATGCAGTTTTAAGTTTCATCGAAGGATATGCACCATGTGCTATACCTAAAAGCACAGAAGAGAAACACTTAAAAGAGCAAGTTTTACGTTTCCAAAGTCATCGGTGTGGAAAATACTGTCGACGAAAGTACAAGAGTAAAGAAAAATTCTACACAAAATGCCGATTTGGATTTTCACAACCTGTTCTTTCAAAAGGAAGAGTCAACAGTTTTATGTCAGCTGTGCGACATACTATTACAAGAAAATTTCCCAAAAATACGTACAACCTAAGAAGAAAAGAAGAGTCAAAATATATAAATGACTACAACCCAGTCATTTTATCCATGTGGAATGCTAACATGGATATACAGTATGTTGCTGACAATTCTATTGCTGTTGCTCGGTATGTCACATCTTACATCACTAAATCTGAGAAAACGGAATTGAAGGAAATGTGGGAAGAGATTTCTCACGAGAAGACTGTCAGTAAGAAGCTATAGAGTTTCAGTTTAAAGATGTTATCGCATCAAGAAATTGGATCCTACGAATGCTCAGATAGGTTATCATCTGCAAGTCTGTACTCCAAATCCAGAAGAATAATTTGGGTAAGTTTAGGCCTTGCAGGAATGCGAAATCGGGTACTGAAATCTGTTGGAGAAATTGAATATTTGGCAGAGAACGACCCGTTAAGTACAGATATTTTGAAATCAAACATGTTGGACACATATTACCCAAAAAGAAGTGGTCATCTTGAGAACATGTGTCTCTATGAAGTGCTGCAGAATTACATTTTTACACGGAAAGCCACAGAAGACATCAACAATGGAAAATATAAAGACATTGGTGAGGAAGGATGTTTGGTGAAGCAAACAAAAGGAAGCTTGATTAATCACAGGAAGCTGAGTTGCGACACTCCTGACAAAAAGGAATTTTACTACTTAGCACTTTTACAGCTGTTTAAACCATGGCGTTCAGAGGATGAATTACTTGGAGATTTTCACAGCTATGAAGATTCCTTTAATGCATGTAAAGATACGATTGAATGCAGTACTTTCACAAATTATGTGCAAATGTTAAATGAAGAAATTGAACAGGAAGCTACAGTTGCAGCTGAAGTAGCTAGAGACAGTTCTCAAGACAGCCAAAGTTCTGGAACACTCAGTCAAGATCCCCTAGGACAACCAATCGTAGAAAATGAAGCTGCAATAGCCATGACTGAAGTGGAAACAGCTATGAAACAAGCTCAGGAAGATTTAGTAGACTTACCAAGTTTGAAACAGCAACTGAATGAAGAACAAAAACAAATTTATAAAGAAGTCACAAAAAAAATTGACCATGGATTACTACATGAAAAGAAAGAGTGCTCATGCGCATCATTTGAACCAATCAGGATGTATGTGAGTGGACAAGCTGGAACTGGAAAAAGTTTCTTAATTAAAGTCATCCGAACCTACCTACAGCAAAAAACAGATTCAACTTTATCTTGTGTTGTTACTGCTCCAACTGGGTTAGCAGCATATAACATAAAAGGAATTACCTTACATCGCTTGCTAATGTTACCAGTGGAGCATAAGAACAAAATAGAATATCACAAGTTAACAGGAGAAGCATGCTTCAAAGTTTCAAGAGTGTTGATGAAGATGCAAGTTCTCATTATTGATGAGGTAAGCATGGTATCAAACTTAATGCTTGCCTTTGTGCATTTAAGAATGCAGCAAATTCTAAAGAGAGACTATGACGTGTTATTTGGAGGAAAACATGTTATAGTTTTTGGGGATCTTCTGCAGCTCACTCCAGTTAAAGGTCAACCAGTGTTTAATACTGTGACACATGAAGACACAAAGAAGTCATTAGGAAGTATTGGTAATGCGAATATTTGGTCATTCTTTGAGTACAAAGAACTCACTACCAATATGAGGCAAGCAAACGATGAAGATTATGCAAGTATTCTGAAAGATATCAGAATTGGACTACTGACAGAAGTTGGCAGAGAAGCATTACAGAGTCGGTTGCTACATAATTTATTTCCAAATGAAGAAATAGTTGCAGAGAAAATATACCAGAACATTGCTGAAAAAAATACTGTAATCTGCTTAATGCCAACACTACGTTCAGCATGAAGGAATTACTATTACATTAACAGGCAAACTGAAAAATAAATTGGATTCTCTAGAGAAGAATATTTCGAAAACGGCTGGATTAGAAAAAAATCTTTATGTTTGTATGAACTGTCGAGTATTTTTAAGAAGAAATTTGGATGTAGAAAAAGGTTTAGTGAATGGAGCTATGGGTAAAGTTGTGGGTTTTGTGAAATACCAGAAAAAAGATGGAATTGAATTTTTAAAAATAAAATTTGATCAGATTGAAGAGGTTAAAGACATTTGTCGTTGTTCAGTTTGTTTCTTGCTTGTGAAAGACTTATATGTACGTAGGAAGCAGTTTCCATTTTCTCTAGCATATGCTGTAACTATTCACAAATCTCAAGGATTAACTGTAGATAGTGCTTTTGTAAACATTGGTTCAACTGTGTTCAAAGAAGGTATGGCATATGTTGCTTTGTCACGAGTGAAAACATTATCTGGTCTATTCATGATAGACTTTGATGAGTCAAAAGTTAGTGCTGATGCAAACTGTGTAAAGGAATCTAATAGATTAAGAAGAAGCTATGCTCCTCATTTAGGTCAGTATCCTGTGTTTGAAAAACGTGTTGTTTGTCGGAAAAGGAGAATTGAGAATATCTGTAATGAGGATGTACAGAAGAGAAAACAAAAGGATAGTGATGTGACTGCAAGCAAAAAGAAAAAGGACAGTGTTGAAGAGGTTGTTGGTTGTCATTTTGAAAATAGCTCTGGTGTCAACTGCTACGCTAATGTAGTGCTGAATGTTGTATTTTATCTTGAAAGTTTGCAAGAGCAGATAATACTAAATCATGAAAAAAGATTCTGTTCTCTGCTGAGTTTTCTTTTTGAGAAGCTGAGTAACGATAAAACTGAAATAGAAAGTGCTTCTGATGTTAGAAAACTTTTAGATGTATGTTCAGGAAGTACACAGTTTACTCAAAATGTCCAGCAAGATGCACAGGATTTCTTGATGTATATTATTATGGTACTAGAAGAAGAAGGGGTACAAATTGAAAATATGTTTGGTCTGTCTTATAAATTGAAACATAGTTGTGAAAACTGTTTCAACACATGCAGCTCTAATGTTGATTCTGAAAGGTTCATATATTTAACATTACCAGAGAGTCAATCAGTCACTTTTAGTAAATTAGTTAAAGATGCCAATCACAGCATGGAATGTTCTAAATGTAAATCAGACATGTTTTCAATGTTATTTTTAAAGAAATATGGACAGTATGTAATTTTAATGATGCAACGTTGTAGAGCTGATGGAACAAAATTGGACACTTCTATAAAGAAGTTTGTAGGAAAACAATTATCAATATCAGGAAAAACTTTTGTTGCAGTTGCAATAATTTTCCATGATGGACCTACGATAACTTCTGGTCATTACACAGTTTAGTGATGAATGCAATTGGTTTCACAATTTGCAGTGAAATTCAATATATTCTGAAAACAGCAAAAAAAGGGCAAAACATGTCTTTGTTAAATATGAAAATATGTGTAATGTATTGTAAAATGTATTGTTAAATATTAATACTTTTTTTCTTTTGTTACAGATTGAGAAAGAAATTTTATGAAAAATTAATCCTTTTTTTCTAGCAATTTAAAAAAACCATTTAATGAAAATTAAGTTGGTCAGGTAAGTTTGAAATATCTGTATTTATCACACATTTACTTTCGTAGTTTCTTGTTTTCAGTTCTCCTCACTCTGCTGTTGTCATTTCTCTTGTGGTCCCTGAAGTACATTGAAGGATGTAATAATTTTTTTTTCCTTTTTTTTTTTTTTTTGTCAAGTTGCGCGTACCGTTCTTTTTTTTTAAAGAAAACAGATGAAATAAATAAAAATAAAACAATTGTGAGGTAGGGTGGCTCTTAAAAGAGCCATTGTGTTAATACAGGGACAGAGGAAAGAAAGAATGGGAATATTAGAAGGAACCGCACTTGTGCTACTCAATCTTATTATCTATTAGAGGAATACTAGATTCCCCCACAGCAATAAGAGAGTAACAAGCGATGCACCTTATTTGTATCCTCTGAAACCGAGGGTAGATGTCCAGAGGAGCAGAAGAGGGTGATGCTCCCACCACAGAGGAAGTGCTCAGCTGAGCTGCCGAAGATGTACTCGGCTGAGCTTCTGCAGGTGTGCTCGGGTGACTTACTGAAGGGTTTGCTTCAGTATGTCGAGCAAAAGTCCTGGGATGTACATCCCTAATGTGTCTTATCATAGTGTGATTACCAAAGGAATACTTCTTCCTTGGATTACCTCTAGATAGGACACGCTCACAAAGTGAGCAGGTGACTAATGGAGCATTTACCTTTTTCTGCCCCTCTGGAAAAGTGAAATACTTCCAAACAAAATAATTCTTCTGTTTCCTCCTTCTCTGTCTAATGATGCTGCTGCCCTGCTCACTCTCAGAAGAGGACTGCTGCTCTGCCATTGTATCCCAAAGACAATTCAGCTCCTTCTCCTAAGGAATCACTAGCAGTA
Source organism: Triturus cristatus (assembly GCF_964204655.1). NCBI lineage: Eukaryota > Metazoa > Chordata > Amphibia > Caudata > Salamandridae > Triturus > Triturus cristatus. The sequence goes on from NC_140586.1 coordinate 577,280,279, forward strand.
ATGAGGGGAATGGGTGTGGTGTTGGAAATTTCTGGAAATGAAACAAGTTTAAACCAATGAAAAGTGTTGTTTCTGGATCACATGACCTACCGTGCGGGCTCCGTAAACTTACCGTACGCGCACGGTAAAAGTATGCATGCGCGTACGTAAGACGCGGGCACATGCGCATGCGCATTAGAGGCACGCGCGCATGCGCGCACGCGCGCATGTGCATTAGAAGCACGCACGCGCGCACGCACGTACGGCGGTTCCGCGTAACGTGCGCGCGCGCATGCGTGTAGGGAGCAAGCGCTTACGCGTCGCACGCAAATTACGGACGCAAACGTAAATCGCGTACGCATGCGCACACGGAGCATAAACATTACGTATGCACACCGTACATAAAACGTACTGTGCGCGTACGGTAAGCTTACCGTAAGCGCACGGTAAAAAATTCTAAAAAAAAAGGTTTGTAGAAGATATTAACTATGTTATTCAACTATATCTAACCATTTTTTTAAAAAAAGGTGAACCTTTCTATATTGCAGGATACAGTAAATCAATGATTATATACATAGGTAGCATATTGTATAAAAAAAAAATAATAAAGAAATAAAAAGAAAAAAAAAGGATTTAAAAAACCTTACAAATTCACTTAAAAAACCATAGATTTCACGCACGTTATAGTTAGGAATTAGCATTTAAAAAACCTTGCAAATTCACAGAAAAAACCATAGGTTTCACACACGTTATAGTTAGGAATTAGCATTTAAAAAAACCTTGCAAATTCACTGAAAAAACCATAGGTTTCACACATGTTATAGTTAGCTGGACATTTCACTCGTACAAAACCATTGAAATTCCCTCGTTATAGTTAGTTCAGCTAACTATAACTTGCGCGCCCGCAATCCACTGCTGATGACGTCACATATTACATCACTCATAACATGGTCAGTGACATCACTCATGACATCACTGATGACATCTCAAATGACATCACTGATGACATCACTGATGACATCATCCATGTGAAAAATGACCACATCTTCTCACACCCTAATTTAACCTTGATACACTGACTAAAAATTTCATTCCATTCTCAAAACCATATATACTGCAATACCAATCATTACATACCCACTTATTAACTCTTAGGTCTTCATATACCTCCACTCACTCACCTGTACTGTGGTAAATAATTTAATTACCGGGACTTAATTTGATGCGGAAAATCTATAATAATAGCTCAGTAAAATAAGAGGCAGAATCCGTGGTATTAGAGGTTCGGAACGGGCTTTATTCCAAAATCGATTCGAATCGAGGACTCCATATTCCATCACCACGAAGGTTCAGGAAGTGAAGGACGCAACTTTATTGACAGGTAATCATTTTTATACAATAGGCATTACGGTGAAACAAATGCAGGAGGCGTAACAGTTGATAACAAAGATAAGAACATACATGCGTCACTAAAGTAGGTGTAACTGGGTGTAACTAAAGAACGTCATCAGGTATGATGTCATAATAGGGTGGTTCCATGAAAGAATTTCGCAATGTCAGCAGAAATACTTGGCAGAAATGCGCGCGCAGCAGCATGACGTGTGATTGACGTGCAACTAGGGGGTGAAGGGGACTTGACATTTAGCTCTACATGTGGAGACAGAAGTCTGGGGTTATGTCAACCTAATCCCAAATCATATTTAATATCCTATGTTTAAAGAACTGTGTTATCCAAAAAGAAAGGTCTTCTTAGGATAGAATCTTATTCTATACTGACTATACTGTCCGTTAGTGCGTGTACAAGCGTCTAAGTGTCTACACTAGATGCGAGGGCAGAAATCTTCCATGGTAATAGAGCTATTAATTACTTGCATGAAGACAGAGAAGCCGGGCCTTTTGCTCGGTAGCTAAAAGAATGTTTACTTAAACTACTAGACAGGAATGCATTGGATAGGGAGCGGAGCAAAGCAGATAATCTCGAAGGTGAAATACAGTTTTTGGCAGGCAACAGGCTGATGTCAGGCACCGTTAGCCGCGCAGAGAGTAGGACAAAGTTCATGGATACAGATGCGAGCTCAGACTGAAGCTTTCAGAGGCAGAAGGCAGGAAAAGCTTGATGGCAGAATCAGGGCCTACTTGCCTGGACTGTAAAATGGCATAAGTGAACCATATAAAGGCGGTGGCCTTTCATACTTAGGAATGGAATATCCGGCCCATTCATGGCGGATCTGAAAGAGGACATGTTGGCGGTGGACGCACATGTGTTTGCGTCTTCATAACTGGAACTGGAGGGAACATACATGTACTTGTGATTTATACATGAAACCGTTGGGGTCCAAGATAGGGGACATAACTGATCATAAAAATCCATATTTCCACAGTACAGTCACTCATACTTACCGTCACTCCGTACAAAACTATCATATACATTTATACACTTATATAGACACTCACACACTAACAAGTATCCATAGAGCTACTCTTACACCTACTCACTCATGCAAATAATCACACTCCCATTTACTCACCTATGCAGTTATACACAATCAAGTTCACTTACTCATAAAAAATAGTATCACATTCTTACACTCTTATAGAATCATTGATACAAGCACACACTCATCCATACAGTCACTCTCACAATCACACACTCTCACATCTACCCACTTATATACTCTTATACGCACATATACTGCCATTCACATATGTAGTTAGTCACAAATGTACCACTGAGATATAGATTCAACCCCTAACACACCCATACAGACACTCACTCAACCATACTGTCCATCCCAGATGCACTCTTAAAACCATGCACCCATAGAATCACCCAGTCACTAGGGGTGGGCGGAATTTGCGTAATCGCGTTACGCAAATCTCCGCGAAACGGTAAAAAATCTCCGCGAACACGCAGAAATTCCGCGAACACGCGGAATTGCTTGTTCGCGATACTTTTTTCCTGTTCGCGATCGCTGTTTGCGTGCTCGGGTTGAAATATCTCGCGAACACGCATATTGAGAACGCGAACAAGCCAAAAATTTCGCGAAGTCGCGGAATGCAGATTTTTGGGCAATTTCGCGTTCTCCGCGGAACGCGAAATTACCCAAATTCCGCAAATTCCGCGAGCGGAACGGATTTTACCGCCCAGGCCTACCAGTCACACATCTATGCATAGAGTCACACACACCCTACCCACACAAACACTCAGGAACCCATACAGATACTGAGAAAAGCAATCAATAACTCATATAGACACTCATATAGCTATTCACAAAACCATGCAGCCACTTATACACCAACATACAGATACATAAAAAACATTTACAAAGTTTAGTCAGTAGTCTGCAGTAAGATACATTTAATGGCTCACTTATAGAATCATGTTACGCACCCCAGAAAATCATCCATTTACACACTTGTACACCCACTCATTCTTCAACAGGCCTTTCCCTATATATATTAAACATATTAAAATTGATCAGAAACACATACTCAATGGATGATGTCATCAGTGATGTCATCAGTGATGTCATTTGAGATGTCATCAGTGATGTCATGAGTGATGTCACTGACCATGTCATGAGTGATGTAATATGTGACGTCATCAGCAGTGGATTGCGGGCGCGCGAGTTATAGTTAGCTGAACTAACCATAACGGGGGAATTTCAATGGTTTTGTACGAGTGAAATGTCCAGCTAACTATAACATGTGTGAAACCTATGGTTTTTTCAGTGAATATATATATATATATATATATATATTGTTAGATCTGGGGGTCTCTAGTTGGCAGAGGTAGGTACCACTGTCCAAATAGGGACCCTTACTTCTAGTCAGGGCAAGGGGGATACACTCTTTAGATAACCCCTGCTCACCCTCTTGGTAGCTTGACACAAGCAGACAGGCTTATCAAAGGCAATGTGCAAAGTATTTGTAACAACACTCACAGTAAAACAGTGAAAAGACCACAAATGGACTCCACACCAGTGTAGATAAATAAAGTACTTTTATATAGACTACACAAGACCACAACGAAAAAAATTCAACATACACAGTTCAAGAATATGGTTTCAAAAGAGTTCTTAGCTTAGCGACAAAATAATCCACATTAGCTTCGATTTTAGCCAACAGTGCCTGGTGATGCGATAAAAGTTCCTAGCGGCACTCAGGTGTTGAAAAACAAGCAACAGCGTCAGTCCTGAGACCCTGGGGAGGCGATGTGACAACCCCGCTGCACGCACCGGGCATGTGCTTCTAATCCGGGCTGTGTGGGGAGTGAGGCGATACTTGTATGGTTTCCAAGGTGTAGCTTCTCCGGTAGAAATGTACTCGCAAAGGCACGATGCGACGATCTTTGATGTTTCTGCGACGATGTTTGCAGCGATGAAATACGGCCCGCTAACTAGCGGTGCAACAATCTTCGATGGCTCTGCAGCGATGTGCGCAGCGACGAAATGTGGCCTGCTAATGAGCAGTGCGACGATCTGACTCAGCGGTAGCAGGCTCTGCAACGATACTCGCAGCGACGGGAATCTTCCCGCTCCGGGGTTGATGCGCTCCAAAGATGAACGCGGCGTTGGAAATTTTCTTGCTAAGCCGGCGGTGCGTGAAAAAGTTGCAGATCTTTCACTTCTTTTCTCTTGGTCAGCTTCCCAGCAGCAGGCACAACTTCCAGAGGCCCCACAATTGGCTCAAGCACTCTGGAAAGGGCAGAACTCACACAGCAGAGTTCAGGGGGAAGCTGGGGGTGAAGTCCTTTTGTTCCTGGGACTTTTTAACAGGAGGCCAGCTCTACTCAGGCCCTTGGAGATTCCTTCAAGCCAGGGGACACAGCACACAGCAAAGTCCTTCTCCTCTCCTTGGCAGCAAAGCAACTGCAGGTCAGCCTTACAGCAGGTCAGTCCTTCTTCTTCAGTCTTCCAGCTTTCTCCTTGGCAGAGGTTCCTTCTTGATTCCAGGATGATCTAATGTTCTGTTGTCTGGGTCCCAATATTTATACCCCAAAATCCTTTGTCTTCTGAAGGCAGAGGGGCCTTGACCTAGTCAGAACCAGTTCTGGTCAGTCCTGGAGCACTCTGTTTACTTGGTTTCTTCTTTCCTTTGAGAGAGAGGGGCAGTGTCGTCAGCCGCCCAGCAGGGGGTGGAGCCAGCATTGTGGAAGGCAGGCACAGCCCTATTCAGGCCCAGGTGCTACTCCTCCCACCCATCTACAGGGGAATTTCCCTATTCAGCCTTGGGCTGACTCATCCCGCCTCTGGGAGCCACCCCTGTCCCTGTCACTCACAAACCAGACAGTCAATTCACAAACAGGCCAAGGCACACAGAAAGGGCAGAAAATGAAACAGCCACTTTCTAAAAGTGCTGTTTTCACACACAGGATTTAAAAAACATCTTTCCTAAAATATGTGTTATTAAATTCCGATTTCAGGGATACCAGACTTTAATTTTCTATCTTGCTCCTATGGAAAGATATGCAGGTAAACATTATACTCAGCATTTCCCATTATAGCCTATGGGCAAGATAGCCTTTCAATGGTGAAAAATGAAAATGGCTGTAATTCACTACCAGAGCATGTCACCTACACCAGTACATGCTCTACCTTTCACATACACTGCACCCTGCCCAGGGGGGTACCTAGGGCCTTCCATAGGGGTGTCCAATGTGTACTGAAAGGGAAGGGTTAGGCCTGGCCAGTGTGGACACTGGTCAGGTCAGCATGGCAGTTAGCAACTGCACCCAGGCACTGCAGTGGCAGGCCTGTGACACCATTTTAGGGCTACTCCTGTGGGTGGCACAATCAGTGCTGCAGACCCACTAGTAGCATTCAAATCACCAACCCTGGCACACTCAGTGCACTTTACTAGGGGCTAACAGGTGAAACAAATATACCAATCATGGATAACCAATCAATATAACAATTTACCTAGGGAGCACTTGCACTTTGACACAGATCAGCAGTGGCAAAGTGCCCAAAGCATCTAAACGGATGTATGACGTTACAACGCATACTATTACAACGCATACCATGACAACGCATTTTTTACAACGCAAGCACTGTTACAACGCATTATTTTACAACGAATACTGTTACAACGCAAAACTGATTACATTACTTAAAAGTGCCTTTACAACGATAACAATTACAACGCATACCATTACAACGCCAAAATATATATTTTTTTTTAAAAAAGTACAATAAAATCTGGCACGGGATGCAGGGAAATTAGGGGTTTTTGGGTGGGGAAGTGTATTAAAATGTGGAGCAAAACTGAACGTAAATTAACTGAAATGCATTACAAAATGAATGCTCGAGTACTAAAAGTAATACTCGAGCATTAAAATTAATACGCGAGTATTAAAATTAATAACATTGATACTCGAGTATTAAAATTAATACTCGGGTATTACCATTAATACTCCTATTTCCAAAAAAAATCCGTTTTAACACATTTAAAATTTTTACACATAAACGAATAATTAAACAACAGTTGATATACATGCAAATCATGATTATATCACAAAATAAGTAAACGGATTAAACCACAAAACACATACACATAGTCGCCATTTTAACCATCCCACTTCTAAAACTTGTCCTACAACACTTTCTATGAAAACAATAGCAAAATACATGTTCCAAAATGGATGCCAAAACGGAGCAAATAAATGAAAACAACACATCTTTTAATGCTTTTTTAAATTATAATTTTCCACAGCAAATAAAAGTATACTAAAAAACACAACGAACGCAGTTTAAAAAAAAAATAATAATGACACTGACTAAAACTTATAAATACCAGCAAGACACCATTTTACAATCAGTTGATTATCAACTACCAGAGAGACCAGACGCAAAAACCTGACCCTCTGACTCCTAGACTGAGAGAACACTGCAATCCATTGGAGAAGCATTCTTTCTTTCCTACTACAAGTAAGTTACTATTATATTTTAACACCATGTTTGCAAATAAATCATGTTTCATTTCCATCCAAACAGTGCAGCAAATATAATTAATTTTTTTTTTAAAATGTACTCAAACCATTTTTTTTCTGTGAAGTAACTTTAATATATACGAACATATAATATCTTTTTTTTCCTAAAACAGGAATTTGTTTTTCAATCAAAACCAACATATCGTTTGCAAATTTTTTTCTCAACACAACCTACACGACTCACCTTTCCTAAAGTGAAGGTAAATTAATTAATACTTCTTATAATTTTAATTTTGTAAATAAAAACATTTACTTTACCATTCGTAAAAGTGTTGGATGGTGTAGGGGTAACAATTACTTTTTTTACTCCTTGATGGTGCAAAATTAATGAAAGTGTGGGATGGTGCAGGGGTAACAATTACTAATGTAAGTCCAGGAAGGTGCAGCAGTAGGGAAAGTGTGGGATGGTGTATGTTTAACAATTAGTAATCATACTACCGGTAAGTGCAGCAGTAGGGAAATTGTAGGATGGTGTAGGGGTAAAAATTACTATTCTAACTCCAGGTAGATTCAGCATTTGGGATAGTGTGGGATGGTGTAGGGGTAACAATTACTATTCTAACTCCAGGAAGGTGGAGCTGTAGGGAAAGTGAGGGATGGTGTAGGGGTATCCATTACTATTCTAACTCCTGGATGCTACTGCATTATGGCAATTGTAGGATGTTTAGGGGTACAAATTATTAATCTTACTCAACATAGGTGCAGCAGCAGGGAATATGTGATATGTGATGTAGTTAGACTTAAATCAAATGTCACCTTTACAAACAAGTTTTAAAATTTTGCAATTTTCTCCAACGTTGTAAAAATTGTTCATTTCTTAATTATTTTTTCTTTCTTTTTCTCACATAATTCTTTGCAACTTTGTCTAAAAAGTCAAAAAACAGAAGACCAAACAACCAAAAACTCAAGCCAGCAGGCCAAAACCATATCAGAAGGAAAACCAAGAAAGAAACACCAAAAACAAAAGGTATTTTAAATAAACACTGTTATAAATCCAACAATGTAATAGTCAAACCTGTAATTTAATAATTAAAATAAAATCCTACAATACAGAAAAAATGGGTTGTAGTTGAAATAACTATTACTATTCTAACTCAAGGAGGGTGCAGCAGTAGGGAAAGTGTGGGATGGTGTAGGGGTAACAATTACTATTCTAACTCCAGGAAGGTGCAGCAGTAGGGAAAGTGTGGGATGGTGTAGGAGTAACAATTACTATTCATTCACCCGGTAGGTGCAGCTTTTTGAAAAGTGTGGGATGCTGTAGGGGTAACAATTACTATTCTAACTCCAGGTAGGTGCATCAGTATGAAAAGTGTGGGATGGTGTAGGAGCACCAATTACTATTCTAACTCCAGTTATGTGCAGCAGCAGACAAAGTTTATGAGTGTGGTGCGGTTAACAAATAGTAATGTAACTCAAGATAGGTGCAGAATCAGGGAAACTGTGATATGTACTGTAGTTAGACTTTATTAAAATGTCAAATATACACAGATGTTTTCACTTTTTGCAATTTTTCCAAACATTGACAATGTTTCACATTTCTGAATTGATTTTTCTTTCTGTTTCTCAGATAAATCTTTGCTACCGTATATGAAAAGTTGAAAAAAAGAAGACCAGACAACCAAAAACTCCAGCCAGCAGGCAAAAACCATACCAAAAGTGTTGGATGGTGTAGGGGTAACAATTACTATTCTAACTCCAGGAAGGTGCAGCAGTAGGGAAAGTGTGGGATGGTGTCGAGGTAAAATTTACTATTCTAACTCCAGGTTGGTGCAGCAGTAGGGAAAGGGTTGGATGGTGTAGGGGTAAACTTTACTATTCTAACTCCAGGTTGGTGCAGCAGTAGGGAAAGTGTGGGATGGTGTAGAGGTAACAATTACTATTCTAACTCCAGAAAGGTGCAGCAGTAGGGAAAGTGTGGGATGGTGTTGGGGTAACAATTACTATTCTAACTCCAGGAAGGTGCAGCAGTAGGGAAAGTGTGGGATGGTGTAGAGGTAAAATTTACTATTCTAACTCCAGGTTGGTGCAGCAGTAGGGAAAGGGTTGGATGGTATAGGGGTAAAATTTACTATTCTAACTCCAGGTTGGTGCAGCAGTAGGGAAAGTGTGGGATGGTGTAGAGGTAACAATTACTATTCTAACTCCAGAAAGGTGCAGCAGTAGGGAAAGTGTTGGATGGTGTAGGGGTAATAATTAGTATTCTAACTCCAGGAAGGTGCAGCAGTAGGGAAAGTGTGGGATGGTGGAGGGGCAAAAATTACTATTCTTACTCAACAAAGGTGCAGCAGTAGGGAAAGTGTTGGATGGTGTAGGGGTAACAATTACTATTCTAACTGCAGGAAGGTGCAGCAGTATGGAAATTGTGTGATGGTGTAGGGGTAACATTAGAGATAGTGTATTTACTTTTACAGTCTAATTTTTTTTTCTTCTCTTCTCTTCACAGATAATGTCTACTCTTGAAGCTGCTAAATATATTAAATCTAGGAAAGGGAAAAATTTACTGAACCATGCAGGATACATATATAGTAAGGAAAGAATAAGTTTTCCTAGAAATCATTGGAGGTGTGTGCAATACTACTCTTCCCATTGCAGTGGCAGAGCGGTTACACTTGATAATTTAGTTGTAAAAACAACAGAACATAACCACTCTGCCTCTGCAATGGAGGTAGAAATAAGAGAAACAGTAAATTAGATGAAAGCCATTGCAAGAACCTCCAATGATTCTACAGGATCCATTTTAAGAGAGGTTGCACAGCATGTCCCCAGTCATGTTGCTAGTAATATGCCTATAATTCCTAATTTGAGATGAATTATTCAAAGACAAAAGCAGGCAAGTAACATCCAATTATCTACACCACATACATTTTCTGATATTAGAATTCCACATGATCTTTCTATTTCTTTTGCTGATGAACCTTTCCTTCTGCATGATAACGAAAACCCTCAAAAACGAATTCTTCTTTTTAGTACCCCACGTAACCTTGCTAAGTTAGAAAATAGTGAAATTTGGATGATGGATGGGACGTTTAAAAGTACACCCCATCCTTTCACTCAAATTTACACTATACATGCAAAAATTAACAATAATGTAATACCCTTAGTATATAGTTTGCTACCTGATAAGACTTCTGCAACATACTCTGAACTTTTATCAGTTATTAAAAATAAAACTTCCCAAAGTCCTAGGAAAATAATAGTAGATTTTGAATTGAGCATGATCAATGTGATCACTAAAACGTACATGGATACCCAAATTCAGGGATGTTTTTTCCATTTTTCCCAGGCATTCTGGCGTAAATTACAAAAAACATCCCTAGTTGCAGAATACTGTCAAGATAGCAAGCTACAGTTTGAATTAAAAAAATTAACAGCACTTTGTTTTGTTCCTCCCGATAGTGTGGACGAGTACTACACTGCTATTACAGAATCTGATTTTTTTACAAGTAATGAAGAAAAATTGGCACCCATCCTAAATTATTTTGAAGACACATGGATTGGGCACCTAAGCAGATCGGGTCGCAGGAGGAAGCCACGATTCCATGTGGAGTGGTGAAACTGTTACACGAGCTGTTTAGAGGGAGAAGCGAAAACAAATAATGCCATTGAGGGATGGCATAACTCCTTCAACCATACAATTGGCAAACCTCATCCTAATTTCTACTCTTTCTTGGAAACTTTGAAGAAGGAGCAAAGTTTTCAAGAAATGAGACTTTCCCAAACACTCGCTGGTAGTCTAAACCCACGAGTAACTCTAAAAACAAAGGAAATGTCTGAGAGACTATTGGGTATTTTACAACAATTTTCGTTGTGTGTGGCTCTAGACTACCTCGAAAATCTTGCTAACATTCTTTCTTTTTAAAAATAGATATCTACTTACTTTCCTGCTTTGCTTAAAATTTAAATAACCATTAATTACAATTGGCATACAAATCTTACACAAACATTTTTTCCAAATTACGAGTCGGGTCTACTTATTTTTCAATTTTTCTTTTTCATTTTACTTTTTTTCCAAACAACCAAAGTATCAAAAACAACTTCCCTAGAATATGTTTCCAATTTTCCAATTATCAAAAGCAAGATATTATTTTCTTGTAAACATCCTTCATTACTACCACCAAAAAAAACCCAAATGTCTCTACCTCTTCAAAAATCCCTATGTCAATCCATGAAACGAAATGCACATTACTGCATAAACAACAGTAAAAATACAATCTTTTTTTCACAAATTCCGAAAACGCAAAAAAAAATTTTTGTAAAGCAAGTTTGTAATCATTTATATTTCTACCGAAGTGTTTTAAAGAACATTTTTGTACAAACTTTAATTAATGTTACACTAAAACAAGTTTTTTTTTTGTTACAATTAACTTTCCTCGACCCGACATAGGCATACACTAATGACATGAACGTGGACATGCTTTTTTACATTTAAAACATCAATTAGTTATTCCGCAACCTCTCCTTATTCTTTATTTACTATATATGTATCTATTTTTAACTTTATATCTATAAATAAATGTGAAAAAGTTTCCTACCTGGACGCAGATCAGCTTCCTGCTGCTTCCTCCTCCGATGCTCTCCAAAATGGCGCCTTACGTTTATGTTCACGTCATGACGTCATCGCGTGCATCAATGTTAAAAAAGGACTATTTTATTTATAGTTTCATTAAATATATGTTTTAAATTATTAAAAAATAATGTATAATTTATGAAAAATATGTACATTATGTTAAAAAAAAGAATAAAACTAAAAATGTTATCCTATGTTTTTTTCAATAAAGAATTATTTTTTACACCTTATTTGTTTATTGTTAATTATTATTAATTTGTTATTAAAACATGTTAAATATATATTATAATATCTAAATTTACTAAATGTGTTCCTTACCTCGACTCTACTTTCTTTTTTCTTTCAAACTTTAGTTTTCGTCTTTTTTCACTCCTTCCTTTATTGTTCCGCAGGTTGTATCTTCTTAAGCTGCCAAAATAAATGTAGGACAATTTTTCTCATATACTTCAATACAAAAGCGTGGGAATTTTTTCAAAGTATGTGATATTTTCTTTTATCTGTTTTATTTTTGTAATATTAAAAGTATGAATATTTTTTAAAAAATCAAATAATAATAATAATATTATTTGTTTTTTTAAATACATTTTTTTTAAAAAAATTTTTTAAATATTTTTAAATATAAACTTTTTATTATTAATATCTTGTATCAATACAACTTTTTTTTTTTTAATTTATTTATTTATCCAACATATATTTTTTTTAATTATTTTTATTTTTAGTACAGTAATAATAATAAAAAATACATATAATTAATATTTATTTAATATAAATGGTTTATTTATTTATTTCCTTTAATTTATTTTTTTGAAGGTAATTTTATTAATATTTTATTTTTTATTAATCAATAAATACTCAATCAAATTTTTAAATTATTAATATTATTTCTAAGATTATAAATAAAAAATCTATAAATACTCAAGTATTATTCCTTACTTTTAATACTCAAGTATTTTACAATATCTTTATTATTTGTTTTTTAATACTCCAAAAGTACTCAATCTTTTTTTTAAATAATTAATTTTATTACTTACATTTTATATAAAAAGCTATACATACTCAAGTATTAATCTTTTTTTATAATACTCATATCTTTTACTTTTTCATTATTATTTAGTTTTGTAATACTCAACAATTAATCTATCATATTTTTTAAATATTAATAATATTTTTATTAATATTTTTACTAAATACTCAAATATTAATTCAGAATTGTTTTAAACACATTTTTTTTATTTTTTTTTAATTAATAAACATGCGTTGTAAAGGTCTATGCGTTGTAAAAGTACTTACCATATAAAAGCATGCGTTGTAAATGCATGCGTTGGAAAAGCTTTTGCGTTGTAAAAAATGCGTTGTAATAGCATGGCGTTGTGAAAGTTGCGTTGTAAAGGTTGTTTACCCATCTAAACCAGCAAAAACTAAATCCAGCACAGCGTCAAAAATACAGGAGGTAGAGACAAAAAGTCAGCGAAGACCACGCCAAAGATGCCAAGTCTAATATATATATATATATATATATATATTATCTACTGGCGGTCGCCAGTAGATAGTTATAGTGAGGACCTATTTTCCATAGGAAATCCGCAACATTCTAGCGCCAGTTGATGAATTCTCGCGAACATTTCCAAACTTTTGGCCAGCTCCGCTCCGCTCCTACCCTGAAAGTTTTGTGGTGATTCGTCAAGCGGGTGCCAAGAAAAAAGGGGGTCCCAAAACGCGTTTTCCCCATGCAATTTCCCATAGTATCTGTTGTCGCAGCTACAGCCCGAACCGCTGAACGGAATGACACCAAATTTGGCAAAAAGGTAGTCCTCAGTTCAGACTCATGCCTTTTGCATAAATGGTGTGAATCCGTTCAGTAGTTCCTGATAAAATTAGAGTTAAAAGTACACATATATCTATGGCCGGGGAGGATCCGCGGACCCTACCCGCACCGTAAGCGCACCCTCCCCGAACCGAGCGCGCACCCTCCCGATCGTGCGCTGAATGCTATTTGGCTATCGAGTGTCTGTCTACATTTGAAACCAGGAACAGTTGGCGGCCATTTTCTGCCTTGGTAGAAGCGAGGCTGAAGAAGCAAGGGGAATAAGTGTGTAAAACATATAAAGAGGGCAGAGTGGAAATACTCTGACCCTCTAGAGGTGCTTAGGGGGTCCCAGAAGGCCCCCTTTTTTATTTCAAAAAATGGTGAAATGCGCGCAGGGTGCGCGCATCCTTTCGCGTTGGGTGCACGGATTCTCTTGCGTTGGGTGCGCGGATCCAAGGAAAAAGAACCTGAAAAAAGACAAGAAATCATTGGTTGTATTACAACTTTCTACACTGAAAGGTAGGGTGTATATTTCTGTTTGTTAAAGGCATGATTCTTATTGGTTAACAAAAACAGTTTGTAAGGAACATTATATATGATAAGCTGATATGTTGAAAAGTCAAGCATACTTGCTGTCTTGTTTAGCAACATTGTGTGCTGAACTTGTGACCTGTGTGCTCAGTGCAGTGTTCCATGACCTGTTTCTATGGTAACAGGCAGAAGGCAGATTGGGGGAAGGGTTGACATTTATTTCATTTGGAAAGGGTTGAAATGTTTAACCAATAGAAATGTGTGTTTGCTTTTGAATTTATGTGTGAAGGATTGTGATTTGCTGTTTACATGTATATGTGTGGAAAATGAAAGGGAATCTTTTCCATTCTTTGTTTTTGCTGAGAGGTGAACAGTGCAGAGATTCTGTAAAAGAAAATCCGGTGTGTGACTGATATACTTCTTAATCTACAAAAAGGTGCGTTATTTAATTGTGAGGGGATGTATGTAGACTATTTTGATTTTAATCTAATGTATTTCTCCTGCTAAAGTGTAGGGAGTGCTTTTTTTCTCTACAATCTTATTGACAGTGTGTGTGCATGTAGAAACCATTCTGTGATAAGCATTTGTGTTTTTCATGTGTTTGCAGACAGATAACTGTGCTGTTTTTATATTTTGGTAGAATTAGAAACCAGTCATTGTTTATGAATTTGTGAAATGAGTTATGTTTCTATATTAAAATGTAGTACTCCTTCTAGATGAAGAAATGTGTTTTGGTATAGTGCAAGGGATAGTGTTGTTTGTCTAGAATCACACAGTGAGTCTGTGTGCATTTGGGAACCACTGTGAGAGAAGCATTTGGTAACATTGTGTATTTGCTGACAGATAACTGTTTTAAAACCTGTCTTGTTGTCAAGTTTTAGTAGCATTAGAAGGCAGTTTGTGCTTATGCTTTGATTAAATGAGTCAGGCTTTGACTCTAAAGTGCAGTTCTGAAATATGTAGTTTGTGTGCATTCCCCTTACCTCTTCCACTGTAGTGAATGACTTTTGCTAAACTCCTAGGGATAGTGGTGCTTGTCTAGAATTACACCCTGAGTGTGTGTGCTTTTGGGAACCACTGTGAGAGAAGCATTTGGTAACATCATGTATTTTCTGACAGATAACTCTTTTAAAACCTGTCATGTTGTCAAGTTTTAGTAGCATTAGAAACCAGTCTTTGCTTATGCATTGATAAAATGAGTCATGCTTTGACACTAATGTGCTGTACTTTCATATGTAGATTGTGTGTAGTCTACTTACCCCTTGCACAGTAGTGAATGAGTTTTGGTAAGCTGCTAGGGATAGTGTTGCTTGTCTAGAATCCCACTGTGAGTCTTTGTGCATTTGGGAACCACTGTGAGGGAAGCATTTGGTAACATCGGGTATTTGCTGTCAGATAACTGTTTTAAAACCTGTCTTGTTGTCAAGTTTTAGTAGCAGTAGAAGCCAGTCTTTGCTTATGCGTTGATTAAATGAGTTAGGCTTTGACACAAACGTGCAGTCCTGAAATTTTTAGATTGTGTGCAGTTCCCTTACCACTTCCACAGTAGTGAAAGAGTTTTGGTAAACTCCTAGGGATAGTGGTTGTTGTCTAGAATCACACTGTAAGTCTGTGTGCATTTGGGAACCACTGCGAGAGAAGCATTTGGTAACATCATGTATTTGCTGACAGATAACTGTTTTAAAACCTGTCATGTTGTCAAGTTTTAGTAGCGTTAGAAGCCAGTCTTTGCTGATGCATTGATAAAATGAGTCATGCTTTGACACTAATGTGCTGTACTTTAATATGTAGATTGTGTGTAGTCTCCTTACCCCTTGCACAGTAGTGAATGAGTTTTGGTAAGCTGCTAGGGATAGTGTTGCTTGTCTAGAATCACACTGTGAGTCTGTGTGCATTTGGAAACCACTGTGAGAGAAGCATTTGGTAACATTGTGTATTTGCTGACAGATAACTGTTTTAAAATTTGTCATGTTGTCAAGTTTTAGTAGCATTAGAAGCCAGTCTTTGCTTATGCATTGATAAAATGAGTCAGGCTTTGACACTAACGTGCAGTACTTAAATATGTAGATTGTGGGCAGTACCCTTACCTCTTCTAGACTAGTGAATGAGTTTTGGTAAACTCCTAGGATAGTGTTGCTTGTCTAAAATCACACTGTGAGTCTGTGTGCATTTGAGTAAGGATTGTGAGAGAAGCATTTGGTAACATCGTGTATTTGCTGACAGATAACTTTTTTAAAACCGGTCATGTTGTCAAGTTTTAGTAGCATTAGAAGCTAGTCTTTGCTTATGCATTGATAAAATGAGTCGGGGTTTGACACTAAAGTGCAGTACCATGTACTATTCTCTTCACTGCGCCAGAACTGAAAATTTAAAGGTTTTACCCAGGCACTGTCCTAGCAGTAGTCTGATGATTTAGTCAGTTTCCAAGTACTCATGTTGTGAACCATACATTACCACATAGACTGCTTCAAATATCTATGCAGTATGCATGCAGTCTTCTAACATACTATACACTTGTCTTTCACACCTTCAATTCCCTAGTCAGTATCCATACAGTCCAGCAAACATCCTGTCACTCCCTTTGCACTCCTCTAGTGACCCATTCAGTACCAAGTACTAATCCATTCACTGTACCAAAAGCCAACCACTTATAAATTCACCCAGGCACTCTCCTTTCTGTACTCTAATCATTCAGTCAGTACCCAAGTACTCATGCAGTGAGCCAGGACTTAGCACATAGACTGCTTAAAACGCCTATTCACTATGCATGCAGTCCTCTAACCACCTACACAGTTGTTTTTCACACCTTCAATTCCCTAGTCAGTATCCATACAGTCCAGCAAACATCCTGTCACTCCCTTTGCACTCCTCTAGTGACCCATTCAGTACCAAGTACTAATCCATTCACTGCGCCAAAAGCCAACCACTTATAAATTCACCCAGGCACTCTCCTTGCTGTACTCTAATCATTCAGTTAGTACCCAAGTACTCATGCAGTGAGCCAGGTCTTAGCACATGGACTGGTTCAAATGCCTATCCAGTATACATGCATACTGGTTTGCAAGGTCATTCTCTGGCTTGTCTTTCTAGGAAAGTTTGTCAAAGTGTTTTTCACCATTTCAGAATGCTGGCAGTACATCATACTCAAATGCGGAAGTTAGTGAGAAGGCTGTATTATGCAAAAAGTCCAGCACTAAAGTTAAGTGAGTTGAACAGTGCTCTTTTGCGTGGGTCAGTATCAGATGTGAAGCAGGTCTGTGATGATATTGAGTTTTGTTACTTTGGTCCTCAGCAAGAGAGTAAAGAAACTGACACATTATTAGAACAAAATGTTGAAGACAATGTACCACCCGTAATTACAGAAAAATTTGAGGATGAAATCACAAAGTTTAAGGTAATTTCAGGTGAAAGACCAAGGGGCCGATTACGATCCTGGAAAAACCCGGTACAAACCGTGGGTCGGAGCTTTTTCTCCGTCCGACTCGTACCGGGTTGTAAAACTTTACAAACATGCAATTACGATTCGTTCGGAAACACCATTCTCGTACGAATCGGAAAAAAGACCAACCGACAGAAAAATACATACAAATGTGATCCGGGACACCGCGGACGTGACGTCCGGACGGAGTTAGGCATGTTTTTACGTACCACCAATTACGATTCGCACCGACTGCAGTCCGGATGGGAAAATTTTTACGGCACCTAAAAAGTGCCGGAAAAGCTAAGTACGCAGCGATGCGAGCTGATTAGGGGGCCCGGTACGCGCCGTACCCCCCCCGCCCCCTGTATGTACGGAGCGTACCCCCCAGCCCCCCGTATGTACGGAGCGTACCCCCGTACCCCCCAGCCCCCCGTATGTACGGAGCGTACCCCCACCCCCGTATGTACGGAGCGTACCCCCACCCCCATATGTACGGAGCGTACCCCCCAGCCCCCCGTATGTACGGAGCGTACCCCCACCCCCGTATGTACGGTGCGGACCCCCAGCGCGCGCTGGGGGTCCGCACCGTACATATGGGGGTGGGGGTACGCTCCGTACATACGGGGGGCTGGGGGTACGGGGGTACGCTCCGTACATACGGGGGGCTGGGGGGTACGCTCCGTACATATGGGGGTGGGGGTATGCTCCGTACATACGGGGGGCTGGGGGTACGGCGCGCCCATCCGCGGGGGGGCTGGGGGTACGGCGCGAACATACGGGGGGCGGGGGGGTACGGCGCGTACCAGGCACTTGTTTGGACATCTCCATGGTTGCTATGGGAGTTCGCTCCGGACGGTCTTTTTTCCATACAGTTGTACAATCGGACAGATGGGACGGATCGTAATTGCGCATTGGGACTTCAGTTTTCCCATTTGTACGTAACAATGTCCGGGGACGTGTCGGAGACTTTTCCCGACCCGAGGACATGTGGGGGAATTTTCCCAATGCGATTTGTATGGACTTTTTCCCATACGAATCGTAATTGGCAGTTTGTACGGCGCTTTTACCATTTGTACGGAAAAAAGTCCAGATTCAATTTGGTTGGGGAAATTTTTTCCAGGATCCTAATCGGCACCTTAATGTTTCTTGTATTTGTTGTCGGCGAAGTCACTATAAAAATCAGACTAGGGGTGTCAATCTGTATTTAAAAAGTGAAATAGACGTAATGATGAGTGGATGGAATTTGCAACTTATTTGCTGGTAGAGGATTGTTTTGATTTCGGATGTGAGCAGCGTATTTGCAAATATTGTTATAACAAATTAGATGAGAATAAAATGCCTGCTGTTCATAATAATCTAGAGTTGGTTGCTATTCCTCCAGAGCTGATAGATTTAAATACGTATGAGTCTATTCTCATACAATGTGTTCACCCGTTTCAGGCTATTGTTCGTATAGAGCCCAAAACAGGTAAATTACCTCCATCAGAGTTGCAAAGAGGATTGAAAGGAAGAGTTGTGTATTTACCGTTAGATTTAAGGAAAAATATTGAAACTATTCTAGTTAATGGTGTTCCTACTAAGAATAAGAACATTTGGCAAGAGTTAGTGGATGTTAGAAAAGTGCAAAAGGCATCATAGTATCTGTTCAAAAATAATGAATACTATAGAAATGTGTTTGTAGGAGAAGAAGAAATAGATTTAGCAGAAGATACTGAAACATTAAATGGACAAATAGAAAAAGTGGACATGTCCAGATGTGAAGAAATCTATGAACATTACAGTGTACATCCACTTCATTCCAAAGAGGTGATGGGGAATACAATTGAGTTGTTTCAAATGAAAAAAGCAACAGGAAGTCCTATGAGTGTATGGGAAGAGAGCTTGGAAGCTTGTTGTTTCCCGCAGTTGTTTCCAACAGGAAAAGGTGGACGATATGATGAACGTCCTGTGCAGATTCCTGCATCTGAATATCGGACAACAAGCTTATATGCAGAAGATCTAAGATTTCGACAATGTATCCCTTATATGTTTCATCTTCTGTTTGAAAGTGACTTGTCTGGACTTTCATATGCAGTAAATCACATTTTAAAAACTGGAATGCATCTTCAAAATGTAACTGCAAAGGATTTTATGGATAAAGTGCATCAGAGAGATGATCATTTAGAATCTCAGTTGATTAATCCGATGGCATGTCAGCGTGGGACTAATGAATATTGGTACCGTCGACATGGAGAACTGAAATGTATGCTACGGAACTTGGGAACTCCTACATGGTTTGTTACACTAAGCTGTGCTGAGTATGCTTGGGATGATTTATTTGAATTTCTTCGAGAGGCAAATTCCAATATAAAAAATATTGAACACAAGACACCTGGAGAATTGTGCTCTTTGGATCCTGTCAATGTATGCAGATATTTCAATCATAGATTTGAAGCTATGATGTCTTTCATCTGCAATAAAAAGAATCCTCCTCTTGGAGAAGTTGTGGATTTCTTTTGGAGAAAACAGTATCAAGCAAGAGGTGCTCCTTACATACCTATGTTGTTATGAATCAAGAATGCCCCCAAATTTGGAACAGATTCAGATGAAACTGTTTTGTCTTTCATTGAAGATTATGCTACATGTGCTCTTCCCAATAGCAGAGAAGAGAAAAACTTAAAACAACAAGTCTTACGATTTCAAAGCCACAGGTGTGGAAAATACAGTCGACGACAGTACAAGTCAAAGGATAAGTTCTATACCAAATGTCGTTTTGGAATTCCACGTCCTGTATTATCCAAAGGAAGAGTGAACAGTTTTATGTCAGCTATGCGACATACCATCACAAGAAAGTCCCCGAAAAACACCTACAACTTAAGAAGAAGCGAAGAATCGAAATACATAAATGAATACAATCCAGTTATTTTATCCATGTGGAACGCTAACATGGATATTCAGTATGTTGCGGACAATTCCATTGCTGTTGTTCGATATGTAACGTCTTACATTACTAAATCAGAAAAGACTGAATTGAAAGAAATGTGGGAAGAGATTTCTCACGAGAGGACTCTAAGTAAGAAATTATACATTTCAGTTTGAAGATGTTAACGCATCGTGAAATTGGAGCATATGAATGTTCAGATCTGTTATTATCTGCAAGTCTATATTCCAAAAGTAGAAGAATCATTTGGGTGAGTCTAGGTCTTGCCTGAATGCGAAATCGGGTACTGAAATCTGTTCAAGAAATTGAATATTTAGCAGAAAATGAACCAGAAAGTACAGATATTTTGAAAACGAATATGTTGGACACATATCACCCAAATAGAACTCATCATCTTGAGAACATGTGTCTCTATGAAGTGCTGCAAAACTACACTTTTAAACGGAATACTACAGAGAACATCAACAATGGAAAATATGGAGTGATTGGTTCCGAAGGATGTCTGGTGAAACAAAGGAAAGGAAATTTAATTAATCACAGGAAACTGAGTTGCGACACTGCTGACAAATTTTGCTATTTAGCCCTTTTGCAAATGTTCAAACCATGGCATTCAGAATTGGAATTACTTGGAGATTTTCCCAGCTATGAAGATTCATTTAATGCTTCTAAAGATAGCATACAATGCAGTGCTTTCGCAAATTATGTCAACATGCTAAGATTGCTAGAGACAGTTCTCTAGACAGTCAAAGTTCTGCTGCACTGAGTCAAGATCCACTAGGACAACCAATTGTTGAAAATGAAGCAGCGATTGCAATGAATGAGGTGGAAACAGCAATGTATCAAGCTCAAGAAGATGCAATACAGTTAGGAAACTTGGAAGAACAACTAAATGTTGAACAGAAACAAATATATCAGCAAGTGAAAAAGCAGATTGACCATGGATTACTTCATGAAAAGAGAGGGTGCTCATGTACATCATTTAAACCTATCCGAATGTATGTAAGTGGTCAAGCTGGAACAGGAAAAAGTTTCTTAATTAAAGTAATTACAAGTTATCTGCAGAAAACAACTGATTTGCATTTGTCTTGTGTTGTCACTGCTCCAACTGGGTTGGCAGCACATAACATTAAAGGAATTACTTTACATCATTTACTAATGCTGCCAGTAGAGCATGAGAACAAATTGGAATACCACAAGCTATCTGGAGAAGCTTGTTGTGAAGTTTCAAGAGTTCTGAAGAAAATGAAACTTCTCATTATTGATGAGGTGAGCATGGTCTCAAACTAGATGCTTGCCTTTGTGCATTTAAGAATGCAGCAAATTCTTAAAACAGAGTATGACGTGTTATTTAAAGGAAAACACGTCATAGTTTTTGGAGATCTACTGCAACTGACTCTGGTAAAAGGACAACCAGTATGTATTTAAAACACTTGCCCATGAAGATACCAGAAAGTCTCTTGGCAGTGTTGGTAATGTGAACATTTGGAGTACTTTTGAATACAAAGAACTGACAACAAATATGCGAAAGGCAAATGATGCTGAATATTAGTATTCTTCAAGATATAAGAATTGGAATTCTTTCAAAACAAGGCAAACAAGCTTTGGAGAGTCGATTATTTTGCAATGTCTTTCCAAATGAAAATGCTGTTCCTGCAAAAGTGTACGTGGAATTTGCTAAAAATAAGTCAGTGATTTGCTTAATGCCAATACTGCGCGAGTGTTCCATATTCAACGAAGAATTATTGAAACTGGAAAATGAAGAAATTGTAAAAATGGAAGCCATCGATAAAATACTGCATGAAGGAATCACTATTATTTTGACGGGAAAGTTGAGATCAAAACTGGATTGTTTGGAAAAGACACTATATGCGTGTGTAAACTGTCAGGTAATTTTAAGGCCTAATTTGGATGTAGAGAAAGGTTTAATTAATGGTGCAATGGGTATAGTGGTGGATTTTGATACTTATCAGAAAAAAGAAGGAATTGAATTTTTAAAAATTTAATTTGATCAGATGGATGAAGTTAAAGAAATTGGTCGTTGTTCAGTTTGTTTTTTGCTTGTTAAAGATTTATATGTCCGTAGGAAACAATTTCCATTTTCTCTGGCATATGCAGTGACTATTCATAAATCTCAAGGATTAAGTATAGACAGTGCATTGGTGAACATTGGATCTACTGTATTTAAAGAGGGTATGGGATATGTTGCTTTGTCGCGAGTCAGAACATTATCAGGTTTGTTTTTGATTGATTTTGATGAGACAAAGGTTACTGCAGATGCAAACTGTGTAAAAGAGTATAATAGGTTAAGAAGGGTGTATGCTCCAAATTTAGGTCAATATCCTGTATTTGAAAAGCATGTGGTTGGCCGAAAAAGAAGGTTAGAGAATATCTGTTCTGAAGGTGTCAAGAAGGGAAAAGAACAAGATAATGTTGTGATTGCAGGTAAAAGGAAATTGGACACTGTTGAAGAGATTGTTGGTTATCAGTTTGAAAATAGTTCTGGTGTCAACTGCTATGCTAATGTAGTGGTCAATGTTGTTTTTTATCTGGAAGATTTGCAAGAACAAATTATGCAGAATCGGGAAAAAAGATTTTGTTCTTTGTTGCATTCTGTTTATGAAAAATTGACAACAGATAGAAGTAAAATACAATCTGTTTCAGATGTTTGTAGTCTTTTGGATGTGTGTTCTGGTTCTACACAATTTACACAAAATATCCAACAAGATGCTCAGGAATTTTTAATGTATATGCTTACCATTTTTGAAAATGAAGGTGTAGAAATAGAAAATATTTTTGGCCTTTCTTACAAATGGGAACATTATTGTGAAAATTGCATGAATACCTGTAGCACCAATGTAGACACTGAGTGATTTCTGTATTTAACCTACCAGACTGTAAATCAATGTCTTTCAATGAATTAGTTAAAGGTGCGATTCAAAACATGGAGTGTAGCCAATGTAAATCAGAAATGTTATCCACATTATTCTTAACAAAATATGGAAAATACATAATTTTAATGATGCAACGTTGTACAGCTGACGGAAGAAAATTGAATACTTTAATAAAGCAATTTGTAGCAGCACAACTATCAATATCAGGAAGGACTTTTGTAGCAATTGCAATAATTTTTCATGATGGTCCTTCCACCACATCTGCACATTACACTGCCTATCTAAAATGTGAGAAAGGCTGGACACTTTGTAATGATTCCCAGTTGGTTTTTAAACAACGTTTGCCTAGGGAATTACAAAATTCCTACCTAATTTTTTTAAAGTCAAAGTTTTAGGAAGATAATTCACTCTCTGAGGAATTTATTATAATAATTTAATAGGACTACCACTGGACAATTTACATAAAGAAGGAGTGCAAAAATACCATTTGGCCTCAAGGAAAGGTATATTTTTGAATTATGGACTTTTTGGTGGTCATTGATTCGGTGAATATTTTAATGCGGCAATATTAACAGTTTTTATAAGTTAAAGTTATACAATTTTGTAAGCTGTAAGCATTTCACATATGTGTGATTTGTATTTTCTGGTATTTTACTGAGAATAGCATGTTGTTGTTTTTTTAACAATCTTTCTAATTGTTTTTTTTTTGCCCGCTGTTAAGTGATGAGTACGATTGAAATCACTATTTCTAGTGAAATTCAATATATTCTGAGAACAGCAAAAAAGGCAAACAAATTACTTAGTGGAAAGTATGCTGTGTTGTAAAAAATGCATTATTACATTTTATAATTTTTTTTCCTTTTCTTTCACAGATCCAAATTTTAAAATAAGCAATTTATATGAATTTAGATTGCAATGAAAATCTGAAAAAAATGTATACCATTTTTTATTCCTATTACTGTGAACGTAAGTTTAACTAAGTCTCAATATGCAGAATGAGGAGGTCTGCAAGAAGCTACAAAACACGTTTCTGAAAACACTCTGTTTATACCTATGTAGTTTTGAAATCTGACCATAATCAGATATCATGTGACCTGCAAAAAAAGAGTTTTGAGGGGTTCATAATATTTCCCATTGTACCTATTGAAGGACCGAAATCATTTCAATCATTCTTCTTTGAACATCTTTGTAGACAAAACTCTGTGCTTACCTTCTATCATTCACAAGGAATTTTAAAACCGGAAATATGTAACTTTTTGTAACATAGTTATTGCGCAAGACACTCTTTCATATTTACAAAGAGAGGAAAAGGCACTCTGTGCACTTTTTATACTCCATGTAAATACAACCTCATTATGCACACCACTTTGCATTGAAAGGGTGTTCTATAAGTGTTGTTGTGCATGATTGCACTGAATACTCATAGAACAAGACACATCTCTAGATTTATCAGAAATCATAAATCTCGATATGTGTGTGAATGCTGCACCATTCTAAAATTGGTGTAGGAAAGCACAACAAGGAGAATTGTTTTCATTTCTCCACATTTTTATATCTTCAATGCATGCTGAAATGTTCAGCATACATTGAAGGAGAAAAATGCATTTTCTCATTGTTTTTGGGCAGGAAGGTGTGTCTTCCTGCAGAAAAACAAACAGCACATGACACAGATATCCTTGCACTATGGTGCAAGGGTGCCTGTATCACCACATGGCTGCAGTTCAAGCAGCCGTGCAGAGAGAAGCATAGATTTGCAACATATTTATGTACATATGTTACATCCCTGTGCTTCGGAAGTACTACAGCACACTGCAGTTAAAGAGGTTACTGTGTGATGCTGCAGCACTTCCTCATAGTTCTGCACTTATACATTCTCCATACGCTACTAATGCATTCATTCAGTCAATTACATACTACACATACATTCATCTAAACTTTCACACACTAACAAAGAAATTTAGCTCTTTTTTTAAACCAGGAAAGTTAGTTCTTAGAAGAACTTTTTTTTTCTTCTTTCTTCTTTTATATTTTTTTATTGGTTTTTCTAACAATTTAGTGATTTTTCTGGTTTTTCTGAAAAAAAACCCCACAAAAAAAACCAGCAGGAACCAAACAATGAACTTCAGGGAACAAAAAAAAAACACAAAGAAACCTAGCAATTGTGACTTTCTTGCCGGCAGCAGATCAGATCGATCGACTGCTCACCGTAGCACAAAGTCGCATTGCACTTAGTGTAAAGCACTTTTAAAAATTGAAATTGAGGACAGATGTCCAAGTTTTGGGCTGATGGATGCACTCTTGAAGTGCTCGGCTGTGATGAGGTGGAAGGCGCAGGAGCAGGAGTGTTTCTCATCCGTTTGCACTCTTCTCGTGCAAGATTGTTCGGATGAAGGGTCCTTAGGTGCGTCATCATACTTGCCGTGCCGCACGAGTATTTCTTGTTAGGATCCCCTCGCGACATCACTCTTTTGCAAATCTTGCACGTGACCAAGGTGGCATTGGTCTTTGTTTGCCCCTCGCGAAAAGTAACAAATTTCCACACCACTGAAGAAAAACCTTGTGGGCGTGGTGCCTCCTCCAAAAATTCATCCTCAGATGAATGAGGAGATGCAGGTGATGCCTGCTGCCCTGAAGCCATTTTTAGTTGAAAAAAAGTTAGAGCTAAGTGTAAACTTAGTCTAAAAAATCTTCTTCTCTGCAAAGAGATGCTCCTCCAAAGAAGGTGAAAGAAGAATGATTGAATTGGGTGGGGTCTTTCAATAGTTAGAACAGGAAGTGTAATGAACCAATCAATTCTCTTTTTTTGCAGGTCACATGGGATCCGCGCACCCTGCGCTTACGCATCACGCACCCAGCGCGCATCCGTGAAATTGAATAAAAAAAAAATATAGGATTAGATGTAAAAATATATTACTTTTAAGACTAGTTTAGAGTTTGTCTTCAATTAATATTCACATGAAATACATATATATGTTTTTTAAAATGTTAAATATTTCGCGGGATCCGCGCACCTACCGCGTCATAGACTCAGATGCCGCATCGCGGAAGCGCGTAAACGTCGCATTACGTACATCGAACGTGTCGCGTATAGGCTGGGAGTCTTGTACCGGTTGCATTGCGATCATGCACTAAACACGTTCCCAATGCATACCATGCACGGATGCTAACGTGTAGGGATCGAGAACGGTGCGCATAGGGTGCGCGGATCCAAAAACATGGAAAAAAATATATAAAATAAAGTTTTGAACATATAGTTAAAAAATATTTTTTCAAATATAACAAAATATGTTTGAAAAACCCAATAAAAACCAATAATATTTTTTACTTTTTAAAAGAATTAATTGAAAAGATAAGTTTAAAAAATGGTGATAAAAAAGAATTAAAAAAAAACATAATTAATGAATTTGACACACTGAATTTGAAAAATATAGAAATCCAATGAAAATCATTAAACATGATATCTTTAGAGATAAGTTATAGAAAGTAATTAGCATTAAAATAACCTTTGAAATTCACTGAAAACACCATATGTTTCATGCACGTTATAGTTAGGAATTGGCATTTAAAAAACCTTTGAAATTTACTGAAAAAAACAAAGGTTTCAGTGGCGTTATAGTTAGGAATTGGCATTTAAAAAAACCTTAGAAATTCACTGAAAAATCCATAGGTTTCAGGGGCGTTATAGTTAGCTGGACATTTCCCTCGTACAAAACCCTAGAAATTCCCCTGTTATAGTTAGTTCAGCTAACTATAACTCGCGCCGCTGCAATGCACTGCTGATGATGGCACATATTACATCACTCATGACATGGTCAGTGACATCACTGATGACATCACTGATGACATCTCAAATGACATCACTGATGACATCACTGATGACGTCATCCATGTGATAAATTAGTGCATCTTCTCACACCCTAATATAACCTTTTAAGTTGGGGAATTATTTCCTCTTCAATCCTGAGTTCCCCTGGGGGCCAACTAGCCCACCAGGCACCTCCAGTATGCACCAGGGAGCTGCGTTGCAGAGAGATGTTCAGAGGCCACGCCCCTTTTTACAACACTCTGCAACGCAGCGCTGTGGCGCTTACTGGAGGTACCTGGTGGACTAGTTGGCCCCAGGGGACCATAGGATTGAAGAGGAATTAATTCCCCAACTTAAAACATGCCACAGGGCGTGTTTGCACACATATTACCTCAGGCCTGACCCCTACCTTCACCACTGTGCAAACACGCCCGTGGTGCATTTTAAGTTGGGGGATTAAGTCCCCTTGAATCCTGAGCTCCCCTGGGGGCCAACTAGTCCACCAGGTACTGCCAGTAAGCGCCACAGAGCTTCGTTGCAGAGAGGTGTAAAAAGGGGCATGGCCTCAGAACACCTCTCTGCAATGCAGCCCCCTGGTGCATACTGGAGGTTCCTGGTGGGCTAGTTGGCCCCCAGAGACCCCCAGTATTCAAGGGGAATTCATTCCCCATCTGCAAACGTGCCAGGGGGCGTGTTTGCAGAGTGGTGCAAGGAGGGGGCATGGCCTCTGGCGCGATACCGTTTAAAAAATAAAAAAAAAATTAAGAAGGGGGCTGCGTAGCCTCCCTTCTTTTTCCAATTTATTGGCCCTGGGGACCCCATCCCCCAGGGCCTGCCCTCAATTTTCTTTTAAAAAAAGTAGAAATCTGGAAGGGAGCTGCGTGGTCCCCTCCCGAGGCCATAATTTGCCCCGGGAACCCATCCACCGGGGCATGGCCCTTTTATATTACTTATTATTATTTTGGAGGGGGGCTGCCCCCGCCTATTTTATGATAAAGTCCTAGGGGTGGCAGTCCTCGGGGCAGTGTGGGGGGTATTGGGCCCCCCCACACTTTTTTTGATCATGCCCCCGGGACTTGGCCCCCCGGAGGCTAATTAACAAAGAAGCGCGGGAGACCGCGCTTCGTTTTTTTTTTGATCGACAGGATCCGCGCACCCAGCGCGGATTTTGCCGATTTAAAAAAAATAATAATAATTTTGGGGCCTTGGGGGCCTTGTGGGACCCCCTGAGCAGGCCGAGGGGGTCAGGGTGTTTCTACCCTGCCCCCTTTTTGTGTTCTGTGCTTTTTTCCTTCTGTTTTCTTGTGCCTCGGTTCTACCGAGGCACAAGATGGCTGCCAACACTTCCTGGTTTGGAGTGTTGACAGCCAATTAGCATACAGCTCGTGCTCAACAGGGTGCGTGGATCATCCACGCCCATAGATATATCTATGATTTAACTTTTTATTTTCTCAGGAACTACTGAACGGATTTACACCATTTAAACAAAAGGCACGACTCTGAACCAAGGACTACCTTTTTTGCCAAATTTGGTATAATTCTTTTTCTCGGCCCCCGCTTGACGAATCCTCCCGAGACTTTCAGGATAGGAGCGGACTGGAGTACCCCACCAGTTTTGAAAATTTCGCGAAGATTCATCAACCGGCGCCAAAGTTATTCCAAATAGCATGTTGCGGATTTCCTATGGATAATAGGTCCTAACTATAACTATAGTTAGGACCTATTATCAATAGGAAATCCGGCTCTCGGTGCAATGAAAATACCAGCACTCTCTGGAACAGTTGTCCTCAATCTTTATTGGGACAAAAACACGACAAAACGCGTTTCGGCTAACGCCTTTCTCAATTGTGGCTGGCACCGACATGAGGCAAATGTAAATACCATAAAAACAACATCAACATAGGACTTACTCCAGTCCCATAGTTGCAGCCATTTCTAAACATGTATTTCCATTGTTTAGTCACACACATTTCATTGTATTACTTTGTCTCCCTGAATGGGTATTCTTCAAAATTGTATTAACAATGATTGCGCTACACATTAACATCACACCTTGAATGGGCAAGCCTCCCACAGAAATGAATTACACCCTACTAGGGTTTCTGCTTTCTAATATCTGGGCTTTTGAAATTACATAATTTGCGCTGTTAATAAATGTCATGCCCTGTATGGGCAAACGGTACACAGAACTACTTTCTTCCTGAAAGGGCGTGATGTTAATGTGTAGCGCAATCATTGTTAATACAATTTTGAAGAATTCCCATTCAGGGAGACAAAGTAATACAACGAAATGTGTGTGACTAAACAATGGAAATACATGTTTAGAAATGGCTGCCACTGTGGGACTGGAGTATGTCCTATGTTGATGTCGTTTTTTATGGTATTTACGTTTGCCTCATGTCGGTGCCAGCCACAATTGAGAAAGGCGGTAGCCAAAACGCGTTTTGTCGTGTTTTTTCGGACAAATGTTCCCGAAAATATTTTATAGCCTCCAGTCCATCTGTGTGATGTATACTCGTATATAAAGAAGTAATGTCCATTGCAACCAACAAAAAGTTACTTCAATGATTATTCGCAAAAAATCTCCTGTGTCTTTAATGAAGGAGGGCAATTTGGTCACATGGTCTTCTAAGAAATAATCAACATATTTGGACATTGCTTCTAAGATGTTATTCCTTGCTGAGATGATTGGTCTACCAGGCACAGGAGAAATATTTTTGTGCACTTTAGGTATAAAGTACAACATGGGAGTATCATTCCTTAAAAAGTTGTATTAATTCTCAATCAATAATCCTTCCCTTTTGGCCTTTTCCACTGTGATAGATGCTTAAATACTTTATCCTTTACTGAAACCAAATCTTGTCGTAAGGCTATATGATAGCAAGTAGAGTCAGACAAATGGTGGTGAGCCTCCTCAAAATAATCAGATTTTGGCCATAAAACAATGTTCCCTCCTTTATCAGCTTTGCTGACAACTATCTCATGATTTTAGCCTTTAATTTCTTCATGAGGGCAAAGTAGCGACTCTGTGTGTATTTGCACTGATTTCTCTTTAGATTGACAGAGCCATTGAACTGTTTGAGATCCTCACTGACCCTGGCGCTGAAAAAATCAATTGCGTCCTTCGGCATTAATGGGAAAAAGGTTGATGGAGGGCGAAAAGGACTGTTAGCAGATTTACCAATGTTGAAACCTTTATTGAGTAATATTTCCTGTGTGGAACCGGCAGCACTTGATTCCCCATTGGCCATAAATGCAAGACATAGAGAGTAGTGATATCTTTGACTTGTAAGTTGCTGTTATTATTAGCCCAGGTAGCCTGATCATCCTTATTCGTCATGTGTTTGTTTAATTGAAAAAACTTTTTTAATTTAAATTCCGGATGAATTTGAATATGTCAATTCTTGATTGATGTTACGAGAAATTGCTCTCTGGGCGAAACGTCAAGCCAAGCGATAGAAGTTGTGACTCCACTTTGGTCAATGTTGTCTCAGTCAAGTTTATTATGGTATTGTCGTCGGAATTAGTTAGCGCCTCCATTTCTTTGCTGTTGTTACTCTGTTTGAATTGCCGCTTATGTTGCCTTCGCCTCTCCCTCCTGCAATTATTCCTGTTGCGTGTTGTTTTGCTTGAGGATTCCCGGGAGCGTAATGTCTGGCTCCGGTCCTGGGTTAAAAAATTCAGTACCCTTGCTTGTACCTCAGAGGTCATGGACCTATTGTCATCAGAGTCACTGTTAGAAGTAAGTGAGGTCACATCAGAATCATCGTTGATGACAGTGTTGTTGCCAGACGTCGATGGTTGAATGGCTGGTGGCCTGCTGGTTAATGCCTGCCTTTTGACAGTGTCAAATTTCCAAGAGAAGGTAAAAACCCTTCCTGTAGCATAATCGTTTTTATCTCTGGCAAATTTAAAAATCTTCCGTGCTTTGATAGTATCCTCATGTTTCCTTAGTTTTGTTTTAATATCGGCACGTCCTTTAGACACCATTTCCTTTTGTTCTAACCCATCCAGTACAACGTTTACTTTTTCTATTTCTTTCAAAATGTCATCGCGAATCGCGATCTATTTCTGCGTATTTTATTAAGATATTTACCATATTCATGGCCTCATGCAGATTGTTTGTTGCCCACTCACTGAGTGGATTGGGGTTCTCGAATGTAGGTGCAATTAAATCTCTCAATCCTCTCGGCACTCTCCCTGCGTCTCAATGTTTTTCAAGGGACTTTTTTCCCACCACTTCGTGAGTTCTGTCTCGAGTAATTTTTCCAATGTTCGTAACAAAGATTTTACATTGCTGTTGTTGGTTCTATTGAATAGATTTGTTTGTGCTAATATCTGGCAAATGTAAAAACAGCACCTCAGCTGCAGCCTCCCGGTCACGCAGCATGTCGTTGGTAGACATATTGGCGGTTAAATAGGATATTTATGCAACACAACCAATGCTGACGATATATAGGGCAGTACAACAGTCACTGGCGCGCAATCTCCCAACCCATTGAAATTTAAACACCAATGTTCGTCTCTCTTTACCAGCTGTATATGTGTGTGTGTGTGTGTATATATATGTATATATGCAAACATGAATCCCGATAGTTGCGTAGAGGCTGTCTTTGTAGGGCGGTCCTCGCACAGGGTATCGGCACCCTGTAATATTAAGTACCTAATTTCCAAATTTATGAAAAAACGCCAGGACACCTTGAAAATGCAGTATAGTGGTACTGACTGCACCAGCAACGCGTTTCAGCTTTCACCTTGGTCACGTGACCAAGACGAAAGCTGAAATGCGTTGATGGTGCAGTCAGTACCACTATACTGAATTTTTAAGGTGTCCTGGCATTTTTTTCATAAATTTGGAAATTGGGTACTTTATATATATATATATATATATATATATATATATATATATAGATATATATATAATATATATATATATTACCTACTGACGGTTGCCAGTATGTAGTTATAGTTAGGACCAAGTTACTATAGGAAACATTCTATTCGCAATAACGTTGGCGCCGATTGATGAAGCTTCATGACATTTTTGAAACTAATTCTTTGTTGAGATCAGCTCCTATATTTAAAGTTTGGGGGTGATTCGTCAAGGGGGGGTCAAGAAAAAAGGGGGGTCCCAAAACGTATTTTTTCAATATTAATTTCCATAGGAAACTTTAGACAAGGCTACAGGTCGAACGGATTAACGGAATTACCCCAAATTTGGCAGGGAGAAGGGTCTTGGTCTAGAAAGCACGCTTTGTTTATTTGGTCTAAATCCGTTCAGTAGTTTTTGAGAAATATCAAAATTTACAGATATCGATATTTGGGAATTCTGCCATCTGATTGGCTGAGGCGTTACGAGCACAAGCTTGCTGCTGATTGGCTGCGAGCGTTTGCAACTAGGAAGTATTGGCCGCCATTTTGTGATTCCGTTGAAGCGAGTAATGTGGGAAAGAGGAGGGTAGGAGCACTGTAACCTTTGTGGGGTGTTTAGAGTGTGCTATAGAGGGGGTGCGAAGTGAACTAATCATACCTACCGGTGTGAGAGTTCTAGGCTACAAAAATTAAGTGAGGTATTGGCTAGTGTGTGATGTTTCTAAGATGAGCTTGTGCGAGACTCGAGGATTAAAGCGTGAGCCCAAACTGTGTGTCTTATGCTGTTAAGTCATGTGCCCTGGCCGCTGCAGTACAGTTGTAGAAGTAATGGCAGCATGTGTTTATACATACTAGGATGAACTATTGACCAGTAATGGTATGAAAGTCCTGGGTACAGAAAATATGTGAGGTATCGTCTAGAGTCTCATGGAAGGAGGAAGTGTTGGCCGCCATTTTGTTATTCCTTTGAAGCAAGTAAGGGGAAAAAAGGGTGAAAAAAGTGGGAAATAGGAGGGTAGGAGCACTGTAACCTCTGTGGGGTGTTTAGGGTGTGCTATAGTGGGGGTGCAAAGTGAACTAATCATACCTACCGTTGTGAAAGTGCTAGGCTATGAAAATTAAGTGAGGTATTGCCTAGAGTGTAATGCTGCTAAGGTGAGGTGGTGTGGGACTCAGGGATTAGAGCGGGAGTCTAAATTGTGTTTCTTATGCTGTGAAGTCATGTGCCGTGGCCGCTGCAGTACAGCTGTGGAAGTAGTGTCAGCATGTGTTTATAACTACTAGGACGAACTACTGACCCGTACTGGTCTGAAAGTTCTGGGGTACAGAAAATATGTGAGGTAGTGTGTAGAGTCTCATGCTGCTTAGCTAAGCTGCTGCTGGACTCGGGGATGAAAGCGTGAGCCCAAACTGTGTGTCATATGCTGTGAAGTCATGTGCTCTGGCCGCTGTGCCACATCTGTGCAAGTAGTGTCAGCATATAGTTATAGCTACTTGGAGGAACTTTTGTTTCGAACATTGTAACTTGTGTATGGTGCTTAGGAGGTGTTATATAGGTAGTGCAAAGGTAAATTTGTGTATATGAAATTAATTTGGTATTTGGAAAGTGGAAAGCACTGACTCCTAAGGGTCTGATGGCGCTGGGGGCATAAGGTGAGGTGCTGCTGGAGTTGGGAATAAAGCTGATGAACTACTGACCCCTATTGTGAACTTTCAACGTGCACGTGCCGTTGAATGTTCGATAAAATTTTGCAAAAGTATATCGTTAGGTAAAAAAAAAAAATGATGAACATTTAACCTGCAGGTTGTCGTATGGAAGGTTCCAGAAAGTGTGTTGATAAAATAGGTTGAACTTGTGACCTGTATATGGCATGGAATAATAATTAGCTTTTCGGAAGGAAAATTCAAAATTAACCAATGGAGGTAAGGTTTGGAAGTCGTTGAAGGAATTAAGTATTCTGATTTGTTCTTTACATGCATTTATGTGTGGAGCGATAGAGAAATTGTGCCATTCCTGGTTTCATTCTTGATGAAGTTGGAGCTTTACATGTACTATGTGAGAAAGAGAGAATTGTATGCGTGTCTCATTTGAAATCTGGATAATAACTGCAAAGGTGAGTTAGAAATGAACAAGGTGTGTTATGTATTTTATAGTATTGATTAAGTATTTGAGGTGATGTTTTTAATTTTGAAAGTATTTTTTATTTCAAAGTAGTATAGTTTTAGTATAGTGTGGTGTTTGATATTGGTTATGAAATATTAATAAAATTTGAGCTGTTGCTATATAAGTATTTTATATATGTTTAGGAATTTTTCAGAGAGAAGAAGTGTAGTTTGTCATCTTTATAGGACTGTATTGTTTTGAAAATGAGGTACAGCGTTAATTTGAGTTTGTAATGTATTTGGGGAGATAAACAAAATGACGCACGTTCACAACTGATACTTTTTGTGGAAATAGTGGGGTGGGGTGGTGGTAGGAGACGTATGTGTTATTAAGTTAAAAGCGATAAAACGAAATGCAGAAATGTTATGTGGGCAGTTTTTGGTCTTATTTTTGACACTGAGAGGTAGGTTTGAATGTAAGTCAGGGTAGGTTGTTGTACAGTGGGGCTGTGTACAGTGTTTGGAGATTACATGGAGAGGAGATGGAGATAGGAAAAGTGATACGTTCCTTAGATATGTACGCATAGTTTGAATCATGTGATCCTAAGTTGAGACAAATATGAATATGGTTTCTGGTTTGCATTTGGGTATAGTGAATAGTTTTTGTAGTTTCTGACTAGTGATAAAAAGGTAGATATATTAAAATATATGGTAGTAAACATATTAATTATTGTCTGTTCTTTTGGAATAGAAGTACTTGGGGAGTGCTTCTTTAGAAGAGATGTTAAAATAAATGTGTGAGAGATAAAAAATAAATTTAAATGTGCGGTATATTTTCTGTATGAGTTTGTTGACATTAGAGAACTACATGTGATTATAAGTGATACTATTTGTCAGGCTGTGTCGCTGTGGCGGATATATGTAGTAGTTGATGTGGTTCGTGTTTTACTGATGGTGAGTTTCACTAGCCCTTTTGAGACACTCGTCAATTTATTCATTCCATTTAATATCTTTAATATAGATACAGTAAAGGGACTGTATATCAAAAGTTTGGGAATTAGAACTTTGTTTACTCTCCCCATGCCCTGCTATACACTCTACAGAGTGTTTAAATGACTTTCGTAACGTATAGATGTCTAGCTAGTAAAGGTGGTGTAGTTCGACTGGGACCATTCATAAACCGTGCTATGGGATGGTTTATGTTTTACCCGCCAATTTGCATGTTTGAATACTTTTTGCTGATAAGTGTTCCGGCAGACACCTGTTAAAATTTACTTTTTATATGGGTATGGGTATAGTGGCGCTACTGGGAATGGTGGGGGTTTCTGTTTGATTTTGTACGGTTAAGCAAGGGCAGGGGTGTGTGCGGGGGAGGTGGTTATGTTGCTGATTGAAACACAGAATATAGTAACGTGCAGATGTCGAGCTACTAAAGGTGATCTAGTACCACTGGGAGCACTTATGGCATGGGATATGTTTTAACCAATACAACAAGGGGAACCCCTGCAAGGTAAATATAGGTAGAGGCTCAGGGGAAAAATACTGAATCAATAATGAAGAAAAGTTCTCTACCTGTTTGTTCCAAAATGTACTCTGTATCATTAGATAAATAGGTTGACACTCAAACTAAGGCTAATCATAACAGAAACACAAGAACAGTTTAAATGCATAAACAAAAATCAGTTAATGAGTGCTTTTATTTTTCACAATAGTCGTTATTCAAACAGTCGTATTCACAACACGTGCTTATTCGTGACTTAATGGAGTAGACATCAGAACATATACAAAAACCATAATTTTAGAAGGTCCCAAACATCATCAGCTGCACACAAAATCACAAACTTATACCGGTATCGCAACACACCAACGTCAAGCGCTGTTGGAGAATGATAGGATAGGATGAAAATACTCGGACCATCTGGCCACGAGTATTTTCATCCTATCTTTTTGAAGAGACGTGCGTTGTCATAGACCCTCTACCTGGCGGCCTTTTCGTCTGTTACATCACTTAACAGTTCGATCACTGCACCGCAACGAAGAGTAGCCTAAACGGATTCGCCAACGGTGCGCTTCATGTTTTCAAAGCAATTCTAAACGCCGCCGCCTCGATTGACATGGACTCGTTTTAACTCTTTCTCTGAAAATTCCGATCAAGCCTTTTGAGCCCCTCACATTCTCCAACAGCGCTTGACGTTTGATTCTCCCAGAGGACTCTTGTCCCAGTTTGCTCCCACTATCCGTGTGCAACCAGAGCTTTCTTGCCGCCTTTTTGCCAGCATGATCCGACATTTAGAGTTATAACCGCTACAGGTCCCAGCAAAGTATACCTTAATTCCATTCTGTTCGCCCTGAGGAAGGTGGCACCCACTGTTTGGTGCACTCACCGAAACGCGCGTCGGCGCTTCTTTGAAGTCCAACCATGCCCCTATCACTCAGATGCAACATGGACCTTTTAATATTGTATTGAATGCTTTCTTATGATTTCATTTATACATTGTTTACTGCGGCTAATGTTCAGCCGGTCATTTCCGGGTCATTTTTGACCATTTCTTTATTTTTGTAAGTATGAAGTGTGATGTTGGTGTGTTGCGATACCGGTATAAGTTTGTGATTTTGTGTGCAGCTGATGATGTTTGGGACCTTCTAAAATTATGGTTTTTGTATATGTTCTGATGTCTACTCCATTAAGTCACGAATAAGCACGTGTTGTGAATACGACTGTTTGAATAACGACTATTGTGAAAAATAAAAGCACTCATTAACTGATTTTTGTTTATGCATTTAAACTGTTCTTGTGTTTCTGTTATGATTAGCCTTAGTTTGAGTGTCAACCTATTTATCTAATGATACAGAGTACATTTTGGAACAAACAGGTAGAGAACTTTTTCTTCATTATGGGATATGTTTTAGTCACAAATTTTCATGTTTTGCTGGTGAGCGTTTCGGGAGACATCTGTTGAAATTAAGCCTCTGTTTGGCTATAGTGGCGCTTCTACGTTTGCTGGGGCTCTTTCTTTTATAGCGTAAAGTTAAGCAAGGGTGGGTATTGAGGTGGTGTAGTGGTACTATTTATAAACTGTCTTATGGTATGGTGTATGTTTGAGCTGCAAAATTGCAGGTTTTATTAGGTTTTGCTGATGAACGTTCCGGCAGACACCTGTTGACATTAAGTCTATGTAAGGCTATAGTGGCGGTAACGGGATTGCTGGGGCTCGTTGTTTGATTTCGTAAGGTTAAGAAAGGGATGGGTGGGGGTGGGGGAGGTGCGTATGTTGCTGATTATAAGACGGATATTTGTAACGTTGGCATGTGTAGTTACTAAAGGTAATGTAGTTTCACTGGGCCCATTTATAAACAGTGCTATGGGATGGTTTATGTTTTAACCACCAATTTGCATGTTTGAATAGTTCTTGCTGATAAGTGTTCCGGTAGACACATGTCAAAATTAAGCCTGTGTATGGGTACTGTGGCGCTACTAGGAATGGGGGGTTCTGTTTGATTTCGTACTGTTAACCAAGGCCGGGGTGGTAGTGGGGGAGGTAGTTATGTGGCTGTTTGAAATACAGAATATAGTAACGTGGAGCTGTGGAGCTACTAAAGGTGATGTAGTACCACTGGGAGCACTTATAAAGCACCCTATAGCATGGTATATGTTTTACCCGCAAACTTGCATGTTTTAATACGGTTTACTGATGAGCTTTTCAGGGGACATCTGTTGAAGTTAAGGCTGTGTATGGCTATAGTGGTGCTTCTACGTTTGCTTGGGCTCTTTCTTTTATTGCATAAAATTAAGCAAGGGTTGTGTTCAGGTGGTGTAGTGGTACTGTGACATTAAGTCTATATATGGCTATAGTGGTAGTAACGGGAGTGCAGGGGCTCGTTGTTTGATTTTGTAAGGATAAGCATGGGTATGGGTGGGGGATGTGCGTATGGTATGTTGCTGATTATAAGACGGACATTTGCAACGTGGGCATGTGTAGTTAGTAAAGGTAATGTAGTTTGAGTGGGCCTATTTATTAACCGTGCTATGGTATTGTTCATGTTTTTCCCGCAAATTTGCATGTTTGAATACTTTTTGTTGATAAGTGATCCGGCACACACCTGTTAAAATTAAGCCTATGTATGGTTATAGTGGCGCTACTAGGTGGGGGTTTCTGTTTGATTTCGTACGGTTAAGGAAGGGCTGGGGTGGGTGTGGGGGAGGTGGGTATGTTTCTGATTAAACACGGAATTTAGTAACGTGCAAGTGTCGAGCTACCGAAGGTGATGTAGTACCACTGGGAGCACTTATAAAGTGCCCTATGGCATGGTATTTGTTTTACCCGCAATTTTGTATGTTTTAATACGCTTTTCTCATGAGCGTTCCGGTAGATGGTTGTTGAAATTAAGTTCTTGTATTGGTATAGTGTGTTTACTATGTTTGGTGTGGCTTTTTCTTTAATTTTGTGAAGTTAAGGAAGGATGGGGAAGAGGGTGGTGCAGTGGCAGTGTGCCCATTTATGAATCATTTTATGGTATGGTATATGTTTTTCTGGCAAATTGCCATGTTCTAATACGTGATAAGTGTTCCAGCAGACAGGTACAGAAATGACACAATATTTCTGTGGATAAGACATCTTCGTGCTGATAGACACTCTTGTACTGTGGTAGAAGGCAGATAGCGTTGATGGAAAATTATGAAACTTGGTGCAATTGTAGATTTTAATGGAAGGTTACACTGTTTGTTTGTTACTATGGTGTAGTTAGGGTTCTAAATGGGAGAAAAAAGTGGGGGTGCTCTAAAAGGGGGGGCAAAACTCTTAAAGGGGTGTGGGCTATGCAAGGTGGGGCGTGGTCTAAATCAAGATAAGTATCATTGTGTGCTTTAGAAAATCCTCTCCAATTATCGTAGGTTCGGAAAAAAACATTGTTTATAGGATTTCCCTTTCTACTACAACATGGGTAACCTAGCGTGACGTCTCCAGTTCTCAGTAGTGAGCGAAATAAGCATGCATACATCAATGTGCATGCTGTCACTGCAGTGTAATAAAAAATAAAAAAATTAACTATCTTTGAGAGGGCCGAAAAATAGAGCCTGGTAGAGAGTCGTTTGGAGGCTGCCTGAAAACAAGTGCTGGTCCCCAGACCCGGCCCAATTAAAGCACAGTATCCATGCATCCTAAGCACTGCTCCATTCAACCATCTTTTAATTGAGGGATATGTTCCTACTTATATATACACACAAATCTGTTTGTCTGCTTATCTTAAGCATCTATGAGCACACTCGCCTATAGTAAGCATTGTGCCATTCATGCAGCGATACACCTATATATGTATAGATATATCTGTCCCAGAATCAATCCTAAGCATTTATCAGCCCACCCGTCTATCATAAGTATTGGTCTTTGCATTCATTCATCCTTCCATCCATCCATCATTGATGCATTGCTCTATGTATCTATTCATTGATGCATCTGACCATGCATCCACTCGCCCTTTATTCAACTATACGTTCTTATTTCCGTGCATCGTCCGCCCTGATCTTAAATACGACGTATTATACTCATTCAGCTACCCTCTTAAGGCGTTGAAAAGGCTTGCGAAAAGCATTGACAGGCAGATTTTTTAATAAAGAATAACAAAGCTTTGAGTTACTCTTTGTGGAGCATACTTCAACACCCTTCTCTGGTGGTGTTTTAAACAAAGGTACATCTAGCGAAAGAAATGTAAAGGAGCTTTTAAGTGTAATACGTTAATTTAGAAACATAACGTTTTGTCGAGTTGTTTATAGGTACACTGTTTTAAAGTGGCCATGACTGACAGGTACTGAATACCTGTGCTTCTTATATTTGAGAAAGTATACCAGAGAGCTAATTTGGGGTGGTGAGAACCTTAAGTTCTATATTTCCATGTGAAGTACAGTATAGGAATATAAAAGTAATTGGGAAGCTTTTATGTTCATATTAAAGAGGGGGTGTGAGAACTTAGTGAGGCAGGCAAAGTGTGTGTTTTCGTAGCACTAAAACAAGACCGTGTGTAAGGTGAGAGCAGGTTTGTGCTGAAGTTGCCTTGTTGTGGTCGTTTGGAGGGAAATTTCGGGGAGCCTAATTCTTTCAG
This sequence comes from Triturus cristatus, assembly GCF_964204655.1. Classification (NCBI taxonomy): domain Eukaryota; kingdom Metazoa; phylum Chordata; class Amphibia; order Caudata; family Salamandridae; genus Triturus; species Triturus cristatus. The sequence continues at coordinate 577,320,265 of NC_140586.1, forward strand.
CAATTGGCAGAGTGGGCATGTAGGGGTTGTAAAAAGGGGAAAATGGCTCTCTTTAAAGGATTTCTCTTCTCCTACAATGCGAGTCACTTGGCATGATGTCTGCACTTCTAAGTAGTGAGCAATGTGCATGCTCTCACAGTGTCACTCCAGTGCAATAAAGAAAGAAAAAACCAATTACGTTTGTGAGGTCAGAAAATAGAGCCCTATAAAGACCCGTTTCGAGGATCCCAAAAATAAGGTGCTGGTGGTCACATCCCCACAGACACCCCCTACAGTTAAAGCCCTGGGTGCAGTGTTATCTTTGCGAAGTTGTTGATAAAATTGTTAGGTAATAATGGAAATGTTTATGTTTGGTTATAATAAGTACATAGATCAAAAAAATTAAAAATACTATTTATAAAGTTGTGTGCGGTGGGTTGCAGAGAAAGTGGTATGGGGTGTTGGGGTGTGTCGTAGAGGTGAAAAGCATGAGGTAGTGCAGTTATATATAAATTGTAAAGGAGTATGTAAATAATTAAATAAATACTTGCTGTATGTTCTATGGTACTACTTGTCATCCTAGTGCTCATCTGTCGTGCTCCATCACGTTGCAGCACTGAGTCTGGAAGTTGTTAGTGGAAGTTTTGCAATTATATGTTATTATTTTAACACAGTGAAGAAATGTGAAAAATAATGTAATCTATTTTTTGTTTTTCAGAAAATTATTTTGTTTGGACTGAAATTTGGAAATGCCTAGAAGAAGTGAAAAAAAAGAAAGAAAAGAGAAGAAAAATATATATTTGACGAAAAGGAAAGATCTTGAAGTAGAAAAAAATGCAAATAGTAGAGAAACTGTTTGATCAAAAGCAAAAGACAATTTTTGAGAAAAATATTACGAACATTTAATGAGAAAAACATCACACATAGCAAAAAGAAGAATTTTTCAAGTAAGGTGAAGGTGAGTTCAATTTCAAATATGAGGAAAAGGAAAGATGATAAAGAAATTGTATCTGGTACTCGGAAACAAAAACAATTTCAAGAAATTCGTTAGAGACTCTTTCGATCTAGAGTGACTCAGAATTGATTGAAAACATACGGCAAATATAAAAGAAGAATGTTCCAATTCAAAGAGAAGCAGCGTATTGAAAGTATAGTGTATACTGCTTTCAATTTGAAACAAAAGTTGTTCATTTTGATTTTAAAGAGATTGAAAGTATTGGATAAAATAGTCAAAGTATTGAAAGACAAAAGTAGAAAAAAAAAGACTTGTGAACAGAACCAACTTTTGTAAAATCTTTAGTGGACATTGGAAACATACTTTTAGTACTGAGCCTTTTTTTAATGAGGAAAGGTACTTCCAGGAAAATAGTTTATCATTTGCAGTTGATACTGGAGGTCGTTGCTACGAAGTTCAGGATGGTGTTCCTCTTCCAAAGCAGGAAATGGTTGGTAAAAGTGCAGAAGAGTTAATAGCTGAAGAAGTGCAAGGGAAACATCCACGAGCTCCTGTGTATAAGAGGATTTGTAGTAGCATTTGTAGCATTCAACAGGAATCCATTGATATAATGAGAAATTTGCTAAGAGAATATACTCAGAAAAGTATGAAACAGAAGATTAAGTTGATACAAGGACTTGATCCATGTAATGTAAGAAAATATACTGAGAAGTATGGGTATTCTCTGGCTTGTCTTTAAAGAAAAGTTTGTAAAAGTGTTTTTCGTCATTTGAGGATGTTAGCAGTACACCATTCAGAAATGTGGGACTTTGCAAAGAAACTGTACTATGTAAAACGTCCTGCATTAAGTTTAAGTGAACTGAATGGAAGTCTTTTATATGGTTCTTTATCAGATGTTCAAAAAAAGTGTGATGATATTGAAATGCGATATTTTGGTTCAGAACAGCAGGTCATAGAAAGTGGAAGTTTCACAATTACAGATGTTGGAGGAGATGAGAAAGTGATTAGCACTGATCAGTTTGAAGAAGAAATTGGAAACTTTAATGTAGTGTGCTCTGAAATACCAAACTATGTTTGTGTTTGTTGTCGACGTACTCATTATAAAAGTCAAAGTAGGAATGTTGATTTGTATTTGAAAAGTGAAAAGAACAATGGTAAGTGGGAAGAATCTTCATCTTACTTGTTTGTTGAAGGTCGATTTGAGTTAGGTAGTGATCAACGTATATGTAAATATTGTTACAACAAATTAGAAGAGAACAAAATGCCTGCTAGAGCAGTGCATGATAAGTTGGAGTTAGTAGCTATTCCGCAGGAGCTGGCCAAATTGAATACATATGAGTCGGTTCTAATTCAATCTGTTCATCCTTTTCAAACTATAATTTGGATGGAGCCTAAAACAGGTAAACTGCCACCAACAGACTTGCAAGGAGGGCTGAAAGGAAGGGTGGTGTACTAACCTTTGGATTTTAAGAAAAACATTGAAACTATTGCTGGAGAGAAAGATGAAGATTAGGCAGTAGTTATTTTTGTAAATGGTGTACCCACAAAGAGTCGGAAAATATGGCAAGAATTTGTGAATGTTAATAAAGTTGAAAAGGCTAACTTATATCTTATAGAGAACATTATTTATTACAAAAATGTAAATGTGGATGCACAGGTAATACGTTTAGAAGATGATTTTGAAATTTCAAGTGGTCAAATAGAGAAAGTGGACAAGTCAAGGACTGAAGAGATTTATGAACATTATACAATATGTCCTTTGCATTCAAAAGAAGTGATAGGAAGTAGCATTGAGTTATTTCAAATGAAAAAAGCACAGGGAACTCCAATGAGTGTATGGGAGAAAAGTTTAGAAGCTCGTTGTTTTCCACAGTTGTTTCCTACTGGAGAAGGTGGACGATATGATGACCGACCTGTACGGATTCCAGCTTCAGAATATCGGTCAACAAGATTATACTCTGAAGATCCTAGATTTCGACAGTGCGTTCCATACATATTTCACCTTTTTGCTTGAGTTTTTAAGAGAAGCGAATTCTAATATAAAAAATGTTGAAATAAAGACTCCTGGTGAACTGTGTTCATTTTGTATCTTGTAAATGTGTGCAGATATTTTAATCATAAGTTTCAAGGTATGATGTCTTCTATCTCTAATAAAAAGAATCCACCTCTTGGAGAAGTTGCCTATTTCTTTTGGAGAAAGGAGTACCAAGCAAGAGGTGCACCTCATATACATATGCTACTATGGGTCAAGGATGCACCTAAATTTGAAACTGATTCTGATGAAACAGTATTGTCTTTCATTGAGCAGTATGTGACATGTGAGATTCCAGGAGAAGGAGGAGATAGAAGCTTGAGACAGCAAGTTTTACGTTTCTAAAGTCACCGTTGTGGAAAGTACTGCAGAAGAAAATACAAGTCTAAAGGAAAATTTTACACCAAATGTCGCTTTGGTTTTCCCCGTCCAGTCATTTGTAAAGGAAGAGTAAATTCTTTTTTTTCTTCAGTAAGTCACATAATAACTCGGAAATCTCCATAGAATACCTACAATCTAAAAAGAACAGAAGTGTCAAAGTATATCAATGACTACAATCCAGTCATTTTAAAAATGTGGAATGCGAACATGGACATCCAGTATGTTGCGGATAACTCAATTGCTGTTGCACGTTATGTTACATCGTACATAACAAAATCTGAAAAAACAGAGATGAAACAAATGTGGGAAGAAATTGCACAAAAGAATAGTCTTAGCAAAAAATTGTACAGCTTTAGTTTGAAATTGCTTTCCCACCGAGAAATTGGATCATATGAATGTTCAGACTTCTTGTGTTCTTCAAGTTTATATTCAAAGTCACGAGGAATCATTTGGGTAAGTACAGGTCTTGCCTGCAAACGAAATCATTGGAAGAAATTGAGCAATTAGCAGCAAATGAGCCAGATAGTACAGACTTTCTTAAAACTAATATGTTGGACACATACTATCCGAAAAGGAGTCAACATCTGGAACAGCTATGTCTGTATGAAGTACTTCAACATTACAGCTTCAAAAGAAATGTTAAAGGGAATTTAAAAGAAGGAAAGTTTGCAGTAGTTGGATGTCATGGTTATTTAGTAAAACATGCAAAGGGTAATCTTATAAACCACAAGAAACTTAGTTGTGAAACTCCAGATAAGCGAGAATTTTACTATTTAGCACCTCTGCAGCGGTTTTAATCATGGCGTAGCAAAAGTGAAGTACTTGAAGAGTTTGACTGCTACAAAGATTCTTTTAATGCTTGTAAAGATAGCATTCGATGTCCAATTTTCCCTACATATTTAAAAATGTTGAATAATGAAGTTGAACAGGAAAAGACTATTATAGCTGAAATAGCTCATGAAAGTTCTCAAGATGGTCAAAGTAGTGGTCCATGTAGTCAAGATCCTCTTGGACAACCAATGCTGGAAAATGAAGCAGCGATTGCTATGCATGAAGTCCAAATTGCAATGCAAAAAGCACACGAGGAGAATATAACATTGGAAAAGTTAGAAGAACAAGTAAATGTTGAACAGAAAGAAATATATGTGCAAGTGAGAGAATGGATAGAACATGGTTTGTTGCATGAAAAAAAAGAATGTCTGTGTTCATCGTTGAAACCTCTTCTGATGTACATCAGTGGTCAAGCTGGGACAGGTAAAAGTTTTTAAATTAAAGCTTTGACCAGTTACCTTAAAATAACTACTGGCTCACATTTATGTTGTGTGGTAACAGCTCCAACTGGATTAGCTGCACACAATGTTAAATGAGTTACTTTGCATAGATTATTGATGTTACCAGTGGAGCATGATAATAAATTACAATATCAGAAGTTGTCTGGAGAAGCTTCTTATGAAGTGTTAAGAGTGCTGAAGAAAATGAAACTTTTAATTATTGATGAGGTGAGCATGGTCTCAAACGTAATGCTTGCTTTTGTACACTTAAGAATGCAACAGGTATTAAAAACAGATTACAACGTTCTCTTTGGGGGAAAACATTTAATTGTATTTGGAGATCTGCTACAACTAACCCCTGTAAAAGGAGAACCAGTGTTTAAAACTCTTCTACATGAAGACACTAAGAAATCTTTGGGAAGTATTGGAAATGTGAATCTGTGGTTACATTTTGAATATAAAGAACTCACTCAGAGTATGCAACAAGCAAGAGATGAAGATTATGGAAATATTCTAAAAGATGTAAGAATTGGTGTTCTAAGCAAACATGGTAAACAAGCTTTTCAAAGTCGTCTACTAAAGAACTTGTTTACAAATGAAAATACGCCTGCAGAAGTAATGTACAAGAAAATGAAAGAAAAAAAGTCTATAGTTTGCTTAATGCCTACAGTGGAAGAGTGTTGTGCATTTAATAGAGAACATTTGAAATTGGAAAATCAAGAAATAGTTCATATTGAAGCTATTGATAAAATAGAGCATCAAGGAATACTAATTGTTCTTTAAAAAAAACTACAGACTAAATTGGATTCTTTGGAAAAGTCTGTATCATAAACTGCTGGCTTAGAACATTTTAGATGTATGTTTAAACTGTTGGGTAATTTTGAAGCGTAATCTGAATGTCGAACAAGGTTTAGTGAATGGAGCAATGGGGAAAGTTGTTGATTTTGTGAAATATCAAAATAGAAATGGAATTGAATTTTTGAAAGTTAAATTTGATCAGATTGCAGAGGTAAAACAGATTGCACGTTCTGCCGCACGTTTTTTGCTTGTAAAAGACAAGTATGTTCGTAAAAAACAGTTTCCCTTCTGTTTAGAATATGCAATAACTATTCACAAATCACAAGGTTTAAGTGTAGATAATGCTTTGGTAAATATTGGGAAAACTGTGTTTAAAGAGGGAATGGTATATGTTGCATTATCTCGAGTTAGAACTTTGTCTGGTTTGTATTTAATTGATTTTGATGAGAACAAGGTTAGTGCTGATGTTAATTGTGTAAGAGAATATAATTGTTTGAGAAGGCTTTATGCTCCCCATTTAGGTGAATATCCTATTTATGAGAAAAGTGTTGTGTTTTCAAAACGCAAATAAGTTGAAGAGTTAACTATGGTTGAAAAGCAGAAAGAAAATCAACAGAAAAGAAAAGATGTAAAGAAGCAGAAAATACAAACAAGTGATGATGTTGTTGGATACCAATTAGAAAATGCTTCTGGTGTCAACTGCTATGGTAATGTCATTCTAAATGTTATATTTTATCTTGAAGATGTTTGTGGTGAAATTATGGAAAGTCAGGAAAAAAGTTTATGTTCTGCACTCTACACTTTATTTCAAGAATTGAGAACTGATAGAAGTAAGATTCGTTCTGCTTCTGGTATTCGCTAACTGTTGGATACATGTACTGGATCTTTAACGTTCAGTGCTAATATACAGCACGAGGCACAAGAATTTCTGATGGTTATGTTTGGAGTACTAGAAGATGAAGGAATTCAGTTTGAGAGTTTATTTGGACTCAATGGGAACATTAATGTGAAAAGTGTTCGTTAACTTCAAGCACTATAGTTGACAGAGAACGATTTTTATATTTAACAATACCTGACTGCAAACCTGTACCATTTTCCAAATTAGTAAAAGAATCTGATCATTAGATGATGTGTTTTCGTTGTAAATCAAGAATACTATCTGCATTATGCCTACAAAGATATGGAAAATATTTGATTATAATGCTACAACGCTGTTGACCAAATGGAAGAAAAGTAGAAACCAAAATTAAAAATGTTGTTGCTAATCAAGTATCTATTTCTGGAAGAACTTTTGCAACAGTTGCTAATGTTTTCCATGCTGGAAGTACTACTACAAGTGGACATTATACAGTTTATTTAAAGTGTAACAATGGTTGGAGTCACTGTAATGATACACACTTGGAAAAGAAACCGAGATTGCCTTATGAATTACCCAACTCATACTTAATTTTTCTGAAACAAAGATTTTAGATACACTATTTGGCTTTAATGGGAAGGTGTATAGATCTTTAAGGAATTCATACTGGATGCTTTCAAAGCGAAATTTTTGATACATTATCTGGCGTATTGGGAAAATATGCAGAGAAACTATGTAAGATCTTTAAGGAATTCATACTGGATGCTTTCAAAGCGAAATGTTTGATACAATATCTGGTGTAATGGGAAAATTGTGCAGAGAAACTACGTAAGATCTTTAAGGATTTCATACTGGATGCTTTCAAAGGGAAATTTTGACATATTATCTGGCGTATTGGAAAAATGTGCAGAGAAACTATGTAAGATCTTGAAGGAATTCATACTGGATGCTTTCGAAGTGAAATTTTTGATACATTATCTGGTGTATTGGGTAAATTTGCAGACAATCTATGAAGTAAAGGTAAGCTTTGAACATTTGAAGTAGTATTGCATGTGTTATTTGTGTTGATTTTGTATTATATTTGAGAGAATTAGGGTTTTGTTTTTTCGTAACAATCTAGTTGATTGTTTTTTTTCCCTGCTGTTTATGATGAAACTACAATGGCATCATTGTGCAGAGTGAAGTTAAGTAGTAGCTGATGACAGCAAAAAAAGGGAGAAAAATTGTTATCTGAAGTTAAATTGTTTTGTATTATTTAAAAACTTATTGTAATTTGTGAAATGTATTACGTTACATAATACTTTTGCAGTTAGTTGAAAAGTTAGAAAAAATAGTATTAATGACAAATACACAATAGTAGTTTGATATTTAAAAAAACCTTTGAAATTCATTGAAAAAAACCATAGGTTTCAGAGACATTATACTTAAAATTAGCATTTCAAAAACCTTCGAAATTCACTGAAAAAACCATAGGTTTCAGGCACGTTATACTTAGAAATTAGCATTTAAAAAACCTTTGAATTTCTCTGAAAAACCATAGGTTTCAGGCATGTTATAGTTAGAAATTAGCATTTAAAAAACCTTAGAAATTCACTGAAAAAACCATAGGTTTCAGGGACGTTATAGTTAGGAATTAGCATTTAAAAAAACCTTTGAAATTCACTGAAAAAAGAAAGGTTTCAGGGACGTATTAGTTAGTTGGACATTTGACTTATATAAAACCAGAGAAATTCGCCTGTTATAGTTAGTTGAGCTAACTATAACTCGCGCCCCCGCAATGCACTGCTGATGACGTCACATATTATATCACTCATGACATGGTCAGTGAGATCACTGATGACATCACTGATGACATCTCAAAACTCGTGGGGCGCTCCGGTCAGCTCCTATCTTAAAAGTTTTGGGGTGATTCGGCAAGCGGGGGCCGAGAAAAAAGGGGGTTCCCAAAATGTGTTTTCTCCATGTTAATTCCCATAGGAAACTTTAGACACAGCTACAGCCCGAACTGCTGAAAGGAATTACACCAAATGTGGCGAAAAGGAAGCCCTTGGTTCAGAAAGATCCCTTTTTGTTAAATGGTGTAAATCTGTTCAGTAGTTCATGAGAAATTAGAAAAAGAAAAAGTTTCAATATCTGTACGGAGCCTAACTATACATCTCATCGTGAAATCTGATTGGCTCTCAGCACTTCATCCTGGAATTGCTGGCAGCCATCTTGGGACCGATATACATGATAGTACCCCATTGAAATGCATTGTAGTTAATCGAAGATTTTGAGGGTTACCAAAAGGAGAACTATAAAGGGTGATAACAGACTTTAGTTACATTAGAATTCATTTGATGATGGTACCATACTAATTTCAGGAATTGTGATGTGTTCTAAGGTGATTTTACCCTGTGAGAAACCTTCTGCTGGGATATCATGAATCATGTTTGAGAGAAATCTGAAGCTAAAATGAGAGCATATTTTCTGTAAATTCACATTATTTTTCCCAGTCATGTGAGAATGAAGTCTGTCATGCTCAGTAAACCATGTACATCCAACAAGGGCCGAGACTGTCAGTTGATTCCTTTGTGTAGAAATTATGGTTAGTGCTGTAGAAAGAAAAATTAGGACATGTTTCAAGTGTGATCTCAAATATCTTCCTGTTATATTTCAACAGGAGCAGCCTGTCAGTTGATGCCTTTGTGTTCTACTGCAGCTTCCCAGAGTGTTCTAAAGAACAACTAGAGCGCTAACAGTCTTACTTATGACAAAATTATGGCACACCTGAAGCCATCTTGATTGGAATAAACTGGTAAATCTTAAAACATTTAATTTAAAAAGAAACAAAATGAGGGGTTTCATTTTGTCATAGAAATTATGGTTAGTGCTGTAGAAAGAAAAATTAGGACATGTTTCAAGTGTGATCTCAAATATCTTCCTGTTATATTTCAACAGGAGCAGCCTGTCAGTTGATGCCTTTGTGTGCTACTGCAGCTTCCCAGAGTGGTCTAAAGAACAACTAGAGCGCTAACAGTCTTACTTATGACAAAATTATGGCACACCTGAAGCCATCTTGATTGGAATAAACTGGTAAATCTTAAAACATTTAATTTAAAAAGAAACAAAATGAGGGGTTTCATTTTGTGATAGAAATTATGGTTAGTGCTGTAGAAAGAAAGATTAGGACATGTTTCAAGTGTGATCTCAAGTGTCTTCCTGTTATATTTCAACAGGAGCAGCCTGTCAGTTAATGCCTTTGTGTTCTACTGCAGCTTCCCAGAGTGTTCTAAAGAACAACTAGAGCGCTAACAGTCTTACTTATGACAAAAGTATGGCACACCTGAAGCCAACTTGATTGGAATAGACTGGTAACACTTAAAACATTTAATTTAAAAAGGAACAAAATGAGGGGGGTCATTTTGCCATAGAAATTATAGTTAGTGCTGCAGAAAGAAAAGTTAGGGCATGTTTTAAGTGAAATCTCAAAACCTCTTTCATTTCATTAGAAAATTCTGACATGCAGATGAAACAATCACTTTCAATACCAGCAGTAGACTTCCAGTTAACTCCCTGGTGAGCAGTAGCTTTACTACAGTGATCTAATGAACAACTAGAGTGCTAACATTCTGAAATTATGGCTAATGTGTGACACATCTGAATGCCTTCTTGATGGAATCAAAGTAAAAAACTGAAAGCATTTCCTACTGAGGGGACTGCAGTAAATGAGGAAATTAGGAAACTTCATAACAAATAAGTCTCCCAATATGGCCGCCAGAGAAAAAAGAGCCCAAATGTAGCACAAATATCACCCAGATGTAGCCTACATATAGCCCAATAACAGAAGTGTGCAATACACTTTTTATTTCTATTTTTTTTGCGGTTTTATATAGTGCAGACTGGTCAGGTATTGGAGCGTTACATCTTACTTGGACCCCTTATTGCGTATTTTGCACAAAGTACATGAGATTGATCTTGCGAAACATTTACGATTCTGTTAACCTGAAGTTGCTCTGAACCGGGCTTTGTAACACCCATTTTTACCTACTGGTTTTAATTAATTCTCACTGTATTGTATTAGGAAAGAGGATTTCCTGTTTTTATGTACACTTTTATGATCTATGTTTCTAAATCAGATCGAATAAAGTTTAATGAATTCTATGGTAGGACGGAGGAGAGGGTTATTCATATCTTTCCTCACTTTATTTACATAGCAGTTCAAAGAAAACGTAACACAACAATCTTTAAACAAAAGACTACACAACCCATGAACCATTAGGGGGGTAGTCTCCAAGGCAACTATAGTCCAATCATATCACAGTCCATCGTATATAATATTGTGACGTCCATTTCGCTTCCTCTTTCTTCACTGCTCGTCAGTAAAGTGCATTGCTTACATTCTTGGCTTTATCTGATGTTGTTGCTGTTTGTATAGCGGTTTCTTGTGCACGTTATTAGCATAATTGCTTGGTATTGTTTCATATTCCCTGCGCAGCAGGCTCTTGCCCGAGAGTGTTCTCCCTCTCGCAGTTTCTCCTGCTGTGTGCTCTGCTTGCGGTGAGATCCGTCGAGCGCTCCTGCTGGTCTTTACGCGCGTTTGGGAATCCGGTCACTTCTTTAGTGTCCGCTTGATTCCCGACCAATCCTCGCCTAATTTTGACACCGCTACGTGGTGATTTCCCCACGCGGCCACGCTATTCTTATAACAGCTTCGGGAAAGCCCAGCTTTTGGAGCACCGGCGAGGGGGCTGCCTTAAGGATTTTAAGGGCATTTGTTCTGTGCTCTCACCCTCTGCTATCATGTCTTCTCCAGAAGACCATTTTTATTCCTCATACCAGGAAGTGGAGGAGGAATGGCCCCCCACCTTCTCCCTCCAGCAGTGGACAAAGCCCTCTCTTTGGCTATTTCTAGGGCGCTGGCTCCTCTTAGGGATCAGGGTGATAAGCTGGCGAAAAGCATCCCTGGAGTGTTCAGTGACCCAGATCTGGTGGTACAATATGTTATGAAGTTGGTTGTGGTAGTATTATTTGTAAAACGCATATGCTGGAAAGAAAGCATTCACCGCTTACAAATTCATAATGATTCAAAAAAAGGAATTTAATTCCATCAAGTGTGTAGGCATAAAATGCAATATAACATCAAAGCATTAACGATTGGCATTAAAGTTGCTCCACATAAAGGTAGTGCATTCAGTATTTACAGTGCTCTTGTCGTGAAGGAGAGGATGGGTAGGGTCAATGGTAGTGAATCGGTGAGTGAGGGACAGGGTAAAGGTATAGTGACATATATACATTTGTAGTTGCAAGGAACTGAACCTAAAAAGAAGACATACCCATACCTACAAGAAGACTACTTCAAGCAGGAGAACCAGGGTCGCTTCTTCTACAGGGGAAGGGGTGGCTACAGAGGTGGAAGAAGGTTCACCAATTTCTCGGACTCATCATACAGCACAGGAAGCGATAACGATCAAGCCGGTCCCAGCAGCGGCTAACAAAATCAAGAGGACACCCACTGGAGACCACCGAGAGGACGGCGAGACAACTGGAACCGACCCTCAGGCCAAGGCCAGAACCAACAATGGGACACGGGACGACAACAGGGGCAGAACACCAAGCAAGTACGATTACAACCCGAGGATCATGGGGAGATCGGTACCCGGAGAAGGACTTACAGATGGTGAACCCCCAAAGATTATGAATCTATCTACCTACAGGCTTTCCACTGACCAGATCAGTATCCTGAACAAAGGTCTGTCCTTTGTGCCCACGTCGCATGCTAACCGTTTTAACATAAAGGCAGAATTATAGTTTCTTTCGTAAAATTCGCCTAAGACATTTCTTCAAATAATCTCTACCAATATCATCAACATCATTTACAGGAATGCGTCCACCATCAACATTCATGCCTCCGGCACATACTGTATCCCACAGGATCCTGACCTATGAGAGTGTGGTATTACGAGATGTTATGAAAACTTGTACCAACAAATCATATGTGAAACATAACATCTCCAGAGGAGAACGGGTAGCCATTGACACCCTCAAAAATAATAAAACCATCGTCATCAAAACGGCTGACAAAAGGGCAGCCATTGTTGTACAAGATGTTCAAGACTACAAAGCGGAGATATATTCTCAACTTAGAGACGGTATCAGCTATACCCCTGTAAGCGGCTACCCAACTAAAAAAATCCGGATGAAAGTTAGGAGCATAACAGAAAGAGGAAGGGAAGTGGGTATCCTCTCTACAAAGGAATTTGAATTCTTGAACGTGAACCATCCCCGCACCCCCACCATATACACCTTACCCAAAGTTCACAAAGATCCACGTAAACCACCAGGCAGACCAATAATCTCCAGCTGTGGATCGCTCCTTGAACCAGTGTGCAAATATATTGACTTCTTTCTCAAGCCACTGGCAGAAACAACAAAGACCTATCTGCGAGATAGTATTTAGGTTATCAACCTGGTCGACCAAATGACATTTGATACTATCACCCAACTATTGGTGACACTTGACATTGTCTTACTATATACTAGTATCCCCCAACATCCAGCACCGGAGTCCATGACAAGGGCACTTGAAAAGAGACCTCAACCAACAAATTTCCCCACGCAATTCATAGTGGAACTTTTAGAGGTAGCCATGATGAAGAATTTCTTTGTTTTTCAGAATGAATTCTTCATACAAAGCAAAGGTGTTGCTATGGGGGCAGCATTCACCCTGGATCTGGCGATCCTCTTTATGGACGAATTTGAGGAGAACCTTATACTGTCATCTGACAACCCATTTAGGAACAACATCTCAGAATGGCGCAGGTATATTGACGACATCCTCCTCATCTGGAAAGGAGAAGAAAATGAACTATCCGAATTCCTCACCTGGCTGAATGCCAGGTCTGAAGACATTAAATTTACCATGCAATGGGACAGGCGAACCATCAACTTTTTAGACATAAGCATCGAAGTGACGAGTGACCACCTCTATACAACTCTCTACCGAAAGAAGGCAGAACGGAATACACTACTGAGATATACTAGTCATCATACCCGAGGACTCTGAGATAATCTGCCATTCGGGCAATTCCTCCGGATCCGGGGAAACTGCTGTCTAAAGGAAGACTTTTTCAAAGAATCGGATGACTTGATCACCCGTCTCTTGGAGAGAGGATATCCAAGACGACTAGTGAACAGGGCCAGAAAGAGAGCCTGGTACAATAACAGAGAGACTCTACTAACACCCAAACAAGGTCATGAGGTCCCAAACAGAATGAAATGTGTGACAACCTACTGTACCAAGAGCAATTACATCAAAAAGATAATAAATGGAAACTGGGGATTGATCTCTGAAGACATAGAAATCAAAGATCCCCCCATGCATGCTTTCAAGAAAGCCAAGAATATTAGAGACCAAGTAGTCCGCTCACTACTAGACATGCCACCGAGTCCAACTATTCAGACCATGTGGGACCTACCAGAAGTGGTGGGTCATTACAAATGTACCAAATGTAAGGCCTGCTCAATGTGCATTGAAACCAAAACATTTAAATACAGACACCACACTTTTGATCTGAAAGCGCATATGAATTGCAATACACCCAATGTAATTTACGCGATACAGTGCCCCTGCAACCAACTATACATAGGACAAACAAGACAGAAAATAAAGACACGCATACTACAACATTGTAGCAGGATTAGATGCAAGGCAGGGGGGGCTCCCCTTGTAGAACATTTTTGTGATCATACGCACACACCTGAATCCATCATATGGATTGTATTGGAAAAGGTCTCCCTTCGGCAACGAGGTGGAGACATACAATCTATCCTCAATGTCAGAGAATGTAAGTGGATGCACTTACTTGACACAGTCACCAATGGACTCAATGAACAAGTAACATGTATCATTACTATCACTTGACCCTTTTAGGCGTATGTACAGTGTGAAACCCTAGCACACTAGGTATTTAGACACTCATTTAGCAATAGGGACGCTATTCTAAGGTACCTTTGACTTATCAACTGAATGCCTTAATATCATGAATCAGCCATTGGGCAAACATCTTGTAACCTTAACATGTGCAACAATGCCTAATGTCACACAACCATCATGGAGGGAATATTCATAAAATGTGCAAAAATGACTGTGGATTTAATATGTAATTAATAGACTTTTTACAGACCAGTTTGTACGAACCAATGCATCAAGATATTGAATATTGAGAGACATTTTTGTGTTGATATTATATGTTGTAGTACTCAATTCACTACGATTCAAGCATTTGTCACGCTTTGTACCTCCTTAAAAGTCTTATGTTTCGGATCATGCTATGTGTCTGCACATATTTGCACCTACTTTTAGATTCTAATTACAACATACAATCTATTTACACTCAAACTAACATGTCCCCCATGAGAAGATGGTCCACCTTGACAGCAACTCCGCCTCTAGGGTTAAACTATTATCACTGTCGATAGAGCAATGCCCCACTCCCCTCCGATTGGTCGCTTCCTTGTCGAGCCCCCAGGGAACCATCGAGCTGCTGCACCACGTTATGCACGCGCGCCGACCAATCGGGTATTGTAAAATATGAGCACCTACTGCTCCAGCTCATTCGTGAGCGTCTCAGCTAGCAGAAGGAGGTAAGCGCCATTTGGCCACCACGATTATTGCATTCCCCAGCGCGCATTCATGCATACGATCACTGTCCGACACGCTCATCCCGCATGTATATGAGCGCACTTTTGTACGAACGCAGTGACCACAACCTGAATGGTTTTTGTTTTCCCTTCTTTCACCTTAAAGATCGAGCGGTCCTCCAATCCCGTTACAGCATCATAGTCAGCACTCACTTAGTGATCACTCGAATAATTCAAGCATGTGTCACTGCTTTGATCGTAGCCCGCACGGACATCCCCTTCAACGCAAACGTTCACTGCCTGATATGTTGAGCCATCATGAATATTTAGTGAACCTTTGATATGCCGGCCCTGACTACACCGCTAACTATTTGTGAACCCGTGTGGGCCGTGTTTTTGCCTAATACCATATTTTACCGATTTCCCTGTGTCACCCTAAGATCGAGCGGTCTGCCTTTCCTGCTACCGCGTCACACTCAATTAGCAATCACGCACATACCGCGTTCCTTTTATGTTTGTCATCACTGCCCAGGCTTTTCCATGCCTCTTTTGAGACAACGTGTTTATTTAGACTTGATTCTTCACCTTTGGACCTTGCCTCCTTCCTCCATTAGATCCTGATACTGATTAATCCGATGCGGTGGGAGAATCAATACCCCGCTAGCCATTTCTGTCCTAAACATTGGAGCTACTCCAAAGTCCACGAGGAAACGAACATTGACCGTCCTTCCCCACAACAGTAGGTGAAAGTTTCTCTACCTATATCAGCATTCACCTCCTTTCATTTAATTGTCACAACACTGACTCCACTCATTTTAATTATCTCTAGTTGCTCTTTCTAGCCTGATCCTGATGAAGACCCCACCATGAGGAGCAAATCACAATCTTAGAATAGGGGTCGAAACATAGATAATCTACCCTCTCTCTACAAGCTCAAAGAGCAGAATAATTGTAACAAATTGTATTTTTGAGGTAAGTGTAAACATGGGAACAACTGACCTATACTAGGCCAGAAAGGTTCAGTTCCTTGCAACTACAAATGTATATATGTCACTATACCTTTACCCAGTCCCTCACTCACCGATTCACTACCATTGACCCAACCCTTCCTCTCCTTCACGACAAGAGCACTGTAAATACTGAATGCACTACCTTTATGTGGAGCAACTTTAATGCCAATCATTAATGCTTTGATGTTATATTGCATTTAATGCCTACACACTTGATTAAATTCCTTTTTTTGAATCATTATGAATTTGTAAGCGGTGAATGCTTTCTTTCCAGCACATGCGTTTTACAAATAATACTACCACGACCAACTTCATAACATATTGTATTACTGACCAAGGGTCGGGTAGGTTTTTGGGCTAACCCCTTTAAAACTCAACAACCAGATCTGGTGGTGGCAGGTCCCAGTAGCTCCCAGATGGGGAATAAAAGGGCCGGTAAGCATAATGCAGGGCACTTGGAAGGATTTGATAAACTTACTGAGACCTTCCTCAAAAGTGTGCGAACGCTAAAACATGCACCCTGCCGGGAGAAGGAGGTGTCCGGAAAAAATTGCGACGCTGTCACCACTATTGTAGACCCTGACGGCGGGTTTCCCTTAGAGGGAGAGGGTGTATCGGAGGACGATTTCTCCTCCGATGAGGATAAGGACTCGGGCGTCCCTGGCATCCAGAGTCCCACTCCTCTCTGTCCTGGGTTGGGGACGGGGTCCACTCGGACATGTTCAAGCCTACCCAAATTTACCATCCTAGGTCGGCGGAGTGGACCCCTGACACCAAAGTGGCAGAGTATGTGGTGGGGAAAATCCGTCAACCCCTTGAAAGGGAGATCAGAAATAGGATGAGGGGAGAATGCCCCAGGCCCTCACTGAAGGGGAAGGTGGCACACACGCCTGAAATTGATGAGAAACTATATACCTTTTTCGCCAAGTGTATGAGGGATCCCAAGAAAGGAATAGATAGGTCTTGGACGTGGTAGGGCCCTTGACCCAAATTATTCCATTGGCAGAGCTTTCAAAAGAGTCAGGATCCCCTTTGTCCACAGATATTGTGGCTGGTTGGGCGCACTACCCTAAACCCTAAAACACTACCCCATCCACTACCCAAACACCACTGCACTACCCTAAACCCTAAAACACTGCCCCCAGCACAACACCCTACACTAGCCAAACATAACTGCACTACCCTAAACCCTAAAACACTACCACCAGCACGACTCCCTACACTACCCAAACACCACTGCACTCACCTAAACCCTAAAACACTACCCCAGCACAACCCCTTCACTACACAGACACCACTGTACTGCCTTAAACCCTAAACCACTACCCCAGCACGACCCCCTACACTACACAAACACCACTGCACTACCCTAAACACTAAATCTACCCCCTGCACGACCCCTTCACTATCTAAACCCAACTGCACTACCCTAAACCCTAAAACCCTACCCCCAGCATGACCCCTTTTACTACCCAAACACCACTGCACGACCCTAAACCCTAAAACACTACCCCCTACACTACACAAACACCACTGCACTACCCTAAACCCTAAAACACTAGAACCCAGCACGACCCCCTACAGTACACAAACACCACTGAACTACCCTAAAACACTATCCCCAGCACTACCCTCTACACTACACAAACACCACTGCACTACCCTAAACCCTAAAACACTACCCCAGCACTACCCCCTACACTACCCAAACACCACTGCACTACCCTAAACCCTAAAACACTTTTTCAGAAAAACACACATTCACCGGATGATGTCATCAGTGAGGTCATTTGAGATGTCATCAGTGATGTCATGAGTGATGTCACTGACCATGTCATGAGTGATGTAATATGTGACGTCATCAGCAGTGCATTGCGGGTGCGCGAGTTATAGTTAGCTGAACCAACTATAACGGGGGAATTTGTATGGTTTTGTACGAGTGAAATGTCCAACTAACTATAACGCCCCTGAAACCTATGTTTTTTCAGTGAATATATATATATATATGAAATGCCTGGATTTACAAAACGTGTGAGACTGTACTTTCAAGGTGCATTCTGGGAGTTGCAGGATGTCATGACTACGTAGAAATTCAGTAGTCCGACAAGGGCGTATAAAGTCATGTGGTTATGCCGCAAATTCAATGAGGATGGCTCACCTGTGATCAAGGCTACCACAGTAGCTGAAACGCGTTAGGTTTTAGTAAGAAAGCTGTCACCTTGTGAAATAAAGTGCCTGATTTTCCTGAAGTCTTGTGTGCGGCGCCCTTTCTTTCCTTCGGAGTAGAACGTTTTGTTGGATGTAAATGGAGGTCATCCGCCCCCAGCGCCGAGGCCGCCCTGGTGAGGTCTGAGCTCCCTGCGGATGAATCATGTTGGATTTTGAATTAGAGGAAGCGTGACCAGCCCGCAGTGTTCCAAACTGAAAAGGCACGGGGAGTTCCAGCCGGGTAATTTTGGGAAACATTGTGAGGCAAGGGAGAGCAAAGGACACCTGTCCTTTCTCCGTGGATTTCAGGACACACAGGTACTGCAATGGATTGGGAATTTGGTGACAGCAGAATTACGTTATGAGCATGGAATTTTAACGCTTTGAAAGGATTCCATTATGTTAAATGTCCCATGGCAAAAGCACCCGATTATTTATTAAGTGAAGGGAAAATGAACTGCCTGGATTTACAAAACGTGTGAGACTGTACTTTCAAGGTGCATTCTGGGAGTTGCAGGATGTCATGACTACGTAGAAATTCAGTAGTCCGACAAGGGCGTATAAAGTCATGTGGTTATGCCGCAAATTCAATGAGGATGGCTCACCTGTGATCAAGGCTACCACAGTAGCTGAAACGCGTTAGGTTTTAGTAAGAAAGCTGTCACCTTGTGAAATAAAGTGCCTGATTTTCCTGAAGTCTGGTGTGCGGCGCCCTTTCTTTCCTTTGGAGTATAAGGTTTTGTTGGATGTAAATGGAGGTCATCCGCCCCCAGTGCCAAGGCCGCCCTGGTGAGGTCTGAGCTCCCTGCGGATGAATCATGTTGGATATATATATATACATATATATTACCTTCTGGCGTTCGCCAGTAGGTAGTTATAGTTAGGACCTATTTTCCATAGGAAATTCGCAACATTCAATTCCCAATAAGTCTGGCGTCGGTTGACGAATCCTCGCGAAATTTTCAAAACTTTTGGCCAGCTCCGCTCCGCTCCTACCCTGAAAGTGTTGTGGTGATTCATCAAGTGGGGGCCGAGAAAAAATGGGGGTCCCAAAACACGTTTTCCCCATGCAATTTC
This sequence comes from Triturus cristatus, assembly GCF_964204655.1. Classification (NCBI taxonomy): domain Eukaryota; kingdom Metazoa; phylum Chordata; class Amphibia; order Caudata; family Salamandridae; genus Triturus; species Triturus cristatus. The sequence continues at coordinate 577,339,454 of NC_140586.1, forward strand.
CCATAGCATCTGTTGTTGCAGCTACAGCCCGAACCGCTGAACGGAATGACACCAAATTTGGCAAAGAGGTAGTCCTCAGTTCAGACTCATGCCTTTTGCATAAATGGTGTGAATCCGTTCAGTAGTTCCTGAGAAAATTAGAGTTAAAAGTACATAAATATCTATGGCCGCGGGGAGCCGCGGACCATACACGCACCGTGCGCGCACCCTCCCCGAACCAAGCGCGCACCCTCCCGATCACACACTGAATGCTAATTGGCTGTTGAGTGTCTCTCTACATTCGAAACCAGGAACTGTTGGCGGCCATTTTCTGCCTCGGTAGAAGCGAGGCTGAAGATTGTAATTGTAATTGTAATTGTAAATACATTTATAAGGCGCACAGCTACCCACCATGGGGTCTCCCGGCGCCAACGATCAGGAGGCTAACTGAGATAATTGTCTACTGCGCGAAGAGCCAAGTTTTCAGGCCCCTACGGAACTGTGTAAAAATGGATTGACATTTTAGGGATACAGGAAGGGAGTTCCAAAGCTTAGGGGCCAGATGAGATAAGGAGCATCCCCCCATTCTTGCCAATTTGAATCTGGGGATCACGTAGTTGCCCTGGGAGGCTGAACTAAGAGTACGCGAAGGGACGTAAGGATGGACCCGTGAACGCAAGTACTGAGGTGCCGAGCCATGTTTGATTTTAAACATGACGCAAAGAGCCTTGAATTTAATACGGCTCTCTATACGCAGCCAGTGTAAGTCCCGCAGATAAGGGGTGATGGCAGATCTCTTCGGGACCTTGCAGAGGAGCCGAGCGGCAGACTTCTGCACCAGCTGGAGCTTCTTACGTACCTCTTGTGTGCAACCCAGATAGAGTACATTGCCATAATCAAGGCAAGAGGTTACAAGAGCTTGGACCACGGTACATCTTGTTGGGACGGGAAGAAGCCAGAGAATTTTACGAAGCCACCTTAAGATGGTAAAACAGGTGGCTGAAATGCTGACAACTTGTTGACGCATAGATAAAGAATCGTCCAGCAAGAAGCCCAGGTTGCGTACCTGCGTAACTGGTTGAGGTATCGGGCCCATTGCCAAGGGCCAGTGGTTAGGGCCCCAAAGATGTTTATCTTTGCCCAGTATGACTAACTCGGTCTTATCACCATTAAGTTTTAACAGGTTAGCCTGCATCCATTCAGCAACACGACCAAGTCCCTCCTGAAGTGTTGAAGAGGGACACTCCTTGTTAGAGGATAGAGAGAAGATGATCTGCGTGTCATCTGCATAAGAATAAAGAAGTAGTCCCGCCTCCTCCACTAATGAGGCCAGGGGTCGTACATAGATGTTAAAAAGCATAGAGCTTAGTGTAGACCCCTGAGGAACCCCATAAGCAGTTGTACGGATGGAGGAGGAGCAGCTTGATGAACAGACCTGAAATGAGCGCTGATGCAGGAACGAGGCTAGCCAGGACAAAGCCGGCCCAACCACCCCCGCCTTTTTTAATGCGGTGATAAGAATAGAATGGGACACCGTATCAAAGGCGGCGCTCAAGTCCAGTAGTATCAATGCCATGGTTTCGCCTTGGTCCAGATGACTATGCAGAGTCTCAGTAACCCCCAGTAGAGCAGTTTCTGTGGAAAAATTCGCACGAAAACCTGACTGAGAGGAATGCAGATAACCTGTTGCCTCTATATGTGCAGTTAGATGAGTATTACCATGCTTCTCCAAAATTTTTGAAAACATGGGTAGTAGGGAGATAGGCCGAAAGTTAGCAAAAATCTTGGGGTCCGCCCCAGGTTTTTTCAAAAGGGGAATCACCATGGCCCTCTTCTAGTCAGCGGGAACAGTGGACTCCCGGAGAGAGGCATTAAGCAATTCTTGAATCACCAAAAGGGGGGCTGGTGCGAGCTGTCCTAGAATAGTAGGAGCCATGGGATCTAAAGGGGAGCCAGATTTCACCTTAGAAAAACACAGGCGTAGGGACTCTTGGTCCAGTAACGGCCATTCAGAGATCACTTCCTTAGAAGAAGGGCTCTCACCATATATGATGGGAGAAGACTCACTTCCGGGCAGTGGTGTATTAACTGCCAAGGAATTATGTATAGTTTCGACTTTAGTAATAAAAAAGTCAGCGATCTCATTACATTGGGATTCATCCAGTATTGGAGGGGCTGGAGAAGTATCTGCCCCTGCCAACTTTTTTATCATAGACAAGAGAGCCTTAGGGCAATTGGAGGCCTTAGAGATGGAATCAGAGACGAAAGTCCCTTTCGTCTTCCTACAGGCTAGATGATAATGTTTTAAAGCTGCCCTATAAGTTAACTTACTCTCTACTGAATAGGTTTTCCTCCAACACCTTTCCAGGTGTTTGCACTTGGTCTTCATTGTTTTAAGGTCCTGTGTAAACCACGGCGCCGGAGGCAGATGTACCAGAGGACGCTTAGTGCATAGAGGAAGATGGTGCTCAATAGCGGATGACAGCCATTGCGACACCTCCACGTTCAGAGAGGATAAAGGGCCAAATGTGTCCGGGCATGTGGATGACAGCTCGGCGTTGAACTTATCCAAGTTCATTTTAGACCAAGCTCTAAATTTAGTAGTATTAGGAGGAAGGACTGGTAAAACACCGCTGGCTGAAATAAAACTAAATTGAACAGCAAAATGGTCAGACCAAATAAGGGGGAAGGGTGAAATACTGCAATCCAGCGAGATATTAGATAAAACTGGATAAAGTAAATGTCCTGCCTGGTGGGTGGGTCCCTGATTGCGTAACACTAGATTATTTGCCTCACAGTCGGCAAGGAACGCTTTACTCAATTTGTCATTGGTGTCTTCTAAATGAAGATTAAAATCACCCAAAATAACAAAATTTGCTGCCTTCAGAACATAAGGAGCAATCAACTCTGAAAAAGAAGAAAGCCACTGAGTGGATTTATCTGGGGGACGATAGAGAAAAATCCCTGACATGGTAATGTGAGGTGAAAGTGCTAATTTAAACAGCCCAGCTTCACAATCTGGAAATGGCAGGGCTTCTAACCGGCATGTGTAGGTATCTTTAAATATAATTGCAACCCCACCACCTCTCCCCAAACTGCGATCTATTCTCAGTATAACATATCCCGGTGGAAGAGCACTGGCCACATCCGCGCAGGAACTGGCATGAAGCCAAGTTTCTGTGAGAAATAAAGCGTCCGGGAGAGCGGTGCTTAGGAGATCGAATATATGTTCCTTGTGTTTTGGGAGGGACCTACAGTTAATACTCCAGAAATTGAAAGTGGTGCATACTGACCCCCGAGAAACTTTTGTTGTAGAGGGTACAGCTTGTGTTTTATCACTATTATAATTAAATGTGAAGTCACAGCCTGTGCAGTTGGTCAGAGGTGTAACTGACAAATCAGATGGCATGCCAACGCATTCCTTACCCCGTAGGTGGTGCAGTTCCTCTGCAGAGTATATACGGCGAAGGCTACCCTCCCCCACATCAGAGACATAATCTCTGGCCGCTGGGCGCTCGAGGGCGCGGACGGGCGCAGACGGGCTTGCCACTGGCGCGGAATTAATAGCAGCCGGTGGAGCAGGGGGTGTGGCCCAATGCGGAAGTGTCCCACCAACCACCTTCGCGAGTTAGGAGCGAGTGATTGTGGGCGTCTTCACAACACAACACAGCAAATGTTTCCCAACTATGTCCCCACAGCCCCACACAGCAGGCGCTTCTCTTGGCAAATTAAAAGGAATGAGGGACAAAGGTTCCTCTGTTAAAAGTTTTATGTGCAAGTGTGAGGACAGAGTAGTTAGCATAGCGGCAGTGGCAAAGATCACAGAGGACCACTGCGCGCTTGCATCAGATGGAATTAATAGTAGCCGGTGGAGCAGGGGGCGTGGCCCAATGCGGAAGCGTCCCACCAACCACCTTCGCGGATTAGGAGTGAGTGATTGTGGGCGTCTTCACAACACAACACAGCAAATGTTTCCCACGTATGTCCCCACAGCCCCACACAGCAGGCGCTTCTCTTGGCAAATTAAAAGGAATGAGGGACAAAGGTTCCTCTGTTAAAAGTTTCATGTGCAAGTGTGAGGACAGAGTAGTTAGCTCAGCGACAGCGGCAAAGATCACAGAGGACCGCTGCGCGCTTGCATCAGATGGAATTAATAGCAGCCGGTGGAGCAGGGGGCGTGGCCCAATGCGGAAGCGTCCCACCAACCACCTTCGCGGATTAGGAGCGATTGATTGTGGGCGTCTTCACAACACAACACAGCAAATGTTTCCCACGTATGTCCCTACAGCCCCACACAGCAGGCGCTTCTCTTGGCAAATTAAAAGGAATGAGGGACAAAGGTTCCTCTGTTAAAAGTTTTATGTGCAAGTGTGAGAACAGAGTAGTTAGCTCAGCGGCAGCGGCAAAGATCACAGAGGACCGGGGAATAAGTGTGTAAAACATAAAGGGGGCAGAGTGGAAATACTCTGACCCTCTAGAGGTACTTAGAGGGTCCCAGAAGGAGCCCTTGGGGCCCGCTTTTTTTTTAAACGGCAAAATGCGCGCACAGTGCGCGCATCCTATCGCGTTGGGTACGCGGATCCACAGGATGTTTTTAAAAAAAGACAAGAAATCATTAGTTGTATGACTACTTTGTACACTGAAAGGTAGGGTGTATATTTCTGTTTTTTAAAGGTATGATTCTTATTGGTTAACAAAAACAGATTGTAAGGAACATTATATATGATTAGCTGATATGTTGAAAAGTGAAGCACACTTCCTCTCTTGTGTAGGAACATTGTGTGCTGAACTTCTGACCTGTGTGCTTAGTGCAGTGTTCCATGACCTGTTTCTATGGTAACAGGCAGAAGGCAGATTGGGGAAGGGTTGAAATGTCTTTCAGTTGGAAAGGGTTGAAATGTTTAACCAATAGAAATGTGTGTTTGCTTTTGAGTTTATGTGTGAAGGATTGTGATTTGATGTTTACATGTAAATGTGTGGAAAATGAAAATGAAAGGGAAACTTTTCCATTCTTTGTTTTTGCTGAGAGGTGCACAGTGCAGAGAATCTGTAAAAGAAAATATGGCGAGTGACTGATATACTTCTTAATCTACAAAAGAACTTGAAAGATGAGTTATTTAATTGTGAGGGGATGTATGTAGACTAATTTGATTTTAATCAGACTAATGTATTTCTCCTGCTAAAGTGTAGGGAGTACTGTTTTTTCTCTACAATCTTGTTGACAGTGTGTGTGCATGTAGAAACCATTCTGTGATAAGCATTTGTGTTTTTCATGTGTTTGCAGACAGATAACTGTGCTGTTTTTATATTTTGGTAGAATTAGAAACCAGTCATTGTTTATGAATTTGTGAAATTAGTTATGGTATGTTTCTATACTAAAATGTAGTACTACTTCTAGATGAAGAAATGTGTTTTGGTATAGTGCAAGGGGTAGTGTTGTTTGTCTAGAATCACACAGTGAGTCTGTGTGCATTTGGGAACCACTGTGAGAGAAGCATTTGGTAACATTGTGTGTTTGCTGACAGATAACTGTTTTAACCTGTCATGTTGTGAAGTTTTAGTAGCATTAGAAGACAGCTATGGCTTATGATTTGATTAAATGAGTCAGGCTTTGACAAAAAAGTGCAGTAATGAAATATGTAGATTGTGTGCAGTTCCCTTACCACTTGCACTGTAGTGAATGAGTTTTGGTAAACTCCTAGGGATAGTGGTGCTTGTCTATAATCACAGTGTGAGTTAGTGTGTATTTGGGATCAGTGTGAGAGAAGCATTTGGGGACATCATGTATTTGCTGACAGATAACTTTTTTAAAACCTGTCATGTTGTGAAGTTTTAGTAGCATTAGAATCCAGTCTTTGCTTATGCGTTGATTAAATGAGTCATGCTTTGACACTGATGTGCTGTACTTAAATATGTATATTGTGTTCAGTACCATTAACTCTTCTAGACTAGTGAATGAGTTTTGGTAAACTCCTAGGATAGTGTTGATTGTCTAAAATCACAGTGCGAGTCTGTGTGCATTTGGGTAAGGATTGCGAGAGAAGCATTTGGTAACATCGTGTATTTGCTGACAGATAACTGTTTTAAAACCGGTCATGTTGTCAAGTTTTAGTAGCATTAGAAGCCAGTCTTTGCTTATGCTTTGATTAAATGAGTCAGGCTTTGATACAAAATTGCAATCCTGAAATATGAAGATTGTGTGCAGTTGCCTTACCACTTCCACAGTAGTGAATGATTTTTGGCAAACTCCTAGGTATAGTGGTTGTTGTCTAGAATCACACTGTGAGTCTGTGCATTTGGGAACCACTGTGAGAGAAGCATTTGGTAACATCGTGTATTTGCTTACAGATAACTATTTTAAAACCTGTCATGTTGTCAAGTTTTAGTAGCATTAGAAGCCAGTCATTGCTTATGCATTGATTAAATGAGTCAGGCATTGACACTAAAGTGCAGTCGTGAAATATGTAGATTGTGTGCAGTTCCCTTACCACTTGCACTGTAGTGAATGAGTTTTGGTAAACTCCTAGGGATAGTGGTACTTGTCTAGAATCACACTGTGAGTTAGTGTGTATTTGGGATCACTGTAAGAGAAGCATTTGGTAACATAATGTATTTGCTGACAGATAACTGTTTTAAAACCTGTCATGTTGTGAAGTTTTAGTAGCATTAGAATCCAGTCTTTGCTTATGAGTTGATTAAATGAGTCATGCTTTGACACTGATGTGCTGTACTTAAATATGTAGATTGTGTGCAGTACCATTAACTCTTCTAGACTAGTGAATGAGTTCTGGTAAACTCCTAGGATAGTGTTGCTTGGCTAAAATCACACTGTGAGTCTCTGTGCATTTGGGTAAGGATTGTGAGAGAAGCATTTGGTAACATCGTGTATTTGCTGACAGATACCTGTTTTAAAACCGGTCATGTTGTCAAGTTTTAGTAGCCTTAGAAGCCAGTCTTTGCTTATGCTTTGATTAAATGAGTCAGGCTTTGACACAAAAGTGCAGTCCTGAAATATGAAGATTGTGTGCAGTTCCCTTACCACTTCCACAGTAGTGAATGATTTTTGGTAAACTCCTAGGCATAGTGGTTGTTGTCTAGAATCACACTGTGAGTCTGTGTGCATTTGGGAAGCACTGTGAGAGAAGCATTTGGTAACATTGTGTATTTTTTTAGCAGATAACTCTTTTAAAACCTGTCATGTTGTCAAGTTTTACTAGCATTAGAAGCTAGTCTTTGATTATGCATTGATAAAATGAGTCAGGGTTTGACACTAAGGTGCAGTACCATCTACTATTCTGTTCACTGTGGCAGAACTGAAAATGTAAAAGTTTTACCTAAGCACTGTCCTAGAAGTAGTCTGATTATTTAGTCAGTTTCTAAGTACCAAATAGATTGCTTCAAATGTCTATGCAGTATGCATGTAGTGTTCTAACATACTATACACTTGTCTTTTACACCTTCAATTCCCTAGTCAGTATCCATACACTTCCAGGAAACACCCTGTCACTTCCTTTGCAGTCCTCTAGAGACCCATTCAACAGCATGTACTAATCATTCAGTCAGTGCCTAAGTATTCATGCACTGAGCCAGAAATGCCAGAAACCGGTCCTAGGAAGCTTGTTTCCGGTCCAGGGAAGGCATGGCTTGGCAGTTCGGGCTGGACTGTTCCCATGAGGCACAGGGTCAGACTGATTTGCATATGGCCATGTCTGAACTGGGGTGGCAGAGTGGGCTAAAGAACGGTGATGGATCAAACCCAGATCTGTTGACTGGGTGTGAGTGTTTGATTTGTTCTGATGCTCCGTCCATCACCACCCCCTTTTGTACCGCTGAGCCAGGCCCTAGCACATGGACTGCTTCAAACCCCTATCCACTATGCATGCAGTCTTCTAACCACCTAGACACTTGTCTTTCACACTTTCAATTTCCTAGTGAGTATCCATACAGTCCAGCAAACATCTTGTCACTGCCTTTGCACTCCTCTAGTGACCCATTCAGTGCCAAGTACTAATCCATTCCCTGTGCGAAAAGCCTAGCACTTATAAATTCACCTAGGCACTCTCCTTGCTGTACTCTAATCATTCAGTCTGTACCCAAGTTGTCATGCAGTGAGCCAGGCCTTAGCACATGGACTGCTTTAAATGCCTATGCAGTATGGATGCAGTCCTCTAATCACCTACACAGTGGTGTTTCAGACCTTCAATTCCCTAGTTAGTATTCATACTCTTCTAGCAAACACCCTGTCACTCACCCAGTGTGTCTCCTTATAGTACTGTAATCATTTTGTCAGTTAGCATGTACAGTTTTAGTGAGGTAGGCTTTAGGGCATGAACTGCTTCAAAGTAGTATGCACTATGCATGTAGTGTTTTAACCATCGTCACACTTGTGGTTCAGGGACATAGTTTCTTAGTCAGTATTTATATAAAATGTGTTTGTACAGTAATGGAATAGTATAATTTTGAGATTTATTAATATACATTTATTTGTGATTCTTTTTTACAGATACAGAATAGGAGTGTTTCTCATCTGTTTGCACTCTTCTCATGCAAGATTGTTCGGATGAAGGGTCCTTAGGTGTTTCATCATACTTGCCGTGCCGTACGAGTATTTCTTGTTAGGATCCCCTCGTGACAGAACTCTTTTGCAAATCTTGCACGTGACCAAGGTGGCATTGGTCTTTGTTTGCCCCTTGGGAAAAGTAAAAAATGTCCTCACCACTGAAGAAAAACGTTGTGGGCGTGGTGCCTTCTGCAAAAAAAATTCCTCAGATTTGGGAAATGTTTTAAAGCGGCAACATTTACAGTTTTTGTAAGTTAAACTTATAAAATTTTGTTAGCTGTATGCATTTTATATATCTGTGATTTGTTTCTTGTGGTATTTTGTTGAGAATAGCATGTTGTCTTTTTTTTAACAATCTTTCTGATTTTCCAGGTCTGTCGTCGACATCCATGGTCCCCACAGGAGTGTTCCGCCTTGTTGTTTTGTATTATTGTTGATACATTTTGTTTATTAGTTTATCGTTCATATATATGTTAATAAAAAATAAAGTTTGAAAATAGTTTATCGTTTACATATTTATGATTATAAAAAATAAAGTTTGAAAAAAAAATTAATACAGTTTTTGGTTGTTCTCTTAACTGCTGAGTGACTCTTTCTTGTTCTTATTACTGTTATGTGATGGAGTCCACCATGGTGTTAAATTTTGGGGCACATATCGCTGGAATACTGGTGATATCTGCAGTTTGCACCAACTTCTGAATAGTGTGTTAGATTTATCTCAACTTTAATTCCGTTAAAGTGCTGATAATGAAATGGAGACTAGCCGTTCCCGTGCAAAAAGACACGAGGTGCACCTTTCCGATTTATTCTAAATACTAAAATCCTGTATTGAATTGCACTGAGGTATTGGTTGCACTTACAGTGTACACACAAAATCTGTTAAGAAATCTCATTGTATTTATATTGATTGGGAATAGTGCGTCAGGTGTTGGATCTTGACGAGATACACTGCTCAGTTCGTACATTGTTCTGCACACGAAAAAAATCACATCACAACTTTCACACCAATTGCAATGCGAAACAAATTCCGGCGATAAGACACGTTAGCACCGGGGATTTTATACCTGCTTTCTGCTGGTGTTAAGCAGGACAACTACCTGCACCATGAAAGGGAACACAGCCAAGAGCCACACCAGAACACCCACAGGTGCCATAGAGTCAATGAGCATGATACAGGGATACCAATGAGGGCCAGAAGACTCATCTCAACAACTCCAGGACGGACAATGCTCCCCAAACCCACATCTTAGCAAGTGTGTCCCTGTGGTCATTGTCTTAGCATGATAGGCACGAGCCCTGCAACATCACAGTGTGCTGTCACCTCAGCGTTGGCAGTGAGCCTGGACGTGTAGATATGCACGCATCCTCCTGCATGCACAACTGGCGTGTACTGGTCTGGGGTTCACAGGTCAGTGCAGGGTTGTGCCTATCCGGCAAGGGGAACGGGGTGTCTCGGTCATGTCCGTGTACAGGAAGTACGGTAAGTGTGTCTCTGTGTTCTGGTGTGGCCTGTTACAAGAGCCGCAGCAGTCGATGTTGTAAAGTGGCATGCACCATCTCCAAACGGCACTGTGATGGTGTAGTTGGAATGTAGCAGGACATGCGCAAATAGGCATTACAATGGTGTGCCGTACGAGTGCACGAGATACAACAGCGCACCGTACAAAAATGTGGGGGCTCATGGGAGGGAGGAGCAGCTGTTTGGCAACATAACACACAGTGAACTCGACCATGTGCCACATGCTGGGCATCTCATCCATGATGACCACGGTCGCAGACATCCCACAACACCAACGACTGGCCTTTGTACACATCCTGTATGAATGTAGCGTGCTTTTCACTTCTATGTTTGTATAGTGGTGTGATGTTGGCGGGTTGTGTGACGTGTGCTCCTTGTTGGTGTGTTTCATTTTGGCCATTGTTAGTCTATATGTGTGTTGTACTTAATTGTGCATGTGTGCCATTCTGCCCCTCACCCCCCTCCCCCCACTCCCTGCTTCTTCCTCTTTCTGGTGCTGTTGTGTCTATAAATGTGTTGCTCCACACATAAATACATGTAAAGAATAAATTAGATTAGTTCCTTGATTCTTTTAGGTTTCAAAACTTCTCTATTGGTTTCTTTTTAATTTTCCATATGAACCGTTTTTTAAAAATTCAACAACACATAGAAGTCAGAAGTGCAACGTATTTTATCAACACACTTTCTAGATCATTCTACAACACGTTCAGGTTAAAAGTTCATCAATTTTTTAAAACTTAACGATATTTTTTTGCAACATTTTCTTGAACATTTAACAACACGTGCAGGTTAAAAGTTCACAATTGTTTTAAGTTCGAACAGTGCCTTCCAAATGCAAGTAGCAGGTGTGGTTGAGCTGAGCAAATTTTATCCTATGATATGTACTCCACGTTGAAACTGCTTTTTCTTAACCAATCACAAAGATGCTTTTCCACAAAACTAATGTGCATCCTACTTTTAAAAAAGAATGCTTTTCATGATATCTTTAGAGATAAGTTATAGATAGGAATTAGCATTTAAAAAACCTTTGAAATTCACTGAAAAAACCATAGGTTTCATGCACGTTATTGTTAGGAATTGGCATTTAAAAAACCTTTGAAATTCACTGAAATAAACATAGGTTTCAGGCACATTATAGTTAGGAATTAGCATTTAAAAAACCTTGGAAATTCACTGAAAAAACCATAGGTTTCAGGGGCGTCAGAGTTAGCTGGACATTTCCCTCGTACAAAACCCTAGAAATTCCCCTGTTATAGTTAGTTCAGCTAACTATAACTCGCGCCCCCGCAATACACTGCTGATGACGTCACATATTACATCACTCATGACATGGTCAGTGACATCACTGATGACATCACTGATGACATCTATAACAGGGGAATTTCTAGGGTTTTGTACGAGGAAAATGTCCAGCTAACTATAAAGCCCCTGAAACCTATGGTTTTTTCAGTGAATTTCTAAGGTTTTTTAAATGCTAATTCCTAACTATAACGTGCCTGAAACCTATGTTTTTTTCAGTGAATACATATATATATATATATATATATATATATATATATATATATATATATATATATATATATATATATATATATATATATTCACTGAAAAAACCATAGGTTTCACACATGTTTTACATTTTAATCATAAAAAACCATTGAAATTCCCCTGTTATAGTTAGTGCAGGCAACTATAACTCACGCAACCGCAATCCTCTGCTGATGACATATGTGTCTTTATGAAAAAAAAATATTTGTAATATATGTATAGCTAAAATTTAATGGAAGAAGACATGGGCAAATAATTGTCTAAATACAGTATTAGCATCAGCAGAGGATTGCGGTTGCGTGAGTTATAGTTGCCTGCACTAACTATAACGGGGGAATTTCAATGGTTTTTTATGATTAAAATTTCCGCTAACTATAACATGTGTGAAACCTATGGTTTTTTCAGTGAATTTGCAAGGTTTTTTAAATGCCAATTCCTAACTATAACGTGTGTGAAACCTATGGTTTTTTCAGTGAATTTGTACGGTTTTTTAAATGCTAAGTTACTTTACGCCATTCGTGGCGTGCGCGCCCACTTTACGCAGTTAGTGCCGTGCACGCACGGTGGTCACGCGGTGTGCTGCGCGCACCGTGTGCCCACATTACGCGGGATGGGCCATGTAGGCACGATGCGCTTCGCGCACCGTGCGCACATGGAGGACATATTATGCGTTTCGTTGTGAAAGGTAATCATTTATATTTTCATTTGGTAAAGACGAAATCCCGCGAGACTTTCAGGGTAGGAGCGGAGCGTAGCGCCTCACCTATTTTGAAAATTTTGCGAGGATTCGTCGACCAGCGCCAAAGTTATTCCAAATAGAATGTTGCGGATTTCCTATGGAAACCGGGTCCTAACTATAACTATCTACTGGCGACCGCCAGTAGATAATATATATATATATATATATGTATATATATATATATATATATATATATATATATATATATATATATATATATATTATCTACTGGCGGTCGCCAGTAGATAGTTATAGTTAGGACCCGGTTTCCATAGGAACTATAACTATCTACTGGCGACCGCCAGTAGATAATATATATATATATATATATGTATATATATATATATATATATATATATATATATATATATTATCTACTGGCGGTCGCCAGTAGATAGTTATAGTTAGGGCCGAGTTTCCATAGGAAATCTGAAAATTCTATTTTGAATAACTTTGGCGACGGTTGCTGAATCCTCGCGAAATTTTCAAAACTAATGGGGCGCTCTGTTCAGCTCCTACCCTGAAAGTCTCGGGTGATTCGTCAAGCGGCGGCCGAGAAAAAAGGGGGTCCTAAAACGCTTTTTCCCCATGCATTTTTCCATAGGACCTTTAGTCGAAGCTACAGCCCGAACGGCAGAACAGTATTACATGAAATTTGGCAGAGAGGTAGTCCTCAGGTCAGGGCAGGTCTGGTGTTCAGTAGTTCCTGAGAAAATAGCATTTAAAAGCATATAAATATCTATAAGCGCGCACCGTGCACGCACCGTGTGCGCACCGTGCGAGCACCCTAACGTGCGCGAGCGTAATTCTGATTGGTGGTTACATGGTAGTCAACGCTCGAATCGGTCGAAATCAGGAAGTGTCGGCCGCCATTTTGTTTGTTTTCAGTGCGAGAGTGAAAAAGGAAGGTGGCGAAAGTGAAAAGGGGGCAGGGTAGAGAGTTCCTGACCCCCTAGCCTTTGTCAGGGGGTCCCTGAAGGACCCCGAAGGCAGAAAAAAAATGTTTTAATTTTTTTTTTTTAAATCGCGGTGGTGCGCGCACCGTGCACGCACGGTGAAAAACAAAAAAAAAACAAAAAGAAAATTTTTAATACGTAGTTTATTGTAAAATAAGTATATTAAAAAAATAATACTACATAAATAAATTAGCATTTAAAAAACCGTACAAATTCACTGAAAAAACCATAGGTTTCACATACGTTACAGTTAGGAATTAGCATTTAAAAAACCTTGCAAATTCACTTAAAAAACCATAGGTTTCACACATGTTATAGTTAGGTGGATATTTCACTCGTAAAAAACCAATGAAATTCCCCCGTTATAGTTAGTTCAGATAACTATAACTCGCGCGACCGCCACTCTATCACAAGGATGATGTCATCAGTGATGTCATGAGTGATGCCACTGACCATGTCATGAGTGATGTAATATGTGACGTCATGAGCAGTGGATTGCGGGCGCGTGAGTTATAGTTATCTGAACTAACTATAACGGGGGAATTTCATTGGTTTTTTACGAGTGAAATATCCACCTAACTATAACATGTGTGAAACCTATGGTTTTTTAAGTGAATTTGCAAGGTTTTTTAAATGCTAATTCCTAACTATAACGTGTGTGAAACCTATGGTTTTTTCAGTGAATATATATATATATATGTATATATATATATATATATATATATATATATATATCAGAAACAGCTGCTTCTCGCCTCCCGCAGAATTTTTCTTCAGCAAAGCAGACATGGACCCATAGTTGCGTTCCTAGATTTGCATTTTAATGTGGGCCATTACGCGTTTCAGTCCCAAATGGACCTTGATCACATGACAACGCTGTAAATATCCTTAGACCATTTAAAGTGCTACATTTTAACACGTGATAGATGAAATGCAATAGAACTGGAAAAAATATTCGTCAACCTTCAATACACAAGTCAAAACCTCACTTTGTCACGATAAAAAATGAATTGAAAACTAAGACATAAATACCATCTCTCTTAGTTAAAAATGTATCTAAAATTCATTACAATCAAACGGAGTAGTCACAATTGATAATTTTTGTAAAAAATAGCCTATAGAAAGATTCCTGATTGAATAAATATCTAATATATTCAAACTTAATAAGAAAAGTATAAATACTTATCAATATTTAATTTTCTTAAAAGCTGCATATTTTCCTGAGAGACATAATATAAGGGTATTTACATGTAAACAATTCTGGGATCTATCCCCGATTTGACATAATACAATATTTGCTCAAATGAAATATGTGTATCTTGAATTGAATTTGAATACATAAACTATCTGTTCTATTAAAAAAAAGTGCTATGTGCTACCTAAAATGTATCAAAATACCACCATCTTTCTACTCATCACAGATGAATATAAAAACTTGAGTGCTAATCAATAAAATGCAACTAGGTGTAGCGCATTAAAAAACCACAATATTGACTGGTTAGAGTTGTTTGGCAGTCTTCACATGAGTCATAAGTATATTTCCCTTAAATTGCTATTCTATTTTTACATTGCATTTCAGTTAGATAAAAACATTTTTTTTAGAATAGGAATGGGAAGACTTGAGAATGCTGAATAGAGTTATGCTGATCTAAAAAAGTGATTTTTTAATTTTTTTTTATTATTTCGAGAAAAAGGATACACGAAGTCTAGGGATGGGCAGGACATATTTACAAACAGGTGTATAAATCCTCTGTGTTATTTAACCCTCCTGGTGACTTACTATCTAAATTAAGAATGTAACGTGTCTCAAGATTTCTACTCTGGTAATCCCTATCGCCTCCTCTTTTAGTTTTAGGTATAGCGTCTATTACAAAGTACGAAAAGTCTTTTAAATCATTCTTGTGGACTTCTCGAAAATATCTGGCGACAGGGTAGGTAGGGTCACAATTATTGATAGCCCTAATGTGTTGCACGATTCTTTTGCTCACCGGCAGCTTTGTGCTACCTATGTACCTGAGTTGGCATGTACATTCTAGCACGTATATTGCATATCCGGTTTTGCAATGAAGGGGTTTGTTAATTTTGACCTCCTCATCGCAAAATGCATTGTAATAGCTGTTTCTATTTGTGCCATATTGACATGCCTTACATGTCTTGCATTTAGTAAATCCATTTGGAGCAGTTAACCAATTGATGGTATTGGATGATTCTGGACTGCTGGAAACTAGACTGTTATACATAGAAGGCTCTCTTTTGTACGTCATACTAGGTTTCATTGGGAGCTCATGAACTATTACAGGGTCCTTTTTAACAATGGCTCAGTTTCTATGTATGATCTTCTTTATGGATTTCTCTTGAGCATTATAGGTGATAATAAGTCTCAACTCGTCTGCGTTTTCAATTTTTTGTTTGAGTCGCTATTTTGGCTTTTTTGGGAATTAGTAGTTCATTTCTTACTAGATTTTATGTTTTGTTGATGGCCTCTTGTATGATATTAGCAGGGTACCCCCTAGATAAAAATCTCATCTTACTTTTGTTTTGGGCTATGGCTAAGTTCTCTGTGTTACTACAAATTCTTTTGAGATGAAGCATTTCCCCATAAGGGATGCTGCATACTAGGTGTCGAGGGTGGAAACTAGAGAAATGTAATACGGCGTTGCCGGCAGTCTCCTTTCTGTATAACCTAGTTTCAAGGTTGTTTCCCTAAACATATATTTCCACATCTAAAAAATTAATGCTGGTATTGCTAATTTTTGATGTGAAACTAAGGTTGACACAATTCTCATTGATCTCTGAATCAAAGTTCAAGGCTTGTTCTTTGGATCCCTCCCAAACAATGAATAATTCATCAATATATCTATGGTACAGTTTGACACGATCATCCATATACTTTTTATACCTGTCCCTGAGAACCAGCTCCTCCCACCAGCCCATAAATAAATAGGCATAGCTGGGGGAGAAGCTGGCTCCCATTGCGACACCTCGCATTTGCTGATAGAACATTTTGTCAAACAGGAATATATTGTTGTTTAAGCAGAAGCTGATCATGCCTTATAACATAATATTGTGCTGGGGTAAGGTAGCCTTGTTCTTGTTCAGATAAAATTCAATAGCATGTAGACCGTCCTTATGATTAAAAAGATAGAATTTGCTGTCCCATTTAAAATCCTTTATCTTGGAAATAAAATCACTTTTATCCCTTATGTAGGAGGGTAATTCTTGAACCCATTCTTGAAGAAAAAAGTCTATATATTTGGAAGCATTTTCTAGTAGGCTGCCTCTGGCTGATATGATTGGCCTGCCTGGGGGCCTGGTAGCATTTTTGTGGATTTTTGGGATGAAATAGATGTTATGGACGGTCAGATGGTCATTTATAATAAACTGATACTCGTCCATAGTTAATAGTCTCATATCCTTCCAAGCCACCAGTTTCGCATAAAAATCCTTAGATGTCTCCCTTAGGGCCATTGAATTGATGAGCCTATAACATGATCTGTCATTTAACTGTGACAGAGCTTCTTCCATATAGTCTATCCTAGCCCACAAAACTACATTTCCTCCTTTATCTGAGTTTCTAACTACGAGATTTTTGTCCTTTTGTAGTTTGTTAACCAAAGAGTGGTATTGTTTGTTTCTGTTATTTATTTTCTTTTTGTTGTTTAGAGTTTTATGATTTCATTGTTTGATTTCACTGATTACATTTTCACTGAATATATCAATACCATCTCTTGCTAGTATCGGGGTAAATTTTGATTTCTTTTTAAAAGGAGTACTCATCCTGGGGGCTTGTTGTGAGGCTGAAATGTTCCTGGCTAAAGTGGGAGAAAATTCTTCAACTTCCATACTTTGATTTTCCTGATGCAATTCAGTCAATATTTGCAACAAGGATTGGTCAGCTGATGGCATGGGCTGCGAGATTTCCTCAGTCTCTAAATCGCTTAGACGATTGGTATCGGTCCCAGCTTTTGGTTTCTTCATAGCATGACATTTTTGAAGTTTTAATTTTCGCACAAATTTGTAAATGTCCATTCTTGTATTTGGATAATCAAAATTTGATTCTGCACAGTATGATAAGCCTAAGGCCAGAATTTGGGTTTCCGCTTGATTAAGGACTGCTTCTGACAGATTAATAACTGTTTTTTTACTTTCCTGCAATTCATTTATCGGCGGTTCCACCAGCCCCTCCGTGTTTTTTGTTGTTGTTGCGCAGAATTGGTTCTTCTTCTAGCCTTCCGCCTCTGCCTCCGCCAGTAGTTTCTCCTCTGCCTGCTGGTTTTCTCTGGGGCCTTGGTCGGAGAGTTGCTCTCCTTTCCTCCGCTAAAAAATTTCAGCTCTTCTGCGGGGGAAGTTGCCACTCGTATTCCACCTATCTTAGGTCTGGTAGGGTCCCCTTCGGCTTCACTTTCAATCGCCGAACTAAGATCAGAGTTAGAAGTGTCAGCAGTTGTTTGTTTTGTAAGGGAAGTACCGGATTGTTGAACATTTGGGGCAGCATATTTGGTTGATTTCATTGCTTCATATGGAATTTAAATGCTTTCCGTTCTTTCACCTTATCTTCCTCTTTTCGGAGTCGATTGGTCATCTCTTGTCTTAATTTAGCTGTTTCTTCAGTAAGACCCATAGCTGTTATTTCGTCAGTAAATTTTTCTATGTGGAGTTGTAATGCTGCTCTATCTATCTCCGCATATTTCACTAGTATCTCTACCAATCGCCTGGAAGAGTCCAGATTGCATTGGGCCCATTCCTTCATCATTTCTGGATTAGGTTGTTCATAGCTGGGTGCCGTTAGAATACGCAATCCTCTTTGAATTCTCCCCACATCCAAATACCGTTGTAGTGACTTATGTTCCCACCACTTTCCCTGTTCTCCGCGCATCAACTTTTCCAACTTTTCCAACGTTTTCATTTAACTTTTTAAATCATCGTTTGTTTTGGTGACAATGGCCCCTAACAGATTTTGCATATTACCAGTTGAGGGCACATTGTCAAACATCTCAGAGGCTGCCGTCTCACGGTCTTTCAGCGTGTTGGCCGACAGAATTTGATTGTAGATGGTAATATGGTTTGCGTGTCACGGGCTCACAGACGTGTAGAATAACCCTCTCATCCCGTATGTAATATCATACAAGAGGCCATCAACAAAACACAAAATCTGGTAAGAAATGAACTACTAATTCCCAAAAAAGCCAAAATTGGTAAAACCATTGTGTAATGTTGATTATGTTTTGTATGAACAGTGAGATTTTTACATTAGGTAATGATTTTGTCAGATTTACATTACTACGTATATGTGGCTGAGTGGAACACTGTTTTGGTCTTGTACACCTCACACATCTTATTTATAGGTGGTAAGGATTTGTGTCCTTTGCACAAAATCTCACATTTTGTCTGTCAAGAAAATGCAGCTTATTGATACACTCTGATGTTGCATTGGCAAACTACACATTGCCCTTCATGGCACTGAAATGGATGGTATTGGTTTAGCTGCACATGCAAAGCAAACATGTGCAATTGACTTTAGTGCACTCATCTTCAGCTTCAAAACAGTGGGTTAGAGTTTTAGATATACATCTCAATATGTTGACTTTTGAAGAACAACCATATAAAACTCATTATGTTTTTAATCAAATTATTTTTGAATTCCAGACTTTCAGATCCTTATATTACAACATGTGAGTAGATGATTTGTTATTTCTATCAACATGCATCCAAAATTATGTATTGTGATTATAAAATTCATTTGATAACACATGTGAGTTCACATTTTGATGTGATTATTCTAATCAGTGAGGAGGACACAATTGCCATTAGCAAGTGTAGCATTTAATTTTGGACCACAAGAGGACAAGACAAACTACTATACAACCAAAATAATTCTACTGGGTTCCAAAGAAGGTGGCATGATGTCCTACACGGGACAGTCAGAAAAACTGGCCAGCGGGCATGCACAAATGTTTATTGGGAAGTTCTTCTTCGCAAACTTTAAATCTTCCTCCTCTATTTAGTGTTCTGCCTCCCCTGGAAGTTGTTGAGTTGGAATGGGAGGCAGGTGAGTGATGTTACTAGCCTTAGGCACACACGCATCAGAGGCAGAAGATGTTCCTCCCATGTTCCCAAAAACATCTGTGAGTTCCCAGAAGGCAGCATGGTAGTCTCTGGCTAGCCAACAACGGAAGATGTTACTATTGAGGGCACTTGCTGATGTTATGAAGGAGTCAAGCTTGGCCTCCAGTGAATGGATTGATGTTGTAATGGCCCCCAGCTGCCTGACAACTGGTGTCAGATATAGTAGGCTGGTGTTTGTTGTTCCTTCTGCATCATGATGCCAGAAATGTCAGCTAGGTACTCCTCTATCCCATGAAGCCAAGAGGAGGTGTCTGTGATAGCCTGTGTCAAACCCTTATTAGGGCTAAGACGCCTTTGGACTCCTTTAAGAGTGCCCGCTATGGTATCCATCCCCAACCAGATCTCATCAGCCAGTCACTGCTGTACTCCTGCAACTTACCATAGAAAAGCAACTTGAGGGTCCTCAGATTCCTGAGCTGTGATGTTAAAGATTGATGGTGGTTCATCTGGAGAGCCAACAATGTCATCTTCCCTTGCCAGTATGGGAGGAAAAGATTAAAATGTGTCTAGGAGCTGTTGGAAGGTGTCTTTATCCATGGGGGTAGGATGGGGTCCTTAACTGGTTGGGCATCACAGACAGGCTGATCTCTAGGATGTGCTGTTTGTCCCTCTGAAAAGAAATCAAAATATGTTACTAAGATTCCATGATCGAATATGACATAAGCAATTTCTGTAACATTCGGACAGTATTTATCTTCACTTTCAAGTACACAGGGATATGTGGAGCATCGTACTTCTACAAATGTATATGGCTATGTTGTAACATTGATTTTCTCATGGCAATACATGTGCATTGTTCAAACAACCTCAGTATTCAGTAGGGGGCTTATTTGTGTAAATTTCACAATACGCGACCCAGCTAGGCAGCTTGCTGCCCTGCCTGAAAAAGTGAGTGCAGGAATGGGCCACATTTTACATGTTATGGTACATTTCTGCTGTCTACTTGCACTGATGCAAATGAGGCTTTTTGGCACCACTGCAGAGAACGTTGTATCATGTAGCAAGGAGACCTTCGGTTTGTGGCCCAGCCCTAGCCAAGAGATGTCATATATTGTTATACCTCACACCATCCTGCACTCTGCCTGTCACATAGCACTACACACCAAGCTGCTTTTCTGTACTGTCTTGCATGCAATGTGTGCACAATTGCGCCCTAGGTTTCATAAATATCCACACAACACTATACAGAAAAGCTAACTTGCTGCACTGCATGAAAGGGAAAGGGCCTGAACTTGCCATGATTCCAATTTTTCTGGGGAATTCTGTAAATTTCTAACACAGTGAACTCCAGACTCCACAACACTAAGAACTAAGAAGCATCTCTGAAGTGGATAGCCTCCTTCATTATTGGAAGTATGTAACAGCTAAAACTCACTCCATTCCGTCAGAACCAAAGGAGTTAATCTGCAGAGTCTGGCAAATCTCTTCACTGACAGCGGCTCTCTTTAACTTATACATGATTCCTCTGGTAATCATCATTCAGACCCAGGGATTCTAGATCATCTCTTGCATTGATTTTTTTTTTTTTTTTTTTTTAATGACTTTTCACAACAAGTATCCAGACATTGTAATGCGAGACATTGACATTTTTGTGTGTAGCACTGGTTGCATATAGTTACATCAAAGCCGAAAGAGTACACAGTAGTATTGCGGAGGATCTGGGAGAGTCCTTAAATATCATTGCAAGAAGTCTTGAAACTGTGGAATAAGTCCTTGACTGCAAAGCATTATGTAAATTTACAACACACTCGCCTGCATCAGAAAAGTTCATTATATCATATTTGGCCAACAAAATTAATCATCTCCTTTTATAACTATACCACCCGAACAAAACTTACCCGCCATTCCCCCTCCCCACAATCCCGGCCAACAACTTCCAATAGCAACACAATCATATGCCCAGTACATGGTCCTGCGTGTACCCTAACTCCACTTTCAGTCCTGTGTGTACCCTGCATCCATGCTATAATGAAGAATAAACCCCCCCGGTACTGCAAGGAGCCTACGCAATCTCTATCCATGCACTGGGGCCCGAGTAGCTGTTAGCATGGTCCCTCAATAGGATACTATATGTATCGCAGCATATTCCTCCATCATTGCATTCCAAACCGTCGATATCGGTGTTTTACTTAGGTCTCTATATTCCTCTCTTTGTAGTTCAGCCCCTTCCGCTTTACCCCACCTGACCATTTCCGCATGCCAATCTTCTAGCGGCCTTCCACCGTGTGGTAATGGTTCTTTTAGCCAGTAGAAGCGCAAGATTAGCAAACCTATAAAAAGGATTACCCTTCTTCCCACGGAGTCCTAGTCCCAGTATACAATATTCCAACGTGTTGTTATTCCGCACTGGGGCAATGTCCTTCATTATCTTGCATACTGTCATCCAGTAGCGCCCCAGTCTCGGACAGTCCACCACCATGTGTACCAGTCCCACTTTGGGTGCATAACAGCGCGGGCATGTATCACTTGCGCCTGAAAACATAGCGCACAGTCTACGCGGGGTCAGATAGGCTCTGTGGAGTAACATCAATTGGATAAATTTAAATTTAGGGTTACGAGACACCTTCTTGGGATAACCTAGTATGGCTTCCCATTCCTTGTCTGTGAATATGCGGCCTGCGTCCCCTGCCCATTTGTCACATAGTGATCGTTGCGAGATCGCCGTTTCAGTGCGGATCCCATAAGTCAACCATTTCGTCAGACATGCTCCATGGCCCATTAGATATTGCATGGTAAGCAGCGCATTTGTAGCGGGTTCGGTGCCCTCTGGTTATCATGTAGTCCGTATAAGCTGGATATATGTGCATGTAGTGAAATGAAATGAAAGAGACATTTATAAAGCGCATGGCTACCCTTAGGCCTCCCAGCGCTAAGAACCCAATCAACAGAAGAGAATACTGATTAATCAGTTGGGAATAAATACGTCTTCAAGAGTCTCCGAAAGGGAAGACTCTTGAAGGGAGTAGGCAGAAACATGTCGACCTTTCACTAGACGGCTAGGGGACACCTAATACCCCACCTGCCGCTATTTTGTTTTTAGCATCATATAGTTACTGATCACATTAAAATATTTGTGGTAACTATAATGATTTTTAACTTCACGTTCTACCCCATGGGCCCCCACTCTTTAGTTTAGAAGTGCATCCCTGTCTCCAGGTGTATGCCCGCCCTCCATCAAACGAAGGTTTTGGAGGGCGAGGACTGGCCGATGATGAAGCATGACACCAGGTGGTGTGTGAGGCCAGTCCGTCACTTTTTGTGAGATGTCCACACTCACTATGTATTTACAACTGTAGTAAGGTCACATCACTCTAGGAGTAGCTTCCTGTGGTCAATAGTAGTATTGGAGGCCGCTAGCTCCTAGCACCCCGTGCCTCCCGTTCCCCCCTCCACACTTTTGTGGAGTTCTTCTTGTGATTGCTATTTATGTACAGCTGTCGGCTGTGGGAACAATATAGGGGTATTACTCCCTTAAAATAGGGTGATGTTCTGAGCCGCGTACTCTTACGACCAGAACAAGTGGACAGACACTTCTGCGTCTGCCTTTTGAACCAAAACAGTTCATTCTGAAGTGTGAAAAAATATTTCACACTCCTCTTACCCACCTTGCACCATGGATACCAAACTCTCCTTCGGGGATGAGGTTCTAGCGGAGATTCTTAACACCCCATCTCTCCTAGCAGAAACTATAGTCACCAACACGATAAAAAACTCAGATGAATGGGAAGCCCTTTCTTCTAAGAAAAAAGAACAAATACGCACTGCACTGCATGGGGCGTTTATGACGGAGTACCTCCGGAAAAACACGGCCCGAGAGGTCTCATCGTCACCAATGAACCACGACTGTTCCTAAACAATAGGGAGTTCAGAATCAACTAGTCGAGCATTGCCTGGAAGTGCACAAAGGACTGGCTCATCCTCATTATAAACACCGCCAGACAGCTGGCAGATGCACTCCTTATTGAGATCCAACAAAGTGAGGGTAAACTCAAGGCAACGGTACAGCTTTCAGCCTTCAAAAAGAAACTTGAGGAGATCAACAAAGATCACTCTGATTACAAAGAGTACCTCACACAGTCGAAACTTACTAAACTCCGTAAAGATGTACAGAAATTTAGTAAGGAAACTGTCTACCCATATGTCACAGACGAACACTATGACAAACCAGCCCCTCAACCAACAGGGAGGAAACAACAGTTCAGACCAACACCCCAGAACTGGACGTTCAGTTCTGGAGAAGAAAGAAGTGACAGTAGCGGCGATGAGGGCCAAGGACCACAAACCCGGAAACATATGGGCTATCACCATCCGATGATGCAGGGTCCACAACCACAACCCCCACCCTTCGGGTTCTGGCCACAGCCATTCTACCAACCAGGATTCGGTTTCCCACATGGCCAACCGCCTTTTTTATTCCAGGGCCGTGGCAGAGGGAGAGGACGCCAAAAACGAAGGAATATGAGGGTCCAGTGGGAAGATCAACCACAGCCACAACACGGAGTGGTAACCAGGAGCAGAGGGAGAGGGGAGATGCCCTCGACGAGCAGGGAGTAACCAACATAGTGAACATCAGCAAATACACACTCTCACAAGACGAAACAACCGTCCTTTCAAAAGGGCTGGGATTCGTCCCCACACCCCGAAATGACCCCTTTGCTCTTCACACGGAATTGGCCCAATTCTTCAGAAAAATCAAACTCCGCGACTATTTCGGAGACACAGAAAATAACACAGAAGAGAGTGGGAGAAAGTCTACAGGGTTAAAGAAAAAATCCACCTTCCAACCCCCGAATCAGAACATTTCGTGCAACATACTTGCTTTCGAACAGGCCGTACTAAAAGATATTGAGAAGATAGACTTCCAGAATACTCGTGGGTTTGACAACCTTACGGGAAAAGAGCGCACGGCCCTTGCGAAACTGAGCAGTAACACAAACTTAACTAAAAAACCAGCTGACAAAGGGGGCGCCATTGTGATCATGGACAGTGATATGTACAGAGAGGAATGTTTGAGACTGCTCTCCGACTCAAACAGCTACACCATACACAGGACTGACCCTACTGGTCCTTTGATGGCCAAGATCAAGATCATGGTCACAGAAGCCCTCAGCAACGACTGGATAACCAAACAAGAGGCAGACTTCCTCGTGAATGAAGAACCAAGAATGCCTAAATTTTACTCACTCCCGAAAATCCACAAAAACCGGACGCCTCCTCCTGGGAGACCAATAGTGTCCGGGATAGGGTCTGCATTGGAACCATTGTCACAATTCTGTGACTGGTTCCTTCGCCCTATCGTCCAAGAATCCACGTCCTACCTCAGGGATACGAAGGACGTCCTGTGTCTCCTTAGAGACCTCACGGTGGACACGACCAATGATTGGCTAATAACCATGGATATAGAAGCTCTATACACGAGCATACCACAGAGGTGTACATTGGAAGTGGTGGAAAACATCATCCTGAATAGAGAGTGGGACTTCTTAACCCCACAGCAGTTCGTGATGGAATGTGCGGAACTCGCATTAATGGAAAAAAAATTTGAATTCGAGAAAGTCATCTACCACCAGATCTCTGGCACTTCAATGGGGAGCACTTTTGCCCCTAGTATGGCATGTCTGTACGTACAACAGTTTGAGGACGACTTCATATACAACCCACAAAACCCATTCCTACAGAATCTCAGACTTTGGAAGCGCTACATAGATGATGTGCTGATAATATGGAATGGGTCAGAGATAGAAGCGATGAGTTTCGTCCAGTGGGTGAACACCAAAGATGTACACCTAAGATTCACCCACACTATCAGCAAGAACCACGCTACCTTCCTCGATCTAGACATCACTATGGACAGCGGTGGCTTTTCAACAAAAGTGCACAACAAGCCCACGGATAGGAATAGCCTTCTATTGTACGAGAGCTACCACCCCAAGGTCCTCCGATAGAACCTCCCAGTTGGTCAGTTCCTTAGAGTAAGGAGGAATTGTTCTGATACCTCCACCTTTGAGGAACAAGCATCCCACCTTGAAGAAAAACTTGCTGCTCGCCACTACCCCAAAAAAATGATACGCAAGGCTAGGAAACGAGCAAGGAACAATCCAAGGGAAGCACTACTAGAGGACATAACAAAAGAGAACACCAAAAGAACAGTATGTGTTACAACATTCACCCCTGCCTCTAATGCCGTACAAAAAATAATCAAGAAAAGATGGAATATTCTAAACAGCGCAGGGAAGCAGTGGGACCCTCCACTTTTTGCTTTCAAACGGAACAAAAATCTGCGGGATCAACTTGTTCACGCTGCTATACCGAACACAGAGGGGACGGAACAACAGAGGCTGTGGGATCAACCACGAGTGGTGGGACACTTCACGTGCGGTAGGTGCGTCTCCTGCAAACTCACCTTCAACACCAAAGAAGTAGATATTGGCACAGATAGACCATGGCAACTCCGCAAGTTTAGCAATTGTAACACTGAGAATGTGGTTTACCTATTAACATGCCCCTGCCAACTCCAGTACGTTGGCATGACAACCAGAAAGGTCAGGGTACGCATCAACGAACATTGCAGCACCATAAGATGCAAAAAAACAAACACCAAGCTCACACGCCATTTCTTGGAGCAACACCACAAAGACACTGATCTTCGATGGACAGTCCTCGAGGTAATGAACAAAAGCAGAGCTGATCTCTCCAGAGCTCTTCATATCAGGGAACAACGTTGGGTGTTCCGCCTGCGGTCCCATGAAAAGGGACTTAATGACGATATCCCATGGCTTCATCTACATAGATGACTCCTCAACCGATAATAAACACCTGGATAGCCCTCCTACCCTGTACCATTTGCCCTAAATACACCGAACACCCCCTTTCGTGCAACCTACCCACTCTCTGGGTTTTGAAATTATCATCTTAGGGATCTCCAGCACATGATCCTAGTTACAGGGGTGTCCCGGCAGCACACTGAACCCCACGCAGGTTTTTGAGACCCCTTGACCCATCCTTGAGCCACCTTATTGTCTTTGTACCCTGGGATACAAACCATTCCACCCCAGAGTGATTTAGAGGGCATGTTGTTGACCTTCTCTGTTGCCATCAGCAACCGTCACACCCCCTCACGAACTGTCTGAACCAACGCACCCCACGGACGTTGCATGCAAGCCCTCGCAACCTCTTTCAGGGTCTCAGTAGCACGCGGCTGTATTATCCTCCTGTTCGTACCCCTTATAACTTGGGACGCGCACACGTGACTTTGAACTTTCACAACTCCCCCCGGGGCACCATAGCACGTGTTGTTATTTTTCACTGACACGTTCCCCTAACAACTGTAGTCGCGCATGCCACACGTGACCTTCACCTTGGGCCACTCCTCCCCTTGCTGGGCCCAGTACGTAGTTCGTACACCGAATGCGTGCCCTCGCGTTCCCCTAACAACCACGGATACGCACGCCCACACGGAACCGCTACACTTGGGCGGGTCCCCTGACTAGTCTTCCTAATTTGGGCACAGGACTCAGCCTGGACGCTCTGATTGGCCCGTACCATCGGCCATTGCCAAACCAGGCACTGCACTGCATGCGTCGCCGCCACGTTTCACTCCGGACCCCGGATGCATCGCACCAGGAACTGCCGCACAGCCGTAATAACCACAGGCTGATTCCAATTTCAACATTAAGCATGCTATTTAAACCCGCCTTTGCGATCTCACTCGCACTTCGGGCGGACGAGGAGCAACACCGTAGGCTGAACACGGGACACTCTGCCTCAGACAGTAAGAGTATGAATGGTGGTTTCGCGTTGGTTAAACCCCTATGGCGTTTTAAGTGTGGAATGATTGTGATTTCATCCTGATTACAGGCTGATTACAGGCTTATAAGGGTCCACGTTCTTGGTATTTTCAGTCCATTGACTATCACATTATTCTTTTTCTCTTCCCTCAGACTGGACAGAAGTGTCTCCTCCCTTCCCCCCATGTGGCAAGTAGTTTGTCTAACTAGGGTAAGCCTCACAAGAGCACTTTTGACTCTCAACATGTTTGTGTACTCACGTAGAGTGGCACATGTCACGTGATTAGTCACTCACCTTAAGGTAATTTCGCATGTGTATATCCTGATTTAAATGTTACTTTTGTTCTTACTTTTGACCTTTTCTTCTACAGTTGTATATATACACATTTGTTTGTTTGATCTTTCCTATAGGCTTGACAGTTGGAAGCCATCTAGGTAGTGGAGTGTGGCCTACGCCACACCCGCGCGTTGGTATTCTCTTGCTACCAGTTGGTAAGAACGGAGCCCTCTCTCTATAACTCTAGGTCCTGATGAATGCCCTGGACCCGCTCGGGCCAAGAAGGCAGAAACATGTCGACCTTTCACTAGACGGCTAGGGGACACCTAATACCCCACCTGCCGCTATTTTGTTTTTAGCATCATATAGTTACTGATCACATTAAAATATTTGTGGTAACTATAATGATTTTTAACTTCACGTTCTACCCCATGGGCCCCCACTCTTTAGTTTAGAAGTGCATCCCTGTCTCCAGGTGTATGCCCGCCCTCCATCAAACGAAGGTTTTGGAGGGCGAGGACTGGTCGATGATGAAGCATGACACCAGGTGGTGTGTGAGGCCAGTCCGTCACTTTTTGTGAGATGTCCACACTCACTATCTATTTACAACTGTAGTAAGGTCACATCACTCTAGGAGCAGCTTCCTGTGGTCAATAAAAAGATAATCCTCCTCCAGACGAATGAATTCTGGAAGGGCGTTCCAAGCTCTGGAGGCTACATAGGAGAAACAACGGCCTCCACTTCTGGACCTGAGAATTCTCGGAACCGTGGCCAGGCGTTTATTCCCAGAGCAAAGGGATCTTCTGGGACAGTATGGAGAGACAATCCTCCGAAGGATTGGTGGGCCCTTAGCGGCTATGATCTTATCAGTAACAAAGATTGCCTTGAATTTGATCCTCTCTGCAATAGGAAGCCAATGCAGCTGTTTGATTGCTCCTCTCGCTGACTCTCTCCGTGGAATTTGCAGGAGAATTCTTGCTGCACAATTCTGGACTTTCTGGAGTATGCTTAATGTTGATTGAGGAACTCCCAAATAGAGGGCATTAGCATAATCCAGACGCAACAGAATTAATGCCTGGAGAAGCAGTTTTTTTGCCTTGAACGGAAGAAGGGGCAGAATTTTCCGAGCTGTTTTGAGTATTCCAAAACAGCATCCAGCTACCTTTTTAGCCTGGACCTTCATATCAAGTTTGGCATCCAGCCAAACTCCTAAGCTCTTGATGTTGTTTTTGGGTGTAGGAGCGTTTCCCATACAACTAGGCCACGTAAGAAGCAGGCCTGGAGGCAGGGGCCTACCCAGCAGCATGAGGTCAGTTTTTGCTCCATTTAACTGAAGACAAGATTGTTCCATCCAAACTGAAATTTCTTCCAGACATCTGGAAAGATTACTTCCAGGCTGTCCTGGATCTTTGAGGGAGACTATCAACTGGGTGTCATCGGCATATGTGACAATTTGTATGCCAAACACCTCCACTATTTTTTCTAATGGGCTCATATAAATATTAAAAAGAGTGGGGCTTAGTGAAGAACCTTGAGGCACTCCACTCTTCAAAGGCACAATCTTGGAAGTCACATTGTCCTCAAAGACCTGGAATGTACGGCCTTCCAAAAAGGAGACTATCCACCTCAGTGCGGTTCCTGTCACCCCCATCTCATAACATCTAGAGATAAGGATTTGATGGTTGACAGTATCGAAAGCCGCACTGAGGTCAAGGAGGATTATTGCAGCTGATCCTCCTGAGTCCATGATTTTTCTTGCCTCCTCCACCACCGCGATCAGGGCCGTTTCAGTGCCCTGAAGTGTTCTAAAACCGGTCTGTGTCAGGTGCAAGCAATCATGCTCCTCCAAATAGGAGGAGAGAATAGTGTTGACATATTTCTCCGCTATTTTAGCTATTCCCGGGAGTAGGGAGATTGGCCGATAATTGGCCATCACTTCTGGGTCTGATCCTGTCTTTTTCAGGAGGGCTTTAACCATCGCTTGCTTCCATGATGAGGGGACCCTACCGGCTACCAGTGAGGAATTAATAAGTGTTGCGATGACGGGGCTACTTCTCGGGCAACCTTACACAGTACCGTGGGGGATGCCTGATCTTTAGGGGAGCCTGATTTGAGTTTGTTGAGTAGGGAGACGGCTTTAACGGAGTCCAGAGGTGGAAAAGATTCCAAACTCTGATCTAAAGGGCCTCTTTTTTCTTCCATCTGAGGATCATAGGAGGAATTGTCCACTAATGGAAAGGCTGAGTAAATTGCCATAACTTTAGCATGAAAGAACTCTGCTATATAATTACAGCGCCCTTGTAAGTCAGAGGGGCTAGCTGCAGTGAGTGGAGGGGTAGTCAAGGATTTAAAGATTTTAAAGATTTCTCGTGGGGCATTAGGTGCTGATAAAATTTATGCTTCATAGTACTTAGATTGTACTTTGATAATCTCTGCTTTCTACAGTTTTAGCGCATCGTGATAAACTTGTTTTTTCCCGGGTTGAAAATCTTTCCTCCACTGTCTCTCTAGTTGCTTGCAGTTCCTCTCTAAGCTCTGTGGTGTACCATGCCACTTTTTTGGGACCCTTTTTAATGTCCCTAAGGTTTATAGGGGCTAGCACATCCAATGTATTTTCAATCCAGCGATTAAATTGCAAGTTTGCCAGTTCAGGGTTGGCGTCTAGCCGGGGGCAGGTTTCTTTAAGAATAGCGGCCCATTCTCCCATAGAAATGTTGGACCAGTTCCGGCTCAAAATTTTGGTATGGTTTTTTACCGTCCTGGTTGTGGAGGAGGACCAGGAGAATGAAATCAAATAGTGGTCTCTCCAGGGGAGCGGGTGGGAACCTTCCACCTGGATGTGAGTATTGGTAAAAATAGGGTCCAGCAAATGTCCCTTGATATGGGTCGGACCCATCACTTTCTGGGTGAGAAGTAACGCCCCTAAGGTGTCAAACAAATCCTCCACATTTGAAAGGGGTTTGGGGTGGTGCACCACCAAGTAAGTTTGTCAGTAAATTACACCAAGTGGTCTGTAGTTGATATACAAACAAAGTCTTTATTTTAATTCAGTTGTTGAAACAAAGCCTCAGCCAACGCGTTTCGTTCAGAATGAACTTCGTCAGGGCATGAGTGACAATGCAAGTGCAATCCAATAAAGCCGGGGTTCATGTAGACCAGAAGTCGTCTCTCAATAGGTTACGAAACCGTTGTAAATTGTGTTGGGTAGACAGTCCTTTTCAGTCATCCAGTACCACCTTGATAAGGGCACTGTGCACGTATCTGTAACGAGACGGTAGTCCGTGTTCTCCCCTGGGAGTGTCCCGTGTGAGGGACACTCCCAGGGGAGAACACAATTTACAACGGTTTCGTAACCTATTGAGAGACGACTTCTGGTCTACATGAACCCCGGCTTTATTGGATTGCACTTGCATTGTCACTCATGCCCTGACGAAGTTCATTCTGAACGAAACGCGTTGGCTGAGGCTTTGTTTCAACAACTGAATTAAAATAAAGACTTTGTTTGTATATCAACTACAGACCACTTTGTGTAATTTACTGACAAACTTACTTGGTGGTGCACCACCCCAAACCCCTTTCAAATTCTCATTGATCTGCTTGGCAGTTGGCATCCATTAACGGCGGATGCAGGGGTGTTAGTATGCACACCGTCAACTAATACTATTCTATACACATTGGGAACTCAGTAAGGAGGTGCAGTCATTGGAGTCCGCCGTTAATCCTGCTTGCTTCAAATCCTCCACATTGGCGGAGGAGCGTAATTCAGAATGCAGGTTAAGATCTCCCAGGACTGTGAAATTCGGCAAGGAGCTGACCGATAAGGATATATTATCTGCCAAATCACTGATAAAAGATCCAATCGCTCCTGGGGGTCGATAAATCAACATGCCTGAAAACGTGCAGGTAGGCGTAAAATTGATAGAGAAGGAACAACTTTCACAGTCACGGATCAGCCCATCCGAAATTCGACAACTGAAAGAATCCCTATGAATAATGGCAAGCCCTCCACCTCTAATCAGGCCTCGATCTTGCCTCTGGATGGTGTAGCCTTGGGGGAGTGCCTGGACCACTGCTGGGTTTGACCAGTCCGTAAGCCAAGTTTCGGTAAGAAACAGTACATCCGGACTGGTATCTTCCAGAAGCAGCCGTGTTTCTAATGAATGTTTGGACAACGAACGGCAGTTAAGCAACTCCATTGTAAAGTCTGAAATTTGGGGCATATCTTACCCACCTGACCCTCTGTCTCCAGGGCAAAAGGGCATAGAGAGCAGTGGGTCCGGCAGAAGGGGGGGCCCAGGCAATAGGGACACCTGTGTAAACCGCGAAGCTGTTTTAGCTGAGCGGTCGTATAGAGGCATGGTCCTATTGCTGCGGGATCGGGGGTCTGGCCCCTGGTCTCGGTCGGGCGCAGACGGGCGCAGACGGGCTTGCCTTTGGCGCGCCCGCTGCGCGTGTCAGCTGCGCGGTCGCCTCATCCGCCCCTTCTGATCCAGGACGCGCGGATTCCCCGTGGCAGCTGCACCGCTGACCCTCTCCTCCCAAGATGTCAGCCGCCCCCGGAGTATTGAACACAACTCCGTCCCCACAGGTAATTACAAAAACCACTTTACCACCCTGATTTAACTGTCCACGAGCGTGATGTGCAAATAGCAAAAGTTTTAAAATGAGTATTTTAAAAAAAAGAAGGATAACGCGGTGGGCGCCAAACACACAGTTTGTAGGAACAGTGTTTCGTGCGACATTAGTATACCCACCGAGAAAACTCTCCTACGGTGGTAATGCCCACGTTGGTCTATGCCCGCAGAGCACGGCTAGTGACCAGCCCTGACCATGTGGGGACACCCAGCAGCGGGATGGTGGGAGCATACGGAGGTATCCAACCAGTGTACCTCACTGCATTCCTCCAGTATGTAATGGCTATCCGTGGAAGGTAGGGCGTCGATGCCGGAATCAAGGCTTGGGGAAGCAAGAGCCTGTGGAGGACCCCCCTGTCCCTATCCCGCTGCAACATATCCAATTCCTGTAAGTTGCGTCCTGCTAACCAATTTGCCAGCCACTGCAGTTGGCTAGCGTAACAGTAAGCGCGCAAGTCCGGCACTCCCAGCCCGTCCTGTTTAGTACTCAATTGTAGCTTCGCCAGGCTGATACGTCTGCGTTTCGCGTCCCAGATTAGCTCTATCATTAAAGAGTTCAATGATTGGAAGATTCCCGTAGGCACAAGTATAGGCAGATTGGTGAAATAATAAAGCAGCCTTGGTAATAGCACCATTTTAGTTATGGCTACACGGCCCGCCACTGACAGGGGCAGCGAGGTCCAGAATTTAACTTGAGATTTAAGAGCAGTGATTGCGCGCGTCAAATTGCCATCCAAGAGATCTGCGGCATCGGGGTATACCTGTATTCTGAGATATCAGAAAGTATCAGGTGCTATTTGAAAGGTCCAGGGGCCAAACGTAAACTGTCCACCACGCGCGGGGCCATCAAAGAAATAGGCATAAGACTTGGCAGCATTGATTGCTTGACCAGAAAGTTCCTGAAAAGACACAAAGGTGGAGGGCATTGGATCAAGATCCATGTCCATTTCTTTGATATACAGAATGAGGTCATCCGCGTAGGCAGAGACAACATGAGACATACAATCCCATACTATCCCCCTGCAGCCTCAGAAAGAACGGAGTCTATGCAGAAGGGGTTCCAGCACCAGTATACACAACAACGGTGACAGTGGGCATCCCTGTCGAGTACCCCGAGCCACAGTATATTACCATGAGATGTTCTGATCCATGCGTGCCTGTCCAGTGGGGTTCGTGTATAATAATCACACCCATGCGATATATGCATCTGGTATACCGAATCATGAGAGGGCATAGAACACATAGTCCCAGTGCAACGAGTCAAACGCCTGCCGTAGATCAAGCGAAACACAACCTTCCGTGGCTCCCGTGCTGAGCGCGCCCAGCATAATTTGGTACATTCGTCTGATGTTAAGTGCCATATTCCTACCAGGCACAAACCCACATTGGTCAGTGTGTATCAGTTTGGGGATAAGCTGACAGAGGCGGTTAGCCAACAATTTACTCAAGATTTTATAGTCCGAGTTGAGGAGCGATAAAGGCCTATAACTCGAAAAGTCTAGACCGTCCCTCCCAGGCTTCAGTAAGGAAACCACATCCGCTTGTAGTGTAGTAGTGGGGAGTACAACTGCCCCAACGACTCGTGATAGATGCACTGTAGACGAGGTATCAGCAAGTCAGCGTATACCGCATAGAATTCAACCGGCAAGCCGTCGTTACCCGGGGTCTTATTACGTGGAAGAGCTTCGATCGCCTGTCGGATTAACATCCCTGTTATTGGTCGTGTTAGTTAGTCACTCTGCTGTTGTGTGAGCTATGGTAAGCGTAACCCGTCAAAAAAGGATTCAAGGTCCGTGTTGGGCGTAATAGTCCCTAAATGCGGTATTGATATCTAGTTGCGTGTTTGTCCACCTGTGTGTGCTGAATCTGTTTCTGCATGTAGAGACGGTGATCCACAATGCGCAGCTCCTCAAGGAGCTCCGCATATTGTATGTTGGCCTCCCGTAGCTTTGCCAGTTTCTCGTTTTAATGGGCAACCGCCTCTGAGAGTGCATGACGGAAGACCGGGTCTTCCAGCATTATGGGTTGCAGTTTCCAGGTCGGTATCGGGGTGGGTATCTTACCACATTGCAGGGTTAACTCCACAGGGTTATGATCCGACAAGGTCTTGCCCATGTGGAGCACAGCAGTAATAGATCCTAGTAAGGTCCGAGAGCACAGAAACCTGTCAATCCGAGTATGCAGTCTGTGTGGTGATGAATAAAAGGAACATTCTCTATGTCCTGGGTGTTTTGCTCGCCAGGCGTCGTGTAGTTCCTAACCCTCCGCCCATCCTCTGAGTGCCTCAGCTTGTCTTTTACTTTCAGTTGCGTGTAAGGGGGGGTGAGACCTGTCTAACTCAATGTCCAACACAGCGTTAAAGTTGCCCCCTATCACCCAGGGATAGTCAGACCAGTCTGTCAGGGCCACACCTAGAGCCACCAGATATCTATCTTGATCAGTGTTTGGAGCATATATGCATCCCATAACCACATGAGCCCCATCCAACAAGCCATGAAGCAGCACATATCTGCCATTGAGGTCTACTTTCTGCTCCAGTAGCTTAAAATGGACATTATTTCACACCCATATCACTGCCCCCTATCAAAGGCAGAGTAGGTCGTGGCGAACAGTTGTCCCCTCCATTTTTTCTGTAACTTAGATGCCTCGTCAGTGTTGAGGTGAGTTTCCTGTAGGAAAGCTATAGCAACCCTCCTTCTATTCAATTGCGCCAGGACCCGGTGCCTCTTATGGATTGAACCCATGCCCCTCACATTCCAGGTGTAGTAGGTGTATTTATTATGTGATGACATCATGATGCAGGTAGTTAGATTGACATGGAGCATGTGGAGAGCGACGCCCTGTAAATATTAGATGCATTCGGGCTGAGCATGCATTTCCAAATTAACTCCCCAATACTAGGTTCCCCCATAAAACAGCAGAGGACAAAACTTGAAACAAAAGTCCAACATGGACTGTAAACAGTAAATGCCATATCGCAGTCACCAGGGGGGTGGAGGCAACAACTGCTACCATCCATACGAACATTACATTGCTCATTAGAAAAATGAACTTGTTATGTCAACATATTCCCCTATACAGCTTAGTGACATTAAACCTACTAGAGCAGTCATCAACAGCAAAATATATTGCAGAACAGCTTACGCGTTACCACTCTCGGCAATCCCAGATCACAACACTAGAAGTCGCTGCAGTTTGTGTATCATGAGCATCCAGTCCCGCTGCCGTTAGAAGCGCATCATTCTGGCTGTTTGTGATCTGTTCCGGAGTTGGGCCAGCGTCTATAGTTTCCACAACACGTCTGTTCCCCGGCATGTGGATCCCAGCAGTCCGCAGCGAATGGGTTCGATGCAGTTGTCCCGATGGAAGTGAGGTCTGTGAGGCTTCCGGTGAAAAGGTTATTTCAAGCCAGTCCGCCGCTTCCTCTGAGCCATCGAAGAAGATGGATTTTTGACCTTAAACAACTTTTAGTCGAGCTGGAAAAAGCAGTGCATGTTTCAAGTTGCACGCTCGTAGGTTCCTCTTTACTTCTTGAAAGGTGGCTCTAGCTTTCTGAACCGCTGGGGTGAAACCCAGGTAGAGGGAGATTGTTCTGTTCTCAAAACGTATTGGAGCATTCTCTCTGGCAGCCCTCAAGATCGTATTGCGGTCCTTATAGTGCAGTATGCATGCTATCAGTGGTCGGGGCGGCGCACCTCGCTGAGGTGGTCTAGGCGCTCATTCCACACTATATAGGGCCGTTAGGCCTTCCTTCGCCACATGATCTCGCAACCAGTCCTCTACAAACTGGGTGGGGTTAGATCCCTCGCTGCGCTCCGGTATTCCAAAGATTCGTACATTGTTGAGGCAGGACCTCCCCTCCGCGTCGTCCACCCTGTCTTGCAAGCCCTTCAGTTGGCACTGGAATTGTTCAAGTTGGGAGGTGTGCATGGTCTGCTGAGGTATTAGATCGTCCAGAGCTAATTTATTCGATTTGACTTTGTCGGTTAGCTTTTTGTGATCTGCATGTAGCAAGCCAAGGCTGGTGGACAGCGTCCCCATCTGTGTTTCAAGCGCTGATCGTGAGTCTCGTATCTCCTTTAAAATAAAATCCAGCTTAGCAGCATGGGGCTCCGTTCCCTTGAGAGGTATCACGTCGCTGTCTGAATTATTGGAGGGGTCACTGCCGAATGCAAGCTGCGCGTCTTCGTTAGTGGCCGCATCAGCTTGTTTGTTTTTAGGGCGTCCCATTGTGCCATGGCATCCGTATGTACGTCTTTGCTCCAGGATGTTCACTTGAGGAGCCACCGGGGCACTCCACTCCGCAGCTATAGTCCCACAAATAGGCCCAGTCCAAAGGCTCAGTCAGGTAATGTCCGCAGTGGTGTGCCTCGGGCCACAACTTTCATCAATGCACCAGACTCAGTCTCTTAGAAAGTGCTAGCAGCGACAGCGGCCACCTCGCAAATGCTGTTCAATGGGCCGGTCGTATCGGTGGCATCGCAAGCTCACCCTCAGCTCACTTCTGGGCGTGTTCCACAAACAGGGTAGTGATCAGGCGGGGACCGTCACAGCAGCCAGTGTCCTTGTTTGCAGCGTAGATGGACAGAAGTCACCAGTGTACAGTGGCGGCCGTGGCAGCAATGCGGTTCTCCGGCTCCAGCAGCAGCCCCCTATCCCACGCACATAGGCGAGTGCAGCGATCACAGCCCACCAAGCAGTCAGCTTCGCTCCACACACAGAAAGGATTGCAGCAGCGCTGGGCTCAGGAGTATAGGCACTCCTGTAGGAAGGCCCCGATCAAACCTCCGCCATCAGTCGTATGGTGCGATCGTCGTGGGTGTATCTATGATAGGAAGGGTCACCCTCAGCAAACAATCTCTGCAGTGCCAATGATCCCACTAAGCACCCGGGCACTCACCGCAGAGCATCATGCGTCCACCATTAGAGGAGCAGGTCTAGCCCACAGCCGCCGGCATCCGCCATCCTGTCTACACGGCATTCACTGTGGCGTAGTAAATCGGGCAGCAAGCCGTCCGCCGCAGGCACCCACCCCATCGGCACCGGCCGGGAACAGCGTCTTCTCCACTTCCACCAAGACATCCAGTATTCGCTCCAAGCACAGCAGGAGCCACGAGTTCCAGCGGGAGCCCCCTATACCAGACGCGGCTCTGCTGGCTGTCCCCCTGCAATCCCCGCACCGCTGAGGACCATCGTGAAAAAAGGCAGGATTCACAGAGGCTATGGAGCTCAAATCGCAGCCGGCGGCTCCAGAAGCATTCCGCCACCGGGAACTGGTTGACCCAGTCGTCTAGGTCCAGGTAATTGCAGGATATTTTGCGAAGTGTCAGGGTATGGAATGGAGCTCTCTCAGCTCACATCCTCCATGCCTGGCAGTTGGCCACGCCCCATCTCTTGCATTGATGACACCCAAATTATACAATAGCTCTTAGGAGTCACCAACACTACCAACAGTTGTTACATAATGCCATTGACCAATATGGCTTACTATATGGGAGGTTAGTTGCTTATATTCAACCTGACAAGGTAGAAGTAAAAACATTCTGCAACATGTACTTACCCTGGTTGCCCACATGACTAGGTCTGAAAACCTCACCCTCCAACCACCACAGATACCCGTCCATCATCCTTTAGACCTACATCACCATGAACCTTCATATTGTCACAGTCCCCTCCACCTGCTTTCACCATATTAACATAGTCAGACATTTATTCATATGGCTCCCTCCTGACACCTGTTAGACCATAACCCAGGTCCTCATCACATGTAGACTGTACTGCAGTAATTCCCTCTACTTCATCATCTCTGCACATCTGCTACACAGAGGAAAATTATACAATACACCACTGCCAGAATGTTACTCAGCCTACCTTGAGGTATGCACATCACAAGTCACCTCAGAGAAATACATTCTGACACACTGACAGTTCAAGATGCTAAGCCACACCTATAAGGCACTACACTACAGGGACCCACCTAACTCGCACATCATCTATGCTTTCACCAATCAATCATGAACCCTCACTCTGCATCACTTGAACTTGCCTATATGCCCCATAACAAGATGAGCAAAACAGGAGGTAGGGTGTTCTCATACATGGCAGGCTACACCTGAAACAACCTCCCCCAGCACATCAGGTCAGCTATGTCAACCATGAATTTGCACTAGAAACTGTACAACTGGCTCTTTGAGTGATACTACTTGCAGTGCATGCACTTACTCAGCCCCTGAAGACCCAGGGTGACATATTTATCATCTCCTAAGCTACATTGTCTGAATTTACATTGCAGTACACGTGTGGCTACCTTGTCCAACACAAGCACAATGGCATCATGGTGCAAGGAGGCCTGCATTGGTACTGCCATATCTGCCAAGTTTCCGAGCTCAATGCATGATCTGCTACAGTCCAGCTTTCTTATTTTGTATTCTGTAACTTGAAATACTGTTTTATGAAGGGAGAAATGACACTAAAAGTCCCAATGTTGAAAGGAAATTCATGTGAATGGGGCACACCTCATGCAAGACCTTGGAAACTTGGCAGGGCTGTACTGGCCTGGTAAAATTGGTACTGCCCAAGGAAACGACAGTTATGTGAAGGATAATTTAACATATGCAGCATTCCTGCCTTTTTCCTTTCGCGCAACACAGCTAAGTGCGTTGCTGCATTGTCCTGCATGACAGTTTGCTAATATATGGTCTCTTGTTTCATTCACCCTGTAGTTCTTGCTAGTGCTCAACTTCAGCACTGTTCTGCTTTTCCACTCCGTGTATCAACTGTGTTGGAATGAGGAATACCACCTGCTCCTCTAATTTAACCAACTCCTGCTGGATATCAGATCCTCTCTATAGTCTTCATGGCCTCCCTAAAGGTTCCTGGCCGGTTTTTCTTTGGTCCTACATTTGTAGTCATGTCACACACTCTTGCACTCCAGGATGGTCCTTTTTGTTTGTGCTGCAATTTATTTTCTCAACCATGGATTCCCAAATAGCTTATTATCTCCCTAAAGGGAGTTTTGAGGTAACAAATGAAGGTGTTCATTTTTTGTCACCTCACTTATTAATATCTGGTTCTCCTCCTCATTGGGATGATAGCAAGTCTTCTGGGTTGGGGTTGTTACCCCTAGCTCACTGAGGCTCCTTCCATGCTTCTCTGTATAGAGGAGCATTGCTCTGCTCACCGTGTTGCTTTTTCCAATAAGCCTGTGAAGCATAGGACTCCTGACTGACACTATGCTAATTTGCAGCACACGTAGGTGCTTTCCGACACACAAATCAACTTTGCATCACACAGGAAAGACTTGTGTTACGGCACTTTGACCCATTCCTTACACCATTGCATCAAAATTCCTAATACATCTTTGGTCCTTGAGCCATGGTGAGCTGTGCCATAAATATAGTGCATCTATTGCACAGGGAAATGCTGCAACACGGTGCAGATGTTTCTGATGCAAGGGTGCATTGCACAGCATTGTGTTTATAAATATGCCCCTCAGTGTTTCATTTGCGTCTGCTAATTGCTTGAGGTTTGCTACAGATTTTAATCACTCAGCACCTCTGTCACATTTTAAAGATTCACCTTTTACTTGCTATCTTGTTGTCGCTATAGAAAGTCCATGACACTTTGTGCTTTCAATAACATTTAGTGATTTTCACATCATACTCTGCATCATTTGTACCTCATGGTCATTAATGACCCTTTGTTTTATGTACTGCGATACTCCCATCGCAGCCCATAGAGCATAATGGTAGATATTTGGCTGTTACAGTGAGCGAAAAATTTAAATGCTGGTTAATCCAAGGAACTAAAGTGTTGCTAAGGATAAGAGAATCTACACTTTAAAATGCTTAAATCAATCTCCTTGAATAACACTTGTAACAATGTGGGTCACAATTACATTAATATCACAATGTACTACCACACAGTAAGAGCGCAATATTACCCTAGCGGGTATACTGGCACTGAGAAGGTGTGGGTGTCTAGCCCTGCCTATGGTAGGTTGGTTAATCAAGAAGCCAGGTCTTTAGCTTCTTGTGGAATTCAAGAAGAGAGGAAGAGGGTCTGATATGGAGTGGAAGGCCTTTGTATACTTTAAGATCGACCTAAGAGAACGCTTGTCCTCCTGATCTGGTATTGTATATGTGTGGATGTCCTGCGGAGTGGGAATGTCTGGGTGATTGGTGGAAGGAGATGTCGCTGTTCAGATAGGTGGGGCCAGAGTAGTGTAGTGCCTTGAATGTGTGAGTGAAGAGTTTGAATTGAGTGTATTTACTTATCGGATGCCAGAGGAGCTCCCTGAGGTTTGGTGTGATGTCAGTTATTTGTGGGAGGCTGAGGATGAGTCTGGCTGCCGAGTTGTGGATGGTTTGTATGCTTCTAGAGAGTTGCTTGGTGATACTGGCATAAAGGGTGTTTCCATAGTCTGATGGCTAGGGCGTGAGTGACAGGTTTTCTAGTGCTGCTTGAGAGCCATTTAAAGATTTTCCTCAACATCTTCAGGGGGTGAAAGCAGAATGCAGTGAAGATACTGATTTGTGCAGTCATGTGGAGTTTGCTGCCGATGACTATTCTGAGGTTCCTGGAGTGGGTTTCGGGTGTGGATTTGAGTTCGGCCGGTCACCAGTTGGTGTCCCATGGTGAGTAGATCACTACTTTTGTCATGTCTGTACTGAGATTGATAAAGTTGGCTTTCAACCAGTTAACTACTTCAGTTCTGCAAGCAGTGAACTTGTTTCTTGTGTTGGGGGTTTTGTTAGAGAGTAAGAGCATGAGTTGGGTGTCAATGGCATAGGAGAGGATGTTGATGTTGTGTGCACGGATGACCAGAAGGATCATGCATGCATTGAAGAGGGAGGGGATGAGCAATGAACGTTGATGGATTTGTGGACATCTAAAGAGTGAGGTATCAGGCTGACAACTTGTGTTCTATCTGTTAAAAATGCAGAAGACCCAGCAGGGAGCAGGACCTTGAATGCCAGTCTCATGCAAGTGCCTAATGAGGATGGGGTGTGAGACCATGTCAGATGCTGCAGAGAAGTTCAGGAGTATGAGGGCTGCTATGTCTCATCTGTCAAAAATCATGTGAATGTTGTCTGTGGTGGTGATGAGTTCTGTTTCTGTACAATGGTTGGGTCTTTATGGAGACTGCATGGCATCAAGGAGCTGGCGGTTGCTGAGGTAGTTGATGAGGCATTATTGATTAGTTTCTCTAAAGACATTTGCTGAGTATGGGAGGAAGGAAATGGGTCTGCAGTTGTAAAGTGTGGCTGGGTCAGTGGATGGTATTTGAGCATGGTCATGATGGTGGCATGTTTCCAGATGTCTGAGGAGTTGGGGATTGGTGTTAGTGCTTCTCTGATCGGTCATAGGCCCTTGATGAAGGTGTGTTGGGGGCAAGGGTAAGATGCAGCCCCAGAGTAGATAGTCTTCATGGTAACAGTAATTTCAACATTATCTAACCGCAACAAATATACATTTAATAAATATGTATATATATTTATATCAATATATCTATATCTATATCTGTGTGTGTGTGTGTGTGTGTGTGTGTTTGTGTATGCATATATGTCTATATAGATATTTGGATAAAGTCAAAGGTTAAAGTGACGTTTTAGTTAAGTGATGAAATGAGTTACACAGTAACATTGTAAAAAACAAAAATACAATGAAATCCTCCAGTTTTAGCTCAATGATCTAACTATAACGTGGGCCCTGCTTATGAGATCACAAGTTTTTATGACAGAATACAACAAAATCAACACTAATTTAACCCTGGTAAAAAACTCCATCCCATACAAATCATATTATTGCATTATTATATTGAGCTGAAATTTTAGAGGGACCACAAAATATCATCCTCCTAGATGCTGAAAAGGCATTCACAATTTCTTGGCAATTTCTGTAGGAATTGCTAAAACTATTTATAATATCCCACAATTTTTTCAATAAGTTTGTGCTGTATATCAAGCACCCAAGGCTCACATACACCTACAAAAAGAAATCACTTTATTTCAATTACACGAGGTGTCCGACAAAGCCGCCTACTGTCACCTGCCTCGCATGCTTTATTCATGGGGTCATACATTAGGCTTTTACAATAGAATATCCCCAGCAATCCCAATATGTATTTTTGTCATCTCCCCTCATTATATCTGGATGATGTATTAGTATTTTCACATTGTATTAACCATACTTTGAATATCATTTAACAAAAAGCCCTTAATTTTGGCAAGATTGTCAGTTATAAATTGAACTCTCACAAAACTCAACTCAAACTGGCGGGCGGAGCTACTAGCTAAGATCCCCAAGTAGTTAAAAGAGATAGGGATCTAGGTATTACCATTGCTCCTTCTTTAACCCCTTCCATGCTCATGACGGAACGATTCCGTCATGAGCATCGGTTGAGCTGTGCTCATGACGGAACCGTTCCGTCATGGCCCCGCCCGCGCTCGAACCCTTCAGCACCGCGGGGGAATCCGCGCAGCGCTGAAGGGGTTAAAATTCTGCTTCTAACCCAAATATATTATAAATATTTCAAACAGCTTGTTGTAAAATTCACCTGGAAAGGGAGGAAAGAATGAAGAGCAACTAAGGACCTGATTATGATGCCGGTCCGACTGGCTTCTGCAGTCCTGTCGGATGCGATCCAACCACTGCGGTCTTGTCCGAAGCTGGTCGTTCCAACCGCCGGATTATGACGCATGCATCCTGTACTCCAATTGACCGCTGAAAGACCGCTGACTCAGACAGCC
The DNA here is from genome assembly GCF_964204655.1 of Triturus cristatus. Classification (NCBI taxonomy): domain Eukaryota; kingdom Metazoa; phylum Chordata; class Amphibia; order Caudata; family Salamandridae; genus Triturus; species Triturus cristatus. Next base: position 577,382,330 of record NC_140586.1, read on the forward strand.
TTTCTCTGACTACTGAGATGGAGTTTGGAGAAAAACAGCATCCATAGGGCAATATAGGAATCTCTCACCACCGTCCAGATTAAGATGTGTGTTTCCCACAACCGGACCATGGCTGTCCAAATGTCTGCCTCGAGTCGTCAGCAACAATGGGTTTGGAGTGCATACTCCCCCAAAATCTGCTTCTCACCAACAGTCTCAAGAGTGGTTCCATTTCTTGAAGTCCTCCCTACACTGCAGCTTCGGAAACCCGAAGACTATGACCCTATGGGCGCCGGAATGCAGGTAAGTCCATAGGCAATATGTATCCCCATTGCATGGACTGTGCACAGATCACCACACTCCAGCAATGGGGTACATGGTGCATAAGGCATATCCTCACATATGTCAAGCATATGTGTACATATCACATGTTTCCTGTGATTTTGTACGCACTAACAGTGACATATTAGGGGGTTGCATCGTAATATGGCGGAGGAACTTTCCCGGCCTCAGCGGTCAGAATTGGATCGCGTCTGCGATGGTCGGACGGTTGGTCCAACCGGCATTGTAATCAGGCCCTTAGTTTCTGAAATTTTCAATAATGAGAGGTAGCTGGGCACTTCCCGATTGGCAACTGTACTACTATGCTAACATTGCTAATCATATTAAGCTGCTATATAATCATGGTGGAAGGAAACTATAGAAGTATATGAACTTGAAGTCCAGACAGCTAAATTGTGAGGGTTAACTGTCAGATTTCTACCCATTTAGGTCAAAGTGAGGGATTATTTAATGCTATGATTTATATGATGATTTTATGCTGCCATGATTAACACAATGATTTTTATGCTGTCTTAACGAGGTGTATTTGATCCTAAATAAAAAAAAAGGGAACAACAATATTGTCATACCAGAATATCGTGTCAAGTACTAGTTTTCAAAAACATCAACTTTACATACTTTGCATATAAACTGGCATAGGAGAGGATGTTTGTGGAATAAAAAAGTAACAAAAACAAGGTAAGCATATACAGAAAAGCATTATATACAATTTGTTTCAAATATTAAAATAAGAATTATATATAATAAAAAATATATAGTTTAATAGGCATTGTAAATAAAATATGTTTCCAAAAATATGAAAACAATATTTAAACAATTTTACTGTAAATTAAAATGATTAACTATATTTATAATATGATAATAATACCAATTGTAATATAAAAGTAAAAATTAGCGAGCATATATATAACCAAAACATATATGTAACCTATTGTAAATAATAAAAGTAATGTACAAAGTAATTTTAATTAAGACTGTGAACTCAATTTATAAATAAAATCTATTATGCTGTATATTATACATATATATGTATAAATACACTTTAAAATGATATAATATTGAAAAACTATTTAAACAATTAAAAACAGATAGAGCCTGATTCAAAAAAGTAAACTTACACTTTTGTGTAGGTTTACCATTGTTTGCTATTCACAAAGGGATTTTTTGAGCAGTAACATTTTATGTGACTCTGCAATCGTAAAGATACTACTCGTAAATTCCCTTTGAATAGCAAATTGTAAACGTACATAAAAGTGAAAGCTTAACTGTGAATCAGGGCCCTGTTGATAATATTAACTATAACGTAAAATGTAAACTAACAAATCTATATTAAAAAACATACATCACAAATAGTCCCTTAATTATGATGGCTCACTCTGGAGAAAAGCCAACACAGCCACCTAGCTCTTCAGGCTTTGACACCATAAGAAAGCTCAACTCTCCAGTTTGAAACTTCCCATGACACATGAGCAGCAAATCGCAGAATGTCACTTGTCATAAAAAAGTTTTTTCACTCTAAGCCAGTTTGACATTATGATACCATGGCTAACTGACCCATCTGTTAAAAAACACATGCAACCATGTGGCAGAGCACATAAAAATCAAAGCTGCTGGTGGTGTTTGAGAAGAAGTTCAACTGATAGAAGGTGGTGGTGGTGAGAAAGAAGAAGAGCATGTCGATGTCATGAAAAGCCGACCTGCGACTGTTGCATATAGAGTGCAGTCGTCACCCACCACAATCTCAGAAAGCCACAAGAGATAGAGGATATTGTCACCCCAAATACCCCTGCAGCCTACCTGCTCCCTGTAGGTGACTACTTACTACTGGAAGTGTTTCAAAAAAGACAGTCACATCAATGTTCCAAGGGCCGAACAGAATGCTATATTTATGAACTGGCTTTCCTGTGAGACTCTTGTGGGAGTCCCTCAGATATACAAATATTTTTAAACCTCAGTTTCACAAAAACTACTGAACAGATTTTCACCTAATCACAATCTGCCTACTAAAATTTAGCTTTCTGACAAATTTGGTGTATTTCTGTTCAGCAGTTTTTACAGTAGTGCTGCCTAAAGAAGTTTATTTTACAGAGGATGTTCCCAGCATTATAAAATATGTGAGGTGAGCAAGGAAAGAAAAGGGGGGATTTTGACTGCCTCTTACTGATTTGGATACCTGTATTTTAAAAGACATTTTTGGATCATAACAACAGAGCACACGAAATGGAAATTATCATTTTAAATGTATGTAGTCACTTTATTTTGCCAGCGATTTTGCACTATGAACCATATTGCAACTGCAGTGCTTTGATGGCATTTGAACTTGCTGTAATTTGCTCTGCATGTGTGAAGAAAGTATTGAATATTTTATTTGCAGTGCATGCTGGTCATTCTGTGGTTTAAGTACTACAAGTTCACATTGCAGTCTGTATTTAAATCACGTGGTCACTTTACTCAGTAACCTCGTACACCTGTGAACAAGGCTCACGAGTAGAGCCAAAACGCATCAAGATAAACACAGGATAAGAACACTGGCATTTCTACTTTTGGAATAAATCACATGGAACCTTGAAATTTAGCTTCGGCGTTTCTTTTCTGACAGGGCTAATTTGCGGGAAGCTACGTTCCCTGTGATTGACGCCACCTACAGGGTCTAGGGCTCCCTTCAAATCGAGGAGTTAGCTGAATTTAATTTTAAGAGCATGGCCCACTTGCCTCCACATTAAACAAGGATTTTCCCAGCATTATGAAATATGTGAGGTGAGCAAGTGAGCACAGAGGGGTACGTGACTGCCTCTTTCTGATTTCAGACCCCTGAGTTTTAAAGGACATTTGCAAATCATGGCAACAGTGCACAAGAAACTTATACATCATAATTTTAAATGCACATAGTCACTTTATTTTGCCAGCAATGTCACACTATGAACCATATTGCAACTGCAGTGATTTGATGGCATTTGACCTTGATGTAATATGCACTGCATGTGTGGAGAAAACACTGAATATTTTTGCAGTGCATGCTGGCTATTGTATGGTTTAAGGACTACAAGGTTACATCATAGCCTGTATTTAAATCACGTTGTCACTTTACCCAGTAATCTCATATACCTGTGAACAAGGCTCACGAGGAGAAGTGAAATGTGTCAGGATAAACAGGGGATAAGCATGTTGCCATTTCTACTTTTGTAATAAATTACATAGAAACTTGAAATTTGGCTTTGGCGTTTCTTTTCTGAAAAGGATATGTGTATATATAAATATTCACTGAAAAAACCATAGGTTTCAGGGTTGTTATAGTTAGCTGGACTTTTCACTTGTACAAAACCATTGAAATTCCCCCGTTATAGTTAGTTCAGCTAACTATAACTCGCGCGCCCGCAATGCACTGCTGATGACGTCACATATTACATCACTCATGACATGGTCAGTGACATCACTCATGACATCACTGATGACATCTCAAATGACATCACTGATGACATCATCCAGTGAATGTGTGTTTTTCTGAAAATTAAATATGTTTTATATATGTATATCTCAAGGTCGATGGAAGAATAAATGGGTATATAAGTGTCTAAATGGATAATTTGTTTTGGAAAAATTGATTGTGTAACTGACTGATTAAGTGTATCATAGTGAATACATGGCTTAGTGAGTAATGTTTAAATATGTAAATATCTGTATCAGTCTCTCACTTTGTGTATAAGTGGCTGCATGGGTTGGTGAGTAGCTACATGGGTGTCTATATAGGTTATTAGTTGGTTTTTTGAGTATCAGTCTGAGTGTCTGCATGGTTCGGTGGGGGGTATTTCGTAGTGCATAGGTGCATGAATGAGTGACTCACTCTTTGTATGTGTTGAAGACAGCATGTGTGCAGGACTGTATGGGTGGATGAGTGTGTGTATGGGTGTGTTAGTGAGTGAATGACTGTCTCAATAGTGTCTTTATGAGTAACTACATATGTTTTAAACTAGTATATGTGACTATTGGTGTATATAAGTGAGTATATGTGAGAGTGAGAGATTGAAAGAGTTCCTGTATGAATAAGTATGTGTTTCTATAAGTGATTGTTTAAAATACTAAGTATGTGTAAGTTTCCGTAGAAGTAAGTGTGGTGGTGTGTGTATAACTGTATATGCAAATAAATGTATGTTTGATTCTTTATTAGCATGAGTGACTATGTGTGTGAGTAACTCTATGGATGAGTGGCATTGTGTAACAGGATGTATAGGTGTATGAGTACATATGATGAGTGAATACATGTATGAGTGACTATATAGGACTGTTGGTGAATGAGTGGATGTGTATGTGGATCTTAGAATTACTGAAGAGGTTGTTGTAACTGGTATTGGTATGTCCATTGTTTTGAAAAGTTTAGTCTCTATTTTTGAATGTGTGTATCAAAGGTTATATTAGGGTGAGAGGAGGTCTGCCACTCTATAACAAGGATGATGTCATCAGTGATGTCATCAGTGATGTCATTTGAGATGTCATCAGTGATGTCATGAGTGATGTCACTGACCATGTCATGAGTGATGTAATATGTGACGTAATCAGCAGTGCATTGCGGTCGCGCGAGTTATAGTTAGCTGAACTAACTATAACGGGGGAATTTCAATGGTTTTGTACAAGTGAAAAGTCCAGCTAACTATAACACCCCTGAAACCTATGGTTTTTTCAGTGAATTTCTGAGGTTTTTTAAATGCTAATTCCTAACTATAACGTGCCTGAAACCTATGGTTTTTTTATGTGAATTTCAAAGGTTTTTGAAATGCTAATTTCTAACTATGCCTACAGAGATAGGACATGTGAAGAAAGAAGAAAAAATGCACAGAAAGAAAAAAAAGAAGTGCAGGAAGAAGCAACAGAAGTCCTCAAAGACAAAGAAAAGTGCAGGAAGAAGGATAACGTACAGAAAGAACAAAAAGAAGAGCAGAAAGAAGCCTTGTTGCAAAATCATCCTGTACCCTCAACTTTTTCAGACGGATACTGGTGGTAACTGAGTCTGACTAACCAGTCCTAGAGCCAGTGCTATGTTAAAAGACACTTAGAATACAGTGAAAACACCTACATACACCTACATACACTAGGGAACATTATGCGTTGGGGTCCCCCTGTGATTAGCATGACCTCCTCTGTAAGCCCCTAGTATATAATAGGGCAGGGGGATTAAAACTACCTCTTAAAACAGGCCACAGGGCATTTTTGCACACGTTAACTCAGGCCCCGTCCCCTCCCTTCACCACTGTGTAAACACGCCCTGTGTCCATTTTTAGTTGGGAGATTAAGTTCATTTGAAGCCTGAGGGTCCCTAGGGTCCAACTAGCCCACTAGGTACCTCCAGTAAGCGCCACAGAGCTGCGTTGCAGAGAGGTGTAAAAAGGGGCTTGGCCTCAGAACACCTGTCTGCAGCGCAGCTCCCTGGTGCATACTGAAGATGCCTGTTGGGCTAGTTGGCCCTCAGGGACCCTCAGTATTGAAGAGGAATTAATTCCCCAACTTACAACTCGCCAGGGGGCGCGTTTGCAGAGTGCTGCAAAGAGGGGGCGTGGCCTCCGGCACGATGCCAGTCTTTTATTTATTTTAATTTTTTAAGAAGGGGGGCTGTGTGGTTCCCCTTCTTATTCTAATTTATTGGCCCTGATGACCCCATCCCCCAGGGCCTGTCTCCTAATTATATTTTTTTGATCCCAATCCCCAGGGCCGGCCACTGTTATTTATTATTTTAAAAAAATATATATTTATAGACACACCTAGGACATGCTGGACAAACCATACGTACCTATCACCATGACGATTTGCGTGATATTCATTAAAAGGCGACTATGCATACAATGAATCCACGTGGAATGTTTTTACACCACTAGTGAAGCTCTGACATGTCTGATGCCCTACCGTGCCTAATCCCGGTAGACACCTTGTCGTTTATTTATACAAACATGGGTAGCTATTGACGGGCACATTTAATACACATGCACACCAAGCCATTCAAAGGAGATTCGACAAAAATTCGACCAAAACTATGCAAGAAACCCACCCTCACAGTTAATAAAACACACATCCACTGCCGGATGTGTAATACTTTTTATTTTACTCTCTGGAAAGGGGACGAACATCACTTGAGAGTCACAGCGCGCTCCTGGCAGAGCCCAATGCTGTGTTACACCCACCATTGCCTGCTGAGTGCCACACACCTCTGTGTTGTATTCCACTAGCTAGTGCATATGCTATGACACTCTCTAGCTCATGTGCACTGTAACACCCCCCCGTGAATATGTCATGCCACACTTGTCTTCGCACGGGTTATATTGCCCCATCTAACGTGCCTTCCTCGATGCCTATGTTATAACGCACAGTGCTATGCCATACATATTACAATCTGGGATCCATATCTTTGTCACAGTGCATATGCAACGTTACACTCCCCAGCACATATTTTATATTACAACTTTAGAGACTAGTTAGGTTACACAACACTGCCCTGTGCATATTACACTCCAAGGCGCATATCGCATAGCACGCGCTAGTGCCTGTGCTATCTCGCGCTCTCCAATGAATCTGTCAATGCGCACAATGTATTGCATATTATATTTCACGCCCGGTTCATCTTATATCACACTTTTTGGTGCATAGTTTATACCATACACTATATCTAGTTTTCATTTTCAATCGTGCTCTCAGGACTATGTTCTATATAACACTGTGTTCACCTACCCTTTTCACGGGCATTACATTTTGCGATAGGGGGTGGAGGGTCAGGGGGTGTTTCTGCCAAGTGAGCCCAGAGTCACAAACGTCCTCTTGTTCCTGAATAAAAGTGAGATTATGCTGCATACTTGTTCATATTTTAAGTAGTTCACACAGACACACGTTTTAAAAACAATAAAGTTCCTAATACCCGCCTTCTCTGAACAGTTAGCTTGCTGCCCCATCCCCCTCCTCCCTATCCTCTGTGTGTGAATCCATGGACTAGCCTCCTCCCTCCTGCCATGCATGGTCTGATGTGCTGCCACTGCCCTCAATTTAGTATGATGTACTAGTCCACTCCTCCTACCCTCCATTGCCCAATTCTATGCCCCATCATTGACGTCCTGCTTAAACTCTGTGCTTAGCTTGCTGCCCCTATTCTCCTTCCCCCTGCCCTCCGATGTCTTTGTGTATGCCCCTGCTCCATCCTTTTTGCCCACCATGTTCCATGGACCTGCCACTCCTATCTACTCTGAGTGTTCTGTTGAGCTGCCACTCCCCTCCCACCTGCCTAGCATTGTCAGATGACTGTAACCTGTCCCTGCCACCTCCACCCTGCCTGTCCACATGCCATGCCCCTATCCTCTTCCTCCTGTCCTACATGGTCCATTGTACTGCCACACCCTTCTGCCCTCCCTGGTCTGTTGTGCTGCAACTGCTCCTCCTGCCTGCCCCGTGCGGTCTGTTGTGAGTCCCCTTCCCCTGAACTTTCTTGTCTGTGCACAGGTCCTGACCCTCCCTTCTATCCTCCATCGTCCTTTGTGCATGCCCCTGCACCCTCCTTCTTGCCCATCATAGCCATTGTGCTACCACTAACCCTCCCACTTGCCATGCATGGTCTTCTGTGCTGCCATGGCCCCTCCCACCTTCCCTGTGTGGTCAGTTAGCTGCCCCTGAACCCCTCCCACCTTCCCTCCATGGTCTGTGTGTATGCCATCACAGTCTCACTGTTGCTCTTCATGGTGTGTCTTGCTTCTAGTGCCCATCCTGCCTGACCTCCATGGCTATCTTGCTGCTCCTGCCCTGCCCCCTTGCCCCCCAGCCCTCTGTTTACATGTGCAGACCCCTACTCCCTCCCTCCTGGCTTGTCTGTTCCATTGTAAAGCCCCTGATCCATCCCTCCTGCCCTTTATGGTCTGTTATGCTGCAGCTTTCTCTCCTGTCTGTCCATTATGGTCCTGCCTCTTGCCCCTCTGTCCTCTGTTGTCCATGTGCATGGTCCTGTCCCCTCCCTCTTGCTTTCTATGTATTGTTGTGCTGCACTCCCGTCCTGCATGCCCTGTGTGGAGTATTGTGCTGCTGCAAACCCTGATGCCTGCCCTGCAGGGTCAGTTTGGTGCACCTCTCCATGTCCCTCCTGTCCTCTGTTATCCAAGTCCATGTCCCTACCCCATTTCCTTCCATGATCCAATGTACCATACTTGTGAACATTTTGAACTTGGTAAGAGGGAGATTTTGAAAACAAAATGGGGTATCGATTTTCCCCTTTGAGTTACATTGAAAAAGAGGAGATTGTAGACAGGAGACAGATAAAATAAAGCCCATTTGAGCTTAAAAACATTGGACGTTTCCTGGCTGAATCGGGTCTGTTGGCATGTATGGTTGTACTACCATTGCCTCTTCCTTCTGCCCACAATGGTCTATTACATTGCCACAGCCTCTCTTGCAAGTCCTGTATTGTTGGTTTGTTGCCCCTGCCCCCCTTTCCACTGCCCTCCATAGTCTGTTGTGCTGCCACGGCCCTTCCTGCCTGCTCAGTGTGGTTAAATTGTTGCCTTTGCACCCTCCTACCTGCCTTCAATTTTCAGAGTCCGTGCCCCTGGCCTCTGCCTCTCAACAGTATCCTAATGAACAACTAGATTGCTAACATTCTATATTTATTACAAAAGTGTGGAACGCCTGATGTCATCTTGATGTAATCAACACTGTAATACCTAGAGCATTTCCTTTAGAAATTACATATATGAGAGGGTCTTATTGGCATCAAAATTATGGTTAGTGCTCTAAAAGACTAAAATAAGGACATATTTTCTGAGTTTTCAAATAGCGAGAAAGCACTTTTAAATTATTTGTTACCTTTATGTTTTTTTATCCAGTTGACCACTTGATTAAATGTTGCACTTAGGGGAGAGGATGTGGTGTTACTTCCAGAACTGCAGACTTTGCAACTGGGGAACCAGGTTGGAGTTTCTGCTTCAGCTCGACATTCTGTGATTCTGGTCAAATCACTTAGTCTCCCCATGTCTACAACCAAAATGAATTTGTTCTTGTGTGATGTAACCAATGCTCATGTAAAGCACTCCAATACCTGACAAGTCTGCACTATATAACACTGCAAAAACACAAAACAATAAGTGTTTTGCACACTTCTGTCATTGGGCTATATTTGGGCTACATCTGGGTGATTTTGGGCTACATTTGGGCTCTTTTGTCTCCGGTGGCCATCTTGGGAGATTTATTTGTTATGAAGTTTCCTAATTTCCTCATGTACTGCAGTCTCCTCAGTAGGAAATGCTTTCAGTTTTGTACTTTGATTCCATCATGAAGGTATTCAGATATGTCACACATTTGCCATAAATTCTGAATGTTAGCACTCTAGTTGCTCATTAGATCACTGTAGTAAAACTACTGTTCACCATGGAAGTCTGCTCCTGGTATTAAAAGTGCATGTTTCAGTCTGCATGTCAGAAGTTTTTTAATGAAATAGAAGAGGATTTGAGAAGTCACTCAAAATGTGCCCTCATTTTCTTTCTTCAGCATTAATCATAATTTCTATGGCAAAATGAACCCCCTCATTGTGTTCCTTTTTAAATTAAATGTTTTAAGTGTTACCAGTTTATTCCAATCAAGATGGCTTCAGGTGTGCCACACTTTTGTCATAATGAAGACAGTATGCACTCTAGTTGTTTTTAAGAACACTCTGGGACATTCTGTCATTGGGCTATACTTGGGCTACATCTGGGTGATATTTGGGCTACATTTGGGCTCTTTTGTCTCTGGTGGCCATCTTGGCAGACTTATTTGTTATGAAGTTTCATAATTTCCTCATTTACTGCAGTCTCCTCAGTAGGAAATACTTTCAGTTTTTTACTTTGATTCCAAAGGCATTCAGATGTGTCAAACATTTGCCATAAATTCAGAATGTTAGCACTCTTTTTGCTCATTAGATCACTGTAGTAAAGCTACTGCTCACCAGGGAAAACTGCTGCTGGTAGTGAAAGTGCATGTTTCAGTCTGCATGTCAGAATTTTTTAAAGAAATAGAAGAGGATTTGAGAAGTCCCTAATTTTTCTTTCTGCAGCACTAATCATACTTTTTATGGAAAAATGAACCCCCTCATTTTGTTCCTTTTTAAATTAAATGTTTTAAGAGTTACCACTTTAATCCAAGCAAGATGGCTTCAGGTGTGCCATACGTTTATCATAAGTAGGACTGTTAGCGCTCTAGTTGTTCTTTGGAACACTCTGGGAGGCTGCAGTAGAACACAAAGGAATCAACTGACAGTCTCTGCCCTTGTTGGATGTACATGTTTTACTGAGAATGTCAGACTTCATTCTCACATGACTGAGAAAGATAATGTGAATTTACAGAAAATAAGCTCTCAGTTTAGCTTATAGATCACCTTCCAAACCTCTGTGGGAAAAGCATGAGAAAATATTTTTCTCTCAATCATAATATCCCAGCAGAAGGCTTTTTCACATGGTGAAATCACCTTAGAACATACCACAATTCCTAAAATGAGTATGGTACCATCAACAAATGATTTATAATGTAACTAAAGTCTTAAAACCTTCTATTAACTGCAATGCTTTTTAATGAGGTGCTATCATGTATATTGGTCCCAAGATGGCTGCCAACACTTCTTGGATGAAGTGCTGACAGCCAATCAGATCTCAGAATGAGATGTGTGGTTAGGCTCCGCCCACATACATATATGATTTTACTTTTGATTTTCTCAGGAACTACTGAACAGATTGACACCAGACCTGCAAAAGGCACATCCCTGACCTGAGGACTACCTCTCTGCCAAATTTCAAGAAATTCTGTTCAGCCGTTCGGGCTGTACATTGGACTAAAGGTCCCTATGGAAACTTGCATGGGGAAAACGTGTTTTGGGACCCCCCTTTTTTCTCAGCCCCCGCTTGACGAATTCCCCCGAGACTTTCAGGGTAGGAGCGGAGCGAAGCGCCCCACCGATTTTGAAAATTTCGCGAGGATTCGTCAACCGGCGCCAAAGTTATTCCAAATAGAATGTTGCGGATTTCCTATGGAAACACGGTCCTAACTATAACTATCTACTGGCGACCGCCAGTAGATAATATATATATTCACTAAAAAAAACATAGGTTTCAGGGGTGTTATAGTTAGCTGGATATTTCCCTCGTACAAAACCCTAGAAATTCCCCTGTTATAGTTAGTTCAGCTAACTATAACTCGCGCCCCCGCAATGCACTGCTGATGACGTCACATATTACATCACTCATGACATGGTCAGTGACATCACTGATGACATCTCAAATGACATCACTGATGACATCACTGATGATGTCATCCAGTGAGTATGTGTTTCTGTAAAGTTTTAATATGTTTACTATATATAGGGAAAGGCCTGTTGAAGAATGAGTGGGTGTACAAGTGTGTGAATGGATGATTTTGTAGGTGTGTAACTGACTCTATAAGTGAGTCATTAAATGTATCTTACTACAGACTAGTGACTAAACTGTGTGAATGTCTGCATGTGTCTGTGTGTTGGTGTATAAGTGGCTGCATGGTTTTGTGAATAGCTATATGAGTGTCTATATGGGTTATTGATTGTTGTCTGAGTATCTGTATGGGTGCCTGAGTGTTTGTGTGCGTTGGCTGTGTGTGACTCTGTGCATAGATGTGTGAGTGGGTGATTCTATGGGTGCATGGTTTTAAGAGTGCATCTGTGATGAACTGTATGGTTGAGTGAGTGTATGTATTGGTGTCTTAGGGATTGAATGTATATCTCAGTGGTACATTTGTGACTAACTACATATGTGAAAGGCAGTATATATGCGTGTAAGAGTATATAAGTGGGTATATGTGAGAGTGTGTGATTGTGAGAGTGGCTGTATGGATGAGTGTGTGCTTGTATCAATGATTGTATAAGAGCGTAAGAATGTGCTACTATTTTTATGAGTAAGTGAACTTGAGTGTGTAAAACTGCATAGGGGAGTAAATGGGAGTGTAATTAATTATTTGCATGACTGACTAGGTGTGAGAGTACATCTATGGATGATTGGTGGTGTGTAACCGCACCGTTCCCGATCCCTACGCGATAGCATCCGCGCATGGTATGCGCTGGGTAAGTGTTTAGTGCGCGATCGCAATGCGACCGGTACGCGACTCCCAGCGTATACGCGACACGTTCGATGTACGTAATGCAACGTTTTCGCGCTTCCGCGATGCGTCATCTGAGTCTATGACGCGGTAGGTGCGCGGATCCCGCGAAATATTTAACATTTTAAAAAACATATATATATGTATTTCATGTGAATATTAATTGAAGACAAACTCTAAACTAGTCTTAAAACTAATATATTTTTACATCTAATCCTATAATTTTTTTTAATACAATTTCGCGGATGCGCGCTGGGTGCATGCTGCGTAAGCGCAGGGTGCGCGGATCCCATGTGAACTGCAAAAACAGAGATTTGATTGGTTCATTACACTTCCTCTTCTAACTATTGAAAGACCCCACCCATTTCAATCATTCTTCTTTGACCTTCTATAGAGCATCATCTCTTTGGAGACAAGAAGATTTTCTAGACTAAGTTTACACTTAGCTTTAACTTTTTTCAACCAAAAATGGCTTCAGGGCAGCAGGCATCACCTGCATCACCTCATACTTCTGAGGATGAATTTTTGGCGGAGGCACCACCCAAATAACGTTTTTCTTCAGTGGTGTGGAAATTTTTTACTTTTCCCGAGGGGCAGAATAAGACCAATGCCACCTTGGTCACGTGCAAGATTTGCAAAAGAGTCCTGTCGCGAGGGGATCCTAACAAGAAATACTTGTGCGGCACGGCAAGTATGATGAAGCACATGAGGACCCTTCATCCAAACAATCTTACACGAGAAGTGTGCCGACGGATGAGAAACACTCCTGCTCCTGCGCCATCCACCTCATTTCAGCCGAGCACATCAAGAGTGCATCCATCAGCCCAAACCTTGGACATCCGTCCTCAATTTCAATTTTTAAAAGTGCTCTGCACTAAGTGCAATGCGACTTTGTGCTATGGTGAGCAGTCGATCGATCTGATCTGCCGCCGCCAAGAAAGTCACATTTGCTAGTTTAAAAAAAAAAAAAAAAAAAAATCCCTGAAGTTCATTGTTTGGTTTCTCCTGTTTTGTTTTTGGGGTTTTTTAGCAGAAAAACCAAAAAAACTTAAAAAATTGTTCAGAAAAAACTAAAATATTTGTAAAAGAAGAAAGAAGAAAAAAAAAGTTATTGTAAGAACTAACTTTCCTGGTTTAAAAAAAGAGCTAAATTTCTTTGTTAGTGTTAGTTTAGATGAATGTATGTGTAGTACGTAATTTACTGAATGAATGCATTAGTAGCGTATGGTGAATGTATAAGTGCAGAAGTATAAGGAAGTGCTGCAGTATCACACAGTAACCTCTTTAACTGCAGTGTGCTATAGTACTTCCGAAGCACAGGGATGCAACATATGTACATAAATATGTTGCAAATCTATGCTTCTGTCTGCACGGCTGCTTAAACTGCAGCCATGTGGTGACACAGGCACCCTTGCACCATAGTGCAAGGATATCTGTGTAATGTGCTGTTTGTTTTTCTGCAGGAAGACACACCTTCCTGCACAAAAACAATGAGAAAATGCATTTTTCTCCTTCAATGTATGCTGAACATTTCAGCATGCATTGAAGATATAAAAATGTGGAGAAATGAAAACAATTCTCCTTGTTGTGCTTTCCTACACCAATTTAAGAATGGTGCACCATTCACACACATATCGAGATTTATGATTTCTGATAAATCTAGACATGTGTCTTGTTCTATGAGTATTCAGTGCAATCATGCACAACAACACTTATAGAACACCCTTTCAAAACAAAGTGGTCTGCATGATGAGGTTGTATTTACATGGAGTATGAAAAGTGCACAGAGTGCCTTTTCCTCTCTATGTAAATATGAAAGAGTATCTTACACAATAACTATGTTACAAAAAGTGACATATTTCTGTTTTTAAAATTCCTTGCGAATGATAAAAGGTAAGCACAGAGTTTTGTCTGCAAAGATGTTCAAAGAAGAATGATTGAAATAATTGCGGTCCTTCAATAGCTAAAATAGGAAATATTATGAACCCCTCAAGTCTCTCATTTTGCAGGTCACATGATATCTGATTATGGTCAGATTTCAAAACTACAGAGTGTTTTTAGAAACATGTTTCCACTTTGTAGCTTCTTGGCGACCTCCTCATTCAGCAGATTACCTTCACAGTAATAGGAATAAAAAATGGTACACATTTTTTTCACATTTTCATTCCAATCTAAATTCTTAAAAATTGATTATTTTAAAATTTGGTTCTGTGAAAGAAAAGGAAAAAAAGAATTATAACATGTAATAATATTTTTTTTACAACACAGCATAATTTCCACAAAGTAATTTTTTTGCCTTTTTTGCTGTTCTCAGAACATACTAAATGTCACTAAAAATAGTGATTTCAATTGTACTTATCACTTAACAGCAGGCAAAAAAAACACAATCTCAAAGATTGTTAAAAAAAAAACAACATGCTATTCTCAAAAAAAAAACCAAGATACAAATCACAGATATATAAAATGCACACAGCTAACAACATTTTTTAACATTAACTTATAAAAACTGTAAATGATGTTGCTTTAAAATATTCACCGAATCTAAAGATGAATTTTTGGAGGATGCACCACGCCCACAACGTTTTCCTTCAGTGATGTGGAAATGTTCTACTTTTCTCGAGGGGCAAACAAAGACCAATGCCACCTTTGTCATGCGCAAGATTTTCAAAAGAGTTCTGTTACGAGGGGATCCTAACAAAAAATACTCGTGCGGCACAGCAAGTATGATGAAACACCTAAGGACCCTTCATCCAAACAATCTTGCACGAGAGGAGTGCAAACAGATGAGAAACACTCCTGTTCTGTATCTGTATAAAAGAATCACAAATAAATGTATATTAATAACTTCCAAATGTATACTATTCCATTACTGTACAAACACATTTTATATAAATACTGACTAAGAAACTATAGCCCTGAACCACAAGTGTGACGATGGTTAGAACACTACATGAATAGTGCATACTACTTTGAAGCAGTTCATGCCCTAAAGCCTACCTCACTATAACACTACATGCTAACTGACTAAATGATTACAGTACTATAAGGAGACACACTGGGTGAGTGATAGGGTGTTTGCTAGAAGAGTATTAATACTAACTAGGGAATTGAAGGTGTGAAACACAACTGTGTAGGTGATTAGAGGACTGCATCCATACTGCATAGGCATTTAAAGCAGTCCATCTGCTAAGGCCTAACTCACTGCATGACTACTTGGGTACTGACTGAATTATTAGAGTACAGCAAGGAGAGTGCCTAGGTGAATTTATATGGTACAAAAAACAATGGTCCTAGACCTATCTTTCAGTTGAGTATATCAAAGATTCTCATTTTAGCATATTATTGAATAAAGCAATAAACATAGGAATCCAATATCCTACCGAAAAATATATATCAATATTAATTCAATTAGTGCAACAGAAAAACCATGAAACTGGATCACCATATATTTATTTAAAAGAATTTTGGTGAAAACCAGACAGTATATGATACAACATAACAATTTCAACAAAGAATTTAGGAAAGGTTGCTCCAGATGGAGACGTGCAGATGAAACAGGGTGCTCAGAAGTGATGTGAAAAGGAAAGAAATTTCAGCATGAATTTATGAAGGGTTCAATATATAAAAGAAAACAACAGGATCGGTTGTGAATCACCGTCCTTGTGTAACCTGGCCCAATTATATTCACACAGTATATTCTTATGTCAATTCAAAACTAGACGTCAATTCTAGGGTAGCACGTATTAGACAAACAAGGTCCAGGTTAAGTTGGTTGGGCGTCGACGTTTCGATCCGACTTATGGCCAAAGGGTAGTTAATGCCTCGGCAGGGCGGATCTTCATCAGGACTACACTGGGCAACCCGTCACAGGTGTGGACGAGAGTCCATGGTATCCTATTATCCAATATGGGGGTATCCTTCCTCAACCGTAATCTTCACACTTGGGTATAGTGATTACACTCCGAAGACCAAGGGGAGGTGAATCCCAGTCACTTTAGAAAAATGCGTAATTGAATTACTGCGGGGGTTCTTTTCGAGCGCGTCTGTTGCTTCGCGTCCGTCTTCAGGTCGGGATAATGCCTCATTAGGCAGTGTAATATATTCACTGAAAAAAACATAGGTTTCAGGCACGTTATAGTTAGAAATTAGCATTTAAAAAACCTTTGAAATTCACTGAAAAAACCATAGGTTTCAGGGATGTTATAGTTAGTTGGACATTTCACTCATAGAAAACCATAGAAATTCCCCTGTTATAGTTAGTTGAGCTAACTATAACTCACGCCCTTGCCATGCACTGCTGATTACGTCACATAATACATCATTCATGACATGGTCAGTGACATCACTGATGACATCTCAAATGACATCATCCAGTGAATGTGTGTTTCTATAAAATGTAAATATGTTTTATATATATATGCCAAGGTGTATTGAAGAATGAATGGGTGTATAAGAGTCATGATGGATTATTAAGTAGGTATGTGACTCACTGTATAAGTGAGTGATTAATTGTGTCTTGCTTAATTCATGTGTTAGCGACTGATACAGACATTCACACAGTTTAGGTTGTCAGTTGATGTGTAAGCAGTTCCATGGTTTGGTTAGCAACTAAACGAGGATCTATATGAGCTATTGATTGTTTGTCTGAGTACCTGTATGGGTGCCTGAGTGTCTGTGTAGGTGGGTGGGGGGTGTGACTCCGTGCATAGATGTGTGAGTGGATAATTCACTGGGTATATGTGTTCAAGTCTGTATCTGTGAAGGGCTGTATGGCTTGGTGAGTGTGTGCATGAGTGTCTTGGTGAGTAAATGGATGCCTCAGTGGTACATGTGTGAGTAACTCCATATGTGAAAGGCAGTATATATGAGTGTTGGACTGTATACATTACTATATGTGAGAGTGAGTGATTGTGAGAGTGCCTGTATGGATCAGTGTGTGCTTGTGTTAGTCATTGTATTAGAGTGTAAGTATGTGTTAGTATATGTTTAAATAAGTAACGTGGTATGTGTATAACTGTACAGGTGAGTAAATGAAAGTGTGATTGATTATTTCCATTACTGACTAGGTGTGTGAATAACTCTATGAATGAGAGATGGTGTGTGAGTGTCTGTATAGATATGTGACTGGATATGATAATGCTGTATTGATGGCTGACTGTATGTATGAGTGACTGTATGGGTGAATGAATGGATGTGTGTGTAGACCTAGGAATTAGTGAGTGGATATGTACTAACTGGTAGTGGTGTGTTCAGGGTTTCAAATCTTATAGTCTATATTTTAGAGTGGGTGTATCAAGTGTTATATTAGGGTCTGATAAGGTGCATCAGATTTTGACTTGGATGATATCATCAGTGATGTCATCAGTGATGTCATTTGAGATGTCATCAGTGATGTCATCAGTGATGTCACTGACCATGTCATGAATGATGTAATATGTGATGTCATCAGCAGTGCATTGCGGGGGGGGGCGCAAATTATAGTTAGCTCAACTAACTATAACAGGGGAATTTCTATGGTTTCCTATGAGTGAAATATCCAACTAACTATAACATCCCTGAAACCTATGTTTTTTTCAGTGAATTTCAAAGGTTTTTTAAATGCTAATTTCAAACTATAAAATGCCTGAAACCTATTGTCAGGAGTGTCAGGCCTTACTTAAAAAACAAACTTCCTGTGAGAAAGAATCCCTTAAAAGCCCACCATCTAAAGAAAAGGAGATTAAGACCGAGTCAATCCAAAATGGCCACAGGTTTGGAATGCGTTAACAGCAGGTTAGCGTTCTAGCGTACAATTCTAATCAGCTAAGATCCAGGTGTTGAGTCTGAGGAGCGGCGCACTTCACCCAAGTTTCTGAGGAGATAGATAAGACAGTATCCTGATGGCATCGCGAAGTTAGTGAGGGAATATAATTTCATCACGCTTTTTCAAGTGGTCGAGATATTACGGAGTCGCAGAGAAATTACCTTCCAAGTAAGACCGTTTAAATCTCTTCGAGGAATTTGAAGGAGTTAGCGCATAATGATAAGAGACTCTATTCTTGGCATGCGCACAAGTCCTTAGCAAACATACTAGAGCTAAAGGAAGTTTTAGTACAGCGCATTTAGTAGTGGTTATTCAGTATCAGAACCAGTTAAACTTGAAGCGCCAAGTTATTGTAAATATAGTTTTTTCCTGTAGCATGCAAGAATAAAATAAGACCAAAATATAGTAAAAAGAAGATAAGGACAAGACAGTGAGGGGTCCCCTCAAGGTTATACTAGGAGCAGAGCCAATTCCCCTACATTTAAGTAACGGAGAGCAGAATTCTACATTAAGGCTTACAAGTGGATATTCTCTTTTGTAAATATAAGCAAGAACGTTGTAAGAAGGAAGATTTACTTACCTTAAGGAATCCAGTTAAGGCACGCTTCAGGACGTCGCTGGTGTGGAAAAACTGTAGAACAAGACAAAAGAAAGAATAGATTAATACAAGTAGCAAGCTAACACATGTCATGTTTTAGTTACAGCACCTGAAGGAAGAGAATACATAAGACACGAAATAAAAATAACAAGAAGAGAAGCATTGGTCACTCACAGATAGGGTAGGTGTACAGAGAGAGAAAAGACACATACACATAAAAGGAAGGTAGTAGAGCAAGGATAATATTTGAGTGTTAATGTGAACATTTTCTTTCAGTACAACAACCTGTACGGCCAAGGAGAGAAGCTGAAGATAGATAGACGTCCAGGCTGAAGAAAGAAAAGACGCTGAGTGACTGTCTCTTCTCTGTCCCATCCCCTTTCCCCCTTTGGGTTTCTTTGGCGGCACGTGTACAAGGCGCATCGCTGGGAAGACCAAGGGAGGCATTGGGAGCTTGCGATGTTTTGCTCCTGTGTGTAGACAAAGTCTCGATCTGACAGAGTGAAGTGCCCACGTATTATATGCACACCTGAGCAAAATGGCGGAAGGTTTGGACTTAAAAAAGTTAGGAGAAATATTAGAAGGAATCCAAAGGGAACTGGTTTCAGTCAGAGAGGACAATAGAGAGTTGAGAAAAGAAACCTCAGATTTGACATTAAAGGTGAGCAATATAGTGTCAGGCCCTAGTTTGAGATATTCAACATACCCAGAAGGGAATCCTAGTGATGCATCAGTCCCTCAGTCTAAGATCACGACACAAGTAATACATTCCTTGTCACCAGTGATTCCTTTAGCGACCCCAGAGCGATTCAGTGGAGATCCCCAAAAGAAGCAAGTGTTTCTGACGCAATGTACATTACACTTCATGTGTCGCCCGGCACTCTTCCCCGATGGGCAGTCTCGAGTGGCATTTATCCTGTCATACTTAAGTGGGGACGCTGCGTCTTGGTCTATGCCTTTGGTGACCAGCAATGCAACAATTTTATATGATTTGGATGAATTTAAAAAAATAATTTCTTCGAATTTTTGACAGGAGAAGAGTTTTGCAAGCTACGGACAATGAGTTGCTGGAAATCAAGCAGGGCGGTCGAGATCTGGTGGCTTATTTGGCCCAGTTTAATAAGTTGGTTGTAGAAACTGAATGGCCAGAGAACGAGCTGCTGTAGTTTATCAAGGGTTAAAAGACGAATTAAAGGATGCCTTAGCACAAGTGCCCAAAAGACCCACGGAGATTTCAGCATTAATAGATCTGGTTTTGGAAATCGATTTCCGCCAAAGTGAAAGAAGAGGAGAGAGGAAGCGAGATTTTCGTCCAAGTGTAGCCAGGTTTGATCGAGTAAGAACAGAAGGAAGCAAGGAGAATGACTCAAACCGTGGGGGAGAACCCATGCAGATTGGAATGATCAGAGGGCCGCTTTCCAAGGAAGAGAAGGAAAGACGAAGGGCAAACAAGCAATGCTTATATTGTGGAGGTGCAGGACACTTCGTCCGGAACTGTCCCAAGAAACCAAAGCAGACACGGGCGGAAAACGCCTTGCACCACCAGTAAGTGGAGTTGGACTGGTGGTTGCAGAATCTAAAACAGCTCCAGAAGCTCATACGTTGGCTAATACCTTGCAGTCCGCAGCTCCGCATTTAATTTTGATGATGACTCTACGATATAGAGAAAAAAATTTAAGACAGGTAACAGTCATGATAGATTCCGGAGCGACGGGCAACTTTTGCGATTTAAAGTTTGCAGAGAAAATTGGTTTAAGAGCTATCAAGAAGAAAAGAAAGGAAGCTGTCCGAGCTGTTGATGGAACAAACCTTTCTTCTGGACCCATAGTGAGCCATACAGAACCGGTGGAATTGGAATCGAGGGAAGGTCATCGTGAAATCTTGCAATTTAATTTGAGAGACGCCCCTCAGTTCCAATTAATACTGGGACTACCATGGCTCACGGAGCATAATGCAACTATAGATTGGGGAGCTCGAACACTAACACTGAAGTCGGACTATTGTAAGGAAAATTGTTTTAAGGAATGTGCAAAACTTTCAGAGAAGACATCGGCATTTAATTTAAGTGAAAAGGATTCAACTATCTGTGTGATCAATACAATCGAACTGCTGGCGGAGTACACCGAGTTTCAGGATGTGTTTAGTGAGGTGGAAGCGGAGAGACTTCCCCCACATAGAGACTTTGACTGTAAAATCGAGTTGGAACCGGGGTCTAATCTCCCATGTAGCAGAATTTATGCCTTAACTGAACGAGAAGACGAACATCTAAAGGAGTATATTCGAAGGTATCTAGAGAACGGATTCATAAGACCTTCTTAATCCCCTGTCTCTTCTCCACTCTTTTTTATTCCAAAGAAGTGTGGAGAATTGAGAAGCTGCATTGACTACAGGGCAATTAATCGGATTACTGTAAAAAATCGATACCCCTTGCTTTAATTTCGGTACTACTGGACCAGGTGAAGGGAGCGAAAATTTATACCAGATTGGATTTGAGAGGGGCATACCATCTAGTTCGGATTCGTGAAGGAGACGAATGGAAGACGGCTTTTAGAACCAAGCATGGGCTCTTTGAATATCAAGTAATGCCCTATGGTCTATGCAACGCACCAGCTGCCTTCCAACATTTCATCAACGATGTATTGAAGGAATTCATTGATCAGAATGTAATAGTATACATCGATGACATACTAATTTACTCGAATTCTGAAGAAGAACATGAAGAACATGTCAAGAAGGTTCTGCAGAAACTGCGTGAGAACAGTTTGTTCGTAAAATTAGAAAAATGTGCATTTAGTGTATCCTCTGTGGAGTTTCTGGGATTGTGCTAGCTCCAAGTGGAGTAACCATGGATGAAAATAAGATCAAGGCAGTGATTGAGTGGGAATCTCCTAAATCAGTGAAGGAAATTCAAAGTTTTATTGGATTCGCTAATTTCTATAGGAGGTTCATTCAAAACTTCTCACAGAAGCTGATTCCCATGACCAAATTACTTAAGAAGGGTGTCAGTTTTGAGTGGTCAAAGGAAGCTGAAGAGTCATTTAAGCAACTGAACAAGGATTTCACCACAGCGCCAATATTACTACATCCCGATCCATCGGAGCCATTTTTTGTGGAAACAGATGCCTCCAATTTGGCTTTGGAGGGAGTGTTATCCCAAAGACATAAGACCACAGGGCAACTGCATCCGTTGGCCTATCGTTCAAGGAAACTATCCGCAGCGGAATTAACTACACCATCACTGAGAAGGAGTTATTAGCCATCAAGGATGCGTTCAAGGAGTGGAGGCACTACTTGATGGGAGCCAGGCATTTGGTGACAGTTTATACAGATCACAGAAATCTAAAATTCCTAAAGTCAGCCAGAACTTTAACTCCAAGGCAATTACGTTGGTCGTTATATTTTGCCGATTATGATTTCATCATTACATATCGCCCTGGATCACAAAATGGAAAGGCAGAGGCCTTGTCAAGATTGGGTACAGAAGGTGTCTTAGAAGAGATCAAGGATCAGACAATCATACCAGCAGAAAAGGTGGTTGGAGCAGCTTTGCAAGGGTCAAAGGGAGACAGAAGTCAGATGTCTTTGGAGGATTTGGAAAGGTGGGTTAAAGAAGATACCGGAAGAGAAATTCGAGAAGGGTTGCCATACCATCAAGGAGCCCTTTACCTGCCAACAACCGAAATGCAGCAAAAGGCCCTGAAGGAGAGTCATGATGATATATTGGCAGGACATAAGGGAATTAAGAGACGATGTTTTTGGTGGCCAAGTATGATAAAAGATGTACGACAGTATGTAACCACATGTGAGACCTGCGCTAGGGGAAAGCCGGAGCGACAACCTCCCAAGGGGTTACTGCAACCCATGCCAACTCCACCTTACCCATGGCACACCATAACCTTGGATTTAATAGTAGATCTGCCCTCTAGTAGGGGGTTTGATACAATATTAGTGTGTGTAGACGCATTTACTAAAATGGCCCATTTTATACCATTAAAAGGGGTTCCCACGGCAGTAACCTTGGCACATGCATTTAGTCAAAACATAGTACGAGCCTACGGTATACCTAAGGTCTTGATATCAGACAGGGGTTCCCAATTCTTATCGAATTTCTGGAAGGCATTTACTAAGAAATTGAACATAGACACTAGGTACACCACTAGTTATCACCCAGAGACAGATGGCCAAACAGAGAGAACAAATCAGGAATTAGAGCAGGAGGGTGATTGGCCAGATTTCCTGTGGGCAGCTGAATTTGCGCATAATAATGCGAAAAATGTATCTACTGGGTACTCTCCTTTTTATCTCAAAACAGGTAGACATCCTCATCAATCCCTAAGTTTTCAGGAGGCAGATGTACCAGCAGTCAGAGATTTAGTTGGGCACATGACACGAGTGCATAGTTTAGCCACAGAAAATGTAATCAAGGCCAAAGGAAGTTATAAGTTCTACGCAGACAGGAACAGAAGGAGAGAACCAGAATTGCAGGTGGGAGATAAGGTTTGGCTAAACACTAAGAATCTAGGGCTTAAGGGAGTCAGAAAATTCCAGCCGAGATTTGTAGGCCCTTATTTAGTGGAGAAAAAATTAAGTATATTAAATTACCAGTTGAGGTTGCTTAAAAGTCTACGGGTGCATCCGGTGTTTCATGTCTCCTTGCTTAAAAAGGCATCAAATGATTTACGGATTCAGAAACCCCAAAAACCAATCCAAACAGAGAAGGGAGAAGAGTTCGAGGTTCAGCAAATATTAGATGCAAAAATACGAAAAGGACGACTGTACTATTTGCGGGACTGGAAGGGCTATGGACCTGAGGAGAGGTCTTGGGAAGTGTCTTCAAATGTTAATGCTCCTAGATTAATTAGGGAATTTCATAGAAGATTTCCTAAAAAGCCCAAGCAGGAAGGAAGCTCTTTGAGGGGGGGTACTGTCAGGATTGTCAGGCCTTACTTAAAAAACAAACTTCCTGTGAGAAGGAATCCCTTAAAAGCCCACCATCTAAAGAAAAGGAGATTAAGACGAGTCAATCCAAAATGGCCGCAGGTTTGGAATGCGTGAACAGCAGGCTAGCGTACAATTCCAATCAGCTAAGTTCCAGGTGTTGAGTCTGAGGAGCGGCGCACTTCACCGAAGTTTCTGAGGAGATAAGACAGTATCCTGATGGCGTCGCGAAGTTAGTGAGGGAATATAATTTCGTCGCGCTTTTTCAAGGGTTCGAGATATTACGGAGTCGCAGTGAAATTACCTTCCAAGTAAGACCGTTTAAATCTCTTCGAGGAATTTGAAGGAGTTAGCGCATAATGATAAGAGACTCTATTCTTGGCATGCGCACAAGTCCTTAGCAAGCATAATAGAGCTAAAGGAAGTTTTAGTAGAGCGCATTTAGTAGTGGTTATTCAGTATCAGAACCAGTTAAAATTGAAGCGCCACGTTATTGTAAATATAGTTTTTTCCTGTAGCATGCAAGAATAAAATAAGACAAAAATATAGTAAAAAAAAGATAAGGACAAGACAGTGAGGGGTTCCCCCAAGGTTATACTAGGAGCGGAGCCAATTCCCCTACATTTAAGTAACGGAGAGCAGAATTCTACATTAAGGCTTACAAGTGGATATTCTCTTTTGTAAATATAAGCAAGAACGTTCTAAGAAGGAAGATTTACTTACCTTAAGGAATCCAGTTAAGGCACGCTTCAGGACGTCGCTGGTGAGGAAAAACTGTAGAACAAGACAAAATAAAGAATAGATTAATACAAGTAGCAAGCTAACAAATGTCATGTTTTAGTTACAGCACCTGAAGGAAGAGAATACATAAGACACAAAATAAAAATAACAAGAAGAGAAGCATTGGTCACTCACAGATAGGGTAGGTGTACAGAGAGAGAAAAGACACATACACATAAAAGGAAGGTAGTAGAGCAAGGATAATATTTGAGTGTTAATGTGAACATTTTCTTTCAGTACAACAACCTGTCCAGCCAAGGAGAGAAGCTGAAGATAGATAGATGTCCAGGCTGAAGAAAGAAAAGACGCTGAGTGACTGTCTCTTCTCTGTCCCATCCCCTTTCCCCCTTTGGGTTTCTTTGCCGGCACGTGTACAAGGCGCGTCGCTGGGAAGACCAAGGGAGGCATTGGGAGCTTGCGACGTTTTGCTCCTGTGTGTAGAAAAAGTCTCGATCTGACACCTATGTTTTTTTCTGTGAATTTCTAAGGTTTTTTACATGCTAATTTCTAACTATAACATGCATGAAACCTATGTTTTTTTCTGTGAATTTCAAAGGTTTTTTAAATGCTAATTTCTAATTATAATGTTCATTAAACCTATCTTTTTTTCTGTGTTTTTCTAACTATCAACCCATTCTCAACTTGGTGAAAACTGCAAATCTCACCACTCTTCCATCGATACCTTACGCCAACAAAATCGCCACAAACGAGAGCCACAACTAACGTTAATGAAATGCAAAGTAGGCGTTCCCATGCAAAAAAACCACGAAAACACAAGTTCCCCATATTTTCAACGACCAGCCAAATCTGCAATGCGATCCAAAAGGCAGGCGATAAGCCGAGTTAGCAGTAACAAATTAACATCAACCTTTAACTGGTGTAAGGAGGTCGACTATTTACTCCGTGAATTGGACCCAACTCACAGCCACATCTAAAGACCAACACGTGATAGAGCTACTGATCATGCAGGTCCGGCACGCAACAAGACCACAACACCCAGGACCACCACCACCAGAACCTTCCCCCCGAACCACCCCCTACTACCACCAAGGCAGCGCAAAACAGGACAATGGACCTTCCCAAAACACCATGCCCCTCATCCACACAATAGCTGAATGTTGGGAGATGTGGTAACCAACTATATATGAAGGAGGCAAGTCACCCGTCAACAATACAGCACACAATGCCAAGTGTAACGCTGATGTGCTGCACATACCTCACTATGCAAAGCACAAACCTCTCCATGTGGAGATATACTGTTGATACTTGCAGTGTAGTGCACAGTGGATGCAACCATGTTACCTTAGGCAGTGAGGAAGATCTTGGTCATGTAGCTGTGTTGTTCCCCACTGGAAGCGGAAGCGGAGTGGGCTGCTCCAATGTACGCCACTCCAGTGTAGCAGTATGAATAAATAGGCCAGGCCCTAGGCATGGTTCACTTGAGGGAAGATCAACGAGTGTGTCACGGCGGCAGCCCTCACCCTGGCACGTGGCTGCTGCCATAACCACAGGCCTCCTCAACACAGGCCCCCTGTGAACCCAGCGGCACAGAACAACAGACTTAGGTCTGTCCTACTACTGCCTTTGATATCCACTGCGGACAGCAGCGCTCACAATTCAGATGAAGTGGCGACTGCAGATGTCGCAGTCCAGTCCTCAAGACACTTTGCTTCAAGTGAGGCCCGCCCAGACCACGCATCAATGCGGTCACCACACGCTGTGTGCTTCAGGTGCTACTAACTTACTGCACCATAAATCATCGCCACGTAGCTGTGCACCCATCCTGACCGCTGCCTCCACCCTACACTGGGGTTACACTGTTCACAATTCAAGATTAGTAGCGACGCAAATTGTGTAAGACACTATAATGGGTTAAGAAGACCACATGCTCCCAATCTGTGCAGCTCAGGTCAATGTCACCTGCCTGTGGGCCTTTGCTAACCACTGCCTCCGACCTACACTGTGGAAGACCGACGACACATGGTTCCAACTAACCCTGTTCAACACAAGCCAATCCCACATGTGTAAGTGTGTCCTGAGTCCTGAATTGCAGTGACTACAACACCAGACTTCCTTCGATCAGTGAGGGGTATTTCCATATGGAAGGCCGGCGACACCTGGTCCCACTGAACCTGCACTACGCAGGCCGGTGGGGCCACCAACGTTTGCACGTGGCTGTGGGCCCTTACTCACAGCTTCATATGGCATAGACTGTGGAAGACCGGTGACAAATGGTGCCACTAACCATCTTCAACACAAGCCGATCCCACATGTGGAACTGTGTCCTAAGTCCTGAATGGTAGTGACCCTAACTCCGTGAGACAACCACAGCACCCGACTCCCTTCGATCAGTGAGGCATATTTCCATATGCAACAGCAGTCTCACGTGGTGCCAATAACTCTGTTCAACACAAGCCGAACAATCCCACATGTGTAACTGTGTCCTGAGTCCTGAATGGCAGTGACCGCAAGTCCATGGCAGCGACCACAACAGCATACTCCCTCTGATTAGTTAGGCATATTTCCATATGCAACGGCGGTGACACATGGTGCCAATAACTCTGTTCAACACAAGCTGAACAATCCCACATGTGGAACTGTCCTGAGTCCTGAATGGCAGTGGCCCCATGTCCATTGCAGCGAGCACAGCAGCATACTCCCTCTGATTAGTTAGGCATATTTCCATATGCAACGGCGGCGACACGTGGTGCCAATAACTCGGTTCAACACAAACCGATCCCACATGTGTAACTGTGTCCTGAATCCTGAATGGCAGTCACCCCAAGTCCATGGCAGTGACCACAGCACCACACTCCCTTCGATCAGTGAGGCATATTTCGATATGCAAGGCCGGCAACACGTAGTCCTACTAACCCTCTTAAACACAAGCCAATCCCACATGTGTAACGGTGTCCTGAGTCCTGAATAGCAGTCACCCCAAGTCTGTGGCAGCGACCACAGCACCACACTCCCTTTGATCAATGAGGGGTATTTCCATATGTAACTATAGACTTCAGTAGGCAACTAACTAGCACAGTCCTACACCCTACATATTATCCTTTTAGTATCCTCGCTTCAAGATTTTTTTTTATATCAGTTATAGCTTTACTACAATGACCAAATTGTTCTTCAAATGCAAACTAGCGTGGAATAGCAGTCTACACTACAGGCAGTACAGCTCGCAATTCCAATTTTAAATGCTAATTTCTAACAAGAATGTACTCAGAAAATACAACACTTTGTCAATGTATTCAATACTTATTTCATCTTTTCATCATACGCCTACACTGCACTCCGTAGGGCTCACAATGAAAATGATTTCTTCATTCATTAACTAGAGTCCACTAGGCAAGTAACTATTACAGGCCTCAAATCTACATAATATCCTTTTAGTATCCTTTCTTCTTGAAATTTTTTTATATCGGTTATAGCTTTAGTACGATGACCAAATTCATTTTCAAGTACAAATGAACACTCAGCAGTCTGGTGGTGCCAAATAACACTGTCCAACACAAGCCGATCCCACATGTGTAACTGTGTGCTGAGTCCTAAATGGCAGTGACCCCAAGTCCATGGCAGCAACCACAGCACCAGACTCCCTTCGATCAGTGAGGCATATTTCGATATGCAAGGCAGGTGACACATAGTCCCACTAACCCTCTTTAACACAAGCTGATCCCACATGTGTAACTGTGTCCTGAGTCTTGATTGGCAGTGACCCCAAGTCCGTGGCAGCGACCACAGCACCAGACTCCCTCTCATCAGTGAGGCATACTTCAATATGCAAGGGCAACAGCACGTGGTGCCACTAACCCTGTTCAACACAAACCGATCCCACATGTGTAACTGTGACCGGATTCCTTAGCGTCAGTGACCCGAACTTCATAACAGCGACCACAGCACCACACTCCCTTTGATTAGTGAGGGGTATTTGCATATGGAAGGCCGGTGACACGTGGTGGCAACGAACCTCCACTACGCAGGCCAGTGGCGCCACCAACGGTTCAGTGACTAAATATCGAGGGACATAATATAGAATGCATAAAATATCGACTCCAAAATATCGAAGTACAGAAAATAGAATCCCTATCTACAAACAGGTAAGTACTAACATATAGATTCCAAAATATAGAATGCTAAAATATAGTTGCTAAAATATCAAATTCTTTAAATGTATTCAAAATAATATAAAAGTAATTAAATATTAAAAACAATTAAATAAAACATACTTGAAATAATATAAAAAAGCTTAAAATGTAAAAATAATAAATGTAATGTAAAAAGATTTTGTTGGATAGTGAGAGCGTAAAAATTACTATTCCCACTCCAGTGAGTGCAACAGTAGGGAAAACGTTGGATAGCGTAGGGGTAAAAATTACTATTCCCACTCCAAAGAGTGCAACAGTAGGGAAAGTGTTGGATAGCGTGAGGGTAAAAATTACTATTCCCACTCCAGAGAGTGCAACAGTAGGGAAAGCGTTGGATAGAGGGAGGGTAAAAACTACTATTTCCACTCCAGTGAGTGCAACAGTAGGGAAAGCGTTGGATAGCGGGAGGGTAAAAATTACTATTCCCACTCCAGAGAGTGCAACAGTAGGGAAAGCGTTGGATAACGGGAAGGTAAAAATTATTATTCCCACTCCAGTGAGTGCAACAGTAGGGAAAGCGTTGGATAGCGTAGGGGTAAAAATTACTATTCCCACTCCAGTAAGTGTAACAGTAGGGAAAACGTTGGATAGCGTAGGGGTAAATATTACTATTCCCACTCCAAAGAGTGCAACAGTAGGGAAAGCGTTGGATAACGTATGGGTAAAAATTACTATTCCCACTCCAGTGAGTGCAACAGTAGGGAAAACGCCACTGCGATTACGTTCTACCGTTGGCCCCACATAGCTACCTGTCGCGGGCGTACTCGCTGTTGGTGTGCAGGTCAGTGGTCTAGTTCTCAACAGCGCACGGCCACTCCCACAGGGCAGGTTTGCACACACACCACACCCATCCAGCACATGCATCACAGGCCATGAGACCACGCAAATATAATAGATTGACAACGTCACATCCTTTATTGCGGGTGCTGACTAGATGGATGCTCCACGTGTCTCAACCATAAAGAGTCTTTGAAAAGTTGTGCAGAAGGTTAGTCGCACCCTGATCTGTATGGCCATCAGGGGCTTACCACCCTGTGGAAATATGGATTTTTATGATCAGTTATGTCCCCTATCTTGGACCCCAACGGTTTCATGTATAAATCACAAGTACATGTATGTTCCCTCCAGTTCCAGTTATGAAGACGCAAATACATGTGCGTCCACCGTTAACATGTCCTCTTTCAGATCCGCCATGAATGGGCCGGATATTCCATTCCTAAGTACGAAAGGCCACCGGCTTTATATGGTTCACTTATGCTATTTTTCAGTCCAGGCGAGTAGGCCCTGATTCTGCCATCAAGCTTTTCCTGCCTTCTGCCTCTGAGAGCTCCAGTCTGAGCCTGCATCTGTATCCATGAACTTTGTCCTCATTCTCTGCGCAGCTAACAGTGCCTGACATCAGCTTGTTGCCTGCCAAAAACTGTATTTCACCTTCGAAATTATCTGCTCCGCTCCCTGCCCAATGCATTCCTGTCTAGTAGTTTAAGTAAACATCCTGCCAGCTACCGAGCAAAGGCCCGGCTTCTCTGTCTTTATGCAAGTAATTCATAGCCCTGTTACTATGGACGATTTCTGCCCCCGCATATTGTGTAGACACTTAGACGCTTGTACACGCACTCACAGTCAATATAGTCAGTATAGAATAAGGTTCTACTCCGAGAGACCTTTCTTTTTGGATAACATAGTTCTTTAAACATAGGATGTTAGATATGATTTGGGATTAGGTTGACATAACCCCAGACTTTTGTCTCCACATGTAGAGCTAAATGTCAAGTCCCTTTCTCCCTCTAGCCCCACGTCAGTTACACGTCATGCTCGAGTTGAGCACAAGTAAGGCAAAGTTCCAGTACAATTCCAGCAGATCACGCAACCCCCTCCAGGTATCCACCCACACATGACAAATTACCCATTATCATCAAGTGGACGCCCACATGGACGCCCACCTTCACGCCTACTTACACGCCCACATGCTCTTATCTCATTCTCTCTTGCTCTTTTGCTTACGTACAATTGAGAAATGTATATATACTGTACTCTGTGAATAATGTTTTGAGAATATTGAGAATACTTTTGAGCCCCTTTCCAGATCCAATTTTGGTGATGGAAATATTCTCCCTTTGACTCGAGTTATTGGAATAAATCCCTTTATGAACCTGATACCACAGACTCAGCCTCTTGCTTTATGCATGATCCTATTGATATTCTGAAATTCTGAGAGCGTAATATTTTATTTACCACATAATGGCGCCCGAACAGTTTAATCTCTTTCCCCACACGCCGGAGATGAAGGTCCAGTTTTGCCCCCTTCCATAGCCGTGATGGACTTCAAGCGCGCACGTCGCGGGTCTTCCCGCCAACTCCCTCAGGCCAACGAAGGGGACAGACTGCGACCAGGCATCCATACGAGGCGGTGAGGAACGCAGATTGTCCTACCCAGAGCCCACCTGCGAGAGAGCTGTGTCCGAGGTATACAGAGGCCCACCAGATTCCGAAGTTCCGAAGTATCCAGTCCAGTCCAGTCCGGTCCAGTCCAGTCCAGTTCAGTTCCGAGGCCTTCCGTTCCGAGCTACCCGGTGAGTACCATTGCCGGGGAGGCGTTCTGACGTGCACATAGGTTGTGCCGGTCAAGACGGGTTTGGGTACACAAATCCGGTCTGCACTGTTTTAGCAGTGTATCTGTACTGTTTAGCAGTATATCTAGTATATCAAGTATATAAATTCAGAATGATCCAGTTAATGCCGAGTATTATGTTTAGTGACTAGTTTCTTAGATCATCATCATCATTGTTGCTCATTAAATGTTAAATGTTAAATGTGTTAATACGTCCTACATATTGTGGTATGAATGACTGTTCATTATCGTGTTTTATTGTATTAAGTGTGTTCAAAAATAAGGTATCAGATCAGTTCTCAATATGCCGCTCTTTTCGAAGTTAAGACAGATCACAACTAGAAAAGGGGTACTCGAAGAAGCTGTTCTCATTCCACCTAGGGACACTCCAGGGTACTTTATGTATCATAAGCATGGCCTAGATGCCGTATTATTTCTTGATTTATGGGTGGACTACACCAAGGATTTACCAGAAAGTCAGAGGTGGCCCGCAGTTGGGACATGGGATGCAGATTGCATCATGAGAGTAGAAGAAGAATTATGGAAAAAGATAGCCAGACAGTAACATAATGATGCCATTGAATTATGGCATAAAGAATAGCATAGACGCACAGAGTAAGCGCTCACAAAAGAAGAGAAAAGTAGGGAGGATTCAGACAAAGCCCGAGAAAACGTGTTAGTTGAGGAAGGTATCCGAGTAAAAGCAGAACAAGTAGATGGACAACGAAACACTCTTATGAAAGAGAAAATGTAGACCAGCTTGGAAGGATGCCATTGAGTTTTGGCGCAAGGAGTCACATAGGAGGTCAGAGTAAGTGTTTCACGAAGCAGAGAGAAGTAGACTGGAGTCTGGAAAAGCCAAGGAACAGATGTTACAGGAGTAATTGGAGTAGGTAAAATGAGCGCAGGCTGACAGAGAAAGAAATACTGACGTTGCTGGTATTTATCCCGTCCTTTCAGAGGACCTAGCAAGAGTGGCCCCAGTAGAAAGACCAGTTAGAGTGCCACCGCAAGTACCACGATACATATAATAATGATATAGTAGCCCGAAGGTTCTTGAACAACCCACCAATTGAACAGCGCATAGCTGGTGTTTACATGGTCCAACATTTGACTACGTTGTCAATAGGAAATTGAGAGGGGTGTAGCTAGAGAAGGAGCAACACCTGTGATTTGATGACACCCCTAATGTACAAAGTGCTAACGAAAAAGTAATTGTGGGTATTTCGAATTTGCAAATTGTTCAAGAATACAGGTTTGTGTTCTTGGTGGTCCAGTGAGCCAATGTGCTGGGTCAAGTCGGTGAGATTATGACCCCCTGAGTGCAAATTGTATGTACAAATAATTTTTCAAAAGTTTAGCTTGAAAAAAAAAAAAAAAAAAAAAAAGAATTGTGGGTATTTCGAATTTGCAAATTGTTCAAGAATACAGGTTTGTGTTCTTGGTGGTCCAGTGAGCCAATGTGCTGGGTCAAGTCGGTGAGATTATGACCCCCTGAGTGCAAATTGTATGTAAAAATAATTTTTCAATTCAGCGAATTATTGCAGTTTTTATGGAATTGAGTAGTCTTTTTGTCTTTGACAGCTTCAGAGTGAGGAGAAGGTGGGGGCTGTGTAGAGCAGTATGTGATACAGAAATCGGAGACAGATTCTGACCTTGTAGCCAGTGTAGGTGGGGGCCGGTGAGAGGAGCAGAACAGAGGCACTGCTTAGAAAGCTTCTCTGACATCGCATCTGTGTAATGCCTGCAGCCGGAACAACAAAAAAAAGTTGGCTGGCAGCCCAGGCTCAGGCCGCGCTGAGGGGCTATTTTTAGCTTCTCTGATAAGACAGGGCAGCTGAGAAATGTAAGTCGAGAAAGATTCCCTTGGTCTATTCTGTGTTAAACCAGTGCCCCGAGGAAATGTCTATGGAGAAGATTTGTTTTATTTTTTAGCAATTGTTATATTGCTTCTGGCCAGAAAGTAAAATGTTGCTCTTGCTTGGAATTTTAAGGGCTATGTGCCTATATAAAAACGATTTTCAAATTCAGACATTTTTGAATTGTGGCCACAAGCTGCCACCAGTTGCATTGGATAAATGATCCAGTGGTTAAAAGTCTGTGAGGAGAGATGAGAGGTGCGTCTTCGTCTGGGACATTAGGGTACATTGTGTTGACGAAGATGCATAGCTCATTTTTATAAAAGAAAACAAACAGGTTCGTGTGTTCTTCGTTTTTGATTATTATTGCTGATTCTGTTTTTATAAAAGAAAACAAACAGGTTCGTGTGTTCTTCGTTTTTGATTATTATTGCTGATTCTGTGTGTCAGACTTGACACGGTGATTTCAGATGGGGGTGTATAGGGCAGGTAAATGAATTATTGATTATAAGCCTGACAAATTAAGCAGGCCAGAATGTTCGCCTCTGAGCTGTAGGTACTGTAATTGCGCATCGCTGCTCATTTATATATGTTAGTGCAATTGTCTATGCTTTCTGTGCTTGGTATACTGATGGCTTGGCATATGTATTTTATATATGTTTTGTTTTTGTGTTGTATTGACCAGTCTGTTTAGCGTTTAATACCAAGTTCTCCTGTGCAAGTACAGAGATAGTCGTGACGACGGCGATCTTTGCACAGCGCTTGGCTGGAACTTGTTCACAATTACTAAATTTCACAGACGTGATATTACCTTTATCATGCTGTCAAAATAGCAGACAACACGTTATCAGTGTATGTCTAATTGGTGTTGGAGATGAATGAAATAAAAGGAAAAATTATGCAAGACTAAAATATTTTTCACATGACTGCCTTTCTCTTATAGACAGGCAGCCTCGGTCATATGTTTCCAGATTGGACATTAAGGAACAATTATGATCTGTGCACTCGCATCTTAACTCTTGAAGGCCTGTTTTAAATAAGGACTGCCACCACAGAGTGACAAATGAGGCTCGGTATTTAGGGTAATGAGAAAATATCTGACAGGATTTCCTTTTTAAAGTTTGCTTTAGTAAGCTCATTCTTGTAAGTGGTGGCCCCAAAAGTTGACTTGTTTTTAAATTAGGCTATTTATTGTATAGGTGGAAATTATTGCAAAATGACTGATTTCTTTAGCAGATAAATTATTAATTATCAACATTAACAACTGTTCTTAAACTTGGTTTTCCGAATATTTAGGTAATTTAGCATTCCTATTAGGGCCTACTAGCATTAATATTGACTTCAGGTTGGTGTAGGTTCATGTAATAGGGACATTTGCATATGAGATGTCATTTGGCTAGCTTATGAGCTAACACAATGAGGTTTGTACATTAATTTGAAGGATTTCTCGCCGTTTCAAATACGCTGTGTATCTCCTATAATTTTGCTTACGCCCAGTAGCTACACACAGGGATTAATAGTGTTGACAAGACACAGGGTTTGATAGTGTTTGACAGCAGTGAAATCTGTTTCAGATTTCCTCCTGTCAAAAAGGGGGGGAAGGAGGAGAATATTGGCTTTCTGCTGGCCCCTGAGGAGGTTCGCTTCCCGCTAGCCCCTTAAGAAATTAAGCCCCTTAGAAATTAGCCCCCTTAGAAATTAAGTCGAGGAAATAGGTATGGTGCTTTCCCCTTTTTCTCATGTTTTATTGTGATCTTTCAGGGGAATTAGTCCAAGCCCCTAATACAGCTTCTACTAAAGTCCTCCCTTGGACACAAGAACACACTGTGGCATTTGAAGAATTAAAGAGAGCTTTATGTCAAGCACCAGTTTTAGCAAACCCTGATTACAACAAATCGTTTATGTTTTTTGTGACAGAGCGGGATGGAACAGCACTATCTGTCCTAACACAAGATCATGCAGGAAAACACGAGCCCTGTGCTTATTTTTCTAGTACATTAGACCCAGTAGCACAGGCTTTGCCTGCGTGCCTAAAATCAGTTGCAGCAACGGCCTTAGCCATAAGACAAAGTGACTTGATAGTGCTGGGCCACCCTCTGACAGTACAAGTACCACACGCAGTAGAGGTTCTCTTGAACCGGACACAAACACAACACCTGACTGTAGCTAGACTGACAGGCTATGAGCCAAAGTTATTTCAACCACACATAGAGAGCAGACGATGCAACATACTGAATCCTGCTACCCTTTTGCCCTCCAGTACAGAAAGCGTTTCACCACACGACTGTGCTGAAGTAATACATACCGTGACTAAACCAAGACAAGACTTGACAGACGTTGCACTCCCAGACCCCGACCTAACACTATAAGTTGACGGCTCATGCATGAGGACAGGGGCGGGAGAATTAGTGGCAGCATATGCAGTGACTACTGATACTGTAATAATAGAGACTAAAAGAATAGACATATTGTCAACACAAGCAGCAGAGCTCATCGCCCTGACACAAGCGTGCATAAGAGCTAAGAGAGCTGAGAGTAAACATTTACACCGATTCTCTGGCGAGAAAGAGGTTTCTTGACCTCTCATGGGGCCAAGATACAGCATGGCCCCCATATTCAAGCCCTACTGGAAGCAATACATTTACCAACAGCCATAGCTATCCTAAAATGTAAAGCACATACTAGAGCCACAGATACCATTTCCCAAGGCAATGATCTGGCAGACCGAACAGCTAAACAGACAGCTCAGACCCCACTAGACATGACAAAGTTACAGGTTCAATAAGTGTCCAAAGCCATGACAGTTAGGGATCCTTCCAAGGATGTACAAGACATACAGACACATGCTACGATGGACGAATTAAAGAAATGGTCGGAACAAGGAGGGGTACTGACTGATCAGGGTTGGATGACAAGGGCAAATCCACATGGCTTCTTCCTGATTCGATGGTACAAGTGATTATAAATACCGCACATAGTCCTGCACACTTAGGAGAGAAAGCAATGATAGATAGCTTACAGAATATATGGTTCAACAAGCACCTGCGTGCAGCAGCGAAACAAAAGGTCAGAACATGTATGATCTGTTGCCAATTCAATCCAGGTAAAGGCATTCCGATGGAACAAGGTGGATTCCATCCACCTGACCACCCTTTTGAAGTGCTCCAAATGGATTATATCCAAATAAACAGATGTAGAGGTTACAAATATGTCCTGGTACTAATGAAGCAGGTGTCCCTTCTGTTAGGGTATACCTGGAAATTCCATTGTGTGCGACATCCTGAAGCAGCAGGCCTTGTAGAAAGACATAATCAGACATTAAAAATTTGCGCAGACAAAGGTGTAGATTGGATGGTAGCCCTGCCGGTTGCCCTCTTTTACATGCGAATGGTAGCTCATTCTAGAACAGGCTTATCTCCCTATGAAGTGGTCTTTGGTAGACCACCAAATATGTGGGCACTCCAATGCCTAAAAGATTACTGATGCTGACAGATTACCTGGCTTCCTTGATGTCTGCACTACTCTCTTGTTGTTCGCAGGTTGCTGCCGCCTTCCCTGACAACACCCAGGTCAAAGAATACTCCATCGCTCCTGGATGAAAGGCGCCAAAGTCAGTGCTCTGGACCACGGGGACGGCCGTTAAAGTCAAAGTGCACCTTCACCACTCTTTTACAAAGGAAAAAGACTTTAAACTTGTATTTTGGATTTTGAACACCATTTTCTAGAGGAGACTCCCCAGAAGTTTCCACAAAGCTAAACTTTGATCTAAGAAGTCAGAACCCGTTTGATCAATTAAGTCCACTAGGTGGTGAAGCGGTTGAACATGTATTCTGGCTCGCATAAGATCTTGGACAATAACATAAAGCAAAAATAAGAGAGCAAGATAAGAAGCAAATAGATGTATAGTGACTGTAATTTTTCAATCTCTTCTGTGCATCACGATAATATGTATCAGCTTAATACTACATGCTATTTTTCCTCCTATTGCCTCACTCTTATACTCCTCCACTAATGATACCATAAAGCACACATTTAGTGATCTGCCATCCTATGAGCTATCATATCGACTTGCCTTACGCAACAATACCTTTATTCAGATGCTGCACCATTCACATCAGACTAGCAATGCTACAGACTGCTGGGTCTGTGGCCGACTCCCCCCCTATCAGAACTATAAGGGAGTTTTGCCCCTCTTTCTCTATCCGTTCACACACAATGGCTCCTGTGGAGCATGGTTTAGTTTGATTAATTCCCTAGATTCGAATTCTGCAGTTTATCAAGACAACTGGGTATGGGGAAACCTGAACTTAGTTTTGCTTAAAGTCTGCTACCCTAACAAGGAGGGACTTCCCAAAAGAACAGGAACTGATCTAAGAAATGAAGTATATGGATTAGGTAATTTTACACTTAACCTCATGATCCTGAACGTTGAATCTGAAGCTACACCAATCTTGCCCGCCATGTCCGTATTCCCAGTAAAAGGGGAATTATGTATAAGAAAGAATGGCTCCATACACATGGGCCATAGTAAATGCACTACTGTAATAAAATTTAGTGATCAAGGCAAGTCTACATTTAGAGCTTCTCGTCATTCCTACTTTATATGTGGCCAGACCGCATATATACGCCTACCTCTAGATTGGGATGGTACCTGTTACATAGCATTCCTCCTACCACCTGTTTTCCTAGCTCCTCCTGATTATCATAGAAATACTCATTTAGTACACAATAGACAGCAGAGAGATCTCCCAATTGTCGATTACACTGAAACAGCATGGGAAAAATACACAGATTTCAATAAAGGTTTCTTTCCCTATATAGGTACAGTTACCAATAGTAAGCTGATACGTAGATTAACCAGAACCCTTGAAGCAGTAGTGAACGAAACTATTTCCGCCTTAGGCAATTTAACAGAAGAGCAGTCTGCTATGCGGATTGTTGTGCTTCAAAATAGTCTTGTCCTTGACGTTATCCTGGCCGATAGGGGCGGAGCTTGTAGGGTCATCAAATCAAGCTGTTGCATTTTTCATACCAGAAAATTCGCCATCTGTATATAAAGCCATAACTCGCCTTCATAAGATTGTAAGCCAGATACACCAGAATCCAGGCACCTGGACTTGGTCCGGTTGGTTTTGGAGTGTATTATCTACCTTTGGATGGAGGGTCCTATCCTTCCTAGGTATTGGCTTTCTCATACTATTCAGTTGCTGCTTATGCCTACAATGTGGACCAGCGATTTGTGGTCTGTGTGCCACATCGTGTATTCCACCACCAAGATTTCGTTCGTCCCAGAAGAAAAAAGAAGAACAAATGATGCTATATGAACAGATCAATGGATTGATGAAGATTGATATCTCTTGACGGGCAAGTAGGGGACAAGGAGGGAATGTGGAAATATGGATTTTTATGATCAGTTATGTCCCCTATCTTGGACCCCAACGGTTTCATGTATAAATCACAAGTACATGTATGTTCCCTCCAGTTCCAGTTATGAAGACGCAAATACATGTGCGTCCACCGTTAACATGTCCTCTTTCAGATCCGCCATGAATGGGCCGGATATTCCATTCCTAAGTACGAAAGGCCACCGGCTTTATATGGTTCACTTATGCTATTTTTCAGTCCAGGCGAGTAGGCCCTGATTCTGCCATCAAGCTTTTCCTGCCTTCTGCCTCTGAGAGCTCCAGTCTGAGCCTGCATCTGTATCCATGAACTTTGTCCTCATTCTCTGCGCAGCTAACAGTGCCTGACATCAGCTTGTTGCCTGCCAAAAACTGTATTTCACCTTCGAAATTATCTGCTCCGCTCCCTGCCCAATGCATTCCTGTCTAGTAGTTTAAGTAAACATCCTGCCAGCTACCGAGCAAAGGCCCGGCTTCTCTGTCTTTATGCAAGTAATTCATAGCCCTGTTACTATGGACGATTTCTGCCCCCGCATATTGTGTAGACACTTAGACGCTTGTACACGCACTCACAGTCAATATAGTCAGTATAGAATAAGGTTCTACTCCGAGAGACCTTTCTTTTTGGATAACATAGTTCTTTAAACATAGGATGTTAGATATGATTTGGGATTAGGTTGACATAACCCCAGACTTTTGTCTCCACATGTAGAGCTAAATGTCAAGTCCCTTTCTCCCTCTAGCCCCACGTCAGTTACACGTCATGCTCGAGTTGAGCATAAGTAAGGCAAAGTTCCAGTACAATTCCAGCAGATCACGCAACCCCCTCCAGGTATCCACCCACACATGACAAATTACCCATTATCATCAAGTGGACGCCCACATGGACGCCCACCTTCACGCCTACTTACACGCCCACATGCTCTTATCTCATTCTCTCTTGCTCTTTTGCTTACGTACAATTGAGAAATGTATATATACTGTACTCTGTGAATAATAATAATAATAATAATAAAGGGGTTTGTAGAGCGCATGGTGACGCCTACCGGCGTATCCCCGCGCTGAGGAATAGAGTCAGAGATCAGAGGAGGGGAAGAGCCTAAAGGGCAAATAGGTGTGTTTTTAGAAGTTTCCTGAAGGTGGCTTCATTTTTTGCTAACCTAATATTGATGGGAAGGGTGTTCCATTTGGTTGCTGCCAGGGAACGAAAAGATCGACCTCCCATTCTGGATTTTTTTATACGGGGGATCATGAGGAGGCCCTTTCCCATCGAGCGAAGTGCTCTGTTAGGCTCGTAAGGGACAGCTAGGTCAGACAAGTAGGACGGTGCACTGTGAGAGATAATTCTAAAGCATAAAAGAAGGGCTTTAAAAAGAATTCTCTTCCTGATGGGCAGCCAATGAAGGGTTGCCAAGGTGGATTTAGAAGCAACTCTTCTGGGTAATCTCAATACTAGCCGTGCTGCCGAGTTTTGTAGTACCTGCAGTCTCCTGATGTTCTTTTCCGAAGTACCAAGAAGAAGTACATTGCCATAGTCCATGCGAGAGGTTACTAGGGCCTGAGTCAAGGTACGCCTGGCCTCCAAAGGGAGAAGGTCCAGGGTACGGTTGAGAGTTTTCATGACCCCAAAGCACTTCCCTACAATTTTATTTACATGGCTGTCAAAGGAGAGTTTGGTATCCACCCAGACACCTAAATTCTTTGCTTCTCTGCCGGGAGTAGGCAGAGGCCCCAGACAGGATGGCCACCACTCCTTGGTCCAGCTAGTGTCCTTGCCTCCAATTATCAACACCTCAGTCTTCGAGCCGTTAAGTTTGAGGCAATGTTGGGTCATCCAATCTGCAAGATTGCTCATGCAGGTTTTAAAATTTTCAGCAGCCAAGGAGGGAACTTGGGACAGGGAGATCAGCAGTTGAGTATCGTCGGCGTAAGAGACTAGCTCTACGCCGTACGATTGGACCACCCCTGCCAGTGGGGCCATATACAGGTTGAACAGGGTGGGACTCAGGGCAGAGCCCTGAGGTACCCCCTGTTCTAACGCTATGCTGTCCGAGAGAAAATTGCCTCTCTGAACCTGAAAGCTCCGGTTGGTTAGGAAAGCTTTCAGCCAGCCCAGTGCCTTCCCGGTGACCCCAACTTTGTTTAGACACTGTAGCAAGATGAAGTGTGCTACAGTGTCAGACGCAGCACTGAGGTCCAGCATAATGAGTGCCATGGTCTTACCCTCATCTGCGCCTTCCCGTAAAGTTTCAGTCGCTCTCAGGAGCGCTGTCTCTGTTGAATAGCCTGATCTAAAACCAGACTGAGAGCTGTGTAAAGCATTTTGGGATTCGAGATAGGCCATGAGTTGAATATTTGCTATTTTCTCGGCGACTTTGGCTAGGTAAGGTAGCAGAGATATAGGTCTTAAATTGTCTAGGGTATCCTGACTCACATTGGGCTTTTTCTTTATTGGAAGTACGATTGCTTTTTTCCAGTCTTCAGGCAGACAGGCTGTAGAAAAGGAAATTTGTAGCACGTGCCTAAGGTGGGGCTCCAAAACAGCCAGACTAGCAGCTATTATTTTGGGAGGAGCCGGATCCCGAGGGGAACCAGATTTAATACTTTGGCAGATTTTTACAAAGATTTCCAGGGAAGGGACCGTGAAATTACGCAGGCATAAATCTGTGGGAGCGGCATCATCACTCTCAGCAAAGTCATGTCCTGGTTTTATGTTGCCCGAAAAGTTGGCATAGATGTCAGTGATCTTGCTGGAAAAATACTTAGCGATCTTATTGCAAGTATCAACTGAATCATTAAGGGAAATATTATTAGAGGCAGTTACAGAGATTTCTTTAAAGATCTTAAAAAGCTCCTTCGAGGAATTCTCTGCTTCTATAATGCGAATGTTATAGTGGGATGCTTTGGAGGCTCGGATCATTCTATAATAGTTTTTTTGCGCTTCTTTGTAAAGGGTTTTAGTTTTTGGGCAAAAATTGATACGCCATGTCCGCTCAAGTTTTTTACAAGCGGATTTGGCTAGACGTAGTTCGTGAGTGAACCACGGATTAGCTTTATTGGCTCTCTTGATGTTAGTCAGCATACGAATCGGGGCAGTGCTATCTAAAGCAGTTGTGATGCATTTTTGTAGCTGACTATAAGCTGTTTCACAATCAGACCCTCCAGGAGGTCCAGCGTTATCAAATTTCTTAATAAAAGAGTCAAGGGAGAAATTTTTCCATTTTCTACATTGATAGCGATAAGCAGTATCAGAGCTGAGTTCGGTAGCAGGGATCTGTATTTGCATCGGAATCACGAAATGGTCAGACCAGGGTATCGGTAGAGGGGCCAGAGGGAGTACTCCAGTCCAGTTCCCAAAAATGGGGTCCAGCAAATGTCCTAATTGGTGAGTTGGGTCCTGGTTTTTAAGCTCTAGCTGTAAAGAGAGCAGATCAGACTTTATGTCAGCTGCCTCATTGTCAAGGGGGTTGTCAAAGTGGACATTCATGTCTCCCAACACTAGCAATCTGGATTTTCTCAGTGCTAGGTGAGTTGTAGCCTCCATAAGGCTAGATGTAAAGTCATAGAGTCTTCCTGGGGGTCGGTATATAAGGATACCCGAGAGGGAATATTTCGGCCCTATTAAGATGGTAAAGGAGCCTGCTTCACTATGATCTATCGAAAGAGGAGATAGGGAGCATTCTAAA
The DNA here is from genome assembly GCF_964204655.1 of Triturus cristatus. Taxonomy (NCBI): domain Eukaryota; kingdom Metazoa; phylum Chordata; class Amphibia; order Caudata; family Salamandridae; genus Triturus; species Triturus cristatus. Next base: position 577,424,584 of record NC_140586.1, read on the forward strand.
GGTGCCCTATTTGCTATAGCGATACCCCCACCTCTACCATCCTTCCTATCAAGTCTGGAGAGGGAGTATCCCGGTGGCAAGGCCTCAATTATGACAGGGTCAGAATGCTCATCTAACCAGGTCTCAGTGAGAAACAAGATATTGAGTTCTTCATCCTCAAGGAGATGATAGATTTGATTACAATGCTTCCTAAGGGATCTGCAATTCAATAATGCCGCTTTTAGCAGCCCTTTCGTGTTAGAAGTGGTGAGGCAATTATTATCAGGAGTGAAGGGACATATGTTGCAACCATGTAGCGATATAGCCTCCATAGAGTGTTTGCAGGGGAGTGCAGTATTAGGGCATAGATCCAGCAATACCTGTCTATCATACCGCCTCTCTTGGGACTTGAAGGTGACAGGGTCCGAAGCCCCGCGCCCCGTCCGGCCGCGGACGGGCGCAGACGGGCTTGCCTTAGGCGCGCCTTCGGCGCGCAAACGGCGCTCCCGCTGCGCTCTTCCGCTGCGCTTACGTGGGACGCACATTTATGGAAAGAGGATATGGGCGTGGCCTCGCGTTACCAGTGATGGCGTCCGATGTTTACCCTTTCCACAGCGCTAGAATCCGCTGTTAGTAGGTGCCTGCTGGCGGGAAATGTCTACAACTAGCTCAGGTAGGTGCAGAAAATTAAAATACAAATAATCACAGTTTCACACAAAGTTTTATAAAAACGAGCAAATTACACCTCCGGCTTCGAGAATATTGAGAATACTTTTGAGCCCCTTTCCAGATCCAATTTTGGTGATGGAAATATTCTCCCTTTGACTCGAGTTATTGGAATAAATCCCTTTATGAACCTGATACCACAGACTCAGCCTCTTGCTTTATGCATGATCCTATTGATATTCTGAAATTCTGAGAGCGTAATATTTTATTTACCACAACCCACTTGGCACGGACTTCAGATGCATAGGGTTAGTGCCACCCGAAGCTCATATGACCATCAGGGGCCTACCACAACGTGACACAAACTTAACTTCCACAGGCTTAATGGACCCAAAAGCTGATGTGGTCTCCGCCATTGATGACTCAGGACTCAGCGACATGTGTGAGATCTGCCGGGCCGTGGAGGAGATGATGTGGTCTCCACCATTCATGACTCAGGACTCAGCGACAACTGTGCGATCCGCCAAGCACCTGATGTGGTCTCCGCCATTCATTACTCAGGACTCAGAGACATATCTGGGATGAGTTTTGGCGGACACGTGGAGTGCCCACTGATGCACACTCCGTAGGCACCAGGTAATTATTTGCTCATGGATGCGCAGAGGCGGCAGTTCTCTCTCTCTCTCTCTCTCTATCTATCTCTCTCTCTCTCACTCTCTCTCTTCCTTCTTTTCCTTCTATCTCTCTAACTCTCTCTCTTCCTTCTCCCTTTTCACTCCCTATCTTTCTTTCCCTCTCTTTTTCTCTCTGGCTTTTTTTGCCTTCTGTGTTTCTCTGTGCCTCTCTCCTTTGATATGCCCATTACACACGTCCTTATGTTGTGCTTTATTTTCTAGGCTCTATCGTCAACATCCATGGTCCCGACAGGAGTGTTCCGCCTAGGCCTGGGCGGTAAATTCCGTTCCGCTCGAGGAATTTGCGGAATTTCGGTAATTTCGCGTTCCGCGGAGAACGCGAAGTTGGCCAAAATTCAGCTTTGCGCGACTTTGCGAAATTTTTTCTTGTTCGCGTTCTCAAAATGCGTGTTCGCGAGATATTTCTCCCCGAGCATGCAAACAGCAACAGTGAACAGGCAAAAAGCATCGCGAACAAGCAATTCCGCGTGTTCGCGGAATTTCTGCATGTTTGCGGAGATTTTTTACCGTTTCGCGGAGATTTGCTTAACACGATTACGCAAATTCCGCCCACCCCTAGTTCCGTCTTCTTGTTTTCTATTATTTTTGTAACATTTTGTTTACTAGTTTATCATTTATATATATGTTAATAAAAAAATAAATTTTGCAAATAGTTTTTCTTTTATCGTTTACATATATATTTATAAAAAATAAAGTTAAAAAAAATTAATAACGTTTTTTGGTTGTTCTCTTTATTGCTGTGTGACTCTTTCTTGTTCTTATTACTGTTATTTGATGGAGTCCACCATGGTGTTAAATTTTGGAGCACTTATCGTGGGAATACTGGTGATGTTCGCAATTTACACCAACTTCTGAATAGTGTGTTAGATTTATCTCAACTTTACTTCCACTAAAGTGCTGACAATGAAATGCAGACTAGCCGTTCCCGTACAAAAAGACACGAGGTGCACCTTTGCGATTTAATCTAAATACTAAAATCCTGTATTGAATTGCACTGAGGTAGTGGCTGCCCTTACATTGTACACACAAAATCAATTAAGAACTCTCATTGTATTTATATTGATTGGGAATAGTTCGTCAAGTGCTGGATCTTGATGAGATACAATGCTCAGTTCGTATATTGTTCTGCACACGAAAAAAATCACATCACAACTTTCACACCAACTGCAATGTGAAACAAATTCCGGCGATAAGCCACGTTAGCACCAGGTATTTCACACCTGCTTTCTGCTGGTGTTAAGCAGGACGACTACCTGCAGCATGAAATGGAACACAGCCAAGAGCCACACCAGAACACCCACAGGTGCCATAGAATCAATGAGCAATGTAGGGATACCCATGAGGGCCACAAGACTCATCGCAACAACTCCAGGACTGCCAACGCCCCCCAAACCTGCATCTGAGCAAGTGTATCCCTGTGGTCATTGTCTTAGCATGACAGGCACGAGCCCTGCAACATCACAGTGTGCTGTCACCTCCGCGTTGGCAGTGAGCCTAGACATGTAGCTACACGCGCATCCTCCTGCATGCACAACCGGCATGTGCTGGTCCGGAGTACACAGGTCAGCGCAGGGGTGTGCCTATCCGGCAAGGGTGTTTTGGACATGTCCGTGTACAGGAAGTGCAGTAAGTGTGTCTCTGTGTTCTGGTGTGGCCTGCCACAAAGGCCGCAGCACTCAATGTTGTAAAGTGCCATGCACCACCTCCAAACGGCACTGTGATGGTGTAGTTTGAATGTAGCAGGAAATGCGCGAATAGGCATTACAATGGTGTGCCGTACGAGTGCACGAGATACAACAGCGCACTATAGAAAAGTGTGGGAGCTCGTGGGAGGAAGAAGCAGCTGTTTGGCAATGTAACACACAGTGATCTCGCCCATGAGCCATGTGCTGGGCATCTCATCCATGATAACCACGGTCGCAGACATCCCACAACACCAACGACCGGCCTTTGTACACATCCTGTATGACTGCAGCATGGTTTTCACTTCTATGCTCGTTCAGTGGTGTGATGTAGGCGGGTTGTGTGGCTTGTGCTCCTTGTTGGTGTGTTTCATTTTGGCCATTGTTTGTCTATACTTGTGCTGTAATTAATTGTGCATGTGTGCCATTCTGCCCCTCTCCACCGTACCCCCACTCCCTGCTTCCTCCTCTTCCTAGTGCTGTTGTGTCTATAATTTTGTTGCTCCACACATAAACACATATAAAGAACAAATTAGAATAGTTCCTTGATTCTTTTAGGTTTCAAAACTTCTCTCTATTGGTTTCTTTTTAATTTTCCATATAAACCTTTTTTTAATATTCAACAACACATAGAAGTCAGAAGTGCAACGTATTCTATCAACACACTTTCTAGAACATTCTACAACACGTGCAGGTTAAAAGTTCATAATTTTTTTTAAACTTAACGATATTATTTTGCAACATTTTCTCAAACATTTAATGGCATTTAAAGTTCACGATTGTTTTGAGTTCGAACAGTGCCTTCCAAATGCAAGTAGCAGCTGTGGTTCAGTTGAGCAAATTTTATTCTATGGTATGTACTCCATGTTGAAACTGCTTTTTCTTAACCAATCACAAAGATGCTTTTCCACAAAATTAATGTGCACCCTACTTTTAAAAAAGAATGCTTTCAACTCCGAATCACGTATCGTTTTGTAAGGCAAAAAAAAGTACTCCCCCATCTTTAAACATATCTCTTATTCTACAACGGAACTGCATGAGCTACAGACATCTTTCAATAACTTCCAACCATACCTTCAAAATGCTAGTGTGGATCGTAGGACACAGCTATATTTCGCAACCCCTCTATAGCACACCCTAAACATCCCAAACTGGAACCTCTACAGTGCTCCTACCCTCCTCTTTCCCACATTTTTTACACTTTTTCCCCCTTACTCACAAAATGGTGGCAGCGCTCGCAGTCAATCAGCAGCAAGCTCATGCTCGTAACGCCTGAGCCAATCAGATGGCAGAATTCCCAAATATCGATATCTGTAAATTTCGATATTTCTCAAAAACTACTGAACGGATTTACACCAAATAAACAAAAGCGTGCTTTCTAGACCAAGACCCTTCTCCCTGCCAAATGTGGGGTAATGACGTTCACCCGTTCGACCTGTAGCCTTGTCTAAAGTTTCCTACGGAAATTGACATTGAAAAAATACGTTTTGGGACCACCCTTTTTTTCTCGGCCCCCCATTGATGAATCACCCCCAAACTTTCAACATAGAGCATATCTCAACAAAGAATTAGTTTTGAAAATTTCACGAAGATTCATCAATAGATAGTTATAGTTAGGACCTATTTTCCATAGGAAATCCGCAACATTCTATTTGGAATAACGTTGGCGCCAATTGACGAATCTTCGCAAATTTTTCCAAACTTTTGGCAAGCTCCGCTCCGCTCCTACCCTGAAAGTTTTGTGGTGGTTCGTCAAGAGGGGGCTGAGAAAAAAGGGGGTCCCCAAAACACGTTTTTCCCATGTTATTTCCCATAGGATCTGCTGTCGCAGCTACAGCCCGAACTGCTGAACGGAATTACACCGAATTTGGCAGAGAGGTAGTCCTCAGTTCAGACTCGTGCCTTTTGCTTAAATGGTGTAAATCCGTTCAGTAGTTCCTGAGAAAATTAGAGTTAAAAGTACATAAATATCTATGGCCGGGTAGGATCCGCGGACCCTACCCGCACTGTAAGCGCACCATCCCCGAACCAAGCGCGCACACTCCCGATCGCACGCTGAATGCTAATTGGCTGCCAACACTCTGAATCAGGAAGAGTTGGCAGCCATCTTGTGCCTCGGTAGAAGAGGCACAAGAAAGCACAAAAAAAAAGGTGCAAAACGCGAGAAGGGGGCAGGGTAGAAACACCCTGACCCCTTGGGCTGCTCAGGGAGTCCCACAAGGACCCCCAAAGCCCCAAAAATTATTATTATTTTTTTTTTAAATCACGGGATGCGCTTAGGGTCCACGCATCCCGCTAAACGAAGCGCGGACTCCCGCGCTTTGTTTTGATTTAGCCCCTGGGGGGGCCAAGTCCTGGGGGCAATTTCTTTATTATAATGGGGTGCCCAGAGGGGCCCCCCAGCCCCGGTGACCGCCACCCCCCGGGGCTTTAATTTATTGTATGCAGGGGGCTCATGGCCCCCCCGCAGCCCCGGGGACCGCCACCCACCGGGGCTTATTTTTTTAAATAAAAAACCTGTGTGGGGGGGCTCGAGTCCCCCCCACACTCTCCAGGGCACTAATTATGTAAAATTGGGGGTCCGTTACGGACCCCCACCCCCCGGGGCTTTAAGTTCAGTGGGAGGGGTGCTGCGCAGCCCCCCTCCTGGAGTCAAAGATGGCCCTGGGGACCGCCACCCCCCAGGGCCGGCTCCTGCAGTGTCCCGGGGTGCCCACCCCCGGGACACTGCTGTTTGCTATGGCAGGGTAGGAGCCTCGCGGCTCCCATCCTGCCATAGCAAACTGCTTTGGTATACCAAAGACGATTGCTTTTCCACATGGGGAGCAGCATTTTAGCTGCTCCCCATGTGGAAAAGCAATGCTGGCTCCCGCAGGACGCGGGGAGCCAGCAGGGCCGTGGGGGGCAACGCGGCCCCCCTCCCAAAAAATAAATAAAATAAATTTTTTTTAAACGGCCCCAGGGGATGGGGTCCCCGGGGCCATAGGTGGCCACAGGAGGGGGGTTACGCAGCCCCCCTCCATAAAAAAAACATATTTTTTTTAAAAAAGGGCCATGCCCCGGGGGATGGGGTCCCCGGGGCAAATTATGGCCTCGGGAGGGGGGCCACGCGGCCCCCTTCCCGATTTTTTATTTTTTTTTAATAAAAAAAATGCAAATTGGGGGCAGGCCCTGGGGGATGGGGTCCCCAGGGCCAAAAAAATAAGAAAACGAAGGGGGGCTACATGGCCCCCTTCTTAATAAGAAATATTGTTTTTAAAACGGGATTGCGGAGGAGGCCACGCCCCCTCCTTTCATCACTCTGCAAATGCGCCCCATGGCGCGTTTGCAGAGGGGGAACGAATTCCCCTTCAATACTGGGGGCCCCTGGGGGCCAACTAGTCCACCAGGAACCTCCAGTATGCGCCAGGGGGCTGCGTAGCAGAGAGGTGTAATGAGGCCATGCCCCTTTTTACACCTCTCTGCAACGCAGCTCCCTGGCGCATACTGGAGGTACCTGGTGGGCTAGTTGGCCGCCAGGGGACCTCAGGATTCAAGGGGACTTAATCCCCCAACTTAAAACACCCCACGGGGCGCGTTTGCACAGTGGTGAAGGTAGGGGGCGGGGCCTGAGGTGAGATCTGTGCAAACACGCACTGTGGCGCATTTTATGTTGGGGAATTAATTCCTCTTCAATCCTGAGGGTCCCTGGGGACCAACTAGCCCACCAGGTACCCCCAGTAAGCGCCACGGAGCTGTGTTGCAGAGTGTTGTAAAAAGGGGCATGGCCTCTGAATACCTCTCTGCAATGCAGCTCCTGGCACATACTGGAGGTACCTTGTGGGGTAGTTGGCCCCCGGGGGACCACAGGATTGAAGAGGAATTAATTCCCCCACTTAAAACGCGCCACAGGGCATGTTTGCACAGGTCACCTCAGACCCCTCCCCCTTCCTTCACCATTGTACAAATATTCCTCTAAAATCAGCCGAACTACGAATTCCGATTTACTCACCTGTAATCAGGAGAGAACCCAGTGCTGCATCTTTTAGCCCAGCACTGACCCTGAAAAGTAATTCTAAGAGTACTTACCAATAACTTGTATTTCCTTTCATAGGAATCCATTATGTGGTTTTCACTAAGCCTGGGCAAAGCACTACGCTACGCTCGCATAGTTTGCGAAGTTTGCGCTACTTCGCACTACGCGAATTGCACGTAGCACAGTGCAAACACGCGTAGCGTAGCGTTGCGTAGTGCAGCGGTCATTTTTTGCTTTGCTTTTTTGGACCCCTTCCCACTAACCCCCTGGTGATTTTCAAGAAAGCCAGGTCTTTGAGGAAAACCTTAGTACATAGCCATCAGAATACTATGATTAATAAATCTATCCTGGGCCCCCTTAATGGATTTTTTCCATGTAGGAAATGCAAGGCCTCTAAAGCCAGTAAGAGGGTACCTACATATGAAACACCAGCAATGGATGGTCCCAAAAAGATAAGGAAATTACTCACGTGCACTACTCCCTACACTGTGTACTGCCTAACATGTTCTTGCGGCCTTAAATATATAGGCAGCACTGTTCATCCTACTAAAATTTGGATTTTAGAACACATGCGGGCGGTTAACAATGGGGACGAAACCTATCCAGTGACACGCCATTTTAATTTGAAACATCAACGTAACAGAGATCTTCTTAGCTATTACTGTTTGGATCAAGTGCCAGTCAACCCCATGGGGTAGGGAAAGGGTCCGTAGCCTTAGACGGCTTTAATCCCGTTATATTATCGACCTTCAGACAAAGGCCCCTCTAGGACTAAATAGCAGTGAGGAACTAGCAATACACTTAAGCAATTAGACCCCCTGATATTCTAATTTTGTTTCTTGATAAGGGATATGGATGTGGATTTGATTTATCACAAAAAAAAGGATCTATGGTAGTAATGTATATGAGAGCGCACATCAAAGGATAGTAGTTACAGGTTGGGTATACAGTAATAATTATCAGAACAGGAAAATAAGTCACATAACAAGATCACTTAGTGGTGCCACTCGGGATAAGAGAGCACCCTACTACCTAGGTGCTAAAATACATGGGTCTTGCAAAGCAATCCCCGTGCTGAGCAAAATCGTCTTTCATCGTGAAGAAGACACGGCTACATCGAACACATTACACGGGCTCACCATAGCCGGTTTTCTGACCCCACTTAGCATGGCGGAGCCAGTAATCCTATTAAGAATTATTAGTTAAACACGACGACTAATTATCCGAAAAGACAACACAATCAAGTACTTTTGCCATAATACATCATAAGTATGGTCTACATTTCCTGAACTTTAGAAACAATTGATGGAGACTTTTTAACCTTCAAGACAAGTTGTACAAATGTCAGGACCACTCCTTATGAAATAGACAACATTTACAAACAACCACAAGGAATCTTCTTTATTCTTGATTGGAGTCTTGAAAAATGTACAATCGAAATATCGTTGGCAACAAGTCTAAACAAACGACTGTTACTCAAATTATCTCTACTAACTTACAATAAAAGCCCTGAGGAAGTCACTATACGTGAGGCTGTTATCCATCTGGACTAAGACTTGGAGACTACATGGTCTCTTTTCATGAAATATTGATTATGACCTATTGTATTAGGGAATTCTGACTTGTATTCATGATTGTGATTCCTCCTTACTTTTGTAAAATTTATAATTAAATTATCCTTTTCTACATATTACTGTGAGGACCTAATCTGTTCTGCAGCCAGTTTCATTGTCAACATTCTGTTCTATGCTTCTGTGGTTAGTAACCAACACAAATTACAACTATAATTTTGGAGTGCCGGGATATCGTTGTTCAAAATTTGGATTTGATTTATATTTGCCTCAGGATGCTCTGGGCATTGTCTCCAAATGAACTGTAAAGAGATATTAATGTTGAGCTCTTCACGGTTGTGAAGAGTATATTAATGGATTTTGAACTTGATTTGCTTTGCTGCTTGTTACCACCATATTACTACATTTATTTTTGATATAAGCTATCAGGTTAGACAGCTCATTCTGGGCTAGATATTAGGACTCTCTGTTTATCTGGTAAATGCCCATTCCGGGCGTGATTGTGATTTGGAAGGTGGCCTTCCAACAGTCAGCGTTTTCCGAGATTTGGGCGATGGTTTCATGATTTTGTGAATTATAAATGTATATATCCATTTAAGGAATTATGCATGATGTTGTGAATTGCAAAGCTCGGTATAAGTTATTTTGTTGTTGTATAACTTTATTCGATATAAAAATATCATAAAAGTATGTACATTTACGAGCATCCTAAAATCCATTTATACAACAAATGATTTAAAAAAAAAAGAAAGAGTTAAAAAGAGTAATTGTAGGCAGATGATAAAACATAGAAACAGTTCAAGATATAACAGGGACCAAAGCTCACGTGTCTCCAATGTCCGGGCTCCTATGAGGTTTTAACAGTTTGGAGCGGATAATCCAGGCGCATCCCAAAAATGTGGCTACCCCGCATACCACCACCATGGACGAGGCATCAGTTGAGAGGAAGCGGAGTGCCACCCTATAGTTCTCAAACCCCAGATACCTGCAAATGGGTCTGAGCCACTTCCTACTGGCCGCCCTGTACATTGGGCACGCAAAGAGGAAATGGGGAATGGACTCAATAGGGGCAGAGCACCCCGGGCAGTCAGCAGTTGTTGAGGACTGACAATTCCACCCTGCAACCCAAGAATTAAGGGGGAGGGACCCAAACCTAAACTTCATATAGAGCGTTCTATCGCGGGGGCATTGGATAAAGTCATGGTAGTGCTCAGTTTTTGCCACCAGCTTGTGCTCAAGAAACAAGTTAGTGAGAGAACCTCTCTTGGGGTTTCTTGCTTCCTCTCCCTTTACCCAGACCCAATATGCTTTTTTGATAACTTGCTTTGGCGGTGGGGTCTGGTTAAGCCATGCCTCGCCATAGCCAATATCAGACACCAATCGCTTAAGGTTGGAGATCCATATGATCTTGGCGCCTGTGTTTATCTTGATGATCTCATCCAAGGCGTCGGCGTAACTAGCCAGTTCAGGGGTACGTCTTAAGCGGACCTAAAAGAGCAGTGGCCGTAATCTTGCAATGTCCCTAATGGGATGTTTACCCAGATCCATGCGGAGCGGTAGCAGGGGAGTGGAGAGAGGGAGAGAAACCAAGCCTCTCAAGAAGTGATTCTCTGATTTCTCCAGGTCGAATAGGTTCTCAAACCCCCATAGCTCCGCTCCGTACAGGGCTGAAGGCAGTGCTTTCCCATCATAAATCTCAAGTGCCGGGACAACTGGTCTGCTGAAGGAGAGCCGCTGTTTTCTTAAAATTGCTCCCGCCACCCTTTTGTGATTGAGGATCATTTTAGCTATGTGATCGTTCCATTTCATCGATTTATTAATCCTAATTCCCAGATAGTCAAAGGAGTCTACGATGTCTAGTGGAGTGCCATTCAGAGAGATGTTATTCTTAAAATGTTTGGATGGAGATAGTGTCATTAGTTTAGTTTTGGAAGTGTTGATTACTAAACCTCGTGCATCACAAAACTGGCAGAACCTATCAAGCAGCTTTTGTAGGCCGCTTGGGCTTTTTGACATCAAGAGGGTGTCGTCGGCAAAAAGGAGAGTAGGTGTTTTTTCCCCTGCTAAAGTTGGAGCATCTGAAGGGATCTCTCTCAGATTATATAAAGAGAGAACAGGGTTGGGGCCAGCACGCAACCCTGCCGGACTCCCCTGTCTACCGCCACCCTGTCTGTCAACTGGCCCTGGTTGCCCCACCTGATCTTTGCGTAGTTCCCCTCATGGAGGCGCATGATGATATCCAGAATCAGGGGAGGACAGCCCAGGTCAGACAACACCGACCAGAGTTTGGAGCGAGGGACCAGGTCAAATGCAGTCTTTAGGTCAATGAAGGCCAGATATAAACTGCCTTTCCCAATGACAACCGCTTTCCAGTAGATTGTAAAGAACCGGAAGACCTAGTCCATCGTGCCCACTCTTTGTCTAAAGCCAGCCTGGGAATGAGAAAGCACACTTGCTTCGCCAAGCCAAGTCCTGGCCCTCATGAGGAGGACCCTGCCAACCACCTTCTGTATCACATCAATTAGGCTTATCAGCCTGTTGTTGGCAGGCTCCTCCCTATTTCCCTTCTTAAATATCGCTACAACTTCGGCGCCCTTCCATGAGTCTGGGACAGGATGACCTCTAGCAATTAAATTCATTAAAACGAGAATGAAGTCTGACCAGATTTTTGGGGCGTGAAGAAGGAGGTCGCCCACAATGCCATCCGGGCCTGCCGCCTTCCCGGTAGACAACCCTGAGATGGCAATAGAGACCTCATTAGGCTTAAAAAGATCCGAGTCCATAACGGACACAGAAATCACAGCTGATGGAAGGGCCTCAGGAGATGTAGGAGGCGAGGCGGTTGTCAGATGTGGCTGGGGGTTGACCACACTATACAAGCTGGTAAAGTGTGTATACCACTGATGCGAGGAGATGTGGTTGGGAATTGGGGCCTCACCCATACGACTACCTTTGTCAATGAGTTCCCAGAATAACGTAGCGACCCGCAGAAGAGCCGCGGATCGGAGATCCTGCCAGTGCGCTTCCTCCCATGTGCGATTGGCTTTCACAATTGTCTTTGCGTACTCTTTCCTCGCTAGCCTAACCATAATGATATTATTACTTTGGAGGGCAGCTGTTAGCTTACGTCTCATCACCCTACATTCCCTAGAATACCAAAGGTTGGTGGACCCACTAGTTGTTTTGGAAGTTTGCGAATCTGGGATACTGAGAAGAAGACCCAATTTATCGATAAAATCTTGATACTGAAGCAAAAAGGGGGAGTTCTGTGCACCCATAGGGGGCTCTTGGAGGATACCAAGCTCCCTAGACTTCTGCTCAACTAAGGTTTTTATTTTGCACAGTTTATCTTCGTCTTGAGCAACCTTGTGCCATTTAAGGCGTCTATTGCAATGTGAGGGGACTACCTCTTTTGTTGTCAGTTTCATTGCATTACCAGGTTTAGGGACCAACCAGGAATTAGTTAAAAGCATACAAAGCAGATTATGATCGCTATCCTGGGAAGGTAAGATTTTCATGTCAACTAAATCATGCCAGAGTCGTAAGTCCAGTAAGATGTAATCTATCCTGGACGGGCAGCTAGCTCTATTGTATGTATTGGCCCCACAGATATCAGAGCGTGATCTGCCATTAACGGCTCTAAGGTTGTGCTCCAGTGTAAGGGCACACAATTGTGTTGCCCTTTGGGACCATTTCTTAATGGGGGCCAAGCTGAGAGGAGGAATAGCAAATTTAGTATCCTGGTTCCCGGTGCCCAAGACGTCCAGAGTACATAGAGGTTCAAATGTATAGTTGAAATCGCCGGCCACAATAACAACTGATTTGGGGTTGGTTTTAGATAACTCTCTCTCTAATGATAATATAGTTGGAGAGAATTGAGCCCCAGAAGACCCTCTGGCGTAGACATTGAAGATTTCTAAGTTGGGATCATTTTTTTGGCCTTTTATCGTTAAGTGCAGAATATCAATCGAAGGGGTTGGATAAAAGGAAAGTACCCAGTTAAGATGAACATTTATCCAAATGTGAAGTCCCCCCGCAGGACGGCCATTCCCTGATCTAGTGGCTGGGATAAAATGGGTGGTAAACCCGGGCTTGTGAAGGGGCACCATGCTCCACGTTTCCTGAAACAGGCAGATGTCTTGATCGTCTATAAAAGAGTTCCATTCGGGGAGCAACAGTTTTTTTTTTAACCCCGCGATGTTCCAGGAAGGAAAACGTAGTGGTCCTTGAAGGTTAACGGACGTTCCGGTGCCACCTACACTTACGTCGCTAGAGGGGTCATCTGGAGAACACCCCCACTCTGCTTGCCCCACCCTACTAACGGTTAGAAGGTTGGCTGGGTCGTCCTTTCTCCCCCCTTTGGCAATAGTACCGGGATGGAAAGGAGAATTTTTATCCAGTCAATCAACCGAGTATAGACCTGACTCAGTTACTTCCCCGACTGTTGACCATAATGGAGAAATGCGAAACGGAATTGTCGAAGATCCTGGTGGAGAAGTACAAAAATCAAGCGCCACCAAGTTTTCGGCTAGTTCGGCATTGCAAAGCTTTATCTCAATGCAATCTGTCTTCGAGCCCTGTTTTTTTATCCTTGTTACCTCTACCAGATCCTCCCGTATAACTGACCTACAGCCCCTCTCATATCGTATCCAATGGATAACTTTGTTAAGAAGGGAATCGTGGGTTTCGTGGATATGGGGATTTAGAGGTTTGGGGACCCTGGTCATGAAGATTGTGGGAGTGGGGCCCCTTGAGTGTAAATTGTCTGAGTTAGGCCCAAAATAGGGTCGAGAGGGCTGCTCTTCCCTCCTCATAGCCATATGGTCACGGTTAGCTTCTGGGAGGAGTCGATCTGTAAGGTCTCCTCTGCTGCCCTTTCTAGTGCCCAAGGCAGGTTGTGGATTGATGGTGTGGGTGGAGGAGAAAGAGGTGGGATTGGGAAGCCCACCTTTAATCCCTTGGTCTTTAACCAATCCATTCCTTGCCTTTCCAAAGCTATTTCCCGCCGTACCCTGGCAAGGTCGGATGCTGGGCAATTTGGGTACGGGGAGAGCTAAACCAGGAGCTCCACTCCGGAGCAGAATCACCTTTTCCCTCAGCCTAGCTAGTTCTTTTTCGAGGGCTTCCACTCTCAAGCGGAGGGCGTCATTTTGGGGGCTATAAACACTACAACATAAAGAGCTAACAATGGGCACAGCAGACTCTGCTTTACTACAGGTGGAGTTTTCAATTGATTCTACACTAGGGTCTAAAACAGCATACCTATTGGAACAAGGTATTTGGGCAAAGATACAGTCACTGTCGATAATTGCAGGGACACTTGGATCAACAGATTTTAATGGGGATGTAAGTCCATGGGTGCTATCCGCTATGCTGTTCCCCTCGAGCGTTGAGTGTTTATTTGATGGTTTCTTGGAGAACATAGATGGAATATGTCTCTCATGTGGAAGTGACTGGACCGGTATAGCCGCAAGCTTATTTCCATCAGTGGCAGGTGTAGCGGCAGTAGTGGTAATCAGAATCTCCTCACACTCATCCACTATGCCTTCAATCCTAGTTAGGACACAGTTACTAACGGCGTGAGCCACTTTTTTGGCTTTTCTCCCTCTCTTGCACACCGATGGACCCCAGCCTCTGTTAATTTCCTCTTCCCCATTATAGGTGAACACGATGGTCAAAGAATAACTCACAGTCAAAGAGTAGCACGGTTAACTGTGGGCAGTGTTAGCCGGTTTGCACGGCAGTTCGTGCGCCTGCTTCAGGTGACAGAGGGGTTGCCCAGCCCGGCCTCCTTCGGTCTACGACGGGCAAGGACGGGCCCGCCCTTGGCCCGAGCTTGGCCCGGGCGCCGTGCGCGCGCGTCCCGCGCTTCGGGGCACCAGCGATGTAGAAATAGGTCCCAGGCGCTGCCTGATGACAGCAGCGGCGAGCACCTGGGTCAAGGACTGCTGGGAGATGTAGTCTTTGCCCAGCTGGCCGTTTCCCTCACGGCGGCTGCTGGCGCTGAAAATCGGAGGATAGAGCTCTGTTCCCCAGCGGTGGCCGTTCCCCTCACGGCGGGCTCTGACAGACTCTGGTAGGCTCAGGGGGTCGTATAGCTCCACTCAGCAAGCGCGTCCCCATTCTGGGCGTGATTTTGATTTGGGAGGTGGCCTTCCAACAGTCAGCGTTTTCCGAGATTTGGGCGATGGTTTCATGATTTTGTGAATTATAAATGTATATATCCATTTATGATGCATTTTTAACCAGTCTGCCTGAGCATGTATTATTTATTCGTGTATAAGGAATTATGCATGATGTTGTGAAGTGCAAAGCTCGGTATAAGTTATTTCATATAAACGTATAACTGACTTGATGGCACTCGGAAATAGTTCCAAGATGGCAGCACAATGTGCATTGTCTGTGCGCGGCTCCCAATATGGTTTGTCCTATCTTGATTTCGTCGTTGAAATGTAAACATGAGTATTTAAATGGTGGTATGGCGCGAACCGACACACATCCATAAAGGCTGTTTGCCGAAATGCGTCTGTGCCTGTGGTTCAAGAATAAAAAATCTGAGGAACCTGCCTCCGTGAGTGCTATCTTTCTTGGCATACGTTCCAGGAGATTGGGAGCAGCAACATATATATATATATATATATATATTCACAGAAAAAACCATAGGTTTCAGGGGTGTTATAGTTAGCTGGACTTTTCACTTGTACAAAACCATTGAAATTCCCCCGTTATAGTTAGTTCAGCTAACTATAACTCGCGCGCCCGCAATGCACTGCTGATGACGTCACATATTACATCACTCATGACATGGTCAGTGACATCACTCATGACATCACTGATGACATCGCAAATGACATCACTGATGACATCATCCAGTGAATGTGTGTTTTTCTGAAAATTAAATATGTTTTATATATGTATATCTCAAGGTCGATGGAAGAATAAATGGGTATATAAGTGTCTAAATGGATGATTTAGTTTTGAAAAATTGATTGTGTAACTGACTGATTAAGTGTATCATAGTGAATACATGGCTTAGTGAGTAATGTTTAAATATGTAAATATCTGTATCAGTCTCTCACTTTGTGTATAAGTGGCTGCATGGGTTGGTGAGTAGCTACATGGGTGTCTATATAGGTTATTAGTTGGTTTTTTGAGTATCAGTCTGAGTGTCTGCATGGTTCGGTGGGGGGTATTACGTAGTGCATAGGTGCATGAATGAGTGACTCACTGTTTGTATGTGTTGAACACAGCATGTGTGCAGGACTGTATGGGTGATGAGTGTGTGTATGGGTGTGTTAGTGAGTGAATGACTGTCTCAATAGTGTCTTTATGAGTAACTACATATGTTTTAAACTAGTATATGTGACTATTGGTGTATATATGTGAGTATATGTGAGAGTGAGAGATTGAAAGAGTTCCTGTATGAATAAGTATGTGTTTCTATAAGTGATTGTTTAAAAGACTAAGTATGTGTAAGTTTCTGTAGAAGTAAGTGTGGTGGTGTGTGTATAACTGTATATGCAAGTAAATGTATGTTTGATTCTTTATTAGCATGAGTGACTATGTGTGTGAGTAACTCTATGGATGAGTGGCATTGTGTAAAAGGATGTATAGGTGTATGAGTACATATGATGAGTGAGTACATGTATGAGTGACTGTATAGGACTGTTGGTGAATGAGTGGATGTGTATGTGGATCTTAGAATTACTGAAGAGGTTGTTGTAACTGGTATTGGTATGTCCATTGTTTTGAAAATTTTAGTCTCTATTTTTGAATGTGTGTATCAAAGGTTATATTAGGGTGAGAGGAGGTCTGCCACTCTATCACAAGGATGATGTCATCAGTGATGTCATCAGTGATGTCATTTGAGATGTCATCAGTGATGTCATGAGTGATGTCACTGACCATGTCATGAGTGATGTAATATGTGACGTCATCAGCAGTGCATTGCGGGCGCGCGAGTTATAGTTAGCTGAACTAACTATAACGGGGGAATTTCAATGGTTTTGTACAAGTGAAAAGTCCAGCTAACTATAACACCCCTGAAACCTATGTTTTTTTCTGTGAATTTCTGAGGTTTTTTAAATGCTAATTCTTAACTATAACGTGCCTGAAACCTATGGTTTTTTCTGTGAATTTAAAAGGTTTTTTAAATGCTAATTTCTAACTATGCCTACAGAGATAGGACATGTGAAGAAAGAAGAAAATATGCACAGAAAGAAACAAAAGAAGTGCAGAAAGAAGCAACAGAAGTCCTCAAATACGAAGATAAGTGCAGGAAGAAGGATAACGTGCAGAAAGAACAAAAAGAAGAGCAGAAAGAAGCCTTGTTGCAAAATCATCCTGTACCCTCAACTTTTTCAGACGGATACTGGTGGTAACTGAGTCTGACTAACCAGTCCTAGAGCCAGTGCTATGTTAAAAGACACTTAGAATACAGTAAAAAAAACACCTACATACACTAGGGAACATTATACGTTGGGGTCCCCCTGTGATTAGCATGACCTCCTCTGTAAGCCCCTAGTATATAATAGGGCATGGGGATTAAAACTACCTCTTAAAACAGGCCACAGGGCGTTTTTGCACACGTTAACTCAGGCCCCGTCCCCTCCCTTCACCACTGTGTAAACACGCCCTGTGTCCATTTTTAGTTGGGAGATTAAGTTCATTTGAATCCTGAGGGTCCCTAGGGTCCAACTAGCCCACTAGGTACCTCCAGTAAGTGCCACAGAGCTGCGTTGCAGAGAGGTGTAAAAAGTGGCACAGTCTGGACCACCTCTCTGCAATGCAGCTCAGTGGCGCTTACTGGAAGCACTTGGTGGGCTAGTTAGCCCCCAGGGGCCCTCAGTATTGAAGGGAAATTATATCCCCAATTTAAAACGTGCCATAGTGCGTGTTTGCACACGTCACCTCAGGCCCCGTCCCCGCCCTTCACCACTGTGTAAACGCGCCCTGTGGCTGTTCTAAGTTGAGAGATTAAGTCCCCTTGAATCCTAAGGGTCCCTAGGGTCAAACTAGACCACTAGGTACCTGCAGTAAGCGCCACAGAGCTGCGTTGCAGAGAGGTGTAAAAAGGGGCTTGGCCTCAGAACACCTGTCTGCAGCGCAGCTCCTTGGCGCATACTGGAGATGCCTGTTGGGGCGCGTTTGCAGAGTGCTGCACGGAGGGGGCATGGCCTCCGGCACGATGCCAGTCTTTTATTTATTTTAATTTTTTAAGAAGGGGGGCTGTGTGGTTCCCCTTCTTATTCTAATGTATTGGCCCTGATGACCCCATCCCCCAGGGCCTGTCTCCTAATTATATTTTTTTGACCCCAATCCCCAGGGCCGGCCACTGTTTTTTATTATTTTTAAAAAATATATATTTATAGACACACCTAGGACATGCTGGACAAACCGTACGCACCTATCACCATGACGATTTGCGTGATATTCATTAAAAGGCGACTATGCATGCAATGAATCCAGGTGGAATGTATTTACACCACTAGTGAAGCTCTGACATGTCTGATGCCCTACCGTGCCTAATCCCGGTAGACAGCCTTGTCGTTTATTTATACAAACATGGGTAGCTATTGACGGGCACATTTAATACACATGCACACCAAGCCATTCAAAGGGGATTCGACAAAAATTTGACCAAAACTATGCAAGAAACCCCCCTCACGGTTAATAAAACACACATCCACTGCCGGATGTGTAATACTTTTTATTTTACTCTCTGGAAAGGGGACAAACATCACTTGAGAGTCATAGCGCGCTCCTGACAGAGCCCAATGCTGTGTTACACCCACCATTGCCTGCCGAGTGCCACACACCTCTGTGTTGTATTCCACTAGCTAGTGCATATGCTATGACACTCTCTAGCCCATGTGCACTGTAACACCACTCCGTGAATATGTCATGCCACACTTGTCTTCGCACGGGTTATATTGCCCCATCTAACGTGCCTTCCTCGATGCCTATTTTAAAACGCACAGTGCTATGCCATACATATTACAATCTGGGATCCATATCTTTGTCACAGTGCATATGCAATGTTACACTCCCCAGCACATATTTTATATTACAACTTTAGAGACTAGTTAGGTTACACAACACTTCCCTGTGCATATTACACTCCAAGGCGCATATCGCATAGCACGCGCTAGTGCCTGTGCTATCTCGCGCTCTCCAATGAATCTGTCATTGCGCACAATGTATTGCATATTATATTTCACGCCCGGTTCATCTTATATCACACTTTTTGGTGCATAGTTTATACCATACACTATATCTAGTTTTCATTTTCAATCGTGCTCTCAGGACTATGTTCTATATAACACTGTGTTCACCTACCCTTTTCACGGGCATTACATTTTGCGAAAGGGGGTGGAGGGTCAGGGGGTGTTTCTGCCAAGTGAGCCCGGAGTCACAGTCACAAACGTCCTCTTCTTCCTGAATAAAAGTGAGATTATGCTGCATACTTGTTTATATTTTAAGTAGTTCGCACAGACACAATGTTTTAAAAACAATAAAGTTCCTAATTCCCGCCTTCTCTGAACAGTTAGCTTGCTGCCCCATCCCCCTCCTCCCTATCCTCTGTTGTGTGAATGCATGGACTAGCCTCCTCCCTCCTGCCATGCATGGTCTGATGTGCTGCCACTGCCCTCAATTTAGTATGATGTACCAGTCCACTCCTCCTGCCCTCCATTGCCCAATTCTATGCCCCATCATTGACCTCCTCCTTAAACTCTGTGCTTAGCTTGCTGCCCCTATTCTCCTTCCCCCTGCCCTCCGATGTCTTTGTGCATGCCCCTGCTCCATCCTTTTTGCCCACCATGTCCCATGGACCTGCCACTCCTATCTACTCTGAGTGTTCTGTTGAGCTGCCACTCCCCTCCCACCTGCCCAGCATTGTCAGATGACTGTAACCTGTCCCTGCCACCTCCACCCTGCCTGTCCACATGCCATGCCCCTATCCTCTTCCTCCTGTCCTACATGGTCCATTGTACTGCCACACCCTTCTGCCCTCCCTGGTCTGTTGTGCTGCAACTGCTCCTCCTGCCTGCCCCGTGTGGTCTGTTGTGAGGTCCCTTCCCCTGAACTTTCTTGTCTGTGCACAGGTCCTGACCCTCCCTTCTATCCTCCATCGTCCTTTGTGCATGCCCCTGCACCCTCCTTCTTGCCCATCATAGCCATTGTGCTGCCACTAACCCTCCCACTTGCCATGCATGGTCTTCTGTGCTGCCATGGCCCCTCCCACCTTCCCTGTGTGGTCAGTTAGCTGCCCCTGACCCCCTCCCACCTTCCCTCCGTGGTCTGTGTGTATGCCATCACAGTCTCACTGTTGCTCTTCATGGTGTGTATTGCTTCTAGTGCCCATCCTGCCTGACCTCCATGGCTATCTTGCTGCTCCTGCCCTGCCCCCTTGCCCCCAGCCCTCTGTTTACATGTGCAGACCCCTACTCCCTCCCTCCTGGCTTGTCTGTTCCATTGTAATGCCCCTGATCCGTCCCTCCTGCCCGTTATGGTCTGTTATGCTGCAGCTTTCTCTCCTGTCTGTCCATTATGGTCAGCTAGCTACCATTGCCTCTTGCCCCTCTGTTCTCTGTTGTCCATGTGCATGGTCCTGTCCCCTCCCTCTTGCTTTCTATGGATTGTTGTGCTGCACTCCCGTCCTGCATGCCCTGTGTGGTGTATTGTGCTGCTGCAAACCCTGATGCCTGCCCTGCAGGGTCAGTTTGGTGCACCTCTCCATGTCCCTCCTGTCCTCTGTTATCCAAGTCCATGTCCCTATCCCATTTCCTTCCATGATCCAATGTACCATACTTGCGAACATTTTGAACTTGGTAAGAGGGAGATTTTGAAAAAAAACTGGGGTATTGATTTTCCCCTTTGAGTTACATTGAAAAAGAGGATATTGTAGACAGGAGACAGATCAAATAAAGCCCATTTGAGCTTAAAAACATTGGACGTTTCCTGGCTGAATCGGGTCTGTTGGCATGTATGGTTGTACTACCATTGCCTCTTCCTTCTGCCCACAATGGTCTATTACATTGCCACAGCCTTGAAGGAGGGTGGATTTTGTATCACAGGGGGCCCCTGGCCCGTTCTGTCCACACCTGAAGTATGAGACCCTTGTCCTTACCCTGCCAGCCGCATTTGTAGGCCGTATTAAATTGACCAGCGGGTCCTGTGTTGCTATATAATTATCCTGAGACATCCTTACCACTCAGCCAGCATAAAACCCCTGTGTAGGCCCTTCTGCTCAATATGTAGGCCTCTTTGTTAAATTGACCATAGCTCTGCAATTTTAGTGTATAGCAGTCTGAAGGCAGGTCTGTGAGGCCTTCTGCTCCAAACTAGTAGCCCCCACCCTACCCGAGTGCTCCGTGCTCGGTATCAAAGTTCAACATCCCCCTGAAGCTGTCGACATACAGTAGGCTGCATCCTGGACTGGTACTTGCTTCCTGGGCAGGTTTCCCGCTTTTAAGGAAGTGGCAACCGCAGAGCGTCAAGTTAGGAGAACTGAGGAGATTTTATACATGAATATATTGAATTCCTGTACAATACCCATTATTTTCTGCTTGCTCTATGGAACTTACGATAGGCGATTGGCCTGAGAGACTGACCTTTTCACCCAGTCCATTGTCAGCATTAAGTGGGTAAATCACAAAATGTCTGGTAAAATCTGCAGACGAAGCTTTTGGGTAGCATACGTAGGTAGATGTAGCGTGCAAAGGAGCCCACAAAATGATATAAAAAGGGAGCACCCACGGATATCGACGGACTACCTCGCCGTCTGTATGTAGGTTAACAGGCTGTGCAGGTTTTCCCCAAGAGCTGGTAGCTCTTGTCTTCCTTTGCTTAAAACGTCATGCTCTGCTTTGCTTAAAGTATCTTATTCTATTTTACCAATATGAAATGTCATGTTATGTTTAACCATTGTTCTCTTTACTTTTGCATTTAAAAGATTTTGTATTGTAATTGCAGGAATGCTTGCTCTAAGAGTAAACGTGAGTGTTCCTAGGTAACATTTTCCTTGGTGTAACTTGTTTCTCATGATGCATTTATAGATGTGTTTTCTCTCTCTCTTTGTCAGTACATTAATTGAGATACAGAGAATATCATGACAGCTGTATGATTATCTGGATTCTGTATTTTGTACTTTATGTCTCTATTCTGCGGTTTCTTTGAAGTTGCATCTTCTCATTAAACTGCCATTGTATTCTGCCTCCAATTCCATGTCTCATATGTCTGTTTTCTTCATTTTTGGAGCAAGCGTTCCTAGGCACCCCGACTCAAATTAAGGTGCCCCTTTTGTGCCTGTCTCACTCTCCTGCTCAGTTCGGTGGTGGCTCCCGGGGTTCTGGGGACCGCCCCTAGCTTCCTTGACCCGTAATAGATCTTCCCTCCAACAGCCTCTCTTGCAAGTCCTGTATTGTTGGTTTGTTGCCCCTGCCCCCCTTTCCACTGCCCTCCATAGTCTGTTGTGCTTCCACGGCCCTTCCTGCCTGCTCAGTGTGGTTAAATTGTTGCCTTTGCACCCTCCTACCTGCCTTCAATTTTCAGAGTCCGTGCCCCTGACCTCTACCTCTCAACAGTATCCTAATGAACAACTAGATTGCTAACATTCTATATTTATTACAAAAGTGTGGAACGCCTGACATCATCTTGATGTAATCAAAACTGTAATACCTAGAGCATTTCCTTTAGAAATTACATATATGAGAGGGTCTTATTGGCATCAAAATTATGGTTAGTGCTCTAAAAGACTAAAATAAGGACATATTTTCTGAGTTTTCAAATAGAGACAAAGCATTTGTTCTTGTGTTGTAACCAATGCTCATGTAAAGCACTCCAATACCTGACAAGTCTGCACTATATAACACTGCAAAAACACAAAATAATAAGTGTTTTGCACACTTCTGTCATTGGGCTATATTTGGGCTACATCTGGGTGATTTTGGGCTACATTTGGGCTCTTTTGTCTCCGGTGGCCATCTTGGGAGATTTATTTGTTATGAAGTTTCCTAATTTCCTCATGTACTGCAGTCTCCTCAGAAGGAAATGCTTTCAGTTTTTTACTTTGATTCCATCATGAAGGTATTCAGATATGTCACACATTTGCCATAAATTCTGAATGTTAGCACTCTAGTTGCTCATTAGATCACTGTAGTAAAACTACTGTTCACCATGGAAGCCTGCTCCTGGTATTAAAAGTGCATGTTTCAGTCTGCATGTCAGAATTTTTAATGAAATAGAAGAGGATTTGAGAAGTCACTCAAAATGTGCCCTCATTTTCTTTCTTCAGCATTAATCATAATTTCTATGGCAAAATGAACCCCCTCATTGTGTTCCTTTTTAAATTAAATGTTTTAAGTGTTACCAGTTCATTCCAATCAAGATGGCTTCAGGTGTTCCATACTTTTGTCATAATGAAGACAGTAAGCGCTCTAGTTGTTTTTAAGAACATTCAGGGACATTCTGTCATTGGGCTATACTTGGGCTACATCTGGGTGATATTTGGGCTACATTTGGGCTCTTTTGTCTCTGGTGGCCATCTTGGGAGACTTATTTGTTATGAAGTTTCCTAATTTCCTCATTTACTGCAGTCTCCTCAGTAGGAAATACTTTCAGTTTTTTACTTTGATTCCATCAAGAAGGCATTCAGATGTGTCACACATTTGCCATAAATTCAGAATGTTAGCACTCTTTTTGCTCATTAGATCACTGTAGTAAAGCTACTGCTCACCAGGGAAAACTGCTGCTGGTAGTGAAAGTGCATGTTTCAGTCTGCATGTCAGAATTTTTTAATGAAATAGAAGAGGATTTGAGAAGTCACTCAAAATGTGCCCTAATTTTTCTTTCTGCAGCACTAATCATACTTTTTATGGAAAAATGAACCCCCTCATTTTGTTCCTTTTTAAATTAAATGTTTTAAGAGTTACCACTTTAATCCAAGCAAGATGGCTTCAGGTGTGCCATACGTTTATCATAAGTAGGACTGCTAGTAGTTCTTTGGAACACTCTGGGAAGCTGCAGTAGAACACAAAGGAATCAACTGACAGTCTCTGCCCTTGTTGGATGTACATGTTTTACTGAGAATGTCAGACTTCATTCTCACATGACTGAGAAAGATAATGTGAATTTACAGAAAATAAGCTCTCAGTTTAGCTTATAGATCACCTTCCAAACCTCTGTGGTAAAAGCATGGGAAAATATTTTTCTCTCAATCATGATATCCCAGCAGAAGGCTTTTTCACATGGTGAAATCACCTTAGAACATACCACAATTCCTAAAATGAGTATGGTACCATCAACAAATGATTTATAATGTAACTAAAGTCTTAAAACCTTCTATTAACTGCAATGCTTTTTAATGAGGTGCTATCATGTATATTGGTCCCAAGATGGCTGCCAACACTTCTTGGATGAAGTGCTGACAGCCAATCAGATCTCAGGATGAGATGTGTGGTTAGGCTCCGCCCACATATATATATGTTTTTAAATGCTATTTTCTCAGGAAATACTGAACAGATGTACACCAGACCTGCAAAAGGCACTTCCTTGACCTTATGGCTACCTCTCTGCCAAATTTCAAGTAATTCTGTTCAGCCGTTCGGGCTGTAGCTGTGTCTAAAGGTCCTATGGAAAAATGCATGGGGAAAACGCGTTTTGGGACCCCCTTTTTTCTCAGCCCCTGCTTGACGAATCACCCCGAGACTTTCAGGGTAGGAGCTGAACGGAGCGCCCCATTAGTTTTGAAAGTTTTGCGAGGATTCGTCAACCGGCGCCAAAGTTATTCAAAATAGAATTTTGAGATTTCCTATGGAAACTAGGTTGTAACTATAACTATCTACTAGCGACCGCCAGTAGATAATATATATATATATATTTTTTGCAACATTTAACAAGCCAACTTGGCAGTACAGCGGGTGCTGCTTTGGGACAATTAATGGCATGTCGTAAATTTCATTGGCCCTGCTCTTGTCATACTTCCCTCTTACCTCTTCCCAGAGTCTAGACCCACACATTCCACCCTCCAACTCAAATTTATTAACAGAGGTTTTGTGTGTATTCTACATGTTTGCAAGCATTCTTGCTCTTTTATATGAAAAAGCTATGCATCAACAATTCAAGTGGTTTGTGGAACCGGTGATGGTGTGACCATGTATTATACGAATAAGACTTCTAGCGTACATGATAAGGCTATTGCACATTGCCTCAGAGTTCCATAACCTTAAAAAGGAACTCGGCCTTTTGGCCTCATTCCTCTATATGGTTATGGAACTTTATGGAATATCTTAGTGACTTGTAATAATCTTATAATGTGTGGCAGAGGGTACTTTATCCCTTATAGAAATGAAACGTTAGGGTTTGGGCCTGGTTTAGGTTTGACTATGGAGAGTATGCGTGATCAATCGGAAAGTAGGTTTAGTCATGTGGTTAAATGAAGGTATAGGATGGAACAGTAATGGAAGCCATGAACAGTAGATGCTTAGGCAGAAATTTCAGATGCTTTGGTATGTGCCTAGATGGGAATGTAATTGTGGGCTGGCTGGAACAGAATGCAGGATATGGTAGACATGAGTGGGCATTGGACAGCACACTTTTTCTCTTACCAATCAATTTCAATGTTAGAGATGTGAGACCGAAACATAGGAGACTGGATAATCAATACAATTATTGGGATCTGTACTTTGAAGCAAGGAAGGAATACCATAAAAAGGAAACAGTTATCTTTGAGAAAGGAAAGTCGGTTACAATTAGGCCCAGTTGCCAATTTTGCCCCCCCATCTGCTGGGGTGGTCTGTGGTCTCCCCAGCAGCACCCACCAGCAGTACTTCAAGATCTAGTTAAAAACATTATTGTTCTATCAGTACCAATTTCACTATTTTGCACAAGTTAAATGACAATATCTAACTGAAATAATGTAAAGTTATAACTGTCCAAATGATCACTTTTAGAGGTTTATATGATGGTTTAAAAATTAAGTAGTCAACAATCCAGCATCATACAAAAAGATTATTAACAATGGAACTGGCTGCAAAAAGGATCAGAAACGCTGAACGGAGAGGAATGGAAGGGACAGATGGTATTTTATCCTGCCATGTTGCTCCTTCATGACATCATGGAATTCTTGTATGATTGGGTTTCCACAGAGTTGGTGTTGTGAGAGCTAGACCTGGAGTGTGCTGCGTACAACATCATTGTGAGCTCCATGACCATCTATGTTCCTAAACAATTAAATGGTTGTTCAATTAATTCTCCTCTCCACCTCCATGTTATGAGCCTGCATCCCTTCTTGTTCTCCTAGCCAGCAAACGTCTGTTACCTTGCTATAAGATATGTAAAAGAGAGGGTACTGTCACAGTAACAAAAAATGGGGGAAAGAAGGCCACAGACAGGAGAAACTCAGCTGCACAAAGAAAAGGAATATAACAGAAAACACAAAGAGGTAATATTTCAGCCTATGCTCCTGAGATCCTGTGCATCAGTCTAAGCATACTTGGCTCACAATGGAACAGAATCAGGGCAGTATGATTGACGTGTCGCCTCACTTCACTTCACTCCCCTACCAATACTCCAGTCCTAAATCCTACCTGCCAGGATGACATGCTTCACTACTCTCAGAACCACAAGCACTTCCCAAAGCACTCATCTTAATGGATTACATGCCTACTACTTCGAAACAAATGAAATTGACGCAAGCACTGTAGAGCAAAAAATACATTTGATTATGTGAGTGGCACCAGTGTGTTATAGAGTTGAAATGGGCCCTTCTAACTGGGAACATGAGGCCACTCACATAAATAAATGTACCATTTGCACCAAATGGCCACTGTGTGTCCACAGTCTTTTTTGCATATATATATATATATATATATATATATGCGACATCTGTGATTCTCTCTCTAGTACAGTCTCCATCATTTACCTGTGAAATAGCAATGCCAAAGAACTTTTCAATGCAGTGACCACAGATATATTGCCCATTATGTAATGAATCCAGATGTACTTGCATGTGATGTAAGGATGTACAACCGTCATGAATTGCCATTGTAAGCAAGAGTTTTAGCGTTGGTTGCCCACTTTGACAAACCGTTGATACAAATATTGCACAGAGGAAATTATTAGGACACCATTTAGAAGGGAATGTGTATTTTTGATGAGTGTAAATGTGTATATATTATTTATGCATAGGATTTAACCAAGTGTACATTAAAACGTTTTTTTAATATGTGTACATTAATGTGTTGGGAAATATTTGGGTGCATTGTTGAGTAATTAGGACCTCTTGTACTATTATTCCTTTCACAAAAAGTGCACTGACCTTTTTCCTATGGAATGGTATAAACCAACCTATGTGCAAATAGGTGGTTTAAGAAAATTCTGAATAACAGGCAGTTGCAAAATGTACTGTCAAATAATATTTATTAGGCAAGTCACAAATTGCGACACCCAGACAATCACAGGGATGGTGATCTGCAAGGCTCAGCAGGCCACCATGTCTGTGTTTGTGTTTAAATATTATTTTTTATTTTTAAATACAGAAAAAAAACAGGTCTGCTTGAAAAATGAAAGTTTTCTCTTTTTTTAAAAGGTTGACTGAGGGTTTGCAGTAGTCCTCGGGACAAATGCAAACTTTCAGTGACACTTTTTTCAAGATTTGCAAAGGGGAAGGGGGTCCCAAAGGAACCACCCTATTTGAGGTGACGGCATCTGATCAATAGTTTGCGATCACCATTGCAGTCACAAACCATTGATACATTCCTCTTCAACTCATAAATAGGAGGGGTACATCCCTTTCACACTCCCTCTTGTTTGCAAATTGGACAGATTTTCAAAAGCCCTTTTAAGGGTCAGAAATAAGTTTCTGTTTCCTGCGGATAGGATGTAGCCTTATGGCTAGAATGGTCGACACGAATCTGGGAAAACGGGTTCAAGTCTTGGCAACGACGCTCAACATCCTGTGATTCTGGGCAAATAACTTAATCTCCCTGTGCCTAACAATGAATGTGTCCTTGTGTAACGAAACTTGTGCTTATATAAAGCGCTCTGATACCCGATATCTTTGGGTCTCGTTCGCGCTATATAAAACTCAAAAATAAAAAATGAAAGAGCTTTTGTACATAAAGAAAAGCCTTTTTTGCCATCACATCCCAGTGATTTTATGGATCACAGGGTTTGCAGTTGCAAAAGTGCTTTGTCCATGAGGTCTATAGTTTTTAATTCCTAGCCCACATAACCTCCCTGAATCAGCCATGGATTGCATGCTTCCTTTATTCTCAGCAGTAAGTGCTAAAAAGAACACTTGGCCCCCCACTATGCGAGTCCACAGTGCAGAGACTTAGCAACTTCTGAATGCTCTCAGACCCTCAGCTCAGCTTTCTTACAACTATGTCAGGAAACAAAACTATTCCCACAGTGGCACGGATAGAAATACTGCCAATAATACAACCCACAGCACTCCTGGTTGTAACCACCTTCCTCAATATAAATGCCTCAGGTCATGCAACCTGGTGGTCCAGGTGAGCTATGCCAAAACAATAGCACAAAGAGTTATTCCCCACAGAATGACTTATGCATCATTCATGTAAAAGCTTCAATTACAGTCTTGAAGTAATATTACAGCCACTTACTTCTCATCAGAGCATTAATCCCTTATGTGTCCCCCAAAAAGAACTGCTTGAGATCGAAAAAACATAAAGTGAAGATTTCAATGCTTGAAATAGTCTTTGCTATAGGATATAGGATCTCTGGGATCATGGACGGAGGTAGATGACTCGGCCACCACTGAGCTCTCTCTGAAAAGTCTGACAGTGTTATTTCCTCGACCTTCAAGGGGCCCAACCCTCACTCTAGGAGGATCAATTATACTATGAACCTATGCCTAGGAATGCAAGCTTAACAACAAACTAATCTTCATGGTATCTTTTCTACAGAGGTGGGGGACATAGACACAGTAGGGTCCCATCTCTATATGCTGAAGAATAGGTATATTCACATTTAGCTCCTGAAGAAATGCCACTTGATCTCTTTGAAATTATAGGCATGAAACATGTAGACCAATAACCTGCATCAAATTAAAACTATTTGATCTCACATAGTTTACCAAACCATAACTTGTTTTTCCTGTGGAGAAACTTGGATCATTATACCCTTTCGTTCCCTGATCTTTTTTAACCTTGACATATGTGGTAAATAATTTAATTACCGGGACTTAAATTGATGCGGAAAATCTATAATAATAGCTCAGTAAAATAAGAGGCAGAATCCGTGGTATTAGAGGTTCGGAACGGGCTTTATTCCAAAATCGATTCGAATCGATGGACTCCATATTCCATCACCACGAAGGTTCAGGAAGTGAAGAACCAACTTTATTGACAAGTAATCATTTTTATACAATAGGCATTACAGTGAAACAGATGCAGGAGGCGTAACAGTTGATAATAAAGATAAGAACATACATGCGTAACTAAAATAGGTGTAACTGGGCGTAACTTAAAGAACGTCATTGGATATGATGTCATAAATGGGTGGTTCCACGGAAGAATTTCGCAATGTCAGCAGAAATACTTGGCAGAGATGCGCGCGCAGCAGCATGACGTGTGATTGACGTGCAACTAGGGGGTGAAGGGGACTTGACATTTAGCTCTACATGTGGAGACAGAAGTCTGGGGTTATGTCAACCTAATCCCAAATCATATCTAACATCCTATGTTTAAAGAACTGTGTTATCCAAAAAGAAAGGTCTCTTAGGATAGAATCTTATTCTATACTGACTATACTGACTGTTAGTGCGTGTACAAGCGTCTAAGTGTCTACACTAGATGCGAGGGCAGAAAATCTTCCATAGTAACAGGGCTATGAATTACTTGCATAAAGACAGAGAAGCCGGGCCTTTTGCTCGGTAGCTGAAAGAATGTTTACTTAAACTACTAGACAGGAATGCATTGGGTGAAGAGCGGAGCAGAGCAGATAATCTTGAAGGTGAAACGCAGTTTTTGGCAAGCAGACAGGTCGAGTCAGGCACCGTTAGCCGCACAGGGAGTAGGACAAAGTTCATGGATACAGATGCGAGCTCAGACTGGAGCTTTCAGAGGCAGAAGGCAGAAAAGGCTTGATGGCAGAATCAGGGCCTACTCGCCTGGACTGTAAGAAATGTGGGAAGTGAACCATATAAAGCCGGTGGCCTTTCATACTTAGGAATAGAGTATCCGGCCCATTCATGGCGGGTCTGAAAGAGGACATGTTGACGGTGGACGCACATGTGTTTGCGTCTTCATAACTGGAACTGGAGGAAACATACATGTACTTATGATCTATACATGAAACCGTTGGGGTCCAAGATAGGGGACATAACTGATCATAAAAATCCATATTTCCACATTCCCTCCTTGTCCCCTACTTGCCCTTAAGAGATATCAATCTTCATCAATCCGTTGATTTGTTCATATAACATCATTTGTTCTTCTTTCTTCTTCCGGAATCTTGAATGAAAACTTGGATGTGGGATACACGAGGTGGCACATAGACCACAAATCGCTGGTCCACATTGTAGGCATAAGCAGCAACTGAATAGTATGAGAAGGCCAATACCTAGGAAGGATAGGACCCTCCATCCAAAGGTAGATAATACACTCCAAAACCAACCGGACCAAGTCCAGGTGCCTGGATTCTGGTGTATCTGGCTTACAATCTTATGAAGGCGAGTTATGGCTTTATATACAGATGGCGAATTTTCTGGTATGAAAATGCAACAATTTGATCCGATGACCCTACAAGCTCCGCCCCTATCGGCCAGAATGACGTCAAGGACAAGACGATTTTGAAGCACAACAATCCGCATAGCAGACTGTTCTTCTGTTAAATTGCCTAAGGCGGAAATAGTTTCGTTTACTACTGCTTCAAGGGTTCTGGTTAATCTACGTATCAGCTTACTATTAGTGACTGTACCTATATAAGGAAAGAAACCTTTATTGAAATCTGTGTATTTCTCCCATGCTGTTTCAGTATAATCGACTATTGGGAGATCTCTCTGTTCTCTATTGTGTACTAAATGAGTATTTCTATGATAATCAGGAGGAGCTAGGAAAACAGGTGGCAAAAGAAATCCGATGTAACAGGTACCATCCCAATCTAGAGGCAGACGTATATATGCAGTCTGACCACATACAAAGTAGGAATGGCGAGAAGCTCTAAATGTAGACTTGCCTTGATCACTGAATTCTATTACAGTGATGCATTTACTATGGCCCATGTGTATGGAGCCATTCTTTCTTATACACAGTTCACCTTTAACTGGAAATACTGACATAGCGGGCAAAATTGGTGCAGCTTCGGATTCGACATTCAGGATCATGAGATTAAGCGTGAAATTA
The DNA here is from genome assembly GCF_964204655.1 of Triturus cristatus. Taxonomy (NCBI): domain Eukaryota; kingdom Metazoa; phylum Chordata; class Amphibia; order Caudata; family Salamandridae; genus Triturus; species Triturus cristatus. The sequence goes on from NC_140586.1 coordinate 577,455,562, forward strand.
CCTAATCCATATACTTCATTTTCTAGATCAGTTCCTGTTCTTTTGGGAAGTCCCTCCTTGTTAGGGTAACAGGCTTTAAGCAAGACTAAGTTCAGGTTTCCCCAAACCCAGTTGTCTTGATAAACTGCGGAATTCGAATCTAGGGAATTAATTAAACTAAACCATGCTCCACAGGAGCCATTGTGTGTGAACGGATATGGAAAGAGAGGCAAAATTCCATTATAGTTCTGATAGGGAGGGAGTCGGCCACATATCCAACAATTTGTAGCATTGCTAGCCTGATGGGAATGATGTAACATACTAATAAAAGTGTTATTGCGCAGCGCAAATCTATATGACATCTCATGCGGGGGAAATTCACTAAAAGAATGTTCAGCAGTAACATTATAAACATGTTTAGAAATAGGATAATATATGTGCAACAATATACTTGCAGCGATTATTAAAAGACATAAGAAAAACAAAATTAATAACGTCACTGTACAATGACTACGCAGTGATTTACAGTACGCATGTTTTTTCAACTGGATTTGATTATCTCCTTCTCTATTCCGGTCCAGAGGATACATGTCAGAGACAAATTCAACCGATTCACCTTGGAGAGGACTTAAACAATCAAATTGTCTGACTTATTGGACCGTAGTTTTAGTCTATATTGTTCTGAGTTTGTTTGTTCAACCAAAGGAAGCTTTGAGTCTGTCTTTGAGGAAATACAGGGTTTAGTCTCTATATCGGATGGTAGTCCATGAAATTTCTTGATATGACTTGAATGTATCCAGCCTTTTCGACCTTCGATCTTCACGGCTGTCCTCGTGGTTAACAGTACGAGTTGAGGCGATTTCCACCTAGGATCCAGCTGAGACTTCCGATCAAAATTCCGCACTAACACCAGGTCACCAGGAACCACGTCATGGGGTTTCACCTCGGTGTTGTCGGGAAAGGCTGCAGCTACCTGTGAACGACAAGATTGTAGTGCAGACATCAAGGAAGCCAGGTAATCTGTCAGCATATTACAGTCAACGTCAGTTATTTTACGAGGTATAGGCGTCCCCCACATATTTGGTGGTCTACCGAAGATCACCTCATAAGGGGATAGCCCTGTTCGAGAGTGCGCTACCATTCTCATGTAAAAGAGTGCAACTGGTAAGGCTACTACCCAGTCGACACCTTTCTCTCTACATATTTTGGACAATCTAATTTTCAGAGTTTGATTATGTCGTTCCACGAGACCTGCTGCCTCGGGGTGTCGGACACAGTGAAATCTCCATTGATAACCTAACGAAAGTGAAACGTATTTCATTAGTTCGGATGAGAACGGCTGGCCGTTATCTGAGTAGACAGCACGTGGTAAACCGTACCGTGGGAAGAATTCTCGAACTAACTGTTTGGCAGTAGTCGGGGCAGTGTAATCTGAAACCGGGTATGCCTCTGTCCAACGGGAAAGAGCACAAACAACTACAAGAACGTATTTGAATCCTCGACATCGTTCCATCTGGATATAATCCATCTGGAGGACTTCAAAAGGGTGATCAGGAGGCTGAAATCCACCCTGTTCTACGGGAATGCTTTTACCTGGGTTAAACTGACAACAGATCATACAGGTACGGACTTTTTGTTTAGCTGCTGCTCGTAAATGTTTGTTGAACCAAATGTGTTGAATGCTGTCTAGCATAGCTTTTTCTCCTAAGTGGGCAGGACTATGTATTGTATTTATGATAACTTGGACCATTGAGTCGGGAAGAAACCATATAGATTTTTCCTTCGTCATCCATCCCTGATCAGTTTGGATCCCTCCTAATTCAGTCCATTTCTTTACTTCTTCTGGTGTAGCATGTGTCTGTATGTCAATTACGTCAAGAGCGGGATCCTTAACCATCATGCAATGTGTTGGTGTCGGAACTATTGTCTTTGTCATGTCAGATGTGTGAGTTTGAGCAGTCTGTTTAGCTGTTTTGTCAGCTAGATCATTGCCTTGGGAAATGATATCAGTAACTTTCGTATGAGCTTTACATTTCATAATTGATATTGCAGCGGGTAGATGTATTGCATCTAATAGGGCATGAATGAGGGGTCCGTGCTGAATGTGGGCACCGTGAGAAGTTAAATAACCTCTCTCTCGCCACAGCACGCCGAAGTCATGGACGACTCCGAATGCATAACGTGAATCTGTGTATATGTTGACTTTCTTATTTGTGGCTTGAATACAGGCTTGTGTCAGAGCGATGAGCTCTGCTGCTTGAGCTGACAAGGTATTAATACGATTTGTTTCAATGACTTCAGTGTCTGTTGTGACTGCATACGCGGCCACTAGCTCTCCTGTACTTGTTCTCATACATGAACCATCTACATACAACGTCAGGTCTGAATCTGTCAATGGGACGTCTGTCAAGTCTTGTCTGGGTTTCGTCGTGATAGTAATAACTTCAATACAATCATGTGCTAATGGGTCTGTTCCGTTTACTGGCAAAAGAGTGGCAGGATTCAATGTACTACAACGTCTGATTTCTATGTGTGGCTGAAACAATGTTAATTCGTAACCGGTGAGTCTCGCTATAGTCAAGTGTTGTGTTTGTGTGCGGTTCAAGAGAACCTCTACTGCGTGTGGTACTTGTACTGTCAATGGATGTCCTAACACTATGGCATCGCTTTGTCTGTTTGCTAAAGCTGTCGCTGCCACTGACTTCAGGCACGCAGGCAGAGCCTGAGCTACGGGATCTAATGTACTAGAAAAATAAGCACATGGTTTGTGTGATCCTGCTTGTTCCTGTGTGAGTACTGACAAAGCAGTACCTTCGCGTTCTGTAACAAAGAGCGTAAACTGTTTGCTGTAACATGGTGTTGCTAGGACAGGTGCTTGACATAAAGCTTTCTTTAAACTTTCAAAGGCGTGTGTATGTTCCCGAGTCCAAGGGAGGACAGTCGATGTGGCTGCCTCCTGTGTTGTCAACTGAATGACTGGTTTTGCTAGAAATGCATACTGAGGGATCCACTGCCTACAATATGAAGTGAGGCCTATAAAAGCCCGCACCTCCTTTTGTGTCTTGGGTACTGACATGTTATCAATTAACTGTATGCGGTCGGGTGTAAGCTGCCTTCCCTCCTTGGACAGCGAGTGACCAAGGTAAACAACTTGCTGGACACAGAATTGCAGCTTAGAAGGGGACACCTTGTGCCCCTTTTCGGCCAAAAAATTTAAAACCGTCAGTGAGGCTTTTTCACATTCAGGTTCGCTTCGGGCGGTGATCAGCAGATCATCGACATATTGAAGCAGGGCAGTGTTGACTGGCATGTGGATACTGTCAAGTTCTCGTTTCAGTGCTTGGCTATAGATGCTGGGGCTTTCTGTGAATCCTTGAGGTGCGCGTGTGAATTTAAAGCTTCGTCCATTTAAACTAAATCCGAACAAGTATTGGCTTTCCGGATCTATTGGGACGCTGAAAAAGGCATTCTTGAGATCAATTACAGTAAAGAATGTTGCTTCGGAATCAATGGCTGTCAGTAATGAAGAAATGTCTGGAACTACGGGGTATTGTGGTACAATACATTTATTTAATTCGCGCAGATCAATAACCAATCGATATACTGACGGGGCTTTTGGATCAGTTCGTTTAAGAATCGGGATTATCGGGGAATTACATACATTGGAGTCGGTTTCCACAACCACTCCTTGGCCAATAAGCTCGTCAATGATTTGCAGTAAAGCCACTACAGCATCTGGGGGTAACTTGTATTGTCGCATTCGTGGTAGTACCACTCCTGCCTTTAGTGTGACTCGATATGGTGTAATGTTCATGCAACCAACATCTGTAGGGCCTTGTGCCCATAAATGTGTGGGTAAAGTCTGCAGTCGGGGATCCATGTCTCGGGACACATAGTGCCCTTTGAAATCACGTAAAAACAATCTTACTCCTTCCGGAGAACAACATATTATAGCTCCTAGAGCTTTCAATGTTTTGATACCTAACAGGTTTTCTGGACATGATTTAGTAAGCAATAAATCTGTAGTTCGTGTCAAAGGACCAATCGTAAGGGGAAGAGGCTGTGATACTTCGTTAATGATAGGTTTTCCTGAAAACCCAAGGGAAATATTCTGTGAGCCTGAGAGGGGTGCCCCTGGAACTTCACTACGTTTTATTGTTGTTCGGCTTGCCCCTGTATCAAGTAAAAATGTTCTATCTTGGCCTAATAGTTCACTGTGTACATAAGGTCCTTCTTGATCTACAGGGACCTCGATAAGGGGTAAGCCAACTTCCCTCTCTAGGCTGTTTCATGAGTATCGTTGATAATCAGGATAATCATACTGTGCAGTCTGGTACATCTGTCGTGTCGTTGTTGGTGTAGCAGCAATAGGCTGCGGTGGTGGAGCTGGCATAGACTGTTGCGGAGCTGGCATGGCCTGTGCATGCTGCGGAGCTCCTTGTTGGTTCTGATCCTGTCTAAGTGGCCGTGGTCTTTCTTTAGTATTACCTATGGCGATATTATGTTTTAAAACTGGACAATCGTGTACATAATGGCCTGGCTGTTTACAATAGTTGCATATCCCTTTTACAGGACCGGTTGAAACACTGGACTGTGTCATACCCTTTTTATGACCGTCAGCTGGAACTGTCTGGGAAACTAGCATTTTCATTTTCGTGTCTTTCATGCGTCTTTGTTCATGTTCTTGTTCCTCTCTAATTCTATTGTGATGGTACTGTAGTATTTGTAACATTTGTGACGGAGAGTTACCTTGCCAGGTACTCTCGAATTTCAATACTCTATTCTTAACTTGGGGCAGGGCATTTTCAACTAATTTTGTCACAAACAGATGTGGATAAGATTCGCTACTTGCTTTTATTCCACTATTTATACCAAAACATTTTTCGAATCGGGCATAGAAATCACTAGTGTCTTCATCTTGCTTTTGTTTACAGGCTAAAATTGCACCCCAGTCTTCCTTTTTCGTAGTTAATAAACGTGGCAATACCTGTACTAGTAAACCTGGTAGTATTTTGGTCTTTTCCCCAAGCCCTGAACCTGGACCTCGAGCTTTTTCTTCGTTTTCTAATGCTGTCCAATCTATCTTCTGGTCTCCCACCTCCCAGTCCTTTTCCTTGAGTTTTTCGTAAATGCCCGCAGGCATTAATACCTTCAATATCGTCATAATGTCTGGATAGGTATATTCTCCCATGAGCAACATGTCTTTAATTTCACGGTGGAAACCCGCTGGGTCTTTGTCATGACTGGGTACCACTTTCTTCATTTCTAATAGTTCTATTTTAGATATGGGTGTGTATACAAACACACGTTTAAACTGATTGTCATCACCTTTTATCGGGTGCACTTCGCGTAAGGGATTCTGTCTATCCATATAGTACGTCGTTCTTTCCTTGATGGGCAGTGAGACATGTTCGGGGCATACAAAAAGAATATACTGCTTTCTGGATTCTAGTATTTCTCTAATTAACTCAGTACCTGAACCTCTCCATTTATTTGTGAGTAATTCAGTCAATATATTAGGTAATGGACCAGGATCGGAGTGTTGGCTTTTATATAATATAAGGAGTTGTTGAACCATATAGATACCAGCTAAACGTTGTTCATCTGGGGTGAGGTTCAAAAACGTGTGTGCTAGTGTATCATCACTATATTTTCCGGGACTGTCAACCCAATGAACGGCTGACCTGGCTAATTCTTGTTCGTCCATAGAATCAAGTATATGATAACCCCTTCGTTCTCGGAGCAATTTGTCAGCGGCTTGGAACGAATGTTCGGGGGACCTTATATTTATTATTGGGTTTTGGAAGTTTCTGTTATTATCTGGACGTATCGGACGTATCGGATCAGTAAAGCATCTAGTATTATTACAATATTTCCCTCTACCTACATAGGCCATAGTTTCTAACTGTCCTGTGGGTAGTTCTAATTCTTCCTCCTCCTCGGTTTGTTCAGGCTCGTCTACTGCTAATCTTTCTTCGTGTATTCGTTCTACTTCTTTGCGGATCTTGCGGCACATAGCTACTATACATGATCGTTTATCATGTCTCCCCTCTGATATATTCCGACTCCAGGTGGTAAGAATTTGCATTTCTTCCGGATTTACCCCTGGTCGGTCTTGATTTCTGATCACACAATTTATGAGGAAACGTAACAGTTCCCCCTGTATCTCCACTTTCTGATACTCCAAGGCTCTATTAATACTTTCGGAATCTCGTCCTGACTGGACAAAGTAATATATATTTTCTAAATGTGTAGTCATTCCTGGTAGCCTCCCTAAATATATTGCAGCTCGTCGGATACGTAATGATGCCAGCAGCATTTCGTCCCCTTTTCCGGGCACCGGGTCATATCTACAATCTATTAGAAGTTCCTTAAGCGCGTCGGGAGTTACTAGTTTGGGCGTACGTTGGTGGGCTAATTCTTGAAAGGAAAGTTTATTGACTCTGGGTGGCGTGGAAAAAATGTTTGTTGTACCTCCTGTAGCACCACCTGGGGTGCTGGATGTGAAAGGATTCGTTGAACGTGATATGGCAACCATAGATGTGGGTACAGCTGTAGAAACAGATGTGCTTGCCGGAACTTGTGTTGGAGTTTGTTGTTGCGGAGGTACAGACGGAGGAGGGTCTTGGCGTTGAACCCCCTCGGCAGGCGGTCTATGTGGCGCAGCACTAGCATACTCGGGAGCTGCGTCGTCTAAATAAGAGGAAAGAAAAACATCTTCTGCGGTTCTGGGATGCCCTTTGGGATGTACTTTTATCGGGAACAATGGGGGTGGCAAGTCTTTTGGTATCTCCGGAGTAGCCTTAGGTAACCCTTCGGCCAAAAGAGGATACATACCATTCATAAGGGCATTTCGTTGTCTGTCTACTTGTTCTGATTTTACTCGAGTACCTTCTTCAATTAATAGATTTTCTCGAACTTTATTTGAATTCTCCTTACTCTTCTCTTCCTGTCTACGTGCTTTTTCTGTACGTCTATACTATTCTTTACGCCATAATTCAATGGCATCTTTCTGTGATTGTCTAGCTTTCTTTTTCCATAATTCTTCCTCTACTTTCACGATGCAATCTGCATCCCAGGTCCCAGCTGCGGGCCACCTCTGACTTTCTGGTAATTCCTTGGTGTAGTCTACCCATAAATCAAGAAATAATATGGCGTCTAGGCCATGTTTATGATACATGAAGTACCCTGGAGTGTCCCTAGGAGGAATGGGAACAGCTTCTTCGAGTACCCCTTTTCTAGTTTTTATCTGTCTTAATTTCGAAAAGAGCGGCATTTTTGAGAACTGATCTGATCTGATACCTAATTCTGAACACGTTTAATACAACAAAACACAATAATGAACAGTCATTCACACCACAATATGCAGAACGTATTTAAAACATTTTAACATTTAACATTTAATGAACAGCAATGATGGTCATTTGAGGAACTAGTCACTAAACATGATACTCGGCACTAACTAGGTAATTCTGGATTATATACTAGACATACTTGATATACTGCTAAACAGTACAGATACACTGCTGAAACAGTGCAGACCGGATTTGTGTACCCAAACCCGTCTTGACCGGCACAACCTATGTGCACGTCAGAACGCCTCCCCGACAATGGTACTCACCGGGTAGCTCGGAACAGAAGGCCTCGGAACTGAACTGAACTGGACTCGGACCGGACTGGACTCGACTCGAAACTTCGGAACTTCGGAACTTCGGAACCTGGTGGGCCTCTGTATACCTCGGATCTTGCTCTCTCAGCTAGGCTCTGGTCGGGATACTTCGCACTTCTCACCGCCTCGTCTGGGTGTTGATCGCAGCCTCAGTTACCCCCGCTCGGCAGGAGGGAGATACAGGAAATCCTGTGGGTACGCGTTGTTGTCCGTCCAGCTGTGACAGGAGACCGGGCCTGCAACGCACCTCCGGCGCGTGAGATGAGAAAGTGTCCCTGTTCGGGCGCCATTTATGTGGTAAATAATTTAATTACCGGGACTTAATTTGATGCGGAAAATCTATAATAATACCTCAGTAAAATAAGAGGCAGAATCCGTGGTATTAGAGGTTCGGAACGGGCTTTATTCCAAAATCGATTCGAATCGATGGACTCCATATTCCATCACCACGAAGGTTCAGGAAGTGAAGAACCAACTTTATTGACAAGTAATCATTTTTATACAATAGGCATTACAGTGAAACAGATGCAGGAGGCGTAACAGTTGATAATAAAGATAAGAACATACATGCGTAACTAAAATAGGTGTAACTGGGCGTAACTTAAAGAACGTCATTGGATATGATGTCATAAATGGGTGGTTCCACGGAAGAATTTCGCAATGTCAGCAGAAATACTTGGCAGAGATGCGCGCGCAGCAGCATGACGTGTGATTGACGTGCAACTAGGGGGTGAAGGGGACTTGACATTTAGCTCTACATGTGGAGACAGAAGTCTGGGGTTATGTCAACCTAATCCCAAATCATATCTAACATCCTATGTTTAAAGAACTGTGTTATCCAAAAAGAAAGGTCTCTTAGGATAGAATCTTATTCTATACTGACTATACTGACTGTTAGTGCGTGTACAAGCGTCTAAGTGTCTACACTAGATGCGAGGGCAGAAAATCTTCCATAGTAACAGGGCTATGAATTACTTGCATAAAGACAGAGAAGCCAGGCCTTTTGCTCGGTAGCTGAAAGAATGTTTACTTAAACTACTAGACAGGAATGCATTGGGTGAAGAGCGGAGCAGAGCAGATAATCTTGAAGGTGAAACGCAGTTTTTGGCAAGCAGACAGGTCGAGTCAGGCACCGTTAGCCGCACAGGGAGTAGGACAAAGTTCATGGATACAGATGCGAGCTCAGACTGGAGCTTTCAGAGGCAGAAGGCAGAAAAGGCTTGATGGCAGAATCAGGGCCTACTCGCCTGGACTGTAAGAAATGTGGGAAGTGAACCATATAAAGCCGGTGGCCTTTCATACTTAGGAATAGAGTATCCGGCCCATCCATGGCGGGTCTGAAAGAGGACATGTTGACGGTGGACGCACATGTGTTTGCGTCTTCATAACTGGAACTGGAGGAAACATACATGTACTTATGATCTATACATGAAACCGTTGGGGTCCAAGATAGGGGACATAACTGATCATAAAAATCCATATTTCCACACATAGATCCTTAACTTTTATTAATATAATCTACAAAGGATCCAGAGTCAATTTTAACCCAGTTCCATTTCCAATCATCTCACCTATAGACTGGGACAAACCAGTTTCCCAGCTCACCCCTGGCTAATCAAAAAGTTCTCCAGCAAAGTGATCCCTAGAGTGTTCCTCTGAGTATTTCAGTCCAGCCAAATAAGGAGCAGGCCTGAGGATGAAGCATGCTACCTTCGGGGGGGAGGGGGGTGGTGTGAGGGCATGTGCTTCTAAGAACAGACTCTCCTAGTTACCCTACACATTCTAGGTCCTTAACATATCACCTAGAATCACACATCGGAACAATCTACTTCATTGATAATTGTTCTGTTAAAGGATGTACAAGGTTACTGAAAGTCAGAACAAAGATTAAATAGATTTCAGGTTATCCGGTACAGTAGTAGTTCTTGGCCTGTGGTCCGAGGACCTTTGGGGTCTGCAAGACATTCTCACTGGGTCCCTGACTGATTTACAAAATAAAATAATATGGAGACTATTCAATTAAAATTAATAAAGTATGTACAAATAAATAAGCAACATTTAAAACTTGAAAGCTTTTTGATGTTTGATTGTGAATTATATAAAATATTTCAATATTTAAAGATGTGTTTGTTGTGTACTTGTATTTGTTTTTTTGAGTATTGTTTGGAGGTTATTATCATAGAAATTGCTTAGGGCGGGTCCCCAGCTTCAAATAATGACTCCGTGGTGGTCCCTGGTTTCCAGTTCACAGTTCAGTGGGGCTTCACAAAAGTCTGTGGGCTCGATTCACAGAACTAACTTAAGACAAAATCCTAAACTTACTACCATTTTTGTATTCACAGAAGGCACTTACTCATTTTAGTATTCACAGAAGACACTTACTCACTTCGGTATTCACAGAAGTTAGGAGTCCTAACTTTAGAACTCCTAAATGCCTTCTGTGAGTACCGAAAGTCTTAAAGTTAGGATTTTTCTCAGTTTAGAAGTCCTAAAGTTGGGACTCCTAATTTTACTACTACTAAACTGAGAAAATTCCTAATTTTAAGGCTTTCGGTATTCTCAGAAGGCATTTAGGAGTCCTAAAGTTAGGAGTCCTAACTTTACTACTACTAAATTGCAAAAAATCCTCGTTTTAAGACTTTCGGTATTCACAGAAGGCATTTAGGAGTTCTTAAGATAGGAGTCCTAACTATACTACTACTAAACGGAGAAAAATCCTAATTTTAAGGCTTTCGGTATTCACAGAAGGCATTTAGGAGTCCTAAAGTTAGGAGTCCTAACTTGACTACTACTAAATTGAGAAAAATCCTAATTTTAAGACTTTCGGTATTCAGAGAAGGCATTTAGGAGTCCTAAAGTTAGGAGTCCTAACTATACTACTACTAAACTGAGAAAAATCCTAATTTTAAGACTTTCGGTATTCACAGAAAGCATTTAGGAGTCCTAAAGTTAGGACTCCTAACTTCTGTGAATACCGAAATGAGTAAGTGCCTTCTGTGAATATCGAAATGGTAGTAAGTTTAGGATTTTGTCTTAAGTTAGTTCTGTGAATCGGGCCCACTAGGTTAAGAGCCGCTGCTGTACAGTAAAGTTATGTATAGAGAATTTGTGTACACTGATGATGGTAATACAATTGCTTCCTGGGTCGACAAGTCCTTTCAATATACATTGAAATGGAAACAAGTCTACATTTCAGATAGGCTGTAGTTATATGCAGAAGCAAAAAGAATAAATGATGGCTGGAATGCTGACAATTCAAACAGTCATCGCCAGTCACAGATCTGGGTTTAATCCAATGTGGGTTTTTTTGTGCACCACACCACCCAAGTTTGGACACAGCCATATGCAATTCAGTCTTGACCCTGCTCCCAGTGCAGTCCAGCCTGCACTGCAGGACCAGGTCCTCCCCGGACTGGAAACAAGCATTCTGGGACCTGTTTTGGGGAATCACCAGCCAGGCTAGCTTGAATCCACTGACACAGTGAGCATGGTACCCATGTTTGGACATACCCTTTCCAATTAGGGCAACAAAAGCAAGAAGAATAAATAATGGACAGAATGCTGAACAAATCAAACATTCCTCCCCAATAGTTATGATATTATTTACATATTGTGATAGATAAATAAATAGAGAACCATAAGCATCTCATCAAATAACTTATATGAAAACTATGTAGTGACCTAAATACATGTTAAGTAATATGTACATGTGTTAAGCAGACCTAAAGAATATCTGTATGTGCTTCTGGAACTTGAAAAATATGCAGTTGAGGGTGTGAATCTTGCAGATGTGGGTTAAATGCTTGAGCAACATGTATTGCACGTTTAGTTAGCTTTTATTTCAGGTGACTGAGGCTGCACAGATCTGTGGCCACGACAGCTTGCTTTCTGAACAATCTTATGTTCCTGTTTCATTATGTGATGTGTCTATGCTAGTTTCATGAAGAAGGGTGACATACCCTGAAACCGGTCCCAGGATGCTTGTTTCCGTTCCAGGGAGGACCTGGCCTGGCAGTTTGGTCTGGACTGTTACCATGGGGCACAGGGTCAAGACTGATTTGGATATGGCTAGGTCCAAACTGGGGTGGCGTAGTGGGCAAAAGAACAATGGATTTAACCTAGATCTTTTGATTGGGGGGGGGATGTTTGCATTGTCAGCATTCCGTCCATCATTTGTTTTCTGTAACATGCTAGTTTCATCCCTCTGCAAGAATGCCAGGAACTTCCTATTCATCTAAATCTTGTCTTCCTTTCGAAGCCGCGCCTCACTTTTGGATCCAGTTGGGTCTTATGATGAGCTTGTGAACTGGGTCAAACGCCAGTTTTCATACGATTACAACTTCTCAAGCATATAAATTTAACACAGAATTTCTCTGAGCTAGTGCATGAGTTTAGTACATGACTTTCTCTGAGTAATTGCAAGATGTGCAGACAGCATCACAGTCAGAAGGGAGCAGTGATTGGCTCCTTCTGTTTTCAAGCTGTGCTACCTGCACCACATGCACTAACTCAGAGTAATTCTGAATTAATGCATGTGCTTTAGAAAGTAAAATCTAATTAAAACAGGCACACAGCTGTGTCCTGCAAGAGAGTCCACCAGTGGCTGTCTCATGAACAGATGCATTGGTACAGAGCACAGATTGGCACTTCTTTTCATATGTGTGTACTGTGTAAGGCTCAGACATGTAATTTCTCAGTGTCAGGGGATGATTTAAAGGCAGCACAGCTCGAAAACAAAACAAGGGAGCTATGCAGTTTGCACATTCTGAGTTTAATGTCTGTGCTTTTAGACAGCGGAGACCGGTTTAGCAGCTACAGCGGGGTTGAGGTTATTTATGGGCCTCTTCTGTCTGCAACTCAGTAAACAAAAACTCAGCATTGATGCTGGAATATCGTGTCCAAAGAAGAGCAAGCAGAAACAAGAATTACAGATTTTCCTTCAAGGAATTACATTTTTTAACAACTATTTTCTATTTTCACTTAATTCTTGTTGACCCTACAGGTAAGTGTGAGTGGTAGTGATACTAAAGCTTGTCAGAAGCCCGATCATCACAGTTCTATCTATTGTTTGACCAGCTGTGTTTATTTTTTCATGGCACTGGTGTCGATAGGAAAATATAAGAAATACAAGTGTTTTTATCTTCCTGCCTGGCTTACACAAGAGGCTGCCTCAGGGGGAGTCAATCCAACCACATGAAAAGACAGACATTCTCTATTAATTATATCATATTGAAAACCAATCATGACAGACGGTCATCGTAAAGCAAAGTTATATTTAATAATGTAAGCAACCTTCACTGTCAATATGAATAAAGCGTTCCATCATCTTAGTAAACCAAAAATGTGCAGATAAAATAAAAATAAAAATATGTGTGGCTTTTCTCCTCTACTGCTCCATCAGGGCTTTTTTTCAGAGCATGCCTATTATACGGTAGTTAAATGTATCGTAATAATGTACATATATACATGTTTGAACCTTTGATGCTTGGAATACATTGCTTATTCTATAGGTAAGGCCACAGGAACTTACAATGGTGACATGATATGGCTAGAGCCATACACTGTTTCAGATAGAACAGGCATTGCTTTGCATAGCTCCTGTTATGGTGAAGTTAAGTTTATCAGTTGTCTAAAAGTGGAGAATTGCACTATTGGGCCTCAAAGAGACATTAGGACACTGCCACAAATAAACTTTGTTGCTGAAGTTGGACGACAGGGAGGGCACTCCTTTGGTTGATGTTTAAAGAAAACTTGAGACTGTGGTACTTACTCTGAAAGAAATTAACATTTGAGCACCCAAAGGTTTACAACCTCACATGGTGGTTGAAGTTCTTCTGCTCATATCACACAGGTATAAAACTGCAACAGGTTAAGGTTGAAAACCTGCAACAGGTTTGCCGAAAATTGATCCTAGAAAACGTTTGTCGATGGCTGATTTTTTTTTCATATGGAGAAAACATTTTTCCCCATGTAGAAAATGGTTCCCCTTTGTCCCCCCTATTTTGCTGATGCTGTTTTCTAGTCCCAAAAGGGGATTTACCCCTGTCCCTTAATTCAAATAAATCTCTAACACGTCCTAGGCTGGCAGACAATTTTCAAACCCTTGTAAGGTAGGAAATGACTAGAAATATGTTTTAGAATGCACAGAACTGTGCATGCTCGTGGATGTGATCAAAATGCCCATTCATGCCCACAGGGACCGTTTTCTTCTTGTATAAACCTCCCAGTATGATTGCAGAACCAACTTTCCTGAATTTCTGAATTTTATTAGTGGGTTGCACTCATAAATGAAGGTATTTATCTATATTCATCTAACTTACATACAGTGCTGGAAAGTTGGGGGATCGTTCTGGATCCAAGCTCCAGCAGCTATTTTTGGGTTGGATAATGGATCCGCTGACCAAGGGAAACATGCTGAATTTGTCCTTGTGTAATTTTCTGATACCGGACTCAATTCAACAGTGCCTGCATGTTGTCTGCACAATTTTCCATGCAACAACCTGCAACCAGCAAGGGTGCTTTCTTAATTGAAATTTTAGTTGGGTTCAAACAATGGGCAATCAGTGCTGCTTTTGCTCAAATATCATCCTATATGGGAGCCATCTGGAGCCAAACACTTAGATGCAAATGCAATGAAAAGAAACAAAGCCACGTGGCGTGTCACTTCACAAGTACTGCTTTAGAGAGACTTCTGGTAGGTTTTTTACTTTGTTCAACCACCCTATGTAAGAGATGTGGATGTACTGGAAGGATGCCGATTTATCTGTGGGTATTAGTAGTTACACTAATAACAATTTAAATGGCACTAATTATTTTATTTTTTAGTTTTTTTATAGCGCTACTCTTTCCAGTGTAGGGTTTCATAGTGCTTGACATCACTCACTGAGATACAATAGATTATACATGCGTAAATCAATGTACAGCAACTGTTACTTAAGACAATGAGGGTTAAGAGTGGTTGGAATCACATGTCGTCCCTATTTATAGACTGTATATATTAAGAGTTAATGGTCAGGAAAAACCCAAAGTCAGGATATAAAACCTAATGCAGCTATTTGAGTTGTCTGTACTAACAATGCTTTATTAATTCCCATAGAAGTCCTCCTTTTAAATCTTACAATAACAACCGATTAAGAAAAAAAAAAAGCCAAACCCTTGACTTGCATGAGTATGCAAGCAGCTCCTTGATGTCTGTAAATAGATCACTGTGCTATATTAGAAGGATTTCAATGTATGAACTGGAAGTAACAAAATTATATCAATGCCAAATGTATAGCCCATCTGCATAATACAGATCTGTGATCTGCATTTTCCACAATGTGCTTTGCAACAGGCACATTAACCCTCTATGCTACTTTCTGAGTCAAAACTGAAATTGGACAAAACACAGAACTCTCCCAGAACTGCATTAACTACCACAGTTAAATTACTGCTATTATAATCCCCTCAAAATTGCTTGCCACACAACGATCTCTGCAGCAGGTGTATGTAAGATATTTTAAAATGCAGCCTCCTTGTGACCAATTAAGTACGCTAGAACAGAATTGCTGTTACATTTTTAACATTTGTCCTTGTTGCCAATTTCTTTGCAGCATTTTTTTTAATTAATGTGTAAGTTGGCTGCAAATGGTGCAGGTAAACTATTTATGTCACATATCTTACCCTGAGACGCTAGCGGCATGCATGCCAAGATGCGCAGGCGGTGTGCGCACGCTGCACACTTCCCGTCACTGATTTCTTCCATGTTGCATCGAAGTGCCCGGTATTGAAGCCCTTTTGGCAGGAGGTGAGTCACATACTATCTGCTGTCTTAAATCGCCTCCTGGAATTGACACACCCCGTTGAACTACTAGGGCTGATGGAGGAGGTGGGAGGACCGATGGCGGAGCATGCCTTCCAGGGAATGGCATATGTGGTTGCTAAGCGGGATGTAGCCCTAATCTGGAAGCAATAACAACTGCCGAATGTTAGAGGTTGGCGTGCAGGACTGGACTGGTGCGTGCACCAGGAGAAGCCAATCTTTGAGGCTCGTGGTTGCCCGCAGAACCATGACTGGAAATGGGGGGACTATTATGGCTTATCCTTATGATGAAGTGCTGTTCCATCATTTTGGTGTTAGAGCTGGTTACTATGCTGTACCTGTATGTAAAGCAAATATCGAACTATGCTATGCCATGCCATGGTTTGCTGCAAAACTTTCAATAAAGATGGTTATTAAAAAAAAAAATAATGTATACGTTGATTTTCGGACTCTGCTTTTCAAACTCCACCCCTCTTGACTCCATTCCTCGGCTCTTCCGCAGCTTGACCCCCAATTTATGGGTTCTTGAAGTACATGTTTTCCAATTCCAGTACTTCTAGATACATAAATAACTTAAATAATGAAGCCCACATTGTATTAAACCAGATTCTGTTTGCAATGAGAAGCAAGACAAATGGCAGATTCTTAAAAGAATTCATGAATTTGAACCTGTAGTTTTAAACCTTACAAAGGAGTATATTTATGGGTTGTTGGAATTCATAAAGGTGTCAAAGAGTACAAGGTCAGGTCAACAACAGTGAATTCCTAATTATGATCCTGAGAAGGGCTTTCTATATGATAATTGTGCCTTGTCTAAGATTGTGCCTGGGGACATGAATTCCAGTGAAAGCAATTGCCCTTTTTCCCTTTGTTTCAAAAGTAGGGCATCCAATTTCCTCAAGGAACAACCCCTTATTTACACGCCGACTGACTCTAATTAGTGCTCTAAATTTCCAGTCATTCCCATGGTGGGAAGGTGGGAAAAATTGTTTGTGAATGCCTACCAATGTTCAGGTTTGTGGGTGTTCCCAAACCTTCAGGGCCTCTCAACACCTAAAAATCCAATGGAACAACCATTTCTTGCCAAAGAAATAGGATTTACTGTATGTATGTTAAATACTATTTAACTGTATGTGTGAAATATTATGCCATCTTGAAATGTTAATATGCCTGGGTTTAATCAAGCTATTTAAACATACAAGTCGAATGGATGCAATGGACTTTACAGGGTTGTGCCATGAGCATTTGTTTTTAAATCTGTATTACACCTGTGTGGTTGTAGAACATTAAGATTACTGGGCTTCTGTGATAGTTGACAGTGGAGCGCAGCTAATCTCACACTCATGATTGCTGCCTGGCACTCTTGCCCCTTCCCCTGATACCCACCTCATCTGCTTTATCATCATGACATAACTGATGTTAGATAAAGAGATCAAGAATGTAATGGCAGTGCAATTTAGATGTTGAAAACTACAAAGATATTACCATCGGGAAAGTAATTGAACAATACTCTCATGAAGATGTAATACATTCACTAAGCCAATAAGACTGCAGGATCAGAACAATGTTTATTTTAGGTGTCAATAAACAGTTTGATGAATTACTAATTGGGTTAGTCACATCCATGCTCCAATGTAAGCAACACTAGGGAAAGTGTTGGACTTTGGAGGAGTTAGATGAACCATTTCAACTCCAGTCTTAGCCATCGTAAGGAAAGTTCTGACTTTGGAGGGGTGAAATCTACTATTTCCACTCCAACATAAACAAAAGCAGAAAAAGTTTAGGACTTTAAAAGGGTTAGATGTACTATTCCTACTCCAATCTTAGCTGTAGTAGGGAAAGTTTTGGACTTTGGCAGTATGAGATTTAATACCATCACTCCAACTTTAACAAAAACAGGAAAGTGTTGGTCTTTGACTGGATTAGATTCACAATTTCCCCTCCAATCGAAGCAACAGATTGTCCTCCACTATTTTGGCAACATGCATAAGCATTTCATACTTATGTCTTGTAGTTGAATATAGAAGTTTAATATAGCACCTGGTATTTTGGTATATAGTACTGGATATTTGGAAAGAAGACACATTTCACAGAAAATGTTCAACAAAAAAACCCAGATGGTACTACATGGTTCTACAAGCTGAAGATATTAGGTACTTGCGTGTATTCCATATGTAGGTTTAAGGTAGTGTACTGTTTCCCATTGCATTAAGGTATATTGATGCACTGAAGTAACTGAATGTTTCCTTTTCTGTTTTCGTACTCTCATTGTATATGTGCATAATAGAGAGAACGTATATTTATTTTTTGCCTTTTAATATCGACTCATTATTTAAAATAGTTTTATATTTCAATGTGGCTATTACATTTTTTTTTGTCCTCATTTGTCAATTTTTTGGGGATGTCAGCAAATCTGAACAACTGTGACATGAAGTGCCCAGAGTCTCCAAACAGGAGGGGTGTTAATAAACATCTCGTGCTAAGGATACCACTGTCGAAAAAGGGTGCTGACTCCTTTCTAAAGGTACACAAAGTTGACCAATCCCAGGAAAAAGGGAAGCAAAGTTCCCCCAACCATGCATCCTGTATTTCATACCAGTGTTGTGTCACCAACTCCTCGGGGTCGGATCGATGCTCAAAAATGGTCCTCTTCTCGATAGTTCCAAGTCTGCTTGCTATTATAGCACAGATCTGTGAAGCAATCAAGAGAAGGAAGGAAAGAGTGGGGACAGCAGGGAAGGAGACCTAAAATGACAAGGAGAAAAAACAGAGAGACTATGAGCACCCTAGGTATGACCTCTCTAATCAGTATTCATACTTGCTATACCTGAGATAACTACCTGTAAAGAAAAATAAGAATTGTTCAACAGAGCCCACAGGGAATGTCGTGTCCAGTGTAGATCAAGCTAGTGTGGAATCCCTGGGCACTCTTGATAGCTCATGTATAAGATATTGCTATGAGAAACAAGAAATTAAACATAAACAAGAAACTTTAAACATATATGGAGTGATTGGCAAGCATCACTGTTATTAGATATGTCTAAGGTTTTCATAACCTACCCCAACTGTGATTTCGCCACACTTCACGGAGGATGCAAGAGACAGAGGAGAATCGCTCTACCACAATCCCCTGTTAGTTTAGGGCAAAGAAGAATTAAAATAGTATCATTAACAAAATGTGTATGGATCCACAGAATGACATATGAGTACAGCCCCTTCTGATCTCAGGGAGGTATATGAATAAGAGACCTTTAAATTAATCCAAAACAAATCAGTTTTGCCATGCTTTGGGGAATGTGTTGCCCCCATAGAATGATAAATGTCTTACGTAAGTTCAGCAACAAGGACATACACACAGTTAGTAGGTGATGTGAAATGCATGTTGTGTACACAGTCTTGTATCAACAAATGCAAAATAGCACTTTGGTTCCATAACTATGCAGCCTTTTACTTCTCTCTGCATGAATTCACAGAATGCAAACTAGCCAATGAAGAGAGATAATAATGCTAGTATTTGATGTACTTGCCCCGCATGAGCCCCTACTGCAGGGAATCTTACCAACGGGACAAGTTTATGGGTAATAAGCCAATATTCTCCAAGAAGGGGCTGGTATCCCTACCACATCCATGAAACCACACATGTGTGTCTCACCAACTGGGAGGGACACCACACGTTAGAAAGTTTTCGATGCAGAAGATGGCCGCAACAAAAGTGTTCTCTTCCCCTAAGGAGTCGACTTGACTCTCCGGGTGAAACAACAATAGAAACAGATCTGTCAAACTATCAGTGGTGCAACCGCATGCTTACCGGACCCCAAGACTCTGAAGCACGATGTGGCTCCGACGGCTCAGGCACTGCATCCCAGCATAATCGGCGGAGCCACAGAGAAGCGGATGAGTTTTTGTTTGTTTTCGCTCTCCACTGACAGCAACATGCCACTGCCGAGGCTAATGGGAATGGCAGTTTTCTGAGTCTCGACAGATCGGCACAGCAGTAATGATATCAACCCAGGCGAAAGGAGAGGCATGACAGGGTTCAGGTTGGGAGAACCTGACAACCAGTAATCTTTGGACCATTGGTTATTCACCAGAAATAAAGCGAGGGAAGACAGAAACAGGGGAAAGAAGGAGGGCATGATGAGGGGGAGTTTCGGGGGATTCAGGGAATTAGGTCAATGACCTACAGTTTTGACCCAGTTGTCCCAAAGGTCCCAGAACTTTGTTCAAGGATCGATATTCTTTGTATTGATCTTAACCATTCTACCTCTGCAGGGGGACAGGGAAGTATCCACTTAATACACAGCTCCCTACGTGCCAGTCCAATTAATGTAAACATGAGGCTTTTATGAATTTTAAGAAGAGCCCTATTACCCTCCCATCCTGGCACTAACCCAAAGAGTACCAAAACCAGGCTCACCTTAATTTCTTGACTCAGGATTGCCAAAAGAGTCTTACCCACTTTCTGCCAGAAGGTCTGCATTGAAGGGCACTGCTAGAACATGTGGACATCATTCGCATTGGTCTCTCCACATTTAGGACACCTCATCACCCCTCGACTTCCCATCTTAGAAAATTTCCATGGTGTCCAGTAGGCCTTGTGAACAGTAAAAAGATGGTTCTTGTTGAGTGGTGCAGACTTCACATATGACCATAAGTGAGACATAGATACTTGCCATAACAGATTGAAGTCTTGATCTGGCATTTCCCACCTCCAGATCTCTGCCAGCAAATCCTGTACCTCTTCCGTGGCCTAGACCAACATCCAATACCATTCCACGACTTCTTTCCGCAGAAGAGGTCATGAGCATATCCTGGTCTTCCAGTATCAGTTCACCTTTCCATTTTTCTCAAAGTACTTGCCCAGCTTGCTACTTGGTAATATTTAAATTTAGACACCGAACCCTCAGAAATCTCCTACAAGCGTTGCCACAAGATTAATTTGGTGTCCTCTATAAGTTGTCCCCAGTTATGGATGCCACAATCCCGCAGAGGAATTGCCAGTGAATCATGAAGGCAAGCTGGGGTACCCGTCGAATCCCAGATTGGAGCTAACTCGCTGAAATAAGGTATTTGCAAAGATGTTCTTACTTGATACCAGATCTTACAGGCACCCACCAAGAGCTTTAGCCTGAATTAAAAAAAAAATTGGGATGGCCAAATTTAAAGAGAAAGAACTCTGCTTGGTCTGGGGAGTCTGCAGTGAGGGCTGTAAAAAGCAGAGTCAGACAAGTACTGCCCATCAAAAGCTGGTGAAAAGTTTTCAAATGAAAGGCCTGATAATATTGGTAAAGGTCGGGGCTAGAAATGCCACCAATTTCCTTTTTTTTGCAAAGCTTCTTCCAGGAAATTCTACTGCTTTATTTCCCCATTTAAAACTGATGAAATCCCCTTGTACCTATTTAAATCACTCCATTTTAAATTCTAAGTGGATGGTATTAAATAAGAAAGTACATTTGAGGAGGATAGATATTTTCAAAAGGTTGGATCTACCTAAGAAGGACAATGGGAGGGCTCCCCAGGTCATTAGTTGTTTTCTTGTCCTGGTGGCTAAGTCATCAAAATTTACTTGCGCTAACTTCTCTAGATGATGCACTACTGGGATACCCAAGTAACTTATTTCATGTCTCATTAGATCGCTCATACAATGGGTATTCTACTGCATCAACTCTGTTTTTTGTTAATTAATAGAGTAGCCTGATACCCAACAAAAGTCATCAAGTGTCTCCTGTATTGCGGAAAGCGACTTTGGCAGATCTCCTGTAAAAATCATCAGGTTATCTGCATATAACCCGATTTTTTTTTTCCAACTGTTTCAATCAAATGGGTAGATGTTCCGGCATGCCCTTAGTTTACTTGCTAGTGGTTCTATGTAAAGGTTAAAAAGAAGAGGGGAAAGGGGGCATCCCTGTCTGGTCCCTCTACCAATGTTGATTGCCTTAGTGAGGTTTCCATTTATCAAAACCTTGGCAGAGGGTTTTTTATATAGGGCCCTAACTGCTGCTAAAAGACTTCTCCCAAATTAAAACGATGAATCACTTTATATAGAAAAGGCCAACTTACCCTATCGAAAACCTTTGCGGTGTCAAAGGTCATTATCATTAGGAGACTTCCATATTCCCTAGACAGGCCAATTGCCCCTATTAGCTCATGAGTCAATTCATGAAGCTGTCCTTATTTTATAAAACCTTTCTGATCGGTATGAATCAAGGACCCCGCTACCTTATCCAGTCGTTTAGTTAATTTCTTGGTATATATTTTATAATTACTATTGAGGAGGGAGATGGGTCTATAAGGCTCACAAGCCCTAGGATTCTTGTTTGGTTTAAGAAGTTTAGTTATTGTAGCAACATCCCAAGAGGGCGGAAGGTCCTGATTGTATATATAGGCTGGATTGAAAAGCTGTAGCATAATAGGTGCAAGCTCATCTTTTAAAATCATGAACATCTCATTGGGCAGGCAATCAGGCCCTGCAGCTTTCCCCCTTTTTAAGCCACTAACAACCTTGATAGGCTGATAGGAGTGTTCAAACCATCTCTTGCAGCGCCCTGAAGAGAAGGAAGCTCTATATCCTGAAGAACATTTTCAATTTGCTCCCCACCCTCTGATAGGTCTTCTGTGTAGAGATCTTGAATAAACTGTACAAAGGCATTTTCAATCTCACCGTCATCTTAAATTATTTTACCTGAGTTTTGGCATCTAAAATCCTTAATAAGGTTCCTTGTCTGGTTGGTCTTAGTCTTCCAAGCAAGCAGTTTGCCGCATCCCTCCCCATACTAATGATGCGACAATCTACTAGCTTCCCATTTCCTCCTAACTATTACCTCTAAATAGTCAGCTAACTTAGGTCTGGACCATTGCAATTCCAGCTCAGTTTGTTCTGTGCTAGCGCCATTGGGGGCCTGTTACAAGACTTTTTGAAGAGTGTATACTGAGGCTTCTAAATTAATAATGTTATCCCTGACCTTCCTACTTTATGCAGCACTCAAACTGATTAAAATGCCTCTTAGAAAAACCTTATAGGTGTCCCATATGATATTCAGAGGGGCTGAGTTTAAGTTAGAAGAAAAAACTCATTTGTAGCGACTTTCAGTTTCTCAGCAACCTGAGGGTCTAATAGTAATGTACAATTTAGCGTCCAACTCCGTGAGGAGGGCGTATTCCTGAAAATAATCTCTAGCATAACTACAGAGTGATCCGATATGTGTTCCGGGACATGAGCGACACTGATGGTACTTTTACTGGTAGCTTAGTCTACAAGACAGAAATCTATCCAAGATCGATGGCCATGTTTTTTATTGTAGAAAGTGAACTTTCCCCCTACTGTCTATCCCCTACCTCCCATAAACTTCCAAATACCAATAAGGCACAAATATGCCTTCAGCTGTTTCAGATCCTTTCTCATATTGGGTGTCACAGCAACTGCCCTCTTGGATGTTGTATCTTGGACTGGGTCTATGACTACGTTAAAATCACCTCCCAGTATGATAGGTTCCTTTATATCAACTAACTGGAGAAGTAAGGCACAAAGAGGGGCAGGGTTGTCTTAATTGGGGCCATAATATCCCACAAAGGTCAACCAAACAACCCGAACTCTAACCTTAGCTATTACCTATCTACCGAGGGGATAGACCACACATTTCCCTAATGTAGCTTGAAAAGGTTTTTTGAAAAGAAGCACACCCCCCTTCACATAGCATGACTGAGTGGTACATAAACAATGATCTATCCATTTTTGCCCCTGAGTTTCTCCGCCCATTCCTCTTTAGATAAATGGGATTCCTGTATTAAAAATACCTAATTGTCTGAGAGTCTTACATACACCAGAATTTTCTTTCTTCTCGGAACAACTCTAAGTCCATTGACATTCCAAGATAAGATTTTCAGATGACTAAACTGATCTGAACTTGCCATAGGTAGGGTAGATCTTAGGCACAAAATCTGCATTTCCCAGACATGGTTGGAGACCTGACACATCCAAGGGAACCACTTGGCCCAAATTAACAAATGATGAAATGTCTTTATTTTTTACCCACATGCTCCCCCACTCAGTAAAAACACAACAGTTTTTTTCTTCTTCTTTTTGCTCGTGACCCCCCCATTCTGCCCAGGGGAACCCTCCCAAAAAACTAGAGGTATTCTGAGTGACTACCTCAATTGAGCTCTCTCTCAACATTACGGCAATATCAGAAAATTTATTTTTGCTTTGCTTTGATCTATTCTATCAACACGCTGACTTCCTTAGGGTCTCTGAAGTTATGCATTTTGTTGTTCCACATTACCTTCAAGGAGGCGGGGAAACGTAGGTTGGCAGTAGCGCCCAACTCCCTCAACTCTTGAATAAACTTCCCGAGCTCCCATTATCTAACTTGCGTGGTGCGTAAAATGTCCAATCTGATTCGGCAAGTCCAGTCTCCTTTTTTATATATTCCTGTTTTTCCGGCCCCGGTGGGTATTTTTTTTTTTAACGAATATGATTTAAAATTTACCAGGATCTTTCTCTGGTTCTTTTTTCCTGTTCTTCTTAGAAAGGGGTCATGGTGTATGTGGTATCCTAGGTTATAGAGCCATTTCTTGAAGTGAAGTTGTATGATAGTGGTTAAGATTATAGGGAAAAATTGGCGCAACACAGGAGAGTGTCACATACGTGTGTCAATCTGATATTAGTTAATGGCGGTGCTGTAGGGTAAGGGACACCACTAATCCCCCGCAAGGTTTGCCAGCCGTAGCTAGCAGTAACAGGAATAATTATCCCCAGCACACGTAAACACTTATTAGACAGATATTATAGCATTGTGTTAGCAGTGTAATAGACAGTTCAAGTAAAAATAAATGTCTTTTTTTCTTTTTTCTTTCTTTTATTGTCACGTTACGTTCTTCTGGTAAATCGACAGCCAAAGCCAACACATGTTTCGTCGCTAATGGGCAGTCTCCCGCGACTTTATCAAGGCTGTATAGAATAAACAAACATACAATGTACCACCTCACATAATCAGAAGTGTACATATTCTAAACCAAAGTATTTACAGACGTGCTAAAAACCTCCACAGGCAAAATGGCGGAACATGCGTGGTGGGCCAGAAAGAAGCCAAATCAAATTGGTGGTCAAAACCCAATGATGAAAATATAGTAATAGCGCCGGAAGAAAGAATCCCAGAATTAATGGCGTGATTAGTGATTGCACCGTGACAAAATCTGTCTGTGGAACTAAATACAGAGTCAAGGATATCTTAGAGTGCAGATGAAGTGATGTCCAGTCTATATAGTGGACCCTCAACCCAGGGTTCAGTGTGAAGTGATCATAGAAACTAGGAAAATTAAGTACCTCTGTCTTGCTTGACCATGTTCTTAAATTATTTTATATAAAGTCAGAGTCATATATGGTCTAAAGCGTACGTATTAATGAGGCCAAACTAAAGTATAAAAGACCTACTTGTATTGTGGGTTCTGTTCCCCGCGACGTCCCTTAATTGAGCGCGTATAAAATCAAAGGTCCAATTGCGTCCCTGAAGAAAAAGTTCTGTGTGTCCTGGATCTTAATACAAGATATGTGTGTGAAAGATCTGTACCGGAATACATAGTATATTGAAAAGAGCATATCCAATGCCCAATTGTAAGGTACATTTACATCAAAATATATGGCCATATTAACGGAGAATGCTAGTCTTCTCTGATAAATGAACATTGAAAATAGAGTGGTATTTAGCAATGAGAAAAATGCCAATTAATCAAAATATATCTAAAATAAGAAGTAACTCGTTGTGAGTCAAGCAAGTAACTTATATTAACAGTCCAATGGTAATACTATGTGTATTAACGTCATGTATAGTATGCGGAATCAAGTGAAGTCACACCACAAAACATATGGCCATATAAACATATCAAGCTTGTATGCTCTAGCACCTAAACGGTGAGAAGAGAGGGGTATGTAAAAATGACGATAATACCAATGGATCAAATTATATCTGGAATCTAAGGTAACTCTGCACATTTCAAGCAAGTAACTTATATCAAAACCCAAATACCATAATCATTAGGTATCTCTCCATCGATAGCTGGTAGTGTTATGTGTATCAATGCCATTTATAATATGCAAAAGCTAGTGAATTTGCATCACGTTTAATAACCTAACAATCCTATTGCACGCCTTCATCGCAGACGTATAAAACCTCGTAAGAGCACCAGTGCTCTAGAATATGTTAGTAGCTAACGGCTAGTATGCCATACCAAAAATAAACTATCACTGGAAAAATGTTGTTACTATCGAACGGAAACAGCCGTTCCATGCCGCTAGTGGGGTCCTCCAGAGACTCACCGTTATGTATTGGTAGTGTTTCTCGACGTCGCTCCTCGCGTCATCCCAGTGTATTGGTGCGCGGTGGCGAAGTGCACCATTTTGAGAATATAAGGGCTTATGTGCCGGATACATAGAAATGAAAGGAAGACTAGGTTTTGCCGCAACCGAGTGTAGTGAAATAGAAATGGGACCTACATATCTATTGTGTGTCTGGCGGCCATGTACAAAACCTATGTCTTCATGTGTAACCAAAAGAGTCAATGAAGATCGCAGCATGGTAAAGGGGTGATCTGTGGTTAGATAATAATCATGCATCTATACACTGCAACCGTGTTTTTGGAAAGAGCGTCATTATAAAGAATTCCTTGTAATGATAATTCCTGTGACTAAGTTGTGCAAACAGAGGTGTGAGACGTTCACGAGGTGCTCTTATTATTATCTTGTATCTTGGTGTCGGGTTAATTTTCGGATTCTGTAATTGATTTCTCTTCCAGCCAAAGGTAAATATAGAAAAATCAAGAACATGAGTTGTGACGTAATCATCTGGCATAAGTTAACGAAAACATATTATATATATTCACAGTTAATTGCAAATCATACAGGACCTGTGAAATGGGAAGAAAAGGAACATTGAACACATTCTTTAGTTCACAAAATCATGTATAGCATTCAAATGTTTTCTATATGAGAAGATGAAATATCAGTCTTATATAGTTATTTGCCCAGGAAGTAATGTAGCTCATGATCAATATTAAGCCCTATCTCGGTACTCCGCAATCTTAGGATCCACAGTGCTTCGCGTCTGCGGAGGGCCAGTTCCCTATTGCCCCCTCTCGGATGCCTGTGGGTCTGTTCTATACCAAAGTATTTAAAACATTTATGGGAAGTTTGTGCGGGGCATTGCACTATATGTGCTGCAATCGGATATCTTAAATCCTCCTGTTTAACTGCTCTCATATGTTCATTTACTCTTTCCTGCAACGTCCGAATAGTACTTCCGACATACCTTTTTGTGCATTTACATTCAATAACATACACTACACATTTTGTAAGGCAGTTGATGTTTGACTCTATTC
Organism: Triturus cristatus; assembly: GCF_964204655.1. Taxonomy (NCBI): domain Eukaryota; kingdom Metazoa; phylum Chordata; class Amphibia; order Caudata; family Salamandridae; genus Triturus; species Triturus cristatus. Next base: position 577,482,381 of record NC_140586.1, read on the forward strand.
TGTATGTCTCATTGTATGGTCCCTTAAATTCCGTTTTGTGGTCACTGGCCCATTTGTAAGCGTTGCAAGCATTGCATCCATGGAAGCCCATGCCTCGTTGTGTCAACCAGTTCGCTTTTATGTCGGTCCTCAGGTAGCTGGGACTTAGCATATTCCTAAGTGATAGGCCTCTTCTGTACGTGATAGTGGGGTTGTCTGTAATATAGTTGCTAAGCGTTCTGTCTGCTTTGAGCAAATGCCAGTGTCGTTTCAGGCTACCTAATAATACACTCGACCAGTTGTTGTACCTAGTTATTATCCGTAAGGTCTCTTTCTTTTGTGTTTGCTTGTGTCGTTCTCTCAGTGTATCCTGTCTCTTTGTTTTCTGTATTCTGAGTTCTGCCCTCTGTAGTATCTCTGTCTTATTACCCCTATTGCGAAATCTGGTCAACATATGACGCTTGTGTTCCTCAAATTCTGGGTCATAGCTACAATTACGCCTAATCCTGACCAGTTCCCCATATGGTATAGATCTAATCTGGTGTAAAGGATGGGCACTGGAAGCATGTAATACTGCATTGCAAGCTGTTTTTTTACGATAAAGTCTAGTCTGTAATGTGTGGTCTCTAACATAGATCTCAACATCCAAGAATGTAACCCTGTTAGTGCTATGTACAAAGGTAAATCGAATATTGTCATCATTGTCATTCAAATGTCTAATAAATTGCATCAATTTATCTGTCGGACCTGTCCATATCATAAGGCAGTCATCTATATATCTACCCCAGTATAGGATCGAGTCGTTCCATTGTGCCCCCATGGGACCCCAGATTCTCCTCTCCTCGAACCAACCCATAAAAAGATTCGCGTACGAGGGAGAGAATCTGGAGCCCATGGCAACTCCTTATTTCTGTCTGTACCAGTTTTCTTTAAAAAGAAAAACATTGTTATCGAGTATAAGCTCTATCATTTCGATGAGCATTTCATTGTGGTTCCATGCACTAGCTGATCTGGTGTTTAAAGTTTTTTTGATTGCAATTAGACCACAGTCTCGCCTAATGCTGGTATACAAGGCGGTCACGTCAAGTGTCACCAAAGTCATGCTTTGATCCCAATTTAAATCTGCCAAAATCCCCAAAACATGTTTCGTGTCCCTTATGTATGAAGGTAGATTTTTGACACGTGGTTGCAGAAAGATATCCACATATTCTGAGATTCTCTCCGTAGGTCCCTCATTTCCTGATATGATGGGCCTGCCAGGAGGGAAGGGTAGGTCTTTGTGGATCTTTGGGAGTGTGTAGATACAGGGATACCTAGGTTTATCAACTCTCATATATGTATATTCATTGTCATCTAGAAGTCCCTGTTCTTGCCACTGTTTGAGATGTCTGTTAATAAGGTTTATGAGTGACCAAATGGGATTGTAGGGGAGAGACTCATAACACTGATCATCATTCAGTTGTGACAGGAGGTCATTCTCATAATCTACACATTTCATGATGACAATATTGCCTCCTTTGTCTGCTTCCTTGATTGTCACGTCTTTCTTACTAGCTGGGTCCTTCAGAGCCCTGCGTTCTCCCAGGGTTAAATTGTCTGATTTAAGTCTACTGTGTCTTATATTTTTTCGGTTGTGTCTGTCCAGGTCTGCATTCACCAATTTATGGAAAATCTCTATGTTGTTCCCTGTGAACAGAGGTGGCGTCCATTTTGATTTTTCTTTTAGTCTGCTAGTGATGCTAGAATCACTTGTTACATTAAGATCACGCATAACCATCTCTGCCGTTACAGCCTCATATTCACATTCAGTCAGGGATAACAATAATCTAGTATCAAGAATATATTTTATCGTGTGTGGGCTTGATTCAAACTTCCCATGTCTTGATTCCAAATCTTTATTGGCACATCCAGATATTTCAAAATGTTTTTGAATTTTTAGTTTTCTCACAAATTTGAACAGATCTATTTTAACTTCACAGATATCACCATGACTGTTGGGACAAAAATTCAAGCCTTTAGTGAGTACTGACACCACATCATTGGAAAGGCATACATCAGACAAAGTAACAACATTCACTTGATCAAGTTAATTCACTTTTTCTGGTTCCATGACCGGTTCTGACACCCATGCGATTGTCTCCCTGTCCCCCTTCTCTTGCCCCTCATGGTTTTTCTATAGGTATGATACGTTTGGTTTCTCTGTTCCCCCGCTTTATTCTTTGAACCTCCGTTAAAAAACGGCTACCATTGCTGGAGAGGTTGTTGCTCCCTTCTCCTTTCTCTGACTCATTTTCACTCGACAGGGCTGTGTCCAAGGATGTTGTACTGATACTAGTGGATTTGCCATCTGTGGCATCTGTCACACTTTCTTACGGAACAAGGTGAACATATTTTTTCGCAAACATGAATATTCTCCCATTTGCATAATCACGTTTGTCACGTTCGAGTTTTCTAGTCTTGCGTTGCTTTATGTCTGCCAGATGACGTTGCAACACCTCATTAAGAATATTGTAATTTTTCTCTGTAGCCTAACTCAGATTCAGTTTGATGATCTCAGATTCTAAGAGGTCAATCTCTTTTTGATATTGGAAGACTTTTCTATCACAGTTCTCTATGAGAATCATCATCAGTTTATTGGAATTCCCAGTAAGAGTGTTTATTCTATACAGCCTTGATAAAGTCGCGGGAGACTGCGCATTAGCGACGAAACACGTGTTGGCAGTGGCTGTCGATTTACCAGAAGAACGTAACGTGATAATAAAACAAAGAAAAAAGAAAAAAAGACATTTATTTTTACTTGAACTGTCTATTACACTGCTAACACAATGCTATAATATCTGTCTAATCAGTGTTTACGTGTGCCGGGGATAATTAGTTCCATTTCTTTAAGTGGTTCTGTAACCTAGGAGATTGGGGAGGTTGAGGCAGACTGGACTGAAAACTGCAATCTCAGCAGCTGCTTCGTGGAGTGGTCCTGTGGATGAGGTCTACGTGTACTTTAACTTAAATAAACATCCTTTTACGTTCTCCATTATATTCGATATCATCATTATTACACTGGCGACGAGGATGGGATTTTTCAGCAAGTTTAATTTGGTGGCAGGCTGAACTGAAATCAAGGAAAGAAAAATATTTGGCACCATTTAGCATGCTCAGCATCTCACTAATATTGGGCAAGGGATAGTGGTCAACAACCACTGCTTTATTTAGCTCCCTCAAATCTATGCAAAGACGATCCTCCCCATTTGCCTTACGGGCCATCACGACTGCGGAGACCCATAGAGAAGCCTCAACTTCTTGTATTATCCCATTGGCAACAAGCTTGTCTAATTCTATTTTCATGTTATCTCTAACAGCCATGGGAACATTTCTTACTTTGGTAGCTTTGGGAATGGCATGTTCTTTCAACCTAATCTCATTAACATAATTCTTTAAGCACCCAAGCTCAATCTTAAAGACTTCAGAAAACATATCCGGTAGGTTGTTACAATCAATTCCAACTGAATTGACATAGGGTCTATCTCTTAAACAGACCATAGGTTTAGCATTAGGATCCAGAAAAACAAAAAGGTCTTGTTGTTGTGACCAGCTTATCAACGACAAAAACAACAATTGATGGACAGAATGCAGAACAATGTCATACATTCACCCCAGTACAGAGATCTGGGCATAAATCCATCGTTTTTTTGCTCACCATGCTGTTCCAGTTTGAACCCAGCCATATGCAAATCAGTCTTGACCCTGTGCCTCATGGGAACAGTCCAGCCCGAACTGACAAGCCAGGTCCTCCCTGGACTGGAAACAAGCATCCTAGGATCGGTTTCGGGGTTTCACCCCTCTTCAGCCAGGATAGCTTGATTTCCAGTGGCATGGAGAGCCAGGGACCCACGTCTGGGCATACCCTTCCCACTCGGGGTGACAAATGCAAAAACAACAATTGATGGACAGAATGCAGAACAATGTCATACATTCACCCCAGTACAGAGATCTGGGCCTAAATCCATCGTTTTTTTGCTCACCATGCCGTTCCAGTTTGAACCCAGCCATATGCAAATCAGTCTTGACCCTGTGCCTCATGGGAACAGTCCAGCCCGAACTGCCAAGCCAGGTCCTCCCTGGACTGGAAACAAGCATCCTAGGACCGGTTTCGGGGTTTCACCCCTCTTCAGCCAGAATAGCTTGATTTCCAGTGGCATGGAGAGCAAGGGACCCACGTCTGGGCATACCCTTCCCACTCGGGGTGACAAATGCAAAAACAACAATTGATGGACAGAATGCAGAACAATGTCATACATTCACCCCAGTACAGAGATCTGGGCCTAAATCCATCGTTTTTTTGCTCACCATGCCGTTCCAGTTTGAACCCAGCCATATGCAAATCAGTCTTGACCCTGTGCCTCATGGGAACAGTCCAGCCCGAACTGCCAAGCCAGGTCCTCCCTGGACTGGAAACAAGCATCCTAGGACCGGTTTCGGGGTTTCACCCCTCTTCAGCCAGGATAGCTTGATTTCCAGTGGCATGGAGAGCAAGGGACCCACGTCTGGGCATACCCTTCCCACTCGGGGTGACAAATGCAAAAACAACAATTGATGGACAGAATGCAGAACAATGTCATACATTCACCCCAGTACAGAGATCTGGGCCTAAATCCATCGTTTTTTTGCTCACCATGCCGTTCCAGTTTGAACCCAGCCATATGCAAATCAGTCTTGACCCTGTGCCTCATGGGAACAGTCCAGCCTGAACTGCCAAGCCAGGTCCTCCCTGGACTGGAAACAAGCATCCTAGGACCGGTTTCGGGGTTTCACCCCTCTTCAGCCAGGATAGCTTGATTTCCAGTGGCATGGAGAGCAAGGGACCCACGTCTGGGCATACCCTTCCCACTCGGGGTGACAAATGCAAAAACAACAATTGATGGACAGAATGCAGAACAATGTCATACATTCACCCCAGTACAGAGATCTGGGCCTAAATCCATCGTTTTTTTGCTCACCATGCCGTTCCAGAAACCGGTCCTAGGAAGCTTTTTTCCGGTCCAGGGAAGGCATGGCTTGGTAGTTCGGGCTGGACTATTCCCATGAGGCACAGGGTCAGACTGATTTGCATATGGCCATGTCTGAACTGGGGTAGCAGAGTGGGCGAAAGAACGGTGATGGATCAAACCCAGATCTGTTGACTGGGTGTGAGTGTTTGATTGGTTCTGATGCTCCGTCCATCACCACCCCCTTTTGTACCGCAGCTTATCAACGAGTGAGTCTCCTTTGATCGAAACATACATTTTCCCAGAGATGATCCTGTCCTTAAATTCTATAGAACCCCAAAAATATCCAGCTAGTTGTATTGGTTCACCACCATACCCTCTAGGTTTTATATCTGGTTTTAATAACTTTACACAATTCTTAAGTTCTTTTTCATAAAATGTAACTGGTATCAAAGTAACTTCGCCCCAGAGTCAAAAAGCATAAGAACTTCTTTGTCATTCACTAGTACTTTTTCGAGTGGACCATCAAGTTTCTCAACACACTTTTCTAGAATAATAATTTCTTCCACATAATCTTCATCATCACATTCAACTTCTCTAACTTTGTTCTTGCTTGATGAACTCGATCTACAACATTTAGAAGCATGCCCTTTCCTCCCACAAACCTTACAAGTAGCTTTCCATCCAGGACATAATTTATTATTGGCCAAGTGTCCCATATCTCCACACCAAAAACACTTTCCTACAAAGTTTTTATTTGCAAACTTGTTTTGAGAACTATACTTTGTGTTGGATGAATTAGGTTTCTGAAATTTGTCCTTGTCCTTTTTTACTACTTTTCCATTGCATCAACATCTTTATTTGTGGCTAAGGCATCTTTCTTTATCACTTCTACACAAGCCTTTGAATGTTCAGAAGTTTTTGCCATAGTTAACATCTCATGTAAAGATGGATCATTCTTCTCCCACATAGATTCTTTGGCTTTTTCCAAGTTACACCCTAACATGAATTGATCTCGAAGACGTTCTTCACAGGAGGCTCCAAAATTGCATGTAGACGCCAATTTACGAAGAATAGTAATATATTGTTCAACAGTCTCACCTTCATGTTGCATCCTTCTTCCAAAGTGATATCTTTCCTAAATCATGCTTAATTTGGGCAGATAATGATTATCAAAATTTTTTATAGCAATTTTGTATTCATTTAAATCAACCACAATATCTTCTGTTAGTTCTGGGAGATGCTCATACACCTCTTGACCCTCAGAACCAAGGCAATGTAGCAAAAGGGATGTTTTTCTCTCCGCACTTAAATTGGCACCACAAACTTTTGCATAATGAGCGAACACCTTCTTCCATTTAGACCATTATAATGGTGGATCACCCGGTGAATTTAGGAAAAATGAAGATGTAGGAACATTTTGCATAGCCATAGTGCTACTAGAAATGAGAAAATACAAAATTAATAAAGGAAGAAAATTCTTAAAATGGTGTGCACATCACCGTGCCATAAACAGGGAGTATTTAACTGGTGTGTGAGACCACAGAGAAAAAACATGGTGCATGCTAGATAATAACAAACTTCAAAATGAATGATTGTCACATTGTTTGCATCACAGCTTTAAATTGGTGCATGCTAAATATTAAACAGGTGTGCGTGTCACTGAAAACTTGAAAGTGTATGACCTTTATTTGGTGTTCTCGTCACTGCACTGTTACCTTTGTCATATAAAAGTGGAAAGACGTGTGATAACAAAGGTTTAAATGGTGTGCGCGTCACCGCGCTTTTTAAAAAAATTAATACGTAGGTAACTGCCCTTTTTTTTATTTTGAGGTGCGTATCACCGCGCTGACGCTGTCCTTCAATTTATTTATTTGTCACTGCTCTCTGTGTTTGGTGTGCGCATTACCGCATGCTCATCGTAGCCTTCACCTTTCACTTTTTGTAGCTTTCACCCAATCCAAGAAGTTTTCCTTTACTAAGATGGCCGCCAACGTGATCACGCAATGTGAAATGTTGCGTTTCATAGACCACAAATCAATCCAGTGAGGCAAACATGACTGATACGTCATAGAGATCGCAGTCTTCAGTCCTGATTTACAGATATGTTATTGTTTGTTTTGGACATGTTTTCACGGTGGCCAGAAATAAAGGTCGTGAATTCAATTGAGTCTAGTGATGTGATAAAATTTTTAGAAGAATTGTTTCAGAGAGAAGGTTTTCCGTCCAGTCTCCTTACAGATAATGGGGTGTAATTTACATCTAGGCAAGTTGAAGAGTTTCATAAGGAGAGAGGTGTAAAGCATAAAAAGGCTTCACTCTATCATCCGGAGTCTAATGGTGTTGTTGAACGCTTTATTAAGGTTTTAAAGGAAAGTCTTCAGTTGTCTCTAATTTGTGAATCTAACTGGGTGGAAGGAATGAGAAAGAAAGTGAGAGAATACAGGTTGACTCCTCATTCTAGCACAGGGGTCTCACCTTTCTGTTTGTTTAAGGGGAGATTACCTTGTTGTGAGGTATGTCCTGGTTGGCTCATTGAGAAAAGGTTAAAAGTTGATAAAAAAGTTTGTGTTCCTACAGGTTTGGAAGCCAAAGAAGGAGAGAAAAAGTTGAAATCCAAGATAGTGTATGACATGAGAAAGGCTGTTAAAGAAACTAAGGTTGAAATAGGAGATTGGGTGAGAATCAAATCTCCAAGAAAAGGTGTAGAGTGTTCAAAATTTAGCATGCCTAAGAGATTATTTAAAAATGCTGTCAAAACTGATGACAATAGAATTTGGAATTTGAACAGAATTTCTAAATGTTCTTATGAGCCTGAAACTGTTCCTTCGTTTTCCAATATTAGACCAGCTTCCGGTCCTGCTACCTTGAAGACTAAAAAATGTGGGTCTGATAGAGTGCTGGTCAGACCTAAATGTGAAAAATGTAAACCTATTCGCTTTAAAGATTATGTTTAGTATTTTGTTTTTGTTTTCCTTTCAATTTAGTTGTTTGTTTATTAATGTAAAGCTATTCGCTTTAATGTTTAGGTTTAGTACTTTGTTCTTGTTTTCCTTCTAATTCAATTGTTTGTTTATTATAAGTAAGGAGGTGATGTGGTATCCTAGGTTATAGAGCCATTTCTTGAAGTGGTTCTGTAACCTAGGAGATTGGGGCAGTTGAGGCAGACTGGACTGAAGACTGCGATCTCAGCAGCTGCTTCGTGGAGTGGTCCTGTGGATGAGGTCTATGTGTACTTTAACTTAAATAAACATCCTTTTACGTTCTCCATTATATTCGATATCATCATTATTACACTGTACTCCTCTAGACTGTGTTCATCCCTGTCCATATTAAATCATTTTAGGAGGTTGATCGTAAAAACCCCTAATATCTTCCCCCTCGAGGCCCTCAGGAATGTTCAGGATCCTGATGTTGTTCCTTCTAGAGCTGTTTTTAAGGGCTTCAAGTTCGTCACAGAGATTTTTGTCATCATTCTTCAGTTTCTGGATCTCCTCTATATTGGCGTCAACCTTTTTTGAGAGGTCTTCCAGGGAAACCTCCATTGCCCTAACTCTTTCCACCAGATTATTTATCTTATCTTCCAGCGCCTCGAACGTACCTTGGATTTTCTGCAGATTTGACTCAGACACTGCACATTTTTCCCTAACATAAGTTAGCAGAGTGGATAAAAGCCTTTCTGTATCAGTTTGCTCAACTTGACTTACATGTGCTTTGGGTGATACTCCTTGACCCCGAGACATTCTGATTTGACGGCATACTAACCTCTGCTGCAAGTGGTCTAAACCTATTTTGTGGCTGCATAATATCTTTAGTAGTGGCATTATCCTCCATGACTTTAGGGGACCCCTAATGTCAGGGTATAAAGGCGTACTTGAGGAAGAGGGGGCAAGTAATGCTCCTTGAGATTGGACCTTAAAGTAGGAGCGAAGTGAAGGGATAATTCAAACACTATCATTTTTTTGTTTACATTGCCTGCCTCCCTCCCTTGATGGGGGTGTATCCATGAGTGTCTTGTTCTAGAGCAGAGGTTAAGGGGCCTGGAGCGGGGCGCAATAGGCTCTGCTGTTTACAGCCTTCTGTGGAGCCAACCGAGGATTTCTTTTTAGAGTATGAGCCCTTACATAGGTTTCACCCTTTCCCCAAATATCCCTGTTCCTTAAAGTGTACCTATTTATAGAACAGGTTGCAATTTTGCTAAATTCGTCACTCTCTACCGAGAATAGCTCATTAATTTTAGGAGCCCCTCCAGTTCCAACAAGGGCCTGATCCCCTTTCCTTACTACGATAACCAAGGAATCATTTAAAAAAGCAATCAATAAAATAACAAATCATCTATCAATTGTAC